>NC_045969.1:47410039-48881289 GCF_010909765.2 Amblyraja radiata
CTCATTTCCAGGGGGCCCTATGAACCAACATTCTTTGCTTCTGTCAACCTCCATCAATCTTTGGCGATTAGCCAAATTGGGATCATCCCAACACAGAGCGTGTTCACTCCTGATAAGGTAATTAGAAGCTCTGCTTATGAGGATTTTGCAGGTTGGTTTGTATTGCAGACCTGGAGCATGGTGATGTTTCATTTGTGCCTAACCAACCACAAAAAAAGCTGAAATTGATTAATAGAGGTCCTCTTATTGAAGAACTCATTAACCTATCTGGTGATGAGTAGAAATCTCAATTGCAGAGCAATAATTATAGGTTCTGCCTTCAATCAATTAAAAGTTGGGCAGATTTGTGTCAGGACAATGGAATTTAGCATGTTTCTTTCTATCTGCAATAATGAGATACCAAGGAATTTGCAGAGGGAGATTCATTTTCTGTATCGAAAGATGCAGCTCAATTGCAGATCCATTACAGGGTTGTTTTTATTGTTTAGCTACCTTGCATCTGAAACTCAGAAAACACAGCCCTTTGCTGCTAATTCTGTTTAACTGGAACGTGGTAGTTAATAGTTGTACTTTACAGCAGTCAGATAATAACATTTGGATTAATAATGAATTAAGACATTAAAACATTTCTATTTTATGCTGCACATGAAGAGCAAAATGTTACTGGGGCACAAGAGACCGCATATTCATAAATTAATAAGCTCTAGGAGCAGAATTAGGCCATTCGGTTCATCGTCTACTCCGCCATTCAATCATGGCTGATGTATCATCCCCTCTCAACCCCATTCCCCTGCCTTCTCCCCATAACCCCTCACACCCTTACTAAACAAGAATCTGTCAATCTGGAAACTTGCGCAAAAGACAAACTACTGAAGGAGCTCAACAGGTCGAGCATATCCGCGGACAGACATATTTCAGGTTGGGACCCTTCTTCAGTCTGAAATGTTATCTGTTTCCCTCCACACATGCTGCATGACTCGCTGTTCCTGCAAGAGTTTGGTTTTTGATCAAACTTTACTGGAAGCTTGCACCATTGTAATGGCAAATTTACATCACATGCCTATGTTATTGTGCAGAAGTCTCAGAAATGATGCAGCATTGTTATACCATTAATCACATCAGTGATCATTTTCAAGGAATTTGTGTCCTTACAAAGACAGACATTATGTATTTAAAATGCTTTTAAAACAATTAATATATGTATAAATATATTATGTATAATTATATGATATATTAATTCTAGATCATATAATAGAAACATAGAAAATAGGTGCAGGAGTAGGCCATTTGGCCCTTCGAGCCTGCACCGCCATTCAATATGATCATGGCTGATCATCCAACTCAGTATCCTGTACCTGCCTTCTCTCCATGCCCCCTGATCCCTTTAGCCACAAGGGCCACATTATATATATATTATATTATAATATTATATATATTTATATATATATAATGTGTAGGAAGGAACTGCAGATGCTGGTTTAAACCGAAGATAGACATAAAAAGCTGGAGTAATTCAGCGGGCCATCTCTGGAGAGAAGGAATAGGTGACATTTCGGGTTTCGACTCTTCTTCAGTCAAGAAGGGTCTCGACCCAAAACATCACCTATTCCTTTTCTTCAGAGATGCTATCTGGCCCACTGAATTATCTCAACTTTTAGATTCTATCTTTACATACATATATATATATATATAAACAATTTGTTCTATGCGGTGAAGGATGCCATTTGATGTTCATTTCATGTTCCGTTTCCCAAAGAATCTTCGCGGCACAGATTGTTTCAGTATGATGCTCCCTGCTGGGGCTTTGTGAAAATGCCAAGTAACAAGTCTCTTCAATAAATCGGAATCAAGTTTCTTCACTCCGGCACACAGCCAAAATCAGGGGGTAAAACAAGCAATATAAAACATATTTAAATCACGATATAGAGAACAAAGTAATCAGATTAAAACAATAGAACAATTGGATAGAATATTGGAAAAATGACATTTGTAAGATTAGATTTTTGTTTAGAGAAAATTAAACTTCGTGATCATAAAATGTATTTTTCAGGACTGAAGATGTCCATTAGTAATTATGACATGGGCAGTTTTAAAATTCTACTTAATCCCAATCCTCAGTTGTTTTTAGTATGGAACTAGCAGTCAAAACAATTTCAGTGATTTAGACACAAAATGCTGGAGTAACTCAGCGGGACAGGTAGCATCTCTCGATAGAAGGAATGGGTGATGTTTAGGGTCGAGACCCTTCTTCGGACCTCATCCCAAAACGTCACCCATTCCTTCTATCCAGAGATGCTGCTTGTTCTGCCGAGTTACTCCAGCATTTTGTGTCTATCTGCAGTGTAAACCAGCATCTGCAGTTCCTTCCTATCCAATTTCAGTGATTTTATTGCTGAAGATATCAACAAAAACTGTAAAAATAAAAACTACGGGGGAATGTGGTTATATTTGAAAGAGCTTTCTAAATTTCAGTTTCACCATTCATGTTCAAGTATTAAGTGGCAGTAATGGTAGCCACTGACAACTTATTATAGACAATACGGTTTGGGTGAAAACTCTTTTGTGCATTTTTATTATTTGTTTTGAACATAACATACATCCAGTACACATCTTAAACTCACCAGCATTGCATGTAAGTGCTTTTAGTTCATGGCCAGTGTCACCAACTTGTGCTGTGAATTCACCAAGAAAGGATCAGAAATACTGCAATCTTATAGCATGACTTACTGATATAACAGTTATCACAAATATTGAACCATTGTATCTTTTCAGTCTAAATAAAAAACTGAAATTGAATTTTTTGAACAGGAATTGTAATTATTAGCAATCACACAACTTGTTTACTATATTTCATATAGCAGGGCCAGCAGAAAACGTCTGTTCTTCTTTCTCTTTCTTGCCTAACCAAGATCATAGTTACACCCACTTAGATCTTGTAGATTTTCTTTTGCTACGTTTCTCAGCAGCATATATCATCAAATATTCTTGAGACACAAGAACTGCAGATGCTGGAATTTTGCAAAAAGCACAAGTGCTATTGCTTATAATTTAGTGAAACAAACTAGCAGGAAAGAAATAGCAGATGGTGGGGATGTTAAGAAATGGGGGCAGAGGGGGGGCACAAACTAAGGATAAGGGGCACACCACTTTGGACTGCGATGAGGAGAAATTTGTTCACTCAGAGTGGTGAATGCATGGAGCGGTAACTCGGCGGTGAACCAACAAAACGTTTCTAGTTTTAGATTATTTCAGAGATACAGCACAGAAACAAATCATTTGACCCACGGAGTCCATGCCGACCATCAATCACTCGTCCACACTAGTTCTATATTATCCCACTTTCTCATCTACTTGGGGGCGATTTTAGGGAGATCAATTAACCTACAAACCCACACATCTTTGGGATGCGGGAGGAAACTGGAGCACCAGGAGGAATCCCACATGGTCCCAGGGAGAAGTGCAAACTCCACACGGGCAGCATCCAAGGTCAAGGTTGAACCCGGGTCTCTGACGCTTTGGGATCAGTAACTCTACCAGAAACGCCACCCATTCTGCCACAGAAAGCGGTAGAGACCAAATCATTAAGTATTCAGGAAAGCTTGATATGCTATTACTTGCCAAGATCATCAAGGGATATGCAAAGAAATAAGGAAAGTATATTTAATTTTTGATTCATGAAGGAGGCTTGACTCCAGCTCTTAATTTCTATTTTTCAACATTTACGCATTTTTTTCATTTTCAATTCTCCGTTCTGGAATAATTTTCATTTAATCTGGAAGGATAGGAGCAAACACATGATTATGACTGATCTGCTCGTTCATTTTTGGTGCAAAGATCCTCAGCCCTGAAGTTTCCAGTTTAGCTTTGGCCCATAGAAACATAATAAATAGGTGCAGGAGTAGGCCATTCGGCCCTTCGAACTAACACCGCCATTCAATGGCTGATCATCCAAAATCAAAGGGTTCAAAAGTCAGCTTATTGTCACTTGTACCAATTAAGGTACAGTGAAACTCGAATTACCATACAGCCATACTAAAAAAAAAGCAACAAGACACACAACTATATAAAAGTTAACATAAATATCTACCACAGCAGATTCCACACATTCCTCACTGTGATGGAAGGCAAAAAAGTCTTATCTTCTTTCATCCTTATTCTCCCGCGGACGAGGCAGTCGAACCATCGCAGTCGGGGTGATTGAAGCTCCCACCGCCGGAGGTCGAAGCCCCCGCCTCGGGGCGATCAAAGCTCCCGTGATTGGGGTGGTCGAAGCTCCTGCGGCTTGGAGCTCCCGAAGTCGGACTCTAACCAGGAACCGCGAGCTCCACGATATTAAAGTCCGCAGGCTCCCGCGGCTGTTGCTCTGAGGTTGATCCCCGACAGGAATCGCAAACTCCACGATGGTAAGTCCTGCAGGCTCCAGCGGTTGGAGTTCCCGAAGTCGGTTTCCAGCAAAAGCCGCCAACTCCTTGATGTTAGGCCGCAGTGCAGACGGAGATACGATACAGAAAAAAAAAAGCATCTCCGTCGAGGTAAAAGATTAAAAAAGCTTCCCCCAACCCTCCCACCCCACACAAAACAAGCTAAAGAACACTAAAACATACATTTAACACATACAAAAAAAAAACAACAAAGAAAGAAGGGACAGACAGACTGTTGGCGAGGCAGTACCCCATTCTGGCTTTTTCCCCATATCCCTTGATTCCCTTAGCCCTAAGAGCTAAATCTAACTGGCCATCATGGGAATGTTCCTCTTGGACAACTAAAACATACAATCATTGAAGTAAGGTTCTGTCAAGTAGATAAACTATATCAGCCAACAGTTCTCCAAGTGGGGTCGGCAACAATTTAAAGGAAGACTATTTTGTCAGCGGTTGCAGACTGACATTCTGCTTAGATTTAGACTTCAAAGCTGGCGTTAGAAAATCAACAGCCATCAATCTAGATACTGATCATGCCAGCCTGGTAGACAAGTGTCTCTGGAGCAAATGGCTGGCCTCTCATTCCTTCAAAACCTGAGACTCTAGCTGCATGGAAGCAAATAACTCAGTTGATCAGCGTTCCAAATTAAGTAAGAATTCAAGGGTGCATCCAATGACAAGCATTCTCATTCTTCCAATTCTGCCTCTTTCACCCAAATGTAAGCTCTCCATTGACAGCAATCACTATAGCTGCCAGAGCCCCATGTTCTGGAACCCCCACCACAACCCATACATATCTCTGCCTCTGTAGAGTAAGGGTTGAACTGACAATTTCAGCTAAAATGTGAAATTTCAGCTAAGTTAGCAGCCCTTACATTCCATAGCTTCTCAAAAACAAATGTATCTCCTCGCGCCTGTGATCATTGCCTGGGAACGCAGTCTTCAAGGCCATTCTATGGGAAAGGCTGCTTTGGCAAACACAATACAACAGCAATAGTTGGGTCAACTACACGCGCCCCCTGCCGCTAGTAGCGCAGAAACGTTGCAGACAAGGGAGGCTTATGATTGCCTCGGGGAGGGGGCAGTGGCACGGTCTGCTCTGATAACAAATGCCATAAAGGATGGTGTTGGGCGCCCTTTTGGAGAGAGAACCTCAGCCTTCGACCGTGTCGCGAACTGTGCCAGGTGATCAAGAACGAAACATCCAGTGGCGTGCACTGATGAGTTTGCAAGTGCGTACGGGTTTACGTGAGTGTCTGTGGAAACACCCTGCCACATGCTCTGCTGTGTACTCGAGGTCTGTGAGTGCGTTTGATGATATTCAGGGATACGTGAGTGTATGTGCCTTATTTAGTAGTGTGATAAATTACTGAATGATTCAAAACTGTTACCCGAATCCAGTGATTTATTGAACACAACAGCCTCCTTTTCTCTTTTTCTTTTGTTAAGGCGTTCATCAAAACCTACCACTTTGACCAAGCCTTAGGTCACCTGCCCTAACCTATCTTTGTATGCCTTGGTATTTTTGCAAGCACTTACGTTCAATTACAGGCTGTGTCTAAAGATGTTGTTAGAAAACATAGAAAAATAGGTGCAGGAGTAGGCCATTCAGCCCTTCGAGCCAGCACCATCATTCAATATGATCATGGCTGATCATCCCCAATCAGTACTCCGTTCCTGCTTTTTCCCCACATCCTTTGATTAATTTTGCTTCAAGAGCTAAATCTACCTCTCTCTTGAAAACATCCAGTGAATTGGCCTCCACTGCCTTCTTCCACAGATTCACAACTCTCTGGGTGTTACAGTTTGATGGAAGCTGTCCATCTGCTGGAACTTTGCAGAACAGCAGCAAAGCTTAATGTGGATACTTTCATTCCAAGGCACTGTAGGAACATTCCCACTAACAACGTTTCAGGAAGCTCAGACAAAAAAAAATATGGTAGGAAAAGTTGCAGATGAATCATCAGACTCAAGAAACCCAATGAACTTTCCGAAAGTAGAAATAAAAAATATTCCCAGCATTCATTCATAAAATATCTGTCAACATCCTCAGCTTGTGATTCAAAGCTGCTCTACAGAATACATAGAGGTAAAAGGGAAACCAGTCAAGCAGGGATGTGTATATAGTGATTTGAATTGAAGGGGATTTGAGTGAATGGTCTGACATTGAGTAATGTGGAATGCCCAGTAGTGTCAGGCAGCAGAATGCAGGCACCTGCTAGCTGCCAGCATCAGGACGATACGAAAATGGGAGGGAAAGTGGGGGATGAGGAGGATAGGAAGAGTCTGCAAAAGGATATAGATAAGCTAGGTGAGTGGGCAACAACTTGGCAGATGAAATTTAATACTAATAAATGTGAAGTCATTCACTTTGGGGAAAAAAATGATAGGGCAAGTTATTTTCTAAATGAGGAGGAGCTGCGTTGTAATGCAACGCAAAGGGATCTAGGGGTATTAGTACATGAATCACTAAAAGTCAGTATGCAGGTGCAGCAAGCAATCAGGAAGGCCAATGGAGTTTTGGCCTTTATTGCTAGGGGGATTGAGTATAAAAACACGGAGGTCTTGCTGCAGCTGTACACGGTATTAGTGAGACCACATTTGGAATACTGTGTACAGTTCTGGGGTCCATACTTAAGAAAGGATGTACTAGCCCTGGAGGCAGTGCAGCGAAGGTTTACAAGATTAATTCCTGCAATGAGGGGATTGACATATGAGGAAAGGTTAAGTAAGCTGGGACTCTACTCTTTGGAGTTTAGAAGAATGAGAGGCGATCTCATTGAAACATATAAGATCGTGAGGGGCCTTGATCGGGTGGATGCACCGAGGATGTTCCCAATGATCGGGGAGGCTAGAACTAGGGGACATAGTTGCAGAGTGAGGGGGGGCTCTTTTAAAACTGAGATGAGGAAGAACTTCTTCACCCAGAGGGTGGTTAGTTTGTGGAATTCACTGCCCCAGGGAGCAGTGGAAGCAGAAACGTTAAATATATTTAAGTCAAAAATAGATGTTTTTTTAGCTGCCAAGGGGATAAGGGGCTACGGGGAGAGGGCAGGGATATGGACCTAGGTATGGTTAGTATAGTAAGACCTGAGTGATCTCCTGGACAAGTGTCGATCGCCTGGATTGGGGTCGGAGAGGAATTTCCCGGATTTTTTTCCCGAATTGGACCTGGGTTTTTATCCGTTTTTTTTGCCTCCCCCAGGAGATCACGCGGTTCTTGGGGTGGAGAGGGGTGATAGCGGTATAAAGGGGAGGGTAGTGTCTTGTGTTCTGTGTCTTGTGTCTACTGTTTGTGGGTAAGTGTGTCTGTTTAGTGTTCAGCCATGAGTGAATGGCGGTGCGGGCTCGACGGACCTGGTGGTCTACTCTCGCACCTACTTTCTATGATTCTATGATTCTATGATCAATCGTCATCAAGTAATAAGTATTTAAAGCTAGGTATCTGATCTTCTGATTGAATATACAGATCTAGGGACTCCATGCATTTTATAAAGCCTTTGTAAATTTACTCGTGTCTTTTTTTCATTTTCAATTCCCCTTTGTGGAATAATTTTTATTCATTGCTTTCAATGTCAGCAACTCAGCATTCTGCAAACTGGCAGCAGTCAGTCTGCTGAATAGAGATTGATGCCATGCATGATATATAAAAGTAATCAAATGGCTGTTCTGTGTCAGTGCTTAGTCACACTCTGATCCAGAGAAAATTACAAGTGCTCTTGAGCTGTATAAAATATACTATCAATGAACAATTCAGTATATTTTTATATGAAAATCTGGTGGGTTCCAGAAAGCCTTATTTTAAAGGCCACCTTAAATGCTGTACCAGAGGGGAGGTAGAGAAGCAATTTGTATGAGATCTTCAAAGGGGCAGAAGTGCAGGGGACCGCCCAATATGCAAGTAGGATTACATGTCATGACACATTGGAGGAGTGTAGACAAGGTGTACTCTAGCAAAAAAAGCTTCAAGGTGAAAGTGCCATCACCAATCTGCCAAGCTCCCATCAAAATTACAATGTTAAGGCTATCATCGAAAGTAAGCTTAATGATGGCAAGGACTTTGTCCCTAAGGGATTAAAAGGAAAATGAAGCCATGCCCCAGGTCTGAAGCAGTAGACAAAATGCACATGTAATTGGGCTCAGGCTGCAAAAAATGGACAAGGGAGAGCCAGTGGATATAGTGTACCTGGACTTACAATAAGACTTTGATAAGGTCCCACAAAGGAGATTAGTGGGCAAAATTAGAGCACATGGTATACGGGGTAGGATACTGACATGGGTAGAAAATTGGTTGGCAGACAGGAAACAAAGAGTAAGGATTAACGGGTCCCTTACAGAATGGCAGGCAGTGACTAGTGGGGTACCGCAAGGTTAAGTGCTGGGACCGCAGCTATTTACAATATATATTATTGATTTAGATGAAGGGATTAAAAGTAACTTTAGCTAATTTGCAGATGACACAAAGCTGTGCGGCAGTGTGAACTGTGAGGAGGATGCTATGAGGATGCAGGGTGACTTGGACAGGTTGGGTGAGTGGGCGGATGCATGGCAGATGCAGTTTAATTACGATAAATGTGAGGTTATCCACTTTGGTGGCAAAAATAAGAAGGCAGATTATTATCTGAATGGTGTCAAGTTTGGAAAAGGGGAAGTACAACGAGATGTGGGGTCCTTGTTCATCAGTCACTGAAAGTAAGCGTGCAGGTTCAGCAGGCAGTGAAGAAAGCTAATGGTATGTTGGCCTTCATAAAAAGAGTTGAGTAGAGGAGCAAAGAGGTCCTTCTGCAGTTGTACAGGGCCCTAATGAGACCACACCTGGAGTATTTTGTGCAGTTTTTGTCTCCAAGTTTGAGGAAGGACTTTCTTGTTATTGAGGGAGTGCAGCGTAGGTTCACGAGGTCAATTCCTGGGATGGCGGGACTGTCATATGTTGATAGAATGGAGCAACCGGGATTTACTGGAATTTAGAAGGATGAGAGGGATTCTTATTGAAACAAAGAGGCAGGAAACATGTTCCCAATGTTGGGGGAGTCCAGAACCAGGGACCACAGTTTAAGAATAAGCGGTAGGCCATTTAGAACGGAGATGAGGAAAATCGTTTTCACCCAGAGAGTTGTGAATCTGTGGAATTCTCTGCCTCAGAAGGCAGTGGAGGCCAATTATCTGGATGCTTTCTAGAGAAACATAATTGAGAAGAAAGAGAGCACTGGTGAGCTTAGATAGAGCTCTTAAAGGTATCGGAGTCAAGGGATATGGGGAGAAGGCGGGAATGGGGTACTGATTGTGGGTAATCACCCATGATCACAGTGAATGGCGGTGCTGGCTGGTGGGGGCCGAATGGCACCTATATACAGCAGCAAGATTATGGTATATAATGCCCTGATAATAGTAGGATATGAACCCAGGTGTATTCATTTGATGAGCAGGAGAGTTAACCGCAATGATTAAAGAGAAACAAGATATGAGAAATATTTGTGTAAGAAGGAACTGCAGATGCTGGTTTAAACCGAAGATAGACACAAAAAGCTGGAGTAACTCAGCAGGACAAGCAGCATCTCTGGAGAGAAGGAATGGATGACGTTTCGGGTTGAGATCATTCTTCAGACTGGTTAGGGATAAAGGAAACGCGAGATATAGACGATGATGTGGAGAGATAAAGAACAATGAATGAAAGATATGCAAAAAAGTAACGATAATAAAGGAATCAGGCCATTGTAAGCTGTTTGTTAGGTGAAAATGAGAAGCTAATGCAACTTGGCTGGAGGAGGGATAGAGAGAGAGGGAATGCCAGGTCTACCTGAAGTGAGAGAAATCAATATTGATAGAACTGGGCTGTAAAATGCCCAAGCGAAATATGAGATGCTCTTCCTCCAATTTGCATTTAGCCTCACTCTGACAATGGAGGAGACCCAAGACAGAAAGGTCTGTGTAGGAATGAGAAAGAGAATTAAAGTGTCCGGCATCCGGGAGTTCAGGTTGGTTCACGCCGGCTGAGCGTAGGTGTTCCGCGAAACGATCGCCAATTTGGATTCGCCGATTTATAAGAGTCCACATCTTGAATAATAGATACATTAGATGAGGTTGGAGGAAGTGCAAGTGAACCTCTGCCTAACCTGAAAGGACTATTGGGGTCCCTGGACAGAGTCGAGAGAGGAGGTATAGCGACAGGTGTTGCATCTTCTGCGGTTGCAGGGGAAGGTGCCTGGGGAGGGGTGGCTTGGGTGGGAAGGGACGAGTTAGCCAGGGAATTTAGTGGATATGGGCATATCTGAGCAAAGGGGAATAGGGTACAGTACAGGTCAACGAACCTTCACCCAGCTCTCCCACAGCCCACTGTCTCCGCCTCTTCCTTTCTTCTTCCCGCCCGCCCACACCAGTCTGAAGAAGGGTCTCGACCCGAAACGTCACCTATTCCTTCGCTCCATAGATGCTGCCACACCCGCTGAGTTTCTCCAGCACTTTTGTCTACCTTCAAAAAAAGCAAGTGTTTTATTGTCATATGTCCCGAAACAGAACAATAAAATTCTTATTTGCAGCAGCACAACAGATATGTAAATCTACTCTGTAAACACCATTAAAAACTTCAAAAAAGTTAAGTATAAATGCAAATAAATAATAGTGCAAAGATAAAAATCTTAAAACAATGCGTCCCAAGTCTATGTAGTTTGGAGCTTATTAGCCTTAATGTTTTTTTTTTTTTAAGATCAAATAGAACAAGTTGTCCTACAACTTTAGGCTGTGCACGCCATACGCAAGAAGAAGTAGAAGAAGCCTTAAAGCCCTGTCCCACGGTACAAGTTCATTCCAAGAGTTCTCCCGAGTTAAAAAAAAATCAAACTCGCGGTAAGCATGGAGAATGAACGTAGCGGGTACGTCGGAGCTCGGGGACGTCTCTTAGCGCTAACGGCAGGTACTCAGGAAGACTCGCTAACGGCAGGTAAGCACGGGAAGACTCGTGAAGATTTTTCAACATGTTGAAAAATGTCCACGAGAGCCCCGAGCACCGACGAGTGGCCATTACTGTAAATCTCTGAGTTCGAATCAGGGCAAACTCGGGAGAGCTCTTGGAATGAACTCGTACTGTGGGACAGGGCTTTTAATGTTGTTGGGAAGAAGCTGCTCCAGAACCTGGACATTGCAGTTTTCAGGCTCCTATATCATCTTCCCAGTGGCAGGAGGGTGATATGGGTCCCAGATGATGCTGCCTGCCTTTTTGTTTGTGGATCCTTGGCCTTTCTCTTCATCGATGGTGGTGAGAGTCAAAAAACGTCAAATTCCGAGGCGTGCATTTCTCTGAAGATCTGTCCTGGACCCAGCACATTGATGTAATGATGCAGGAAGCCCATCAATGCTTCTACTTCATTTGAAGATTGAGGAGACAGTAAGTCGATGAGTACTCTCTTGGACTGCAGGTGTACAATAGAGAGCATTTTGATTGATGGCATCACAATCTGGTTCAGCAAATCATACTCCCGGGAACCACAAAGAGTGCAAAAAGTGGTGAACACTGCCCAATCCATCAGTTCCAATCTTGCTTTTCTTTTAAGCTTACCGCTTTTGACACTTTGACATGTGTTTATTTCCTCAAATCTTTTCAGTTGATGTTGCATTGTTAACACAAGAACATAAGTGAAGTAAGAGCTAATTTGCTCCCTCGTTCAGTAAGATCCTGCATGGCTGGTCCATTATAACCAAGTATCTCCAATTCATTTAATATTTAAAAATGAATTGATCAATCGATCAGTCTTGAATGTACTCATATGTAGAGAATTCCAAAGATTCACTGCCCTCTGGGTGAAAGAAAGTTCTTCTCAAGTTCTCATTTTTGTCCTGAATCACCCCGCACCCACCAGTCGACACTCCCCAATCCTTGTGCTTGGAAGCATCAACCTTGTCATGCCCCAGAATCATTTTATACTTTTCAACAAGATCTCTAATTTTTCTAAAGCCAAGAGGCTGCACACCTAGTCTTTTAATCTCTCCTTATAGGGGAAACTTGCCAACCTAGGAATCAAGCTGGTGATCCTTTACTGCATTTATCATGGCAAATACTTCCGTCGGTTATGGAGATCAGACCTCTACCCAATAGTGCAGTTTAATGCAATACACTTCTACACTTGTACTCAAATTATTTTTTGATAAAGACCACTTGATCACTGCACAAATGTGTTATCTTTCAATGAATTGATGGAGGTGCTTCTCCAAACATCAACATCTTGAATGAATGAATGACTGCTTTATTATTGTCATATCTAACAAGTCAGTGATATTCTTTGCTTTGCATAGAAACATAGAAAATAGGTGCAGGAGTAGGCCATTCGGCCCTTCGAGCCTGCACCGCCATTCAATATGATCATGGCTGATCATCCAACTCAGTATCCTGTACCTGCCTTCTCTCCATACCCCCTGATCCCTTTAGCCACAAGGGATATTTGCATGCCTCAGGTATGCAAAGAGCTGTCACATGAAGGGTGCCGACAAAGACCACCAGGTCTTTCTTTGTTCTTCCACCCCCCCCCCCCCCACAAAATGCTGGAGTATCTCACCGGGTCAGGCAGCATCTCTGGAGAATCTATGAATGGTTATATTAACCTTGATCCTCATCCAAATTATTATGAAAAGATAAACTCCAACACCTAATATCAGGCACTCTTAATTTGATTTAATCATCTGTTCAATGGCATCAAAGGCCCCCTGATACTCCTCAGACAAATCGGTTAGTTCACCCTTATGCAGCTGGCTGCAACCTCAAGACATAATTTGTCAAAGATGACTTCCCTTTCACAAATTTATGTTCACTCCATCTAATCCTGTTATTTTCAACTGCCTTGTACCACTTCCTTAATAAAATGTTCCAGCATTTTCTAATGATGACATATCTGCTTTGGACTGGAGTCGCAAGGCCAGGTAGTTTATTGACTAAACACATAAACTAAATGCCATTTACACCAACACTTAAAACCCAATCATTTAGGATTCAGACGCATTACAATTCTAAATCCAGTATTCTGCAATTTCTTTCATCTTTATCATGCTAATTTCCGCTGTTTCCCACATTACACGATTGCAACAGTAAACACAACTTGATACAAGAGAATCTAATTGGACTGAGGGCTTACCTTTGGTTAATAAGACTTTTCTTTATGAGCTTTTTCCTTCTGTTGGGTTAAAAATTACCTGTGTTAACTTATCAGACTTTCTTACAACTATGTAATTGCTGTTTCATCAAATGAAACCTATAATTATAAGCAGTTATTTGATTCAGTACCATTTAGCATTGGCTATTATACCCATTTTATGCAAGCCTCAATTAAAAATGCAGTTTATCAAGACACTTATTATTTGCAAGACTAACTTCTGTCCTAGACTCCATTAACAACGAATACTCTGCTAAAATAAAGGAGGCAGTGTACATGGACATGCCTTTAATTGCCTCATTAAGTAGTAAACAGATGGTGCACACTATTCATTATGCTTACAGCTTCCCAGAGCCATGAGAGCTCTTGAACACAGCAAATAGAGATTGTCTTTTATAGTCAAGGGCATCGAGGAGAGTGGAACAAACAATTGGAGGATCTTAAGTAATTAAGTAAAAGTTTAAAAGAAAAGTAGCAGAGAAGTTGTGATCTATCAACTTTCAAACTCACTAAGGACCTACTAACTACATCCCAGTTTTTAACGAGTTGGTGTTAGAGATGGTGATGGTTCCTAATCCTCTACAAAAACCTCAAAAATAAAAGATTGAGCTGTCCATATGGTTTTATGCTTGACCATTCCATTGGAGTTAAGCATGCAACTAATGGAATAGATAACTAGGGAACCAAGATACTTGGTGTATTTGGATTTCCTTTAAGACTTGTTCAGTTCGTACACGTTGACCAACATTAAATTAGGAAAATATCTTGATACGGATTGAGAATTGGTGATCAGATAGTAAGCAGAGTGGCAATAGACTGATCTTCCTCGGGTTCAGAGGTTGGGATGAGTGGAAGAGTGCTTAGGTCCATTATTCACAATTATTTTGCTGAGGGTATCAAATATTATATTTCCAACTGATGATACCAAACTAAGTGGGATTGTGAGTACAATGGAGAATGTAAAGTGGCTTCAATATAGACAAGTTGAGTGAGTGGGCAAGAACATGGCGGATAGAAAATAATATGGGAAAATGTAAGGTCATCTACTTTGGTGTGTCCAGCAGAGAAGTATTTGATAAATGGTGAGAGACTGGGCAATGTTGATATTCAAAGGTTCGAAGAGGTACTTGTAAGCAAGTGACTGAGGGCCAATATGCAGGTGATGCAAGCCATTCGAGAACATTCGGAATGCTATTATTTAGTAAGACAGTATTTGAATGTACGAGCAAAGAACTCTTCCTGCAATTGGATAAGGCATTGGGAGCTGTCACCTGGAGCACTGTCGAGTTTTCATCCTTACGTATGCAGGTGCCAAAGAGGGAGTGCAGTAAAGATTCAATAGACTAGTTTCAGGGATGGTGGGTATGAGGGCAGGTTAGGGTGACTGGGTTCATATTCTCTTAATGTTAATGAATTGCAGAGGGAGTGGCCTCTACAGCCAAATAAGGGGCACTCTCACTGAAACATAGAGAATTCTTCAAAGACGACATAATAGACTGGATCCTTCACCTGGCTATCTTAGACAGATTTCTCCACTTGGAGACATTTCTTTGGAATTCTGTACCACAGAGCACGATAACTAGTGTTCCTTCAAAGCTGAGATTGATAGGGTTCTGGACATCGAGGGAAATAAAAGACATGGGGATGTTGCTGGAAAATGATAGCAGTAGATGTCACAATCTTAATAAATGATGGAGCAGGCTCTTAGGGCTGGATTACCTACGCTGACTTATCATATCACAGTACATCTCAATCAGACTTAAGAATCCTCAGAGACACAAAGAGTTGAAACTTGAAAGTGTAAGGATATTTAATAAAACAATTTCATGTACAGAAAATAAAACAAGGTAAAAATGTTCAAATAAGAGATAAAGATAAAAGTGAATGGAAAGAAAATTGCTTTAAAAACACTTCAATAATTAAAATGTATACAATTGAGACTCAGCACATAAAAATAAGTTTTTCAGTGCCAGGATGTTTATTTGATAAGACATGTTGTTAGATCATTAAAAAGTAACTGGGACTTGAATGGGCAAGTCCTAAGGGTTTGTGGTATGCTTTGACAGTAAGTATCCAGGTGATCAGTAGCGCAAAGTCATGCCTATCATCTGTCCGAATACCAGATCCCTCAATGAGGTACTGATGCAGAAATTGATACACAAAGGAGAATGGAGAGCAAGAAATATGTGGCAACATCTTCCCAATTTCTATTTTTATCTGCACTAAGTAGAGAAATTTGTTTTCCAATTTGTTCTTTAATTAGTGTATCACAAAAACTAGGCCAGGCTTGGTCCTTGCACTGTCATATGATTCTCGGTGCAATATTTGCTGCTTTATAAGTGAATCACACTTTCTGAAGAAGTTAATGCAGAATATGCATCTGTCTGCTCACTTGCACCATTTCCACTGAATTGCTGTTAGTCAAATATTTCATCCGTTCTGAAGAATGGTCTTCACTTGAAAGGTTTATTTTGAAATGTCACTTAACTATTTGTCTTCCTCCTCAGAGGCCTGACCTATTTTAGATTTCCAGCATTTAATGTAATTTACTTATTCATAGAGTTTGCAAGGTAACCTGACTAAGAGTGCAGAATTTTAGGAATACCATTTCCCTTGCCCTATCTCCACTGATTTATTAGGAGAGTTTGAATATTTGCAATGTGCCCACTGGCTGTTAGCTACACTTTTATTGGTTGAGGTCTAGATGAGGCTCATTTGCAACTATTCTGTTACAATCCAATATTTCACCAGTGCTCACAGATGAGCTGCACATATACATAAAGAACTCTGGATGAAATATTAGTGCATGTTGTTTGTTACAGATTCAAAATGAAGAGTTGCTAACTTTTGGACATGATAAGGTACGAGTCCATACATTGACAAAAAAAAGGGTTTGCAGCATTCTAAAGAAACTAGAACAGGTATCAATAATTGTCTGACACATTAAACAATATACCCTGGATTTTTGATTAATGGAATTTATTCCCTTCTCTTCCCATCTTAATCAAATCAAATCTTATTTAATGCATTTGAGCCATAGATCAAAACGTCATCAATGAAACAGTACTTCCCTCAACGATCATCAACATTTGGTACCGAAGCATTTGTAACTCAAATAAGGTGAGTGGGGATGATTCAAGCGGAGCCCAAGGGGCAACTTTGTCAAAAAGTGATGGGTGTATGGAACTAGCTGCCAGAGCTAGTTGAGACAGGCACTATAACAACATTTAAAAGTCATTTGGACAGGTACCAGGATAGAGAAGGTTTAGAGGGGTAAGGGGCAAGCAAAGGCAGGTTGGACAAGCTCAGATAGGGTATCTTTTGTCAGCATGGGCAAGTTGGGCCAAAGGGCCTGTTTGCGTGCTGTATGGCTATGCCTTTATATAGTCTGTGGAGTTCAGATTCACAAATACTGGAAGCTTGAGATGAACAACTGTTCCACATATTTTAATATTTACACTTTTTTGCAAAATCTGCTAAAAATTCAAAGTATATTCAGTAAAGCTAGAACATACAAAACAATTGCTGATATTTCCTTAAAATTTGTACAAAAAAGAATGGCAGTGAATACAGTTAGACAACAATAACTGGATAATGCCAAAAAAACATTCACAAGAGTAACAGTGAAATATTTGAGGTTAATTCAAGAAGTCAGTCAAAAACAGAGAATCTGAATATGAATAATTTGACCAGACAGATATTATGAAACAATCGCTGTGCGAATGTTCCATTAGTGCTTCAAAGGAGTATTAATCACAGTACCATGTTTACAAATTTAAAAAGTCATTTTCAGTATTTAGTTCCAAATAAATCCAAGTAACTCTTCATAAAATTGTACGTTAGAAATGCATAAACTACCTTATTAATAGAAAAGGTGAATTCTCAAAATTGTCGAGAAATTCAGCACTGATTTACATATCGTACAGAAAACATAGATTCCGAAAAAAACATTTGCTAGTGAAATGTTTGAGCTGGTAAATCAGATAAACTGCATATTTAGTGAGGTTGAAAGTTGAACATTCTATTTCAATCATGCAGCCCATATCCCTGCAGTGAATTAGATTTTCCTGGACTATTACAATGTGCTTGTTCCTTACGAACATACAAGTTGAGATATTGCATTTGAAGGCTCAGCCGACCAAACATAAGCATGTTTATTGCTTTCTGAGGCAGCTTTTGCTATAATCCATTATATAAGCATGAGATGTGTAGTATAAAACTACAACGCTGCAGTGAACATAAACACTATTTAAAAAAAATATGTACAATATACATTTGGTGTCATAAAATTCTGTTAATTTTCACTGTTCATTCTGCATAACAGGTGGGTATTACCAGATCAATACACCTTCAAATTGCAAAGGGGGGCACAGGTTCAAAATGAATTAGGAGACATTAATCTTGGGAGGAAGCTGGAACCTTAGGCAATTTAATATGTACATTTATTTTGCCTTTAATACACACACAGAATTTTAAAAAGTGTCATATTTGATTCATGATTGGTCTCAGACACCCTCTACTGGACTACTGTCAAATAGAAACCATTTTAAAATGTATCAAATTGTTTATTTCCATATCTCCAAGTGATGAATATCAAATTGCAAGATAACTTTTTTTAAATCACTCCTGAGGATAATCTCAAAATTGTATTAGATGCCTTTGTGTTTGCCCATAATTAGTGAATCAAGTCCCAGGAACAAACCTTACATTAAATGCTTAAATTTGCAAATAAGCACTTTCCTCCAGGACAAAATTAATCTTGCTCTGTAGTTTTAAAGTGAATACTGGTAATATGTTAGGAAATTCCTGACAATAATGATGAGCTCAGTGGTCCTCTGAAATAAAATAATACTGCTCCCCGAGTTTGCAGCTCTTTTGTCCAATGGTCGTGATTTGCGATCTTTGATGTTTAATAAGTATGCAACTTGAATCTTGATTGTCCGAATTAAAAGTACTAACAGACACTCCGGTAGAATAATAAACTATTGCCTCTTCTGATGTAATCCTTCAACATTGAGGTAGTCAAGAATATTGGCTGAAATAAATGGCTTCTACTTCTGTTTAACACAATCAAAACACAGGGAAAACTCCCTAAAGGCCTGCTGTGCACAGAAAGCAAACAGTTAGCTTTACACTTAACTTTAACATGTAGTCAAACAATGATATACATTTTATCAATTATTTTTAGATCCTAGGTTTAGGAGCAGCAAAATTAAACCAACTATAACACCATTTAATGATTCACTTTCAAGTAATATTAATGAAGGCATTCTATTTTAAATGAACTTAAGCCACTTATTAATTTTTGTTCTACTGTACTACTGCTCTTAGTGGTTAATGTCTTTTATAAATAGATACAAGGGGGTTCTATATGACAAAGGATTTCCATGTTTATCAAACCCAGAAAATCTCCCCAAATATGTATGTGTGATAATGCTGTGACATTTTACGTTTTTGGAAGTATTTCTAGTAAGAGAAATAGTGCACACAAAAAGACATCCAAGCCATTCCTTTCCACCACAAAAAAAAAGCTGGAGTGGAAATAAATGTTGGCATGAAAAGGAAGACCATCATTAAACATTCACCAACTGCAATGATAAATCTACATTTAAACACTCAACTACCTCTTGAAAACAGGTTCAGATGGAATAGAGAAACCATCAGGAAGAAGCTAACCCCTTCGATAATCTCAACGTTTCCAGCTCATGAAGGCAAGAACCTGGCTGAAAACATGTACAGAGCTTTGCATTTCACCCTTCTGCTCCAAACATCAACAAAAATCACGGTCTCTGCCGGCATGTCCCAAAAACAAAATATTCTGTGTTTACTTAATGTATTGAAGCAAAAGATTGAGGAAGGATTTAAGTGAGTTGCAATGTATAAAGTTCCCAATTTGCTGATTTTTAAAACAAATCCAGTGTTTGATAATTGGATATTAAATATCAATTGTATTAATGCTACTTAGTCCACAAAAGAATGCTGACAATAGATGGCACTGGATCCTGCTTTGCTTAAGATAAATTAACTTAGTCGGTCAATGGTCTAGAGATATGACAGTTTAAGAATAGCACCAGCTCTGATCATGGAAAGCAGCCATTCTACCTCTGGTGTTGGCTCTTAAAAATAACTATTTATCTAAGTTAATGAATATCAAATTAAAATAGTGGGTACACAAAAAAGCTGGAGAAACTCAGCGGGTGCAGCAGCATCTAAGGAGCAAAGGAAATAGGCAACGTTTCAGGCCGAAACCCTTCTTCAGACTCTTAAACAAATGAAAATAGTGATTTGGCAAAATAAACCCTTTAATTGTGCTTGGGGAAAGTCTGCTAAAATATAGTCAAAAAGCTTAGGACAGAAATTAGTGTTTGGTTATAAAATCTCAGCAATGTAAAACTCCACTGGTCATGGATTTCTGAAATACCCCAGGGAGGAAATGGCACTTTAAAAAAAGTGAAAATACATATTTTAAAGATTTGAGTGAAGTGATATCACATCATGTAAACATGCAGATAACAGATGTAAGCAACCCATTGTCCGATGAAGGGTGCTTAAAATTTAGTGACATGTTTAAGTTACTGAGATGGTAAGTGAATTTGATAGATTGCCCTGATATGTATCTTTCTCCTTGTTCATAGTTTGTGAAGCGGAGTTAAAAAAGTCATATCCACCATTCTTTACATTACACCGATTAAACTGCCAACAAGTAGTTTTAAACTTAGCACAAATTTCACATGTAATAACATGTATAAATTCAAATGGAACACTCTCAGTTTCAAGACAATGTAGATTGCATGCATAAAAAGATTAAAAATAATTTGCATTGCTCTCCTGTGTCAACTGTGCTCAGTGATTCCTGTAAATTAATTTCAAACTCTACAAAGAGTCCGAGTGAAAAATGAAATACAGCAGGTTACTCATCTGTGGTACACTTGTCTATCATTTCTTGACAGAAATCAATCATTACAGTCTGGCAGCCCTGTTCTGCCTTGGACGAATCAGCTGCAATCCCTTTTTGTGGACCACTGGCGATATCCATTGTTTTTTCTTGAAGCTGTTGACTGGAGTCTTGCACACCAGTGCATTCCATACTCTTTGAACCTCTGGAGTATGCTGGATGTCCAATAATCAAATTTGTGCGGGTGACGGAGCCAATGTTTCGTTGAGTGTTCAGTACTGAAAGAGGGCATTCTGAGGAGGAGTACTTGGCTAGTGTGTGAATTTGTTCAGGGGTCAATGCTGCTTCTTTACATATCTGCTTGCAAAGTCCTGATAAATTGCCCCAAGTTTCACCCATAGATACTTTTAATTGGCCCTTCTCTTGCAGCAGTTTCTCCTTTTCGCAAAGCTATATCAGATGGAAGAATAACGTTTTAAAATCATGTTTTAATAACAATATATACACACTTGTGTGAAGATAGAATTTCAGTTACTTTTTTACTTATGGTTAAGGATTAAAGCATAGAATGGACCATGGACTGCAGAAATCATGTTTAAGGCATTTCATAGGGGAACCAGAGTGAACAGGAGAATACTCTTATTGTGATCTGCAATGCAGCAATTGAAAGGATAGTGGGATATATTCAGTGACATTTAAAAGAGAATTAAATAAAAACCTGATTTGTCATCTTGCTATTACTTGAGTACCATCATATAAATTAATAGGGAGCCGAAGTTCTATGATTTCATTTTATTCTTGCTCAGATTAAGATATAATTGACACAACTAGCATCTATTGTTTATCCTTAATGGACCTACAAAAGAAATGACTATTTGCATTCTTGACCTACTGTGATACTCCCCAGTATTGTTATGCAGATAGATTATGGCCCTTAATGATGAAAGGACAGTAACATATTTCCAGTAACATATTTCTACAGATGCACCATAGAAAGAATTTTATCAGAATGCATCACAGCTTGGTTTGGGAACAACTCCATACAGGACCGTAAGAAATTGCAGCGAATTGTGAACACATCCCAGGCCATTACACACACCAACCTCCCTTCTATTGATTCCATTTATACCTCACGCTGCCTCAGCAAGACCAGCAGCATAATCAAGGACGAGATGCACCCTAACTACTCCCTCTTCTCCCCTCTCCCATCAGGCAAAAGGTATCCGTGTAAAAACGCACACCATCAAGTTCAGGGACAGTTTCTTCCCAGCTGTTATCAGGCAACTGAATCATCCTACCATACCAGAGAGCAGGGCTGAATTATTTTCTACCTCTGATGTCCCTAGAACTATCCTTGACCAGACTTTGCTGCCTTTACCTTGCAATAAATGTTATTCACTTATCATGTATCTGTACAGTGTAAATGGATTGATTGTATTGTCTTTCTGCTGACCGGTTAGCACGCAACAAAAAGCTTTTCACTGTACCTCGGTACACGTGACAATAAACAAAACTGATAAACTAATAACTGAAGTCATGATGTTTCACGAGCTAGTCGTGGTACCTTCTGCATTAGGTTGCTCCCCTTGCCTTGCAGCTGGAACAGAGTGAACATTTGGGAGGTGTGAAAAACCAGCCTTGAACTGCCTCAGTGCACCTTGGTAAAGGCAGTGAGCGTTTAGATTGGTTGATGTGATGCCTCTCCAGCATGCCACGGTGCCCTGGATAATCTCAATCCTCAAATATTGTTGGCAATGCACAATGCTAGCAAGCAAAGAGTATTCTACCTCACTCTTTACTTGTCTTTTATGAATAACAGACATCCTAATGGGCCTGTCCCACTTAGGCGACTGTAAGGGACTAGTTTGAATGGAATTCACCTACGACAGCACCTACGGCAACACCTATGTAAACCTGCGACAGCAAAAATTGTCAATTCAACATGTGAAAATTTTGCGGCAGTCGCCTGTAGTCGCCCAATAAAATCGCCTAATGTGGGACAGGCCCATAAGAGAGTCAGGATCACCACAGTGGCTACTAGCAATTATGTGGCTGAGCCAGTTGAGCTTTTTACTAATGCCAATTAAAAGAATGTTGAAAGCAGGTGATTTAACAGCAATAAGCATACATGCAGAAAATAAAAATCTTCAAAACACTATTTCCACTAAACCTACCAATGTATCGATTTCACATTCTAAGTTCTGAATGCAATCAAGTTTCCGCTTTCGACAGCGTTGAGCTGCAATTCTGTTTTTGCTACGGCGTCGTATATCATGGATGTAATCTAATTGTTCTGGATTCAGTTTATGCAGCTTCAGCATTGTTTGAAAATCATTTCTGGATAACAGTGTAATTCTTCCAACAGGAAATGGTAGTTTAACCTAGGAGGAACCCAAAAACATAAATTAGCTTACAAAAGTAGGAAAGAATTGCATGGTAAATGAATATACCCAGAAGTTATATGGAGAATTTTATTTAAAATGTAGAACCAAGGAACTGCAGATGCTGGTTTATAAAAGACAAAGTGCTGGAGTAATTCAGTGAGCATTCATGGAGAACATGGACAGGTGGAGGAGAAAATCTTCAATTTTCAGGCATCCCTGGAGAGGAAAACTTCTCCTATAGAACTTCCATTATTTGTTCAATTAAACATACTCAAGATCAATAATTCAGAATTTTTAGGAGCAATAAAAATGTCAAGGAAATAAATTTGTACAAATCTGTAAATAAAATGCTAGAATTATTTATTGATTTATCAGAATGTGAACATCACTAGCAGAGTCAAAATTTATAACCCATATTTTTGAGGCCTCTATGCCTTTGAGCAGGTTGTGATGAGCCACTGCAGCCCTTGGAGTGAAGGGGCTTTGCATATTGCAGTGGCATAGGTAGTTCCAGAATTTAGACCCGGTGGCGACAAAGACATAACAATATATTTCCAAGTCAGGAAGATGTGGGGCCTTGAAGGGAATCGCAGCACCAGTGCTCCCGTGTCCTTTTTCCTCGTGGTAGTAGAGAGTACAAACTTGGGAGGTGTTGTCCAAGCCCACTAAGAAAGTGCAATGTGGGGGGGGGGCTTTCGGAGCGCTAGTATGGGTGTTGTGGGATGAAGGGACTGGTTTCCAGAGGGCTAGTATGCAAATTGTGCGCCAAATAGATTCTTGGGCTGGCGTCTCAGTCAATCAAGCCTGTTGTGCTGGCAACTCACTCACGGCTGGTGGGCTGGTAGTTGACTCACGGCTAATCCTTGAAATTCTATTTCAAGCAGGGTATAAGGCCACCAAATTCAAGTGCAGTTTCTTACCACTTCTAGCAGGTGCATGGCCACCAAATTCAAGTGCAGTTTCATACCATTTGAAGTAGGGTGCAAAGCCACTAAAGACAGCGAGTCGTGACCTCTCCCTCCTCCATCTTGCAGAGACTGAGCCACACCCACATTTCTGAGTTTTATAACCCCTCCCCCCCCCCCCCCCCACCAGAAAAGGTGTGGCTTTCATGGAGTGATTGACATGAGAGAGATTCTCAACATTTTTTTTAAAACTAATAACACTTTTATTTTTCATTGATGGGAAGAATTCTCTGCACCTGCTCAGTGGAGGGGGACTGAGTAAGATGGCCAAAAATCACAGCCGTAAGTGGTAGCGTTTTATCTAAAATCAATATATAGTGCAAACAGGAAGTAAGTGCATTTACAGTAGTGCCTTTTAACTTCAAGCCAAAGCACCCAAGCCACCATTTGCAATAAGTAGTGCATTTCAACTTCATGCCACCATTTGCAGTAAGTGGTGCCTTTCAACTTCAAGCCAATGCACCCACGCCACCATTTGCAGTAAGTAGTGCCTTTCAACTTCAAGCCAATGCACCCACGCCACCATTTGCAGTAAGTAGTGCCATTCAACTTCAAACCAAAGCTCCCAAGCCACCACTTGCAGTAAGTAGTGCCTTTCAACTCCATGCCACCATTTGCAGTAAGTAATGCCTTTCAACTTAAAGCCAAAGCACACACGCCCCCATTTGCAGTAAGTAATGCATTTTAACTTCAAGCCATTGCACCCAAGCCACAATCTGCAGTAAGTAGTGCCTTTCAACTTCAAGCCACACCCAAGCCATCATTTGCAGGAAGTAGTGCCTTTCAACTTTGTCAAAGCTCCCAAGCCACCATTTGCAGTAAGTAGTGCCTTTCAACTTCATGCCACCATTTGCAGTAAGTGGTGTCTTTCGACTTCAAGCCACACCCAAGCCACCATTTGCAGTAAGTAGTGCCTTTCAACTTCAAGCCAAAGCAACCAAGCCACCATTTGCAGTAAGTAGTGCCTTTCAACTTCAAGCCAAAGCAACCAAGCCACCATTTGCAGTAAGTAGTGCCTTTCAACTTCAAGCCAAAGCAACCAAGTCACCATTTGCAGTAATAGTGCCTTTCAACTTCAAGCCAAAGCAACCAAGCCACCATTTGCAGTAGTAGTGCCTTTCAACTTCAAGCCAAAGCTCCCAAGCCACCATTTGCAGTAAGTAGTGCCTTTCAACTTCATGCCACCATTTGCAGTAGGTAGTGCAAATAGGGCGGGGGCGTGGGGCATGCGCTTTCTGGAGCACTAGTATGAACCAATTTAGAACCAATAGAGACATTTTTTTGCAAGCTTTAGAACCAATAGAGACATTTTTTTGCAAGCTTTAGAACCAATAGACATTTTTTGCAAGCTTTAGAACCAATAGACATTTTTTGCAAGCTTTAGAACCAATAGACATTTTTTTTGCAAGCTTTAGAACCAAACTTTTTTGCAAGCTTTAGAACCAATAGACATTTTTTTGCAAGCTTTAGATCCAATAGACATTTTTTTGCAAGCTTTAGAACCAATAGACAATTTTTGCAAGCTTTAGAACCAATAGACATTTTTTTGCAAGCTTTAGAACCAATAGACATTTTTTTGCAAGCTTTAGAACCAATAGACATTTTTTGCAAGCTTTAGAACCAATAGACAATTTTTGCAAGCTTTAGAACCAATAGACATTTTTTTGCAAGCTTTAGAATCAATAGACATTTTTTTGCAAGCTTTAGAACCAATAGACACATTCTGCAAGCATTTTAGAACCACTAAGGGCACTTACATTTGAGTAGACATGTGTTCAGTGTTATTCACAGCTCAGAGAAACGTGCCCCTCTGCCTTCCTCCATCTTGAAGAGACTGTGTGGCACACCACTTCCTGGTTTTATAGTCCCTCCCCCCTGCCGCCAGCGGGGGCAGCAGAGAGAATGGGGAATTTTGTAAAACCATTAATATCTGTCATTTTTTATCGACGAGAAAAATCCTCGGCACACATGTGGCGGAGGGGGGCTCTGCGCAAGGTGGCCAAAAATGATGGCCGTAGGTGGCGGCGTTCTCTCGGAAATCGCAGCACAGATGGCCAAAACCGGTCAAGAACAGACTTTTAGTAATATACTAGACCAAGTGCAGACCCGTTGGGTCTGTTTCCCCAACGGCGTTTTGCAGGGGGGGGGGGGGGGGAGGGGGGGCTGCGGCATCAAACTCATATTAACCAACCCCCAAACACACAGGTGGGGGGAGGGAGGGGGGATGTGAAGAGGGGAGGGAGGGGAGAGGAGGTGGAGGAAATGGGACAGATTTGGGAGGGAAAGGAGAGCGGGGTAGGGGGTGAGAGAGGGGGATGGGGAGATAGATGTGGTGGAGGGGGAGGATGGGGAGGTAGGGAAGGAGGGAGGGAGGGGGAGAGGGGTGGGGGGAGAGGGGGGAAAGAGGTGGAGAGGGAGGTGGAGAGGGTAGGGGGAGTGATGGAAGAGGGACAGAGGGGTAGGGAGAAGGGTGGTGGCGTAGAGAGGGAAGGGGGGTGGGGGAGAGAGGGATGGGTGGGAGAGGGGTTTCGGAGAGGGAAACATAGAACCATTGAAATTAAGTGCAGGAGTAGGCCATTCGGCCCTTCGAGCCTGCACCACCATTCAATATGATCGTGGCTGATCATCCAACTCAGTATCCTGTACCTGCCTTCTCTCCATACCCCCTGATCCCTTTAGCCACAAGGACCACATCTAACTCCCTCTTAAATACAGCCAATTGAACAGGCCTCAACTACCTTCTGTGCCAGTGAATTCCAGAGATTCACCACTCTCTGTGTTAAAAATGTTTTTCTCATCTCGGTCCTAAAAGATTTACCCCTTATCCTTAAACTGTGACCCCTTGTTCTGGACTTCCCCAACATCTGGAACAATCTTCCTGCATCTAGCCTGTCCAACCCCTTAAGAATTTTGTAAGTTTCTATAAGATACCCCCTCAATCTTTTAAATTCTAGCATGTACAAGCCGAGTCTATCCAGTCTTTCGTCATATGAAAGTCCTGACATCCCAGGAATCAGTCTGGTGAACCTTCTCTGTACTCCCTCTATGGCAACGATGTATTTGAACATTGGGCATTGTGACATCACACGATGGAACGTTCACCAGGGGCTGGGGCTGGTGATGCTTCTATGGGTGAGAAGCCAGTTTATTTTTGAAATATTGGGGGGGGGGGTGAAGGAGTTGATTAAAAACGTGCACTTAAACACGACGACCAATGGCAAACCCGTTGGGTCTGATCCCCCAACGCAGCCGTTCCCTACCCGTAGCCCCCACTGGGGGGGGGGGTGGGGGGCGGGCGCCTCACACACACTAACCACCCCCACACACAGAGTTGGAAAAGTGCATAAAGACCGTTCCCTACCTGTAGCCCCCAGGGGAGATTTGGTCGTCGAAGTCGGGTCCCTGCCGTCTTAAAATATCGTATCTTGAAGTCGTCGAAGTCGGGTCCGTCTCGGCAACGCGTGGGGGGGGTGGTGGGGGGGTTAGCGGTGCGGCATCACACACACGAAGCTTCGACACACACAGAGCCTTAAAAGTGTAAATGCCCGACCTCTTTTCCGTTTTTCTCTAATTTAATTAAGATGTGCAGGTGGTGTTCTTATCGAGGTTCAGGGGTGAATGACGTAAATATTTTCACACAATATGGGAACATCTCATGTTGTCTTGAAGGCTCCTCGGCCCACATCTGACTCTCTGTACTGTCACTATGGCAACGATGTCTATGAGCACTGGGCATTGTTACATCACACGATGGAACGTTCACCATTGGCTGGGGCTCCTGCATAGGCATATGTAAATGAATCCATTCCGATTGGACATATGTGAAGATTGGGCATTGTGACATCACACGATGGAACGCTCAGCAGGGGCTGGTGCTGGTGAAGGTTCTGTGGGTGTGAAGCCAGTTTAGTTTTGAAATATTGGGGGGGGGGGGGGGGGGTTAGGTTTTGATTAAAAACGTACACTTAAACACGTCGAAATGTAATGAGGAACGGATACTTAGAAAGAAAAGAGAAATCTCTACCAAAATGGAAAAGATGTCGGCGATTCAGCGTTCCCCCTTATCCTTAAACTTTGACCCCTTGTTCTGGTCTTCCCCAACATCCGGAACAATCTTCCTGCATCTAGCCTGTCCAACCCCTTAAGAATTTTAAACGTCTCTATAAGATACCCCCTCAATCTTCTAAAATCTAGCGATTACAAGGCGAGTCTATCCAGTCTTTCTTCATATGAAAGTTCTGACATAACAGGAATCAGCCTGGTGAACCTTCTCTGTACTCCCTCTCTATGGCAACGATGTCTTTGAGCATTGGGCATTGTGACATCACACGATGGAACGTTCACCATTGGCTGGGGCTCCTGCATAGGCATATGTAAATGGATCCATTCCGATTGGACATATGTGAAGATTGGGCATTGTGACATCACACGATGGAACGTTCAGCAGGGGCTGGGGCTGGTGAAGGTTCTGTGGGTGTGAAGCCAGTTTAGTTTTGAAATATTGGGGGGGGGGGGGGAAGGATTTGATTAAAAACGTGTACTTAAACACGACGGAATGTAATGAGGAGCGGATACTTAGAAAGAAAAGTGAAATCTCTACCGAAATGGAAAAGATGTCGGCGATTCTGCGTCCAGTTTCGGAGTTGCAGGGAATCAATGGAAGAAATGTGACAGCCGGACGGAGTTCCGTTTCGGAATTTTGGGCGAGAGTTTTATATATTAATAGATATAAGATTACTAAAACTCTGATCTTGTCTGTGTGCATGCGTGCGATTCATGCCCTGAATTACATCAAAACCGTACACGATAACACTACAATTTTTGGACCACCTTACTCACCATTGTCCTGTGGTGTGGTGTATCAAGTTTTGTGCGGATTGATGGTACATTTTACAAGTTATTCGCATTTAACTTCTCAGTGTCAAAAATCCAAATCCTTGCTGGCCCTGCCCGCAACAATGTTGCAATCACAGGACACTGAGTCCTGGCAGCAAGTGAAATCCAATTTTTTTTCCTGGCAGCATATTTTTTAAAGTTTAAAATGAGGGAGGATGAATAAGGGGAAATGAACTGCCTCTGCACAGTTGTGGCCTATGGGTGAGTGGTGGAATATTGCATTAGGGGAACGGGTTGCGTTGGGGTAATGGGTTGCATTGGGGGACCAGGCCTCCTGTGTGACAGGGATCCAACCGGTCCCACTTGGTCTAGTATCTATTAATTGTTTAACTGCCCACCAATGTTCAATTGTAGTAGCACTGGTAGCACTGCAGAGGTCTGATCTCATTCATTGGGTAAATCACTGTCAACTGCACACTGTGCAGCACGCAGAGAATCCTGTGTATCAGCTTCAGTTGTGGTATCTCATTGTTTTGAGATCCTTCCGTATTCCTGAGCTGTTGAAGGAGAATTGATTTATCATCTGAAGGAAAATGCTAACTGGTAACCAGAAGCAAGTTTCCTTGTCCATGTTTGACCCAATGCCACAAAAGTACATGGGGGCTGGCTTCAATGGTATGGAAAACCCCAGGGCTACTGACCCATCTGCTCACTCTGCTGGAACAGGTTGTTCTCAGGGGTCTGCACATTGCCTAGAAGTATGATTCTGTTACTACAACAATGCCCAAGTCATTGCCTGATTGCAAGATCAATGTTTAGAATTATACAATTCAATTTTAACTATGCATTTAACTCAAATGCAAATACAGAATTTGCAATAACTGATCTGGCCTTCTGTGCAAGTACCTCTGAAAATAAATTATATTCATTAACGATGTTTCCAAATTTAAGAACCGTAATTGTAAAAATATTCAATTTTTATTGCAAACTACTTTTAGCCAAAAAGACAAAACATTGCTCATGTTTTAAAGGAAAAACACAAACTGATTCTAGAAATGCACAAATGGTCACCTGCGGGGAAAGATAGTTAACAAATCAGTTCAATCACCAGAACTGCAAAACCAAGCAGATGAATCAGGCTTCAAGTATAGAGGCTGAGACAAGGGAAGTTATTATGTGGGTGGGACCTTGCTTGCAGTCCATTTAGTATGTTAGACCGAATATAAAATATTCTGTGCAGCATTTGCTGAGATGAAGTAGCTATGCAAACTCATTGGCAGAAACCCAAATATGAAATCTCCCACTCATCTGTGTAAGAAATTTGTAAGTGAAACCAGACCGTCTCCACAAGAAACAGCAGGAGAAGTCATATGACCCCTTGTGTCTGCTGAACTATATAATAAAATCACGACTGATTCATCTTCATAAATGAAATAGAACTGCCGGGAAGTGAGCATTCTTCAATTGACTGATTTAATATCTCCTTTGCTTTGTTTGACTGTTGTCTTCAATAAAATAATTACAGCAATGCGGCAAGACATACCTATGGCTTCAAGAAACAGCTGGTCACAGACCCAGTGTTTCATGGCTAGATTAACTAAATGACAAATTAATTTAAATCAAATTTGACATGAAGTCAATGGCACAGCAACATGATAAACAGGCTTGGGTGAGTAACCTTAAGGGGCTGTCCCACTGTGGCGACCTAATCCGCGAGTTAAGGGCCTGTCCCACTTTCGTGTCCTTGGCACGCAAATTACGCGACCTTGTGGTCGCGTTGAGCCAAGACGGTCCCTCGAAGGTCGGGCGCGATTCCATGCGTACGCACAGCCGTCTGTAGCGCGTGACGTCATTTGAAGATGGACACAAAGCTGGAGTAACTCAGCAGGACTGGCAGCATCTCTGGAGAGAAGCAATTGGTGACGTTTAGTGTTGAGACTCTTCTTCAGTCAGAAAAGAAGGGTCTTGACCCGAAACGTCACCCATTGCTTCTCTCCAGAGATGCTGCCGATCCTGATGAGTTACTCCTGCATTTTGTGCCTATCTTCAATTTTCTTGGCCCCGCTCTGGCAGTAGAAATGCGGGCGGAACCGGACCTCAACGGCCGTGAGCCCCAGGCTTCCTTTTCCTGCTTCTGCTGCTGTTGGAGGCGAGACATTGCGTCGCGCCAGGGTCTTGGGCCTGTCCCACTTTGGCCGTCAGTTCCGCGACAGGCCGTTGGCGCGCGAAGATTTCGTTCACTACAAACCTCCTAGAACCTCGTGTGTCGACCATCCTGCGAGTTTGAGTCGAGGGAAAACTCGTCTAAACTCGCAGATTAGGTCGCTGCAGTGGGACAGCCCCTTTAATTGGCAACTGATCTTTGCAGGTCAGGATGAGATTTTAATGGCAGTCTATGACTGTGGGCCTAATTTTAAGGACACAATGTGATGAGTAGTCCTAAACAGATGCAATATTGGGAATCTTACAATTCGGAAATGGGCCTGCATTAATTTTAACTTTAGGTAAAAGAACACACACACACACACACACACACAATCTGGAAATACTGAAGTCATAAAGTGAACATTAAAAATACATCGAGCATCTGTAGTCTCTGTGTTCTCATGAAGGTGTATAACTACAGAAAAGAACTACTGCATCAAGGCTTCAATGACCTAGGTTCAATCCTGACCCCCAGTGGAGTTTGCTTATTCACTCTGCAACCATCTGAATTTACTCTGGGTGCTCTTGTCGCCTTCCATATTGTAAAGATATGCAGATTAGAAGATTATTTGGCAATTTTAAATTGGTCCCAGCAAGCAAGTATGAGGAAATTTTGATGAGAACGTGTGGATAATTAGCTGTAGGGAAAATTAGCAATGAAATATGATTTCTCTACGAGTCAGCATAGACTCAGTGGACTGATATGACCTCCATCTATGCAAGGAAATATGTGTATTTTTACAATACTGGAGAGATTTTAGCACAGAACATTAAAAATGTCATATCTCCAGTTTCAAGTAGTATGGTGTTGATTTTTTCAGGGATTGTTATTCAAATGTGCAAGAGATAGTATAGATAAAATGAAGTTAGGAATTAAAATTAATTCCCTGATTCAATCAGTTTATATCTCAAAAATATCACATTTTAGGACTACAAAAATGACAATGAAATAAAGTGGCAATTTCTGCATTAATTTCATTATGATTCAAAACATTTTCAAGTTTGTTGCTTTGTAGAGATGCATGTTTCACAGTAATAAGCACAACCTTTGATGAATTTGGCATTAAGTGCTGTGAATGGCCATATTTCAGAGTGTAACGGTGGTTACTTTTGGTGTCCACCTTATTTTAGAGTAACCACCGTTACACAACAATGGTAAATTATGACCAAAGAACTTACCAAGGTGATTGAAAATGTTCTAGTTGGAAGAACTCAATAGATAATGAAATTATGAGAAGAAAGTAACCTTAAAATCAAGATTCTGTAAAAGCTGCTGCATGCCGGCAACCACCTTCAACTAGCATCACTACCTGCTTCGACTAAAAAAAATCACCAATTTTTAAAACGGCAACCTATTTTTAGTTGCAGCCGGTTTTGAATTTTTTGAAATAATCGCCGGAACATAGAAGAAGCGGAAACCACTTTCGACCATTAGGGAAACTGACAAAAACCTCCGGGAACCGCACGGAAACCTTGGGTGAGGCGCAAAGTCTCCAGAGGTTTCAGTTCAGGTTTCCTAAGTGGGACAGGGGCATAATACGACACAATGAGACCACACCTGGAATATTGCGTACAGTTTTGGTCTCCTAATCTGAGGAAGGACATTCTTGCCATAGAGGGAGTACAGAGGAGGTTCACCAGACTGATTCCTGGGATGTCAGGACTTTCATATGAAGAAAGAATGGATAGACTTGGCTTGTACTCGCTAGAATTTAGAAGATTGAGGGGGGATCTTATAGAAACTTACAAAATTCTTAAGGGGTTGGACAGGCTAGATGCAGGAAGATTGTTCCCGATGTTGGGAAGGTCCAGAACAAGGGGTCACAGTTTAAGGATAAGGTGGAAATCTTTTAGGACCGAGATGAGAAAAACATTTTTCACACAGAGTGGTGAATCTGTGGAATTCTCTACCACAGAAGGTAGTTGAGGCCAGTTCATTGGCTATATTTCAGAGGGAGTTAGATGTGGCCCTTGTGGCTAAAGGTATCAGGGGGTATGGAGAGAAGGCAGGTACAGGATACTGAGTTGGATGATCAGCCATGATCATATTGAATGGCGGTGCAGGCACGAAGGGCCGAATAGCCTACTCCTGCACCTATTTTCTATGTTTCTATGACAACTCTGACTTGGGACCTTTTTCTGTTATTTTTGCAGGATTCATTTGAAGCATGTAAAACAATACTAGTTTTCTTACCTCACATTCTTGTTCCCTGGCAGAACATGCCTCACTGTCATCCTCTGAATCAGAGCCGAAATCATCTCCTGAGTTAGTAGTACAGGAGTCATCACATTTGCCATGTTGCGGTCCTTGGTCATTTTCAAGCTCCTCTAAACCAGAGCTGCTGGAACACACTGAATTTCCAGTATTATATTTAAATGGGCACTTGGAAGAGCTGTTGGTAGAACCAGACAGGCGAGATACTGAAGAGGTATAGTGCAGTAGTAAAGTATCCTGCGAATTTTCTTCAAGGGTTTGAAGTGTTTGGCAAGAATCTATAGGAAACTGAGAGCTTTGAGAAATTCTCTCCACATTGAGTTGTCTTGGACAATTGTTCTGTTCAATAAAAGATTCGGCCATACAGCCAGACCTTGCATCATGAGGTTCACTCCAGAATCGATTTGTTAGATGTTCTGCCACCTCTCTTTCCACAACGCTTTGACCACAGAGGGCAGAATTGACATTTTGTGTTTTCGAACAGTTTGAGCTAAAAATAACTGACTGTCTTTCAGAGTCTCCTCCTGCTTTTTCTGAAGCACTCAGCTGGTCACACCTTTGACCCATTTCATTTTTTGTTCCTTCAATGTTTGTAGACGCAGCATTGGTCTTTTGCAAGTCGTCATACTGCAACAAGGGGGTAAACAGCTCTGCCCGAGAGCAAGGCAAGTTGTAATGCTCTTCAGTAAAGTCTGGTGATACACCTGAGATATTTTGTGCTGGCCCATTTGATTCTTCTGCTGAAAGGTTTTGTGCTACTGAGTAACTTGCATCCATTTGCTTCTTGAGTTCAATATTTCCATCATCTGCCACGGGTAGGTCACCATGATCCTTTTCAATCTGCCTCATAGGTTCATCCCCTGACTCGATTGTGAATGCACGGTTTTGAAGATGTTCAATTTGCTGTTTAGAAATTATTTGATCCAATGGAGAATTTGGTATTGACAATCTATTACTCTGTGATGCCAATCGCTCCTTCCCACAGGCCAATTGAAATTTTCGGTACTTGGGACAAAGGGATGACGAACTGGCCCATCCACTTTCTTTCAAACCGGCATACTTGAGATCAGTCGCCTCATTCTGAACGTTTGGACAGTTTTTCCCAACTTCAATGCATTTTCGAAGCTTTGGACAAGGACTCTTGAGATGTTCAAATTCAAGAAATTCTTCCACATCATCATCAACCTCTGAGTTTTCATTATCACCAACTGGAATTTTGAGATTTGTTTTCAGACAGTTGGACATACAACAGGCATTTCTTGGAAATTCTGTAAAATCTTTACACTTTCCAAAGAGTTTGGCATGAAGAAAGCTAAAGCATGTTTTCTCTATGTTATGGAATCCAAGAATTTCTACACTTCTACAGACATCCAATATATTATCTTTATTCAAGAGAAGTTTGGCAGTGTATGCAAACTGGAGCAGCGGTGCAAAGCCTCTTGCTGTAACCTGACAAAACAAAAAGAACAGCCAATTATATTTTGACAAAACGGCACAAAACCCAATTTAAGATGAAGCAGATCAAATTAGCTCCTGAGTGAGAAGGAGAGCAAGTTGACTGGATAGAAAATTGGTTCATGGAAGGAAGCAGAGGGTGGAAGGTTGTTTTTCGTACTGGAGGTTTGAGACTTGCGGTGTGTCTCAGTGTTCGGTGCTGGGCCCATTGCCATTTGTCATCTATATCATTTATTTTGGTGTAAACGTACAAGGTATGATTAGCAAGTTGACAGATGACACTAAGGTGGGTGGTATTGTAGATAGCAAAGATGGTTATCAAAAATTAATGCAGGATCTTGATCAGTTGGGCAGGTGGGCTGAGGAATGGTTCATGGAGTTTAATCCAGAGAAGTGCGAGATGTTGCTTTTTGGGAAGTCTAACAAGGGCAGGACCTACACAGTGAATGGCAGGGCTTTCGAGAGTATTGCAGAGCAAAGGGATCTAGGAGTGCAGGTACATTGTTCCTTGAATGTGATGTCACAGGTAGATGGGGTGGTCAAGGAGGCTTTTGGCACATTGGCCCTTCATCCGTATTGAGCAGTGAAGTCGGGAGGTTATTACAGTTGTACAAAACATTGGTGAGGCCACATTTGGATCATCAGGTTCAGTTTTGATCATCCTGTTAGAGGAAAGACGTTGCTAAGCTGGAAAAGGTGCAGAGAAGATACACAAGGGTGTTGCCAGGACTCCAGGGCCGGTGCAATAGGGAGAGATTGAGTAGGCAAGGACTTTATTCCTTGGAGCAGACGAGGATGAGGGGTGATCTTGTAGTGTTGAACAAGATTATGAGAGGAATATGTACTTCTTTTATCCAGAGTAGGGGAATCAAGAACCAGGTGACATAGGTTTGAGGTGAAGGGAAAAAGATTTAATAGGAATCTGAGGGGCAGCTTTAAAAAAAACAAAACAAAGTATGTAGGCATATGGAATAAACTGCCAGAGGAGGTAATTGAGGCAGGTACCATCAGAACGTTTAAAACACATTTGGACAGGATAGGTTTACAAAGATATAAGTTAGGTCTTTATTCTCGGGAGCGCAGAAGGTTAAGGGGGGACTTGATAGAGGTCTTTAAAATGATGAGAGGGATAGACAGAGTTGATGTGATCAAGCTTTTCCCTTTGAGAATAGGAAAGATTCAAACAAGAGGACATGACTTCAGAATTAAGGGACAGAAGTTTAGGGGTAACATGAGGGGGAACTTCTTTACTCAGAGAGTGGTAGCGGTGTGGAATGAGCTTCCAGTGGAAGTGGTGGCGGCAGGTTCGTTGGTATCATTTAAGAATAAATTGGATAGGCATATGGATGAGAAGGGAATGGAGGGTTATGGTATGAGTGCAGGCAGGTGGGACTAAGGGAAAAAAATTGTTCGGCGCGGACTTGTAGGGCCGAGATGGCCTGTTTCCGTGCTGTAATTGTTATATGGTTATATGGTTATATGGGATGTTGGTCGGAGTGGTGAAGTTGGGCCGAAGGGCTTGTTTTCATGCTGTATGACTATGATTCCACAAGTGATTTATATTTTTACTGGCATAAACTGTATGAGATATACCTCTCCCATAATTCTTTATTACATTATGGGCATACCCATACATGATAAGAACTACATTTGAATGTATACAAAATAAAATTAACTAAAAATGACTAAAAGAGAAAACAGCATTAATTTAAAAAAAGTAAATCACTTCATAACTGCTGAGGTCCTGAAAAGATGCAATGCACCTAATCAGAAGCTGTGGTATTGTTCCTTGAGTTGGCATGGAACTTCACTTGAATAATGCATGAGGATGAAATCAGAGAGGGAGGTAGTCAGAGAATTAATGCTTCAGTCAACTGAACACTCGGATAAAAACTGTGTGAGGAGTTCACTAATTCACAATCAGATGTTTGGATTTTGTCACAAATCTAAATGACGTGCTTGTTAACTACCTACCGTCTTTTGCATGTAATTTAGGTGGGTGGTGGGAAAACAAAATCAGTGCGGTGGTAATGAACGCATGTGGCAAAATAGGTTCAAGGGAAATAAATGGAGAAATGGAATTGATAAGATTTCTAAGAGCAGGCATACTCAATGGGCCAAATAGCACTGTTCTATGTTTTAAGGAAATATGAGAACTATTATCCAATATTATACTACGATGTCATAACTCAGACAGATAGTACAATGTATAAGGCAAGACCAAGTGTCAAAAAGCCTATAAGCATAAAGAATACCGTTTTGAAATAACATTTAGTGCAATCCGTCTTTGCTAAATACGAGTTTAGAAACATGAGGATTCTCCAGAACAATTACTGGAAAACAGACCCATTATTCCTCAATCAGTTAAAGTGATTGCAAGGAACATTCCTCAAAAGCCATTCCACAATAGTCCTAACTCTTTTTATAGCTTTGTTTTTTAAATAAACTCGTGTCTCTCCCTTTCATCTTCCTCTGCTCACAGCCAAAAAGGACCAGGGACTTCCCAACCCAATAAATATAAGCTGTTTGTATATTGCGGAGACTAACAATTAGCTTATCTTCAATTTGAACATTTAACAGGCCTCACACCACCTGTGTATTCAGGTGAAACCAACCCATCCCATGGCACTATGCAAACACAGAGCAGTTCACCTTGTGATCTACCGCAAGCAACACATATTATTTGGTCATCCAGGTTGTTGCTGTTGTATGCAGGCACTTCTTCTCGAAGGGTTGCCATCTTGTCATGCCTACAATCCTGAAAGCTAAAGCATCTGAAGCTATATTCCTGGTCACCCATGCAAGCAGGTCAAGGGAAAGGTTCCTGACAAAGTGCGTCCCAAGATGTTCAGATGGATCTTGGGGTCTATGTCAATAATTCCATGAAAGTGGCACCACAAGTAGATAGTGGTAAAAACTGCATATGGTATGCCTGCCTTCATAGGTCAGGGCATTGATTATATGAATCAGGAAGTCATAATGCATCTTTATAAGACTTGAGTATTGTGTGCAGTTCTGGTTTAACCCATTACAGGAAGGATGTAGAGGCTTTGGAAAGTGTACAGAGGTGGTGTACCAGAATGATGCCAGGATTAAAGTGTATTAGCTACAGGCAGAGGTCGGAAAGATTTGGGTTGTTTTCTCAGGAAAACTGGAGCTTGCACATAGTCCTGATAGAATATAAAATTATGAGAGGCATAGGGTAGACAGTCAGAACCTTGTTCCCAGGATGGAAAAATAAAATACTAGAGAGCATAGCTTTAATGTGAGAGGGGCAAAGATTACAGGAGGTGTGCGGAGCAACCTTTTTTTTTTTTACAAAGGGTGGTGAGTGCCTGGAACGCACTGCTGGGGATGATGATTGAAACAGATATGTTAGTGGCATTTGGACTTTTGGATACGCATATGAATATGTAGGGACTGGAGGAATATGGGTTGTGTGCAGGTAGATAAATGATGGTCTTGGTACATGTTCAGTACAGACACTGTGAGCTGAAGGGCCTGCTCGTGTGCTGTACAGTTCCATGTTCCAAGAAGCGGACCTCAAGGGTGAAACAGGTGCAGGATGGTGGCTGGCCAGCAGGTGGAGCACAACAACTGAGAAGGCCTCAGCAGGGAGTGTGTCTCCCAATCATCGTGGAGCCCACGTCGTTGGATCCGTGTTTGTCCCTGTCAAGGACTGTGTGGTGGCAATCCGAGCATCAGTCTCTGCGTGTTAAAAGTTGTCAAGCACGGACGTCCACTGGCGGGGCGAAACAGCTGCATATCCATGCAATAAAGTCTCTGGCTCCAGGATCAGCTTCAGCCATTGCAAGACCCACAGAACAGATCCACAAGGAGGACAATTATACAGTACTTGAATTTGAATGATCACCAATGATGCAGGCACTTGGCGTTGTGTTGCAAGGTGTCCTATAGCCCTATCTTCATTGTTTGCAATATTCTAAGTTCACTTCAGAACCAATAAACTGAGATACAGAAATGAGAAGTTGAATATACTGGTTTGAGAGCAAAATAAAGTTACAGAAAGCAAAGAAAATGATTTTGTGTGGAAAAAGTCAGAGTATCTTTTTGATACAAGAACAATAATTCCTTGACTCTTGTAGAAAGCTTGCTGGCAAGCTTCCCTTTTATAGCAAGGCTACGAGTGTAGTACAGATTGTCCAATGATTGGTATTGATTTCCAACTTGGTATGTTGTTCCTCACTATCATTAAGGTTTGGAGATATTAATAAATGGTAGCGGTTTGTACGTCTTTCCCAAAAATCCCTCCATCCTTGCCTTAAGAATGTTGCATAGTTAAACGATTGACGGAATATTTACAATAATGCAAATATTTTGTCAATCTTTTAATATTTTGTCAAATCTTTCCCATTCTTTCTTATGCCACGGTTCGAGAGATTTTTGGGAAAGTTTCAAGCCACTGCCATTTATTCACTGTAGCTCAATCGGCTCAATCTCCCAAACAATTATTGCAGTCTTCCTCAGACGATGCTTATTTCTCTGGTATGTAACATCTTGCCTCAAATGGAAATTTCAGCTTCAAAAAGGTGATGCGATTGATTTCCGGATCGTTTCTCCGATAGCTCTGCGGCCTAACATCGTGGAGTTGGAGGCCTTGCTTAGGACTGACTTTGAGCTCCAGTGAATAAATTGACTTACCATCGGAGCCGATGCTTTGCCTGGGATCGATGCCCCAACCGCCTGCGGACTTTAACATCAGGAGCTCACAGTCTCGGGTTTAGACTGACGTCGGGAAGCTCCAAAAGCCGCACGACGTTCGACTAGCCCTGACCCGGGGTTAGATCGCCTGGCACGGGGGAGCTGAGATTCACCCCCGATGCAGGAGCTTGATCACCCCGACGAGGAGGCCAGCCACCGGCTACGGGGATAAGATCATCCCGTCAACAGAAGGTTAGAGGCCCCCGACCGCTGGAGGACAAAGAAGGGAAGAGATTGAACTTTTTTTCATCTTCCATCACAGTGAGGAATGTGGAAGAGTCACTGTGGTGGATGTTTATGCTAAAATGTATTTTGTGTGTTCTGTTGCTTTTTATTGGTATGACTATAATGGCAAATCAAATTCCTCGTATGTTGCAAAACATGACTAATAAAGTATGATTATTGATTATGAAAAACCTAGCAGCTGTTGGTAATGCTTTAGTTTAGAGATGCAGTATGGAAAATAGGCCATTCGGCCCACGTAGTCCATTCCAATCACCCATTCACAGTAGCTTCTCATCCACTCTCTACACAATAAGGGCAATTTTACAGAGGCCAATTAACCAATGAACCCACATGCCTATGGGATGTGGGAGGAATCTGGAGCACCTGGAGAAAATCCACGCAGTCACAGGGAGAACGTGCGAACTCCACAATGACCCACACAGACTCCACACAGGTAGAACGTGCAAACCCCACAGAGGTCAGGGTCAAACCTGGGTCTCAGTTGCTATGAGGCAGCAGCTCTACCAGCTGCACCACCTAATACAGTGATTTATTATCCTGTCGCATGGGCTAGAAGTGAATCTTGAATAGTGCCATATTTCTACACGTTGAAAATGAAGCGTGCATTTTCTATTCCTTGCAAAATGATAACATTTCTTTTTATAGCATTCTCCTACTTCCCACTGTATATAGTACGTTAATTTTGGAGGAGCAATTCCCCACACAATTGCAAACTCATGCCAATCGTTTTCTGTTTCAATTTCGTCTGGAATACCATATCTGGCAAAATGAGCCTTCAACATGAGAGGGATTGTTGATGTCAAATTTCAAGTTAGAAAAATAAGTGTCTATTACCACGTAGCCTTCTGTCTCAACTGTGAAGAGGTCTGCTGTTGCCTTCACACAAGATCTAACGGCTTTTCAAAATGAGAAACAGAATGCTCGCGTTGTCCTTTCATCATAGATCTGCATGACATATTGCTCAGAATTGGTGAGGTGTCTTTGATCATCATCCACTATGGCTCTCCGTCAGTGCTCTGCACGGTTCATGTGGATCCAAAGAGAATCTCAATTTCTCTGATGTATGCACACACTACCTTAGCACCCAAGGATGAGGACCATGTACTGGCCTAATAATCCCTGCCTTCAACATTTTAGAAGCTCAGCTTTCAATTTCTTTGATGGCCATTGGAAAAAATTTTAGGTGATGCATTACCGGTTGCTCTATTCAAGCCTCGGACATTATTTTCCCACTTGTTTTCCAGTTCCCCCAGACCCATCTGCAAATTCATTTAAACAGCTGCTTTTTGTTGAGTGAAACATTGCACTGCAGTAGCCTTTATTCTCATTAAACTTACTGCTAGACTGCACCCCTACCAAGAATTGGCATGCATTCCTTTACAACCACAACTTTGTTTTGTACTTGCTATTCTTTGAATTTTTTATTGCCAACTTGTATTTTACCAGTGATATTGCAGTTTCATGGCTGCACAATGGTGAATTTTTTGTCTTTTCAATCTACCTGCAAACAACTTAGAAATAAAAACACATACGTCAGGCTGTTGTTCATGGACTACAGCTCAACATTCAACACATCATCCCCTCCAAACTGGTTACCAAGCTCACGGAATTGGGTCTTTGCGCATCTCTCTTCAACTGGATCCTCGACTTCCTCATCAACCGCCTCATCTACATGAATTGGCAGCAATATTTCCTCCTCAATAATCATGGAGCACCTCAAGGCTGCTTGCTCAGCCCCCAGCTCTCTACTCATGACAGCATAGCCAGATACAGTTCCAACTCCATCTTCAAATTAGCCGAGGACATCACCATTGTTGGCAGAATAACAGATGGCGATGAGGAGAGTATAGGAGAGAGATCGATTGACCAAATGGTGACAGAATCTCAGTGTCAGTAAATTGAAGGAACTGGTTGTTGACTTTAAAAGAGAAAGGTCGAGGATCCTCAAACCTGTCCTCATTGACAGGACAGTGATGGAAACGGTCAAAAACTTCTAATTCCTGGGCATGCATATCTCTGAAAATCTCTGCAGGACCCACCACACTGATGCAATCATTAAAAAAAGCCTGTCATTGCTACTTCCTACCTCATCAAATACCTCCTCCAGCAGCTTGTTCCATATACATACCACCCTTTGTTGCCCCTCAACCTCCTATTAAACCTTTCATCCCTCATTAAACATGTCCTCTGGTTCTCGATTCCCCTACTCAGGGTAAATATACAGGGGCTTTTTCCCCAATTAATTCCTCTCATGATCTTATACATCTCTATAAGATCACTCCTCATCCTCCAAGCAATAAAGTCCTAGTTTGCTCAACCTCTCCCTATATCTGAGGCCCTCAAGACTTGGCAACATCCTTGAAAATCTTTCCAGCTAAACAACATCTTTCCTATAGCAGGGTGACAAAAACGGAACACAATACTCTAAATGTAGGTACACGTCAGTCTGAAGAAAGGTTTCGGCCCGAAACGTTGCCCATCTCTTTCGTTCCATAGATACTGCTGCACCCGCTGAGTTTCTCCAGCATTTTTGTGTACCTTCGATTTTCCAGCATCTGCAGTTCCTTCTTAAACACTCTAAATGTAGCCTCACCAATGTCTTGTACAACTGTAACAAGACCTTTCAACTTCTATACTCAATATCCCGAGTGATGAACACCAATTCGGAAACTACTCAGCTCACTTGCCCAACCGATCACGATCCTACTGCAATTTTTGACAACCATATCCGCTATCTACAATATCAACGCTGGGGCACACCACTCACTAGTCACAGGCCTGCAGTGTGAAAAACAACCTTCCACCATCACCCTCAGTGCCTCCGCAGCCATAATACTGACTGCCCTCAAGTCGCTTCCATTAACTGCTCCAAGTTCCCCACACCTTATGTCTTTCTCCACAGTAGAAACACTCAAGGCCCTTGTCCATTTCCTGTGGCTCCACACAGAGTTGACCGCTTTGATTCCCGATGGGTCCCATTCTATCTCTGCTTGCTCTTTTTCTCTTAATATGTTTATAATATCTCGAGATTATCCTTAATATTATCTGTCAGTGATCTATTCTCCCCCTTTTCCCTCCTGATTTTATTTTTTAGCGTGCTCCTCAGTTCCCAAAACCCCTCCAAGTAAAAACTTGATCCCAGCTGCCTATCCCTGCCCTACACCTCCTTCTTACTCTTAACCAGAGCCTCAATTTCTCTCGTCATCCAAGCTTCCTTACGCCCACCGGCTTTTCCCTTCACGCTTAAAAGGAACAGGCGGGTCTTGGGCTCTTGTCAGCACACTTTTAAAGACATCCTACTTTCCAGACATTCCTTTTCCTTCAAACAAACCGTTCCAATCAACTTGAGTGAATCCCTGACTGATAACTTCAAAGTTGGCTTTGCCCAAATTTAGAATTTTTAAGTTGTGGGCCCACCCTGTCACTATCCATAACTATCTAACCATAACTAACCTAACAGTAAAATGGGTAGCTGGTTCCAAAAGGCTCATCCACAAATACTTCATCCACTTGCCTCTCCCAATTTGTTAAGATTAGATCAAGCTTTGCCCTCTCCAGTGTAGGGCCCTCTACATATTGCCCGAGGAAACTTTCATGAACACATTTGACAAATTCTGCCCCATCTAAACCTTTTGCACTATGACATTTCCAGTCAATATTGGGAAAGCTAAAATTCCCCTGACCACAACCTTATTAGTCCTGCAGCTGCCTGCAATCTGCTGGCATATTTGCTCCTATAATTGATGTTGACTATTTGGGGACCTATAGTGCACTCCCAACAAGGCACTCATCCCTTTCTTGTTTCTCAAGACGGGACCCAACCCAAAACATCGCCTATCCATGTTCTCCAGAGATGCTCCAACCCTGTGTAATCTTGAGTAACTGCACCTGCAGTTCCTTTTTTCTACATTCTTCCTTACTCCCACCTGCCTTGCCCTTCACTCTAACAGGGACATGCATGCCCTGAACTCTTGTCATCACACTTTTAAAAGCATCTCACTCTCCGGTCGGTCCTTTGCCCACAAACAGCCGACCACAACCAACAGGTTCCTGCCTAATACCATCAAAGTTGGCCTTGCTGCAATTTACAATTTGAACTTGTGGGCCCACCTGCCTTTATCCATAATTATCTTAAACCTAATAAAACAGTGGTCGCTGATCCCAGAAGGTTCATTCACGAACACTACAGTTACTTGCCCTTCCCAATTTCCCAAAAGTAGATCAAGCTTTGCCCTCTCTCGTGTAGGACAAATCTCCTGCTGAAAACCTTAGTAGTTTTGCAGCAGACTGCAATCCCCTAGCATATTTCCTCTTCCATTTCCCATTGACTATTTGGGGGTCTGGAGTACACTCCCAACATGTAGTCTTACTGGACGAACCATCAGTAATATTATCTCGGATTACTGCTGTGACTTTTCCTTAATCAATAAAGCAATATCCCCTCCTCTTTCACCCACCTCTATCTCTCCTGCAGAAGATACACCCTGGAACATTAAGCTGCCAGTTCAGTCCCTCTCATAACCAATGGCTATAGCATCCCAGTCGTATGCAGAGTTCATCCGTCTTACCCGTCAGGTTTCTCGCATTAAAATAAGTGCAATTCAATCCAAGTCTTTCCTTGCTCCCTGCCATCCCCTGCCTATTCTGCCCATTAAACTTTCTTTCATCAGCATCCACACTGACTTCTAGCCTCTCACTTCCTCAGTTCTGCAATGGATCCAGCCCCCCCTGCCTATCCAGTTTAACCCCACCTGTATAACACTAGAAAACCTGTCCTCCAGTTCAGGTGCAACCCAACCCTCTGGTACAGGTCACCTCTGCTCCAGACGAGATGAGTTCAGAAATCTGTTCCCTGACCTTCGCACCAACTCCTCAGCCACATTCATCTGTCCTATCTTCCCATTTCTACCCTCACTAGCACGTGGCACCGGGAGATCACTATCCTGGAGGTCCTGCTTTTTAGTCTTTTGCCTAATTCCCTATAATCATTTTGCAACACCTCATCCCTAGAAGTAAGGTGGGGAGGGACAAAGTCCAGCAAGTGATAAGTGGATACAGGTGAGCGGGGATTTTTTTTTATCGGCAGGTAGTTGGACAAAGACCAGAAATATAAGAAGACAAATAGTGTGAGATAAGGGTAGAAGATGTGCAAAATCTGAAGCCAGAGTAGGAATACAGATGGAAGGGAATGGGGTAAGGGGAAAGGGAGAAATAGTGCACATCCAGGTGGGACACAGGGTGTTGTGTTGGGGGGGAAAGGGTGGGGTCTTTGAAGGTTAATAACCTAAAATTGGAGAATTCAATGTTCATATGGTTAATTTGTAAGCTACCCAAGCAGAATATTGTCCGTTGAACACTGACTACAAAATATTGACATTATACTTTATAATATAGACACTTCTCATTCAAAACCAAGCAAATACTCTCCAGTTAAACAGACTGCATGACCATAAAACAATTTACAAATAATAAGTTACATAAACATTATAAATAATCAGAATTTAGTTAGACGGCAAGAACTTTCTATTTGTTCAAATGGCTGAGCCATGGGCGGGGGGGAAACTGATGGGTGCAGCTAAAATCAGTTCATTTCAGACCTTTAATGTCAGCAGCATATAATAGTAGTGTTAATATGGAATTCAGAGAACAGAGGTATAATTCAGGGAATAAGAATCATAATTCCTCCATGGCAGCTTGATAAAGGGCCTGTCCCACTTTCACAACCTAATTCACGACCTCTGCCGAGTTTGCCCTTGACTCATACTCGCAGCATGGTCGTCATGAGGTCGTAGATAGGTCGTAATGCTAATCGTAGGTACTCCTGGCATCAAGTAGGTCGGGGTGTTTTTCTAGCATGATGAAAAATGTCCCTCGAGTAAAAAAGGTTGTGAATTAGGTCGTGAAAGTGGGACAGGCCCTTTACTGGGAACAAAGACAAGATCAGTAAAAAAGGAAATTCATTAGATAACAATGGAACAAGACAGCCTTTTCACTTCTTTGAAATGTAGGTGCCGTGCTTGGCCTATCAGTTTGATTTAATCAAATGCTGTTCAGAGAATAGATTAGAATCAGCCAGATTCTCTTGCAGGTCACATATGGCAGTGAATGACAGGTTTTTGTTCTTGCAAAAATTACTGAAAAGGTTCAGTTGTTATATAATGACTGCCTTTTGCCGATCTTGTCTTGGTTCCCAATGATTGCACAGAATCACCAAAGCTACATCACAGGTGGCTGCCATTTGCCTCATTGAGTATGTACTGGTCCCATGCAAGAGCAATCCAATTAATTTCATTCTCCAGCCCTCCACCATAGTACTGGAAATTCACCAGTCCAGGTCCCTTTGGAACACTACCAGTAGATCTACTCCACTGCTACCTACCTCTCCTCTGACGTACATTCCATATCCTCTTGATTTGCTGTGCGAAAAAAGGTCATGGCATTTTTGGTTCTTTTGTCACTCATTTTCATCCTCTGCCCTTGGTTCTTATTACTTCTGTTATTAGGAACAGCTGTACATCTACCTTGCCTTTACCCTTCATGATTTTAAATATATAAATCAGATTTCCCCCAATATTCTCTGTTCCAAGAATAACCCCAACTTTACCAGTGCCCGGCGCCGACCAGTTGGCGTGGCAGTGCACATGTGCAGGGCGGCCAATGATGTGCTGGCCATGGTCGTGTGCATTTGCAGGCCGTGGCAGTGCGCATGTGCAAGGCGGCCGGCCGTGCCGGCGAATGAGGGGCCGATGAGGAGCGGAGAGCGGAGACCCAGCGTCCCGGACACAGATAGCGGGCAGAGACAGGGAGTGACAGAGAGAGAGAGGGAGAGAGAGAGAGAGAGAGAGAGAGATAGAGAGTGGGGCCCCACTCAGAGTTGAACGGCAGGTGTCCCGGGTGCTTGCCAAGCCGGGGAAAATGGCGCGGCTTTTAAGTTGCCCAGCGGGACTTTAGATGGCCATTGGAAACCGGGCAACCGTTAATTTCGAGCCCTGTTAATGGACATTAATAAATTCAGCGGTGCTTGCAACGAACGCTGTTGATCTCGCAGTACATCTTTCTCTAGATTGAAAAAACAATCTCACTTTGCGACCCTATTCTCATAACTTAGCCATTTTCTATTCATGTTATTCTAGAACTTTTAATTCCTTAACATCCAGTCTTCCTGACAATCTATTACATGCCATTAATGCTACTTGGAAGTTCAGACATACCACGCCGAATGCATTCCCTTCAATAAGTCAGTTATCATATCACACTCTGTCAACTTAGATGGGACACAATTTGTCCTTAAGAAATCCAGACTAACTATCTGTAATCAAATCACACTTCTAAATGACTACTAAGTCTGCTTCTAATTATTGTTCTTGAAGATTCTTTATCAACAAAATAAACCAACCAAAATAAAGCATACTCCAAAACAGTGAAATAATTATAGAAAGTAGTTAATAGACAACAGACAATAGGCAATAGGTGCAGGAGTAGGCCATTCAGCCCTTCGAGCCAGCACCGTCATTCAATGTGATCATGGCTGATCATCCCCAATCAGTACCCCATTCCTGCCTTCTCCCCATATCCCCTGACTCCGCTATCTTTAAGAGCCCTGTCTCGCTCTCCCTTGAAAGTGTCCAGAGAACCGGCCTCCTCCGAGGCAGAGAATTCCACAGACTCACAACTCTCTGTGTGAAAAAGTGTTTCCTCATCTCCGTTCTAAATGGCTTACCCCTTATTCTTAATCAGTAGCCCCTGGTTCTAGACTGCCCCAACATCGGGAACATGTTTCCTGCCTCTAGCATGTCCAAACCCTTAATAATCTTATATGTTTCAATAAGAACCCCTCTCATCCTTCTAAACTCCAGAGTATACAAGCCCAGCCGCTCCATTCTCTCAGCATATGACAGTCCCGCCATCCCGGGAATTAACATTGTAAACCTACGCTGCACTCCCTCAATAGCAATAATGTCAATCCTCAAATTAGGGGAACAAAACTGCACACAATACTCCAATTGTGGTCTCACGCGCCCTATACAACTGCAGAAGGACATCTTTGCTCCTATACTCCACTCCTCTTGTTATGAAGGCCAACATGCCATTCGATTTCTTCACTGCCTGCTGTACCTGCATGCTTACTTTCATTGACTGATGAACAAGGACCCCCCCCCCCCCCCCCGAGATCCCGTTGTACTTCCCCTTTTCCCCCCAACTTGACTATTTAGATAATAATCTGCCTTCCTGTTTTTGCTACCAGTTAATCTCCAGGCTCCATGCTTTATTCATTTATGAATTAGTCTCAAGAATGTGGATTTTTGCAACAAATTTGATTTAGATTAAACGAGGTCCTTAACAATACTAGTGAACACAGTAAAAATAATCCAAGTTTTAAAATTATTTTAGAGCAATTTTATATTCGATTAAAACAGCAAGTTTGTCTTATGTAGCCAAAGTAACATGTCCAAGCTGTGATTTACTATCTTACTGTTCTGATACATTTGGTCAAGAGTTACCAAGGTGGAGCAGTTGCAGACCCTCTGAAATCAGAATCTTTTAGCTACTGGTGGGAGATTGGTTGTTGGGTCAAAAAGTTAAATGAAAATTTCCGTGGTGGAAGCAATCTGCCCTACAGTCAATTATTAGGAGTTCAGTATCAATCACGACAACCTTTTCTTGGGAAACTAACATTCAGAAGTGCGGAGTCCACCTTAGCAGAATGGGTCTGTAGCTGCTTAAAGTGCAGGCACTATTTTCTCTCCACTTATCAGCCATTGGAATCCCCAGATAATGCAAACAGTGCACATGCCACCCACACCCTCTTTCCCTCCAACTTCCCACCTCCCCAGATCACAGGCTGCTTACATTTCAGGGGGAAGTGACCATGGAAATATCAAATTATTACAACCGTATTACAGAAATCTCATTCATTCTTTACCTCCTCAGGAAGTGTAATAAGCATGTCAAGCTCTTTCTTCCATACCACAGCTGACAGAAAATAATCACTGCAGGCAGCAAGCATAGAACGATGAGCACGGAAGGACTTGTTTTCCACAGTCACAGTCACGTCACAAAAGAGGTCTTGCTTCCTTTGATCATTGAGGCTCAGTAGTACACTGGTACTGTGTACAGAGGACTCGTAGGAATAAACCAAAGTATCACTCTTATCTTCTACCGACATTGTCTCTCATTTCTGAAAAAAGAAAAAAAACATTTTAATTATAATTTCACCAGTCTTCAACTATAAGAAGTTTTAATCATACAAGTTCAACTTAAAGAAAAAAAACGTGACGCTCGAAATGTAGCTATGCGTGGTATACGTCTCAGTTTCTTCCTTGGCTTGTACTGTACAAAATTCAGTTTTTTCATCCATCGGTAGGGCCAGCAATCCCAAAACTAACGCACAATTTTAAAAAGGTTTGCAGCAATATCTGTGGTTATATTTCAACTTAACATAATACAATTTATAATGAGGTGAAACCAAAAGGTGCATTTGCTGCAAAGCTCAAGTTGAAACTTTGCAATATATAATAATGTGCCTGTATCACAGGGTTATTTACAATACAATGTTTATTGTCATTTGAACCTCAGTGAGGCTCAAACGAAACTATGTTTCTACAGCCATACAAACAAAAACGATTCCTACTAGACACACAACCAATTTAATTCACACAAACATCCATCACAGTGAACCTCCTCCTCACTGTGATGGAAGGCAAAGTCTCTTCTCTCCCCTGCTCTCCGTTTTTCTCCCGATGTTGAAGCCCCAGGCGGGCGATGGTAAGTCCCACGACCATTTTAAGCCGCGCCGGGTGATGTACGGCACGCTCCAGGTCTAAATGTCACAAATTTGTAATTCAAAACGCTTCAATTAAACTGGAAAGGTACATCACTGCATTGCAGGCATTTAATGGCAAAACATGGCACAAAATAGCCACTTTATAACCAAAGCATCTTCCATTTGCAAATAGTTCCAAAATCAATGGTTATTTCCACCCTAACCAAATTCACTGAAACTTTATACCAATAGTAAATGAATATCTTTCAACAAGATTGTAGCAGACCATGATTTAAAAAAAAAAAATTGGCAGAAGTTTTCATAGTGGAATGTGTAAATATTTTGAACTGTGAAACTGCTGGAGCAGGCTGCGTAATCAATAATCCTGAGCAAAAGATCTGCAATTCTTGCAATAAAAATAAAGGAAATAAGCTGATGTAAAGATCAATAATTTTACATTAAAATAAGTGAATACCACTTTCATTGAAATGATGTACAACACTTAATTGTGGAAGGGAGAACTTTCCCTGGTGACAGCAATACAAGGCTAATTTTAAGTTGTAACGGGAATTTTTCCCCCCATTTTTCCCCTCTATATATTGCCTTTGCTGAACCTAACAAATTCCACCCCATGTAAGCCCTTAGCATGACCGTCCCAGTCTATCGTGGGAAAGTTAGAAATGCCTTATCATGACAACCCCATACTGTTCATGCAGCTCGTCACCATCTCCCTGCATATCGATTCATCTAATTCTCGATGATTATTTAGGGGCTATTGTACAAACCCAACAAGGTAAATGTCCTCTTATTTATCAACTGCACGCACACAGCTTCACTGGATGAACCCTCACTAATTGAATCTCAAGACTACGCGAATGAAAAAGGCAACTCCCCTTGCTCTCTTTCCACCACCTTTCTCCTGGATCAGCTTCGGAAGGGAAAAGGCTGGCAGCTTAATGTTCCAGCATGCTGTGTTTCTGTAATGGCTATAATATCCCCAGTCCAATTATCTACCCAAACCCAAAGGTCATCCATTTTACTGTCAGGCCTTATGTTGAAATTGCAAATTGATTCAAGAATAATTTCTCTTCTCTGCCGTGCTCTGTATCCTGTCAACTGAACTTGCTGACAATGGCTTCTGTATCAACTTCTAGCTGCTCAACTGCCACACTAATGCTTTGATTCCCACCTATCTGCCATTCTAGTGGCATGAGCAAGTCTGCCCACCTGGGTATTGCTTCCTCTCCAGTTCAGGTGCAACCTGGCCCTCCTCGGTTCTGCCCCAGAAGAGATCCTGATGGTCCACATATCTGAATCCCTGTCCCCTGCACCAACTCTTCAGCCATGAATTTGTGTGTCCTATCCATTCAGTCGCCAGCATATGCCTCTGCGAGTAATCCACAGTTAATAACCTCGCTTTACATCCTGCTTTTCCCCCAAAAAAATATTTTCACTCTGCAGGACCTCTTCCTATTTTCCATCCACGTCATCCATGCCAATGAGCACAACAACCTCTGGCTGCTCAACCCCACTTCTGTCGTCACTCAGACACCCTCAACCCTAGCACCAGGAGGGCAGCTCACCTTCGTGGAGTCCTGCTTGCCGCCACAGTATCTGCTGTCTAATTATAGTCTCCCATTACTTAAGGCCATCCTTTTATGCTGTGCCTCAGAGCTAAGCTTGGTGTCGTTCGTCATAGTCCTGACTGCTGTTATTGCTCTCATTGCTGCAACAGGATATGGAGTGATTGGGCAAAACCTGGTAAATGAACCCACTCATTCTCATCCGACTGAAATTAGCTCTCTGCAATTGAATATCAAACTCAATCAAACTTTCCCTTCACCAACATCCAATAACATTTATGCATGGCAATTTCCCCTCATTTATGGTCAATGAAAATGTTATTTTCCCTCATTTATGGTCAATAAAAATTATTTTAAATAATGCTAAATTCACTGTACTTATTTAGACTGCACTTACTAATCCTGACAGTTTAACATCTGGCTCACAAATCACAAGTTCCTGGGCTCTCGCAGTCTCTGGAGCTCTGGTTCCCACTCTCTCTCTCTCTCTCTAAAGCAGCTGAAACTGTTCACTATAGATGCTTGAAACTAACCTGGTTCTAGTATTGTACTTCCGGTGGCGCTGGTGCCAGCTGCCTCCACCTTCAGCCCGGTATCTTTTTGTTTTTTCAGTTTTTTTTGTTATGTTGAAGTGTGTTTTTTATGTTTTTTTAATGTTTTAATGTGGGGGAAGAGGGTACGGTAAGGGGGATACCGTCCTTCAGTCGCTTCCTGGAGAGGACGCGACTATTATTCGAGTCGCGTCGGCGTTCCATCAGCCCGGCGAGAGGGTCTGAGCATCGTGGCGACTGCGGGTGCTTGGAAGGCCCCGACCACGGGTGAACATCTGGGAAGATCGGAGGGGAGGCTGGCTGGATTATGGTGCCTTCCTCACCTTGGTGCCATTGTGTTATGTTGTGTCGTGGGCTTTCTGTGTTTGTGCTTTTTTTTTTTTTTTTTTTTTTTTTTTAATAAATTCTATTTTATTTTTAATATGTTTTATTATTTATTATTTATTTATTTTTATGATACTGCCTGTAAAGGGAAATTCATTTCGTTGTCTCTAATTGAGACAATGACAATAAATTTGAATACAATACAATACAAAGTTCTGGGTTCAATAATCTCTTGAAACTTAACGGGGCTTTGTTTCTCTGTACCACCTTTAAACGTATTGAAAATATATGATCCTACTGAAGAACATCTTTTTCAAAAAGTGTATTTAAAGTGTGACAAAGTATGAATGGTAATACATCTGATAGTCCTGAAAACCTGCTCAGCTGTTAAGAAGTCCCACGCATGGTAGATTAATGAAATCTTACTGCACTTAGTTGCTTTCACTATGACCTCCCACTTATCACATCACTCACACTCTTCATAAAATCTAGCAAAACCGCCTGCAAGCTTAATTTAATAGGCCCATATATATCAATGAAAAAAATTGGCAGGTTTTAATAAACTCACTCCTGGTAAATGTTAAAAGGTTATTGAATTTTAATGAAGAATTGTAACATGGAGCATGCAGTGTGCTTGCCTCGTCCACTAAAGTGTCAAAATACCAATGAAAAATAATTTATAACCTACATGTGAGAGCTTTGGTTGAATATGCATTGCTGTAAATTAGCTGCTATACCAAGCATTGTTGGGATTTTAGAACACTCCTTGAAAAATGAAATACGTCGAACTGAAATATATGTTGTTTCATGAACAATATAAATAGGTTACAATTATATAGATTAAAGTTGCCAGTAAAAAGAGAGCAAGTATAAATATAGACATTACATATAATTTAGTTCTCTTTCTATAGACATGCGTACATTGAATTCAGTGTTGAAGAATATACTTTCTTTTGACACTTATGTACAAATGTATAGATTACTGTTGCCTCCAATTCTTCAGTAATCAACATAGATGACCTTGGGAAAAGTATTGAGTTTTGACAACTTTTCGCAATTGTCCTTGTAACTGTTCCTAGCAAAGCTAAGTTGAGTTGGGAACAAAAGTTGCTCGAATTGAAAAGATAGATCATAAATGGGATAACTGATATCCAAGAGATGAAGAACAAGAGTCAAGAGTATTTAATTGTCAAAGATAAACACAAAATGCTGGAGTAACTCAGCAGGACAGGCAGCATCTCTGGAGAGAAGGAACGAGTGACGTTTCGGGTCGAGACTCTTCTTCAGGGTCTGAAGGGGTGTCTCAAAGTCTGAAGATCTGAAGGTCAGAGTCCAAAGAAGGGTCTCATCCCGAAACGTCACCCATTCCTTCTACCCAGAGATGCTGCCTGTCCCACTGAGTTACTCCAGTATTTTGTGTCCACCTTCGGTGTAAACCAGCATCTGCAGTTCCTTGGTACACAAAAATGCTGGAGAAACTGAGCGGGTGCAGCAGCATCTATGGAGCGAAGGAAATAGGTGACGTTTCGGGCCGAAACGTCACCTATTTCCTTCGCTCCATAGATGCTGCTGCACCCGCTCAGTTTCTCCAGCATTTTTGTGTACCTTCGATCTTCCAGCATCTGCAGTTCCTTCTTGAACACATCTGCAGTTCCTTCCTGCACATACGTATTTGATTTTCATATGTACTGACAACGGAACAGTGAAAATGTTACTTGTGGCAACTTAACAGGCCTGTAAAGACAATACAGATAATATATACGATGAACACAAAGAATCAAAAAAATTAATAACAATACTAACACAAACTACCCGCCCAAAAAGAAATCCTTAGTGCAACTTATGGCAATCCATAGAAATTCATTGTTGAAGTTGGTGTTATGTAGTATCCAAGAGCTTGATGGTTGTTGAAGCTATTCTTGAACCTGGTAGTCACAGTTTTCACATTCCTATAACTTCCTCCTGATGGTAGAAGTGAAATGAAAATGTGACCAATGATGTTGGTCTTTGATGATATTGACTGCCATTTTTAGGCAGCCTCCTATATATCCTTTTGATCATGAAGAGGTCAGTACACATGATGGACTGGTTAGTGTGTACCACCCTTCACTCTTTCACTACCGGACATTCGAGTGGCTGAACCAGCCCATGACGCCTCAAAAGCATTACAAGTCGTTATTGTGGCCTCAAATACATATGGCAGTATTTTTAACATATTGTGTGCTGTTGCATAACATTGGTAGATCCAATTTCCCATGCAGAATAAATAGAGCTCCTCATTTTGGATTGGATTGGATTCCTTTATTGTCATTCAGACCTTTCGGTCTGAACGGAATTTCATTGCCTGCAGTCATACATGTAATAATAAATAACAAAACACACAATAGACACAAATTAACATCCACCACAGTGAGTTCACCAGGCACCTCCTCACTGTGATGGAGGCAAAAGTCTTAAAGTCTTTGTCTCTTCCTTCCTTGTTCTCCCTCTGCGCTGAGGCGATCCAGGCTTCCGTTGTTGTGACCCCGCCGGATGATGGTAAGTCCCGCGGCTCAACCGAGCTCCGCGAACGGGCCGGTTCAAGCTCCGCAGCCCGGGGTGGTCGAAGCTTCCGCCCTCCAGTCCAGCGGACGTAGCTGTAGTTGCGGGAGCTCCGGAAAAAACAGGTCACCCCCTGTGACCTGCATTTCAATGCAAGATTATGTGATGGCACACCAGGTGGTGACAGAGTGTTTAAAAATTAAACAAGAAAATGTACACCCTGAATGCCTGTCACATGTTCAAAAGATTTATATTACACAGGTTGTTGGGAAAATTTCATGGACTGCACTGATTAACATTTTGCTATTAAAATTGCTCTTTCATGCAATCACTGGTAATGCAAATAGTGTTTAGTGACATTTTGGAAAACAGCTTACATAATTATTTAACAATTTTGCCCAGGTTTTTCCACAGAAATTATTTGTCATGAGCTTTCATGTATAATTTCCTAATTTAAACAGATGAGTACATTTGAAGTAAACTCTCAGGTAGATCACCTGCCAGGTGCTCGTATATTAGTTTTCAAATGTAAATGTTTAACATATTCCCAAATGTATGATGGCTTAATATAGTCTTTCATCTCATCTGCTTCAGTACATCGTGGAATTACAAGTCACTTTTGATAAAACTCAGCTATCACTATTGGAACACCTCTCATTAATTTATTGTGTTTGATCTCCTATAATATTTAATCGAATGCTTCAATGGCTGGTTTGTGAGCTATTACGCATTCATCCCAGTCAACAAGTTTAAAATCTAATAAGAATTTTTCCTTGTGCAGCTCCCCAACCTATTTTATATATTGCAGTCTCCAATTTAAAGGGAGTTTAAAAGCTGAACGTGCATTTTCGCCATTTCCCACTCCTGTCAAGTGTGGAAGCTATGCTTGATCTTAGGGCAATCACGGTTTATCTTCAAACTTCAGCCTGAAGTAGATAAATAAGGAAAGTTCTCGACCCTTGCACGCACCAACAGTATTCGGGGGGAAAAAAAACTTCTTGGCCACCGTAAACATCCTCTGTAATTATATCCAAGGAAATTCTTTGGTATCTCACTCAACTTGATCCTTTCTCTCAAATGTAGTCACCCGACAGGTTTAAAATCGTCGCTGGTCTCCTGCAGAAATTTGATGCATAAATGTTTAGATTCCCTTTGTGGTTCAGGTACACCAATAGTACTTAGGTGGGTCATAGTCATAGAGCAGGGAAACAAGCCCTTTGGCCCAGCGTGCCCAAGACGACTGAATGTCCCACCCATCTACTTCCATTTGCCTGTGTTTGGCGCATATCCCTCCAAACCTTTCCTAACCATGAACCTGTCCACCCACATACATATTTAATACTTCAAAAATAGGTCTAAAAATAATCTCCATTTTTAATTGTGAAAGTTAAAATTAGGTCCTTGGGGGCTTTAGTAGAACTAAGAGTGTGCACATCCTTACGCTAAACTCAATTTACATGCAACGTTTCAGATTTCTAGAATGTTTCATTACAGACATTCCATTTTATGATGTATCTTTAGATTGCTGTCAGCTAAGCTCTGCAATAAACCAACAAAGTGCTGATCTCATGCAGCAATGCTGACAAATGATGAGTGAGCACTTTCCGGTTTCTTCATATCATTGCTTCTCTAAATAACTCACACAAAGGAAATCCCACAAACTCCTTCAGGCTTTCATATAATTAATTTTAATTTACAGTGCCTTCCATAATGTTTGAGACAAAGATCCATCATTTATTTATTTGCCTCCGTACTCCACAATTTGAGATTTGTAATGAAATAAATCACGTGGTTAAAGTGCACATTGTCAAATTTTATTAAAGGTTTTTTTTAATACATTTTATGTAGAAATTACCCGATCTGAGCCCAATCGAGCATGCCTTCTATATGCTGAAGGGAAAACTGAAGGGGACTATCCCCCAAAGCAAGCACAAGCTAAAGATGGCTGCAATACAGGCCTGGCAGCGCTTCATCAGAGAAGACACCCAGCAACTGGTGATGTCCATGAATCAGACTTTAAGCAGTCAATGCATGTAAAGGATATGCAACAAAATACTAAACATGATTACTTTCATTTACATGACATTGCTGTGTCCCAAATATTATGGTGCCCTGAAATGGGGGGACTATATATAAACACTGCTGTAATTTATACATGCTCAAACCAAGATGTATAAAAATGGCCTTCATTAAAATCTGACAATGTGCACTTTAACCACGTGATTTTTTTCTATCACATATTTCAAATTGTGGAGTACAGAGGCAAATAAATAAATGATGGGTCTTTGTCCCAAACATTATGGTGGGAACTGTATATTTTTTTCTAAAAAGATGACCAAAGGCTGCAGCAATTTTTTAACTTATTTAAATAATATCCAGTAAAACTACAGGCTATAATTGCAGGAACACTTTAAAGTTTCAATTTTACCCTTGACTGCAACAAATTCTTTAGTGAAAAATTACTACATTAATACATGACTTTCATGGTAAGAGACACTGAAGGGTCAATTCTAATATGCAGAAGCATACTTCATGTCACTTTGCCAACTTGCAATAGCCAAAGTGACACACAGAAGCTCTTTGGTAATACAAATAAAATATCTTCAGATTAAAGTTCACTTCAAGAAACCTTTACAAGAGATAGTCATACCCAACAAGTTAGAAGGTTCACGACCTTTTTCCACATTAACAATTCAAGTATTCTGAAATTAGTAGTTAAAGGAAAAAAGTTTACGACCGATACTGTTGTAATATTTTGTGAGATGTATAAATGCATTTTAACAACATTTGTACATTAGTGGGGAACTGGAATAGGACAATCAAAATATTTTGGAAGCTCCCTTTGATGCTAAAATGAGGAAATAAACTGCAGATGCTGGTTCACAAAAAAAGGATAAACTACTGGAGTAACTCGATGGGTCAGGCAGCATCTCTGGAGAACATGGAAAGGAGAAGTTTCAGATCGGGACCCTTCTTCAGATTCATGCACCCTGCAGAAATTAGCAATCAATTGCATAGTTTGGTTTAAGGTTAGTGCTTTTGTCCTGGTGCTCCAAAATATCATCTCACATTACTTACAGTTTATGATCCATTCTATGAATTACATTATTTTTAAAATTATTTTATTATATCAACAGAAATATTACCATGATATTCTCTTAGATCCAAGGTTCAATGAACAGCTTGAGAAATAATTGCCTGATGCTCATCTGCGGGGTCATAATCAATACAATATACAATACAAATTTATTGTCATTTGAGCCTCAGTGAGACTCAAACGAAATTTCGTTTACACAGCCATACAAACAAAGACAATGTCCTACAGACATACACACAATTAAATTCACACAAACTCCAAGAGTAAGTAAGAGGAAGTGTCCGAGAGCTGGCACCTGGTCTCAGCCCGTTAGAGGTCAGCTCGCCAGACTACAATGCCACCTCCCTTGCCGGCGGCGGTTGTGTTAGTAATCTTGAGCGGGGGGGGGGGGGGGGGGGGGGGAAGTGAGCGGACGGCTGCATGTTCAGAGGGGGTACGGTTGGAGTAGGTAAAGGGAGTCGATTAGTTAAGATGGTTGATGTCCCGCCAGCAGCTGGCATCTCCCTGCCAAGAAGCGTCTCCTTCCCTAAAAGCGATTGATTGTCATTTCAAATGGCCACTTGCAGTGAAATTGACAGCATGTGTTCTCAAGCGACAATGGCAATTGATAACTGCAGGGAGATTACTACCTTGACTTTTTTCCCCCAAAGACAACTTTTTTTCTGGGGCTTGTCAATTTCCAAAGTAACTTTAGTGGTTCTCTAGTTCCCTATCAAAATTGTGTTGTTACTAATTCGGCACACAATTAAAAAGTGTCCACTAATTCATCAATCACATTACATCCAATGTGCATGATGGAAACATGCATTGTAACAGAACTGCCTGTACAGTGGCATATCTTTTCAAAATTGTTAATTAAAAGAGTGCTAATAGAAATAATATCTCTACAGTCCAGAAAATCTGTCAATCTGGATTCAAAGTTCCAAGTGTGAGTGATTATTGGAATTTCACTGTACTGACCAAAAAGGTTTCAGACCTGCAGAACTTAAATCAGATAATTTTCACTACTGTGGAAATGTTTCATTTCCTGTAACAAGAATTCACTGTTTGCTCAGATAAGAAAGGATAAGAGCAAAGTCATTATCATGAGTTTGCAGCAGCGAATATTTCAGTTTACATTTTTTCCAAGAACTCTAGCTGCACTGCTTAGTCACTGCGGTGATGCGGTGCAAAGACTCACCGTGCTTCATGCCGTAAAACCCACCACAACGTTTGATTTCAATTTTACCTCGCATATGTAGGTGTTTTTTTAAAAGGAAAGATGCCTGCCTAGATACTGGATGAGTGAATTGGAAACAACATATTAATATTGATTTTGAGAAGTCTCATCAAGATGTTGGCCGGTGTGGGCAAGTTGGGCCAAAGGGCCTGTTTCCACACTGTATCACTCTATGACTGTCACAATATCAGCCCTTCACATCTCCTAATTGAATGGCAAAAAATAGTTAATATGCTGATGGGTAGGTTTTATCATTGGTGATATTCACTGTTTCAGCCATTTATTCTCGGAGTGTGGGGAAGGCATACCAAACACAAACACTTTTCGGAACGGTTCAACTACGTTTTGCAAAGCTTAAGAGTTGCTAAATTATTACACAGGAATCCATTCAACCCATCAGATTGATGCTGACTCTCGGCAAAGCAACTCCAGCAGTCCCTTATTTCTCTGTATCCTTGCAACCTACTCTTTCTCACATGTCCACCAACCACCATTTAGATTATTTTGCCACTTATCTACACCGTAGCGTAATTTATAGCTGCCGGCTAACTAACCAGAAGTGGGAGGAACCTGCACCACCTACTGAAAACCAACTCAAGAATGTGAAGAATGCTCAAACTCCACGCAGACAGCACACAACATCAGGACTGAATCTGGATGGCTGAAGCAGAGAGGCTCCGACGTTAATTACTGTCAATGTGAGCCACATTTTTGAAATAATTTAAAACAGCCCGTTAAATATTTGTATTTACTTCACTATGTAATTCTATACATTCAACTGAATTGATTCATCAGTTTTTAATAACAGATGATAGGGTACCTTTTCTACTTTTGAAACTCATGCATCCTATGCAAACACCGAAGAAAAATACTGCAGTAAAATGCAAGTGTTCATTTAACACTGCTGCTCCTGTTGAGAGCTTATATACCGATTTAGGTTCTTGACACAGCCTTGTATCTTAGGAGTGACATCTAATGCAGTGCCAAAAGTCAATGTGAACACCATGCACTTCATGCTTTTATATATTTTATGCAGATCCTACATGCAGCAGCAGTATGAAACACATGTTGTTTACTTTTGATGCAATTTCCAATGATGCTTACTGGCGTTGACATTATAAATGTTGCCTGCCATTACTTTTCTGATGCCACTGGCCCACGAGAACCATTAATCATGTTAACCACATTGGAAAGCAGCTCCCTACAGCCAACACAACAATCTCTCATTATTCTACTTGGCCCACAATTTGAATTAGTATGTAAATCCCAAGATTGCTAGCTTGGCAGTCATGATCGTTCCAGTTCAGCTGTTCCACAATTCCCTCTTTCCAACTCTTTAATCCTGCAGATGTTAAGTTTGCCGTTCCTCTTGTCAGACTTTCATTGCTATTGTAAAAATAGCTATCCACCACTAATTCCAAAAACAGCTTTTTGCCTCTTTTGATATAATAGATGAAATGGTTGAAAAGAAAAAGCTAGTTGGTAAGGAAAGATAAATAGCTTTTTATCAGCATTTGAGTAAAAAGGCTATCACCACATCATTGGGAAGAAAGAATATACCACCATTCTTTCGTTCTTCAAGCCCAAATCAAACATATAAAGCCACACTTAATACATTCCAACGTGACCATATAATTCTAATATGGGGACCAAACAGGGAATTTTATAATGGGGAAGAAAAACGTAACAAAACTAACATAATCATAAAGTTCAATACCACACAACCTTTACAGCACATCCCCAGCTACATGTGTAGATAAAACATAACCTTCCCAAGTGGTTGTCTGGTGTAACGGTTGTAACTTTTAATTGATTACAGGTGCAGAGTGCACTTTAGTCAGCTTGCCTATCCCAATATTGTTATTAAAATGTTATAAATGGGTGTACAAATACTATTTTAAGATTTCAATAAAGTACAAATTCAACTGAACTGGACATATATTATTTTAAACTATTGTAACTATGTCAACTTTCTCAGACAGAATGCTTGAGCAACTTGCTCATACACAAATCTAAGCAATATGTCCTGTGGAATATATTTTCAACCATCAGGAATTAACCATGTTCCTTTGAAAGTCATCAACTAATTCTGGGTGACTTTTTGCAGTTGTGTAACAAAAACCGACTGAATAATCTAAATGTAGTGATTTAGAATGAAAACATGGAACAAGTGTAAAATTGGAATGAAAAATGTAATATGTGTAATTTAATTCTCAAATATTGCTGTTATTTAATGCAATGGTATAAACAAAGCATAATTAAGCATTAGTATGAAGAACAAGTAATGTTTTCCAGCCTTTTAAAATGTTTGTGCCAGTTTTAAAACATTAAATTACAAAAGAAATGCAACCACGTATGAACATGAAATTGGTATGGGGAACTAAGCAATCTAAGACCTGGATAACATGCAGGTATGGGCTGGTATATGGACGACTGTTACTTGAAACAATAGTGTAAAGATGAAATACAGCCTGGAGTTGGGAGGATGATGATAAATTAGTCTCGTGTTGCTTATAAGGTGTGGCTTTTATTGTATCCGTGCTCAATGATATTTCACTGCTCGTCGTAACATATTAATCATCACAGTATATGTTTCATTTCCTGTAATTCTAATTTGCTCCCTTCATACAGAAGTGGGGGCCAGACAAATGGCCTCGGTGCATGGCCAGACCTGGGTGGGTGGAGATGCCATGAGCCCAGTCTACCGCTGCAGCCAGAATATAGCCCAAGTGTGTTGACTACATTGGAAGCTGAAGACAGGTGCTTTGCTAGGAGCAGGTTAAAGGAGAGTGGGTAAGAGGGAGACATGAGGAAGTTGGCAGGTTGAGCATGCTCATGCATGCGGATATCCAACAGTCAGTATTAATATCCATGAAGCAGGGCCTGGTCTCTGATTGTCTTCGTCTTCTGGCCAGTCGTTAACGATCTCACTACAAAGACCCAATGAAGCTTGGAACCTGGAATGTTAAAACTTCATGGACAATCCCAACAACGAGAACCCCGACTGCCACTCTACAATCATCGCTCAGGAATTCAGACACAGACACCCACATTCATTGCAGCAATGCGTGGAACACATCAGGCACGAGATGGCCAACTGAAGGATGTGGGTATACCTTCTGGAGGAACAAACCCATGGAGAAGCATCATCTTCATGGATCGCACTCCACCTCGCAAAATACCCATTCACCGACACTTACATCACATGTCATTCCCATGTTGGCCCTACCCATGACCAGAACCTGTAAAACTCCAATAGATTCTTGAAAGATTTGCACAATTTCCCCATGACATTTAACAGCAGAATCAGATTCATACAGATTCAGTCCAACTCATCCATGGTGATCATAAGCTTGTCACATTTGCTTGTGTTTGCCCCCATATATCCCTCTAAAACTTTTCTATCCATGTACCTGTCCTAATGTCTCTTAAAGATTATAATTACCCCCGTCACAGTAGCCTCAGGCAGCTCAGTCCATACATTCACTACACTCTGCATGAAAAAAATGCCCTTTAGGTCCCTTCTCGCTTTCAAATTAAAGCTATGTTCTCGAGTTTTAGACCCTGGTATACTAGCAAATTGACTGTGACTATCTGCCTTACCGACACCACTGATGATTTTATATACTTCTATTAGGTCACTCCCCCAACCTCCAATGCTGCAAGGGGAAATAATTCTAGTCACTCAGGACTCCCAGACCTGGCGACATCCTCATGAATCTTTTCTGCACCCTTTCCAGTTGCATGATCTCTTTCCAACACTTGACTGACCAGAACTACTGTATATCACAGTGATGGCATGAGCAAAGTATGGAGGAGAGAAGGATCCAAAGCATACCACCTCACCTGTGAAACACGGGGGTGGGGGTGTTATGGCCTAGGCATGTATGGCTAGTACTGGCTCACTTATCTTCATTGATGATACAACTGCTGATGGTAGTATCATAATGAATTCTGAAGTGTACACACACACATCCTTAAATATCATCAGCCATTCCTTGGCCGACTTCCCTAGTTTATCTAGATCCTGTTGTAATCTGTGATAACCACCAATTTTAGTGTCATCAGCAAACTACCATGTTAACAACATTGATAAACAACCGTAGACCCAGCACCGATTCCTTCGACACACCGCTCATCACGTCCCCAATCAGAGCAACAACCCTCGACTACCCTCTGATTCCTTTTACCAAGACAATTTTATACCCAGTTGGCTAGATCACCCACACACAAAGCAATGCTAACCATTCCTAATCAAGAGTAGCTCAGCGGGTCAGGCAGCATCTCAGGAAAATATCGAAAGGCGACGTTTCGGGTCGGGGCCCTTCTTCAAACTGATGAATCTCAACCAATCCTCACTCCACCAAACACAGATAGATCCTGTCTCTCAGAATCCCCTCAAGTAGTTTTCCCATCACTGATGTTAGGCTCACCATCGTGCAGTTCCTTGGCTTGTCCTTGGAGCTCTTCTTATACAAAGGTACAAATTAACCATCCTCCAGTCTTTCTACACTGGAATCTGCCGGCATCAAGATCTTAGGAGGTCAAAAACTGCACGAGCCGCCTACATGTCATGGCTATGTGTTGTAAGGGATTACCTATCCTCTGGCAAAGGTTACTTTTTTACTCCCTCATACATACATACACACAAGCTCCAAGACAAGGAACACTTGACTAGATTAAATGGGCTCTAAGTACCTGCAAACAAAATTGGCAAAATCAAAATTAAAAGCAGAGACACAAAGCTTCAGATCCTGGAAACTGGAGCAAAAAGAAAAGTGCTGGAGAAAATTACCATGTCAGGAAGCATCTGGGGAAGGAAATGAACAGTCAGTGTTTTGGGGTCAGGACCCTTCCTGTGGACTGAGCGCTTGTTGCTTCCTCAGTGCAGAGAAAACGGCTCGACCCAAAATGCAGAAGGTAGCCAAAATGCAGAATGCCCATTTCCCTCCACAGATGTTGCCTGCCCACCAAATTCCTCCAACTGTTTGATTATTGTAAAAGCAGCCTGCCTGACAGGCACCATAAATGTTCACTCTCTCCAATATTGGCACAATGTGGTCAGAGTGCGCATCACCCTCAAAAACTCTTCAATATTTCATTCACAGCATCTCCCAAACCCACCACCTCTGCAGTACAACCGGAACAGGGGAACAGGTTCATAACGCACCAGCACGTATGCTCTCAAGACATCTACCACCCTGTTCTCACTGGGTCTAAATATCGGAACTTTTAGCCCACCACCAAGGACTCAAGCTGTTCAAGTAACATTATTGTTTGCAAGCTTATCTATTTTTGAACTGTTTTAACTATTGTATACAACAGTACATATTTCTATATTTTCTGTTCCTGGAAGCATTAATCAGTTTTCTCCTTTCACATATAATACAAATGCAATACAGCAATAAGGTGATAGCTTGAATCAGGAAAACAAATAAATACAGATGGTCAATACTCAACAGGTGAAAGTGTCTTCTCTCCAATAATGCAACCCATGTTATTTCAAAACAAAAAGATCTGACTCCACCAATCATTCTGGCCCTATAAGGGTGGTAGTGGAAATTGGTCTTTTGTTGTGAAGAGAGTGGGGGGGGGGGGGGGGGAGTTTTTATTTGACCACTAAAACATGGTATACACAAAATCTCAGCAGCACAGTAGCGTAGAGGTAGAGCTACTGCCTTGCAGCCCTAGTGACCCGGGTTCGAACCTGACTACGGGTGCTTGTCTGAACGGAGTTTGTACGTTCTCCCCGTGACCTGCGGGGTTTGCAACGAGATCTTCGGTTTCCTCCCACACTCCAAAGATGTACAGGTTTGTAGGTTAATTGGTTTGGTATAAGTGTAAATTGTCCCCAGTGTGTGTAGGAAGGTGTTAATGTGCGGGGATCGCTGGTCGGTGCGAACTCGGTGGGCCAAAGGGCCTATTTCTGCGCTACATCTCTAAACTAAACTAGACTTTGGCTGCAAGACTCACTTCCATAATTCTTACAATCACTTCAAATTCCCCAAACAATGATTGTCTTCTTAAGTATTGAAAGATGGGATCCTGGTTTTTCCCTAGTTGAAAATGTCACACTTCAGATTAAGAGATTAGCTATGATAGTTATTTTATTTTTTAAACAAGATAGCAAGACATTAATCTGGACTAGAGATAGCAAAATATATCTACCATCCAGCGCACCTTAAACATATCAGACTGATAGTGATTCCATGCATCATTGAACAGCTGAACACACGCAAATAAAAGGTAAAGTCAATATTGGGAAGTTGCATAGCAACTGCCACATTGCAGCAATTAACTCAATATTCACAAGCAGAAAAATGATAGCTTTCCAAAAAGTTAACTGACGAATAATACAAATACAGGAAATGTGCATTTATTTTTAGCATGGACTAAATGTAAAGGAGACAGCTTTGACATATGCTAAACCAGAAAAGTGTAAATTTAAGCATTTTTTCTTTAACTGTGGAGGAGAATGGGAACATTTGTATCTTTCAATTCTACCCTCTGCAGAATGACTGGAGATTTTATTAAAAATGATATGCATCCCTAAAAAAGCGAACATCAAAAGTACACACAGGCATGATATTGAAAAACAAGTAGTCAAGTCTGTGAAGCACCATACTGGAATGCCAATACTAACGATCAAGACATTCTGCAGTAAACAATAATTAGTTCACGCCCAATTAAAACTTAGCTTAAATAGATAATGATTACTTTGTTGCTTCAGTCTTAGGGACGATTATTCGCTTAAACAGCCAAATTATCTTCCAGAGTATTGAACTGCTGTACATTAAGTCCACTCAGGAGAACAATTTTGCATTGGAATTTGGTGAAATCGTCAATCTGCAACAACAGCTCACAATATAACACCAAATATAAATTATCCCAATATATACAAATCATTACTACATTAACCACTGTAAATCAGAAGATGTGCACGAGGGATTCATTCTGTCCATTTTTACATTCAATGCAAATTCTCCAATGCTTCTTGCACTGTTTCCTAATTATATGGCTAATGAAAGCAAAATGTTCTATTACTTACCCTAGAAAAAACGAGCAATGTTGTCACTTTTGGGTGAAGTTATTTCTAACAGCTGCCTTAAGTTGCCTTCAATGCTTTTTTAAAGTTCATAGACCTTGGATTTAATTTTAATTGATTTTCATACTTTAATATCCATATCCGTCCTTTTCCCACATATCACTGTGCCTTTCTAAAAGCCTCTCAAATGCCACTATCGCATCTGCTTCCATCTTCACCCCTGACAGCATGTTCCATGTATCCACCACCCTGTGTAAAAAGACTTCCCTGCACATCTCGTTTAAACTCCCCTCTCTGACTTCAAAGCTATACACTCTCATCTTTGACATTTCCACGTAAAAAAAGATTTTGACCACATCCATGCCTCATAATTTACATAGTTCTATCAGGTCTTCCCTCAACCTTCAATGCTCCAGAGAAAAAATAACCCAAATTTGCCCAATCTCCCCTCATAGCTAGCACCCTGTAATCCAGGTAGCATTTTGGTAAACTTCTGCGCCCTCTTCAAACCCTCCACATCCTTACTGTGATGGGTGATCAAAACTGCACACATTACACAAAAATGGTGCAACATTACTTCCGGAGTCTTATGGTCAACGCCATGACCAAGGCCACCATCTTTACCAATCCACCTACCTGTGATGCCACTCTCAGAGAGCATGGACTTGGATGCCAACATCCCTCTGTACATCAATGCTGTTAAGGGTCTTGCCATCAGCCCTAACTGCATACTTTCCCCTTACGTTTGATCTCCTAAAATGCAGAACCTCACACTTGCTCAGATTAAACTCCATCTAATATTTCTCCACCCATTCCTGTAACTGATCTAAACCCCGTTGCATTCTTTGGCAGCCATCCTCACTGTCTGCAACTGTACCAATTTTGGTTCCTCTGCAAAATTAGTAACCCATCTACATTTACAACAGTCGCGTTTATATATTCCACAAACAACAAGAGGTCCCAGCACAGATCCCTGTGGAACACCACTGGTCACTGACTTCCAGCCAGAATAAAACCCTTTCACCGCTATTCCCTGTCTTCTAGGGGCAATCCAGTACTGACCCCAAACTACCAAGTCACTGTGGATCCCATGCATCTTAATCTTCTGCAACAGCCCATCCTTTCTAACATCATTGTAGACAACATCCTCTGCCGGTCATGTCTTACTGACTTGATTGAGTATATCTGCAAATATACTCAATCAAGTTAGTGAGACATGACCTGCAGTGGACAAAGACATACTGACTAACATCCGAGATGTCCTCATTCTATAGGGAACGGGGGCTCCCCTCTTCCATCATAGATGAGGCCCTCACTCATGTCTCCTCGGTACCCCGCAGCTCCCCCCTTGCTCCCCGTAGTCCTAACAGAGACAGTCCCCTTAGTCCTTATCTTCCACTCCATCAGCCATCGCATTCAACACATAATCCTCCGAAATTTCCCACACCTCCAACGGGATCCCACCACTGGCCACATTTTGCCATCTCCACCTCTTTTCGCCTTCCGCAGAGACCGTTCCCTCCGCAACTCCCTGGTTAACGCATCCCTTCCCACCCAAACCACCCCCTCCCCAGGTACTTCCCCGGCAACCGCAGAACATGCAACACCTGTCCCTATACCGCCTCCCTCGACTCTGTCCAGGGACCCCAACAGTCCTTTCAGGTTAGGCAGAGGTTCCCAGTCTACGTTTGGTCTCGCCGATGTATAAAAGTCAAGATGTGGACTCTTATACATCAGCGAGACCAAACGTAGACAGGGCCATGGAACACCTTCGCTCAGCCCGCCTGAACCTACCTGATCTCCCAGTTTAATTCTCCTTCCCATTCCTACACAGATCTTTCGGTCCTAGGTCTCCTCCGTTGTCAGAGTGCAGCTAAACGCAAATTGGAGGAACAGCATCTCATATTTCGCTTGGGCAGCTTACCAAGGTGGTATGACCTTGATTTCTCTCACTTCAGGTAGCCTCGACATTCCCTCTCTCTCTCTCTATCCCTCCCCCACCCGTCGCACAAGCTTCCCGTTTTCACCCGACAGACAGTTAACAATAGCCCGTTTCCTTTATCATCGTTACTTTTTTGCATCTTTTATTCATTGTTCTTTATCTCTCCACATCATCGTCTATATCTCTCGTTTGCCTTATCCCTAACCAGTCTGAAGAACAGTCACGACCCAAAACGTTACCCATTCCTTCTCTCCAGAGATGCTGCTTGTCCCGCTGAATTACTCCAGCTTTCTGTGCCGATCTTCTCTAATTAGCCCATTCTCTTCCAAATTAGAGTAAATTCCAGCCCAAAGATTTCCAATCACTGATGTGAGGCTCACAATTCTATAATTTTCTCGATGGTATCTACTTCTCCTTTAAAACAAACTCTCCCGCCCTCCAGGACCTTGCGTGTGGCAAGACGGGATACAAAGATCTTCATCATGGCCCCTGTAATCTCCTCTCTTGCTTCCCTCAATAACCTGGAATAGATCCCATCTTGCCCATGGGATTTGTCCACCTCAATGCTTTTCAAGAACCCAAAGGTTTAGAGTTTAGAGATACAGTGCGGAAACCGGCCCTTTCGCCCACTGAACCTGCGCCGACCAGCCATCCCCGTCCAATAGCACTAGTCAGGCCGAAAGGTCAGGTTGTGGACTCCACGGCAAATTAAAGATGTGAGGATCGGGGACTGGCACGGTGATGCCGCGGTAGAGTTGGTGCCTTACAGCACAAGAGACCTGGGTTTTATCCTGACTACTGGTGCTGTCTGTACGGAGTTTGTACATTCTCTCCGTGACCTGCGTGCGTTTTCCCCGTATGCTGTGATTTCCACCCACACTCCAAAGACGTATAGGTTTGTAGGTTCATTGGCTTCAGTAAAGATTGTAAATTGTCCCTAGTAGTAGGATAGTGCTAGTGTACGGGGATCGCTGGTCGGTGCGGACTCGGTGGGCCAAAGGGCTTGTTTCCGCACTATATCTCTAAATTTGGTGTAAAGATGTATAAAGCTTTGGAGATAGGGGCTGAATATATTCTAAGAGATGGATAGATCAAATCTATCTAGGAGAGAGAGAGTAGTAATATGGTATTGGGACAGAAGATCAACCACGATCGTACTGAATTGCATCATTCTGCTCCTATTTTCTATGCCATCATGTTCACTTCAGTTGCACTATATACATTCTGGCATTTCATTGCACTAATTTCCTATCTTGACTGTTTCCTCGATGACTTGTTGAACCACATCTCACTATGGTATTTCTTGTATAATGTTCCAAACAGCGCACTACATAGATGCACGATGTCCTCTAGTTCATAATCTACTGACCTGGCAATGTAATTCAGCACTTCACTAATTTGGAGCGTGCTGATATTAAAATCTATCACCTACATTAGGCATTTAACATGTCACCTCATTATGGAATACCAATTAACAAAAAAAGCAGAAAGCTAAACTGCTAGAATAATGAAAGATACACAAAGTTGAGCCAAATGCAATTCTAAAATAAGTAATTTGGCCACAAATATACATAATATTATCATATGCCTGTTTCTTCGAGATGAAGTTCTCTTGAACTCTCTCTTGAACCATCAGTGCAGAAGTCGGGTAACCTTTTTTGCTTGCTTTCTACTGCTAGAAGAAACAGACATGCGGTAATATTATGCATATTTGTTGCCAAATCGTTTACTGTACCATTGTATTTGGCTCGGGTTTGTGTCTTCCACTATTCTAACAGAAGATCTGGCAAGTCCACAAGGATTCTCTCAAATTTCTACAAATCTGATATAGAAAGTATTCCGATGGGATGTATCTTAGCATGGTATATCAACTGCTCTGCCCTTGACCACCTGAACCTTCAGAGAATGGTGAACACATCCATAACTAAATTACATGTTAAACGCCTAATGCAGTTGATGGATAATCCATCACAGGCTCATCACTTCCTTCCATCCAGTCCATCTTCAGTGTATTGCATCAGCAGTGGCGGACTGACCAGGGTGTCAGCTTGCCCGATGGCAAGTGGGCCCTTGATGACGTGATTGCAAGTGATGGCAAGTGGGCCCCTGTTAAATGATAGCATTGTAGTTGTGGGTGGGCCCCCTTTGTCTCCTGGCAACCAACATTTTTAGACCCAGTCCGCCACTGTGCATCAGGAAGGCTGGAAATATCGCCAAGGAAGCCAGCCACCCTGTTCATTCACACCTCTCTTTTCTATCTTCTGGGAGCCAATACAGGATCTTGAAAGCCTGCACGTCCAAACTTAAGAACTGTTGCTACTATCAAACTTCTGAATCCTTCTATCCAGAGATGCTGCCTGTCCCGCTGAGTTACTCCAGCATTTTATGTCTATCTGCAGTTCCTTCCTACATCTCTTTCAAACCTCCTTTCTGGAGGTTTGGCATCCAACTCCAAACTCTACCTCATTTGATTATTCCGCTGTTGCCCATCAGTATTTTTCTGCCCAACTTTAGATTGTAATAGTCTTTTCACCATTCTACTGTCTTGCATTTGTGTCTATAGTTATCATGTATACTGTTTACTCTAGAAGCTTCATGTGAACATGCAATTTCATTGCACCCTGATGTACATGACAATAAAATAAATCTGAATTTGAATCATGTTGAAGAAACCCTGCCTTATTCTTTCTGTCAATTTATGCACTATATTCAAATCACACACTTAACATAGTTCAATAATGGTTAGGATTAGGAGAATTTGGCACAGACTTTATGAATAAATTGAGGGATGAGCACATCATAGATAAAATATCACACCAATTTATTTTTCTGTCATTTTCTTCTCACAGTTTCTGTACCTTAAATCAAAAATAAATGTATTATGAGGGAAAGTCACTGGTAAATTCAATAGAGAATGCAGAACAAACTTTTTCCAGAGAGTGCTGGAACTTATTACCACAAATATTGTTGAGCTAAACTGGTTTTAAGGACAAGGTAGGTGGGAACGAGGTGCAAAGGAATAGAAGCATATATTAAAGTTAGGTGGGGGGGGGGAAGGGGGGTATGGAGGGGAGAGGAAGATATGCATGTAAAGCACCATTGATTCGTGGACATAATGGCTTCATTTTAAAATTCAGCATTTCACTTGTCAACAATAAATTAACTCCCCTCACCCAGCCGACAGTTCAACATCCCAGTTTCTACTCTCCCGCGCATCTACACACTTAGCTCCACCCAAGACCGCAATAAATTGCAGAAAATAGTGGAAGCAGCCCAGATCATCACACAAACCAACCTCCCTTCCATTGACTCCATTTATTCCTCAAGCTGCCTCAGCAAGGTCAGCAGCATAATCAAGGATGAGTCGCACCCTGGCCACTCTCTTTTCACCCCTCTCCCATCGGGCAAAAGGTAAAGAAGTGTGAAAAAGCACACTTCAAGATTCAGGGACAGTTTCTTCCCAGTGGTTATCAGACAACTAAACCATCCTACCACATCTCAAGAACAGTCCTGAACTACTATACACATCATCTGGAAACCCTTGGGTTATCTTGAGATCGCAACATGATAGAATGTGGCAAGGCATTGTAGAATTTGGGTCTGAAACAACCATAACAAACTTAAATAATGGTAATTACAATGGAAAATTATAATAATCTAAACTGGACACAACAAAAGATAAGTGGAATATATTTAAGCAGACAATTTTTGACTCCCAGCAAAGATATACCTTACAAGGAGGAAAGATACTAATGGGTGCGGAGCTGTGGGATGTGAATCAATCATGGCTACTGAAGGAACACAATGAGGATGAAAACCATCAAAATGTAGATGGTGGAAATCTGAAATAAAACAAAAAATGCAGGAAACACTCAACAGACCAGGCAGCATCCGTTGAAAGAAACAGAGGTAACAGAGTTTTAGGTTGAAGTAGCTATAAAGATAGTAATACAGTGCCCTCTATAATGTTTGGGACAAAGACCCGTCATTTATTTATTTATCTCCACAATTTGCGATTTGTAATAGAAAAAAATCACATGTGGTTAAAGTGCAATGTCAGATTTTATTTAAGGGTATTTTTATACAATTTGGTTTCACCATGTAGAAATTACAGCTGTGTTTACACATAGTGTCCCCCCCCCCCATTTCAGGGCACCATAATGTTTGGGACACATGGCTTCACAGGTGTTTGTAATTGTTCAGGTATGTTTAATTGGCTCCTTATTGCAGGTATCAGAGTGCTCTCATCACCTAGCCTTTTCTCCAGTCTTTCCATCACCTTTGGAAACTCTCCCACACATCTACACAAGAGACATCAACCAAACCTTAGCCTTACCAAAATCAACTGTTTGAAACATCATTAAGAAGAAAGAGAGCACTGGTAAGCTTACTAATCGCAAAGGGACCGGCAGGCCAAGGAAGACCTCCACAGCTGATGACAGAAGAATTCTCTCTACAATAAAGAAAAATCACCAAACACCCGTCCGACAGATCGAAATTACTCTTCAGGAGTCAGGTGTGGATTTGTCAATGGCCACTGTCCACAGAAGACTTCATGACCAGAAATACAGAGGCTACATTGCAAGATACAAACCACTGGTTAACCACAAAAATAGGATGGCCAGATAACAGTTTGCCAAAAAGTACTTAAAAGAGCAACCACATGTCTGGAAAAAGGTCTTGTGGACAGATGAGACAAAGATTAACTTATATCAGAGTAGCCTGGGCATGTATGGCTGCTGAAGTTTCTGGCTCACTTACATTCATTGATGATACAACTGCTGATGGCAGTAGCATAATGAATTCTCAAGTGTATACACACATCCTATCTGCTCAAGTTCAAACAAATGCCTCAAAACTCATTGGCCGGCGGTTCATCCTACACAAGACAATAATCCCAAACATACTGCTAAAGCTTCAAGTTCAAGTGAGTTTATTGTCATGTGTCCCTGATAGGACAATAAAATTCTTGCTTTGCTTCAGCACACAGAACATAGTAGGCATTTATTACAAAACAGATCAGTGTGTCCATATACCATAATATATATATATACACATGAATAAATAAACTGATAAAGTGCAAATAACAGATAATGGGTTATTAATAATCAGAGTTTTGTCCGAGCCAGGTTTAATAGCCTGATGGCTGTGGGGAAGTAGCTATTCCTGAACCTGGTTGTTGCAGTCTTCAGGCTCCTGTACCTTCTACCTGAAGGTAGCAGGGAGATGAGTGTGTGGCCAGGATGGTGTGGGTCTTTGATGATACTGCCAGCCTTTTTGAGGCAGCGACTGCGATAAATCCCCTCGATGGAAGGTCAGAGCCGATGATGGACTGGGCAGTGTTTACTACTTTTTGTAGTCTTTTCCTCTCCAGGGCGCTCAAGTTGCCGAACCAAGCCACAATGCAACCGGTCAGCATGAGCTCTCTACTGCGCACCTGTAGAAGTTAGAGAGAGTCCTCCTTGACAAACCGACTCTCCGTAATCTTCTCAGGAAGTAGAAGCTAAAAAAAAGGTCAATTCTTGATTGGCCAAGTCAATCACGTGATCTGGACCCATTGAGCATGCTTTTCATGTTGAAGAGAAAATTGAAGGGGACTAGCCCCCAAAACAAGCATAAGCTAAAGATGGCTGCAATACAGGCCTGGCAGAGCATCACCAGAGAAAACACCCAGCGACTGGTGATGTTCATGAATCGCAGACTTCAAGCAGTCATTGCATGCTAAGGATATGCAACAGAATACTACTTTCATTTACATGACATTGCTGTGTCCCAAACGGTATGGTGCCCTGAAGTGGGGGGACTATGTATAAACACTGCCGTAATTTCTACATGGTGAAACCAAAATGTATAAAAATGCTTTATTAAAATCTGACAATGTGCACTTTGACCACATGTGATTTTTTCTATTACAAATCTCAAATTGTGGAGTATTGTGGCAAATAAATAAATGATGGGTCTTTGTCCCAAACATTATGGAGGGCACTGTAGGCATTGATATTGTTATTGGTTTCCGTGTACTAAAATATAGTGAAAAACTTTGTTTGCGTGCTTTTCAGTCAAAGCAAACCATACACGAGTGCAGAGGGCAATACCAGGGTGTAGTACATAGTGTGACAGCATTATACCCTTATAAAGAAAGTGCATTTAAAACAAAACAAGGGTTATAACGAGTCAGGGCAGGAGATTGGGACCACGCCCTTAGCTTCTGAGAAGACCATACAGGAGCATGATAACAGCGGGAAAGTACGTGCTTACAAGCTTGTGTATCTTCTAGCTGACAGGAGAAGAGGGAATGACTTGGCCTAAATGCTTCGTGATCATATTGGTTGCTTTCCTGAGGCAGCGTGTAGATAGATGACAGAGGGGGGGAGGAGGGGAAGGGTGGTTGGTCGGCAGCCCATTATGCTGCTCTAAGTAAGAATGTCATTGTCCGTTTTGGATTCATATGACAGTAAAACACTCTTGACCCTCTTGGATTACATAGTGAACTGGGCTACATCCCCAACTCTCTACAACTTCTAATGGTCTAGGGCAGAGATGCTACCAAACCAAGTTGTGATGCAACCCAACAGTATGTTTTCTCGGTGAATCTGTAGAGGTTTGTCAGACATACAGAAATTCCTTAGTCATCTGAGCTAGTAGAGATTATGGTGAGCTTTCTTGGCCGTAGCTACACGTAGTTGGTCCAGGACAAATTGTTGGTGATATTTACACATAGGAACTGTAAGCTCTTGACTATCTCCGCTGTAGCACCATTGATGCTGATTGAAGTCAATGACAAGCACCTTCGTCATGCTGACATTGAGGGAGAGGTTTTGGCTTGACATCATGTTAGTAAGCTATCTGCTTGCTGTGCTCTGTCTCATCATTGCGCAAGATCCAGAACAGTATTGTATCATCTGTCAACTTGTAAGTGGAGTTAGAACAGAATTTAGTTGCAAAGTTACAAGTGTGTAGTGTGTATGGCAAGGGGCTGAGGACACATCATTCCCAGTGTTGAGAATTATTGCAGAGGATTCTCACTGACTGTGATCAATGGCATCGGGAGGTGCCGACTCCTGGGTCCAAGAGTTTCGAAACGAGTTTGGTTGGGATCATGATGTTGAAGGCGAAGTGATGGCCAAAAAATAGGAGTTTGACATAGGTGTCCTTGCTATCTAGCTGACTTAGCTAGCGTGGAGATGTTGTGATGGTGGGCAGCCTGCGCTAGATCCAACTGTTTGTAATCCTCCAATAATCCTTAGGAGAGATACCAAGGATTGGAAGTGATATCCTTATACAAAAAGGATGGGAAGCATAAAGCAGTTAACTAGAATGCAGTCATCCCAATGCAGAAATATATCCCATCTGATTAAATTTATTACAATTGTTTTAGGAAGTATCGAAGTGCAGAATCAATTATTTTATTTGTATTTAGGCATGGAGGAAGTGGTGAGGCATCGACGATAAGCTGAGAAGATGCAAAATTCACTGGAGAGATGTTTTGACAGGTCATGTGGGAGGCAAAGAGTTGGCAAATGGAATTTTATGAGTAAGGCTGCTCATTTTTCAAGAGTAAAGAATAGTTTAAAAAAAAAAAAAACTGTAGAAAGTACAAAGAAAGAATGGGGAGGTGTATCATTGGTACATGAAAACACAAAGTTAGCACACAGATACAGCAGTCAATCAGGAAGGATAATGAAATGCAGGTCTGTAATTCAAGGGGCAATACAAACAGCAGTAATTCAAGGGGCAATACAAACAGCAGTAAAGTCCAAATGCCCTTGTGAGCCCACACCCAGAGTACCTATTAGGTTTGTTTAAGAAAATCTATATTATCATTGGAGATTGATCCAAGAAGGTTTCCTAGAATAATCCAGGTATGGAGGGATTGTGGAATATGTTGGGTCTCCGCTCGTTAGAGTTCAAACGATTAAGATGTCATCTTATTGTGATACACAAGATTATTAGGTGGCTGTGAGTAAATAACTGCTAGATGGATGTTTCCCTTCATGGAACCCAGAGGGTATAGTCACAGAATAAGGGGTCAATCATTTAAGACTAAAATGAGGAAGACTTGCTTTGGTCTTTGGAATTCCTTATCCCACAAAGCTGTGTTGCTGAATCCTTGAATATATGAAAGTTGAGATATACTGATTTAGAAATAATCTATCTGAGAATCAAGGGCATAGGGATGGACTTGCAAAAAAGATGAATCAAGTATAACATTATTGCACGGCAAAGTTCCAATGATTATATCTGGAGCACATTTGCCGACTCTTGCATGTATAATGGAAATTTAGTCTCCAGCGTGATCAATGGATCAAATGACCAAGTCAACCTTCAGTGAAAGGATTTCTAAGATAAACTTATATTTATCCTAAAAGTTAAGAGATGACAGACCTCTTCTAATTGGGTTGATGGTCAAGTGGCCATTTGTTAGTTTGAACGAGTAATGACCTGTGTGCATTCCACCTGCCATTCATAAGATCCATCATCTCACATCAACATGACCCTGTCGTAACATGAATCTGAATCATTGGAAAGGAAACCATTAAATTTAACATCCCAAGGATATCAACCGCCCCAAATACATGATTGAACTTAAACAATCTGGCGTGTTGTCTGCGTCAAAAACTTACAATCATCTGCGATGAGCTGATGTTTGTTTGTATCATCATTTCATGGAAAATTAAGTACTTCTGGTGCGTAAAATCTTAAGAACACAAACTCAACCCCCTAGTACAAAGCATAAACCTTTCCAAAAGTGCATTTCAGCTACAGACGAATAAAATGCTCCTATTTTGTTTATTGTTTCTAACTACACCTACGAAGTGTGATTATTGACAGCGGTGACTCAAAATACAGAAATATCAAAACTGAGTGTGGGTGGCGCTGAAATACTTGGTAACACAATTGTTTACAAAACAGACACCATAGATAAAGTCAGACATCCGCAGAAAATCAACACCAAGGGGGTTGGGGAAAGGAAGTTCAGATACAATCCAGGAAATTCACAAGAGACGAGAATACCTCGGATTTGCAAGAGAGAGAGAGAGAGAGATAGACAGCGAAGGTAAACTTCTGCAAGTTACGGGGAAAGAGTCTTCCTGGGGGATCGGGGCATGAACCCGCCCGCCCGCCAACCGGCCCTGCTCAATGGTGGAAGCGGCCCGGCCCGACCGGCCGGCGGACTCCCTGTGGCCGTGGGAGAGGCTGTCACAGCCCGGCCTGTGGTGACGGCCCGGCCCGGTCCGGCCCAGCAGCGACGACCGAAGCCTCCCAACGAGCGCCCGGCCCACTCCCACTCCCACCCCGACCGCAGGTAGCGGGCCCCGGGCCCCCCACACCACACCACACCCCTCACTCACCTCATGCTCATGCCGACGGGGGGAAGGAAGAAAACCCAGCCTCGGACACGGCGCCGGCGGCATCTGCCTCGCATCTGCCTCGCACCCGCGCTCCCCCGGCCCCTCCGCCGGTGTCGTTTTTTCCACACAAACTCTGAGTCTGCGAGCGATGCGATGCGATGCCCTCCCCTATCCTCCCTCCTCCCCTCCCCCGGTCCCCGCCCCGCCCCGGCCCGGCCCGGCCCAGCCCAGGGAGGGGCAGCCGTCGTCCCGCCCTCACCAGGCCCGTCCCTTTGGCCAGCGGCGATGTCTGTCACACTGATCGACCGCACAAAACAACCCGTGTAAATTGTGGAGAGGGAGAGAGAGAGAGATGTGGACATGATATGGGATGGGTGGTCAGGGGAGATGGAAGGAGGGGAGATGGAATGAGGAAGGGAGGGAGGGAGGAGGGAGGAGGAATGAGGAAGGGAGGGAGGGAGGAGGGGAGGAGGGGAGGAGGAAGACAGGGAGGAAGACAGGGAGGAAGACAGGGAGGAAGACAGGGAGGAGAGGTAGCCAAGTGGTGGGAATTAAGTGCAGGGAGGAACTGCAGATGCTGGTTTAAACCGAAAATTAATATAGACGGTGTTGTCACACGTCAGGTATTCATAACCTACTTACTGATGCACAGTTTGTTTATTTTACTAGCCCACATGGCTTCAGCGCTCATCATAGTCTTGGTCCAAACTTGAACCAAAGAACTGAATTCCATGAATGAATTGAACATGACGGGCCTTAACATCAGGGCAACATTTGATTGGGAATGGAATCAAATAGGGTGATAAAACTGAACTTATTGGCAATAGACAATAGGTGCAGGTGTAGGCCATTTGGCCCTTCGAGCCAGCACCGCCATGCAATGTGATCATGGCTGATCATCCCCAATCACAGGGCTGCCAACTCTCACGCATTGAGCGTGAGACTAACGCATTTGAGGAAATTCTCACACTCTCACGCTGATGACAGAAGTTCTCACGCTCAAAAAAAATGTTTTAAAACATATTTGAATAAATAAATAAAGTCCCATTCCTCCACACTCACCAATGAGAATAGTTGTTTTGGCTTAAGCCCATCACACACTATTTAAAATGGCAATGTAGACAAAAATGCTGGAGAAACTCAGCGGGTGAGGCAGCAAATTATGTCTGAGTTTGACCCTTCTTCAGACTCAAGCATTTCTCCAGCATTTTTGTCCACAGCTCCATACTGTAAGACTATGAGTCTGACACACTGTAGTTGCCTCACCCGCATTCACATTCCCATGCAGATGGTGTGATAGGTGAGACACGGCGGTGGTCCCAGCACCGACCCTTCCACCTTCCACCCGCCGCCCGAGGCACCGCTCACACCTCCCACCCTCACCCTCACCTCCGGCCGCTCTGTGTCCCGTGGCCGCTCTGTCCGCAGCCAGGAGCGGACCGGGTGAGTGGGGGCGTCGGTGCCGCCTCCGGTGCCGCGGGGATGAATCTCGGGCTAAGGCTCCGCTCCGATCCCCGGGCCACTGACCCTCACCTCCCTCGGACCGCAGCTGGATACAGGGCACCTTGGCCGGCACGCATTCCCGGGAGGGAGGGGGAGTCTCCGATCAAGTCTCCGATCACACCGGGTGTTGTCGCCGCTCCACTGACACACACTGGCACACACAAGGTTTAAAGGGATACGGGTAAATGGGACTAGTTTAGATGGGGCATCTTGATCTGCATTAACAAGTCGGGATGAAGGGCCTGTTTCCATACTGTAAGACTATGAGTCTGACACACTGTAGAAAGGGTGCAATTGTTCTGGAGAGGATCCAGGGGCGATTTATGAACATATTGGCAGGGCTGGAATTTTTGTTTCACTTTGAAGAAAGATTTGATAACTGGGATTGTATTCTCTGCAGCAACGGAGATGAAGAAGAGTTGAGGTGAATAATATTATGAGAATAGGACCTGTTTCGCTTAATAAAGAGTGTAAGAAGGAACTGCAGATGGTGGTTTAAACTGAAGATAGACACTAAAAGCTGGAATAACTCAGCAGGACAGGCAGCATCTCTGGAGCGAAAGAATAGGTGATGTTTCGGGTCGAGACCTTCAGACTGAAGAGGTTAAAAACCAGCAATAAAACACAATGACTGGAGATGTGTGTTATCCAACTGAAGGCAGTAATCAGACTCATGTGTTCATCTTTATTGACGCATCACCATAATAAATATTACGGGAAAAAAAATTAATGGGGTGGCACGGTGGCGGAGCGGTAGCGTTGCTGCCTTGCAGCACCACAGACGCAGATTTGATCCTGACTACGGGTGCTGTCTACAGTATTTGTACATTCTCCTTATGACCACATGGTTTTCTGTGGAAATTCCGGTTTCTCCCACATCTGAAAGAAGTGCAGGTTTGTAGGTCTCTCCATCGCAGAGGACAGACTTCTGACCGACATACACTACAAACCAACTGACTCACATGGCTATCTGGACTACACGTCTTTCCACCCTGCCCCCTGTAAAGACTCCATCCCCTACTCCCAATTCCTCCGCCTACGCCGCATCTGCTCCCAGGATGAGACGTTCCACACCAGGGCATCGGAAATGTCCTCGTTCTTCAGGGAACGGGGATTCCCCTCCGCCACCATAGTTGAGGCTCACACCAGGGTCTCATCCATACCCCGCAACACTGCTCTCTCTCCCCATCCCCGCACTCGCAACAAGGGCAGAGTCCCCTTAGTCCTCACCTTTCACCCCACCAGCCGGCAAATACAACAAATAATCCTCCGCCATTTCCGCCACCTCCAACGTGACCCCACCACTCGCCACATCTTCCCATCTCCCCCTATGTCTGCCTTCCGCAAAGACCGCTCCCTCCGCAACTCCCTTGTCAATTCTTCCCTTCCCTCCCGTACCACCCCCTCCCTGGGCACTTTCCGTTGCAACCGCAAAAAATGCAACACCTGTCCCTTCACCTCCCCCCTCGACTCCATTCAAGGACCCAAGCAGTCATTCCAGGTGCGACAAAGGTTCACCTGTATCTCCTCCAACCTCATCTACTGCATCTGCTGCTCTAGATGTCAGCTGATTTACATGGGGAGACTAAGCGGAGGTTGGGCGATCGTTTCGCCGAACACCTCCGCTCAGTCCGCAATAACCTACCTGAACTCCCGGTGGCTCAGCACTTCAACTCCCCCTCCCATTCCCAATCCGACCTCTCTGTCCTGGGTCTCCTCCATTGCCAGAGTGAGCAACACCGGAAATTGGAGGAACAGCACCTCATATTCCGCCTGGGTTGCTTGCGTCCGGATGGCATGAACGTTGAATTCTCCCAGTTTTGCTAGCCCTTGCTGTCTCCTCCCCTTCCTTAACCCTCGAGCTGTCTCCTCCCATCCCCCCGCCCTCGGGCTCCTCCTCCTCCCTTTTTCCTTCCTTCTCCCCCCCCCCCCCCCATCAGTCTGAAGAAGGGTTTCGGCCCGAAACGTCGCCTATTTCCTTCGCTCAATAGATGCTGCTGCACCCGCTGTGTTTCTCCAGCATTTTTGTGTACCTTCGATCTTCCAGCATCTGCAGTTCCTTCTTGAACAGGTTTGTAGGTTGATTGGCTTCTGTAAATAGTCCCTGGCATGTAGGATACAACTGGTGTATGATAGATTGCAGTCGGTGTCGACTTGGTGGGCCGAAGGGCCTGTTTGCATATATATGTTTTACATATATATCTTAATTTCATTGAACCATATATGGTTGAATATGTGGCATTATTTTCATCTTGTTTCTATAGTCAAAGGGTAAGGTTAATTGATTTATTTGGGCAGAACAGTGATGGAAGTCTGACTCCTCTTGCCTTCTTTCTATGTTTTTGGTTCTCTATATATGCATAACAGCATGAATTATAATCTGATTTCCATACATGAATATACTAAGATCATTCATGTGCTGCACCTGTTGATCAGAGCCAGGCTCTACTGTGGAATGTAATTAGGAATGTAGTTCAGCCTAACCTTATTCACACCTAATCCAATTTGAAGCAAAAATGTGGCATAGAGTGTAAGTTAAAAGAATGCACCAGATTCCACAAATACTGACTCCTTGCCTTAATGTGTGTGGCTTAAAAAAAAGTAAGAAAATTAACCTAATCCAGATCAAAGCAACCTTCTAGATTGACATCCCATCCATCACACTAAACATTAATTCCCTCCACCATTGTGAGCATTGGCTGAACATGTCCTGCCTAGTAAGTGCACTGCTGTTACTCATCTATTCTACTTTGATAGCTTCTCCAAAATTTCTGACCTTTATCATCACAGGGTGGCACAGTGGAGTAGCTGTAGAGCTACTGCCTTACAGCTCGAGACCCGGGTTGAATCCTGACTACAGGTGCTGTCTATATGCAGCTTGTACGTTCTCCCCGTGACCTGCGTGAATTTTTGCTGAGATCTTTGCCTTCCTCCCACGCTTCAAAGACGTACAGGTTTGTCGGTTCGTTGGCTTGGTATAAATGTTTAATTGTCCCTAGTGTGTGTAGGGTCGTGTTAATGTGCGGGGATCGCTGGTCGGTGCAGATTCGGTGGGCTGAAGGGCCTGTTTTCGCGCTGTATCTCTAAACTAGACTAAACTAAACAGGGTCTTCATTCAGATGCATGTGCAGGTTTCCCTTCATAGTTACATACCATCCAACTTGGATATATATTGTCATCTTTTCATCTGCCCAGGGTCCAAATTCAGGAGCCCTGTCTATTATTTCATCATTTCATGCAAACATCATAAAAATCAATCTGTCAAAAATATAAATAATAACCTGATGCAGCATTCTATCTCTAAGATGAACATAACAAGGATATCAAAGTATAAACATGTTTATATAGTTAATATATCTTAGTATATCATCAACCCCTCAGAATTTGTGAATTAGACTTTTTATCGTGTGAAAGAAAAAAGAAACAACTGTCAGGGATTAAAATGTTCATTATTCACGTGTAATTTTATTTTAACTTTACATACCATAACAACTACTTTCAACCAATAGCCTTGATCTTCTTCTTCTTGCGTATGGCGTACACAGCCTAAAGTTGTAGGTCAACTTGTTCTATTTGATCTTGTTTGTGCACGTTGGGTTGATTGTATTAGTTGAAACAGGGTGGACCACGGGAAGGTTGCAATCTCCCACCCCATAGCCTTGATAATAAGACGGGTTTCATATCTGTCCAGAATGCTGACTTGGAGCAGCAAAACAAATGGGAAACATCAACAGAGGTATTACCAAACAAACCACAGCTCAACAGTGGACCCCCTGCCACCACCCTGAAAGATGGAAAAAAAATCAGCAAAAAGTGTTACTCAGCTGAAGTGAACAATCTTCTAGTTGGTGAATCATAGTTTACTCATCTATTGGAAAACTGGCAATTTTGGTCTTGCTTCATAGGCGTGACTAGCACTACCTACCAGTCAGCATTTCCATAAATAATTTAATGGTCGGTAGCCAAGACATCCGTTATATGATGATATGGAAGTCACTGAGTGATTACAGAGTGGTACGGTGAGGAGCAAAAATAGAGAAGGGGGTGAATTTAATAAGGAAACTTCAGAGCAACTGATTCAGTGCTGAACCCATATCTATCAATGGTAGAGCAATTAAGATGAGGAACACATAAGAATAGAATTTGGAACCAAAAGAGAGGGAGCAAGTAAAATAATAAAAAAGTGAACGGTTTCTTAAGTCAGAGTTGAAATTTTTAATGTAATTTGGTGTGTGTTAAGACATTGCATAAAGCAGAGCATAAAGCAGCTGCTAGTTTCACATCAGATTTATTCTGCTGCTTTCCACATTTGTCTGGGATTTCTCTCATAAAACTATCCTTGGTTTAGAAAATCAACTGTATAACAATTCTGAGTAGAAAAATAATAGTTCCGCAGCTTCCAGTGGGGCTTTGAAATATTTCAAAACATTTCACTTTACTTTTGAAAAGCAGTTAAGCTGGCAAATGTAAATAATAGTTGCACATAACAAGATCTCACAAATAGCAGTGTGCTTATGGAAAGTTAATCTAATTTTTTTTGCAATGGTTTAGGGCAAGATATTGACTACCATTCTTAGTCTTGCCAAGGCTTATTTAATGTTCCCTTCCTTAACTGGACATTGTTTCCTTGTCTCATTGAAAGGACAAGGAGTTAAACCAAAATATTGCTAGTCTCGTTATTGACAAGCAATTTTACAGAATGAAATCTGGTTATTTATCTTAAAGTGTATATAAAGTACCGGTATATCTATAAAGTGTGAATATTGCCTACTGTTCAGAACTAATGCAAACACCTTAACTTTCTTGTAATTTGGTTCAAATTCACGTATGCGCACCTTACCACTCTTAGAGGTAGTGGAAAAAATCATGTTTTGCAAATCCTTTTACAAGTAAGAATGTGAACAATGAGCTGCAATTAGATAATCCAAAATTGCACGCTCAATCTCGGAGATGAAGCATCTACATTCCAATCACTAAAATAATTCCCAATTTATAGTTAATTGTAAAAGAGCAAAAAAGATTCAGCAATAAGATTTTCATCAGTTTGTTCACCTTAGAGGGAGGTAAATGAGGGATTCTGCCAGGTGTTCTTTTAATGTGGTAATCCTGCAAATATTAATGAAATGAATCATCTTATCATAACCCAAGTTAGCTCTCACAATGGAGCATGCCACTTTTGGGCATTGTCCCCCCTGATGAGTCAAAACAGGTGCTACTGCAGGTTAATGTCAAAGGTAACACAAGACAATATGGTTGTGGTTATTGATGATCAGTCATTCCAGCCTTAAGTTATTACGGAAATATTTCCTAAAGCCACTGTCCTGGACCACACACCCACATTGCCTTCAACTGCAACATCAATTACCTTCCTTTCATCATAATGTCAGAAGTAGGGAAGTATTCTCGTGAACATGCAATTTTGAATAATATTCTCCGTGGAGAGATTTGATTGATTAGGCTTTTAACATTTTAGTATTTATTAATGGGAGTGGATCTCATTCTTACTTGTAAAGTTCTACTAGGACTAAACATATTAGATACAAGGAGAAAGAAGCTATGCCTGGTGAGGACAGCAGGCAGAGGATATAGCCTTAGGTATGGGGAATGGAATTTAAAACTGAGAATACGAGATTTATTCACCCAGGCAGCGGTGAACCTTTGGAATTCTCGACCATAAAAGGCAATCATTAAATATATTCAAGCAGGTTGATTAACGCTGAAGGGATTAAGAGATATGAGGTGAAGCTGGGAACAGAATAATGAGCCAAGCCAATAGATATTTTTAAGGCAGACAGATTATTGATTAATAAGGGTGTCAGGGGTTACGGGGTGAAGGCAGGAGAATGGGGTTGAAAGGGAACGATAGATCAGCCATGATTGAATGGTGGAATAGACTTGATGGGCCTAATTCCGCACCTAAAACTTATGAACATCCAGCTATTTGGGAACTGAAGTAAATGTGCACCTTAAACTACAACCTTGACACCCAATGGCATTGCTGCATCTGTGCAAGGGTTAGGCTGCAGATCAGTTTGGAGCATGCAATACAAGACCATAATTATCTATGTTTAAACCTTCATGGCATGGTTGTTCTGACTAATGTGAGCATGTGCGCCTCTGCTTCATGTTCTTCAAGTGGAGGTAATAACAGGTAGGTACATACTGCTAGTCCCCTTCCTGAACCAGCACCACCTGAACAATTATCCAAAATGTTTCTGATAGCTTAATGGACAACAGGGAAAAGGCATATGAGGAATTGTTCCAATCCATCTAATGACTTAGATGTTTAAAGCTACTTCTATAACCAATGTATGGTAGGATGGTTGGGTAAATGCAATAGTGCTACAGTAGCATGAATGTTGGAAAACCACTGGAGTGTTAGGTATATTCACAAACTGAGAGCCACTTCAAGAGCAAGAAATTGGATGTGTAGGAAAAAACTGCAGATGCTGATTTAAACTGAAGATCGACCCAAAATGTCACCCATTCCTTCTATCCAGAGATGCTGCCTGTCCCGCTGAGTTACTTCAGCATTTAGTGTCTAAGAAATTGGATGTGGTGCCTAAGGCAGAGATGCAACATCACAGATCTTGTGTTTAAGAAGGAACTGCAGATGTTGGAAAATCGAAGGTACACAAAAATGCTGGAGAAAATCAGCGGGTGCAGCAGCATCTATGGAGCGAAGGAAATAGGCAACGTTTCGGGCCGAAACAGGTGCGACAGAGGTTCACCTGCATCTCCTCCAACCTCATCTATTGCATCCGCTGCTCTAGATGTCAGCTGATGTACATCGGTGAAACCAAGCGGAGGCTTGGCGATCGTTTCGCCGAACACCTCCGCTCGGTCCGCATTAACCAACCTGACCTCCCGGTGGCTCAGCACTTCAACTCCCCCTCCCATTCCGTATCCAACCTCTCTGTCCTGGGTCTCCTCCATGGCCAGAGCGAGCACCACCGGAAATTGGAGGAACAGCACCTCATATTCCGCTTGGGGAGTCTGCACCCTGGGGGCATGAACATTGAATTCTCCCAATTTTGTTAGCCCTTGCTGTCTCCTCCCTTCCTATCTCTCCCTCAGCCCTCTGGCTCCTCCTCCTCCTCCTCCTTTTTCCTTTCTTCTCCCCGCTACCTCCCCCCCCTCCCCCCCCCACCCACCCCACCCCCCCCACCCCCCATCAGTCTGAAGAAGGGTTTTCTGCCTGAAACGTTGCCTATTTCCTTCGCTCCATAGATGTTGCTGCACCCGCTGAGTTTCTCCAGCATTTTTGTGTATCACAGATCTTGTTCCTAGTTCTAGTTCGTAAGGCCCAATTTAGTAAAACTGATCAAAAAAGCTAAACCTACATAGAATGCAACAAATGGCAGAAATCATGTCACCCAAGTTTTATTAAAATTATAGATAGTTGTACAACAATTTTAAATGAAACAATAAACACAAGAGACCAGCTTTGAGTTTCCATATTTGAGTACTTTCTATTTTTTGCAGATTTCACAGTATACACTTACCCTTTCAAAACCATTGAGAAGAGTTTGATATATTGACCACTGCAAGAATTAGTGTGCAGTGAAAATAACCTGGAAATACTCAACATTTCAATGTATTCTTCAGATAATGAGAAGCGTTTGATATATTGACCACTGCAAGAATTAGTATGCAGTGAAAAAAACCTGGAAGTACTCAACATTTCAATGTATTTTTCAGATAACTGGCTAAATAAAATCGCACCTTGTAAAAAATGGTGTAAAAATGCCACAAATATCCTCAAAGTAAAATTATTTTAAAACACTGAATTATATAATATTTATAAAAATCATATGATAATAATGAACAAAATGTCCACTTGCATTTGTGCTTTGCGTTTTCCTGGTTGACCAAAGAGGAAATACAGAAACTAACGGTGCACATTATATAAAAACCCTGCATAATTAACAAATACTGTAAGTGCAGTTTTGTTTCAATCTGCAATGGACTAAAATTAAAAAGAGACGAGTCTCATGATTTTCAAATGTTGACTGGCAATCTCAAGCAAACATCCCTCACATATTTATCGCATGCATGCACTGTAGATTTAAAAAGAAATTGCAATTTTTATAGACTATTATGTTTTCAAATAATTATAAGTACAGAATAATCTGTTATGATAAAACATTATTTATCAGCATTAATTTGATCATTATACAAATGATTTGATTAATAACTCTTGTACATTTAGATTTATGTTAACAAAGAACAATGATAGACTTGATATTTGTTTACAATATCTAGGGATCTTAATCTTTTCCATATATTCTTTGATGTTAGCAAAATTGAATTTTGCTGTATACTGGCTGATCTGGAAAAACAACAGCAATGTTGCAAATCAGCTTCCAGAAAAATCATGAACTACCAAAATGGCTTCATTTCTCCTTTTACAAATTCTTCAAATTGATTCTCTGAATCTGTGAAGAAGATTCCACAGCTATTCCAGCATTTTGTTTGTTGTAACATCAGCGTCATTTGCCTGCAATCAGGAAGATCCCTCTTGCTGCTGCAGTAACACCTGAGGTTTCTCTAGATGTTCTCTACACTGTAAGTGGTAGGAGGTCAGAGAGTGATTCTCTTCAGAGAGCTGCTGATATTCCTGAATTAGGAGCGTGGCATTCAGTTGATCATTTTCATCTTGATCAAGCTCTGCAATCAGTTGTTTCCTGATAAAGAAATGAAATGGAAATTAGAGCATATTTACACCTGCAATCCGTTACTATTTATATTTCACTCGGGTTCTGATATACACTTCATAATTGGAAAAATGACCATGACTATCTTTTCACAGATGTCTTCAGGCAACACAGCATTCCACACTCAAGTTTAATGTCACTTTCAATATTAAAAACTTAGTGAATAATCGGCCATAGGTGAGAAACTAACTTCACGTAACTTGTAAGATAAGTATTGTGGTGAAGTTTACAAGTTTCACTTGGAGTCTCACAGTCTGAATTCATCTGTCATTTAAAAAGATGGACAACATTTCAACTATAAATTCCAATTAACATAAGCTGTATGTACAATTTGATAGTAGTTTAACTGGCAAAAATTCAATCTCCACAGTACTCCCATAGTAGTGTTATGTGAGAACAGTGGCTCCCATACATATGGAATAAGTTAATGGCCATGATAGATGAAGGCATGTAGGCACTGACATCATGCTGATAATTGTGGAAAGGTCTTTTAGACCCATTAGAAGATCGTAGTTTAACTTCTCCTCTGGCAATCCCTTGAGGTCAAGGTTGACTTACAATATGCATTCTGAGGTGAAGTGTGAGTCCAATGTGAGATCTAGACTGCCACAAATGGAATAGACCTTGATTGACACAACAGGTTATTTGAGCTGCTGTGAGTGCTTGATTTCTGTATGCTCCCATATTCCTAAAGAGCTCAGCGCCTCTCCAAATGCTTCTCCTCCACGTTCAGCTGACTAAGGTTAAGGACGCCTTTCAGTTTGTGTAGATGTTACATTTCCTCCAAGGAAGTTTTGAGAATGGCCTTGAAATGGTTTCTCTGTCCTCCTGTAAAATGCTTGCCAAGGTATAGTTTTAGAGGACATGTTTCAGGACTCTGTTGTCAAGACAACGCAGACTGCCCAGTGGACCTGACCAAGTAGTTTTGGTTGCTGAGAAGGTTGGTTTGAGAGAGGATGATAGACCTTCTTTTGAGATTAACAGGAGGCTGGAGATCACTGTTCTGTGGCAAACAGATCTCAAATTAACATTATATTCATATTCATCATCATATTCATAAGAAAGCATTTGGAGTCATGCAGAATTATCTCAATACAGTTCTCCGAATAGTGTTCTGAACGGTGAGGTGAGATTGTGTGCTTATACCCACATCAATTTAACTACATTATTTTTTGTAGATTTGTACCATAAGATACCCAACATTAAGCACATCTTAGCAGGTGAGGCAGCATCTATGGAAAGAAGGAATTGGCTACATTTCGGGTCGAGACCCTTCTTCAGACCCGAAACGTCGCCAATTTCTTCTCTCCATAGATGCTGCCTCAACCGCTGAGTTTCTCCAGCATTTTGTGTCTACCTTCGATTTTACCAGCATCTGCAGTTCTTTCTTAAACAATAAGCACATCTTGTTTATTATTAAGGATCCTGCACAGTGTGAACAATATTTTACAGCTAACATTAACTAGTTCATATGCAGCAATGCAAATACTTTTAGAGAATTTGCTGAAATAAATGCTGCACAATATGTATTAATGTGTGAAATCTTCTGTCTTAAGGTAACTACTAAATAAAAAAAGAATAAGGTTAAATATTCATTTGGTCCATTTTCCATACTATTCCAAAGAGCTGAAATGCTCACTAGATAACTTTGAAAAAAAAGTCATTTTATTGCTTATTTCCGGGTTTACACATTTGCACATGGTGGTAAATATTTGTTATCCAGCAACTACTGAGTCATGCTGCCTCATTCACTTTTCTGAATGTCTCTGTAGATTAGATTAGCTGCAGCAATGTAAAAAACTATTTATTTCTTGAAGTTGTTTGATTTTAATATAGTCCAACGTATGCAACAACAGTGAAATATTACAATGTTAGAGTGCACTATGTAACTGTACCACTGCTAGCATGCTTTCAACTATGGCACCTTTACTGTCTTTTTCTCAGGGTAGAGGATGCTAAAACATGAGGATTTAGGATTAAGGTGATAGATTTAAGAAGGACCTCAGGGGTAATCTATTCACTCACAGGATAGTCTATATCTGAAGCGAGCTGCCAGAGAAAGCTATCGAAATGGATACAATTAAAACTTTCAAAGGACATTTGAACAGATGGAAATGGTTTGGAGGAGTGTGAGACAAAAGCAGGCAAATGGGACTAACCTGAAGTCTAACTTGGTCAGCATGGTCAAGTTGGAACAAAGGACCTGTTTACATGTTGTTCGGCACTATAGGTCTAAGTGCCTCCAACACCAAACAGTGTTTTAAGAATAAAGAGAAATGATCATTCAAAAAAAAAAAAAATGTTTCATGACATCAAGACCCGACTGTTCAATAAATGCTGGTCTATTCTAATCTACATTTCTGCAAAAACACTCAACCATTTTAGTTTTAATACAATAGTCTAGATTGTTTTTGTTCAAAGGTTACTGCTATGACAATTGTCAATTAACTGCAAGATTCTACAGAATCGTTGTCACTTGGCTCCTTACCTTGCGATGTGCAATTTTAACAGATTTTGAAAACCATATCACATAAGAAAATAAACAGAAGAGAGGACTATGTCATTCAGTCTCTCATGCCTACTCTGCCAATCAATAAGACCATGGTTGATCTTCTCCCTCAGTGCCACTTCTCTACAATAACATTATGCAGTAAACTATGCATTACAACAGCGCAAGGGGAGGAATGGTGTCTGTTATTGCCCATTGTTCGCTATAACCGAGTATTATCATTATCAGTCGTTGAAACTAAGAACTGCAGTTAATACACAAAGTACTGAAGTAACTCAGTGGGTTGGGCAGCATCTTTGGAGAACATGGATAGGTGATGTTGGGACCCTTCTTCGGACTGATTCAGTCTGCTGAGTTACTCCAACATATTATATTGCTTCGTTTTAAAACTAGGTGCCGATGCCGCTGGTCTGCACCAGCGATGCTTCTTCATCGTTTAACGTGGCTGTTGATCCTTCTCATGTTGTAGCTCCTGCTCCACCACTTCCTCCTCCTCCTTCACCTCCAGTCGCTGACATCTTCCAAAGTGGAGTATGCCTGCGACTCTGGGGGAGGAGGAGGAGGGGGGAGGAGGCCGAGTGGACAAAGTGACGGCCGACAGGAAGAAGCAGCAGAAAGTGAGGGGAGGGAACGCTGCTGTCCTGTTGGTGGCAGCAGCCCGAAGAAAGCACTGTTCCCAAAGGCTACAACGTGAGCCGCAAAAACTTGCCATGTCCACCAGACGGTGCAGTGTATGAAGAAGGGCTCGCTGGTGCACCTTGCCACCCGGCAGTGACATCGGAAGCCGAGGGGAAGTGGTGAGAGCTAGGGTGGCATCAGCAGGTCCGTCCACTATAACCCAGATTCATTAAAAAGGGGTCTGTTAAAATTAGGGTTTATTCTATTGCTCAATTTTCCATCCAATGTTATCGTCTGCCCTTTACAGGAGGAAGTGGCTTTTATCCTCTAATGTCTTCCCAGAAGAGCATTGCTGAGAGTGACATCTGACTTTCTTTCTGCATTCAACATTTCTTCCAATGTGTTTCTATAATCTAACTTTATGTTATTCATTTTCACTACTTTTCCTCCATGGTCTTTCAATACATTTAAGGGATACATGGTATTCTCTGTTACGTGTCCAAGAAAATTTACTTCAGTGGACTTTAAGTCAGAGATATCTTGATGGTTTTCATTTTGGAATCCTTGCTGGTCCATGAACGGCAGGGCATTCTGTACTTAACGCTGTGACAGATAAACCTGGCAAGGTGCTGCGACTGAACCTGATTTCTCATGGTCTGAAAATTTTGTTTAATCCAGTTTAGAGATTAGCATGGAAACAGGCCCAATTAACCTACAAACCTGTACGTCTTTGGAGTGTGGGAGGAAACCGAAGATCTCGGAGAAAACCCACGCGATCAAGCTCCGTACAGACAGCACCCGTAGTCGGGATGGAACCCGGGTCTCTGGCGCTGTAAAGCAGCAACTCTAACGCTGCGCCACCGTCCCGCCCTAACGGCTTAAAATCATAGTGATTCAACTCGCAATGAAACCTCGGAAACCTCTTCTTAATGTGGTAAGAACGATTCAAACTGCCAATTTCTCATCTGATTTATACCACAGTTCCTGCACAAGGTGCATTTCCTTATAATGAAATCAAAAATTGCATCATTGTGTTCAAAGGGAAAACAAACAGCAGTCTTTCCCTTTTGCATTACTTAGCAAAATAATTGATGAGACATTTTGCTACGGTTCTGCTCATGTCAATTCCTAGGGAATCTTAGTTAATTTTGGATAGTTTCCTGATTGTCTAATCAGCAACAGACTCATCTGCTGTTCTTATTCAGAGGCACATGACATAATTTCCCTTCTTCAGTGCCACCTAAATATGTCAGTCATCAATGGGGAACCAGATTCTATGGAGAAGTATTTACAAAAATACTTCCTCATTTCTACACTTTCTGAATTCAATGAAACAGTTACATATTGTGTTATAACATCACATGTTCCAATTTTGTAGATTGCTTTGAGGACCAACCAACCATCATCTTAAGGGTTACTTACACAGGTTTTGCCCAGAATCAAGGCACAAAGCAATGTCATTTAAAAGTTTCAAGTTTAAAGCAATACAAGTAAATTTTCTGAATTCTATCAGGAGTAGAGAAAACCTGGGCTGGTTAATATGAGAGTGATTTATTTTGCTCAATCCTGATGTCAACAGCTAGGATTTTTTCCCAATGATTCACGTAAATGCACAGAAAATTGGATGGGATCCATTATGTGGGTGAAATCCTTCCCATTCAGTTTTCCCTAGTGCCGGATAATCATTTGCATTTCCAAGTAAAATCAAGGAATTGTGTTCCTTGGTATCTGCTCTACATTTCAGAAATTTCCAGCCAGCCCACTCAACATCAAGACTGGCCAACTGCTAACCAGAACCTGGTGTCATGTTATGAAACACGAACTTCAATCAGTAAACTTTCGTTTGCTTGCAAATGTCTAACGCTTGAAATTTTCATTATTAACCAATTAAACCACCCCAAAACAATTTTTTCCATCTTTGCTAGCAATTAATGCAAAATGTATATTTCTATTCATTTTAGTTATAAATATGCTTTTAAAATGTCGGTGAGCAATCCTGTTTGTTTCTTTGGTCAATGGGGTGATTGTAGTGACCTATAGATAAAATAGAACAGTGAAAACTCAGCCAGAATCGAGGTCAAATGCAAAACCTATTCACGACTGCTTGGAAGAACAATGAAAAGGCTGTCAAATAAATATTTAAGGAACATGTCTGTGACTGTATCTGATTTTGATTAAGGGCTTTGTGGAAATTGCCGCAACTTTTGAATGATTCTTTAAAAATTGAAAATATCACATTTTGTCAAAGGAATAATACTAAAAATATACTCTGAACCAATAATAAAAGTAGAAAGTGCAGTCCAGCCATAAGCCACTGGCAACAGGCAGTGGAGGTCTTCTCATCATAGTAAACAAAAACTCTGATTTGCTATCTTTCAATGATTTTATACCCAGATTTCATTTAAAATAATTGTCATATCGGTAATTGATACAAAATCAAATACAATTAAAATAACTGTTCATTTTGACCCGAAATTCAATTCAATGGATCTTTTATTGTCATGTGTACCAAATGTACAGTGATGTAGATTGTTTGTATAGAGATCAGTCCGATTATTGTCAGACATAAAGACAATCCCTGATTAAGTACCTCATGCATGGAAACAGCCTGTAGTTTTAAAAGGAACTCAGATGAGATAACTTCCTCTTTAATGAATATATACAGTCTATCTTTAAAATGCTTGTTTCAGTTCAACTGCAAGAACCAGGCGGCTTCTGACACTAATTCTTTATTTTACAATGTAAAGTGTAAACTCAGGTTGACATATTTAGTTTAGTTTGGTTTAGAGATACAGCACGGAAACAGGCCCTTTGGCCCACCGGGTCCACATCAACCAGCGATCCCCGCACATTAACACCATCCTACACACACTGGAGACATTTTTTACATTTACCAAGCCAAATAACCTACAAACCTGTACGTCTTTGGAGTGTGGGAGGAAACCAAAGATCTTGGGGGAAAACCCACACAGGTCACGGGGAGAACGTACAAACTCCGTACAGATAGCACCCGTAGTCGGGATCGAACCTGGGTCTCTGGGGTTGCAAGCGCTGTAAGGCAGCAACTCTACCCGCTGCACCACCGTGAAAGCACAAGTTCGGGACATAATCCCCGTATCATGATCAGGACATTGTATCATAGTATAAATTCTGGATGGTAGACACAGAATGCTGGAGTAATTCAGCGGGACAGGCAGCATCTTTGGAGAAAAGGAATGTGTTATGTATTCGGGATGCTTAGCACACTTGAATAAAGGCTCGGACACGGGAGTAATCTTACAAGCTTCTTTACTACAGGACGCCACCTTGAGTCTCCCGCACATGCGTACTTGCACAACATATGACAAGACACTCATTACATATGCTAATTACATATGCTAATTATCACATACCTAACAGAATGGGTGACGTTTTGGGTCAAGACTCCAACCCCCACCCTTGCCATGTGTTCACCATCCCCTCTGACCTCCCCCTTTCGGGTACAGAACGGTCGGTCCTCAGCAGAGGCCTCACCTTTGTTCCCCTCCGCCCCCACCTCAATGAGTTCCGGGTCCACCACGATGTAGACCCTCCGCAACACCCTGGTCAACCCAGCCCTTCCCACCCAAACCACCCCCTCCCCAGGTACTTTCCCCTGCAACCGCAGGAGATGCAACACCTGTCCCTTTACCTCCCCCCTCGACTCCATCCAAGGACCCCAACAATCGTTTCAGGTGATGCAGGGGTTCACTTGCATGTTCTCCAACTAAACGCAGGCTCAGGGATAGTTTCGCTGGACACCTCCACTCAGTCCGCCTTAACCTACCTGATCCCCCGGTTGCTCAGCACTTTAACTCCCCCTCCCATTCCCAATCTGACATTTCTGTCCTGGGCCTCCTCCATTGTCAGAGTGAGGCCCAGCCCAAATTGGAGGAACAGCACCTCATATTTCGCTTGGGTAACTTACACCCCAGTGATATGAACATTGACTTCTCCAACTTCAAATAGCCCTTGCTTTCCCTCTTTCCATCCCCTCCCCATTCCTAGTTCACCCACCAGTCTTACTGTCTCCGACTACATTCTATCTCTGTCCCGTCCACTCCTCTGACATCAGTCTGAAAAAGGGTCTCGACCTGAAACATCGCCCATCCCTTCTCTCCAGAGATGCTGCCTGTCCCGCTGAGTTACTCCAGCATTTTGTGTCTACCTTCAATTTAAACCAGCATCTGCAGTTCTAAATTCTGGATGCCTATTAATAGTTTTTTTTTTAAATGGCGTTTAGCCCTGGTTAATGATCAGACTTCATGACTAAAGGTTCCATGGAGAATGATGTTAGCTTATGGTTTCAGAAGATATATTAAGTGTACACGATTCTGTAAAGATTGTTGTAATATAATGCAGAAATGGGATTATATATTTTTCAGAAAACTGACAACAACTGACAGAAAACATTTCAGAAAAGTCAGATGGCTCTTATCCCAACCCTCCTTCAGATTTCCCTTCAGAACTTTAACCATGTCAAAGATTCAAACCCTCTCTACTGGTAGACTATTCTGAAAACTGTTTGTCACATATAAACCTGACTGATATCAGTTCCACCTCTATTCCACCCCTTTAGTGCAATGGCACTGTTGATAAATGCTGCTGCCTCACAGCTCCAACCACACAAATTCATTTTTGATTTATGGTGCTGGCTGTGTGGAGTTTACATGTTCTTACTATTTCCTCCACGTGCTCTTGATTCCTCCCATATCGCAGAGACATGAAGGTTAGTATATTAATTGACTACTGTAAATAACCTCTCACACTGGTGGTAGAATCAAAGGAGGCATGTGCGAGAAAATAGTTAAAGAGAAATAAATGGTGGAATGGGATTGATGCGATCGCTCTGAGAGCTGACCGGAATCTGATTGCCTCAATGGCTTCCTACAGGAAACAGTGAAAGATAAAGTTAGACACAAAATGCTGGATTAACTCAGCGGGACAGACAGCATTTGTGGAGAGAAGAAATGGGTGACGTTAAGGGACTCGACCCGAAACGTCACCCATTCCTTCTCTCCAGAGATGCTGCCTGTCCCGCAGAGTTACTCCAGCATTTTATGTCTATCTCTGGTTTAAACCAGCATCTGCCATTCCTTGCTACACAGTCAAAGATGAAGCACTGGTATCATTCCCTACCGGTAGTCTGGTGCAAACAAAAATATAAGCCACGAGATTACATTTTGATCTTAATTAATTGCATCACAATTTACTAGCTTATAAGATCACGCAGATCTCATGATGATTAATTTAGTGTTCACAATGTGGTCTCCTCTACATTGCAGAAACTAGATGTAGATAGGATTAGTGCTTTGAGGAGCACCTGCATTCAGTTTACAGGAGCAATACTGAGCTTCCTGTTGCCAGCACTTCAATTCTCTCATTCACTCGCACTCTGACATGTCTGTGGCCTTTAATACTGTCTTAACAATTCACAACATTAACTTGTTTTGCTGGCTAAATTACTGTTTCTAATTTATGTTGGGGTCTGAAGAAGGGTCTCGACCCGAAATGTCACCTTTTCCTTCTCTTCAGAGATGCTGCCTAGCCCATTGAGTTACTCCAGCATTTTGTGTCTACCTTCTATTTTTGTGTGCAGATAGACACAATAAGCTGAAGTAACTCAGCGGGACAGGCATCATCTCTGGAGAGAAGCAATGGGTGACGTTTCGGGTGTAGACCCTACTCTAGTCTGAAGACGGGTTTCGACCTGAAATGCCACCCATTCAATCTCTCCAGCGATGCTGCCTGTCCCACTGGGTTACTCCAGCTTTTTGTGTCTATCTTCGGTTGAAACCAACATCTGCAGTTCCTACACATTATATTTGTGTGTGTATGTCTGAGTCTGTGCCTGTGATGCAGCTGCAATCAACATTTTCCATTGCACCTGTGCCTCGGCGTCGTTGTGTATTTGACAATAAAATTGACTTGACTTGAGGAACAACACCTCATCTTCCGTCGAGACACTCGCAGCCTTCTGAACACAATATTGAATACTACAGGCAATTTGCTTTTCTATTTGAATCAAAACTGACCAAAGTAAAATGCTGCTCAGTGTGTGAGTGGGTCAGGCAGTAACTGTGCCAGGAATGGACAGACGATGTTTCAAGTTCTCCGTTGTTTTATTCAAGATCCATCCCAGTATTTGCAGTTTCTAGTGCCTCAAAGCTGACCAGTTACAAGTCATCCATTTGTGATATTGGCTTTTTTTCTGGTCTCACTCCATGAGTGCAGAATTGTTACCTAGACTTGCGTTGTCTTTAGTTCAGTTTAGTTTAGAGATACTGCGCGGAAACATGCCCTTCAGCCCACCGAGTCTGCGCTGACCAGCGTTCCCCACACGCTGGCTCGAAGGGCCGAATGGCCTCCTCCTGCACCTATTTTCTATGTTTCTACTAACACTATCCACAATTACAATTACTCTAACAATTTACAATTCTCACCGAAGCCATTTAACCTACATACCTGTACGTCTTTGGAATGTAGGAGGAAACCGGAATTCCCAAAGAAAACTCACGGGGAGAAAGTACAAACTCCATATAGACAGCACCCATAGTCAGGATCAAACCCGAGTCTCTGGTGCTGTAAGGCAGCAACTCTACTGCTGCACCACCGTGCCACCACCCTTGTCTTATTTCGCTTTGCACAGATGCTGCTTGATCTGATGAGTTTTTCCATCATATTCTGTTTTTATTTGAGATTTGAGTAACCAGGTGATTAATGAATACACCCTGCTCTGGTGCTCCAGTGATCCATGCGCACATGATTGAAATCCTGATCAAATAACCTGCTTCAGATGTTATAATCTGAAGCAGGTTTATGCTTCAGATGTTAAAAGCCACTAGGGTTTTCCAACAATTAATGGCTAGATACATGTCTGAAGAAGTGCCTCGACCCGAAACGTCACCCATTCCTTCTCTCCAGAGATGCTGCCTCTCCCGCTGAGTTACTCCAGCTTTTTGCGTCTATTTACACTTGATGCGTTTTTGAAGTCCAAAGCATTGTTATCATCTCTGGAAGTGTATACCTAAATCAAAAGCAAGCTCTTGCAGATGCCAGAAGTGTGAAATAAAGAACACGAAATGTTGGAATTACACAAAATGTGTAGGAAAGAACTGCAGATGCTGGTTTACACTAAAGATAGACACAACTGCAGATGCTGGTTTACACCAAAGATAGTAACTCAGTGGGACAGGCAGCATATCTGGAGAGCAGGAATGGGTGACATTTCGGGTCGAATTACACAGCATGTCAGGCAGCACCCATAAAGAAAGCAAAAGAGTTATTGTTTCAGACTGATGACCTTTCATTAGAACTATTGAAATGTTATTGACATGTGTTTCAAACTCAACACAATGACTCCAGATTATTTTCTATTTCCAAAATTTTGTTTTATATTCCATCATATGTAGCTTTCAAGAAGCAGAAAAATTTAGAAAAAGAAAACCTTTAATATAGCCGCCGCCAAATATTATTTCCTCAGTAATGCTAAACTCACACAAAGATGAAATTAGAATTGGCACTGTTTCCTACAATAATTTATTTTCTCAATCTCAATTTTACCCTTCAGCATTCACTCTCATAACCTTTCCAGTGTTAGGTAACCACAAACATCTTGTGTCCCACATGCACGCCCTCGATATTGCACTATCTCAACCCTTCAATATGGGTTTTCAATAAACACGATTATCCCTCCCCATGTCTCTGCCGATTAAGATAACAAATTGTTGAATTCGAAAGAAAGTTGTTTGCATTTGTGGTTCCTTTCATGCAGGCACATGCCGTGAGTGATTACTCAGGGTAGGCAGTCAGTCGGCTTTTTAAAAAAAACTTAAACCGCGCATGCACAGATTGTTCTCTCCGTAAAAATAAAAAATAAAAATAAAGACAGTAACAATTCAAATTGCCCAAGGCTTCCAAGTCTCCTTTATTCTGAATTACTGAATGGGTGGGGATGGAGGGTGATGGTAGGTAGAGAGATGGTGGGAACAACGGGAGCACACCGGGACAAGATGAATCAGCTGTCTTCTTATTGAATGACAACACTTGTCCAAGGGACCAATTGGGGGGGAGAGTTCCTTTCACAGCGTGTGGAGAGTCTGTGCCAGGGGTAAAGTTGCGGGGAGGGCAGGAGTGTTGAGAAGGAGGTGGTCGGGGATCTCACCGCTGCTTCGGCGCTCCGGATGCGGAGCCACCGCATTGTGGCGGGGATAGAAGCAGCTCGGGGAGCTGCGAGCGGCCGCCGGGACCCGACAGCAGAACTTGCCGCCACTTCAGCGCCTTCTGCCGTCCCGCTCACCTCTTGCAGTGCTCTCTGTCTGAACATCTCTCACCTGCCGCTCGCCGACTTCGCTAATGTCAGCCACGTCCTGCAAATCCTTAAATTCCCACAGCCGAGTAACCTCAATCGCGCTGTTGGAATTTAAGGATTTGCGGGAAGCGGCTGACATGAGTGAGGCCAGCGAGAGGCAGGAGAGAGGTTTTTAGACGGAGAGCTGCCAGAGGTGAGTGGGGGCCGCCAGAAGGAGCTGAGGTGGCGGCTGGTTCCGCTGTCCAGCCCGGCGGCCGCTCACAGCCACCCGAGCTACTTCTCCCCCCCGGCCTCAATGCGGTGGATCCGTGCAAGGAGCGTCGCAAGTGGGTTACTGGCATGATCCCGATCCCCTCCTTCACAACGCTCCTGCCCTCCCCACAACATTACCCCGGGCTAGACTCCCCAAACGCTGTGAAAGGAATCCCCCCCCACCCCGGGAAATACGGTATTTAAAAACATATAGCACCAAGAAATGTACTTACCACATTATCGGTTCACGAAGTCTATTCTCTCTTTGTTTCTTAAAATACGCTTAAGATAATGGCAATCCATATTTGAAAAAACCCGCCAAGATACTAACGCGGTGCATGCGCAGTAGGCTGCTGCGACTGCGCAGTACAGCAAAGGCAGAATTTCAGCTGCCTTCAGTCCCGCTTGTCATTGACAGCTTGAAGCAGCATCGACGGCACGTGGGCTGCACAGACCTTCGCGTGTTGCAAGTACTGATGATGAAAGACACGGAGAATTATGCCTGGCTAAGAGATTGATCTCTTAGATAGGCATAATTCTCCCATGCCTTTACTATTTATATTTAGTAATTACCATTTTATAATTTTAGTCGGGGTAGGCAGTGCCTTCCTTGCCGACCCTGACGGCACGTGCCTGCTTTCATGTCATTTAAATGTTCCAAAATGCTGCACAAGCAAATAACTATTTTTAACGTGCGGACATTGCCATGTATGCAACTATAAGAATCAAATTACATACACCAAATGCCTACAATAGAGTCAGGCTGAATTTGAATTTTGAATATGAACTTGAATTTGAATCAATTTTATTAGCCAAGTATGTATACATACAAGGAATTTGCCTTGGTGCTTTGCTCGCAAGTAACAACACGAAATACAGTAGACAATTAAAAATAAAACATTATACTTTAAACATGCGAAGAATGAAATCAAATACCAGAGCAAGAGGAGGCTACAGAGTTTTGGCTGTTGAGTGGAGCTACTGCTCGTGGAAAAAAGTTGTTTTTATGTCTGGCTGTGGCGGCTTTGACAGTCCGAAGTCCCCTTCTAAGAGTTTGTGGCCAGGGTGAGAGGGGTCAGGGATGATCTTACCCGCTCTCTTCCTGGCCCTTGCAGTGTACAGTTCGTCAATGGGGGGAAGGTTGCAGCCAACAACCTTCTTGGCTGATCGAATGATGCGCTGCAGCCTCCGGATGTCGTGCTTTTTTTAAAATCATGAATATTCAAATATTCAAATAATATATAAAGTACAGTAAAAAAAAAACAGAACCCACCATCATAATACACGACAAACGATAAACTATTGAACAACTATCTTCCATCCTTTCCAGACTGACACCACTAAAACCAATGACCAATGAACTGCTGGACTTAAGGAGAGCTCTCCCTCCCCTCCCCCGACACCATCAACAACATCACAGTCACATCTGTGGAGTCATTTAAGTTCCTTGGAACCATCATCTCCAGGCCCCTTAAATGGGAGGCCACCATCGACTCCACAGACAAAAAGGCCCAACTGAGGATGTCCTTCCTGCGGCAGCTGAGAAAACACAATCTGCCACAGGCAATGATGGTCCAGTTTTATACTGCCATCATAGAGTCTGTCCTCACCTTCTCCATCATGGTCTGGTTTGGCTCAGTCACCAAGCATGACATCCGGCCCGGCTGGGGCGCTGGTCGGGTCTCCTCAGAGTGCTTTCCTACCAGGGCAGGGTGTTGGTCATTATCCAACTCATGGCCTCCCTGCTCTGGTACAGATTGACCACATTGTAGGTATGTTGCAAAGCCTACCTGAAGCGTCGCTGAAAATCTGTCGCTGCGGGTGTGCGCGATTTTGGCGCCGTTTAGAGGGGGGCGGGTTTAAAACGCGATTTTCTCTAGGCTGTTCAAATCGAAGATGTTCAGCCTAGTTAATTATTAACGAAAAATCGCTGGAAGACCCCGTCGCAAAAGCTATTATTAGTTTTAAAGGCCTTGTATAATAGTTATAGTAGTTTAAAAATCAATCTCTAAACCCGCGACCACCGGCAGCTGTCAGGGTCGCATAGAGCAAATAATAGAAGGTATGCTGCTTATTTTTACATTAAAAAGGGCTTCTTAAGATCCCTTTATACAAAGTTTAATATTGCGAGTAGCTCATTTTGGGCCCATTATATCCCGCCGTATTTTTATGGGCATTTGAGGGCACAAATCTACCGCAATGTGAACGTTCTAAACCAGTGCGTTCACAGGAACCCACTGGAAAGCTGATTTAAAATGGACTTTAATTTACAGCAATTGAACACTAAATTCCTTCCATTTGGCCTATAAATTAATGTAAATGAGATTTTAAAATCATGTTTTATTGTGAATTATTTATGAATATTATTTGGACACTTAGGCTATTTAAAAATGTTAATCATTTATTAAGAAATGGATAGATGTTTAAATCTAGTAATTGAAGTTTGAAATTAGCTACACTTGGGTAACTAACTAATTATATGCTTTAATTTCAGGTCATCCAAGTAAGATTATTTTATATTTGTTTCAGAATGGTTCAATCTACGATAACTGAAAATTTCATTCAGTTCTCTTAATTTTTAAGAAGGTTATGGGCTTTTGACTGCACACGATCACAGCTTTTTTGTTATGTCCATAGAAAATCAATAGGGAACAAGATGCTAATTTCCGAGTATGAAAATGGCCATAACTTTTTAAATACTTGAGATATGAAAGTGAATTAGGTGTCAAATTAAACTTCTTTTTATGCTTTATCTGATGGGATAAATTATAGACTTGATTTTTTAAATCTCAAAATTTTGTAACATTGCTACACATTGGTCGCATCAGCCACCTTTGTTGGGATCATCCAGAAGAAATTGGTGCTTCTTATTATTGAGGATTAAAGAAGGTTAATGAAGGGAATTCAATGGATGTCCTCTGCATGGCATTTAAAAAGCATTTGATAAATTCCCACAGACAAAACTGATTAGGAAAATTGAGGAACATGGAGGTTAGTAATAGCATGGATAGGAAATTGGCTTTAAGCCGGAAAGCAGACAGCACTGGCAGAAAAAGCAGACAAAGTTGGAAGTGTTCAATAGATCAGGCAGATTTTCAGGAAAGAGAGTGAATGCTACAGGTCAATAACCAGAGATGTCAAGGAAGAACACAGAAAACAAAACAGAATCAACATGTGTATGGAGCGTTACTTATCAATCCCAGAGCATTTTAGGTAACATGCACCATTAACTAGTTGGTCCATATTTTTAAAGTGCTGTTTGTCTTCGAGTTTATGAAATGTATAATTAATCCGAGAAGAAAATATGTATACACAGCTTCCCAACCTACCTTATAGACATAAAAGGGCTGTGTGGAATAGTCACCACTGCTGTCTGGTACACTGAGAGTGATCATAAGGTGACACCAAATTCATCCATTCATAATCTATCTCTTTACAGAACATGGTTATAAACCTTATTATACTATCAAAGATAGACTGAAAATGCTGCAGTAACTCAGCGTTTCAGGCAACATCCCCGGAGAAAAGGTTGAGGTGATGTTTCGGGACAAGACCCTTCTTCAGACTGAGAGCCATCAATAGCCTCATTTGAGTTATCGCAATAGTTCAATTTGATTCTAGAAGCATAAGTGTTTGGAAACAAGGTATTTCGTCATGATATGTGTTTATGAAGGAACTGCAGATGCTGGAAAATTGAAGGTACACAAAAATGCTGGAGAAACTCAGCGGGTGCAGCAGCATCTATGGAGCAAAGGAAATAGGCAACGTTTCGGGCCAAAACCCTTCTTCAGACTGATGGGGGGTGGGGGGGGAGGGGCGGGGAGAAGAAAGGAAAAAGGAGGAGGAGGAGCCCGAAGGCTGAGGGATGGGAGGGATGGGAGGGATTCGTCATGATACTTTGATAACCATCTTGTAAGAAATGGAACTTCCATAATTTGTTCGATGTGTTTTTGAGTCTGTTGCTTTTAATTGTATGACTGACCTGGCCAGTGAAATCCCTCTTATGTTGCAAAACATACTTGGCAAATAAAATCTGATTCTGATTCTGATTCTGATGAAGATCCTATTCCATGCAGACAGAATTTACTGTTGAGTTGAAAAGTTACATTTAAGGGATCTGATGAATTAAATCACAGCACCAAATAAGAAAACACCCTTAATATAACCATTTAAACAATGCCACCTGGTACAATAGGCAAGTCCCTCCAATTTCAGGATATCAGTTTGATTTTCATTTTCCTTCAACTAAAGTCAAAATTACAGCCAAATTACAGTTGGTGATTTTCTCTGAATTTAACAGCTTAGAGCTAATTATTGAACCCCACTTAAAATTAGTGTCTCATAAGTCTATGAATTCTGTATTTGGAAATTAGGCTGATTTATTTTTACACCAATATAAAATCACATAGTTCTCTATGCATCACTAAGAAATATTAGCTACTTAATTTATTTTGGTCACAGCAACTGCTACCCACTTTAACTTTAGTATAGTTTAGTTTATTTAGTTTATTGTCATGTGTACCGAGGCACAGTGAAAATATTTTGTTGCGTGCTAACCAGTCAGCGGAAAGACAATACATGATTTCAATCGAGTCATTCACAGTGTACACATACATGATGAGGGAATAAAGTTTTGTGCAAGATAAAGCCAATAAAGTCTGATCAAAGATTGTCCGTGGGTCTCCAATGAGGTACATAGTAGTTCAGGACTGAACTGCACACTTCTCTAAATAACTCTTCTCAAAGGGGTGACTGCTTGCCACAGGTAGCTGATACCAGACAGCACCCTCTACAGGGCATCTGCTGTAAATGTCAGCAGGATGCTGAAGTCTCTGGTTCATCAACGTCAGATCAAAGACTCCACTCTGTGACCCTTGGGCTTGCAATCTCAACTCAGTTGCTCTGGTTATCTCATTGCATTTCTCCCAAAGGCCACAGAATTTAAAAAGCAAATAAACATTTTACTTTATTGTCACATGTGACAGGTCACAGTGAAACTCTTTGCCGACATACCCAAGGTATGCGAATGGTCGCCACATAAAGAGCACTTACAAAGTATCCGTGCCAGGTCCCCCTTTGTTCTCCCCCCCTTCCACTCCCTCACGGTGGACCCCTCACACCAGGTCCTCCTTTGTTCCTTCTCTCGGCAGCGGCATCCTCACTTCCATGTGTCCGGCCTCATCCGTTGGTCCAGACACGGAAATCGCTCTCAAAACATGGGGGGGGGGGGGACACAATTTCTTGGCGGCCGCCAATCATCGCACTGAATCATCATGTCCCCCCCCCCATTGCCTGCTGACCGACTTCTCTCTCGTCCAATCGGCGCCCTCGATCATTAGTTCCACCCCCACTGTCTCGCGGAAAGCGGAGATTTTTAATAGCTTTTTTTTTAACTGAGTTTTAAAATACAGATTACAAATCATGGGGGGGATCTTCCCCGCCTCTCAAAGCATGGGGGGACGTGTACCCCCCGGGATATCCGCCCCTGCGTTGGTCGGCGCCATCAACGACCGCAGCGCCGACCTCTCCACTATCACCGCCGAGTCCTTTCCGGATGCTTCCGTGGTGCTGTTCCAGGCCCCAGCCGTTGGCTCTGTCGACTCCGTCGGCTGCGGGCACCGACCTGCGAGGCTCCGGCCTCGGTTCCTCCGCGGTCTGCCAGGAGGCGTCTGTGTGACTAACGATGACACATTCCAAGATGGCGGCGCCAAGTGGCCACCTTTTGCCAGCAGCACAAAGCAAAGGATCAAATACAACATTGCTGAACTTCTTTGGATGAAAGAAGCAGCACAATCAGTACCCTAACTAACAAGCTGCTGGTCCGTTTAAATGGATTAGCGCTGATGCGATCTCTCGATGGCGACGGAACTGCCAATTGCATGGGAATCCCAAGCTCGCAGAGGATCAAGGTACAGCGCGTACAGTGCCAGGAATCACCGGGGAGACCTTCATTGTGTCCGGAAACATGGTCGACGGGACGGACTGCAAGTAAGACTGAAGCACAGGGTACTACGACCCCTCTACTGGCCAATGTACAGTCTCTGGAGAAGAAAGCTGAAAACTTGCGTGCAAGACTGCTTTATCAAAGAGAGATGAGGGCAGATGAGGGTATGCTGTAGGCACAGGGCTCACCTCCAGCTTCCCAGACCCAGCCCTCCAGCTCAAAGGTTTCTCCATCCATTGCGTGGACGGAGGTATCAGGAAAAGGGGGAGACGATGGAGTAGCCTCATGGTAAACTCTTGGTAGTGCTCAGACATGGCGATCCAGTCCAATTCCTTCTCTTTCCACATGAATTCCTTCCACCTCCCGAGAGAATTCACCTCGATCATCAAGACTACATCCCACCCCAGGCAGATATCCGTCTAGCATAGTTGGAGCTGCAGGCCATGGTTAATGAACACCAAACAGCACACCCCGATGTCTTTCAATTCACAGCCAGTGACCTCAACAAGGCCAGCTTGAAGAAATCACTCCCAAACTACCACCACCACCACGTGTCCAGAGGATCAAAAATCCTCAACAACTGCTTCTCAGTTGCCTACCGCTCCAGCTCTCACCGGGTCCCTCTTCGTGTGTATAGGCAGCAACTGAAGAGTGAAGAGCAGCGCAGAGCTGGTCGGTGGGGGGGGGGGGGGGGGGCGAGACAGAAGATCAACTCCGGAATTGTTTGGAATGCCATAATTGTCACCAACCTCATAAGAAAATGTGTGGAAGAGTATGTTTGCATCAGTAGATCCTTCAGGAAGATGAACCCTCGGCAGGGGTCAGGACTTGATGGTATACCTGCTCGCATTCTCAAAACCTGCATGGACCAACTGGCTGGAATTTTTGCAGACATTTTCAACCCTCTCATTACTGAGGTTTGCAGGCTCCCACCTGTTTAACAAGGGTATCAAAAATACCGGTGTCCAAAAAGAGAAGGTGAAATGCCTCCATGATTACCGACTGGTGGCACTAATGTCCGTGGTGACAAAGTGCTTTGAGAGGTTCATTATGGTGCATATCAACTCCTACCTCAACAAGTACCTGGACCCACTACAATTTACCTACCGTCACTGCAAGAGTTCAACAGAGGATGCAATCTCGCTGGCTCTCCAGTCTGCACTGGACCACTTGAACAATAAAAACACATACGTCAGGCTGGTGTTCATAGACTACAGTTCGGCGTGCAACACCCTCATTCCCTCCAAACGTTACCAAGCTCAGAGAACTGGGTCTCTGTGCATTCCTTTGCACTGGATTCTCCATTTCCTCAGCAACACAATTGGTCGATTCGGCAACAACACTTCCTCCTCGATAACCATCAACATAGGAGCAACTCAAGGCTGCATGCTCATACCGCCTGCCTACTCACTCTATACCCATGAAGTGTAGCCGGACACTGTTCCAACTCCATCTTTCAATTCACTGACACCACCATTGTTGGAGGAATTACGGATAATGATGAGCAAGAGTACAGGATCCACAAACCTGTCTTCATCAACGGGTCGGTGGCGGATGGAGTCAATAAATTCAAGTTCTTGGGTATGCATATCTCTGAAGATCTGTCCTGGACCTAGCAGATTGATGCAATTATTGAGAGGATTTGGTATGTTGCTGAATACTCTTTTGAACTTCTACAGGTGTAAGGTAGAGAGCATGTTTGCTGAGTGCATCATGGCCTGGTTCAGCAACTCAAAACACCCAGGAACGAAAAAAGTGTGAACACTGCCCAGTCCATCATGGTTACTGACCTCCCCAACCATAGAAGGGATCTATAGGGGGCGCTGTCTAAAAAAAGCAGCCAGCATCATCGAGGTCCCGCACCACCCTGGCAATGCTCTCCTTTCACTCCTGCCATCGGGATGAAGGTATAGGAGTCTGAAAACTGTAAGGTCCAGGTTCTGGAACAGCTTCTTTCCATCAGGCTATTGAACAGTACCAAGTCCAACTTACCTCCGAGTTATGAACTGCCTGGGTTGCACTGGGGACTTTGGGTTTTGTTTAAGTTTATTTTGCATTATATCAGGGTTTTTTAATTTAATGAACTTTTGTTGTTGTTTATTATATTGTCTATTGAGTGCTGTTATTACAAACCTGCTCTGCTGTTGTTGCTGCAAGTAAAAAGATCATTGTTCCATTTTGGGACATATATGACAATAAAACTCTCTTGACTCTTTTGACCACGTTTAGTAACATAGCAAAAGCAAGCCCATCCACAACACTGGCCCCAGCCCCCAGGGTGACTTCCACGTAACACTTTCACTTCGCTTTAGAAACATAGAAACATAGAAATTAGGTGCAGGAGTAGGCCATTCGGCCCTTCGAGCCTGCACCGCCATTCAATATGATCATGGCTGATCATCCAACTCAGTATCCCGTACCTGCCTTCTCTCCATACCCTCGGATCCCCTTAGCCACAAGGGCCACATCTAACTCCCTCTTAAATATAGCCAATGAACTGGCCTCGACTACCCTCTGTGGCAGAGTTCCAGAGATTCACCACTCTCTGTGTGAAAAAAGTTCTTCTCATCTCGGTTTTAAAGGATTTCCCCCTTATCCTTAAGCTGTGACCCCTTGTCCTGGACTTCCCCAACATCGGGAGCAATCTTCCTGCATCTAGCCTGTCCAACCCCTTAAGAATTTTGTAAGTTTCTATAAGATCCCCTCTCAATCTCCTAAATTCTAGAGAGTATAAACCAAGTCTATCCAGTCTTTCTTCATAAGACAGTCCTGACATCCCAGGAATCAGTCTGGTGAACCTTCTCTGCACTCCCTCTATGGCAATAATGTCCTTCCTCAGATTTGGAGACCAAAACTGTACGCAATACTCCAGGTGTGGTCTCACCAAGACCCTGTACAACTGCAGTAGAACCTCCCTGCTCCTATACTCAAATCCTTTTGCTATGAAAGCTAACATACCATTCGCTTTCTTCACTGCCTGCTGCACCTGCATGCCCACTTTCAATGACTGGTGTACCATGACACCCAGGTCTCGCTGCATCTCCCCTTTTCCTAGTCGGCCACCATTTAGATAATAGTCTGCTTTCCTGTTTTTGCCACCAAAATGGATAACCTCACATTTATCCACATTATACTGCATCTGCCAAACATTTGCCCACTCACCCAGCCTATCCAAGTCACCTTGCAGTCTCCTAGCATCCTCCTCACAGCTAACACTGCCCCCCAGCTTAGTGTTAGCTGCACCAACAATTAAGGCACAATTTTAGGACACAAGGAAAGTTATTATAAAGTCTAAAATGTTTTTAATTTTTTTTTAATATTTACTATGGCACCTCAAACTAAATATTCAATTTAATAAATAGAATAATAAACAAACCAACAAACAAACAAATAAATAAATAAATGAATAAACATTTCCTCTCCTCCTCCCCTCTCCTCCCCCCCTCTCCTCTCCCCCCTCTCCTCCCCCCTCTCCTCTCCCCCCCCTCTCCTCTCCCCCCCCTCTCCTCTCCCCCCCCTCTCCTCCCCCCCTCTCCTCCCCCCCCTCTCCTCTCCCCCCTTTCCCCTCCTCTCCTCTCCCCCCCTCTCCTCCCCCCCTCCTCTCCCCCCTCCCCCCCTCTCCTCTCCTTCCCCTCTCCCCCCTTCTCCTCTCCCCCCTTCTCTTCTCCCCACTCTCTCCTCTCCCCCCTCCCCCACTCGTCTCCCCCCCTCTCTCTCCCCTCTTTTTCTCCCTTCTTTCCCCCCCTCTTTCCCCTCTCTCACCTCCCCCCCATCTCCTCTCCCCCCCTCCCCCCCCTCTCCTCCCCTCCCCCCCTCTTTTTCTCCCCCCCTCTCTCTCCCCTCTTTTTCTCCCACCTTCCCTCCACCCCCTCCCCCACCATTCCTCCCCTAAACCCACTCCCCTCCACACATCCCTACCCCCTTCCCTCCACCCCCCCTCCTTCTCCCTGCTCCCCACCTCACCCCCTCCCCTCTCAGCACACCCTCTCTCTCCCCCTCTTTCCCCCCTCTTTCCCCTCTCTCTCCTCTCCCCCCCTCTCCTCCTCTCCTCTCCTCTCCCCCCCTCTCCTCTCCTCTCCCCCCTCTCCTCTCCTCTTCCCCCCTCTCCTCTCCTCTCCCCCTTCTCCTCTCCTCTCCCCCCCCTCTCCTCTCCCCCCCTCTCCTCTCCCCCCCCCTCTCCTCTCCCCCTCCTCTCCTATCCCCCTCCTCTCCCCCCTTACCTCACCCCTCCTCTCCCCCCCACTCCTCTCCCCCCCTCCTCTCCCCCCCCCCTCCCCTCCCCCCTCCCCCCTCTCCTCTCCTCTCCTTCCCCTCTCCCCCCTTCTCCTCTCCCCCTTCTCCTCTCCCCCCCCTCTCTCCTCTCCCCCCTCTCCTCTTCCCCCTCCCCCCTCCTCTCCCCCCTCTCTCTCCCCTCTTTTTCTCCCTTCTTTCCCCCACTCTTTCCCTCTCTCACCTCCCCCTCTCGCTCCTCTCCCCCCTCTCCTCCCCTCCCCCCTCTCTCTCCCCTCTTTTTCTCCCACCTCCCCTCCATCCCCTCCCCCACCATTCCTCCCCTAAACCCACTCCCCTCCACACATCCCTACCCCCTTCCCTCCACCCTCCCTCCTCCTCCCTGCTCCCCACCTCTCCCCCTCCCCTCTCAGCACACCCTCTCTCATCCCCCTCTTTCCCCTCTCTCTCCTCTCCCCCCCCTCTCCTCCCCCCCATCCTCTCCTCTCCCCTCTCCTCTCCTCTCCCCCCTCTCCTCTCCCCTCTCCCCCCTCTCCTCTCCTCTCTCCCCCCTCTCCTCTCCTCTCCCCCCTCCTCCCCCCTCCCCCCCTCTCCTCTCCTCTCCTTCCCCTCTCCCCCCTTCTCCTCTCCCCCCCTCTCTCCTCTCCCCGCTCGGTCCTCTCCCCCCCTCTCTCTCCCCTCTTTTTCTCCCTTCTTTCCCCCCTCTTTCCCCTCTCTCACCTCCCCCCATCTCCTCTCCCCCCTCCTCTCTCCCCTCTTTTTTCTCCCTTCTTTCCCCCCTCTTTCCCCTCTCTCTAACCTACCCCGACCTCCCCCTCTCCTCTCCTCTCCCCCTCTCCTCTCCTCTCCCCCCCCCCTCTCCTCTCCTCTCCCCCCTCTCCTCTCCTCTCTCCTCTCCCCCTCCCCTCTCTCCTCTCCCCTCACCCTCTCCTCATCCCTCCTCCCCGCTCTCCTCTCCTCCCCCCTCTCCTCTCCTCTCCCCCCCTCGTCCTCTCCTCTCCCCCCCCTCTCCCTCTCCCCCTCTCCTCTCCTCTCCCCCCCTCTCCCCCCCTCTCATCTCCCCCCCTCGCCTCTCCCCCCCTCTCCTCCACACCCCCTCCCCTCTACCCTCCACCCTCCCCCTCACCCCCTCACAGCAAACCCTCTCTCTCCCCCTCACTCTCACCCTCTCTCTCTCCTCCCCCACCTTTCCCCCCTCACCCACCCTCCCTCTTCTCCACCTCTCCACCCCCCTCTCCCTCTTGCCCCTCTCTCTGTGTCTCTGTCTCTCTCTCTGTCTCTGCCTCTGCCCCTTCTCTCTCTGCCATCACTCTCAACCCCCCCCCCCCCCCCCCCGCCTCTCCAGGTGTGACTGCAAGTTGGGGGCTATGCGTCAGTAGATAGGTTGTTCATGGGATAAAAGGAGCAAATTAATAATATTAATATGATATCAAGGGGGGTAATTAGCGTGAGTGCAGGGTGGGGGGGGGGGGGGGGGGGATAGTTAGTGTGTGTGACGCTGCATGCCGCCTCCCCCCCCCACAACCGCACGTTGGGGGAACAGACCCAACGGGTCTGCACTTGGTCTAGTTATAAATAAAAGTTCAGCTTTTTTTCGTATCATTTTCAGTAGGTTCATTTAATTTGAATAAAAGGTGTTTTTCCACATCAACCCATTTTCAACGGTATTGCACGCATTTTATAGTTACACCTTTTATATAGATCAAGCATTTTCTTTAAAAACACATTTTAAAATGTGGCCTGATTGCACTAGTTTAGATTTCAAGAGATTCAATAAACGTATTCATTCATTCATTTTGCTTCAAGTGGGTTGAGTGGAAATGCAGAAAAAAACAGCTTTCATTATCCACGCATTTGAGCATGTAATCTGCTTTGGAAGTACTCATGGTGCCAGAGTGTAAACCATCCGGGTTTATACTAGCAAAGATAAATTATATTTAACTAAACCATTTGAGGGGAACAAAATTAGTGGTTTAAGAGGGGTAATTAGTACATGTTCACGTTATGGGAGTAGAATTAAGCCATTCGGTCCATCGAGTCTACTCGCCATTCATTCATGGCGGATCGCATTTTCCCATTTTCCTGCCTTCTCCCCATAACCCTTGATACCCGTTCTAATCAAGAATGTATCCATCTCTGCCTTAAAAATATCCACTGACATGGCCTTCACAGCCCTCTGTGGCAATGTTCCACAGATTAACTACCCTCTGACTAAAGAAGCTTCTCCTCACCTCTTTTCTAAAAGAGCGCTGTTTAATTCTGAGGATGTGACCTTTGGCCCTAGGCTCTCCCACCAGTGGAAACATCCTTTCCACATTCACTGCTGGTGCTGATGCCATTTGGATCTCTGTGGCTGTTATCAGATTAGTTGATGCAGGAGGAATATCAACTAAACTAAGATAGACACAAAAAGCTGGAGTAACTCAGCGGGTCAGACAGCATGTCTAGAGAAAAGGAATAAATGACATTTCGGGTTGAGACCCTTCTTCAGACTATGACACAAAAAGTTGTAGTAACTCAGCGGGTCAGACAGCATCTCTGGGGTAAAGGAATAGATGACGTTTGGATCGAGTCCCTTCTTTAGACTGCTCTGGAGAAAAGGAATAGGTGATGATTCAGGTCGAGACCCTTTTTCAAACGCATTCTTCCTACACATCAACTAAACCTAGTTATCTCATCTACCAAATATTCACACATATGCTTTCCAAAAGCATCGGTAGGTAAGAATCAATAGTTTGATTGATTTCTCCTTTCACCTTGGTCAATGTCTCAGCTGTTGCTTTGATGGGAAAGCAGTTGATTCAATGTCATCCAGTTCTCAGATCTGAGTCTACTTGGTTCTCTGTGGCCCTGTACCACATACATCATGCACTCTGAGGTGCCAGGGTGGTTTAAAACACTTTTATTGACCACTTTATAATTTATAAACCAGTTATTACTTTCAGTTAGGTTTGTTAAAACTAAAAATAGGATCAAATAGTCAGTGTTGCAAAGCAATATTTTACTAGTTTTCAGACTTAATTAAAAAAGTAGTGTTAATGCAATCCATGAATAAAAGTTATTGCAGAAAGTATCAAATTACAAACAATGAACTTCACTTACTTCCGTTCTTGTAGTAGCGCAATTTCTTTCTGCACTTTGTGGTACTCTTCAGCTATCCTGCAGTGCTTCTGAAACACCAGCATGGACTCTTTGGAGTTGAGGCATGGCTGCAGAGGCTGACAGGCATTAGAAATTAGGACTTTGGTGCACATTGTATCAGAGGCACTTCACCAATCAAGCTATAAGACATACTATACTGTATAGCCCAATTCAATCCAACTCCGCCACAAATGGCCAGGTGCGGCTTCACTTCTCTGGTTTACTATTTGCAAGATGTCATTTTCATTTAAACGTTTTACAACTGAAATTTTCCAGAACAATTATTATTATTATTATTATTATTAAAATTTATTTCGGACTCAAGGTCCAGACAAGGGACAACCTTACATAAAATACATTGCATATAAAAACACCATAAAATACATATAAAATCTTGGTATATACACATAAAAGCGTCATAAATTATGCACAATAGATGATTTAAAATCCAGAAAAAAAAGAAAGAACAGTGTCCTACAAAGAGACAGCGATACCCGTGTCTCCACAGCTGGGATTGGTAGCGTGTAGTGCTAAACCTTATGTTTGACAAGGCCACGATAATTACATTTTTAGAGTAATTTATCCTGCAAATGAATTTATACATATGATTTCTTAGGCTAGCTTCTGAAGTACTATATTCCTGCAGCCACAAACATGTTACTAGCACTACACCATCTCGGTTTCTTTAGCAGTGTTCTCATGGCATCATTATATGACACCTTTAGTCTCTGCAAACTTGTCTTTCCGTAGTTTGAACACAGGTGTGCAGTATAGAGTGGTGTGCAATATGCTCTAAACTGAGACATCTTCACCACATCTGTACACGCATCAAACATACGCAAGAGAATATTCGCCTGTACATACAGCATACATCGTAGCCTATAAATATCCTCATCATCTGTCATTTATTCTGTAATAAAATGGCCAAGATATTTTACCTTATTGCAGACACTAAGATTATTGTCAGACAATTTAAAATCAGGACATTTTAGACATTTATCCTCTTTGGTTCTACAGATCATAACAGCATTCTTACAAGCATTATATTTAATATCATGTTCCACACCAAACACAGAACATATAGTAAGGAGCTGCTGGAGACCAGTGGTAGATGGACTAAAGACCACAGGATCATCAGCATACATAATATGGCTCACTACAATATTACCAATCATGCACCCAATATTACAGGCTTTCAATTGCTTGGACAGATCATAAATATAAAGATTAAAAAGGACTGGGGACAAAATTCCCCCTTGTCTAACACCATTGCTAACTCCAAATGGGGCTGAGACCTTATTGCCTCATTTTATTTGCATAGTCTGGTGGGCCTACCAGTAAGCCAGAATTCTCACAATGTATTTAGGCATCCCTCTTTGACTAATTTTAACAAACAACTTTCTATGATTAACACGATCAAAGGCTTTGGAAGCATCAATAAAGCACATAAGAATTGAAGAGTTTTTGCCTCTATATCTGTTTACAATCTCCTTTGTATACAAGTCAGTGCCATGTTTAGCTTTAAAACCAAACTGGTTATCTGTGCAGTTAACAAACTAATTTACTCTATCCAGCAGAATTCTTTCTAGGACTTTTGACAATATGCTGGCTGAAGCTATGGGCCTGTAATTATTTAGGCTGCCTACTTTACCAGCTTTGTCCTTAATGACCGGCACTAGCAGAACAGACAACATTGAGTCTGGTAACAAGCCATGAATCGTAAAGCCAGTAAAACAAATAGCAAGGAGAGGAGCTATCCTCATACTCGAATACTTAGGATGTTCAGTAGAAATATGATCCAAGCCACTTGCTTTGTTGTTGGACAGCTTGTTCATGGCATGATACACCTCATGTGGCATAATCACCATTGAGTCCACCCTATACAAATCACCTTGGTCACAGTCGAATAAAGTACTATAATGTTGTCGCCATAACTCCGCGATATTAGCTGTTCCGGATGGGAAAGCTAAAAGTTTTAGTTTTTAGTTTTAGAGATACAGTGTGAAAACAGGCCCTTCGGCCCACTGAGTCCATGCTGACCAGAGATCCCCTCATATTAACGCTATCCCACACACACTAGGGACAATTTTTACATTTATATCAATTAGCCTACAAACCTGTACGTCTTTGGAGTGTGGGAGGAAACCAAAGTTCTCAGAGAAAACCCACGCGGTCACGGGAAGAACGTACAAACATACAAACACCCGCAGCGGGGATCGAACCCGGGTCTCTAGCGCTGTAAGCACCGTAAGGCAGCAACTCTATCACTGCGCCACCATAACGCCCCAAAAGAGCTTAAAGAATAAGTAGTTCTGGGGCTGGTAACAATGAGAGAGGGTCATCTGTCACACTAGCAGCAAAGGGAACCCAAACATGGAAAAGAAGGTAAAACAGAGGAAGTACAAGGAATGTAGCTGCAAAAAGGTGCACTGTTTTGGGTTTTCAACTTGCTGTTTAATCTCAAATTACAACATGTAGTCAAGCTGAAAGCGGGGAAAGAAAGGCAATTCAGAGGGATAATCATTGAGATTGGAGCACATATCGGCCGGCAGCATCTGAGAGAAGAGCAAAAGAATTGATGTTTCTGGCATGACCTTTTGCCTGAACCTCACATCGGGCCTGGCATCTCATCTCTGAAATGTCAGCTCAATTTCTCTTCCCACAGATACTGCCTGACCTGATGAGAGGCTGCATCGTTTTCTGTACCTATTTCAGATTTCCAGAGCACATTCCTATTTGCGTACAGGGTCGGGAGGTAGCAACGTGAAGTAAGAAATCCGGAACTAAAGAAATACAACGGAAGCGAGAGGAATGACCTGAACATATAGAGGAAATAAATAAATATGAGCAATGCACAAAGTGCTGGAGTAACTTAGCAGGTCAGGCAGCATCTGTGGAGGGAATGGATAGGTGATGTTTCAGCTCAGCTCCCTCCTTCAGACTGGTTGTAGTGGGAGGAGAGAGAGAGTGTGGTGGGACATAGCCTGGAGAGTGATAGGTGGATACAGGTGAGGAGGGGATGTAATTGGCAGATGGGTGGGCAAAGGTAAGCGATGAAAAGGTTGTCAGATCAAAAGAGGTGAAAAGTGAAATGTAAAACCAGAGGGAAGAATATAGGAGGAAGGAGATGGGGGTGGAGGAAGGGAAAAGAGGGGCGGGGTAACAGGAGAAATAAGTGTGCACCATTTTGCCAAACATTTGGCCTACAAATAGAACAAATAGGAACTGCTGATGCCGGTTTATACCAAATATAGACACAAAATGATGTAGTAACTCAGCAGGTCAGGCAACATCACTGGAAAAAATGGATAGATGTTGGTTCGGGTCGGGACCCTTCTTTTGAACAAGGCTCCCGAGCCGAAACAACATCTATCCATTTTCTCCAGAGATGCTGCCTAACCTGCTGAGTTACTCCAGCATTTTGTGTCTATACTTGGTCTACAATGCTTGCTGGATCTCCGGCTGCAGACCATTTGAACCTCCTTTCCCATTCGTGTCTTGGGCCTCCTGTACTGCCAGAGTGAGTGAGCGCACCTGCTACTTGGAGGAACAACACCTCATATTCTGCTTGGGCAGCTTACAACCCAGCGGTATGAATATTTAACTCTCCACTTCTAAGTAATACCCACTCTCTCTTCCTCACCCCAGTGTTCACACATTTTTCCCATTATCCTGCCCCTCTCCCCCCACCTCCTGTCCCCTTCCCTCTACATCCCTCCCTCTGGCTTTACATTTCATTTCCCTTCTCTCCTTATATGACACTCCCTTGTCTCCTTTTGATCTCTAGCCTTTGTCCATCTGCCAAGCAAACCCCACCCCACCCCCCGCAATCTGAATCCACCTATAATTTATGTGGCTCTGTCCCGTCCCCTTCTCTTTTCCAACATTCATCCCCCTTCTACAATCAGTCTGAAGAAGGGTCCTGATCTAAAACGCCGCTTCATCTTTCCATTCCCTCCACAGATGCTGCCCAACCCACGTCAGTTACCCAAGCCAAGCGTCTCTGCATGCTATTCCCAGAAGCCAATCTGCAATCATTCATTCAAACCGCTCCATTCTTTTAAAACTCTATTCCAACAGTAACATTTCTTATTATCTTGCACTAATTATTGTATGGAAGGAAAAGGCTGCTCGAGAACATAAACCAGCATAAGATAGACTGACTTGGTGGAAATGCTGCAGGACATTGCAAACATAGGTTTTCACTTTATCTTTTCCAGGACCCTCGGCTTCCTAAAGGAATTTGGAAGACATCCAAACGGTTAGCCAGTTTTGAAGAGAGCTTTTTGAAGGTGGAGAGATTCTGTCCTTCCAAGAATCTGCCATTCGAGATTTTATTTGTTCTCGATATTGCTCCCTGGCCTGCTTCATTCAGATGTCACAGTTGTGTACTTGCAACTGAACACAGCAGCCATTCCCCAGCCAATGTATACAATACAATAGAAATGTGTTTATCCCAGGAGGGATATTGGTCCGCCAACAGTCATAAAAACACAAAATACATGAAATTAAAGTGACGAGTGGAAAGGCTTGGGAATGTGCAAAGATTGGGGCGATTGGGGGGGAGAGTCAGTCTCTGTCTACCCCATGACAGAAGGGAGAGGAGTTGTACAGTTTGATAGCCACGAGGAAGACGGATCTCCTGTGGCGTTCTGTCCTGCATCTTGGTGAAACCAGTCTGTTGCTGAAGGTACTTTATTTATTTATATAGCACATTTCATACACGAGGCAGACTCAAAGTGCTTCACATAAAAACATGTCATACAATAAATGAAATAATAAAATGAAATAAAATAGAAGAACTAAAAGAAAAGAAAAGCAAAATTAAAAATGCATTATAAAAAGTGCAAAAGTTAAAAGTGCAATGTAGTTAAGATTTAGCTGAAAGCTAAAGTAAACATAAAAGTTTTCAGTCTTGTTTTAAAAGTGGTCAAAGTTGAGGCAAGTCTTAAATCTTCAGGAAGTTTATTCCAGCTATTTGTTGCATAGTAACTAAATCCTGCTTTCCCATGTTTTGTATTTACTCTGGGAATCACTAGCAGATTGGTTTCAGAAGATCTTAGCGGTCTAGAAGGCTTATATAGTGGAAGCATGTCAGTGATATACTTTGGCCCTAAACCATGTAGTGATTTATAGGTGAGCAGCAGGATTTTAAAATCAATTCTCTGACATACAGGGAGCCAATGTAAGGATTTAAGAATTGGTGTAATATGCTCAAATTTTTTGGTCTTTGTTAGAACTCTAGCAACAGCGTTCTGAACAAGCTGTAGCTGCCTGACAGTTTTTTTTTTGGAAGACCTGCAAGGAGACCGTTACAATAATCTAGCCTACTATTAATAAAGGCATGTACAAGTTTTTCTAAGTCTTGAGCTGACATGAGTCCTCTTAATCTTGCTATGTTTTTGAGGTGATAGTAGGCCGATTTTGTTACTGATTTGATGTGACTGTCGAAATTTAAATCTGAATCCATAATGACCCCAAGATTTCTGGCTTTGTTTGAAGTTTTCAGGGACAGAGAGTGAAGGTGTTGGGTTACTTTAAGCCTTTCTTTTTTAGCACCAAAAACAATTATCTCCGTTTTGTCCTTATTTAGTTGGAGAAAATTTTGGCACATCCAGTCTTTGACTTGCTCAATGCACTGGCACAACAGATCTATGGGGCGATAGTCATTTGGTGATAGCGCTACATAGATTTGAGTGTCATCGGCATAGCAGTGGTGGTCAATATTATTATTTCGCATGATTTGCCCTAGTGGGAGCATGTAGATGTTGAATAAAGAGGGCCCTAAGATTGAACCTTGCGGTACTCCACACGTCACGTTGGTTGGTTCTGATACAAGGTACTCCTCAGGATCAAGGTGCAACTGCAACTTTAAAAACCTGACTTGCCGAGTTCTTCCGTAAGACATTTTCTCAAGCTATTAAAGTAACTGACGCAGCAGAAAGCAAGATTACAAGGAACTTTGCGTCTTACAACATCTACAATGCAGTGGAGAATTGTGCAGATGCATGGACGGAGGGAAAGCCGGCAGGGGGGATGGTGGATGGAGGAAACTTTGTCCTAACTTTGTTCAGGAATTCCTGGATTTACAAGACAATAGCAGATGTAAAGGAGAGAGCGGTCGCCCTTGAGAATCAACTTCATCTTGAGATTAATGAGGATAATGTCACTTGAATCTCACACAGAAGACGAGTGTAGATAGGACATGTTGGTTAGTATGGGCAAGTTGGGCCAAAGGGCCTGTTTCCACTGCTATGACGAGCAAAACCATGAAGACCTTTTGGAACTGGACAAGGAGCTGTTAGAAGAGGAAAAATAAGGAGAAATTGAAACCCCAGTACCTGAAAATTGATTTAATACAAAAGGATTGGCAGCAGAATTGAAGGCATTTGAAGATGTTTCGGCAATGCAGGAGGATTAAGACCCTTATTTAGCAGCATCACTAGAACCAGTTGCACCTACGTTAGTAGTGTGGAACATACATCTCCCTTCAGAAATATTTTTCTCTTCGCATGTTATAGAAACGTTAACAATGAAATTCTGAATTCCCTGCAAACGTACGGTCACACTCTACTTTCCCCCTCTTAATTAATCCTTGGGTCATCCTTTGTGGCATTTTTAAATGATCCCCGTCCTTGAGTTTCAATCTTTCTTTTGGCCAATATGAATGTTCTCTCCTTGGATATAATCCTGAATTTCCCATGTTGGCTGCAGTTGAGTAACTATTTCCATTTGATTTGTGACCCGGATGGGAATGAAGAATTGAAGTAGTTTTTCCCAACACCAATAAATGTTGCTCCTTAAGCAAAGTTCCCCAATCTGTTTTAAGCAACTCACCCCTAATACCATTATAATTTCCTTTATTTATATTCCAGACACTAGTCACAGAATCCAGCACATCACTCACTATTTTAATGAGGAAATCTATCATATTATGGTCACTTCTCCCAGGAGCCTTGCACAACAAAATTGACAAAATAACTCGTTCTCATTGCATGATACCTACCCTTGTTTAATCTGTTTATTGGTTCATCTTTGATGTACTGATCCAAAAAGAATTGTCTTGAATACACTGCAGAATTCCTCATCCATAGTACTGTTCCTAATTTTGCAAGACCAATCTATGTGTAGATTAAACTCACTCATGATTATTGCTGTACCTTACAGCATGGGTTTCTTATTTCTCCCCATCACCTCTGCTCTTTGGAGGTGGGGTCTGTAAACAACTTCCACGTATATTTTTGACCCCTTGCTTTCTCTCTGTAGTTCAGCCCATACAGATTCCACATTGTTTGAGCTGATGTGGAATCTCACATAGATGTGCCCATCTGGTTTCTGATTTTGTTTGTCATAAATTGCCGTGTAACGATGCTGCATGAAATATCATACTTCCTCCTCAAATTTCAATATCACTTCATTTTATTTACTCTACTACCAAGGTGTGCTCTGTAGAATTGGATTTCTTCTATGCCTCCAAAACTAACATTATATATTTTTACTGTCAATTTGTTCCGACTGTTTTTTCAAAATATGCTTATTGACATCAGAGGTAAATATAATATATTCATTTAAAGGAAATTAATTTCTGAGATGACACTTAGCTAGTTATCCACAGAGGCTGTATAATATAGCTGAACAGCATTGCATTGTTAATGAATGCAAGTGGCTAACTCAAGGAAAAGATAGCAATATTCTTCAGAGAATATGACAAAATAATCTCAAAATAATTAGGAATAATATTATTCAAAAAAGTTTAGTATTGCTGGGAAATCAATTTTCTGCTCCAGTGTAATAGTTCTCATATCTGTATACTTATAAAACTCTGATCTTGGATGTGTGTGTATTTATTTGTGTATTTGTTCGTCTACGTTTCACATCTCCTCAAAAACACGACGCGCTAACGGTGAAGTTTTTACATATTCCGATAGAGATTTATGCCATGATGTCACAAATCACTTCATCTGAAAATTTGATGCATTATTTCCCGAGTTATATATGAAAATGTTCACAAATGTGCAAAAACTTGGAAAAGATAACTGCTTTTTCCCCGTGCTTAGCCCTGCTCGCAACATTGTTGCTATCCAAGTACACTGACTTCTGCTCGCCCTAGCAAGTGCAAATGCATTTTGTTTAAGTTTAAAAATGAGGGAGGCTGAATAAGGCCAAATGAGCAGCCCCTGCGCAGTTCTCGGCTACGGGGGACCAGGCCTCCTGTGTGACAGAGTTGATCTAGTAAATAATAAAACAAATTGTTTACTGGAGACTCAAGAGACGGCAAATGGTGAAATCTGGAGCATAAACCAAATGGCCGGATGAACTCGGTGGGTCAAGCTGCATCTGAGAAGACACAGAAGTGGCCGACATTTCAGATCAAGACCCTGCATCAAGACAGAGTGTAGAGGGAAGATGACCAGTGTAAAGAGGTGAGAGGGAGCGGTTTGTAGAGGATAGTGGAGGAGAGGCTTGATGGGCTGATAGAACCAGGGGGTGGAAGGGAGGAGGTAGAGATATAGGCTGGAAGGTGAGGGGTAGAACCAGATAAGGAAGGGGCTCTGGACAAATGGGACCAGAAGGGAGGAGGGAGTATAGAGACAAAGGCAGAGCTAATTGTTTAGCCTGTGTTGAATCCTCCTGCAGGATTATGGTTTTATATTTTCCTTAGTGGATTGGGGAAAATTGTTTCAAAATCAACGTAAAAATGCAGTTGTGTGGCATGTGGTATGTTTCAGTTTGTAGGAAGTTTACTTTTGTAACACATTTAATTGAAAAATTATAGGCAAATAGTTCAAATTGTGTCATATATGTCATCACAGGGCCTTTATCCCAAATATCACGTTTGTCAAAACTATTTCTGAAGTTCTGCCACATGTTTTATTTTGTATTCATCTTTTATGTCACCCGTGTTTATAACCCCCATTTGGTGCCTGGGGTTGGGGCCTGGTAATAGTGGGGGTAGCTTGAAGAATACAGGAGATTCGGGTGACTTTAATAAAATTGTAGTGGACTTTAGACTTTAGAGATACAGCGCCTAAAACAGGTCTTTCGGCCCCCTGAGTCTGCCCCGACCAATGATCACCCCATACACTAAAACCATCCTACACACAAGGGACAATTTAGCCGAAGCCAATAAATCAACAAATCTGTACATCTTTGGCGTGTGGGGGGAAACTGGAGCTCCCAGAGAAAACGCGATCACAGGGAGAACGTACGAACTCTGTACAAATATCACCCATAGTGTGGATTGAACCTGGGTCTCCAGCGCTCGAAGGCAGCCACTCTATCGCTGGGCCACTATGCGGCCCCATTAGGTCATTCAGTAATTTCACAGAAAAGGTTAAATCAAAAAATATATATGCTTGGCATATCAGCTGCCTCAGCTGTGGGGCTGTTAGCAGTCCTGAGTATTGCCGTCTCAGCCACAACTCCTTCAAAGAAACCACCTATGACATCATCAAGCATTTTAATAGGGATGGAACATTTTGACTAATTGTGAACAGGTTGGCTATTAATTTAAAACCACTGGTTTATATGATACAGTATAAACTGCACTGAATGAACTATCTTTTAAATAACCTTATTGTATCTGACATCCACCACCTCAAGATTATGTTTATGGCTTTGGGCTATCCTATATCTAATCCTTGTTTCCATCTGCAAAGGTGAATAATAGTTATGGTTAAGTGCCGAGAGAGATGGAAAGTAACTCTTTACAGTTGGCAAAACATTAACAATACCTTGTATTAAATGGTTATTTTACACGCAATCCAATATTAACAGTGGATACAATTTCTGGAATGAAGGATAGAATATTTTTAGTTTTCAATAACACTTTTGTTTTCTGGCATGCTATTACTGTCCTAGTAAACAGATCAAAATCCTGTTACCAAGTCCAAAAGAAATGAGTTTGAAATGCACACAATTGCCAAGAGCAAAGTGACGCTGGAGACATAATAAGACATTTGTTATTTATTGACCGTGATTTGTTGCGTAAGACAGGTTTAGTGTTTCTGATTACAGTTAGGGATTTATTGGTGATGTGGTGGTGGTGGTGGTGCGGGGAATTAGAGGCAGGCTGAGGATGAGGATATGGGAGGAATAGAAAGAATGGAACTAAACAAAGAGAGCCAGGGCAAGAAAATAATGGAAGAGACTGACAGGGTATAATAAAGCACGGTGGAAGCTGAGGGTGTAAGTGGTTGCAGTGTTTTAAAAGTTTCTAACAATAAAAGGGCGGCACGGTGGCGCAGCGGTAGCGTTGCTGCCTTTCAGTGCCAGTGACCCGGGTTTGAACCTAACTACGGGTGCTGTCTGTAAGGAGTTTGAACGTTCTCCCCGGGACCTGCGTTGGTTTTATCTGAGATCGTCGGTTTCCTCCCACACTCCAAAGACGTACAGGTTTGTCAGTTAATTGGCTTGGTATAAACGTAAATTGTCCCTAGTGTGTGTAGGATAGTGTTAGTGTGCAGGGATCGCTGGTCGGTGCAGATGGTGGGCGGAAGAGTCTGTTTCTGCACTGTATCTCTAAACTAAACTAAACTAAACTAAAAGGATATCAGATAAAGGAGCAGGAGCAGGCCATCTGATCCTTAAAACCCACACCACCATTCACCAAGATCCTCTATCTCAGTCCCTAATATTAGCTTCCCTGATGAACAGGACAGTATGAATCCCTATTTTGAATTACCAATGACAGAGCCTCCAAATCCCTCAGGTTAGAGAATTTCACAGATATTCTATCCTCTGTGTAAGAAACGTTCTCCAAATCATAACTTTTTATGATTGGGTGCCTGGGTTCTAGATTTCTAAGCAAAAGAAAACATCTTCCATGCATTCACTATTCCAATCATTGTAAGGATTTTCCAAGTTTTAAAGGGATCGCCTCTCGTTTAGTTTAGTTTAGAGATACTGTCCAGTGCAGAAACAGGCCCTTCAGCCCACCGAGTCCACCCGACCAGTGATCCTCACACATTACACTATCCTACAAACACGAGGGACAATTTTACAATTTTACCAAAGCCTATTAACCTACAAACCTGTACGTCTTTGGAGTCATAACCTGTAACCTTCACGTCTCTACAGAATGCAGATCTAGTCTATTACATTTCTCCTCATGAAGCAATCCTACCACCCTGGGAACCAGCCTGATGACACTGGAATGGCACGTAGAACTTGGCTTGGTCTGGCAAGTGCACAACCCAAGATTGCAAGAAATCTCAGAGAATTAGTGGATGCAGCCTCGTCCATCATGCAAACCAGCCTCCTCGCCACCTCATCGACTCAACTTACACTGCACACTGCCTTGCGTGAGCAGCCACACCGATCATTTTCCCTTCTCCCCTCTCCCGTGGGAAAAGAATACAAACCATGAAAGCAGGTACCAGCAGATTCAAGGACAGCTTCGTCCCCACTGTAACTCAGACTCTTGACCTCATAAACTATGGAAATATTTCCAATCTCCCAACCTATCTCAGTGTCACCTTTACAATTTTTAAAATCTTGCTTTCTCTCTGTCTGTAGCAGTATATTTTGCACATTATATTTCCTTTCTCTTTTTGCACTACCTGTTATACTCGTGAATTGTACTCATGTGTGATTTACCTGGATGGCACACAAAACAAAGTATCTTGGTGCGCGTGACAATGATAAACCAACACCAATCTATCTATACATAACTAAAACTCTGATCTTGTTATCTTCCGGTTTGTGCGGTCATTCTATTTGCACAAAAACGGTACAAGATAGCACTACGATTTTTCGCCAGCTTACTCACCATTCTCCTGTGCTGTGATTGCACCAAGTTTCGTTCTGATCGGTGGTCTAATGTAAAAGTTAGTGAGGTTTAAAAACCACGTGTGCGCAGATCGATCTACTCTCCTGCCAGTCGGAGCCGCGTGAATTGGTCATTTCTCTTGTCACTCCACGGGACGGTCCGTCCCTTCCTGCGCCATTGCATCTTTACTCGAGCTGAGGGAGGCTCTGGATGGCCAGCAGAGGTCTCCAACCAAACACAATTTTCGGAGGGACCGGATGCGGCCCAACCCGACCCGGCGCAGAATCGGAGATATTGCCAAACGGAAAACGGAGACTCTGATCCCGGTGGAGGAGAACGTCCAGCGACCAGCGCCCGCTGTGAGTCCTATAGCCCCTTTCCCTCTGGTCCCCCTCTCTGGCTGCTGCCCCCCTCCCCCGTGACACCCATCCTCCCACACCCCTCCCTCACCCCCACCCCCTCCCCCCGCCTTCAAACCCCCCAAACCCCCGCCTCCATATCCCCCCCACACACCCCCTCTCTCTGGCTCCACAACGCTCGCTGCCCCACCCTTCCCCCTCACCTCTCCCCCCACAACCCCCCCTTGCCCCCACACACACCCCATCCCCCGCCCACACACTCTTCTCCCCCACCCCTCCCCCCCACAACCCCACCTTGCCCCCACAACCCCCCTTGCCCCCACAACCCCCCTTGCCCCCACAACCCCCCACACCCACACACCCTCCGCCCACAGATTACTCCTAAGTCAGCGCGAGTAACCTCAATTGGTCCCTTGATCGAGCTGACACAGGAGTAAGTTCCACCGCCCGCTGTCCTGTTATCCATCATCTGCTGACTTGCTCTTGAGCTGGTCCCCTCACTGTCCGGTCTACATTGAAATGCCATGCAGTGTCACCCAGCGCAGCAAGTGAGGTCATGTCCTGCTCCCGGCGGCAGTCTGAATTTAAGTATTTGTGGGAAGCGGCTGATATGAGAGAGGCAGCTCTCCCACCATCTCTCCACCTGCCGTCACCCTCCACCCCCCACCCATTAAGTAATTCAGAATGGAGGAGATTTGGAAGCTTTGGGAAAATTGAATTGTTACTTTCTTTATTTTAATTTTTATTTTTTTGAACATGAGAAACTCTATGTCCCGTCAGCCTTTTTTCAAAATTTAGCAACTCAAAATGGGGGTGCTTCTTCGAGGCAGGTGCGTCTTCATTGCTGGGAAATACGGTACTTTATTAAGAGATATGGCTTTTGAAGACAAATTACTTTATAAAAGTCGACTGACAGCTTACGGAGAGGAGAACAAACTGCGCATGCGAGGTTTAAGATGTTTTAAAAGCCGACCGACTGCCTGCCCTGAGTAATTACTCATGGCACGTGCCTCCCACCCCATACCCCGCTTGCCACACACCCCCCCTTCCCTCCTCCACATGAAGAGGGGCGGGGGGGGGGGTGGAGTGCTGGGGGATGAGGGGTAATGAGCCATACCTGCACAGTTAGGGGCTATTGGTGAGTGGTGGAATATTGCGTTGGGGGGACGGGTTGCATTGGGGGAACGGGTTAGTGGTGGAATATTGCGTTGGGGAATGGGTTGCAATGGGGGACCAGGCCTCCCGTGTGACTGGGACCCAACGGGTCCCACTTAGTCTAGTATCAAATATTTGTCAATGTTGTAATGTCATTCATAACCAGGAGAGTCCTGACCTACAATACTTGCAAACTTTGTTATTGATATTAATACATACTTCCCTTCACTCTTCAGCTGGTGAAATCACAACCATAAGTTATATCCCATTCTCTGTAATTCCCATCATAATGTCTTGATCCCCTACCCCATCTTCCCTTTTTAATATACTTACTGAAACCACATTTTAGCCACTCCATCTAATAATTTTCAGTCATTTATCCGCCATCCATTGTTTTATGCCACATATGTATTCTTCCACATCAAAGTAAAAGCACGCTGTTTTTATTGTTCACTACAAGTGCAGGGAATAAGTACCCTGGAGTATGATGATCTGTTCTATTATCATGAAAACAGCAATGTTTAAGTTCAAATGTTATCTACAGAAATTAGATTTTCTCTGTCTTCATGGAATGTCCGGTGTACTGATAGGCTGGAATTAGGATGGCTCTACCAGAAATTTCAAACATTCAACTCGTGAAAAGAAAACAGAAGTTACCAGTTCCATGTACTGCACATGTACATGCCTGACACCAACCCAGATTATACAATTGAAATCCAAGGTAAAATGGCTAATAATAGGTGAGCTCCTGTAATGGTCCTCAGTAGAAAAACAAGAAACTGTCATCATATGTCCTCTACTGAAAATTCACTGGATCTAAAGAATATGAAAGCAGACATAATGTTCTTCTGACTTTCCACAGCCCTTAAATGGATAATTTTCTCTTTCTCTGAAAGGAGCACATTTAACACTGTTTGCTTTATGTGCAAAGCAAAATCCCTGTCCATCACTCAGATGGAAAATTTGAACATGGAGTGATCTATGATTAACTAAAGAGTCATAGAGAAATAGAGTGATACAGTGTGGAAACAGGCCCTTCGGCCCAATTTTCCCAAACCAGCCAACATGTCCCAGCTACACTAGTCCCACCTGCCCGCGTTTGGCCCATATCCCTCTAAACCTGTCTAACTGTTCTTAAATGTTGGGATGGTCCCTGCCTCAACTACCCCTCTGGCAGCTTGTTCATTACACCCACCACCCTTGGTGTGAAAAAGTTACCCCTCAGATTCCTATTAAATCTTTTCCCCTTCACCTCAAACCTATGTCCTCTGGTCCCCGATTCACCTACTCTGGGCAAGAGACTGTGCATCTACCCGATCCATTCCTTTCATGAACTTTAGCATTCTTGATAAGTTAAATTTAATTTTTGCTTTTGCAAGTTGATAATTTTTAAAATTGTTCACAATTTAGCTACAAGTCCATGGAATAAAATGCAAATTTACTTTTTTCTTTGTAATATTGGGTGCAAATGTTATACTTTTAACAGGATCGGATCCATTTTTTATTCACTTCCTGGGGTGACAAGAATTATAGCGCCTTGCTCTTCAAATTAAATACAATTCTCAATGCTTTACCTGGAGATGTTGATCAAGTTGGAGATAAACGTTGGGAATGAAATCATCAGGGATATTCAGCTCTAGGGAAAGACAAAATAATAGAAAAGGTCAATAACAAAGTACTAAATGTTAAGCACAGTAGATAAGAGACATAAATCATTTAGTTTAAAATTTTAACAATGTAAATTACAAAGTTTAAACAGTGAACCTCAAAGGATCCTACATTGCAGTGTAGAGAAGGAAGAACATAGGTTCTTGGTGTGGACATGGTACAGAAAGACAGAACAGTGATTTTGTTATTTCTGTTGCTCTGGGCGACTAGTATGAAAACAACAAGAGTGGATGCTGTATTTCTTATTCCGAGACTAGGAACTGAGAAGGCTTAGGAAGTTCGGCATGACCCCAACAACCCTCACCAACATCTACAGATGCGCCGTAGGTTTCATCGCAGCTTGGTTTGGGAACAGCTCCATTCAAGACCGCAAGAAATTGCAGACGGTTGTCGACGTTGCCCAGACCATCACACAAACCAACCTCCCTTCTGTTTGTGTGTAATATATTTTTTTATTAAAGGTAATCAATTACAATGCTTCAAACAACTTTATATCAAATTAATTCAATTTGCATTAAGTAAAACACTAGTAATACTTATCTACTGTTTTTTTAGAAATAATGATAGAGAAAGAATAGAGAAAGAATAAATCATTAAGAGAGTGATTAAATAATAATTTGATTATATATAGGAAAGAAAAGAGAAACGAAAAAAAAAAAAAAAAAAAAAAAAAAACATTTTTAGTAATCACAATATGTATTATTAATAACACTACTACAAGTGATAGTATCAATAAAGACATATATGTAATTCCAATATAAAAATGAATTATTCTCACCAAATCCCGCAGGGTGCACGTCGAGCTGTGTTGCCAAGAACAGCTACTTCTCTAAATACTGTATATATGGAGACCATATCTGTTCAAAAGAATTATACTTGTCCAATAGGACAAATCTAATTCTTTCCAGATGTAACGTCTCCATCATCTCTGTTGCCCACATTTTGGTTGTGGGGGATAATGTTCCCTTCCAAAATTTCAATATGATTTTTTTTCCAATTATTAAACAGTAATCAAAGAAATTTCTTTGATTTACTGTAAGTGATAGATGTAAATCCGGAATTCCAAATATTATTAGCTTTGGGTTAGGGTCCAATTTAACTTTGATGACTTCAGAAATAACTTTAAAGATTTCTGTCCAGTAATAATTCAATTTAGGACATGTAACGAAACTATGTATTAAATTTGCCTCTGCTTTCTTGCACTTATCACAAATAGCGGAGAGATTCGGAAAAATACTATTTAATTTAGTTTTCGAATAATGTAACCTATATAATACTTTAAATTGTATCAGTATATGTCTGGCGTTTAATGAACACCGGTGTATTCGTTGTAGACTTTCTTCCCAGTTTTCTTTTGTTATAGCCAATCCCATTTCATTTTCCCATGCTTGACGATATACTTCCGTTATTGGATTCTCCTTATCCAAAATGATGTTATATATATAGGCTATTAATTTTTCTGTATTTGGATATAAATTAAACAGTTCATCTAACAATCCTGCTTCTTTATTTTTATAATCTTGTGTATTGGATTTAATATAATCTCTAATTTGTAAATACCTAAACAAATGTTGTGGAGACAATCCATAAATATCTTGTAACTCCTGGAATAAAAGAAATTTTCCTTTTCTATACAGATGTTCTATCCTTGTAATTCCTAAATCATCCCATTGTTTAAACCCCCCATCTAATATAGCAGGTTTAAACGATGGATTATTCATAATTGATAATCTAAATGAGAGATTATCCAAGTGTAGAGTCTTAACTATTTGTTTCCAAATACGTCTATTATTATATATTATTAGGTTGTCTTTATAATATTTTTTTTGTACTTCCGTTGGTGCAAAAATTATCGAACCTACATTGAAAGGTAGACAGTCCTCCTTTTCTATATTTAACCATGTCGGTTCATGATCCATATTTACCCACCAGAAATTCATATTCTTAATCTGAACAGCCCAAAAATAATATAAAAAGTTGGGAAGTGCTAATCCTCCATTTATCTTAGCTTTGCATAGATGTTTTTTATTTATTCTGTGATTTTTATAATCCCAAATAAAGCTATTGACAATATTATCAATTTTTTTAAAAAAAGTTTTCGGAAGAAAAAAAGGAATAGCCTGAAACAAATATAACAACTGCGGTAGAAATACCATCTTTATGGCACTTATTCTACCAATCATGGATATAGGCAGTGTTTTCCAATATAAAATATTTTTTCTAAGTTTATCTAATAGTTGAGGATAGTTGGATTTTATTAATGAGTTATGAGTTTTAGTTACGTTAATCCCTAAATATTTAAGTTTGTCTGTAACTACTTTTAATGGGTATTGTTGTAATGTAATGCGACTAGTATGAAAACAACAAGAGTGGATGCTGTATTTCTTATTCCGAGACTAGGAACTGAGAAGGCTTAGGAAGTTCGGCATGACCCCAACAACCCTCACCAACATCTACAGATGCGCCGTAGGTTTCATCGCAGCTTGGTTTGGGAACAGCTCCATTCAAGACCGCAAGAAATTGCAGACGGTTGTCGACGTTGCCCAGACCATCACACAAACCAACCTCCCTTCTGTTGATTCCATTTATACCTCACGCTGCCTCGGCAAGGCCAGCAGCATAATCAAGGACGAGCCGCACTCTGGCCATTCCCTCTTCTCCCCTCTCCCATCGGGCAAAAGTTGGAGAAGTGTGAAAACGCACACCTCCAGATTTAGGGACAGTTTCTTCCCAGCTGTTATCAGGCAATTGAGTCATCCTACAGCAACTGGAGAGCAGTCCTGAACTACTATCTACCTCATTGGTGACCCTCAGACTATCTTTGATCGGACTTTACTGGCTTTATCTTGCACTAAATGCTATTCCCTTATCAACATGGATTTGTGCCTGGAAGGTCATGTTTAACTAATCTTCTTGAATTTTTTGAAGATGTTACTCGGGAAATTGATGAGGGTAAAGCAGTGGATGTTGTGTATATGGACTTCAGTAAGGCCTTTGACAAGGTTCCTCATGGAAGGTTGGTTAAGAAGGTTCAATGGTTGGGTATTAATGGTGGAGTAGCAAGATGGATTCAACAGTGGCTGAATGGGAGATGCCAGAGAGTAATGGTGGATGGTTGTTTGTCAGGTTGGAGACCAGTGACGAGTGGGGTGCCACAGGGAGCTGTGTTGGGTCCACTGTTGTTTGCCATGTACATCAATGATCTGGACGATGGTGTGGTAAATTGGATTAGTAAGTATGCAGATGATACTAAGATAGGTGGGGTTGCGGGTAATGAAGTAGAGTTTCAAAGTCTACAGAGAGATTTATGCCAGTTGGAAGAGTGGGCTGAAAGATGGCAGATGGAGTTTAATGCTGATAAGTGTGAGGTGCTACATCTTGGCAGGACAAATCAAAATAGGACGTACATGGTAAATGGTAGGGAATTGAAGAATGTAGGTGAACAGAGGGATCTGGGAATAACTGTGCACAGTTCCATGAAAGTGGAATCTCATGTAGATAGGGTGGTAAAGAAAGCTTTTGGTGTGCTGGCCTTTATAAATCAGAGCATTGAGTATAGAAGTTGGGATGTAATGTTAAAATTGTACAAGGCATTGGTGAGGCCAATTCTGGAGTATGGTGTACAATTTTGGTCGCCTAATTATAGGAAGGATGTCAACAAAATAGAGAGAGTACAGAGGCGATTTACTAGAATGTTGCCTGGGTTTCAGCAACTAAGTTACAGAGAAAGGTTGAACAAGTTAGGGCTTTATTCTTTGGAGCGCAGAAGGTTAAGGGGGACTTGATAGAGGTTTTTTAAATGATGAGAGGGATAGACAGAGTTGACGTGGAAAAGGTTTTCCCACTGAGAGTAGGGAAGATTCAAACAAGGGGACATGACTTGAGAATTAAGGGACTGAAGTTTAGGGGTAAAATGAGGGGGAACTTCTTTACTCAGAGAGTGGTAGCTGTGTGGAATGAGCTTCCAGTGAAGGTGGTGGAGGCAGGTTCGTTTTTATCATTTAAAAATAAATTGGATAGTTATATGGATGGGAAAGGAATGGAGGGTTATGGTCTGAGCGCAGGTATATGGGACTAGGGGAGATTATGTGTTCGGCACGGACTAGAAGGGTCGAGATGGCCTGTTTCCGTGCTGTAATTGTTATATGGTTATATGGTTATGTATCTGTACACCGTGTATGGCTCGATTATAATCATGCATTGTTTTTCTGCTGACTGGTTAGCATGCAACAAAAGCTTTTCACGGAACCTCGGTACACGTGACAATAAACTAAAACTGAATTCAGAAAGGCTTGGAAAATACATTAACAGAAGATGAATCCCTAAAGCAACAATATCAATGCAAACAGCCCCATTGCTCTCGTAATGCAGTAAAGGCCACATTTTGTGACAATGTTATGGCCAGCACAGTGGATTGGGGTAATGGTGCCCATGCTGCTGCAACTGACTGTGATTGCTGATATGCACATAATTTACACACAATTTTCACGGTCATTTTCTTGGCAGTTTTCTTGCTTTTATTTGGAATAGTTGCTGTCGTTTATTTTTCTGAAAAAATTTGGTTTACTGAGTAATATTTCTTTGCATTAGACTATTTAGAAACATAGTTATTCAGCACAGAGCAAGCTATTTGTTCCACCAAGTCCACATCAAACAGTGGCACCCATCCCTGTTAGTTTTATCTTCCAGATCCTGGTCCAAAGACTTCTATGCTGAGGTGATTCTTGACACTTATTGGGATAATGTAGAACTAATGTGAGTAGGTGACCGGTGGTCTGCATAGACGTCGTGGGCCAAAGGGCACGTTTCCATGCTGTATCTCTAAACTAAACAAAAAAAAATGCATCATGCCACATGTATCTGAATTAAATTCCATCTACCATTTCACAGCCTACTTAGCCAACTCATCAATATCATCCTGTAGCCTAAAACTACCCTCCACACTGTCAACAACCTCACCAATATCATGTCATCTGCTAACTGAATAACCCTCTTTCATCCACATCCAATCATGGACATATATTACAATTAGTCTGAATCCCTGCATCGTTCCTTGTGCAACACCATGTCACAGATATCCAATCACAATAATAACATTCTACTATCATCCTGTTTCCTATTGCCAACCTTTGGTGAAACTGATTATTTGAAAGACACAGCATGGAAACAGGACCTATGACTATGTCTCTATGACACCAGTCTCACCATGTTCATTAACATGTCCTTGCTTGTTCTTCCTTTCAGATTTTTTTAATCATAACCGCTACCTTCCCAACAATCTCTCCACTTGTTAACTTACTGCTCTAGTTGCAACCCCTCGCCACTCTGGATGTGAACCATTAATATTAGAAGTTCTGAAATTGCAGAACTCAAGAGTGTTCAGTGAATGTTGTAACAGATAACATATTGGAGAAACAGCCACAGTGCTTGTTTCTCAGAGCGGGCTTATTTTAGAGCTGTCTGTGTTTTCATGAAATTGCTTATTTCCCTTTCACTAAATACTGGTGCAGCTCTTACATAATCAGGAGCGTTTCAGCCATCATGACCATATTTCAACAGAGAAGGGAAGTGTAAGGAAGTGGGTTGAATGAAATTTGAAATGTTTGCAACTTTCAAACTTGGGTATTTTCAAGGGCATTCCTATTAAAGGATAGTATTCATGTCTGCGGTAAACCTAAATGATGATAGAATTGATGAGAGTTGCGAGAACATCATTTATATAGAATATTTATATTTATGACTGTTGAATATAATTAAATCTATTTTATTGTAGGTTGCATTTACAATATGGGATAATTTGTTTGTAATTGTTTAGGACAGCACAAGATCTGAACTCTTGGGATATTGAAGGTAAAGTTGATTATATAGACGGAGAAAGACTGGTACCAGTAGCACGTTTGGTTCAACATAATTTTCAGCATGATTTATTTTCTGGGATTTACAGATCACAATATTTCTTCCTTAATTATCCCAATGTGTCCGGTTTTCACCCTAGCATGAAGCAGGGTGGATTGGAAAGCTCCATGGTCTGAACAAATTACTGTAAAGTTCCTTCCAGGATGCACATGTGAACTTTCTCTCCACAGACCAGTCAAGGCTGCTGAAACCCCTGGATGACTGAGTTTCTTTCCACCTTGGCTTCCTCTTGATGTTACACTCATTCCTTCCTTATTCCCAGCAACTTCCTCAAAATTCAATTATTTATTTTTATGCTGCAAGTTTATTCTCCTCGTGGTATATGCTCTGTTCTGCAACTTATACACCAACTCATGCTCTGATTCTGCACCATTTGCCTGCCCATCTCTCAATAACACGCGGGCATGGGGGAGAGGGCAGAATGAGAGGAGAGAAAAGTTAAAACAGGAGATTTTTTCCCCCAATCTGCTTCCCATCTTTTGCCTGCTTGGCCACACCATAACGGTGACTCCCTGGTGAGAGAGTTACCAACCTTCAACCCAAAACTGATGTCGACCTTATCGCAGGAAGAAAGTACAACTATAAATAAGAGGGTTGGCCATCAGGGATGCCATTAGCTGCTATGCACGACAAACCTCTTTTCTATCAGTAGCTCTTATTTTGCTGAGTTGCCTGCAGTTCAGCTGCTGTCGTTTTTCAGTATAAGTGTCAGGAAGCTTCATGACTCATCCAAATGCAGAAGTCCCTCGCTTGACCACCCATTTCCCAGCTTGGATCTTGATGCATTTCTCCAGACTTTATTCTGGGGAATAGAGTCATAGAGTGATATAGTATGGAAACAGGCCCTTCGGGACAACTCACCTACACCAGCCAACATGTCCCAGCTGCCAACATTTGGTCCATATCCCTCCAAACCTATGCTATCCATGTACCAGCCTAACTGTTTCTTAACTGTTGGGATAGTCCCTGCCTCAACTACCTCCTCTGGCAGCTTTTCTGTACATCCACCACCATTTGTGTGAAAACGTTACCCCTCAGATTCCTATTAAATCTTTTCCCCTTCACCTTAAACCTATGTCCTCTGGTCCACGATTCACCTACTCTGGACAAGAGACTGTGCATCTACCCGATTTATTCCTCTCATGAACTTATACACCTCTATAAGATCACCCCTCATCCTCCTGCGCTCCTGAGTCCCAGCCTACTCAACCTCTGCCTATAGCTCCGACCCTCTAGTCCTGGCAACATCTCCTAAATTTTCTCTGTACCCTTTCCAGCTTCACATTCAATTCAATTCAATTCAATTCAATTCAATTCAATTTATTGTCATTTGGACCCCTTGAGGTCCAAACGAAATGTCGTTTCTGCAGCCATACATTACAAACAAATAGACCCAAGACACAACATAATTTACATAAACATCCATCACATTGCTGTGATGGAAGGCCAAAAAAACTTATCTCTCCACTGCACTCTCCCCCCCGATGTCAGAGTCAAAGTCAAAGCCCCCGGCGGGCGATGGCGAATTGTCCCGTGGCCATTAAAGCCACGCCGGGTGATGCAAGGTCGCACACCGGGTTCTAGATGTTAGAGCCCCCGGCGCGCGCTCACAGTCCCGCGGCCATTCCAAGCCGCGCGGGGTGGTGCTGTAAGGCCCCGCTCAGGTGCTCTTAAACCCCGCAACTCGGGCGGGAGAAGTCGCCGCTGCGGAAGCCCCGAAAAGCGGACTCCCTCCAGGGACCCGCGGGCTCCTGGTGCCGTCGTCCGCCAGACCCGCAGTTGCAGCCACCGAATCTCCGGGGGTCGGGTCGCAGCAGCGTCCACCACAGCTCCACCCGCTCTGGACTCGGCCAGCTCCGCGACGGTGAGGTGAGTAGTCGGCACCACAGCCTCCGGTCTTCCTGTTGGAGGCCGCTCCTCGTTGCAGCCCCAACGACAACGGAGACCCGACAAAGAAAAGGTCGGGTCTCCCGTGCAGGGAGAGATTTAAAAGTTACCCCCAACCCCCCCACACACATACCCCAACAAAAAATAACAAAAACTACATAAAAACATAGACATAAAATAATAAAAACGCAGACGGACTGCAGAGGCCGCTGCTGACGAGAGTCGCGCCGCCCACTGAATCTTTCTTGCCCAGAACTGAACACAATATTCTAAATGTGGCCTTACTGACGTCTTGTACAACTGCAATATGACCTCCTAACTATACTCAATACTCTGGCTGATGAAGGCCAATGTACCAAAAGCTTTTTTGACCACCTGTCTCCACCTTCAGGGAACGATGCAGCTGCACACCCAGCTCCCTCTGCTGGTGGGCAGAAGCATATTTATTTCAACACAAGGAATATTATGGGTAAAGACGATGAGTCAGTGCATGGAACCATGATGTTGTGGCCAATATAGAGACAATTACAAAAGGGATAGGACTGGCATCTCAACATGATGATGACATGATAGCGAGGGAGGTCCAAACGGTGGAGGAGTTGCATTACCAATCGAGGAGATTGTCACAGCTCAGAAAGGACATACAGGAAGGATCATCCACAGATCCAATATGGGTAGAGTTCAAAAATAAGAAAGATGCAATCATTCTGGTGGTGTTATACGAGAGGCCTCTCAATAGCCAGTGGGAGATGAAAGAACAGTATGGTGAATGATTATGGAAAGATGTAACAAAGTGATCGTGGCGCTGGCTTTAATTCCCCCAACATTGACTGGGACTTCCTTAGTGCAAGAGGCTCAGATGTGTCCAAATTTGTTAGGTGCGATGACTGCACCTCGTTTGGTTTTAGATAGTTATGAATAAGGTTAAGTCTAGACCTTGGGGGAAAGCACTAAATTGGGGATGGCAAATTGCAACATTGTTAGACATGATCTAGGGAGAGAAACTAGGAAGCAGCTGTTTCTGAGTAAGTCCACACCTGGCATGTGGGAGTCATTTAAAGACATCTGATCAGTCAGGGTGACATGTGGACATAAGATGAGGGACAAGGATAGAAGTTAATAAAGTTATGAGAAGGATAAATATGGTAGAGAGTAGGTATCTTTTTCCCAGGGTGGAAATATCAAACACTATAAAGTGTAGCTTTAGGGTGAGAGAATGAACGTTTAAAGGGGATGTTAGGGGTTAGTCGTTATACACAGAGGGTAGTACCTGCCTTGAACGCACTGCCAGGCATGGTGATGTAAGCAGATATAATAGTGGCGTTTAAGAGGCTTTTGCAGAGGCACATGAATATGCAGCGAGTGGAGGAATATGGATCACATGCAAGCAGGAGGGATTAGTTTAATTTAGCATTGAAACTTTCCTGACTGTGTAAGAGATGTGCATGTGAATTTACAAAATATGAAGTCCCAACATTTGACAACACTGGATTCACAATGACTTGGTCGTATGGACTCGGGACTGGCTTATTCATAGAAGACGGAGGGCTGTACAGCTGCTCCTCGACCGATGATGTGGTGAAGTTCCGATAAACCCATCGTAAATTGTAACTATCATGTTGAAAACGCATTTAACACAATTTGATCACGTGACCGGAAGTGAGCTGCGGCTCGCTGCCATTGCCCAGCATTTGCACCATCGTAAAGTCGAAATATCGCAAGTCGAAGCATCGTAAATCGGGGAGCATCTGTAGTGGACAGTAGATATTCTGGCTGGAGGTCTTTGACCAGTGGAGTTCTGCAGGGGTCTGTGCTGGGACCTCTGCTGATTGTGAGGGTGGTTAGTGTGTGGGGGGGGGAGGGTAGTTAGTGTGTGTGTGGGGGGTGGTTAGTGTGTGCGTGACGCCACAGGCCTCACCCCCCCCCCCCCCTCTCCCCCCAACCCCCTGCAACCGCACGTTGAGGGGATGGGACCCAACGGGTCCCACTTGGTCTAGTATATTATAAAACTATTTATTGATTTTGTCAATTGGCAGTATTTGCATATTTGCATTTCCAAAGTTTCCCATTACCGAGGGGGAAAGAAGCTGCTGTTAAACCTCATTGTTGAATAAGAGGAGACACATAGGCCTGTGAGGACCTCAGAAAAGGATTTTATTTTTGGTAATATATCAACAAGACATGTAGTACAATTATAGTTCCCAATGATCATGCCATTCTCAAGCACAATATTGATTGGAGGTATAGGAGATTATTTCACACCCCGCAAAAGTGAGGAGCATTGCCAAATTTTCAGGCGCTAAAGTTGATTAGCAATGTTTTATCAAGGAATTCATTTTCCTAATGCCTCTGTCCCGCTTAGGAAACCTGAACGGAAACCTCTGGAGACTTTGCGCCACACCCAAGGTTTCCGTGCGGTTCCCGGAGGTTTTTGTCAGTCTCCCTACCTGCTTCCACTACCTGCAACCTCCGGCAACCACCTGCAACCTCCGGAACTGCACGGAAACCTTGGGTGGGGCACATAGTCTCCAGAGGTTTCCGTTCAGGTTTCCTAAGAGGGACAGGGGCATTACTGAATACTTTTCCCAAGAAAATAGTAATCATTTTTTATTGTCATTTTGCTCTACCAATACAAACGTCAGGAGAAGAGCAATATCACACCCATGTGTCCTGTGGTGTGAACTGGGCTTTTGTTTCTTCTGAGCAAAATGTTTATTCACTCTCCCGAAACGGAGACTGAACAAATAGTGTGATGAGAAAGGACACAAAGCGCTGGAATAATTCAGCAGGTCAGGCAGCTTCGCTGGAGTACAGGGATGGGAGATGTTTCATAAGTTCATAAGTTATATGAGCAGAATTAGGCCATTCCGCACATCAAGTCTACTCTGCCATTCAATTATGACATCTATCTTTCCATCTCAACCCCATTCTCCTGCCTTCTCCCCATAACCCCTGATACCCTTACTAATTAAGAACCTGTCAACCATCGCCTTTAAACTATCCATTAACTTGGCCTCAACAACAGTCTGTGGCAATTAATTCCACAGATTCACCAACCTGTGACAAAAGAAATTCCTCCTCACCTTTAAGGTACATCATTTTGTTCTGAGCCTTTGGCTTCTGATCCTAGGCTCTCCCACTAGTGGAACCATCCTCTCCACATTTACTCTATCCAGGCCTTTCCTATTCGGTATTTTGGGTTGGGACCCTTCTTCAGAGGCCTGACGTGCCATTAAAGCCCTTGTCCCACTCTCCCGAGTTACTCACAAATTTTCCCGAGTTTTCCCCTTGATTCAAACTCGGAGAATGTCCGTAGCGAGTCCGTAGGAGTCCGTAGCGAGTCCGTAGATATTTCGTAGCAGCTCGTAATGCCAGCTGTAGGTACTCGGGCCATCAGGTAAGTCGGGACGTTTTTTCAGCATGTTGAAAAATGTCCACGAGTAAAACAAATACCTACGGCTGGCATCTCCGAGTTTGAATCAAGGGGAAAACTCGGGAGTATTCGTGAGTAACTCAGGAAAGTGGGACAGGGGTTTTTTGTTATTTTTCAGGAAAATAGATTGCATTTATGGTCAGTTTAGTTTAAATTAAACAGTACATATTATAATCTAAAGAATTTACCACGCTGAAGGAGCTACCACATTTTAAATGATATGTAGTGTTATTCTTATTACTTAAATAACTGACAGCTGCTTAATTAATCACATTGTTTGTAACAATATTCTATTAACTTCATTCAACTACTGAATCATCTGCCGTTTTTGAACCCAAAAAGAATCTAAATCAACCAAATTGCATTTTCAAATATCTTTGTTCGGTTATGTAGCTTTACTAGGTGCTGAATACTTCAGATTTAGTCTGATAGGAAAATCTAGGTTTATATAGAAAGAATAAAAGTCTGAGTGACTCAACGGGACAGGCAGCATCTCTGGAGAGAAAGAATGGGTGACATTTTGGGTCGAGACCCTTCTTCGGACCCTCGATCCGAATCGTCACCCATTCATTCTCTCCTTAGATGCTGCCTGTCCTGCTGAGTTACTCCAACTTTTTGTGTCTATCTTTGGTTTAAACCAGCATCTGTAGTTCCTTCCTACACAAGAATAAAAGCCTGTTCAAGAGAACAGGAGAAAGGAATCTGCCAGAAACAGATCGTGCAAAGAAGAGACCTCAATGGCTGAGGCTGCCACTGGTATTGGAGGGGCTGGTGAGGACAGGCGAGCTGGAAATGACAAGTGATTTCCTGCAGGAAATTTTTGATTTGATTTGATTTGATTTGATTCCTTTATTGTCATTCAGGCCTTTCGGTCTGAACGAAATTACGTTGCCTGCAGTCATACACAGTAACAATAAATAACAAAACATACAATAAACACAAATTAACATCCACCACAGTGAGTTCACCAAGCACCTCCTCACTGTGATGGAGGCAAAAATCTTAGTCTCTGTCTCTTCCCTCCTTGTTCTCCCTCTGCGCTGAGATGATCGATCCAGGCCGAAGATGCCGCCCTCCAGTCCAGCGGACCTCCGTGGTGATGTCGCCGCTGCCGAAAGCCGGAACGCCGTCTCAGCACCGAGTCGGCCCGCCACAGCCTCAGCTCCGAGTCCCGCTGCATCAGCTCCGAGTCCCGCTGCATCAACTCCGAGTCCCGCTGCAACAGCTCCGAGTCCCGCTGCATCAGCTCCGAGTCCCGCTGCATCAGCTCAGAGTCCCGCTGCAACAGCTCCGAGTCCCGCTGCAACAGCTCCGGGCCGCTGCCGAAAGCTGGAACGCCGCATCAGCGAGTCGGGCCACCGCTGCCTCGGCCCCGAAGACAGCCAGCCTCGCGTTGGTAAGTCCTGGCTGGCTCTGCCTCCGGAGCCTCGAGGTCGGTCGCAGGTTGGAGACCGCCAGCTCCGCCATCAGGCCTCAGCGCAGACGGAGGCAGAGAAGGGGGATATGACAAGAAAAAGTCGCATTCCCCCGAAGGGAGAGACAAAAAAACATGTTTCACCCCCCCCCCCCCCATAACACAACCTAATAAACTAAAACTTAGCCAAAACAAGACAAAAATCTGCTTAGAATCAAGGATAATGTGCTTTCACACCAGATCTGTGGGCACCCGCATGGTCACAGGGAGAACGTGTAAACTCCAAAAGGTTGCACGGGGGAATCACAGGCTCCACCACAGGTGGTTCTTGCCAAGGGACAGCTTAAGAAGTGAAATCAATGCAGATGGTATGAATCTGAACTTAAAATTAAAAATGATGGAAACGCTCATCAGGTTAGATGGCTTCTGCGGAAAGAGATACGGAGTTGATACAGACACATGAAACTTCAACCTTGTTCCTCTTTCAACAAGACTGGCTTTGAGGTGACTGCTTTAGTGGAGATTGCAGATCTCGAAAGTGCTGCTGTAAGTTCTTTGGTGGTGCTGCAATTCATTCCGTAAAATGGTGTGGCAATGCTACAGAAATGGAACCACCATTTTGTATAATTGTTCTTGTTTTCCTCAGATATTATTTTTCAAAACAAGTTTAATTAAGATTGATAAATGCATACTGAAATGCACACACACACATAGGCAATGTGGCACAGTTGGTAGTGCTGCTGCCTCACAGTGCCAGAGACCCAGGTTCAATCTTGGCCTCAGGTACTGTATGTGTGGAGTTTACACCTTCTCCCCGTGACCATGCGGGTTTCCTCCAGTGCTTTGGTTTTCTCCAACATCCCAAAGATGTACGCGTTTGTAGGTTATTTGGCCTCTGATAATTGTCCCGAGTGTGCAGGGCGTGGATGAGAAAGCGGGATTGAATAGAACCAGTGTGAATGGGAGATTGATGGACAATGTGGACTCAGTGGGCCGAAAGGCCTGTTTCCATGCTGTATCTCTAAACTAAAACTAAATTATGAGTCATCAAATAGTTAATTAATTTCTTCTAAAGGAGCAGCTTGTATGGTCCTTTGCAGCAGCTCTGATAATGCATGGCAAAGTATTTGTCTCTTTGCATTTGACTCTGAACAGTCAATGTCAGTGAAATTTTCAAATGCTGGACCATTATATTAGAAGCCTGCCCTTTCTTCACTCAGCACTTTCCTACCACATTTCCAGCAGAGGTCACTGGATCCTAATTTAAAGTGTGAATCTGACTGATATTTTTTTTCACTCTATTCCAGCCTGGAATGCTATACCAATTATAGTCCCCCCAATGTTTCAATAATAGAGACAAGCTAATTCAGCAAGTCAAGTTATCAAACATTTTGCATTCCTGATGTTCATAGCTCAGTGCCACATCTCACAGTGCATCTACAAAACAAGATAGCAAGGATTTACTGCCTTTAATGTACTTTATAGAACTCTTTAGTTCACAACGAACACATGCATTTCATTGCAGATTTTGGATTACATATTTTAAAATGTGCTCTACTAAGGAAGATTTCCCAATTTCAGAAAAACAAAGTTCTGCTTATAACGTGACATATAAATACACTTCCTTGGTGTGAGTCATGTCTGAGCAGTTGGTCTTGCTTCACTGAATAGACATGGAGCAATGAATAGCTGATGTTTATTCCGTGAGGGCATACGGCTAATTGTAGCAATATGGTGCTTGACATCATTTTGTAAAAGGACCATCACTAAATGTCTTCAGACCGCTGTACCTCCACTAAGTTAAAATCAAACACTTTTTTAACATCCATTAAGAAATCACTTTTGTTTCTTACAGAGTTCCAGTCTCAAAAACACAATCTGTTTACTTGTTAGCTAGATTGCAGATTTTCTTACTGGGAGCTGAAAATAGATCTGTATTCTAAAAACAGATGGATGAATCAGACTCCAGATGGTCAGTATGGTGCAAATAATAAAGATCAGTAATGCCAACAGTACAGTTGCTGGGGTAATGTTAGGGCGACTGATTGTAAAACAGGCCTATATCAGTGTAAGATGAGGGAAAAATTGTCATCAAAGCTAGATTTTGGAGTAAAATTAGTCTTTGCAAGGCTAGCTATTTGCATTAAGGGAACTATTCTCGTTATTGTCCTTGGACAAGCTTACAAGAAGTTGTCTTTAAATACTTGTCACTGGTTTATAAAGACGACTCTGTTCCAGATAGGAATAAAAGAGATGCCTTATCATTAAAATTACTACCCTTCTGCATTTCTATTTTTTGAAAGGCAGTTCCATTCTTTGGATAGAAATAAACTTATTTTACATTTGTTGTGTCAACACAGACTGCAATACGGATATTTCACTGAAAACAGCTGAGCTTGGGACCCGAGCTAGGCTCGCCAACTTTCGGGAAATGAGAGGTTGCTGTGTCCTCAGTTTTACAGAAACATTAGACCAAGTGCAGACCCGACGCCGTTTGTGGGGGGGGGGTGAGAAGAGGGGAGGGAGGGGAGAGGAGGAGGAGGAAACGGGATAGATTTGGGAGGGAAAGGAGAGCGGGGTAGGGGGTGAGAGATGGGGAGAGAGATGTGGGGGAGGGGGGATGGGAAGATGGGGAGGAGGGAGGGAGGGGGTGAGGGTGGAGGAGAGAGGGGAAAGAGTGGGGAGGGAGAGTGGAGGGGAAGGGGGAGAGAAGTGGAAGAGTGGGGAGGGAGGAGGAGAGGGGTAGCGGGAGTGATGGAAGAGGGACAGAGGGAGGGGGGAAGGGGGGGGGGGGAGAGAGGGAAGGGGGGGGGGGAGAGAGGGAGGGGGGGGGGAGGGAGGCGGAGGACGGGGGAAGGAGGAGGGGGGGAGAGAGTGGAAGAGGGGGGAGGGGGGGGAGGGAGTGGGAGGGGTGGGATAGTGGTAAGGGACGGGGGGGAATAGGGAACAGAGTAAGGGGGGAGGGGGGAGGGAGAAGGGGAAGGGAGGAAGAGGAGGAGGGGTGGAGGGAGGGGAAAGAGGGGTGGGGTAGGGGATGGAAGTGGAAGGGTAGTGGGGAGGGAGGGGTATGGGGAGTGGTGAAAGAGGGACAGAGGGGTAGGGGTAAGGGGGTGGTGGTAGAGAGGGAAGGGGATGGGGGAGAGAGTGATGGGTGGCAGAGGGAGAGGGGCGAGGAGAGGGAAACATAGAAACATAGAAATTAAGTGCAGGAGTAGGCCATTCGGCCCTTCTAGCCTGCACCACCATTCAATATGATCATGGCTGATCATCCAACTCAGTATCCTGTACCTGCCTTCTCTCCATACCCCCTGATCCCTTTAGCCACAAGGGCCACATCTAACTCCCTCTTAAATATAGCCAATGAACTGACCTCAACTACCTTCTGTGGCAGAGAATTCCAGAGATTCACCACTCTCTGTGTGAAAAATGTTTTTCTCATCTCTGTCCTAAAGGATTTCCCCCTTATCCTTAAACTGTGACCCCTTGTTCTGGTCTTCCCCAACATCCGGAACAATCTTCCTGCATCTAGCCTGTCCAACCCCTTAAGAATTTTATACGTTTCTATAAGATCCCCCTCAATCTACTAAAATCTAGCGAGTACAAGCCGAGTCTATCCAGTCTTTCTTCGTATGAAAATCCTGACATCCCAGGAATCAGTCTGGTGAACCTTCTCTGTACTGCCTCTATGGCAACAATGTATTCGAGCATTGGGCATTGTGACATCACACGATGGAACGTTCACCAGGGGCTGGGGCTCCTGCAAAGGCATATGTAAATGAATCCATTTTGATTGGACATCTGTGAGCATTGGGCATTGTGACATCACACGTTGGAACGTTCACCAGGGGCTGGGGCTGGTGCTGCTTCTATGGGTGAGAAGCCAGTTTATTTTTGAAATATTGGTGGGGGGGGTGGGGAAGGATTTGATTAAAAACGTGTACTTAAACACGACGAAATGTAATGAGGAGCGGATAATTAGAAATAAAAGTGAAATCTCTACCGAAATGGAAAAGATGTCGGCGATTCTGCGTCTGGTTTCGGTGTTGCAGTGAATCAAAGGAAGAAATGCAGTCGGAAGCCGTACATGTAAATGGATCCATTCCGATTGGACATCTGCGAGCATTTGGCATTGTGATTGGACATCTGCGAGCATTGGGCATTGTGACATCACACGATGGAAACGAATCAAAAGGCAGAAAGGCAGCCGGACTGCAGGCACACAGTTTTATATATTAACTAGACCAAGTGCAGACCCGTTGGGTCTGTTTCCCCAACGGCGTTTGCGGTGGGTGGGGGGGTTGGGGGGGGGTCTGCGGAAACACACTCACATTAACCACACCCCAAACACACAGGTGGGGGGAGGGGGGTGAGAAGAGGGGAAGGAGGAGAGAGGAGGAGGAGGAAAAGGGGCAGATTTGGGAGGGAAAGGAGAGCGGGGTAGGGGGTGAGAGAGGGGGATGGGGAGAGAGATGTGTGGAAGGGGAGGGATGGGGAGGGAGGGGAGGAGGGAGGGAGGGGGAGAGGTGTGGGGTGAGAGGGTAGAAAGAGTGGAGAGGGAGAGTGGAGGGGGAAGGGGGAGAGAAGTGGAAGCGTGGGGTGGGAGGGGTAGGGGGAGTGGTGGAAGAGGGACAGAGGGATAGGGATGGGGCGGGGGAGATGGAAGGGGGTGGGGTAGAGAGTGAACGGGGTGGGGGAGAGAGGGATGGGTGAGAGAGGGAGAGGGGTGAAGAGAGGGAAACATAGAAACATAAGATTCTATAAGATCACCCCTCAATCTTCTAAATTCTAGCGAGTACAAGCCGAGGGGTGAGGAGAGGGAAACATAGAAACATAAGATTCTATAAGATCACCCCTCAATCTTCTAAATTCTAGCGAGTACAAGCCGAGTCTATCTAGTCTTTCTTCATATGAAAGTCCTGACATCCCAGGAACCAGTCTGGTGAACCTTCTCTGTACTCCCTCTATGGCAAAAATGTCTTTGGGCATTGGGCATTGTGACATCACACGATGACACGGTCACCAGGGGCTGGGGCTTGTGCAAAGGCATATGTAAATGGATCCATCCCGATTGGACATCTGCGAGCATTGTGCATTGTGACATCACACGATGCGAACAAATCAAAAGGCAGAAAGGCAGCCGGACTGCAGGCACACAGTTTTATATATTAGATAGATAGATAGATAGATAGATAGATAGATAGATAGATAGATAGATAGATAGATAGATAGATAGATAGATAGATAGATAGATAGATAGAAGATAGATGGCTCACCTCTGCTTCACCTGGCTGTGCAGTACAATACTTACCCCTTTTGAACATGAACGATATTATTTGTATTATTTGAATTACTTATTTGTTTGTTTTCCTTTGTGTTTTATTTTCATTTTTTATTGCTTACAAGTTTATTTGTGTTTGTATTTTTTAACATGTTCAATAAATTAATAATTATAATTTTAAAAAATAACATTGTGATGGCAAATTTCCGACTCTTCCAGTGTCCAACTTTCTGTTGCCATTACTACACATGTAAGTAGGAGTGATCTTACGCAGACCAAATAGAACAGACTTTCCAATCTTTATTTCCAGTTTAATTGGTTCTTTATTGAAGTAATTGTACAAACAAAGAGATGAACATACCAGGTTTTCGTTATTCTGCGTACACGTTGTAGCAAGTTGTTCTCCCCAGTCTGGTGAGAACTGTATGCCCTCCCTGCCTGTGCCTGGTCTGCCACTCCATGTCCACTATGCCCATATATATACGCCACTCTATGCATCCAATGACCGCCCCAAGTGTCCAAAATAATACTGCAAGATATATCTTGACAAAATAATATAATATGCCAACAGTAGCTAGCCTGAACATAAATGGCTCCTACAAACATCTTAACTCACCGGATGGACCGCACACTCTCAGGCAAGGTAAGGGGTTGCGGGATTTATTTCCAAATCAACACCTTGAGGTGCTGGAATGTGGCAGTGCTAGTGAGTTCCTGCTCCCTGGACCAGGAATATCTAACAGCGAGGTGCCATCATACTCCCTGCCTCAGGAATTCACATTGGCAGCAGTTACATCTCACAGATGTGAACGTGAAGTTTGCACTGGATAAACTATACACTGTAACCATGAGCCTTGAGACAGAGTACTCTGAAACCTCCTTCATCATAGCCAGGGACTACAACCAAGCCAACCCTACGAGTGTGCTACCAAAATACTACCGTGTCTCCTGTCCCACTCAAACACCTTTGATCACCGCGATACAATGACCAATGATGCCCACTGCTCCATTTCCAGCCCTCAGTTTGGAGAATCAGACCTTCAGATGCCGTGCTCCTTTACCCAGCTTACCAGCAGAAACTCAAGCACGAGGGTCCAGGACAGAAAGTCGTACAATGCTGGTGTGAGGAAATAGATGAGCTCCTATGTGACTGCTTTGAGTCAGTGAATTGGTCCACATTCAGCGACTAACCTGAATAATAATACACCACTGCCGTCACAGACTTTATCACAGTCTAAGGGCTGTGTACCAAAGAAGTCAATCCGAGTGTACACAAAATTGCTGGGGAAACTCAGCGGGTGCAGCAGCATCTATGGAGCGAAGGAAATAGGCGACGTTTCGGGCCGAAACCTTTCTTCAGACCAAAGTCAATCCGAGTGCTCCTAACCCAAATCCAAGGATGAACTGTGGGATTCATTCCCTATTTAAGAAGTCTGAGGTGTTCAAGTTGGATGACCCTGACCTGTGCAGGAAAACTGGGTACAACTTTTGAAAATGCCAAGAGACAAACTAGAGCCCCAGATTAAACACACACACACTCCTGATTGTGGCAAGGCATACATGTTATAACAGGCGATAAACCGGTCTGGCAAAATAACCTACAACAATGTGTCACTCCCAGATTAACTCAATTTATTCTCTGCTCATTTCGAACAGAAGGGCGTTGGAATGAGGGCAACCATCCCAATGTTGGTGCACCTACACCCATAGTCACCAGTACCAGGGCCGGCGTTAAGCCGATTTGACCGATTGCTCCCAATTGGGCCCCGCGCCTAAGCGGGGCCCCGCACTAATGTTCAGTATTTCGTACGGAAATACGAATTCTCTTTGTTAAATAAAGATTTTTTTTAATTCGCCATCCGGATTTTTTTAAACGAACATGTATAACAACCGCTGCACGGCCATCATACACAAACGATTTGTTAACTAGTGCTGTTAGCACATCTTAACGGTAAGTACTTAACACCTTGTTATGCAATGTCATGAATCTGTATCTATCCGCATTCCTCAGTAAATGTTATAGTGTTTTGAACAAGTATTAATGACGCCGTGTTCCTTTGAATAAAATTCACGCGGCGTCATTAATACTTGTTTAAAACACAATTACATTTACTGAGGAATGTAGATCGGTGACACGTTGAGAATTTCATTTAACTCACCATCATGAGTGAGGGCCCCGGACCGCGAGAAGGGGTTTCTTCCTGGTGTGCAGGTTTGTCATTCACCTACCGACCCATGTTGTGTCCAAAGATCTTGGATCCAGTTCCCTTTTGAACATCTTATAGCGGATCTTTGGTTGTGTCTCTCTGTCTTTTGCTCACTCCCTCCCTCCCTCCCTCTTTCTCTCGCGCTCTCTCTCCCGCTCCCCATATTGTCTCTCTCTAGCTCTCCCACTCCCTCTCTATCACCCTGTCCCCTCAGCATTCCCGGAATGACGTTTTGCAGTAGACAAAAATGCTGGAGAAACCCTGCGGGTGAGGCAGCCGCCTGGCCCGCTGAGTTCCTCCAGCACTCTGTGTTTTTTGTTTGGCTCTGAAGTTGAAGTTGGCTCAGCGGGACGGGCAGCGGCTCTGGGGAGAGGGTTGTGTTTCTGGTCGAGACCCTTCTTCAGACAATCACAAGTACTCTCATCGACGCGAGTTCAGTTCGGTCTGAAGAAGGGTCTTCTCTCCAGAGTCGCTGCGCTGCCTGTCCTGCGGAGTTACTCCAGCTTTATGTCTATCTTCAATTTCAGAGAATTACAATTTCTCACGGGGGGCTTATAACGTCTCTAAACCCCTCTGGGACCCTCTGAACACCTCTAAACCCCCTCTAGCCCCCCTATTTCCCTCTATTCCCCTCTAAACAATTGTAAACACACCTGAACCCATCTGAAGCCCTCTAAACATTTCTAAACCGTTTAAACCCCTCTAAACTAGGAGGCTGCAAGGTGACTTGGATAGGCTGGGTGAGTGGGCAAATGCATGGGAGATGCAGTATAAAGTGGATAAATGTGAGGTTATCCACTTTGGTGGCAAAAACAGGAAAGTAGACTATTATCTGAATTGTGGCCGATTAGGAAAAGGGGAGATGCAACGAGATGCAACGAAAAATGCTCACGGCAGACCAAACGTGTTAAACAGAAATTGGTCAGATATTGAGCTTTACACAGTGAGAAATCATGTGAAATAATCACTGAATTTAATTTTAAATGAATGTACCTGCATGTTATACTGTTTAGTTTGGAGATACCACCAGATAGTCTGGTTGATACAACCAGATTAGTTTGGAGATACAACCAGATTAGTTTGGAGATACAACCAGATTAGTTTGGAGATACAACCAGATAGTCCACTGAGTTCGCACCGACCAGCGATTTTTGTTACAGATTTGACAAATTTATTTGGCGGCCAATCAAACGCTGTCTCTAAGAGGGGTTCATCCAATCACCAACCAGCTTGCCTTAAAATTCACGAAACTACACGAAATATAAACATACATAAATTTTTACTTTTCTAGAGTAGGGGCCCCGCCATCAGTTTTCTAATTGGGCCCCGCAATTCCTAGCACCGGCCCTGACCAGTACAGATGTCACATCAGCTGTCCTGAGTGTGAACCCAGGGAAAACGATTGGCCCGGATAGAGTTCCAGTCTACATCCTCAAACCCTGCGCAGACCTGTGGGCGGGAGGATTCATAGACATCTTTACGGCATTGGGGGTTCAGTATTGATGTGGATAGAGAACTGGCTGGCAAACAGGAAGCAAAGAGTAGGAGTAAACGGGTCCTTTTCACAATGGCAGGCAGTGACTAGTGGGGTACCGCAAGGCTCAGTGCTGGGACCCCAGCTATTTACAATATATATTAATGATCTGGATGAGGGAATTGAAGGCAATATCTCCAAGTTTGCGGATGACACTAAGCTGGGGGGGCAGTGTTAGCAGTGAGGAGGATGCTAGGAGACTGCAAGGTGACTTGGATAGGCTGGGTGAGTGGGCAAATGTTTGGCAGATGCAGTATAATGTGGATAAATGTGAGGTTATCCATTTTGGTGGCAAAAACAGGAAAGCAGACTATTATCTAAATGGTGGCCGACTAGGAAAAGGGGAGATGCAGCGAGACCTGGGTGTCATGGTACACCAGTCATTGAAAGTAGGCATGCAGGTGCAGCAGGCAGTGAAGAAAGCGAATGGTATGTTAGCTTTCATAGCAAAAGGATTTGAGTATAGGAGCAGGGAGGTTCTACTGCAGTTGTACAGGATCTTGGTGAGACCACACCTGGAGTATTGCGCACAGTTTTGGTCTCCTAATCTGAGGAAGGACATTATTGCCATAGAGGGAGTGCAGAGAAGGTTCACCAGACTGATTCCTGGGATGTCAGGACTGTCTTATGAAGAAAGACTGGATAGACTTGGTTTATACTCTCTAGAATTTAGGAGATTGAGAGGGGATCTTATAGAAACTTATAAAATTCTTAAGGGGTTGGACAGGCTAGATGCAGGAAGATTGCTCCCGATGTTGGGGAAGTCCAGGACAAGGGGTCACAGCTTAAGGATAAGGGGGAAATCCTTTAAAACCGAGATGAGAAGAACTTTTTTCACACAGAGAGTGGTGAATCTCTGGAACTCTCTGCCACAGAGGGTAGTCGAGGCCAGTTCATTGGCTATATTTAAGAGGGAGTTAGATGTGGCCCTTGTGGCTAAGGGGATCAGAGGGTATGGAGAGAAGGCAGGTATGGGATACTGAGTTGGATGATCAGCCATGATCATATTGAATGGCGGTGCAGGCTCGAAGGGCCGAATGGCCTACTCCTGCACCTAATTTCTATGTTTCTATGTTTCTATGTTTAACCTTTCCCTACTCTAGGTTGATGTTCCCATGTAAACCACTACCATCCCAGTTCCAAAGAAAGACAAGGTAATGTGTCTAAATGTAGCTCTGACATCCATCACCATGAAGTGCTCTGTGCGCTGGTCATGGCACAATTAATTCTAACCTCCCAGACAGCCTTAATCAACTACAACTTGCCTACTACTGCAACAGGTCCATGGAAGATGCCATCTCCCTGACCCTACACTCATCCCTGGAAATAGACACAAAAAGCTGGAGTAACTCAGCAGGACAAGCAGCATCTCTGGAAATAAGGAATGGGTGATGTTTCGGGTCGAGACCCTTCTTCAGACTGGTTAGGGATAAGGGAAATGAGAGATATAGACGATGATGTGGGGAGATAAAGAACAATGAACAAAAGATATGCAAAAAAGTAATGATGATAAAGGAAACTGGCCATTGTTAACTGTTTGTCGGGTGAAAATTAGAAGTTAATGCGACTTGGGTGGGGGAGGGATAAAGACAGAGGGAATGCCGGGGCTACCTGAAGTGAGAGAAATCAATATTCATACCACTGGGTTGTAAACTGCCCAAGCAAAATATGAGATGCTGATCCTCCAATTTATGTTTAGCCTCACTCTGACAATGGAGGAGACCTAGGACAGAATGGTCTGTGTAGGAATAGGAAGGAGAATTAAAGTGTCCAGCAGCCGGGAGATCAGGTTGGTTAAGGTGGGCTGAGCGAAGGTGTTTCACAAAACGATCGCCCAGTCTGCGTTTGGTCTCGCCGATGTATAAGAGTCCACATCTTGAACAACGGATACAGTAGATGAGGTTGGAGGAGGTGCAAGTGAACCTCTGTCGAACCTGAAAGGACCTTCGGAGTCCCTGGACAGAGTCGAGGGAGGAGGTATTGCGACAGGTGTTGCATCTTCTATGGTTGCAGGGGAAGGTACCAGGGGAAGGGGTGGCTTGGGTGGGAAGAGATGAGTTAACAGGGAGTTGCAGCGGTAACAGTCTCTGCGGAAGACGGAAAGAGGTGTAGATGGGAAAATGTGATTAGTGGTGGGATCCCGTTGGAAGTGGCGGAAATTTCGGAAGATTATGTGTTGCATGCGATGGCTGATGGGGTGGAAGGTAAGGACTAGGGGGACTCTGTCTCTGTCCTAGGGGGAGGGGGAGCGAGGGCGGAGCTGCGGGGTACCAAGGAGACACGAGTGAGGGCCTCATCTATGATAGGAGAGGGGAACTTCCGTTCCCTAAAGAATGAGGACATCTCGGATATCCTAGTATGGAACACCTCATCTTGGGCACAGATGCGGCGTAGACGGAGGAATTGGTAGTAGGGGGATAGAGTCTCTGCAGGAAGCAGGATGGGAAGAAGTGCAGTCGAGATAGTTGTGGAAGTCAGTGGGCTTATAATAGATGTCAGTCAATAGTCTATTTTCTGTGATGTAGACTGTGAGGTCAAGAAAGGGGAGGGAGGTGTCGGAGATGGTCCAAGTAAATTTGAGTGCAGGATGAAAATTGGTGGTGAAGTTGATGAAGTCCATGAGTTCTGCGTGGGTGCAGGAGGTGGAACCGATGCAATCATCAATGTAACGGAGATACAGTTCAGGGATAGGTCCAGTGTTTGCCTGGAACAGGGATTGTTCAATATACCCTACAAAGAGTCAGGCATAGCTGGGGCCCATGCGGGTGCCCATAGCTACGCCTTGGACTTAGAGGAAGTGGGAGGAGTCATGGGAGAAGTTGTTGCGGGTGAGGACCAGCTCCGCTAGGCAGAGTAGAGTGTTAGTAGAGGGACATTGGATGTTTCTGCGATCGAGGAAAAAACGGAGGGATTTAAGGCCTTCCTGGTGGGGGATGGAGGTGTAGAGTTACTGAACATCCATAGTAAAGCATGAGGGAGTGGGGGCCCAACCCTGGAACATCTAGGTAACATCTACGTCAAACTCCTATTTATGGACTAAAGCTCCACCTTCAGCAACATAATTCCAAACAAACTTGTCTCTAAATTCCTAAGCCTCGGAATCCACACCCTCCTCTGCAACTAGATCCTTGACTTCCTCTCACAGACTGCGAACAGTAAGAATATGCCAAGTATAATTCTCAAAACTGATGCCCTGCAATGTCGCGTATTCAGCTGCTATACATTCACAACATGTGGCCAAATACTGCTTGAACTTCATTTACAAGTTTGCAGATGACACCACCATAGTGAGCTCGAGCTCAAACAACAATGACATTTCATATACGAAGGAGATAGAGAGCTTAGTAACATGGTATCAAGGCAATACCCTATCTCTCAAAGATGGACACAAAAAGCTGGAGTAACTCAGTGGGGCAGGCGGCATCTCTGGAGAGAAGGAATGGGTGACGTTTGGATTGAGACCCTGCTACAGACTGGTTGGGCAACCCAGTGGTATGAATATTGATTTCTCCTAACTTCAGGTAGCCCCGGCATTCCATCTCGCTCTATCCCTCTCCCCACCCAAGTAGCACCTAGCTTCTTGGTTTCACCCAACAAACAGCTAATAATGACCTTTCCTTTATTATCGGTTACTTTTTTGCATATCTTTCATTCATTGTTCTTTATCTCTCCACACTATCGCCTATATCTCTTGTTTCCCTAATCCCTAACCAGCATCTGCAGTTCCTTCCTACATAATCTATCTCTCAACATCAGTTGAATGAAGGAGCTAATCATTGACTTCAGTTAGCAGGGGAGAGTACTAACCATTGTCTTTGTCATTGGTGCTGAAATGAAAATGGTTCAGAGTTTCAAGTTCTTAGGTGGAAATATAGGTAGGCGGCGCGGCTCTCGCCAGCAGCGGCCTCTGCAGTCCGTCTGCGTTTTTATTATTTTATGTCTATGTTTTAATGTAGTTTTTGTTATTTTTGTTGGGGTATGTGTGTGGGGGGGTGGGGGTGGTGTGGGGGGGAGGGGGAAACTTTTAAATCTCTCCCTGCACGGGAGACCCGACCTTTTCTTTGTCGGGTCTCCGTTGTCGTTGGGGCTGCAACGAGGAGCGGCCTCCAACAGGAAAACCGGGGGCTCCAGTGCCGACTGCTCACCTCACCGTCGCGGAGCTGGCCGAGTCCAGAGCGGGTGGAGCTGTGGTGGATGCTGCTGCGGCCCGACCCCCGGAGATTCGGTGGCTGCAACTGCGGGTTTGGCGGACAGTGACACCGGGAGCCCGCGGGTCCCTGGAGGGAGACCGCTTTTCGGGGCTTCCGCAACGGCGACTTCTCCCGCCCGAGTTGCGGGGTTGAAGAGCTCCTGGAGCGGGGCCTTACAGCACCGCCCCGCGCGGCTTGGAATGGCGGCGGGCTGCGAGCGCGCACCGGGGGCTCTAACACCAAGACCCGGTGTGCGACCTTGCATCACCCGGCGTGGTTTAATGGCCACGGGACAATTCGCCATCGCCCGCCGGGGGCTTTGACTTTGACTCTGACATTGGGGGGGAGAGTGCAGTGGAGAGAGAAGTTTTTTTGGCCTTCCATCACAGCAATGTGATGGATGTTTATGTAAAATATGTTGTGTCTTGGGTCTATTTGTTGTAATGTATGGCTGCAGAAACGGCATTTCGTTTGGACCTCACGGGGTCCAAATGACAATAAATTGTATTGTATTGTATTGTATTGTATTGTAATAATTTGTTCGGATTAAACCAGATTGGCGCCACAGCCAAGAAAGCACACCATCGCCTCTACTTCTTCAGAAGACTAAAGGGCCTGTCCCGCTTGGGCATCATTTGTGCATCATTTACGCATCACAATGCACAACGCGCGCGTCGTGACGTGCGCATGGTGCGCATTATGCACGCATGGTGCGTGGTGATGCAGGCAGTGACGCGCGGTCGCGCATGGCGCCCCAGGATTTTGCGATTCACAAAATCTTCGCGCGCCACCTGCGTGACGCGCAAATGACGGCCACAGGCGATTTTTCAGGTGACTGCTGGCGACTGTCAATTTGCCGGCAGTCGCCTGAAAATCCGGCAACTGGAACGGCGACTGTCATTGTGGAACAGACACACACACACACAAACACATCGCTTCCTTCCTCAGCCTGTTATGCAGGCGGGAGACAGGGCAAGCGGGGGGAGCGCTGTCTGAGTGAAGTTCAAATAGTGCAAAGTCAAGGTGATACAGACACACACCGAGATGAATAAGAAGGTTGGTGCTGTAATTAAGACGGCTAGTGTACGGTAAGTTCTTTAAAAGAGAGGGGGGGGGGAGAGGAGTGAGAATGGGGGAGAAGGAGTGGAGACAACATTTAAGAAGCCAGAGATACACGGCTGTGAAGCTCGACGGACATATAACATTACCGGTCGGTTATCCTTGGTTCTGAAAACTACTGCTTACGTTTTCTTTTCCTAATGAGCCAATGAAATTCACCGATCAGCACCGGCTACAACCTACAAGAACCTACCAGAACCTTTGACCTCCTGGCAACCCACTAGGACCTCCTGGCGACCCACCTACTGCACGAGAATTCTCGCTACTCTCCATGTAGTTGCTGCTAATTTTTCAACATTTCAACATGTTGAAAAATTTGCGTCAACCATAATGAGGCCGCGACTAGTTCCCAGAATGCGGGAACTACTCACGACCATGAAGGCGACTTCCCGGCAACCACCCGCGAACATGTGGCGACCATCTGGCGACTGCATAGTCTCCTGCAGTCGCCTAAAAAGTCACCCAAGTGGGACAGGCATGTCTCCAATGACCCTTACCAATTTTTATCGAAGCTATTTAGTTTGGCAATTGCCCTGCCCCACGACTGCTGGAAACAGCAGAAAGTTGTGAACGCAGCTCAGTTCATCATGCAAACCAGCCCCTTGCCCCACCCTCCACACTTCATGCTGCTTCAGGAAAGCTGCCAACATAATCAAAGACCTCTCTTCTTCTTTCTCCCATCAAATTGGAGTTACCAAAGCTTGAAAGCCCATACCACCAGATTCAAGAACAGCTTTAGTCCCGCAGCATTCAGACTCTTGTACGGACCTCTAAAATGCCAAGCATGAACTCCTAATCTCCTAATCTATCTCTTTACAGCCCTTAATTTTTTTTAAATAAGATACTCAAGGGTGTCTTTCACACAAAGGGTGGTGGTTTCACACAAAGGGTGGTGGGTGTATGGAACAAGCTGCCAGTGGGTGTATGGAACAAGCAGCCAGAAGAAGGTAGTCGAGGCAGGGATTATCCCAACATTTAAGAAGCAGTTAGACAGGTACATGGATAGGACAATTTTGGAGGTGATATGGACCAAATGCGGGTAGGTTGGTCTAGTGTAGCTGGGACATGTTGGCCGGTGTGGGCAAGTTGGGCCAATGGGCCTGTTTCCACACTGTACACTCAATGACTAAATATTAGTTCCTTATAATTTTGAGTAGCTATGATTTGGGGATTTGATGCTGGCAATATCTAAAAATAAATTATTGATTTTTTGTCATTGTTTAGATATCAAATGAAAAAATATACGGTCAAGTTATAATAACTGAACAGTTGGTTCTAATGGTGAACAGCTTTGCAGTCCTCAAATTGAATAATTTACTTATGGCTCTACTCACTTCCTCTGAATGAAAGTTGTCGCTATGGGAACCCATGTTTGTCTTTTCATAAGTGCCAAGTAATATTCACATCTCAAAAGTGTCAGGCAAGTGTCTACCATCACATGTCAAGAGCAATCTCCAACAAGATGGAGTCTACCTACCAACTCCAGATATTCAGTGGTATTACTGCCACCTACTCCCTCATCAACATTTGGTGTCAGCTCTGAACAGAAACTGACCTGGCCAAGCTGCAAAAATGCCATGGAGACACAAAATAAATTGGAATCTTGAGTTAAGAACAAATTGCTGGAGGAACTCAGCGGACCAGGCAGCATCTGTGGAGGACTCAAGGCTGGGGAAAGGTCCTGAAGCATCGTCTGTCTATTACCCAGCACAGATGCTGCCTGGCCTGCTAAGTTCTTCCATCACTTTGCTTTTTACATAAATACCATGATCAGGTCAGAGACTCAGTATCCTTACCTCAGTGACTCACCTCTTGACATCTCAAGGCCTTCCTACCAAGTGCAAGCAACATATCAGGAGTATAATGGAATACTCTCGACTTGCCTGATTGAGTACAGCACCAATAAATTTCAAGAAGTTCAATGACATCCAGGACAATGCAACCTTTTTGATTACTCCACCCCAAACATTTAATCATCCTATCACTTGCCCGCAACAGGCGCATATCACTGTACCTTAATTGGTACATGTGACAATAAAAGATCTTTGAAACCTACAAAACGTACCGTCGTTTCTTGCACTGTCTACTCCGATGGAACCTCCAAACCCATGACCTGCATCAGGAAGAAGGTCAAGAACAGGAGGTGCCTGGGAACGCTGCCATCTGCAGCTTCCCTGAGAAATCGCACACCACCCTGACTTGGAAATATATCAATGGTCCTTCATTGTCGCTGGATCTAAATCCTGGATCTCCCTCCCTAACAGAGTGAGAGTACCTTTACCACATGGGGTCCAGTGGTTCAAGAAGTTGGTTCACTACCATGACATGCCAAGGGCAATTGGAGATTTGCAACAAATTATGCCCTTTGTTGCGACATCCCGATTCTGGAAATTCATGTTTTTTTTAAATAGATAGATTATGAGATACTATCAGAACATTTCATTATTGAATTCATTCTCTTCCTCATTCCTTTTTGAGGGATCTCGGTGACTGTATCAGTTACAAAACCTGCTCTCACTTGAACTTGAAAGTATCATCATTCATGCTGCCAATTGCCATTTTCCACTCATCTTCACAGGATCTTTTTCCTACTTTTCCTTTCCCTTCTCCCTCCATCATATGACAAGAGACACCTGCAGTCAACTAAGAAGGCACCACTTCCTCTCTTCTAACCTCTCGCCAGTATTCTACTCCAATTTTCCAGTTTCTCCATTGGTGTTCCTTTTATTCTAACTATCAAATCAACAATATCATCACCAGAATATCCTCCGTTTTCTCTGGCACTTTATGCACAACCTCAGGAGATACAACATATGCCCTTTCACCTTCTTCCTTTACTTTGTCCTGGTCTCCAAACACCTCAACTGTAACTGATTGCTGTTTTCTTCTTTGAATTAGTTTACATATATTATTCTGTGATCATTGATCGTGATGCAAGTGGAGGGGATGGGGTTAATAGCTTTGCAGAACACCTCCAACCATCTGCAACTGTGATCCTGAGCTTCTGATTTCCTGTCCCTTTAATTCTTCATCTCTCCCAGTCAGAGACTCCCTGTCTTCAGTTTCGAAAGAAGTCCAAGGAATAGCACACTTATTCTTTGGATTCAGTTCAACATTTTCAGATGTTTCTGCTTATCCCATTCACACCTCTTCAGACCTTTTCTTCTATATTTTCCCATCGCTATTTACATTTTCCTTGCAAGGTCATTTTTTCTATCAATTGATCTTCCCAAAATAGGACATTTTGCTTCAACATTTGACTGCAATGTGCCATTCACGTGGGTGTTTAAAACATACTTTTGGTCTGGTATTTTCAAGTGTTATTTGTAGAAAAATATTTTTTACTGAAAGTAAATGCCATTAATGGAATATCAACCTATTTGCTCAATGCATTATGTTTAAGAAAAAACTGCAGATGCTGGAAAAATCAAAGGTAGACAAAAATGCTGGAGAAACTCAGCGGGTGAGGCAGCATCTCTGGAGCGAAGGAACGGGTGACGTTTCGGGGTCAAGACCCTTCTTCAGACTATTTCACTGCCTCTTTACTTTAGATTACTTTTCTGTGTTTGTGACTGCTTATCATTACAAGGAAGCAATAAATTATTTACATATAATATAGGCTTTAAAATACTCTTTCAAATACTCCCTTCCCCAAATAATACTTCTTCAATTAATATGGAAACAAGTTACATGTAACAATGGCACCAAATTCCCTGAATGCACATTATTATTAATTACTTGCATTATTTGTTTCTTGTCTTGGGAATTACTAATTGATGGGACATTAGGGTTTGGCTAGGGAACTTAGCAAAGATTTAAACTTGAAAAGCAAGAGAGAATAGTTTCACATTATGGTGAAACCGTACCAATAATGTGCAACATTGCAATAAGGACAGTCTTATAACAACCATCTTTATTCTTGTGCTTTTACTTTTAGAAGTACAAAGCAAATCTGGAATTCTGGGCAGTCTTAAATCTGGAAATCTGCTACACAGATGAGCAAAATTAATTCAAATATTCAGATTACTTTTAAGCTTCAAAGCATGACATTTCTTGAAAATCATTTTAAGATGACAAATTCATGCATTAACATTAAAATAAATGCTTTACAACAAACAAGATCAAAGATATTTCTATTATTGACACCAATGATAAAAGGTTAAGGTCTGACATTTGAAATATTGGCCTACATTTTTAAGTTGATCAAACCAAGATCGCTTCACGAATCAATTCTTTCAAGTCATTCATTCATCTTCCTACAACAATTCGCTATTTTTGGGTGCCCAGAACATTGTACCTTTGCTGCTTCTGACTCTAATCCAGATCATAATCACTCATCAACCATACATTATTATAAAGAAAATTTACATGGAGAGGTATGTACTAATAATATTGAAAGAACTTAAGTAGAATGAATACAAAGACAGTAGCAAAGATTCTGACATGAGTGACACCAGAGGATTACATAGAAACATAGAAAATAGGTGCAGGAGTAGGCCATTCGGCCCTTCGAGCCTGCACCGCCATTTGATATGATCATGGCTGATCATCCAACTCAGTATCCCATCCCTGCCTTCTCTCCATACCCCCTGATCCCTTTAGCCACAAGGGCCACATCTAACTCCCTCTTAAATATAGCCAATGAACTGGCCTCAACTACCTTCTGTGGCAGAGAATTCCACAGATTCACCACTCTCTGTGTAAAAAATGATTTCCTCATCTCGGTCCTAAAAGTTTCCCCTCTTATCCTTAAACTGTGACCCCTAGTTCTGGACTTCCCCAACATCGGGAATAATCTTCCTGCATCTAGCCTGTCCAACCCCTTAAGAATTTTGTAAGTTTCTATAAGAACCCCCTCAGTCTTCTGAATTCCAACGGATTGGGAGTACTCCACCTCTATTCAAAAGCAGAAAAAGTTGAGCAGATTAATCACTGGGTAGCTAATTTGATATCAATAATGAACATATTTTACAAGGTTATTGTACCAGATAAATTTAACACGCATTTAGAAATGGTGTCAATAAAATGTAAGCTATTTGAGAATGTATTGGAACATTGATAAAGGAAATACATTGGGTAAAACACATGTAGATCTTCATAAGCTGTTTGGTCAGTTACTAAAATGGGGATTGTTGCTACAATTGTGATGCTTTGTGTTACTCATATTTAATTTTAAATACAAACATAAAACTTTGAAGCAGAGTAGGTTACTTGTTCCCTGAATTTGTACTGCCACTTAAAAAGGTCATGGTTGATCTGATTGTAACCCCAAATTCTACATTCTCTTCTACCTATGATAGCTTTTTATCCACTTGCTTATTAAATATATACCTATCTCTGACTATAATATTCAAAGACTCGAGTATCAAAGACTAATTTTTTAAAATAAATTATCTTTAGTTCCTGGTTATTTAACAAGAAGAAATGTTCTTCCCATATTCATTCTGTCAGGATTCCTCAAGGAGTGTGCTATCTGATGTTTTACCAATCACCACACATCCTAGCCCGAGAGGATGTACCAGAATTATTAGTTTTATTTTTAAATGAACAGTGTCAAGCAGTCATTTGCAAACCTACAGTCCTTTGGGCTTCACCCAATTACCCACCTCTGTGATCCATCCCTACCGAATATCCTCTCGGTGTGTTTCTACAAACTACTGTTTGTACATATATATATTTTACTGTTCATTATTCTATGTTCGCTCTTCTGGGTGAGATACTAACTGCATTTTGTTGCCTCTGTACTTTACACTGCACAATGACAATAAAGATTGAATCTGAATCTGAATCTGCATGTGCTATACCATTTTAGCAACTTGTTCTTAGCCGAGAGAATCTTGCCTCGGGGAAGGGCACACACAAAATTAAATTAGTTTCCCTCCATAGCACTATTTTAATCAGTGTCCTGAGGAGATGAAGAATTCAGTGGCTCAAGTTCTGAAAATAGAGTTGAATAAGTCACACTTTTAAGACATGGCCCAAATGCCTTCACCGATAATGGGACACTGTGTGGGATACTCAATTAAAAAATGCTTGTGTTATGATGGACTAGGATTTAAGCACAGCCATTATGACAAATGCATTATTGCACAAGTCTTATTGCTGGAAATAGTCTATTTTCTTAATATAGCTCCCTCGAACACTATATGTTTTAGAGTAGTTCTGAATCTTAATTGCATACCATGGTACACTGAGGTTTGCAGTACAGTTGGTTTGCTCATCCTGATATTGATGGCCCTTTGCTAAAGCAACCAAAACTCTCATTCAGCTCTCGTCCTTTGTTATTTATATCTTCAAATAGTAATTCAATTTTCCTTTGTAAAACAATACGAGTACAAGGACATTTTAACCTTTGAGCCTGTCTTGTTTCTAATGGAGTGCAGTGTTCAGGTAATGCAGAAAATACCGAGGTGCCATTTTTCACCTGGTGATATTAAAACAAAATTGTCTCGGTCTTTTCCGATGGGTTTTTAACAACATAAGGCATAATTTAATTTTGAAAAAGAGTAGGAGAGTGCTAACTGACATTTACTTCACAAATCAAAAAATACTAAGAAACATAATCTAGCCCTTGTCATTTTTCTGTTTCGCTGTGAACACATTGGCAATGATATTTCCAACATTATCACTCTGTCCGCATTTCGAGGAGTATTACTGGCTGTAAATCATTTTGAGATGTCCTGGGGTCGTAAATAAATATGTGTTTTTGTTTGATGCGTGTCAGCTGGTCTCAAAGGAGCACCGTCTTCAAAAATATGATTACAGCTACAAATTCCTCTTCGCCCCTTATTGAATTTATTAGTGGCCATAAATTTCCCAAAACTACTCATAATTGCAAGCAGAACTTCTATAGAAATACCTTTATTCACTAGAAAGAATATGGTACTCGCTGCAATAAGGTTAACAGCATTGATTAATCAAAAGCTAAGTAAGTCGAGAAGAAAGAATGGATATTCTGAAATGGTTGGGTTAAAAAGATTTTTTTAAAGTGTCTTGAAACATGGGAACAGGGTGGAAATGCGCCCTTCGACCTATCAAGTCCATGTCAAATGCTAAGAGCCCATCTACGCTTGTGCTAAACTAGGGATGGCACCGTGGCGCAGCAGTAGAGTTGTTGCCTTACAGTGCTTGCAGCGCCAGAGACCCGGGTTCGATCCCGACTACGGGTGCTGTATGTACAGAGTTTCTATGTTCTCCCCATGACCTTGTGGGTTTTCTCCGAGATCTCAGGTTTACTCCCACTCTCCAAAGGCGTACAGGTTTGTAGGTTAATTGGCTTGGGTTTGTATATTTGGTATGTATAAATTGACCCTAGTATGTGTAGGATAGTGCTAATGTTTTTTATGTTTTTTTTAAATTTTTATTAGAATTTTTATTGTACAAAGAGAAAATAATCAACATAACAGTTATACAATTTTCGTACTGCTTCAGTTTTAACATTTTATAAACTAATAACTAAATCGGAAAAAAAGAAAAAGGAAAAAAGGGAAAGAAAGAAGATAAGAAAAAGAAAAGAAAGAATTTCAAGAAAATCACGAAAAAGAAAAAAAGAAAGACCTTAGAACTAATGAAAAAGTGAAAGAAGCGGAGATATATCCCACTGCCCTTCCATACGCCCGCTCACCTAACCCTAGCGTCGGTTTTGAGTTTGTGTTCAACCATTATGTTGTTGAAGAAATTCAATAAAAGGAGACCATATTTTGTAAAATTGATCTGGTTTGTCAGTCAAGATAGTGCTAGTGTGCGGGAATCGCTGATCGGCGCAGACTCGGTGGGCTGAATGGCCTGTTTCCGTGCTGTATCTCTAAACCAAACTAAACTAATGCTTGTTTATTCCCCCATCTTCTCCTTCCAGAGTTTGTCACTTACGTACATACTGCGGGCAATTGACAAAGTCCATATCCTGCACATCTTTGGGATGTGGGAGGAAACCAGAGCCCTCAGAGGAAAGCCATATGTCACAAGGAGAATTGGCAAACTCCATACAAACAGCACTGCAAATCAGGTTTGAATCTGGGTTATTGGAAATGTGCGGCAGCATCTCTACTAACTATGCCACTGTGCCTCTTCCAAGAGGGAGAACGGAAGCTCATGAACCATAAATACTGCCATTAATCATTCGAGCCAAAGATCTGTTTTTACGTAAAAATCTCAATATAATTTTGTTAGCTTTGCTAATTTTTTAAAGTAAAATTGTTCATCATGACCTCCATATCCTAATATATCCACTTCCTCAAGTTTTCCCCAGTGCCTTAAAGAATGCAAAAAATGTGATCACACTTGTAGGCATAAATCACAACTGTCAAGACAATATCCATGGAATTTAAAAACACTCTTGATTCTTGTGTGGTTTGAAGATCTCTATTAAAAGGTGCATTATTTGTCTACTATTGGAGCATGGAATAGGAGCTATTTAATTTCATAGGAGTAACGTATTAGTTAAATAAATGTTCTGAAGAAGCTGAAACACTAAATCTGTTCCTTTCTGCAGATGCTTCTTGAGCTGCTGAGTGCTTTTACATTTCCCTTGTTTTATTCCAGATTCCAAAACAGCATCTGTTTTTTTTTTTTTTTCAGTTAAGTAAATTAATTTGATACATTTCTTCAAATATGATTGACATAAGTTACTTATCGTGAGAGGTGATAGAAGCCAGTGAATATAGAAGATGCAGGTTAATGAAATGCTTCCAAACATCTCTGAGTATTTGATGGTATTTTCACCTCCAAGTCAAATGATTCTGTGTTCAAATCCCAATCAAGAGACAAAAGCACAAAGAATTGGTGTGTATGCACCTGCACAGATTTGAAGTGTTACAATGTGAAAGTGCTGTTAGTTGTTTGCAATATTAAATAAAGGCCCTTTCTGGCCTCACAAGTGGATTTAAATAATTTGTTGGCACTATTGAAGAGCAGGCAATTAATCTTAGTTTTCTCGATAATATTGCTATTACTCACATAACTTAAACAAAAAGTGGTTCAAAGTTGAGGCCCGTGACTGGTGTGTCCTCATCACAGTCCTAAATGGCCTACCCCATATTCTTAAACTATGACCCCTGGTTCTGAGCTTCCCCAACATCGGGAACATTTTTTTCTTGCATCTAGCCTGTCCAATCCTTTAAGAATTTTATATGTTTCTATAAGATCCTCTTACATCCTTCTAAATTCCAGTGAATATAAGCCCAGTCGATCCATTCTTTCATCATATGTCAGTCCCGCCATCCTGGGAATTATCCTGGTGAATCTACGCTGCACTCCCTCAATAGTAAGAATGTCCTTCCCCAAATTAGGAGACCTAAACTGCACACAACACTTCAGGTGTACTCACCAGGGCCCTATACAACTGCAGTAGGACCTCCTTGCTCCTACACTCAAATCCTCGCGCTATGAAGGCCAACATGCCATTAGTTTTCTTCACTGCCTGCTGTACCTGCATGCTTACTTTTAATGACTGATGTACAAGGACACCTAGGTCTTGTTGCACCCCCCCCCTTTCCTAATCTGACACCATTCAGATAATAATCTGCCTTCATAGTTCCCTGAAAGTGGTGTCACGGGTCGACAGGGAGGTGAAGAAGAAATTTAATATGTTGCCCTTCATCAGTCAGTGCATTGAATAATAAAATTGTGTTGGTATGTTGCAGTTGTCTAAGATGTTGGTGAAGCCGTAGTACTGCAAGTACGGGAACATTTTTCGGGAACATTACTGCAAGTACGGCTTTGATCAGTTTTGGTCACCCTGCTGTAGGAAAGATGGCATGAAGCCAGAAAGAGTGTAGAAAAGATTTATGGGGATGTTTACAAGACTCAAGGACTTCCACGACTGAGTTACAAGGAGGTCAGGCAGACTAGAACACCAATTTATATTCTAAAACACCAATTCATCTAAAACACCAATTTATATTCCATTGATCTACTGCAGAGCCTGCTGTCGCCTTTGATATACATCGAATTTACAAACATTATACCTTTATGTATTTTAAGAAGACACTTGATGGGCATTTATTAAATATTTATAGTATGTAACGCAGAACTAGTGATTGAAAAGATTGTTGATGATAGTGATCTCAAATCAAATTACTCACCAAAGGTTGGTGTACTGGTGTTTAATTTATGTTTTCAACAGAACTACTGAAATCTAGATTACATTAGATCTTTAGCTCAAACATTGATGAAAGAGCTGAAGTTTAATGATAGGCTAAGAGTCATTACTCTTGATCTCAATTCAATACTTAATCAAATGTGACTTTGAGCAGCAGAAATGAAATTGAAATCAATGGAATTCAAGAGAAATGCTCTGTTGGCAGCAACTTTAGCTTATTCAAAAAAAGATGATTGTGATTTTAGTTGTTGGAGGCCGTTCAACTCAGTCCCAGGATGTGGCTGCAAGGATCCCTTAGGGCAGTCCAAGGTCGATTGTCCATTGCTGTTAATTCTTTCACTAATGATCTTCCCTCCATCATAAGCCCTTATGTGGAACAATTCATGAACAATGTTTATCTCCATTCCATTTCCAAAACCTGCAAACGTGCTCATACTTGATTTGGTCGATGACAAGTACTGTTCATGTCGCATAAGTACTAACTAATTGGAGAATGTAATCACTTCCCCTCAGCATACACTACCATTGCCATGATCATATCCCTCATACTCAGCCAAGGGCAGATCTGTGGCTGGATATCCAAAGACTTGTCCCACCCCAGTCTTTCCTCCTTCTCCCCTCTCTCATGAGGCAGAAGACATGGAAGCTCGAAAATGCACATCCCCAGACGCAGGAAGAGCTTTTTCCCCTTGCTTATCAGGTTTCTGAATAATCTTTCCATAAGCCAGGATACTCTCAACTCTACCCCATTGCAGACATTGGACTTTGCCTGTGGCATTGGTGTGCTCCAATGCTGTGAACTATATTCTGCACTCTGTCTCTTCCCTTTTACTCAACTTATTGTACTTTAGTTTGACTTGATTGTATTTATGTATAGTATTGTCTGATCTGATGGGATAGTATGCAAAACAAAGCCTTGCAATCTACCTCAGTCAACGTGACAATAACATAGCTAAACCTAGCATTATATTAGTGTCCAGAAATCAATTGAAGCTTCTCTATCCACAATACACAAGATCGGTGTGAAGGAATAATCTCCAGTTGCTTGAATGAATACAATTACAACACTCAAGAAACTAAACACCATTCAAGACCAAGGAGACTACTTGAGTGGCGTCACATCCAACACTAGTCTGAGCATTCACTTTCTCTCCCACCAGTGAGCCATGGTGCAGTGCATTGTAATTACAAGATCCACTATCGTCAAAGCTTCTTTGACAGCATTTTCCAAAGCTGCCTCTTCTACAGCTTAGAAAAAACAAGGCACAAGGAACCTTAAGAACAACACCACGTCCAGAATCCACTAAGTTACTCACCATCCTGATTTGGAAATGCATTGCCAGTGGTATAAGGCAACAACATATCACTCCCCTCTTAAGGTCAATTAGCAATGGGCAATGAATGCTGACCTTGCTTATGCACAGTGACTTGATAATGAACAAGGCAGGAGACAAAGGGGAGACACCTCTATTCGCTACAAAACAGAGTGGGCATTACAGCAAGAAGAGGGGGGAACAGGAGGGAACAGGTAGTATTAACAAGATTGAGGATAGGACACACTCACCTGAACAGCACATTAAAAATATTGGGAAAACACCCTACTGGGCTGTGTGAGGAATGCCATCAACCAGAAACAGTTCAGCATGCCCTAGTTGCATGTAGGAGATATGAGACAGAAAGAGGATTTATGATCATTGAAATGAGGAAAATTGGATTGACAGAAATATCAGTAAAGAACATTCTAGAGTGTGGAGGGAAAGGAAAAGGAATAAAGTTGTTGTTTGATTTCTTGAGGGCCTCTGGGCTTATAAAAAGGATCTAATATAAAGACATGAGTACTGTGGAATGAAGCCAGAAGGTGGCAGCAATGCAACATTGCGGATGCCGGCTGCCGTAAAACTCCAAAGAAGAAGAAGAAGAAGAATGAACAAGGCACAGGCCTTGGCAATCAGTGAAAAGATTCAGTGAAACAACTTTGGCACTGTGGGAGACAACAGCGACATTGATACGAGGTAAGGGGGAATCTGGAATTAAGCAAAAAAGATCTTAGCATTAAGAAATGGGAGTGTGAGTGAGAGAAACGGGAAGAGGGAGAAAGAGAGAGAGAGAAAGAAAGCGAAAGAAAGAAAGAGAGAGAGAGAGAGAGAGAGAAAGAGAAAGAGAGAAGGAGACAGAGATAATAGAGAAAGAGATAAAGAGATAGAGATAAAGAGATAGAGAAAGAGATAGAGATAGAGAGAAATAAAGAGATAGAGAGAGAAAGAGAGAGAGAAAGAGAGAGAAAAAAAGAAAGAGAGAGAAAGGGAAAGAAAGATAGAGAGAAAGACAAAGAGAGAGAGAGCGAGAAAGAGAAAGAGAAAAAGGGAGAGAAAGAGAAAGGCAGAAAGAGAAAGGGAGAAATAAAGAGAGAGAGAGAGAGAAAGAGAGGGAAAGCAAGAGATAAAGAAAGAGAGAAAGAGAGAGAGAGAGAGAAAGAAAGAGAGAGAGAGAAAGAGCAAATGAAAAAGAGCAAGCGAAAGAGAAAGAGAGAAAGAGAAAGAGAGAGAGAGAAATAGCGAAAGCGAGAAAGAAAGAGAGAAAGATAAAAAGAGAACTAGAAAGAGAGAAAGAGGGAGACACACATACATACAAGCGTGCATTGTACTGCAAGCGAAAAGGCTCTGTCACAGAAATACCATGACATACAGTGTAGCTGTAGCTGTTGATGAGATACACTGGCCGTGAGTCATTCACAACTGGCATTAGTTAAGAGAAACTAAGTAACACTGCAAGCAAGTGAGGGATTATGGAATTATTGCTGAGGCAGATCATGGCGATGAGTGGGGGCACTGATGCTGAATTAGCAAAACCTTAGCCTTGGTGCTGAATGAGGTAGAACCTGTTGCCAAGCAACACAGCAATGGTCTTCATTAAAAAGGTTGGGCCCCAAAACAAGACAGAACCTGGCACTGATTTGGAAACAATCCGGTGCTTAGTCAGGAACTCTGGCACTGATATTGAGAGAAACCCTGGAAATGACACTAGGCAAGAGAAACCCTGGCATTAGATCAAAGAGAAACCGATACTAATTCACAATGACCCTCAAACCATATGATAGAAATTCTGGCATTGAGTCAGATGGATCCTGGCACTAAACGCTCGGATAGGAGCACTGGCACTGTGACTCTGTGAGAAAGGCAGGAGCTCTTCATAAGAGTTTTAGTGCTACTTCTGCCTGACCTCTTGAGTGCCTGTCAGGCAGAAAACATTTGACATACATCCAACTTGAACACATTTGTGCCCTTTCAAGTTCATGCCACTGAATAAGATAATATCTTGACATGATGTGAGAGACATTAAGTAAGAGAGGGATTCCGACACATTGTGGAAAATTAAATCAGTTCAAAGACCACTACTACAGGAAGGACACTTTAGATGCATCAGTAATCCTCATCCATTCCTGCTCTGTGCTTAGCTAGCATTGTGCCCACTGTCAGTTGAAGCTCCATGCTTAATATTGGTCTACACTTTTTCCTCCAGAGCCCACTGAACTGTGTTGTATAGGATGTCTGACTTTCCTGTCAAGCATAATCATCACAATTTCCTTAATCGCACACATCTAACACAGAGTTATTGTATCATGCAGCACGTAAACAGACCCTTGGGCCCAAGTCATCCATGCCGACCATGATGCCTATTTACGCTCGTCCCACTTCCCCATGTTTGACCCATATCCTTCTAAACCTACCATTGGGAAGAAGGTACAGGAGCCTGGTTCAAGAACAGCTTTGTTCAATCAATATCGGCTCTTGGATCACAATGCACAACTCTAATCACAACCCTACCTCAGCACCAAACTACTAAGGACTTTGTATAAGGTTGTACTACATGGTTCACCTGGCAGTATTATGGTCTTGTTACCTGGAATAATTGATAATTACGTGTAGGAAGGAACTGCAGATGCTGGTTTAAACCAAAGATATACAGAAAAGCTGGGGTAACTCAGAGGGACAGGCAGCATCTCTGGAGAGAATGAATGGGTGATGTTTCGGGTCAAGACCCTTCTTCAGATTAGTCAGGGGAAAGGGAAATGAGAGATATAGACGATGATGTAGAGATAAAGAACAATGAATGAAAGATGTGCAAAAAGTAAAGATGATAAAGGAAACAGGCCATTGTTAACTGTATGTTGGGTGAAAACGAGCAGCTGGTACGACTTGGGTACGGAGGGATGGAGAAAGGGCTGGGGTTACTTGAAGTTAGAGAAAGAAGAAGGGTCTCGACCCGAAACGTCACCCATTCCTTCTCTCCAGAGATGCTGCCTGTCCCGCTGAGTTACTCCAGCTATTTGTGTCTATAACTGATAATTAATTATTCTTTATTGTATATTTATTTTCCGTCTGTAAATCTGCAGCAAGTCAGAATTTCATTGAACTGGTCCCGGTGAACATGACAATTAAAAATCTCTTGGCAGTTGATTCTTTCTCTTGGGCCAAGCACAAACCCCTCTGGCACACCACTAGTCACGAACTTACAGTCCAAAAAAGATAATCCTCCACCATCATCCCCTGCATCCTACCATCAAGCCAATTATGTATCCAATTAGCTAGCTCTTCCTGATTCTCATGCGATCTAACCTTCCTCAGCAACTTAACATGTTGAAACTTATCTAAAGCCTTGCTGAAATCCATATAGACTATGTTTATCACTGTGCTATCTTTGACCTTCTTGGTTAATTCTTCAAAAAACTCAATCAAGTTCGTGAGATATGATATCCCGTGCACAAAATCATGTTGACTATAAGTTCATGTCATACGAGCAGAATTATGGGCTTGTCCCACTTAGGTGATTTTTCAGGTGACTGCCAAGTTGTAGCAGGTTGCTGAAAAACCGACACATGTGCACGCACGCACGCGCACACACACATCACTTCCTCCACCAGATAGTTATGCAGGCGGGGGACAGGGCAAGCGCTGTCTGAGCGAAATTCACACGGTGCCAAGCCAATGTGAATACACACCACGATGAACAAGAAGGTTGGCGCTGTAATTAAGACGGTGAAAGCACAGTGTATGGGAAATGTCACTTAAGTCCTATAAAAGAGGGTGGGGGGGGGGGGGTGAAAGGGGGGTGAAGGGGGAGATGGGGTGGGGAGAAGGAATGGAGACAATTTTTAAGAAGCCAGAGATACACGGCTGTGAAGCTCGGCGGACTTTAACATTACCGGTCAGTTATCCTTCGTTCTGAAAACTACTGTACCAATGGGCCAATGAAATTCACCGGTCAGCACCGGTTACAACCTACGAGAACCTATGGCAACCTACGGCCTCCTGGCGACCCACTACCACTGCACCTACGGCAGGAGAATTCTCGCTGCACGAGAATTGCGGCTTCATTCTGGTCGCCGCTGATTTTTCAACGTTGAAACATTAGTGGCGACCAGAATGAAGCCGTGACTAGTTCTGAGAATGCGGGAACTACTCACGACCATGAAGGCGACACCCCGGCAACCACCTGCGAACATGTGGCGACCGCATAGTCTCCTGTAGTCGCCTAGATGGGACAGTTCGGTCCATCGAGTCTACTCCGCCATTTAATCATGGCTAATCTATCTTTCCCTCTCAACCCCATTTTCCTGCCTTCTCCCCATAACCCCTGACAACTTACCTAATCAAAAACCTGTCAATCTCCGCTTTAAAAATACCCAATGACTTTGCCTCCAGAGCCGTTTGCAGCAATTAATTCCACAGATTCACCACCCTCTGGCTAAAGAAATTCCTCCTCCTCTCCTTTCTAAAGATTTTATTCTGAGGCTGTGTCCTCTGATCCTAGACTCCCCCACTAGTGGAACCATCCTTTTTACAACCACTCTATCCAGGCCTTTCATTATTTGATAAGTTTCAATGAGAATCCCCCTCATCCTTCTAAACTCCAGCCAAGAGTACAGGCCAAGTGCCATCAATTGCTCATCATCCGTTAACTTAATCATCCCTGGGATCATTCCCAGAAACCTCCTCTGGACCCTCTCCATGCTGGCACATCCGTCATCAGATATGGGGCCAAAAACTGCTCACAATGATACAAATGCCGTCTAACCAGCGTCAGTTACAACATCAGCCTTACATCCTTGCTTTTATATGCTGGTCCTCTCAAAATGAATGTTTTTGCCTTCTTCACTACAGTTTCAACCTGCAAATGAACCTTTTGGGATAACTGGATCAGCACTCCCTAGTCTCTTTTCACCGCCAATTTCTGATTCCTCTTCCCACTTAGAAAATAGTCTTTAGAAAATATGCCTTTATTCCTACTAACAAAGTGCATGACCGCACACTTTGCTACGCTTTACTCCATCTGCCACTTTTTTGCCCACTCCCCCAACCTGCCCAAGTCTTAATGCAGACCCTCTGCTTCCTCTACACTATCTGCCACTCCTTCTATCTTTGCATCATCCAGAAACTTGCCCCCAAAGCCAACGTGACGAGTAGCAGACCCAACACTGACCCTTGCGGAACACCACTAGTCACCTCTGGAACCAGAATCAACCCCTATCTTTCTAAATCCACGTGTATCTTATCCTTCAGAATTCTCTCCTGTAACTTACTTACCACAGGTATTAAGCTTACGGATTTATCTTTGCAGCTCTTCTTAAATAAAGGTACAATGTTAACCCTCCTCTAGTCCACCAGCACTTCAACCAGAGCTAACAATGATGCATATATCTCAGCCAGGACTTCTATAACTTTTTTCTCTATCTTCCCACAGTGGTCTTGAATATACCTGATCAGGCACTGATGATTTATCTACCTTCATACATTTTAAGTCGGGCACCTCCTTTATCGTCAACCTGACTATCCCCAGGTCGTCCCTGTTAACTTCAACAAGTTCCCTAGTCTTAATGTTTTTCTCCATTGTATAAATATAGGCAAAGTACTCATTGAGGACCTTGCCCATCTCCTGTGGTTCCACACATAGATGTCCACATTAGTCTTTGAGGGGCCTTATTCCCTCCCTAGTTACTCTTTATCCCTGAATATACATAGAATCCCTTTGGATCTTCTCTGCCAAAGCTATCTCATGCCTCATTTTGCCCTATTCTGCTTAAATATATTCTTGCATCCTCTATAAACATCCAGAGATTTGCTTGATCCCAATTGCTTCTACCTGACCCATGTCTCCTTTTTCACTGTTCAGAGCCTTGATATTTCTTGCCATCTCAGGTTCCATAATCCTGCCAGCCTTGCCCTCCACTCTAATAGGTGCATGAAAACCTTGAATTCTTGTTATTTAAAGGGCCTGTCCCACTTGGGCGTCATTTGCGCTTCATTTACGCAACATCATTTACGCGTCACGATGCACGCGTCGTGACACGCACGTGATGTGTGCATGGCGTGCATTTCGTGCGCATGGTGCGTGATGACGTAGGCAGTGACGCGCGGCGCCCCATAATTTTGGTATTCACAAAATCTTTGCGTGCCACCTGCGTGACGCAAATGACGCTCAAGTGTGACAGGCCCTTAACTTTTATATAGCCTTCCAATTGCCAGACATCCCTTTGCTTCCAAACGACCTACTCCAATGATTTGGGTGCTCCCATTTCTTGAGTTATTTGTTGCTCGACATTATTGTTAATCTGATACTCCAGTAGCAAAACATCCATCGCTGTAATTCCCTTTACATGACATTGACAATTAATATTTCATTTGCATTCAATTTCCTATTCCTGAGCAATCAAGTATGCTAATATATTAACCATGCTAATATATTAACTGGGGGAAATTGCCTATTATTGCAAAGGTTTCAAAGGTCTTTTATTGTCACCTGTACCAATTAAGGTACAGTGATGTGCGAATTACCATATAGCCACATGAAAAAAAAAGTAACAAGACACACATCTACATAAAAGTTAACATGGAACATCCACCACAGCTGATTCCCCACATTCCTCACTGTGATGGAAGGCATAAAAGTCCAATCTTCTTCCTCTTTATTCTCCCGCGGTCGGGGCAGTCGAACCATCCACAGCCAGGGCGTTCGAAGCTTCCCCAGCTGGCGGTCAAAGCCCTGCATCGGGGCGGTCAAAGCTTCCCCAGCTGGCGGTCAAAGCCCTGCATCGGGGCGGTCAAAGCTCCTGTGTCGTGGTGGTCGAAGCTCCTGCGGCTTGGAGTTCCCCGAAATCGGTCTCTAACTAGAGATCATGAGCTCCGCGATGTTAAAGTCAGCAGGAACCCACAGTTGGAGCTCCGAGGTCGATCCCTGGCAAAGGCAGGGATCGACCTAACAACAGCATTGCTGGCGCCACCCGGTTGAATGTGCGTTTCAGTTTAACGCCAACCCGCTTGTTGTTATTCTGGTGTAAATTATAGCCAAGAGGGGAAAGTAGCCCGTCTCGAACTTTAGTATTTAACGAGAAAGATTCATGTATTGATTGAATCAAGCACCGGGGTGGAAGATTGCAACCTTCACGTGGTCCGCCCTGTTTCGACTAATGCAATCAACTCGACATGCACAAACGGAAGATCAAGTAGATCAAGTTGTCCAACAACTTTAGGCTGTGCACGCCACACAAAAGAAGAAGAATCAAACACCAAAATGGAGTTGCCTAACACTGACCTTGGGTGAGATAGATCAACACTCTGAGTGATAGGGACCATGCCACCAAATTAAATTGATTCCACGTGCGATTAGACTGATTGTGCTGTTGAATAAAGGAGGTCTAAGCAATGGTGCTGATTGAAAACCAACGCAACACTGTCCTGCAGCCTGAAAACCCTGGCTACCAACACTGCTTGTGGCAGTAACAATAGGGAAAACATATCATGAAACCAAGTCAGGGTTACCCAGTGATGAGTAGGACAGAATTTAGTATATCTGTGGAACTGAGTCACAACCTGGCAGTTATTTACACTCTGACACAGAGTTAGAGACGCAGCCTGGGGCATGTAGTGAGATATACTCTGGCATTGAAACCGTGCACCAACATGTTACTGAAATACAACTTCAGACAAAAATCAGAGAGGCCTGGTATTGACATTGAGACACATCCTCACTCTGAGCAGGTGGGAGTCCCAACAAACACTCTAATAAGCACACTGGCACCCAGGATAGTCCAAAGTACTTTACATGTAAAAACTATTATCAGTGAAATGCGGAGCTTTCAAGATGGCACCTTTCATCAAGGAACTCCACCAACTTGGCCATATTCTCTTCTCACTGTTACCATTGGAAAGAAGGTAAGGAAACCTGAAGATCGATACAACCCGGATCAAGATAAAGCTACTTATCTCAGGCACAGTCTTAAGTTGGTTCAGGTCATATTTACAAGATAGGAACTATTTTGTTTCCATTGGAGACTTTGTATCGGAACCAACCAACGTGACGTGTGGAGTACCACAAGGTTCGATCTTAGGGCCCTCTTTATTCAACATCTACATGCTCCCACTAGGGCAAATCATGCGATATAATAATATTGACCACCACTGCTATGCCGATGACACTCAAATCTATGTAGCGCTATCACCAAATGATTATCGCCCCATAGATCTGTTGTGCCAGTGCATTGAGCAAGTCAAAGACTGGATGTGCCAAAATTTTCTCCAACTAAATAAGGACAAAACGGAGATAATTGTTTTTGGTGCTAAAAAAGAAAGGCTTAAAGTAACCCAACACCTTCACTCTCTGTCCCTGAAAACTTCAAACAAAGCCAGAAATCTTGGGGTCATTATGGATTCAGATTTAAATTTCGACAGTCACATCAAATCAGTAACAAAATCGGCCTACTATCACCTCAAAAACATAGCAAGATTAAGAGGACTCATGTCTGCTCAAGATTTAGAAAAACTTATACATGCCTTTATTAATAGTAGGCTAGATTATTGCAACGGTCTCCTTGCAGGTCTTCCAAAAAAAACTGTCAGGCAGCTACAGCTTGTTCAGAACGCTGTTGCTAGAGTTCTAACAAAGACCAAAAAATTTGAGCATATTACACCAATTCTTAAATCCTTACATTGGCTCCCTGTATGTCAGAGAATTGATTTTAAAATCCTGCTGCTCACCTATAAATCACTACATGGTTTAGGGCCAAAGTATATCACTGACATGCTTCCACTATATAAGCCTTCTAGACCGCTAAGATCTTCTGAAACCAATCTGCTAGTGATTCCCAGAGTAAATACAAAACATGGGAAAGCAGGATTTAGTTACTATGCAACAAATAGCTGGAATAAACTTCCTGAAGATTTAAGACTTGCCTCAACTTTGACCACTTTTAAAACAAGACTGAAAACTTTTATGTTTACTTTAGCTTTCAGCTAAATCTTAACTACATTGCACTTTTAACTTTTGCACTTTTTATAATGCATTTTTAATTTTGTTTTTCTTTTCTTTTAATTCTTCTATTTTATTTCATTTTATTATTTCATTTATTGTATGACATGTTTTTATGTGAAGCACTTTGAGTCTGCCTCGTGTATGAAATGTGCTATATAAATAAAGTTGCCTTGCCTTGCCTTGCCTTGCCTACTTTCCTGCAAATATTAGTTTCTTGAACTGCACAACCCTAAACCTAAGGTACACAAAAATGCTGGAGAAACTCAGCGGGTGCAGCAGCATCTATGGAGCGAAGGAAACAGGTAACGTTTCGGGCCGAAACCTTCAACCCTAAACCTACCTTGGCAACAGGACAATACAGACCACGTCTTGAACTACCATAGACTTGTTTTCTAATTACGTATTTCTGCACTAATGTTTTGTCTATTTGAACGATTGCTTTTCATTCTTTGCAAGATTCATGTGCAATTTGTGTGCAACTTATGTGATTTGCGTTTTTGTGTGTTGTCTGAATCCTGTGAGCAAGATTTTCATTGTACTTGAACCTCTACCTGTACCTATGACAAGTAAAATAAACTTGACTTGACATGACTAATCTAAGGAATACTGGGTTCATTTTCTGCAGAGTAGTGTCTTGCAAATACATACTCAGTAAATCTATTTTTCATTTGTTCCATTGAGGCCGAATTAGTTATTGCACTTGCAGACAGACAAAATTTTAAAAAAGTTTCCTAATTGACTGAAAGAGGTTGAGCTTAAATGCGCACAAAATATCTGGAGGCACTGGCATTTGGTGCTCTTTATCCTGGTATTGACAGAGTTTCCTTAGTCATCTTTCCAATGATCCTTCTTTTTATGTCTATTCTCTTTTGATGGTATTGCTAGGGTTCAAGTGTCGTCAAGGTGAGTCACAACACCCGAGAATGTCACCCCGTGCACTAGTGAGGGAGTAACGCTCTGATGGAAATCCCAACTTTCCAAGGGGACATTAGACTGAAGCCCTGCCTGTCCTCTAAGGTAAGAGGGTCACATGGACATAAAAGGTCACGTGCATTATTAATCTCACCCCTAAATATATCTGCACAAAAGTTAATTTGTCCAACAAATTTATCCTTCAATCAAAAGTTCTGAAATATATTATTACATCATGAATACACTGTGGAAATTTCCTGTGCACAGATTGGCAGCAATGCTTTCAAGTACATTTAAAAATACACTTTACCAGCTGGAAACCAATTTGGGATATTCTGAAAAGAATATGAAGGGTGTTATATTAATTCATATATCTTTTTTTGGTTAGTGGCTTTCACAGTTCATTTATAACATGTGCTCGTTTTTCCCTTATCTATAACATTACATTGCAAAGGATTCAATACCAGGTCTGACAAGGTTGTCACAATGTTTGTTCCCCTCTATCACTCCCAAATTGTACGTTGTCTCCAAATCTCACAAACTTTAATCTCATCTGTAAATATATCTGCACAATAGAATATTTGCCCATATTTTCATCCCTCAAGCAATCAACAAACTTGATTGCTGAACTGCTATCAATTGAGGCGCCCAATGATTCTTAATTTTTAATTGGAAAATATTAATCATGAGTGAAAGGTACACAAAATTGCTGGAGGAACTCAGCGGGTGCAGCAGCATCTATGGAGCGAAGGAAATAGGCGACGTTTCGGGTCTGAAGAAGGGTTTCGGCCCGAAACGTCGCCTATTTCCTTCGTTCCATAGATGCTGCTGCACCCGCTGAGTTCCTCCAGCAATTTTGTGTACCTTCGATATTCCAGCATCTGCAGTTCCCTTTTGAACACAATCATGAGTGAAAGCTTGCTATGAAGAATTAAAAGATACAGGTACCCACCGGGACAATTTCTGCCTACAGATGTTAAAATTCTGCTGGTTCCACATTCAACAGTTGTTGCAAGTTCAGGAAACCGACTGGGCCTGCTTCACGTATATCAAGAGGGGCGTATGTGGTCATTAAGCTGCCATTACCAATGTTTCATATGAACCTCGAATACAATTAAACAAAATAATTCTATCACACTGAAAGGAAGTTTATGCAAGGGGTGGTAATGGGCAGAATGATTACAATATCGATCTCCACATAAAATCCCAGTTCTTGCTTGATATGTTACAAACCATAAATTAGAATAAGAATCCCGTCTACATCTGCTATCATCGCAGGTGAATGAAATCACCATACATGATTCTGAATTGGTTCAATGGCTCTTCTGAATTCATTACAAACCACACAGAGGCAGGAAAACAAGAGAAAAAAAAAATTGATACAGTCATCACAAAATCAATTGGGATGATAATTGAACCAATGTCAATGACCATATACAATTAATCACTGTTATTTGTTGCACCTTTGCAAATTATTCTCACTAAAGTCGTAAGAAAATATGAGAAATGTGAAATGTTTTAATCGTGAGATCTTCCACTGTGATTGTATTCTAGTAATCTAATGCTAACTATCCTTTTATTTTCTTTCCCTCGGTATACAAAATATCCATCATTATTATGTCTCTTTTATTTTTTGAAGTAAACTATTTTGTAAGTTGTCTCTTTACAATATTATTGTTTAGATTTCTAAAGACAGAAATGTTAACTGAAGGGTTGCACATTCTATTTAAATCTATCCATCTTGACATTAGGCAACTGAAACATACTGTCATACCTGTAAGGTCATCTAGACTCAGGGAAATATGGACAGGTTTATCTGAAGGTAGCCTCCTTGTGGTAATCATATGGCCACTGGTACTGGAGTTCGGATTGTAGTTTCTGTTCTTTCGCTGTGAGGAAAGATTGATAGTGGAATTCAATACAAATCCCTGTACTTGCTAAAATAAAATTAAAACACTGGATATGTAAAGTGCCATCATGCTGCTGAAACAACATCTGCTAAGTACAGCCCAATCCCTTCTAATGTCAAATGTAGTAGAAGTTAGTAGAAGTAATATTATGATAAACATGTAGTAGAAAACATCAGAATTCACTATATTATATATACTATAATACGTTTCACTATAATACGTACATTAATGTACAGACTTTATCAAAGGCCATGATAACCCAAGCTAATTGCCAGTCTTTACATGGCCATGGCTTAATAGAACATGAAAGTTATACAAAACCAAATGTAAGCTGTAGTTTGCCTTGTTATAAAATTGCAGTTCAGTTTTAATGCGTGCACACAGCCCACACCTATAGCCTTACCTTGGTCACTTCCACACCTGCCAACGCGAGGTTCTGGACAGACGTGTCTCTTGCCTGGTCTTTGCCTTGTCGGAGCATTAAAGATCAAATGTGAGACAGAGCACCTGCTGCATGGCAACAAATTGACACTGTAATAGGCACTGAGGCAGCTGGTACGACAGCATGCTGTTACCTGCACTTCCCATGGGCTCTGGGCTCCCTCAGGCCTGTTTTCTGTGGGCCGGACTTCCCCTCTCTTTCTTACTGTAAAAGGCGCTGAATCTTACTCACTCGCACAAAAGCAGCAGCAATTCCTCTGTGTGATGCGCCTATCATTTTTGTTTACAGTTCAGCAACTTTAGAGTGTAAAGTGCCTTAAAACTAGAAAACGATTGTCAGCATGACCCTGCCTGTGTCTGTTCAATACGGCAAACTCCTTTAAACAACATGACTCCAGTCAGTAAAAATGCCTGTGACCCCAATTAGCTCAGGGTGACATAGCCAGTTTGGACTGCAGCTGCAACAGTACGTAAATGTACCATGATGCAGCTTTCCAAACTGAGGCTCTGTGTGCCTCTGCACAACATGACAGCATAGTACACTTGAATGACAGTAATGACAGGTGTCAGCCTCATCTGACACGAAAGTCCTCGACATATTTTGGCACGTTTTCTTCAACTCATATCAAATAACCGCGTTTTGAGATGCAGCGTTCTCTTATAGCACGGGCTGATGAATTTGACAGTCAACCTCCAGCCATAATTTGTCTGTAAAATCAAGGACACGTTATTAAATATCTTGAGGAACTCCTAGAGTTTTATATAACATACTCAAGACACGGGAAAGGACAGTCATCCTTCGGGAAACAGCAAAACATATGAGATTGGATTAAAAACATCTAAAAAGATTAAAACTAGTTGGGTAGATTAGTAATTAATCTTCTGAGGGCCCCAGCTGCTATTTATAATCACCCTTTTTTGTTATATCTCCTCTTCTTTTAGGTTGTCCCAAGCCACATGCCATTCCCTAACAAATTGGGCAGGCAGTAAACCTCCTAATGCCATACTGGAATTGACTGCTAATAAATGTATGAGAGTGACTTTGTCTCTCTTGTCCTTCGATTTTTCTTCCACATCCAGAGGAAAGCACCATCCTTACTTACCCTTACCTGATTAGTTATATTAAGAATTATTGGCGTGAATCACAATATCTCTATCATACCCTTGGCACAAAGTCTAAAAATAATAAACACTTATGAATGTGCTATTTACCTCGTACGTTACTTAACTTTTCAACAAGTGGAGTGTTATCACCTGAATAGCATTTGAGTAAGACACAGCTCATCTGTTTGAAATTATCTGTAAACTACTAAGTAGGTCAGAACTGGTGCACTGTGCCTATTTAGGGTGCTACATTAAACAATGTCCATACCTTGGAAACTGTTTGGAACACGTGTGAGGGAGGCAACACTTCAGTTCTGAGGAGAGATTTTAGAGGTTGGGATTGTTCCAGTCAGAACTCAAAAACGATTAAGGGTGGAGTTGATCGAGGATTTAAAACCATTAAGTGTTTCAATATGGGAAGCAGCTCCTCTTTGTTTCGTATGTCAAAAATGTTAGGAACTCAAGTCGACACAAATTGAAGACTAAAAGAAATAACTAGGAAGAAACTTAAGCGGAATGTTTTTATAATCTGGAATGTGCTGCCCAGATGAGTCATGGACAGAAAACAGAGAGTAGGAATTTTTTCTTAATTTTCAAAAGTTGGGGGATTTGGGCACCAAAGCCGCAATGGCCATCCCATAGGGAAGGATCAGAAAGATATTCCCAACTCAAAATAGTAGGAAATTTGGAGAGCAGCAGATATTTACTTCCTTAACTACACTCATCCAGGCAATGGAAACTATTCCAGCATGCTCTTGGTGTGCCTTGTATGAGGTGGAAAGGCTTGCTGACTTGCTGACTTGCTTTTGAGATTTATATGGATGTTCCAGCTGAGGGTCTGGTCAACAGTGCCCTTGCAAATGTTGACGGCAGAGTAATTGACAATGCTACTGCTAAAGTGAACTTTTTCAAAAGGAAGATGGTTAGACAATACCTTGTTAGAAATAGTGAAGGCTTTGAACTGGCGTGATACTGGTGTGTGAAATGGTGTGTTATTTGCCACTTAACAGCCCATGGATAATATAGTTTAAGTTTTGCCTCATGCAGTGATTTCATGGGCATTTTCTGAAAATGCAATAATGTGAACAAACTCCATCTGATCGCATGATGGAATCAAGTTCACTGTTAAAAACGTGAAGCACCTAGATCAGGACATGACTTTAGCAGTTTCCGAGGTCAATGTCTTGGATCTGAGAAGACTGGTCACCAGGGCTCCTTGAAACTGGACCTTGCCAATTGCTACTGTGATGTCAAGGGCAGTCATTCTCATCGCACCTTTTGAATTCAGGTGTTTCTTTGGGTTCAAGTCTAGAGCTAAGTGGATCTGGAAAACGCCAAACAGGACATTAGTGAGCAGCTCATTGGTGGGTCAATCCAGTGGAAGTGTTAATAATGACACTTCCATCACTTGGCTCATGATTGAGAATAGACTGAGAGGGTGGTAACATGCAGGCTAGCAGTGCTGTTCGTGTTTCCAGATTGGCAGTATTACTCATGGGTTGTGACGGCAATCAGTACCGAGCTTTCAGTTATCCATGATTGATATGAATGATTCAGATGAAAGATGTGAATGCAATGTATCCAAGTTTGCTGATCATAGAAAGTAAACTGAGGAAGAAGTAATCAGTCTACAAAGTGATACAGGTAAGGGAGTAAGGGGGAAAGAAGGAACCAGGTGGAGTATAATGTGGTCAATCTTAGGTTATAAACTTTGGGAATAAGAATAGAAAAAAATAATATTTTTAATTAGTGAGAAACTAATAAATGGTGGTGTACAGGAGGATAGACACAAAAAGCTGGAGTAACTCAGCGGGACAGGCAGCATCTGGGGAGAGAAGGTATGGGTGACGTTTCGGGTCGAGACCCTTCTTCAGACTGAAGGAGTGTACAGAAAGATCCTGGTAATCTGGTTTATGAGACACAAAAAGTAAACATGCATGTCCATCATGCAATTGGAAAGACAAATTGTCTTTATTTAAATGAGTTTAGTTTAGTTTAGTTTAGAGATACAGAATGGAAACAGGCCCTTCGGCTTACCAAGACCACACCAACCAGCGATCACCCCGTACAATAACACTGTCCTACACACGAGGACAACTTACAATTTTAACCAAAGCCAATTAACCTACAAACCTGTACGTCTTTGGAGTGTGGGAGGAAACCGGAGCACCTGGGGAAAACCCACACGGTCACAGGGAGAATGTATAAAATGTTCGAACTCCATATAGACAGCACTCGTAGTCAGGACCGAACCTGGGTTTCTGGCATTGGAAGGCAACAACTTTAGCGCTGTGCTACTGTGCCGCCCTGGTGTTGAGAAACAAAACTACAACAGGCAAAACTACAATAAGCTCACACAAGGCTTGGGTGAAACCTGATTTAGACGACTGTTTTCAGTTTTGGTCACTATCTAAAGAAAGATGTTGATGCCTTGAAGCCATTTAATAGATTGATTGCATGGATGCTGGAAATGTCCTATGAAAACAAATTGTGTGTGATAGTTTGTAAAATAAGAGGTGACATCTAAGATGTTGTGAAGAGTTGTCAGGGTGGAGAGTCAAGAAACAGGAAATATAGATTCAGGATAAGGGAGTCACCATTTTTTACATGGAGAGTTATTAGTCTTTGGACATCTCTCTTTCAGAGAAATCTCTTAGAACAGGGTAGCATGCTGGCATAACAGTTGAGTTGCTGCTTCACAGCGCCAGAGACCCGGGTTCGATCCTGACTACGGGTGCTGTCTGTACGAGGTTCGTACGTTCTCCCCGTGATCTGTGTGGGTTTTCTCAGAGATCTTCGGTTTCCTCCCACACTCCAAAGACGTACAGGTATGTAGGTTAATTGCCTTGGTATAAGTGTGAATTGTCCGTAGTGTGTGTAGGATAGTGTTAATATGCGGGGATCGCTGGTCGGTGCAGACCCGGTGGGCCGAAGGGCCTGTTTGCACGCTGTAACTCTAAACTAAACTAAACTAAAATAGAATGATCTATCATAGGAACAGGCTCTTCAGCCCACAATGTCTAATCTGAACATGATGACAAATTAAACGAATCACCTCTGCCTGCATGTGAACCATATGCCTCCCTGCATATTCATTGCCTACCTAAAAAACAATTAAATGCTGCTGTCAAATCTATTCCACCACCACTCCTGGCAGTGCGTTCCAGGCACCTATCACTCTCTGTGTAAAAAAACTTGCTATGTACATTCTTGTTATGTACTAACTTGCTGAAACATCCCCCCTGCAACTTTAAGGCTGTGCCCTCTGGTCTTTGTAATTTGGAAAAACATTCTGACTGTCTACCCTATCTAAGGCCTCATAATTTCATTTACAGCTATCAGGACTTCCTTCAGTTTCTGGCACTCAAGAGAACACAACCCAAGGATTATCTCCTTATAGCTATTACTCTATAAAATAGGCAGCATCCTGCTAAACCTCTATTGCACCCTAACCATGGCCACCACATTCTTCCTGTAATGGAGCAACTGGAATTGCACTCAATATAGACCATGGGCCGAGGTGCTTTTTCGTTTCATTTCATGACCCAAATCACGTATCCACCTGTATTTATAACATATTGTGTAAAAATATTATAGAAATCATTCCTGAAACTCGTCAAGAACAAAACCTGCACATATTTTTAAAATATGAGAAAAACCTCCAATTTTCCGAGTAGTAATTGTCCAATTAAAGCATGTTTGACATTGAGTCGGACGCCAATTAACCAATCACCTTTGTTTCATGCTAGCTAGGCAGCGAGCACACTGGGATCATGGCTGCCTCCTAATAACATCACAAAAATAGCAAGGTTTCGAAGGCAGAAAGGTAATGTATTTGGTGATAATTTTGTTTTACAATTGATTTATCTTTGTAAAGTTATGATGTTGTGAACTGTGAAATAAAAATGATAAATAAAAATGTAGAGCTAGGGTTAGGATTAGGGTCAGGGTTTGTGTCAGGGTTAGAGTTAGGGTTAGGGTTAGGCATTTTCCTCTCAGTGGAAGAGGGTTAGGGTTAGGGCAGGGGTCGGCAGCCTACGGCCCACGGGCCAGATCCTGCCCGTAACCCGAAAACATCCAGCCCGCAGGCGGTTTTTTTTCTGAGGACTTCCGTGACAGAGCCGGCACTATGGGGGTGCTGAAGGCTGCCCTGGGTCAAGCTGAGCAACAGGGGGGAAGAGAGGGGGTCAGTGAGTCGGCCGGCCGGTGGGTGCTGTGAGGGGTCGGTCGGGCTGTTGGCCGGCCGGTTCTTGCAGTGGGCGGACTGAAGGAGCCGACGCTCTGGGGGTGCTGAAGGCGGCCCGGGCGGCTTGCAGGGCAGTGCTGATCCCCACTATGTTGACATTCGGTGTAATCGTGCCGTTGGGTAGGCTGCTGCTGATGATCCAGAAGGGCATGCTGGCCGGGGTGAACGCGTTGAGCGGCCACAAGTACGGAGCCCACAGTCAGTCCCAAAGCGGCTCCAGCTCCAGCCGTGGGCAGCTCTGGAAGGGGGGCGAGTTAGGGTTAGGGTTAGGCATTTTCCTCTCGATGGAAGATGCCTTAGCCTTCCCCCAGTCCCACTATGGCTGTGACCTCCACAATGCACACTGGCAGTCAGTGGGGTTCAGTACACGGGGGAACGCACAGGATCTGCCCTGATCCATTAATTAGGCGGGTTCAGGAGCCGGGAAAACCCAGGACCTCTGCGGCAGTCTCACTGAACATACACCTCTAGTCGGACTCAGAATTATATTCATTACTAGACTAAGTGGGACACATGTTCACAAGGGAGGGCTGGTCCCCCAACGCAATATTCCACCCCTCCACCAATTCCAATATTGGTGGCCAGTGTGGGGTGGGGGGGGGGGGGGGGGCTTTCTGGAGCGCTAGTATGGGTGTTGTGGGCTGAATGGACTGGTTTCCAGAGGGTTAGTATGGACTTTGTGGGCCAAATGGATTCTTGGGGTGGCAGCTCAGTCACTCAAGCCTGATGTGCTGGCAGCTCACTCACAGCTGGTGGGCTGGCAGTTGACATGGCTATTCCTTGAAATTCCATTTCAAGCAGGGTGCAAGGCCACCAAATTCAAGTGCAGTTTCTTACCACTTCAAGCAGGGTGCAAGGCCACCAAACTCAAGTGCAGTTTCATGCCACTTCAAGCAGTGTGCAAAGCCACCAAACTCAAGTGCAGTTTCATGCCATTTCAAGCAGGGTGCAAGGCCACCAAATTCAAGTGCAGTTTCATACCACTTCAAGCAGGGTGCAAGGCCACCAAATTCAAGTGCAGTTTCATACCACTTCAAGCAGGGTGCAAGGCCACCAAATTCAAGTGCAGTTTCATACCACTTCAAGCAGGGTGCAAGGCCACCAAATTCAAATGCAGTTTCATTCCATTTCAAGCAGGGTGAAACCACCATAAAACCCACACAAAACCCACACAAAACACCACATAAACACCCCACTCACCGTTCAGTAGACATTCAGTGTGTTCAGTTGATTCACAGCTCAGAGAGTCGTGACCTCTCTCTCGCAACTTGCAGAGACTGAGTCACACCCACACTTCTGGGTTTTATACCCCCCCCCCTCCCACCGGAAGGGGCGTGGCCTTCATGGTGTGATTGACAGGAGAGAGATTCTCAACATTTTTTAAACAATAATAACACTTTTATTTTTCATTGATGGGAAGAATCCTCTGCACCTGATGAGCGGAGGAGGACTGAGTAAAATGGCCCAAAATCGCAGCCATACGTGGTAGCGTTTTAGCTAAAATCAATATACAATGCAAACAGGAAGTTGTCAAGTTTAAACTTTTAATCATTTGCCATTTCAAACCAACCACTACCAACCATTTGCTGTGCTTTATTTCAAACCAACCACCACGAACCATTCGCTGTGCTTTATTTCAAACCAACCACCACCAATCATTTGCTGTGCTTTATTTCAAACCAACCACATTTTCATTTTTGAACCATATTAAGGGCACTCAAGGTCAGTAAAACCACACTCACAGTTTAGTAGACATGTGTTCAGTGTTATTCACAGCTCGTGACCCTCTCGCTCCCCCATCTTGCAGAGACTGACTGAGGCACTCAACACTTCCGGGTTTTTAAGTCCTTCCGGAAGGGGCGTGGCCTTCAGGAGAGAGAATCTCAACATTTTTTAAACACTAATAACTCTTTTATTTTTCATAGATGGGGAAAATCCTCTTGTCCTGCACAGTGGAGGGGGACTCTGAGTAAGTTGGCCAAAAATCACAGCCGTAAGTGGCAGCGTTTTTTCTAAAATCAATATACAGAACAACAGGAAGTGGTCATGATCAGACATTTAGTAATATATTATTATTATTATTATTATACAATATAATTACATATAATTATATATAACTCCAGTCATATTCAAAAGTCATATATACGGTACAATAATATATGGCTTAAATAGACCGCAGCCCGAAATTAGGCTCACCATAGAGTAATATTTCTCTGCCCATATCTGAACCTGCTCTTCCCTCTGAAGGCCTGTTTCACTGTTTGCAACTCCATCAACTTTAGTGTTGTCGCAAACTTACTACTCATCCCATTTACATTTTTATCCAAATCATTTGTATATTTTGTCCAAATCATTTTTAAGGTGAGGGGAGAAAGAATTAACAGAACATTTTCTTACAGAGGGCAATAGATATACGGAATGAGCTGTCAGAAGTGGTAGTTGAGGCAGGGACTATAACAACATTTAAAAGGCATTCGGATAGGTACATGGATAGAATAGGTTTAGAAAAATATGGCCCAAATGCAGGCACATGAGGCATCTTGGCCGGCAGAGGCAAGGTGCCCGATGGGCCTGTTTCCATGCTGAATGACTCTATGACTATATCACAAACAACAGAGGGTCCCAGCACTGATTCCCACCGAATGCCAGCTCGCACAAATCTCCAGCCAGAATAACACCCTTCTACCTCTATCCTGCAGATAGACACAAAATGCTGGAGTAACTCAGCAGGTCAGGCAGCGTCTCTGCTGAAAATAAATAGGTGACGTTTTGTGTCGGAGCACTTCTTCAGACCTCATGATAGGTTCTGCAGAAGGGGTTTGACTCGAAATATCACCTATTCCTTTTCTGCAGAGATGCTGCCTGACCCGCTGAGTTACTCCAGCATTTTGTGTCTATTTTTGATATAAACCGGCATTTACAGTTTATTCCCAAACACCACTCTCCTTGTCTTTTATGGGTGAAGCCAAGGTACCATGTCACCACGATCTCTTACATTTTAATGTTCTGGAGCCACAATGAACTGCAAATGTTGGAACCTTGAGTAAAATACGAAGTGCTAGAGTAATTTAGCATGTCAGGCAGTATCTCTGGAGGACATGGACAGGTGACATTTAGGGTCGGGGTTTTCTTCAGGCTGATTGTAGTGGGGGCGGGGGGGGGGGGGGGGGGGGAAGAGAAAGCTGAAAAGGAGGGAGAGGCAGGACAAAGCATGGCAAGTGATAGGTGGATACAGGTGAGGGAGTGTGGTTGACAAATGGGTGGACAAATGCTGGAGACGGGAGGAGACAAAAGGATGTCAGATGAGAGAAGGGGAGAGAGCTAGATGATTCAATGTTTATACCGTTGGGTTGTAAGCATATGAAGTGCTGTTCCTCCAGAGTGTGGCCTCACTCTGACAATGGACAGAAGGGTTGGTAAGAGAATGGGAAGGAAAGTTAAATGGGTTTGCAACCAGGAGAACCGAGGGGCTTGACTGACTGAGCCCAGGTGTTCAGTGAAATGGTCACCTAATTTAATCTTCTCGTTCAACCTACCATGAGGGGCTTCATCAAACGCCTTACAAAAATATTTCTAGACAACATCCATTGCTCTACCCTCATCAAATACCTTAGTCAACAACTCAAAAAACTCAATCTAAAAACTGATATTAATGTATCTGCAGGGTATGAATTACTGTGCTGTGAGAATAGAGCAGGAGAATGGATTAAATTTCGTCAGCGTAAAGATGATCAAATGGATTTCAGAACTGTATCATGCCATGATTCACCAAATTATATTTCTGAGACCCTAAGCAATTCCTTACAGATCTACTTCATATAATTTGCAAGTTGTGCTGGTTAAAGTCCCTAGTGTCCAATGAGTAGTTTCAACATTTTAAAGAAGTATACAGGTGGGGCGATTGAGAGAGACAGACACAAAATATCGGAGTAATTGAACAGGACAGGCAGCATCTCTGGGGAGAAAGAATGAGAGGCGTTTCGGGTTGAGACCTTTCTCAGGTGATATAGAGTGACATGTTCAGTCCTTTGCTGCTAAACGTTGCTACTAAACTTTAGCCCATAAAGGGGAAAGTAATGCTAAAATCACCACGGGTCTTCTCAGCCTTTATTGGCCACTGGATAGAGAGCGTAGGAAGGAACTGCAGATGCTGGTTTAAATCAAAGATAGACACAAAAAGCTGGAGTAGACTTCAGACTGTCTGAAGAAGGGTCTCAACCCGAAACGTCACCCATTCTTTCTCTCCAGAGATGCTGCCTGTCCCGCTGAGTTACTCCAGCTTTTTCTGTCTATTAAAGGATAGAGAGCATTCCAACACAGAAAATAGTGAAGGCACACTAAACACTGTCCATTCATATTCAAAAAGTGGATTAGAGAGTAGTGTCACTGAACATCATGAAATTGCATGAGAAATGCTTCCTTTGTTACATTGGCCTATGATTTTCTTTGCCCTGATCACAACCAACATTGAGTTTTTCATGATACCTTAGGAGATCACTGTTACAGATATCTGTAATGTGGTTCAAGTGAATCACTGGATTACTACAATGGTATTGTTTAACACATCAACTAGGAACCATGCACAGAAAATTGAGAATCTAAATGTGTAGAATTGTATTTTCCATTCGCAAACAAAAATGAAATGTAAGAACCTAACATAAAATTGAAAGAAGGGTCACAAAATGCTGGAGTAAATCAGGGACAGGCAGCATCTCTGGAGAGGAATCGGTGTCCTTCTTCAGATGTCTAAAGAAAGATTTCGACCCGAAATGTCGCCCATTCCTTCTCTTCCGAGATGCTGCCTGTCCAGCTGAGTTACTCCAGCATTTTGTGTCTATCTTCGGTGTAAACCGCCATCTGCAGTTCCTTCCTGCAGATAAAAATGAAAGAAACATGCAAGTAAAAGATAGGATAACTAACAAAGTAGTTATTAGGAAAAACAAATCTATGTTAAGCACAATTTGATTTAATAGTTCCAGTGTTTGGACAAATAAAGTTGCCATCGCAAAGGAAGTACAATTTGAGCATAATATAGAAGCAGTGAAATCAGTCCGTGTTGGCAAGAACACTTCAGGCTCGATCACGCTGAGCACCGGCTCCCCTCAAGGCTGTGTGCTCAGCCCGCTGTTGTTCACATTGCTCACACATGACTGTGCTGCCAGATTCAGGGACAATAAGATCATAAAATTCGCGGATGACACAACAGTGGTGGGACTCATCAGCGGAGATGACGAATCAATGTACAGGGAGGAAGTAAAACAACTAGTGGACTGGTGCGGCAAAAATAATCTAGAATTAAATGTCGACAAAACGAAGGAGATGGTTGTCGACTTCAGGAGGGCGCAGCCAAAGCATACACCCCTCAACATCAGTGGCACTACAGTGGAGAGAGTGGAGAGCATAAAGTTCCTCAGTGTGCAAATTACAGACAGCCTCACCTGGTCCAGGAACACCACTGGGACCGTCAAACGGGCCCATCAGCGACTGCACTTCCTGAGGAAACTAAAACAGGCCTCACTCCCCACCAACATCCTCAGGACTTTCTACAGGGGTACGGTGGAGTCTGTACTCACGTACTGCATAAATACGTGGTACTCCACCTGCAACTGCTCGGACAGGAAGGCTCTGCAGAGGGTAGTGAGGGGAGCAGAGAGGATCATTGGCGTCTCCCTACCCTCGGTACAAGAACTGTTCCAGAGACGCTGTCTGAAAAAAGCTCAGAGAATTGCTAAGGACAAACTGCACCCCCTCCACATACACCTGGATTTCCTGCCATCAGGCAAGAGATATCGAAGCATCAAAGCCCGGACTACAAGACTGCTAAACAGCTTCCTACCACAGGCTGTGAGGCTGCTAAACAGTCACTCTGTACTCACAGTCACTTGATTCTGCGGCTGGCACGGACACTTTAATAACTGGCACTGGCCACTTTAATAACTGGCACTGGCCACTCAAATCAGCTGCCCCGGACATTTTATGATTGGTTTATTGTATTTTAACCTTGTGTCTTACCTGCTTTTAACTATTTATTATACTGTTCCATTAGGGACTGGATTGTTTTTAGTGTTATTATGTGTGAAATGTTTTAAATTTCATGTGCGATGCTCCGCTATTCCCTGGGAAACGTCTTTTCATTTTGCACTGTACAACTGTTGCTTGCAAGATGACAATAAAGGTTGATTGATTGATTGATTGATTCTGCTTTTTGCATATTGTGTTTCAATGTAGTCAGTAGAAATGTAACAAACCTTTAGATGGCTTTTCGCTTGGTGGTTCTCATGCTGGTTTTTAAAATATATCCCACACCTATTTATTTTTGTTTTGTGAGCAGCAGGAAACCAAAATAGATATCAAATAAATTTATTATTTAATGGGTCTGTGATCTCGTTCCAGCAATGGTGACCTTGGATTACCATTGCTGGATTCTTTATGCACCACTTATAGTCCTTGAGTTTGCAGCAGGAATCTGCACTTTATCCAGATGGTAATAATTAATTATTAACCTGGTTTTAACCTATGAATTAAAATGTGCAAACTTGACCATCATTTCACCTGCTGATTCCTGCTGTTCATCCACACGCTACATGTCACAGCAATTTATCCGAGTGTTGGCAGGTTGTACTCTGTTCATCTAAAGCTCACCGCCTAACAACAAGCCAGGGAACAGCAGCTGTTCATGCCTTGGCAGACCAGCTGGAGATGAAAGGTTGATGGTGCGAAGAAGTCATTGAGGAAAAGGATTTTAAAAATTAACATGTATTACAATGCGAGTGTGTATTAGATGATAAGATTGACGTTTCTTTGAATGAAAGATTTTGTTTGGATAAATGAAAGCTGTTTAGCAAAATTAACTGAAGTGAACCTTTGTATATCAAAGTCTGCTCTTCTCCACTCTGCTCACAGAGTTGCTGTCACTCTATTAGTTGGATCAGATCCATGTGCTCAAGTTACTACTTCCAATCTCATGTCATCCTCATCATCTACTGTCACTTGAACCACCTTCTTATCTCCACTAATCCTCCGAATTTATCTCTCCCCTCATTCCCCAGCTTTAAATATGCTTCTGGATTTCACTCTCACTGCGCTAAGCTCCTCCACTGAACAACCAGCTCAGTTAGTCCACACCATTAGTATCTGCTGCTACTGAAGATTAACCCCTTGGGTCCACCGGTTGACTCTGTGATACTGGGATCTGGAGACTCCAGAGATTGATCAGTTCACTGGAATTTGTTGTATTTATTTATTACTAGCTAGGTCAACTGTTATTGCTCATCCTAAATCATCTCTGAATGGAATGGCTTGTAAAGCGAGGATTAATAAGTCATGAGTCCCAGAGAGTCATATAACCATACAGCACGGAAACAGGCCCTTCTGCCCCACTTGTCCATGCCAACAAAGTTGCTTAACTGAGCTGATCCCACTTGCTTGCGCTGAGCCCATATCCCAACAAACCTTCCCTATCCATGTAACATGTCTAATGCCCCTGTACCACTTAGGAAACCTGAACGGAAACCTCTGGAGACTTTGCGCCCCACCCAAGGTTTCCGTGCGGTTCCCGGAGGTTGCAGGTGGTTGCCGGAGGTTGCAGGTAGTGGAAGCAGGTATGGAGACTGACAAAAACCTCCGGGTTCCACTCGTAAATCATTTTTTGCACACTTTCCAGTTTAATGACATCCTTCCTCTCAGGTGATCAGAAAAGTACATAATACTCCAACACGATTGGTAAGTGGCCTAACCAACGTCTTGTACAGCTGTAACATGACATCTCAACTCCTGTACTCAATACCCTGACCAGTGAAGGCAAGTATGGCAAACACTTTCTTCACCACTCTGTCTACCTGTCTTGGCACCTTCATGTAACTATGTACCTGCACTCTTTGTTTTTTTTGTTCTACAACACTTCCCAGGGACCTACCATTTACTGTGCAAGTCCTGCCTTGGTTGGCCCTACCAAAATGCAATATCTTGTATATATCTGAATTAAATTCCTTCTGCTAGTCCTTGGTCAACTGGCCCAGTTAATCAAGATTCCCCAAACAAAGTTTGTTCCCATGTTAGATTCCATGCAATCTAATCTTCCTATCATGTGGTACGTTGTCAAAGGCCTTCCTGTAGAAGACTTCTACTGTGCTGCCCTCAATACTCTAGGTCACCTCTTCAAAAAACTCAATTAAATTGGTGAGGCTGGATTTCCCATGTTCAAACCCAAACTAATTATCCCTAATCAGTCCTCGGCTTTTGAAGTGCATGTCGATCCAGTCTCTCAGAATCCTCTCCGGTAACTTACCTACCATTTATGTGTGGCTCACCAGTTTGTAGTTCGCAGGCTTTTCCTTTCAGCCTTTCTTAAATAAAGGCACAACAGTAGTCACCCTCCAGTCTTCCAGCACGTCGCTGTGGCTATAGATGATAGAAATATCTCTGTTAATGGCCCTGTAATTTCTTCCCTTGCTTCCCATAATGTCCTCAGATACAATAGATCAGGTCATGGCGATTTATCTATCTGAGTGTGTTTTAAGACCTCAGCTCCTCCTCTACTGTGATGTGGACTCTCTTCCAGACTTTACAATTAACTTCAATTAATCGAGTTCCCTTGCATACATGTAAATACCGATGAGATATATATATATACTTATTATTTATTATTAATAATAAATAATTGCCCACCACTCAAACCAACCTCCCTTCCATTGACTCCATCTACATTTCATGCAGCCTCGGCAAGGCCACCAGCATAATCAAGGACGAGTCTCACCCCAGTCACTCCCTCTTCTCCCCTCTCCCATCAGGCAAGAGGTACAGAAGTGTGAAAACGCTTGCCTCCAGATTCAGGGACAGTTTCTTCCCAGCTGTTATCAGGCAACTGAATCATCCTATCACCAACTAGAGAGCTGTCCTGACCTACCATCAACTTCATTGGAGACCTTTGGACTATCTTTAACTGGACTTTATCTTGCACTAAACATTATTCCCTTTATCCCGTATCTGTACACTGTGGATGGCTCGATTGTAATCATGTATAGTCTTTTCGCTGACTGGATAACACGCAACAAGAAGCTTTTTGCAGTACCTTAGTACATGTGACAATAAAAAACTAATAAATAATAATAATAACATCTCACCCATCCAATGTGCCTCTACATATAGACAACCTAGTGATCTTTAATGGACCCTATCCCTCACTATTCTTTTGACCTTGATATACTTGTAGAGTAATTTTGGATTCTCCTTTACTTTATCTACCAAAGTTACCTCATGCCCCCTTTTTGCCTTCCTAATTTCTCTCTTATGTGTACTCCTAAACCTCCTGTTCCCCTGAACGGATTCACTTGATCCTGGCTGCTTACACACATGCCTCCTTAATTTTCTTGATCAGGACCGCAATATCTCTTCTTATCCAGGGTTTCCTCCTCCTACCAACTATCTCCTCCAACACAAACATTGGGTCAGATTGACTGAATTTCTTTTGCAAAGGATATCACAGTATCCGGTACATTTTCATGACAATCCATTAGTTTCATGGGTGCTATTAGTGATCGCAGTTCATTGTTCCTGATTAATTAGCTGAATGTTAACCTTGTCGTCTTTGCGTTCCTTCATTCTGAATTCACTGTTTCTGTTCTCTTTGTATGTAAACATCAAACTCCATATTACCGTGTAGACTCTCCACTCCCACTGTCATTGACAAGGCCCGTTTCACTATATTTTTCACTAAAATCTCCCTATCATTGAACAACCTTTTTAATTTCAGCTGGTTCCATTGGAACTGAAAGAAAAACTCTCCCAATGTTTACTTACACCAAGAAAGCTGAGACACTACGGATGCTGTAAATCTGAAATAAAAAAAACAGAAAATGCACTATTGCCAGGATCCTTGTTTATTTAGGAATTTCAGCATCTGCTTGCAGTCTTATGTTCAGTCTTCAGTTTCAACATCACCATGTCTCTTCTGTAGACTCTTTATCTCCCTCTGTTTACATCTCCTCCAAATGATTAGCCGAGATGAACAAAAACCTTCATATCATCACTTAGTCAGCATCACCATTCTTTTAACACCATACTCCTGGACTCTACTTCATAAACCCATTGTTCTTCACCCATCCTCTTCTCTGCTTGTTTTCTAACTTTACCTAGTTCTGATGAAAGATCATTGACCTGCAACAGTAAACCTGATTTTCTCTCTTTTGACCAGCTGAATCCATCTAGTATTTCCTAAGTTCACTGGCAACAGCCTTCTCAGCACCAAGGGTCCAATTTATGATTCTCCAATTCCACAGAAGCTGATTTGCTTAAGTATTTCTTCACATCTGTGCAGCACGGTGGTGCACCGGTAGAATTGCTGCCTTATAGCGCCAGAGACCCGGGTTCGATCCTGACTACAGGTGCTGTTTTTAAGGAGTTTGTACGTTCTCCCTGTGACCTGCCTGTGTTTTCTCCGGGAGCTTTGGACATTCCAAAGATGTACAGGTTTGTAGGCTAATTGGCTTGGTAAAATTTTAAATTATCCCTAGTGTGTGTAGGATAGTGTTAATGTACGGGGATCGTTGGTCGGCGCGGACTCGGTAAGGCAAACGGCCTGTTTCTGCAATGTGTCTCGAAACTAAACAAAACTAAAATCTTTGATGCCTTTGTTTCCACCTAATCCTACCCTGTCCCATCCCAGTCAGAATGCGTTTATTTTTTGATCTTCAAGTGGCAAACACTCAAATCTTATTCAAGCATCCAAAGCCTCTTAAGCCTTAATCATGTCCAGATCCTCTCTGGCAAAATCTGCCACTGTCAGACCATTCTGGAGACAAAAGTTCACTGCACTGACTTTTGTCTGCCAATGACCAAGTAGTTAAAGTATCTTCCTGTTGCCTCCCGCTACAAGAAGTGAACTAAGCCCTTGGATTTATTTTTTGCTATGATAGCAAGCATCAATTTAATTGCCTTCTTCACTGCATTCCTGAACTCCTGTCTCTCTCTGAAGGATAGACAAATATCTAAGTCAGGATAGACAGAAAATGCTGGAGTAATTCAGCGGGTCAGGCAGCATTAATATGTGACATTTCGGTTCGTAAACCTCCTTCAGACTGATTGCAGCATTCTGACCTGAAACGTCGTCTATCCATGTTCTCTAGGGATGCTGCCTGACCACTGAGTTACTCCAGCATTTTGTGTCTTTCTTTAGTATAAACCAAATTCTGCAGTTCCTTATTATCACATCTAAGTTAGGACGGTATCTTACTTGGAGCTTATTATGTTCTTATGGTCTTGCTGAGTACATCTTCAATAACATACTATGGTGATGAGACCTAGCTTAAAAATCCTAACCTGAATCAGTCTGAAGAATGGTCTCGACCCGAAATGTCACCTATTCCTTCGCTCCATAGATGCTGCCTCACCCGCTGAGTTTCTCCATCATTTTCGTCTACCTTTGATTTTTCTTAAAAATCCCAACCACCTTTTGACCACAAAAGCCACCATATTGTGCCATGGCTGAACCAGGTATTCACAATCTCTGCTTCTTATTTAATCAACTGAATTTCTGAACATGTAATCTCTCCAACATAGGGATCAATCAGTTCCATCTATAAAACATTCCCTGCCTCTTGACATGCATCATCAAAAACCTCCATCCACACATTTGGCACCTCCAGACTCGTTCGCTGCCAATGAGCTTCCCCTCCTCTCTTTATCTCTCTTCACTGCACGCTCTAGCCTGCTGGCTTCCACCTACTCTCTGAGACATCACACCTTCTTAAATCCTGCTCCACGTGTTAAATCAACTTACAACTTCACTCCTCCTTACGTTCTAACCCTCTCCACCCCAACAAAAAATAATTTATTTGGCTTTGACTTGCTCTCCCTCGAGTTCTGTGTCTTCAGCTGTACCCATCTTCCTTACATTTCCCCTCTCGAATGACCACATAGTACTAACTCTTCTTAATCGTTCCCTCTTTCTTCCTTGAGATTCTGCGAGGAACCTTTGGACATATTTGAAATTTGCAGTAAAAATTGTTGACAAATTCTTCACTGCCCCTAAATCTTTAGGGGTAATATAGAGGTGGGTAGGAAGGAACTGCAGATCCTGGTTTAAACCGAAGATAGACACAAAATGCTGGAGTAACACAGCGAGACAGGCAGCATCTCTGGAGAGAGGGAATGGGTGACGTTTCGGGTCAACGCCACCCATTCCTTCCCTCCAGAGATGCTGCCTGTCCCGCTGAGTTACTCCAGCATTTTCTGTCTATCAGGGGCAATATAGACGTGCTTTATACAAGAATGTATTCCTTAGGACGTGATTGCTAGACCCACCTTCAATCACCAGATCATTTCCCAAAGAAATTAAATGTGCTCACACCTTAAACTAGTCCGCTACAATCCACTAGTCATTTTCAAGCTCCAGTATTTACTCACATAATTACTCAGTCGGATTAAACCTTCAATTTGTTGTCACGGAAGATAATTTATCGCAATATTTCATCAAAATTATCATGTTAAATGTGTGAAAATAAAGGCAAAAATGCCAACTGCAAAAGCAAACATGTACTATATATAGTATTTCTTCCAACCAATAGCAAAAGACATAGAATAAATGTTCGTCAGCCTAGCTGCCTTTGGTCTGTCTTCATAGTGCAGAAAACATTTCAGGATGAGAATACTGCAACAAAAAAAAGCCTGCTCATTCTCAGTTGAAACATAGGATCAAAACCCATCATGCTTTTTTTTTTTACCTACCTTTCTCTTCCTCTTTGTTTTACCTTCTAACTACATGCATCTGTTCTTTGTCTGTCGTTCCAAGCCTAGTAATGGAGTGCTGCAAGGGGTCTCAATCAGTTATGACCAGAGAACAGTTTCAGAGAACCAAATGATCACATGGTTGCTCAAGAGTTGCTCACCAAGCTGGAGGTGTTGTTTGCTGTCCTCTAGTGGTCGCCCAGAGTCAATACTTACAATTTCCCCTCTTTTCCAACTCATTGTTCTCTTTTCATGTTATGCTCCAATAAATGCAAGGCTATGATGTAAATTTTCAATTTATAATTATTTATTTAAAGAAGGATTTCCTCCTCTCATTCCAGACAAGGTCATAATTAAAATAATATCCATGAGTCTCAAAGAGGTAAGAAATAGAGGGTAGACACTGAACACTGGAGTAACTCAGCGGGTTAGACAGCATATCTGGAGAAATGGAATAGGTGACGTTTTGGGTCGAGACCGGTCTTCAGACTTAGAGTCAGGGGCAGTTGGAAGATTAGATTAGAAACCTTAACACGTGGTGCACCACAGAGATTGTGGCGGAGTCCACTGTTGCTTGTTATTTATATTAACGATTTGGATATAAGTGTAGGTGGCATGGTTAGTGAATTTGCAGAAGGCACTAAAATTGGAGGTTTAATGAACGGCAAAGATTACTTCATTAAGTGGATTGGCATGTGGAGTTTAATTCACATATTTATGAAGGGTTGCAGTTTGGTAAAGTAAACCAGGGCAGGACTTGCACAATAAATGGTAGGTGCCCTGGGAAGTGTTGTAGAACAGAGAGATGTAGTAGTGCAGGTACTTAGTTTCATGAAAGTGGCGACATAGATAGACCAGGTGGTGCAGAAAGCAGTTGGCACACTTGCCTTCATCGGTCAGATTAGACAATAGAGGTTGCGAGCTCATGTTGCAGCTGTAGAATATGATGGTAAGGCCATATATAGAGTACTGGGTACAGTTCTGCTATAGGATAAATATCATTAGACTGCAAAGGGTGCAAAAAAGATTTACGAGCATGTTACCAGGTCAAGAAGGTTTGAGTAATTGGAGTGGCTGAATAGGATGGATCTTTTCTCTGCAGGGAATTGGAAGCTGGGACGTAACCTTATAGGGGTATGAAATCATCACAGATTAGGTACCAGCCACTGCCTTCTCCCCCAAGGTACGGAAAACAAGACGGCACAGGTTTAAAGGTGAGGGGGGAAGGATTTAAAAGAAACCGCGGGGCAACTTTTCACAGAGGGTAGTGCATAGATGGATTGAGCTGCCAGAGAAAATGGTAGAGGAAGGTACACTCATGACATTTAAAAGACACATGGACAACAAAGATTTGGACGTATATGGGCAAGGCAGGCAAATGGGATAACCTTGGTTAAGCAACTTGGTCGGCATGGACAGATTTGTTCCACGAGTCTGTTTCCGTGCGATATAGTTGTATGACTCCAAGACCGAACATTGACTGGTAACACTGATCAGGTCAGACTTTGGAACTGTGGAAAGTAACCGTGGAAAGGCGAACTGAGTTAAAGTTTTGAGTTGAAACCACATAGTCTAATAAACTGAGTATTTCCAATAAAAGACAAAAAGACAGACAGACTGTTGGCGAGGCTGCCATCGTGCGGCACCCTGGTGATTATCTGTCTTTCTGGACCAACAGAGGTCACGTGATAATGAAACGATTATACACCCCTGCCCTGCCAATGAGACCCTTCCCTTGTCTCTCAAGACCCATGTAGTGCCAGAAACTTAAATGAAACAAATGTAAAATGTAAACTGAGTGTGAATGGAATGACTTGCTGACCCATTCCCGACTCCCACCGTCTCCCCAGTGTCCGACCCCACTCCCAACTCATAAGGTGGACCAGCAAGACCTTCTTTACCCACCACATGATCCGGAGTGTCATGGTTGTTGTGCGGCTCACGTTGTTGCCCTTGGGGAGAGGGTTTTCTTCGGGTCGCCGTTCCCTCCCCACCTGTCCCTCCTCCACCCTTGCCTCTCCTCCCCCCCACCCCCTCCTCCTTTTCCTTCTCCCCCACAGTCACCGACATACTCCACCTTGAAAGCGACAGCAGGTGAGAGGGGAGGGAGCCTCAGGGTGACTGAGTGCGTTCTGTCGGTGGGGGCACATTGAACAAAGAGATGCCGGCCAGGGGTTACAGAGTGAGCCGCAACAACAGCCATGTGAACTAGCGAAGAAAGGCTCGCTGGTGCAGACCAGCAGCATCGGCACAGAGTTTTAAATGAAACAACACAAATGTAACTCAGCCGCCTGAATCAGTCTGAGGAAGGGTCCTGATGTCACCTATTCATGTTCTCCAGAAATCCTGACCTGCTGAATTACTCCAATACTTTGTGTCCTTTTGGTGGGTGATGAAGGGCTCGCTGGTGCACCTTATGAGTTGGGAGTGGGGTTGGGAAGCCGAGGAGACAGTGCAAGCCAGGGATGGTTCGGCAGGTCCGTCCGTTATATCCAACATCTGTTATAAGGGGGTTGTTAAAACGAGGGTTTACTGTATAGTCTTTACGAAACAGTTAGGAGAGAAGATTGAAACCATGGTTCTTTCTTTCACGACGGAGGGACACAGCCAGTAAGAGCGCTCGCCACTCGCAATGCCACCTGTGGCCGCTCAGGGAATTTCAACTGAGCTCTCGTAATTTTGTCCAGATTATAGGGGTGAATGGACCATCAGTTTTCGGATAATCAGTGTTCAACCTGCACTTGTGCCAAATGGGTGCGATTGAATATCTTGGGACCAGTATCAAAGTAGGCATGTGGTACCTTTGGACACCAGGGCTGGGTATTTGTATGCCACATGTGGTACCCGAAAGTAAATTTGTAAAAACACAGAAAAAAACAAATAGCTCATTATTGATAATAGGTTCACGTGTTGCACAATTCTTCTTTTTATTTATTTATTTTATTAGAAGCAATTGTACAAGGAGAAAGTAATCGACATAACAATTATACAATTTTCGTACAGCTTCAATTTTAACATTTTATAAACTAATAACTAAATCGGAAAAAAAGAAAAAGGAAAAAATGGAAAGAAAAAAGAAAAGAAGAAAAGAAAGAATTTCGAAAAAGACATGAAAGAGAAAAAAGAAAAACCCCTGAACTAACGAAGAAGTGAAAGAAGCGGAGATATATCCCACTACCCTTCCCTATGCCCGCTCACCCGACCCTAGCGTCGGTTTTGAATTTGTGTTCAACCATTATGTTGTTGAAGAAATTCAATGAAAGGAGACCATATTTTGGAAATTTGGTTTGTCAGTCAAGACAAGCCTTATTTTTTCTAAATGTCGTGTCTCGGTCATTTCTGTGATCCACATCTTCACTTCTAGAATCTATTCAGCGTCGAGAGAGAGAGAGAGAGAGAGAGAGAGACAGAGAGAGAGAGAGAGACACAGACACAGACAGAAAGAGAGAGAGAGAGACAGACAGAGAAACAGAAGTAAGAGACGACAGATTATCCCTTGGAGCACCCATGAACTGAGAGGGCTAAAATTAAAAAAATAAAATTTAAAAAAATGGATTAGGGCTTTGGAGGAGGAGAACGTGGGACGATTGTTGGCCATGGAAGATTTGAAGGCACCATTGGTGAAGTGGTGGGAATCACTAAGTAAAACATTTAAAAGGGATGATGTAAATTGTTACAATGACCGGCAATAGACTACAAACATGGCCGCCGCTCACAAACTTACCGGCAACAGCGCCACCGTTAGGTCAGCTGCTGTTACTGCACCCTGACTATCGGCTACAGCGCCATCTTCTGGTTGGATGCCATCATGACCGAGGGTATGCAGGCCCCTCAGCAAATGTTACCCACTTAAGGTGAACCCCAAGGAACAAAGGGGAATGAAAAGGTGGAGAGTTGAAAATGAACAAGAAATAGACGGCAACCAGTTGATGAACATTATATTATGAACTATTGTGGTGGAAGCCATTCTTCTTAAAGTCAAGCAGAATCAGTAAACAGTTGGTCTCTGCGGTCAATGTCAATGAACAAAGCCCCTGGTTGAAAAGACTGAAATCAGTGATGAACTGACACAAGTGAGTCCTATGACGGAACCAAGCGGGGCCAGAGAATTACATGCCAATAATACATGTCTTGGGGAACTTTTCCTCGAAAAGTCCTATCAGGAGTGAAATTAATCTGGAGATTATAAGCCCTAACAGGACTGGGGTCCCCAAGAGAGAGGAAGGGATTTAAGGAAGGATGTCAAGAAAGGCTAGGATGAGGTAGGTTTTTTTTAATTAGATGGGAAAGGCAGAGTTGAAAGTTGAGGGGGAACTTCTTTACTCAGAGAGTGGTAGCTGTGTGGAATGAGCTTCCAGTGAAGGTGGTGGAGGCAGGTTCGATTTTATCATAAAAAAAATAAAAAATTGGATAGTTATATGGACGGGAAAGGAATGGAGAGTTATGGTCTCAGCGCAGGTATATGGGACTAGGGGAGAATAAGTGTTCGGCACGGACTAGAAGGGTCGAGATGGCCTGTTTCCGTGCCGTAATGGTTATATGGTTATATGGTATACCCTTAGAAAGTATTTGCTGATGTGGACAATTTGTTGGTTTGTTCCACAAGTAAAGAGAGAGAGAGAGAAATACCAGAATATAAGACAGCAGATGATGACCTTGGGAAAGGCAGGATATAGTTCAGACTAGATCGGAATAAATGTTGAAATTGTATGGTGAAACGGAAAAAGTACATGTCAAAGAAGTTAAATTAAAATGCAGACAAAGCAGCTGAAACAGCATCTGGAAGAGATGTCCAGGGTAAGTCTGAATCGATTTAGGTATAAACACTAGAGTGTCGTTTATGCTGAATAAGGTAATTAAGAGGTTTGGTAAACCTACAGAAATCAGCTTTGACAACGGATTGTTTTCATTTGATGAAAAGAATAAATGGAACATTGAAGGTTAAAATAAATAAGATTTGTGTAATGCTCTGCCATTGGCACTGAAGAAATGTTGCATGCAAACTAACCAGCCGTGGGTGGCACAATGGAGAAGTCCCTGCAAGGGACCGAGTTTGGAACAGTTACAGATAGAATTTAAAAAGTATATGAAACAGTTAATAATGATATACAAGTCTATTTATGAACAGGTAAAGTAAAAGCTGTCGGAGATGGACCAGGAGGAAGGACCCTTTAAACCTGAAGACAAGGTGTATGTATGAGTTTTCTAAATCACCAACCGATGTTCGTTTAGAAGGTTGATATACCTAGTACCATTTCAATAATTACATGAGGGCTGTCCCGCAGGTACGAATAGATAATAGCTCTGAGGTAAGTGAACAGGAGGACAAAGAAGAGTAGAGTTTTAACAAGAACTTGTTTGACATCAGTGGTGGGAAATAATGGAAATGATACTAAAGACAATATTATAGGAATTTGGATAAATAGGGTAGGATTAGGAAGAATTAGCATGGATTTGTGATTGTGACATTTGACTAATCTTGATTTTTCTTAAAAAGAGGTTATTAGGGAAATAGATTAGGTTAAAGTGGTGAACTTCAGTAAGGCCTTTGACAAGCTTCAATAAGGAAATAAGGTTGGTTAAGAAGAGGTTAGTAAGGAATAGCAAGATGGATTAAAAAGTGACTGTTGGGAAATGTCAGAGAGTAATGGTGGATGGATGTTTGTCAGGTTAGAGGTCAATGACTAGAGGGGTACCTCGGGGATGTGTCTTGGGTCCACTGTTGTTTGTCATGTGAATCAATAATATGGATGTTGGTGTGGTAAGATAGATTAAGAAGTATGTAGATGATACTAAGATAGGTGATGTTGTGAATAATGAAGTAGATTTTAAAAGTGTACAGAGAGATTTAGGTCATTTGGAAGAGTGGGTTGAAACATGACAGATGGGTTTAATGTTGATAAGTGTGAGGTGATACATCTTGGCAGGACAAATCAAAATTGGAAGTACATGGTAAATGATTGTGAATTGAGGAATGAAGTTGAACAGAGGGATCTAGGAATAACTGTGCATAGTTCCCTGAAGGTGGAATCTCATGTAGATAGGATGGTAAAGAAAGATTTTGGTGTGTTGGCCTTTATAAATCAGAGCATTGTGTATAGAAGTTGGGTTGTAATGTTAAATTGTACAAGGTATTGGTGAGGTCAATTGTGGAGTATGGTGTATAATTTTGGTAGGCATAATTATAAGAGAAAGGTTGAACGAGTTAGATATTTGGGGAAAGAGAGAAGGAATACCCACCATAGAGGGTAGTGATGTTTTCTTAAGGAACTATTTACTGGCAGTATCTCGTTCTATTACAGAATTAAAAACCAAGGGGCTGCTGGCACAGAGTCCCCATCTCGACTTGCCAATCCATTCTGTGAAAGCAGAGAACTGGGATCTTGTAAAATCATGGAAGGAAGAAAAGCTGCAACCTAGGTGGACTGGACCCTACCTTGTGTTATTAATCACCGATACAGCAGTACGAACAAAAGAAAAAGGGTGGACACACGCAAGCCGATTTAAGGGTCCTATGGAGGCCCCACCGGACAATATCAGCCCATGGACTGTGCGTGAAGGGAAGGAACCATTGACTTTGTGCCTATTCGGATGTTGTATCATTCCCTGCGCACGGGGTCTGGCTCAGCGATTGATAGAGACAGCCCTGACAAAGAACAGCGCCATCATGATAGCCGTCAGAACACAGTATGACTAGCGAGAGGAGGATAGGGAGGCGAAGAATCTGCTGCTAGCACTAGAAAAGGAAGATATAGTATAAATCAAAAGATGCGTAGCAAAAAGAAAAATGGTGGATTGTGAGAAAAGGGTTAATAGGGATGGTTGATTTATACTAGAACTGTGAAAAATATAACTTAGAAAGAAATGAGCTGTCAGCAGAAGCCAGACTGCTGGTAGAATAAAGTAACAATATACAGGACAGAGGGTAATTCTAGATAAAGAAAGTAACAAAGATAAAAACTCCAGCAGAAGCCTTTGACGTCAGGAGATGTTCCGAGACGTTCCTGGACATTCTCGTGGGAATGTGGGCTTTATGTTATGATTGGACGAAGCTCGATGGGGAGACATGAGGCAGTGACCATAGTGAAGAAAGGTATAAAAGATAGATACAATCTCCATTTTTGTGTGTCTCTAGAGGATGATAGAGGAGAGACACCCTTTTCTGCGCAGAAATGTAATAAAGGAAAACTTGTTTCTTGACCTTGTCTCTGAAGAGTTTGTGATTGATTTTGTATCTCACAAACGCCATGTCAAGGGAGATACTTAGATTCTCTTACTGGAGTTTTGTGGTATGAATGTTACCTAAACTTACCTGAATGATATTCTGGCCTTGCTGCATGAAGGCATGAACTGCAGGAATTGTTGAAGAATGGTAAATAGAATTTATGATTGTGCAATCATCAATAAATAATCCACAGTTGACCTGATGATGGAGAGAAAGGCACTGATGAAGGATTACTGTGAGTGACTGGAATGCTGGATGCTAGGGAACTCATGATGCTAATCAAGATGTCTTGAATAGAGGCCACATTACAGGAGAGGGGGTGCTGAGATCTTAAAACACATTTTGGTAGATAAATCCCCATGACCTGCTCAATTATATATGAGGACATTATGGGAAGCTAGGAAAAAAATTATGAGGCCATTGGCAGAGATATTTCTATTAATTTTAGCCACAGTTGGCATGCCAGAAAACTGGAGAAGGGCTATTGTTGTACCTTTGTTTAAGAAAGGCTGCAGGGAAAAGCTTCAGAGCTAGACTGGTGAGCTGCACGTTAATGGTAGGTAGGTTACTAGAGGGGATTCTGAGAGGCAAGAACTACATGCATTTGCAAAGGTAAAGGCTGATTAGGGATATTCAGCATGGGTTGTTGCATGGTAAATTGTATCTCACCAATTTGTATTCAGCAGTTTTTTGAAGAGGTAGCCAAGGAGATTAATGAGGATGGTGCAGTAGACATAATTTACATGGGCTTTGGGAAGGCCATTGCCAAGTTACCACATGGTAGGGTGGTTCAAAAGTTAGATCGCATGGGATCCAGGGTGAGCTAGCCAGTTGGATAGAAAATTAGCGAGAGTAGGAAATAGGGGGTGATGGCAGAGGTTTGGTTTTCAGACCGGAGGCCTGTAACAAGTGGTTTATCGCAGGGTTCAGTGCTGGGTTCATGGTTGATCATTATTTGTATTCAGTTCCATTCATTCAATCATTGTGTTCCTCTTGATGCCCATTAACTTTAGTTTTATTAGTGCTTCAATGCCACGATCAGTCAAATAGTGTCGATGTTAAGGGCAGTCAATTGAACTCATTTCTAGATTTTAGCTAACGATCCATGTTTGAATCAAAGCTCTGTTGAGGTATGGAGCTGAGTGGTCCTGAGAAATCTAAACCTGATATCCGCGAGCAGGTTATTAATGGGCATATGTCTCCTGAGAGCACTCTCGATTACAGCCTTCCTAGCTTTGCTGATGATTGACAATAGACTGATCAGGTGGCTAAACCACATTGCATTTGTCCTATTTTTTTGAACAGGTCATACATGAGGAATGTTCTACATTGTCAGATAGATGCCAGTGTGCCAACTATACTGAAATGTGATATCGTAAGGCCCAACTGGTTCTGGAGTGGATGTCCAATTTCCTCATCAAGGATGCCATCTCGATCCAAGGGTTTTGTCATATTCAGTCACTTCTTGCTGCTACTTAGACAAATCAAGTTTTGTGATAATGGGGATGTCAGAAGGAAGTCAAGATGGGTCAAATAATAAGCACTTTGGATGAAAGGTTAAAAGAAATACAGCAGGAGTTGTGTGCAAGATGAACATTGGTACAAAGCTGCTGTAACCCCAGAATTTACACCAGCACATGCGTCACACTTTGAGTAAACTTGAACTGTAATATTTATTAATAAAAGCCACAATCAGTGCAATACAATCAAAGATCATATTTATATGAGCAAAAACATTTAATCAATCTATCCAAAATGTGTTTATTATGGAGTAAACAAATATAGTGTTTTAACCAAATAAACTTGGTAAAATATATATATTTTTTAAACATGAAATAAGAAAGGGGCAAACTGAAACTCAAAAAATGTATATGGCCCAGTCATATTTGCAGAGTTTCAAATATTATCTGGTTTGCTAATTTAATCAATTGCTTGCTAGTAACTTCACGGGCAGAAAGATATCAGCATTACTTGTCAAAGTGGAGAATCACTAACTGAGGTCCTTGGTCCTCATTGGGCCAAAGAAGGGAAAACTAGTTGCAAATGGACTGAATTGCTTCCTCATCAAACAACCTTTGAGTTATTCAATATTAAAACCCTGGCAAGTCAAATAATTCAGCAATCTTTCCATGCCCGGCATTCTACTATTCTGCAATCCCTTCCAGTCCCAGAATTGAGACATCAGAGTATCTCCAATATGGGAGATTGCAACCTTCACGTGGTCCACCCTGTTTTGACTAAAGCAATCAACGACATGCACAAATAGATGTAATGTTTTGGTGTCTACAACTTTAAGCTGTGCATGCCACACGCAAGAAAAAGAAGAAGTATCTCCAATTCTGATCTCTTTATCATAAACTTTATTAATATTATCATTATATTTGCTCTATGATTGATGGCGGTGCTTTCTGTTGCTGGCCCAAAGGTTCTGGAATTCTCTTCCTATATGTCTTCACCTTTTGACTTCCCTTTCTTCTTTTGAGACAGACCTTAAAACTTGTCTCTTTGAACAAGCTTCAGACTGTAACTTTTCTTTCTATAGCTATGTGGCGAATTTTGCCTTATAACATTGATATACTTCGAGACATTCTGCTGGTTGTAGCTGGCCTTCTAAAAATGTCACTACATCATGCACAGGATCCAGCAAAGAATGACAATTAGTATTCTACAGCAAAGTATCACTTGGCAATGTGCTTGAATAAAACTGATTGGAAATGTGTTGGTAAAGTCTCACGATTCACTGCCTATGTAGATATGACCAAACTTCAGTTCTATGTCACACCAATGGTTTCATATAAATAATTTGTTATCTGCTGGAATCAATTGCCTATTAAGGGTAACTAACCTTAACTGATCCATAAATGAACACTTTCCCAGAATTATAGTATTGTTACAGTACAAGAGATGATTACAATGCTAGTATCTGTTGTACACATAAATCATATGTAGCTTCAGGTAGGTATATTGGAAACATGCTCTGCTTTTTGAGGCACCAATTGTGTCAAGTAGAAACCAATAAACAGCTAAAAATACTTATCACATTAAATTTGGGTCAAATGTGTCCTTGTCGTCTTCTTATGATAAATTAGACCTTCTTCAAACGCTGGAAAAATATGGAAGCTCATTGTGCAGATAAATCAGTTGGAAATACACACTCTAAATCAAGGGTTCCCAACCTGGAGTAAATTTACCTCCATGGGGTAAATCTCGCCTACCCAGGGGGTGAATTTGTTGATTCTGGATTTGTACATATTTTTTCTCATTGACTGACTGTGTTTGGTTCTGGTATACCGATACCTGTTCATCATTAGTTGTTCATAAATAAGTGAAACAAGATTGTTATGCGCTATTAAAGTTGCCAGGGGTAAACGGGACGAAAAAAGTTGGGAACCCCTGCTCTAAATGGTGTTTGCTCCACTTGTTTCCTGAGGTTGCATTGGACTTGAGATGCGCAACTACTGCACATCTTTCACAGCATTCTCAGTAAGAGTCTTTGTGGATAAGACTGGGCAATCTTTATCAGCAGTGTACCGGCCGATGGCATTGGAGATACGTTCATTCTGCTTTCATGTAATGTTTAGAACCTGCAACCTTTCCTTGCATGAGTGATTGAATATAGATCAGAACCTTCATTTTATTATTTTCCAAACTAAACCAAGGCAGTCTGAAGAAGGGGTTCGGCCCGAAACGTTACCTATCTCCTTCGCTCCATAGATGCTGCTGCACCCGCTGAGTTTCTCCAGCATTTTTGTGTACCTTCAATTTTTCCAGCATCTGCAGTTCCTTCTTGAACACCACTGATCTGCCTGGAGTAAACTAACTTAGCACATCCCTCAGATTGGATCTGGGATGTCCTGCTGTGTAAAGCTCAGTTACACACTGAATTTAGCAACTCACCCGTTAGGGAGGTGGCAAATATTTCAGTTATGACATATTGTCAAAGGTTTAGCACTGTTGACCAATTGTGGAAACTAAACACATGCGCTTATAATTTGCAGTGAACCATACATTGTGTAATATCTTGAGAACTAAGATCCATGAACAGCTCTAAGAATATGTCATGTGCAGTCTAGTTCACAAATAACATTCTATGTTACAACCCATCTTATGCTGCTTGACTCCTCTCCAGGGTATGATGTGGTTGAACACACCACATCCCACCATCAACTCGCTACCTTCTTACATCTGGATGAGGCCACATGCACACGATCACCTCTTCAATATCAGCTGAGGAATCACTGCCAATGACTTAATTTACTTTCTCCCACCCCCCATCAGTCTGAAGAAGGGTTTCGGCCCGAAACGTCGCCTATTTCCTTCGCTCCATAGATGCTGCTGCACCCGCTGAGTTTCCCCAGCAATTTTGTGTACCTACTTAATTTACTTCAACAACTTTGCCACCTGTGGTGATTTCAAGTGTTTGTCCTTGATACTGTATGTCTCCACACAACACGTGGGTAGAAAATACCCATACAGGATACTTCCCTTTATTAGTTGAGGCATAAGGTATAAAGAGGGCAGTTTTATTACATCTGTACAACACATTGGTTTGGCAACAGCTTAAAACACGACACAGTTCTGGTCACCATATTACAGGAAAATGTGATGATACCAGAGAAGGTAGAATTGTGTGGATCTTGCAAGAGACTGAAGAATTTGGGGTCTGAGGAACGATCAGTGAGACGTCCTGGAATAAAAATGGTTTTGTAACTTAATTGAGATGTTTAAAATGTTTGAATACAGCCCCCTGCTGTACTCACTCTATACCCATGACTGCGTAGCCAACCACAGTGCGAACTCCATCATCAAGTTCGCTGACGACACCACTGTTGTGGGACGTATCACTGATGGGGATGAGTCAGAGTACAGAAGAGAGATCGAGCAACTGTCCATATGGTGCCAGTGCAATAACCTGGCCCTCAACACCAGCAAAACCAAGGAACTGATTGTGGACTTTGGAAGGAGTAGGAGGGGGACCCACAGCCCCATTTATATCAACGGGTCGATGGTTGAAAGGGTCAAGAACTTCAAATTCCTGGGCGTACTCATCTCTGAAGATCTTTCCTGGTCCGAGAACACTAACACAGTTATCAAAAAAACTCATCAGCGCCTCTACTTCCTGAGAAGATTACGGAGAGTCGGTTTGTCAAGGAAGACTCTCTCTAACATCTACAGGTGCACAGTAGAGAGCATGCTGACCGGTTGCATCGTGGCTTGGTTCGGCAATTTGAGCGCCCTGGAGAGGAAAAGACTACAAAAAGTAGTAAACACTGCCCAGTCAATCATCGGCTCTGACCTTCCTTCCATCGAGGGGATTTATCGCAGTCGCTGCCTCAAAAAGGCTGGCAGTATCATCAAAGACCCACACCATCCTGGCCACACACTCATCTCCCTGCTACCTCCAAGACTGCAACAACCAGGTTCAGGAATAGCTACTTCCCCACAGCCATCAGGCTATTAAACCTGGCTCGGACAAAACTCTGATTATTAATAACCACTTTCTGCTATTTGCACTTTATCAGTTTATTTATTCATGTGTGTATATATTTATATCATGGTATATTGACACATTTATCTGTTTTGTAGTAAATGCCTACTATTTTCTGTGTGCTTAAGCAAAGCAAGAATTTCATTGTCCTATACAGGGACACATGACAATAAACTCACTTGAACTTGAACTTGAAATGCGAGATACAGCAGATAAGAAAGACCTATTTCTTTTATAGAGAAATCCACAACTAGGGGCATTAGATTTAAGGTAATTGATATAAGTATTAACCCTTTTCAACCAGAGTGGGAGAGATCTGGATGTCAGATACTTAAAGAGTGGTGGAGGCAAAACATTATGATTACATTTCAAAAGTTTCACACTTCAGTTTCAGTTTGGTTTAGTTTAGTTTACGGTCATGCATACTGAGGTACGGTGAAAAGCTTTTGATGCGTGCTAACCAGTCAGCGGAAAGACAATACATAATTATGCATGAAGTGCGTAAATATGTATTTGATGTGCATAATCTACAAGGGTTTATACCAAGAGGTCCAAAGTCCACTTAACATTAATAGATTTTTTAATGTGACTGGGGCATCTCAGGTAACTGTGTCAGATGATTGTTAGTGGGCTGTGAATTGTGGATACTCACAATATGTATCTAACATGTAGAGCTAGGTACTGATTTGACCATCAGAAAGTTTTGCTAAACTGGGCCAGTGCCTAAATCTTTGACCTGAGGCAAAGGGTAGGAACCCAATCCACAGCTATTTGGAGGCAATGAGAAAGACAACTAAATCTTAATGTTACATTAGTTCAATAACTGATACTAGAAACATGCTTGTTATTGACTAGGATTTTTAAATTAGCAATGCCCACAACCCATGGTGTATATCTAAGAAACTCTACCCTTAAAAATGTCAACCAAATAACAGCTGTTGTGTTTACAGGTTAAAAATCTATTGATGATGTTACATTTTCACAAAAATGAATAGAAGGCGATATTCTTAGAGATACAGGTATACTATTTGTACTGATTGTGCCCAGTATCAGACAGCACTCATGGGTGTATTATATTCTGTGAAGAATGCATGACCTTTGTGGACTTCAGTCCTTCTGGACGTCAGAAGGGATGAGAGAACCAAGGAGTTGCAGGGGGAGTAGTCTCTGCAAATGGCAGAAAGGGGTGGCGATTGTAAGGTGATTAGTGGTGGGATCATGTTAGAGGTGACGGGAATGTCGAAGGTTGATGTTATGGATGCAGAGGCTGGTGGGGTGAAAGGTGAGACCAGGGGAACTCTGTCCTTGTTGCGCCGGGGGAGAAAGGGAGCAAGAGCAGGACTCCGGGACACGGAGGAGACATGGGTGAGGGATCCATCGACGACAGCCAGACGGAACCCACGTTCACTGAAGAATGGAAGTGTTGCTAATTGGGCCATTCTTTGGAAAGTGAACCAAAATAAAAAAATTATGTGGCAATCGGTTTATCTGGAATTACATGAGACAGCTCTGCATGTTTCACTGATCATTTGTTTGGATGGTTCCCGATCAGAAGGCCTGCCATATATTTCCAGATTTGGTGGGGGGGGTTTATACAAATAGCATACGGCATCTGCATTTATATCAATGGTCTGAAACCACGTAAAAATGTAGCTCAAATCACCGAATGAGAATCCCACCTCACCAGTCTCAAAACTATCCAACTACCGCCATTATTTTCTGCACTTTGTACAATTTAATGGCAAGGACAATGGTGACAGCTAAACAACTTTTGCTGTGAATTGAAAAATATTCTGCACTTGCACGTTCATTTCAGAATGTATCTGAAGTACATAAATCTAAAACTCTTCAGTCAGCTATATAGAAAATAGCTGCTGCAATTCCATTTTGGATGCAACGCAAAACCAAGGTTTCGAGAATGGTTCTCGTTTTGAAGTGATAACTTCTGCTATTCCCAAACTATTAAATTAGAAACTCAACAGATACTGCAAGAGGGACAAGGCTGAGCTAAATTGTGACAACTCCTGTCAAACACACTGGACCCACATGAAGAAAATTCACATACAAATTCATTTCTGCGGCATTCCCTTTTGTACCCACGTAAGCACTAGCTTCGGGGAAAAAAAATCAATAAAGCTAATGCTGACCTTTAGATGATATTCTCCAGTCCTCTTGATATAGAGCACAAGAGGGCATAACAGGTGTAAACTCTGAATGACCGAGACTGTTGGGAGCAAAGATCATTTGGGAAGAAGGGTAGGTTGCGGCCGCGGTGGTGACTGGGAAGAAGGGCAGTTGCGGCCGCAGTGGTCCCTGGGAAGAAGGGTTGCGGCCGCGGTGGTTGCTGGGGAGAAGGTCGTGTGCGTCTTGTCCTGTTCCTGCGCCCATCTTGTATCGTGCAGTGCGGCGTGAACTGTCCTGGTCTTTGAGCTGCGAAGTGTTGCTGAAAATGGCCATGCATGTCCCCAAACCACCGGGCTTTGCCCAGATGCTTAAAGACGGTGCGAAGGTGAGTAGTGTGGAGGATGCGGTGGGGGAAAGGAGGCTGTCCCCATTCGAAAAATGCCTTTGCGGGAAGCCGCGTGCTGCGAGAAGGTTCCAGAAGGAAAGACCGAGTGATGGAGGAGAGTGGGGCGAGGCCTCCTCAGGCCGCGGATCGGCCCAAGGCTGGATGGCAGGGCAGGGGTTTACACCACGCTGGCTGGCGGATAGATGGGTTGGGATGGGGTTGGGACACGAATGAGCTCTACATGGACCGTCTGCGGCCAAGTTTGGCTGGAACCTGGTCGGGAGCCAGGCCGCCGGTTTGTCGTTGCGGCCTATAGAGTTCCCCATCCCCGCAGGCAGAGGAAAAGCCCAACGCTTGTCCCTCTCACCTCCAACCCAGTCATTTTACTTTTATTAACCCCTTTCTTGGATTTTCTCCCCTAATCCATTTTGCGGCCGAATCTACGGCGGCAAAGGTAGGTTTATGCGGGAATTCTGTATCTACGGGAAAACCTCCCCGCCCAGATCCGAATTGTGATATTTTTAAAACCACAGTATGTTTTTAAAACCACAGTCCAGGACAAGGGGTCACAGATTAAGGATAAGGGGGAAATCCTTTAAAACCGAGATGAGAAGAACTTTTTTCACACAGAGAGTGGTGAATCTCTGGAACTCTCTGCCACAGAGGGTAGTCGAGGCCGGTTCATTGGCTATATTTAAGAGGGAGTTAGATGTGGCCCTTGTGGCTAAGGGGATCAGAGGGTATGGCGAGAAGGCAGGTACGGGATACTGAGTTGGATGATCAGCCATGATCATATTGAATGGCGGTGCAGGCTCGAAGGGCCGAATGGCCTACTCCTGCACCTAATTTCTATGTTTCTATGTTTCTATGTTTTAATTTGGCCACTTGTAAGAATCACTGAGAATTGTCATCCACTATACCAAGGACTGGTATGGCAAGGACTACTAGGCTTTGCTGGACCGCTGTCAAGTGAGCGCGTTATAAATTATAACGTCGTGCTTCAAACCATTCTAAGCGAGCTTTGGCGTGACCAACAATATAGTGGGTTAGGTTTTGAGTACGCCAAGATGCCAGATCCATAATTTATTACAACTGTCGGAGATGTGACGCCTCACTTCCTACCATCCAGGGACTGAGACATCCCTTCCAGTTGAAGATTTGACATCTCTTCCAATTTAGTGCATTACATCTAGAGATATGGAAACGGGCCTTTTATTTGATGTATGTTGGAGAGGTGGTATTCTTTAGTTATCTTTAGTTTTCAAGGGTGAAACAGGTATAACTCACAATGCTACCCTGCATAGCACTGCTTCGTTATAGTGCTCTTTGATTTAGGAGCCTTATCCCCCCCCCCCCCCCCCACCCCAAAAAAGAATAAAGGAATCACAGAATGCAAGGCATAAAGTGATTTGCGATTTGACCAAAACAATAACCATGAGAGAATCACAGATCCATCTTATACTGGAATTACAAATGGAAGTGGAATAAATGAGTAAATATTTGGAGTAAACATGCGGAAAAGCACGCAAACTTACAAGTGAGTTAGCAAGCGTTACCAATAAATGAATTAAAAATTATTTATCAGAATCGCATCTCCATTTCTGTTATGTTCTCGTAGAGCTCTGTTTGGTTTAGCGATCCATTTTCTGGAAATCTAACCAGCTCTGATACCCAGCTTTTCAGTTTGTATTAGAATTGATCAGTTCTGAAGAAAGGTCGTCATCAACATGAAAAATTAACTTCACTCATGGTTCAATGGTACTTTATTGTCGCATACCTTTGTACAGTGAAACTCCTTTTTGCCATTTTGTGTTATTCAAGTCCAAAGTTGTTAAAAATGGAGCGTCTTAACTTCGCCATAAAGGCCCGTTCTGGCTGTGGCATTGGGGTGGGATATTAATTTGGCCTTGGCCTGTCCCTTTTTATAAAATGTTAATAAAAATTACAAAAGCAACATGATACTTTTTCACTGGTGCGAAATATCTGTAATACTTCCATATTTATAACTAAAACCTAAATATGACGTAATATTACGTATGCAACTCATCCCTTCCAAGTTCCCACCCACTCACCAGCTACTTTACTCTGAAATTGCAGAAGATGCAACACCTGACCTTATAACTCCTCCCTCGACTCCATCAAGGGACCCTGACAGTCCTTCCAGATAAGACAGAGAGCCACATGGTCTTCCTCTAGCCTCATCTACTTCATCCCATGTTTCCGATGTGGGCTCCTGTATTTCGACAAGATCAATAGTGGACTCTTGAGATGCTACTAGTTTTGAGATAAGCAGGATAAATGGGCAGGAGAGTCTTTGGTTATGACTGTTGCTTCAAACCGCATTTCTCCGGGTGCTCCGGTTTCCTCCGCACTCCAACGGCAGGTTAATTGGCTTCTGTAAATTGTCACTAGTGTGTAGGATAGTGCTCGGTCAGCGCAAACTTGTTGAGCAGAAAGGCCTGTTTCCATGCTGTATCACTAAATGAAACAGTCAGAATTATGATTTTTTTCCAATCACATTCTTGCAGCATGTATGCCTAATGTTATTCTTTCTATTATATTTCACTATCCTACAAAAATTGGTTCACAATTTGTGCTGTAATAACTGCGGCTCAACCTGATTAATTATTCTGGAGAATGCATGACAAATCTTCCTTTTAATAATTATTGTATGCTTTTCTGTACCTTTCAGCATTTTTCTGGATTGGAAGAGGCAGTTTATCGGAATATTCAAGCATGTAAGGAGCTGGCTCAGACTACCCGAACAGCGTATGGTCCAAATGGTATGATTATTCAGCTTAAAGTAGTGCATGAAAATATGTTTAATTGTTCTTTACTTTGTTGCTGGTGTAATTGTTCTAATAAGGTCATTGCTTTTGTAGGAATGAATAAAATGGTCATTAATCATGTGGAGAAACTTTATGTTACCAATGATGCTGCAACTATTTTACAACAATTGGAGGTAGGTGGTTGATTAAATACCTAGTACACATAGGAGGTTGTTTAAGCTTCAAGTTTAAACTTCACAGTCTATTCCAGCATTGGTTTTGATTGTTTATGATGCATAGCTCTGCTGAAGGCAAGTTAAGGAAACCTGGGATGTAGTTCTTTAGTAGGTTTGTTGAATTAATTCATGGCATTCTGAGCTATATTTGCAAGTGAACATAATTTGGTGCAAATATTATGTGTGTCAGGCTTGGTTATGGTTGTACAGGAACAACAATATAAAGAATGCCTGATAAAGAAGATTACATTAGTTGCTGTTAGTGGGGAGGAAGGTAGCTTCACCATAATTGTGAGGCGATGTATTTTGGGCGGTTTAAGGATATGGTGTGCATAATGAATGGTGGAAACCGAGGTAGTGCTGCAAATCGGGGAAAATCATATAACACTGGGAAAAAAAGTTGTTTTAAAGTCATCCCATCATAAAATATTATAAATACTTGAGTTTGGGTGCATTAGAAAATAAATGAATTTATACTTCCACACAAAACATTAATTGCTATTTAACAACTACAGTGCCCTCCATAATGTTTAGGACAAAGACCCATCATTTATTTATTTGCCTCTATACACAATTTGATATTTGTAATAGAAATAAATCACATTGTCAGATTTTAATAAAGGGTATTTTTATACATTTTGGTTTAGTCCCCCTCCCCCCATTTCAGGGCATCATAATGTTTGGAACACAGCAATGTCATGTAAAGAAAGTAGTTATGTTTAGTGTTTTGTTGCATATCCTTTCCATGTATCTGGTGATGCTCAACCATCGTTAGCCTATACAGGTGCACAACCTTTTATCCGAAAGCCTTGGGACCAGACACTTTTAGTAATTCGGAATTTTTCGGATTTCGGAATGGAAGATTTTTAGCGTAGATTTTAACGGCTGGCTCAGTGGTAGAGTGCTCGGCTCATATCCGCAAGGTCGCGAGTTTGCGCCTCGATCCCGGCAGTTACTCGATCGCGAGTTTGAGTCTTCAATGTAGTTTTTTCTTGCAGAATAGGAGAGAATAGGGAGGGTTAGGCTGGGATCATTCTCTGCGAGATGATCTTAGTGCGGGAGACAATTGTAGGAGAGGTGTACTGACTGTGTGGGCAGAACTTTGGAAGTGATTGCCCACCATTCTCAAAAGCCGCTGTGTCTCCCTGTCCCTGGGATAGCAGGGGGCGATCAAACAGCACAATACCCCCCTCCCCCTCCAACTCCAGAGGAATCCTCTCCCCGATGGGCCGCTACGGTGACAAGTGGCAGTTCGCCCACAGCCCGAGCTGCGCCACCCCAAGAACAAGACGTACCTTGCACACCATCAGCTTCTGCCCCTACGGGGAGCGTGTTCCTCTGGAGTTGGAGCAGGGCTGGGCTGGAGTTGCTGATCTGGGATCTCCGTGCTTGCAGTGGGCCTGGGGTTCAGTGTCCCGATGAGGGGGCGCAGCTCGGGCTGTGGGCGAACTGCCACTTGTCGCCATAGCAGCCCATCGGGGAGCGGCTTCTGGTGGTCCTGACGTCTCTCAGCTCCTGTCCAGGGGGGTGGCCGGAGACGTCAGGACCAACAGGAACCCGCTCCCCGATGGGCCGCTACAGCGACAAGTGGCAGTTTGCCCACAGCCCGAGCTGCGCCCCCTCATCCGCAACCCGGGTTCCTCTGGAGTTGGAACGGGACTGGGCTAGAGTTGCTGCTGGCTGTGAGTCTCTGGGATCTCCGTGCTTGCAGTCGGTGTCCCGTTGGTCCTGACGTCTCTGGCCACCCCCCTGGACAGGAGCTGAGACTGGGAACTGTACCGCCCTTGCCCCCTCCCTCTGCAACTGCAAACAACCCCACTCTCCTGCTCACCTGCAAGGGGGGTCCAGTTCCCAGTCTCAGCTCCTGTCCAGGGGGGTGGCCGGAGACGTCACAGCCCGAGCTGCGCCCCCTCATCTGCAACCCCAAGAACAAGACGTACCTTGCACACCATCAGCTTCTGTCCCTACGGGGAGCGTGTTCCTCTGGAGTTGGAACGGGGCTGGGCTGCTGCTGGTTGTGGGTCTCTGGGATCTCCGTGCTTGCAGTGGGCCTGGGGGTCGGTGTCCCGTTGGTCCTTACGTCTCCGGTGACTGGCACTGACCTGCTGGCATCGCCGACGTGAAGACAGTGCAAAGCCCCCGCGCCGGTGCAATGGGCGGGGAGCTGGAGAGGGGAGGGAAGGGGTCACACACGTGGCCGGGAAGCAGAGGGGTGTAGGTGGGGTGAAACTGAAGGGAGCGACAATCTGCCGCTGCCTGCCCGCTGAGTTAAAAAGTTCCCACGCAAGACTCACGATACACTGTGTATCGTGAGTCTACCGTGGGAACTTTTTAACTCAGCGGGCAGGCAGCAGCATATTGTCAATTATTAACCCTCCCGCGCAATATACCTTCACCGTCTCTTTTATGAATGGGGATTTAGTTCCCCTTTCTTCGAGGACCGACCGGAGGTTCCGCTGTCACCTCTGCGGGCCGCCCTCGGTGAACGTCTTCAAGGACCTTTCTTCAAGGAACGAGAAAATGTCCGCTATTCGGAGCTTTTCGTTATTTGGAATTTCGGATAAAAGGTTGTGCACCTGTACTTGTTTTGGGGGCTAGTCCCCTTCAGTTTTCTCTTCAGCATATTAAAGGCATGCTCAATTGAGTTCACATCGGGTGATTGTCTTGGCCACTCAAGAATTTACCATTTTTTAGCTTAGAAAAACCTTTATTGCTTTAGCAGTATGTTTGGGATCATTGTCTTGCTGTAGAATGAACCGCCGGCCAATGAGTTTTGAGGCATTTGCTTGAACTTGAGCAGATAGGATGTGTCTATACACTTCAGAATTCATTATGCTACTACTTTCAGCAGTTGTATCATCAATGAAGGTAAGTTAGTCAGTACCTTCAGCAGCCATACATGCTCAGGCCATAACAGCCCCACCACTGTGTTTCACAGATGAGGTGGTATGCTTTGGATCTTGGGCAGTTCCTTCTCTCCTCCATGCTTTGCTCTTGCCATCACTCTGATATAAGTTAATCTTCATCTCATCTGTCCACAAGACCTTTTTCCAAAACTGTGGTTGTTCTTTTAAGTACTTCTTGGAAATCTGTAACCTGGCCATCCTATTTTTGCGGCTAACCAGTGCATCTTGCAGTATAGCCTCTATAGTTCTGTTCATGAAGTCTTCTGCGGACGGTGGTCATTGACAAATCCACACCTGACTCCTGAAGAGTGTTTCTGATCTGTCGGACAGGTGTGAGGGAATTTAAAAAAAAATTATAATGATTTCTTCTGTCAACAGCTGTGGAGGTCTTCCTTGGCCTGCCAGTCCCTTTGCGATTAGTAAGCTTACCATTGCTCTCTTTCATCTTAATGATGTTCCAAACAGTTGATTTTGGTAAGCCTAAGGTTTGGGTGATGTCTTTCAGCTCTATTCTTGTTTCTCAGTCTCATAATGGCTTCTTTGACTTTCATTGGCACAACTTTGGTCCTCATGTTGATAAACAGCAATACAAGTTTCCAACGGTGATGGAAAGACTGGCTGCTGAGAGCTCTCTTATACCTGCATTAAGGAGGCATTTAAACACACCTGCGCAATTACAAACACCTGTGAAGCCATGTATCCCAAACATTGTGGTGCCCTGAAATGGGGGGACTATGTATAAACACATTTCTACATGGTGAAACCAAAATGTGTGAAAATACCCTTTAATAAAATCTGACACTGCATTTTAACCACATGTGATTTTTTTCTATTACAAATCTCAAATTGTGGAGTACAGTGGCAAATAAATAAATGACGGGTCTGTCCCAAACATTATGGAGAGCACTGTGTATCGGAAAATTAATTTTGTGCACTATAACTTTTACATGAGTACTGTATTTATGGGTAAAGGGTTCTAAAGCAAAAATATGTCTTGATATTTTGGATTTAATTGATTAAAAATTGAGAAATTAGCCATTAGGCTTACCGTGAAGTGACGCAAAATTTTAGTGTTATGGACATTGTGTAAATGAAAATTTTTAGAGCTTTCACATGGTGGATTTTGTTCTCAAGTGACAGTAGCTCTAGTCAGTTTGAATCGGTCATAATTTGGAAGATGTGAAGACTGTACAAAACTCTTGTGAATTTAAATAAATGGCCATGTTCCCCTCTGGTGATTTAATTTATCTTTTTAATACAGGTTCAGCATCCTGCAGCTAAGATGTTGGTTTTGGCTTCGCATATGCAGGAACAGGAGGTTGGAGATGGAACAAATTTTGTTCTGGTTTTTGCTGGTGCACTACTGGAATTAGCGGAGGAACTTCTGCGAATGGGTCTTTCCATCTCGGAGGTGTGCTGCTTTTAAGAGAAGTTTGATCTTTAGGGTCATTAAGCTATACAGCATGGAAACAGACTTTTTGGACCAACTTGTCCATGCCAATCAAGTTGCTTAACTGTGCTTATGCCTGAACCTTTGAACCTTCCCCATCCATGCACTCGTGACAAAATTGCCATATGTCATATATGTATCTGCCTCCATCACTTCACCTATAGCAGCTAATTTATTTAGACACTCCACTGTGGAAAAAGTAGATCCTGTAGTTCCAAGGCTTTTCCTTGCAGCCTTTCCTGAATAGAGGCACTACGTTATTCACCCTTTGTAGGTTTTGCATTTTAAATGATGATGCAGGAATTTTAATAAAATGAATTCTGAATCCTGAATCCTTTCAGGAAGTCCTTTCCTGAAGGCTGGTTGTAGTTGCAGTCTTCTGCCCACTCCACTTCATTGGATGCTTTTTGGCTGCAGTGATCATGATCTGGCTACGGTCCTCCCACATCTGGGCAGGGTCCAGGTGAATCTGGCCAAATATTTCATACTTTTTCTTATGTACTTTACAGGTGATAGAAGGCTATGAGGCAGCCTCCAAAAAAACTCTGGAAATCCTTCCAGATCTGGTATGTTGCTCTGTTAAGAACCTGCAGGACCCAACAGATGTAACGCCTGTTATTCGAACTGCTGTAATGAGCAAACAATATGGCAATGAGGATTTCCTATCCAAGCTGATTACACAAGCATGTTGTATGTATCAAAATATCACTAATTCTTAATTTGTACTTGTTTAAATTATGTTTATAACTGATTAAAACAGTTTTCCGATCAATGTGCAGATAAATATTTAAATAGTCTTTGCTATAACTCTGCATGTCATTCAGAGAAATAAGTTTGGAGTTGGAAAACTTGTTGAATAAATTGGAATGTGATGTAAGGCAATAATTGTTGTTGAAGTTGAGTAGTAGTCGCTTGTATTTTGTTTGGAATGTTGACGGTTACTTGAGTTATTTTTAGCAGATATATAATATTTTGTTCCTTCAGGGCTGTTGTGGTAGTCCAAGGATTAAACCAGCCATCACAGAATAGAATTGAGAGTGTTTTCAGTCTGATCTGATATTTGGAAGTTGTCACATACAGTATTGGTTAATGGACAGAATCATGGAGTTGTACAGTATATAAATGGGCCCTTCAGCCCGACATCCATGTTGCCCACCTACACTAATTCATTTACCTACATTAGGTCCTTATCGTTGTATATCATCAGCTTATATATTGTCTTATGTGAATAAAGTGCAATGATTGTATCTGATGCCACCATTTCCTCTGGCAGTGAGATCCATATATCAACCACTTAAAAAAAAACACAAAAACAAAAAACTTTATCCTCAAATCCCTTATTAAAATTCCTTCCTCTCATCCTAAACACACTACTTCTTGCTTTTGATACTCCAACCTGGAAAAAAAGGATTCTGACTACTTATCCTATCTAGGTCGTTTACAATTTTATATACCTCTTTCAGATTTCCAATCTCTCCTCATAACTTAAGACTTCCAATCCTGGCTACTTCCTGGTGAATTCTAGTGAAACAGCATCCTTCCTATAGTGTAGTTACCAGAATGCAATACTCCAAGTACACCCTGGTCTCTAAAGTTCTCTTGTTAGAAAAAATTAAGCAGGAATTAATAATGACAATTGAAGGAATTAATTCCTTGCATTGATTCATCACAGAATACTCATTCAGCATGAAATCAATATATTTCACTAGGTAAGTGAGATGGTAAGTCACGCGTTCCTCCTTGGTACATGTGACAATCAAGTATTAATGAAGGACAATACCCCAATAGTATGATATGGATGAATAGAAATGAATAACTACTTTCCTACGACTCAAGGTCTCAGAAGCCCAATTAAATGGAACAACAGAACTGGCCATCTGAAGAAGCATTGTGTGTCCATTCCTCCTCAACTCCTGCCTGATCAACTGAGAACTGAGTTTCTCCAGTCATTTGATTTGTTCAAGATTCCAGCATCTGGAATGAGAAAGGATATAATGGCTCCATTCAAAGATATCTCCATTGGTACCAATGCTTCAATGCTAGGCTAAGGAACTGGCTGTTAAAATGGGAATGAAAGATACCTGAAGGCATAGGTTAAGAGATTGGAGTGCATGTGATGAATCTTGGTTACCAAATCTATGTAGGAATGTAGTTGGAAGAACTGTCCAGAGCAATCCATTCCATTGACCAGGAACATAACTTGGAGGGAGGCAAGTCCTGGAAACAAGATTTAACTCCATTGAAGTAGGACAGCATGGGAACAGGTCCAACGTGAGAAAGGAGGAGCCCTGCATCTGGTACTCAATATAAAGGGAAGCTGTAGGTCTGACAGCTTGAGACTTAATAGGTGGTATAGTGGGCAATGTGTGAGTGCTTCTATGTTTTCTTTGGAAATTAAGAGTTTGAATGCAGATAAGTTTATCTTTCATTGGTTGTCAATTATGTGACTAAATGTAAATTCAATATAATAATTGTGTCAGATACATCACAGCTTTATCCCGAATTTGAAATAATTGTTAGCACATTGTGTTAAAGTATTTGTGTTCATTTCATAAGTCTTGTATGTTTTTTCTTGTATGGTTAGGATGGATAATTTACAGTTAGCAAAATGTAGTGAATGTGCTGAGTGTAGCTTGTTGAGTTGACAATAATCAAGTTTATTGGACATATTTAGGCCTGTATATGATTTTGGTAAATTTTAAACATAATTATATCAAGCTTTTGATGGTAAACCGGTGAATATTTAAGCTAATGTTTCTTGATACTATTTTGAGCCTTGGAAGTACTTTTTAAGAAATAGATTCCGTGCAAATTGTTTTGTAACATGGTTAACATATCACTGTTTTGTGTGCAGTATTTGAACAGCATGAGTTATAATCAGAGGCAGACATGAAACATCTGATTTGTATTCATAACAAACTGTTGCCTAGACATTTGGGGGTGGGGGGGGGAGGAGGCGGTTGTTGCTCATAGTAACATTGTACTTATTTTGGCGTTGGGACAAAATAATTATTAGTTAGGGGAGCATACAGCAGTTTTGGGAATGCTTGAAATTAACGTAGTGTCTAAAAGGGAAAAATGTTGGGAGTGATTTGAGATGGGGAGGTGAGATGACTAGAGGAACATGGATAGTGAAAATTAATAACCTGGGAGGAAGATAAAGGCGTAAGAGCAGAAGTGGGAACTGTTCTAGACTGAGGGCTTTATCTATGGTAGTAGACAACTAATCAATAACAATTGGAAATACAACATTTGCAGAACAGTTGGACAGTCAAGTATCTTAGTATTTTAGTAGTAATTGCTTTATTTTCCTTGCCTTGCAGTGTCCATTTATTCAGAAAAGGGTCATTTTAATGTGGACAATATTCGTGTCTGCAAAATTCTGGTAAGTTGAGTAAAACAATTTTTTGTTCGGTGGATTAAACTTGCCTTGATGAGCCATCCTTAATTTCTATTAATGTTCAACTGTACAAGTAATAACATTTTCCTATTTTGTATTAAACATAAAGGCTGTGTATGCCCGATAGTTACTTTTCTAAGAAATCTCGTAACAGAAAATATAAAAACAATTGTGTCAATAAGGAACAGGCAGATCAGGACTTGAGAGTTTCATATCACAATAACAAAGTTATATTTCTATACAGAATTTTCAAAATGTTCTTTTTAATAGTTATAAGTTTATCTTTGTTTCTACAAGCTAAACATACTAATGGCTTTACATTGTGCTGTTTACTAGACTATAATTGAATAGTAGTAATAGAAGCAATTACTTGTCAATTTCATTGCCCACCCGTAGTTATAGTGGCTGTTCTTAAGAGATAACTGTTGATTACTACAGGAAAAGTACATGGAATCAGTTTTTGTTTTCGCCAGAAAGCTTTTTTTGCTTGTCATTTCTCGTAGTGACTTTAAAATGCTTCTGTAGTTCTCAATCAAAATCCTGTTATAACAAATTCAGACAACATAATATTAATATCGGGTTATATGCCCAAATCGTATTTTGGCCACACATTAAATCAGAACTGCCTGAAGTTGATTGAATTGTATGAATGTTGCAGAATGTTATGAAATTTAGATTTAGTTTAAAAGAATTGTTAATGTCTACGTAGAAATATTTGGTTACCGTATTTTCCAGCAATGAAGACTCACCCCCATTTTGAGTCGCTAAATTCTGAAAAAAAAGGCGGGCGGGACAGGATCAAGGGTTTAGTTTAGTCAGTAGAAAGGCACTTTTTTTCCAACTTAACAACAATTTTGCAACAGCAAGGTGACCAAAATTAAACACAACATTCAAAATGTAGCCTCACCAACATCTTCAACATATGTAACATTATATCCCAACTTCTATGTTCAATACCCCAACTGATGAAGACCAATGTACCGAAAACCTTTCCGAGTGCTCTACCTACCTGTGATACCACTTTCAGGGAATTTTGTACCTGCACTGCTAGATCTGTGGTCAACAACACTCCCCAGAGCCTTGCCATTCACCGTGAAGGTCCTGCACTGGTTTGACATCCCAAACTGCTGCACCTCGCATTTATCTGCATTAAATTCCATTAATCATTCCTCAACATACTTGCACAGTTGGTCAAGATCCTGCTGTAAATTTAGATAACCATCCTTGCTATCTACTATCCCACTCACTTTAGTGTCATCTGCAAACTTACTAATCGTGCCTTATGCATTCTCAACCAAATTGTTGACGTAAACCACAAACACCGAAGGGCCCAGCTCCGATTCCTGAGGTACACCACCAGTCACAGGCCCCTGCTTCCTTCCATGAAGCCAACTTTCTATCCAGTGGGCTAGATTTCCCTGAATCTCATGTGATCTAACCTTCCCAGAGCAGCTTATGGAACCTTCTCAAATGCCTTGTTAAAATCCATGTAGATAATGTCAACGCCTCTGGCTTCATCAACATTTGTTTCTTCAAAAAACTCAAATCAGATCTGTGAGACAGCTCTCCCACATACAAAACCACGCTGAATATTCCTAATTAGCCCCAGCCTATCCAAATGCATACATATCTTATCCCTCACACTACTCTCCAGTAACTTGCCTGCCATAGATGTTAGGTTTCCCAGGCTTTTCCTGGCAACCCTTCCAAAATAGGCACAACATTAGCAACCCTCCAGTCTTCTGGTACCTCACCTGTGTCTAATGAACACGGGCCAAATTGGTATAAAGTGACTTTTATTCGGCATTAGATAGCCACTTAAAATTTACTTGTGGAAAGGAGCAAGTGGCCATAAAAGCTGTATTAGAAAATATAATTTCCATGTAACCTCCCTGCAATAATCAGACACCATTGTATCTCTGAAGAACACAGCTGCTACTTTCATCACACAAACCCATTGAAGTTCCTAAGACATTGGAGCAGAATTAGGCTATTCAGCCCATTGAATGTACTCCGCCATTTTATCGTGGCTGATCTATCTTTCCCTCTCAACCCCATTCTCCTGCCTTCTCTCTGTAACCTTTGACATCCTTACAAATCAAGAACTTGTCCATCTCTGCTTTAAAATACCCCACAATGTCTGTGGCGATGAATTCCACAGATCTGTGGATACTGCTGGCTAAATAAATTCCTCATATCCTTTCTAAAATGAAGTCCTTTTATTCTGAGGTTGTGCCCTTTGGTCCTAGATGTCCCACTAGTGGAAACATCCTCTCCATATCCACTCTTTCTGGGCTTTTCATTATTCGGTAGGTTTCAATGAGGTTTTTCCCAAGGTGAATATGTTTCCCAAAGGGCATATGTTTGAGGTGAGAGGAAGAAGGCTTAAAGGAGATGTGCAGGGCTTTAAAAAATATGTATATTGAGAGTGGTAGCTGCCTAGAACACGCTGCCAGGAGTGGTGGCGTATGATAGCCGCATTTAGACTGGTACATGAACAGATATGGTTAGAGGGATGTAGACCAGATGAGATTACTTTAAATTGGCATAATGCTCGGCGTAGATATCTTGGGCCAGAGTTCCATAAAAATATTCCTGTGGTATGTGATGTTAATGTATGATTTTTGTGTTTCAGGGATCTGGTGTGCTTTCTTCATCAGTCTTGCATGGAATGGTTTTCAAGCGTGAGGCCGAAGGGGATGTTACCTCTGTGAAAGATGCCAAAATAGCAATATATTCATGTCCTTTTGATTGCATGGTAACAGAGACCAAGGTACTATACTCTAACCAGTTTCTGTTAATAGCATTTCACAAATCTTTTCAAATACATTTAACCATATTCAATGATCTATTCTACATTTTCGTTAATCTCTATTCCCTTTGCCCTGTTTTCACACCTTCACACTTCCCTATCTATCTATCTCCCTCCTCCCTGACATCAGACTGAAGAAGGGACTCGATCCGAAACGTTACCCATTCCTTCACTCTAGGGATGCTGTCTGTCCCGCTGAGTTACACCAGCAATTTGTGTCTAACTGTATTCAAACTAGATTCTGTTGCAGTATTTATTTGAAATATAGTCTGTGGTGTATGGACCTGTTCTGTTACCCTTGAAAGATTGGTGTATTAAGGATTTTGATGCTTAATTAATAGTATGATATCCTGCTGTTGAATTGTGTTTATTCTGACCTGTTTAATAATAGCATAAATACAAGCATGCTGCAAATAAATCTGAGGTCAGTTAATTACAGTTTAAGTATTTTTAGGTGATGGTAAATTGATCTCAAACTTGTATCCTTGCCTCACTGGCAGAAATATGTTGACTTCAAAATATTACATTTAGCTCTTATTTTCCCTCAATTTTATATTTTGGACAATTGAATGTATTTGTAATTATGTTTTAAATCCACTAAGAAGAGCTCCATTTTGAAAGCTATTCCCAAGATTATATTAACACATATGTTCCCCTTTATTTATTCCCTTTCTTTAATTGTCAAGTCCTTGTGGTGCATGAACTGAGCACGTGGTCACCATTACTGCTGCTGCAAATGACTTTAATTCCTCTTGTTTCTGATCAGAGTTTGGTGTTGCATACTTTGTTTAGTTATTTCATAATACTGTAATAACATTTTCCAGGCAACCAGGTGAATTTAAAGCAAGTGTTGGATCTGGGATCTTGATGTGTTAGAAGGAGAATGGATATGAGTGCCAATGAAGAAAGGCACAAAATGCTGAAGAAGGGTCTCGACCCGAAAAGTCACAAATTCCTTCTCTCCAGAGATGCTGCCTGTCCCACTCAGTTACTCCACCATTTTGTGTCTACCTTCGATTTAAACCAGCATCTGCAGTTCTTTTCTACACATGAGTACCAGTGAACCAGGTGCTCAACTATCCTGGTTTCTGACAAATCAGCTCGTGGATTATCAAAATGCTGGTGTAATTTGGTCAACCTTGCTAGGACATTTGCAAAAAAATTGAGCAAATTCTTCATAAATCAAACATTCCTGGTTATGCTCAGTGCACCTATAACATTCAATTTGAATTCTGATTGTGAGAAGTAATGAATTCTGATATTTTTGTGTTTTTAAGGGAACAGTTCTGTTAAAGAATGCAGATGAATTGATGACTTTCAGCAAAGGAGAAGAGGATCTCATGGAGATTCAAGTGAAGGCTATAGCAGATGCTGGTGCTAATGTAATTGTAACTGGAGGAAAAGTGGCAGACATGGCCCTGCATTATGCTAACAAGTACAAGCTGATGGTAGTTAGGTAAATTATTTTATAAATTCTAGGCCCAGACTTGGCTCGCTTGATTATTGTATGATGCCATTGGTCACAAGATTATAATTTCTTACCTTAAAATGCAGTTTGGTTCATTGAATGTTGACATATCTATCTTTAATGTTTATAAGCAATCCCATTTAAAGAACCTGTTAAATTGATATTCATAAGCAGTGGGGTCCAGAAAACTATGTGCATATTAGATCATAGACAAGGATGTTGGACTTGGCCTTGGCAAGCAATACTCTCAATCAAATTTTATGTAGACAGCATGTTATCAAATGAGAGATAGTCATTTGGTTTGGTTACCAAAGGAATGCAGACTATTGTAAAACAATCAAATGGTAAGGATATGCTTTTGGGAGAAAGTTTTAGTTTTGGATAAGGAAAGCTGGTATCAATTTGCACGGGGAATTGGGGGAATTTGAAGGGACTAAGTATTTATGAATTTTGAGTAACATTTACCTTTTATTTAATTCACAATCTCCATTGGATACTTTTTGTTTGTAATTTATAGATTATTTTGATATTAATACCCACATTTCTGTTCATGTTTGAACTAATATAGTCTCAAGTACATTTATGATTTCATATACGTTTTTTCTCCCCAGGTTAAACTCTAAATGGGATTTAAGAAGATTGTGCAAAACAATTGGGTCTACAGCACTTCCACGATTGGTGGGTAGCACTATAAATTAAATACCACAGTAGCATTTAATGATGTAGATTTTAAATATAATCTGAATTTTACAGACACCTCCCACTCCAGAAGAAATGGGATACTGCAATAGTGTTTACTTGTCAGAGGTTGGAGACACACAAGTGATAATATTTAAGCATGGTGAGTATTTTTTAATTGAAAATGTGTTGGATATATGAAGATAGAACAAAAGTATGTTGTGATTGACAGCAAGGAGGAAAACATTAGGACTGCAAGATATGGATTATATAGCCAGTTGGGCAGTGAAGTGGCAAATTAAATTCAGGCAAACGGGACTTGGAAACTGCAACAACACAAAGCCATGCAAAATATGTGGAAAGGTTATTCAATTGTGTGGAGGACCATAAGAACCTTGGTTTCCATGTTTGAGAGATCTACAAAGATGAGTAAGATAGTTATTTTTTTATCATAGACCAAGAGTGGAGATCTTATGCAGAACCATGTACAATTTAAGATAAACAACTGCTTGAGTTCTGTGCACAATAGTTTTTGCTGCTTTTTGACCACTTAGCAAAGTGAGTATTTATTGCCCATGGTGGTGAACTACTGTCATTTGGATTACTGCCATTCTCCTGGTGAAGGTACTCCCATAGTACAGTTGGATGGCAAGTTCCAGGAATTGGACCCATGTCAATGGAAGAATAGCTATACATTTCAAACATGATATGTGACTAGTGTGGAGCCTGTGGGTGATGGTGGTCTGATGTACTTGTTGCCTTTGTTTGGCAATAGTGTTTGTGGGTTTGAGAGGTGCTGTTGGAATGACCTATGTAACTGCCGTGCATCTTTTCAATGATACACACAGCAGCTATAATATTTCATCAATTTTATTTTGGGGGGTGGGGGTGAATTTAAGGGTAGGTGATAATCAAAAGGATGGTTTTCTCTTAGATTGTGTCATTAGCTTGGGAGTTGTTGACACTGACTCATCTAGAAGAGTATTCTATCATAATTCTGAATTGTCCTTGGATTGTCGGGATGAGTAGTATACCTAGCCTCTTACCTGCTCTTGATAGTAGACATTTTCCTTATAGACTTCAGCAAGGCTTTTAATAGGTTCCGGTGATTAGACCGCATGGGATCCAGGGAGAACTATCTGGTTGGATACATAATTTGTTTGATGGTAGGAAGCAGAGGGTGATGATGGAAGGTCTGACCTCTATGGCATCTAGATCATCCATATCAACAATTTGGATGAATACTGTTCTGGATGTACAGGCATGGTTAATAAGTTTGTAGATAACACAAAAATAGGTGGTATCATAGACATGACAAGGGGGTTATCAAAAATTACTGTGGATTCTAGATCAGCTGGTAAGTTGGCTAAAGAATGGTAAATGCCGCTGATATATGTGAGATGTTGAATTTTGGGAAGTCACCCAAGAAGGACACCAAGAACACAATGAACAGTAAGGCTCTGTGGGGTGTTGCTGCACAACAGGGTGACTTAGGAGTACAAGTACATGGTTTCATGAAAGTGTTATTGCAGATGGGTAAGGGGCTGAAGAAGGTATTGGCATGTTGCCTCAATCAGGGCATTGAGGATAGAAGATGAGATGTTAAGTTGCAGTTGCCCAAGACATTGATGAGGGTGCACTTGTGAGTATTGTGTTCAGTTTTAGTCACCCTACTTTAGGAAAGATGCCATTATGCTGGTCAGAGTGCAGAAAATATTTAAGAGGACGTTCCCTGGACTAGTCTGGGTTATAACGAGAGGCTAAGACTTGACGATGGTATGCTGATTTTATAAAGGTATATAAAATGATGGAGGCTGCACAGATTGGGTGAATGCACACGGTTTAAGGGGAGCATATTTCTTGGGAAGCAAATATAAATTAAGAGGCGTTTAAACAGACATGTAAATAAGCAAGGAGTAAGATGATACCTAATGTGAAAATGGGATTAATGTAGGTGGGCCGAATGGTCTGCCCTAGGGCCTATTTCCTTTCAGTACAGTTCTGTATAAGACAGGGCATGATGAACGATTGTCAAGGGAAGGAAACACAATAGCACAGAAGACACATTGCAAGGTGAGTCTATAAAAGCCATACAAGTAGAATGTCAGCTTCCTTTGACAGCCTTGGATCAAAGGTTATTATATCCTCCTACAGAACGCACATTCATTGATTTGGCCTGTTGTGAAACCATGTGAATCGTGGAGGTTGACGATTACAGAGTAGTAACTAGAACATTCCAGAGTGTATCCCTAAACTCAACTTTGTGGTCAGAATGCCCTAATATAGTCTATACTATTCCATTGGGAAGATCAGTAAAAATGTCCCTTTTTCACCAGTGTTACCTGGAATTGTTGGGTTGACAGGGAGAGCTTGGATTGGCTGGGAATGTTTACCTTTGGAGAATAGGAGATTGAGGGCTGACTAACTTTAAAGTATACAAAATGAAGAGCGGCATGAATAAAGTGAACATTCAGTGTTTTCCCCACATTAGAGGATTCTAAAACTTGATTGCAAAGGGTTACGGTGAGATGGGATAGATTTGAGAGCGATCTTGGAGAACAACATTTTCACTCGAACAGTAGTCCGTATCTGTGGCAAGCTGCCAGAGGAAGCTACAGAAGCAAATTGCAATTTTCAAGACATTTCGACAGAGATAAGAAAGGTTTAAAGGGATATGGGACACATGTAGGCATAAAGGACTAGCCTGCAATAGACACTGTTTCCATGCCATATAGCTCTGGTACTCTGACTTTATTTTCCCCTAAAGTTTGGGGAATCAAGAACTGATGCTTTGGTTTCAGGTGAGAGAATGATTTAATAGGAACATGAGGGATATCTTTTTCATATAGAGGGTAGTATATATGGAATGAAATGCAAGAGGAAGCGGTTGAGGCACATTTAATAACAATATATATTTGGATAGGGAAGGTTTTGAGGGATATGTGTCCAACATTGGCAATTGGGAGTAGCGTAGGTCAGCAACTTGGTCGACATTGGTGAGTTGGGCTGAAGTGTCTGTTTCCATGCTCTGACTTTTACAACTACAGTTGAGTTGTTGGCCACTCGATTCACCCAGAATCTTGATGATGTGTGACTTGGTGATGGTAATGCCATTGGACATTGAGGGTAAGTGATTAGAATGCCTCGGGTCACTGTCTGGTATTCTTGTGCAAGTGTTGTTTGCCACTTACCAGCATATTTTTTGAAATATTGACATTTTGAAGCCTTATACAAAACAAGAAATCCGATTTTAGTGAAAAATCTCATTTGCAGAAAACATGGACCAATTTATTCCCTCCTGTTAGAGTATTATTACTTAAGTGTTTCATTTATTATACCAAACTTAGAATTAAAAACTGACATTTTACAGTTATGATTTGATGTGGTTTTGTGACTGAGAACCTTGACTGCTGGTAATAATCTAGATTAAAGTTGGAATGGTGGCCATATTGTTATCATTTTTGATGAAGGAATCCATTTTTTTAATTTAAACCTCAGGATATAGAATCCTGAAATATTTTGTTTGCAGGTTTAGTAATTAAAATATTTTGCTGAAGCTCTGCAGTTGATTGTAATGTCTTGAGTTGTATCACATTTAGACAAGAAGCAAGTTACCAGTTAGTTATCATTTGCTTCTATTACCTGAAATGGACATGGATGAATCATTTTTATACTATTACGTGAACCTTAATTGGTGAATTGTATTTTTGCAGAGAAAGAAGATGGTCTAATTTCCACAGTTGTAATCCGTGGTTCAACAGAGAATATAATGGATGACATTGAGAGGGCAGTTGATGATGCTGTTAATACCTTTAAAGTTCTCACGAGGGTATGATATGTTCTTATGAATATTCAAAAACATCATCTTCTAATATTCTGTGGATTTCCAGTATAAGGTGTTTTATTTTAAGCATTATTCAAAATCACACTGCTGTATTTTACTGCCAGAGGAAGCGTTAGAAGTGAGTACAATTATAACATTCAAATGATACTTGGATAGGAAAGATTTGGAGGGATATGTGCCAAGTGTGACGACGTGGGTTGGGCAAATTTAGTTGGCGAGAAGTGAATGAGTTGGGTTGAAGGCATGTTTCTGTCCTATATAGCTATATGAATGTTAAAAATTGAAATTTGCAGGACGCTACTATTTCCATTATTTCTATATCCCCATGTCTCGTTAATGTTTTATGCAGGATGTTCAGCTTTTATGACTTAATATGCAGAATTCATTTATGAGTACTGCTTTTAACATAAATCTTTCCTGCAGTAACATATACAGAGCTAAAATTTGGATATGTATTGTATATAGCTTCAACATATTCAAATGTATTTTAACAAAATATTTAATTTGCAGGATAATCGCTGTTTGCCAGGTGCAGGAGCTACTGAAATTGAACTGGCTAAACGAATCACTACTTATGGAGAGGTATGGAATGATAACATTTCTTTATTCAATGTTATATTTTCAGTGATAAATGAATAATATAATCTTGATTTATTTTCAGTCATGTCCCGGTCTTGAACAATATGGTATCAAGAAATTTGCAGAAGCTTTTGAAAGTGTTCCACGAGCATTGGCTGAGAATTCTGGTGTTCGGGCTAATGAAATAATTTCAAAATTGTATGCAGTGCATCAGGAAGGAAACAAAAATATTGGATTTAATATTGAGGTATTTATTAAGTAATCAGTAACGTGCTTCATTAAATTGCAGCTAATGGTCTTTAAGTACCCTGGGGGTTCAGTTTTAGGGTTTATCCTGACCAGGAAAGGCTAAAAGAAATGACCAAAAACGTTGTCCAAAAAATAATGCCTTTTGATAATTAAAATCTTGCCAAGCTTTTGGTGCAGAAACTTTGCATGAATTTAGTTTATTCTGATTTAGCCAATATTTCAATTGATGGGAATTTGCAACTCAGTTGACCATAATTTGAGGGCAAACAATAGTTTTTGTAATGGATAAATATGTTTGTTTGACAGTATGAAAGTTCCCATCATGTGAATGTGTTGTACTCTATCTGGCTATCAACTCAGAAAAATTGTAGATTATTAGAACCTTTAATTCTTGCATTTATAATTTTGTTTGTTTCCCCCACCCTCCAATCAGCCAGTTCACTAAGTGCTTTCCTATTTTTAAATCACTTTCTGAATACCATTTGTTTTCCTGATTTTAGAGTGAAGGCTCAGGTCTGAGGGACATGCTGGAGGCTGGAATTCTGGACCCATACTTGGTCAAATACTGGGGAATTAAGCTTGCTACTAATACTGCTGTCACTGTTCTAAGGGTAGACCAGGTAAGTAGGCCAACAAAAAGGACTGACTTATGCAATCATTTGCAACGTGAAGATTTGTTTTACTGCATGAATGTTGGCATCCATTAAAAATACCTGCCCAAAAGTCTAGATACCAGGAATTTGTTTTGAAAGCTTGATCATCTCTGGCAACATCTAATTGGATAAACTAGAATTGTAGCCATAGATGTGCATTGCTACCAGGAGCCATAAATTGTGATTACAATTCTATCCTAAATATCATTATAGCCATTTGCATTTGTTTGACATCAGCAAATTTGGATCAGAAAATTCGAATGGCATTTTGAGATTTAATTCTGATTGGTATAATTGAAGTGTAGTTATTAGGATAGGCTCCCATTATTGAAATATGGGGTATGTACATGGGAAAGTCTATAGCAATTGGATTCATTTCCCAAATTACAAATATTAACTTCTATGTTAATATCATTAACCATTTATTTTATCATTAACCATTGGTGGCAAAAAAGGTGAAGTATACTATACTGAATGGCAACAATGGTGGGTATTGATCATTAAATACACCAGATGCTGCAAGGACTGATATAGGGAAAAGTTTGGCATGCTAGGATTTATTCCTTGGTGCGTGAGGGGTCATCTTATAGAGATGTATAAAATCATGAGCGTCATAAATAGGTTGCATGCGCTTTTTTTAACCAGGGTTTTGGAATCGAGAACTGGAGAGGAGAAAGATTTAATAGATACCTGAAGACAACTTTTTCCACGTAGGGTGGTATGCATATAGAATAAGCATATAAAATGCATATTGAACTTTAGACTACACTAGCATAATTCCAGGTTAAGTGAAGAATGGGAAACATTTTAAAAGGACTGCTGGAAATGGGCTCTTGGCTAATGCATTAGGATTTATGAATAGTTGGATATTGAAATGTAACTGCATAACAGAAATAACTGTCACTAACTGAGCTATTACATTGTTCTTCCAAATTGTTGGACAATTTACTCACCACTACTCTTGATATATTTTTCAGATAATCATGGCAAAGCAGGCAGGTGGACCCAAACCACCACCCCAGAAGAAGGATTGGGATGATGATCAAAATGAGTGAACAATTTCATCAACTTACTGTACTGTCAATGTACTGATAAGTACTAACAGGGCACACTTGATGTTGAGTTTCTTTATTTATACAGTTAAGATTAGTTAAGATTAAAAAAAATTCATTGTGCACAGTTCATTTCTGGTGTTCTGTCTAATAAAGAAATTGAACAACCAAAACATTCCATGTCTTTCTTTGTTCTACTACTATGGTACTTGTAGGTATTTAACAATAATTAAAGACTTCCTCTGGAATAAAATGCGTAGCAGCATTCTGCTTTAATTCTTAAAGTACCTTTGGCCCTAATCCTACCCGGGCATCCACTGGGCTGCCAAATTACGTTTTGTTAGAACAATGGAGTAAATCAACCAGGAAACAAGAATGGTTTTTGACTATTTTTTGAAACCTATGCTTTTGAAAATGAGTTGTTTAGGGACTGAGGTTAATTTATTTTGTAGTACAAGATGAAGACTGGCATTGGGGTGGTTGTGTTAAATTCAGACAGTGGGGAGGCTTGATTATCCAGTTTTGGCAAAAAGCAAACAGACAATGCAGGAATCTTTCTAGGACAAAATACTAATTTTATTCCAGTTGCAATTGCCTGAAACAAAACTTATAATTGTATAAATACATATGAAGCAATTTGCATAATACAAGCATCCCAAATTTTGACTCAGCTGGTGAGTGGGGAAAAGTTATCTGATCAACAGATATAACCATCTTTCATTTTTAAAATTGCATCATCTTACATTTAAAGGAGGAGAATAGTTAAACCATCTCCATTAGAATTGATCATCTTGTTTCATGTTAAAATGATTTGAGTACTCCTCGTAGACTGAGTTCAGCTGAACTTATTGCTATCAAAAGTAATCAATTTTATGCCCCAAAGCATCATCAGTATAACCTGAAAAGGTAATGTTTGATATAATCTAGGAAAAATACAGGCCATTTTGTTTAGTGATAAAGATTCATTTTAGAAATTACATTAATCACTTTAGGGGGGGTTCTCACATCGGCATGTCACAATCCATTTTCCATTTAATAAATGTTGCATAGATCCTGATATTTCCAGAAACTAATGGTTGCTGTGCGCCAGTTTTCAATGTTACATCCTTTTTAAGTTAGATCCTCTCATAAAACAGCAGGTAGGCCTGTGCATTTAATACTCTTGTCTCTGACGCTTCCTGCACATGGCTATCGCTTACATGGAACCATCTTCCCCTGGGTGCCTCTGCATCGATCCCTAAAGAAAAACAATGTCAATTGGTAAAATATTAATTGCACAATACTACAGTATTTATTGCTGCTGTCCACATTTCCCAGGACCTGACCTTGTGCTCAATTTCTTGCCACACAACATGTTGATAATTTGCCGTATTCTGTTAATTCATCTCAGTAGAGCTAAATGGTAAAATCCCGTATTCTGTTAATTCATCTCAGTAGAGCTAAATGGTAAAATAGTGGCTGGACATGAGAAATAAGTTGAAATAAAGGGTGAATGGAACTATAGGCCAAGAAGAAATTGAATTCAGAAAGGATTAATTCAAACTGATTAAAATTTGTACTTACTTGACACCTTCCCTCTAGTCAGCACATATTCTGAAAGGTGGGTGTTGGGAGTTCGTGCCTTGACATATGCTGTATAATGTCCAGATCTCATTGTACCGCTCTGTTCCACAACTCCATATAGACTGTACAATATATTTGTACAGTCTTTAATATTCTGTAATGAAATGGTTAGTTAATTCGGGAGCTCGCGTGCAATGTGTGTTAACATTTGGAATTAATGTTCCCATTCCTAAAATTACCAAATACATTTAATTTTAGCCATGTCTTTAAAATGAAAATGACAAATGTGTTAGTAATAAGGACTGGCTGCCAATTGGGTTCTGCCATATTGTGCTGTGACATCACACTAACTTTAGAAGGGACAAAATATATAATTGAAAGTCATCAATTGGGAGCTTGGAAAACTAACAAATGCCTAGTGATTGCATCCAACTTTAAAATTGGCTATTTTTTTTTGTCCATGTTGAAATTTAAACCAAATTCTACCACCCTTCCAAGCAGCTTGTTTTCTCAGACTGGAAACATCACCCATTCCTTCTCTCCAGAGATGCTGCCTGTCCCGCTGAGTTACTCCAGCATTTTGTCTATCTTTGGTTTAATCCAGCATCTTCTGTTTCTTCTCACACAAGTTATTTTGAGGTACTTGAATAGAAATAAATGCACTCATTTTTCTCTTCCTGCAATATTAATCAATACCATTCAATTAAAATTTGAGCATCTGATATAACTCAAAAGTACCAACTGATATTAATATTACTAGTCTTGGCATCAGTTACATTCATGAAAGGAGCAAAATTTGCATCAAGGCTGAAAGGTTCTGCTTCAGAATAATCAATCTTATTAACACAGTGGTGTTAACTGATCTGTGGAAAGATGACCCAGTTATACCTGTCCACGTTTTTTTTAAACTTACATTACAGGCCGTTGTACAGAATGGAGCAAGATCAAGAACTTGTGGGAAATTGATATGCTTGTTTATTTTGCGAAAAGCAAATCCCAACTGAAAGAAAAACAATTATTTTGCATATTTTAATTATTAAAAACATACTGGTTTCTTAAGCTAACTATCCGCATACATACTGAAAGTTCTGCAAAATACATATTTTCTTTTGTTTGGTTATTAACACTGCAATCCTAGTAGCTCAGGATATCGTGAATTTAGATACAGAAACCAAAATGATCAACTTTTATTGAAGCCACGAGTAGATTTAAAAACTCCTTTATTCCACTCTATATGCAAAAAGATTTTGCCAGGACAAATCAGGATTGTTCTTACATTTACTAGACTTGCTCTTAATGTTCTCATGCCAGTAACTTGGTTCTATTCCAGTTTTGAGGGAACTGCAAATCATATGTAGATGTCCTTGCACAAAAAGCGCAGAATATCATGCCTCATTCCAGCCAATGTGACCTGCCCAATGTAACTGGATGTAGGGTGGGATAGGGTGTTGATATTGTTTCACTGATCTTTCCAGTGAATTGTGAGTATTTTACAGAGCCAAGGCTCTGTAAAATGGCAATGTTCTTTTTTTCAATGCTTTGAGATCCCAGCAGTTCACAGATCAGTTCTCAGAAGCATACATGGGCAGATATCACAGATATAACAGAGTTTTGTGCAATGTTCAATGACCCTTCAAATATCCTTTCACTCTAGCAACTAAAGGCAATTTTGGCCCAATGAAGCAATTGCTGAATTTCATTACTGATGAAGGCCTTCGCCCAGATGGGTCTGGAAAATAATCTCATTTTCGTCATGAACCTTTGTTTTTTGGTGGTTGGTTATGTTGAGAAAGTTTGGTTTGCAAATGGTGAGTGCAAAGTTGATGGGCTCTTGGAGTTCTGCATATGTGTGTGCACAAACTCAAATGTTGTCTGCATACTGCAGCTTAACTACTTAAATTTGAGTAACCTTGGTTTTGATAGTCATTGCAGGTTAAATTATCTCCCATTAGTTCTGAAGATTTGCACCATTTCTACAGGATGTTTGTTGAAAAAAGATGGAGAGGAATTTCTGTGCGCAGCCAAATTCGAGAATGTTCCACAGTCCCTCCTAATTGATGGAATCCTAGACTTGCGGGAGATTGAATGTACAGTGGCCGGAACTATTCCCTGCATTTTTCTCAGTGTTGTTACCACAGCCAGGAGATTTCTCTCTGATTATCACAGTTCCACGTGACTTTTCTTGAAGATGATCACAATTACAGAATCACTGAAGCTCCCACCATAGGCAATGAGAACTCCAGGAGAAATAAACCAAGACAGTAAAGTGCAGCCAAGCAATATATGTTAAAGTACTTGACTGTTGCAATTTGTATTTTCCATAAACCACTTAACTTACAAATAGAAAAAAATATTCAAACACTGAAACCATAAACAGTCTATAAAAAAGAATAATTAAATAATAATTACCTGCTCAAACCTTTTCAAATTAAGTGTCAGAATCGGAGGTGACGACGAAACAAGAATTTGTTTCTTGGCATCAGTGTACACATGCTTGATATCTGCAAAATATGTTCACCAAAAAAAAGATTTAATATGTCTTTTTGCAATGAAAGGCAAATTGCTTTAGGAATGGTAGACTATTTTACCACACAAATATGCAGAACAGTTTTTAGTTGACATAGTGAACATATTAGAAGCAAAATACCAAAATGGAGCATCACTATACTAATTATCTCCAATTTGGGTGATTAATTTGCAAAAACATTGTAAACTATTGGTTTGGCAATAGAAGCACGCAATTTTAACCAACTTTCATTGGAAGTATGCTTTATTTTATGACCCATCCTCGCAAGCACAGAACAAGTTTCCAAATTTTGTGCAGGCTTTGGAATCTAAGAATATGGGGTAGGCCATTTAGGACTGAGATGAGCAAAAACGTTTTCATCCAGTGAGTTGTGAATCTGTGGAATTCTCTGCTGCTGAAGGCAGTGGAGGCCAATTCACTGGATGTTTTCAAGAGAGAATTCGATTTAGCTCTTTGGGCTAAAGGAATCAAGGGATATGGGGAAAAAGCAGGCTTTGGAATCTAAGAATATGGGGTAGGCCATTTAGGACTGAGATGAGCAAAAACGTTTTCATCCAGTGAGTTGTGAATCTGTGGAATTCTCTGCTGCTGAAGGCAGTGGAGGCCAATTCACTGGATGTTTTCAAGAGAGAATTCGATTTAGCTCTTTGGGCTAAAGGAATCAAGGGATATGGGGAAAAAGCAGGAACGGGGTACTGATTTTAGATGATCAGCCATGATCATATTGAATGGCGGAGCTACCTCGAAGGATCGAATGGCCTACTCCTGCACTATTTTTCTATGTTTCTTCCCCAACATCAAGAGGTAGATCGCACTTCATCTTCAAAAAATTTGGCAACTCTGAGCAGTCTACATTAATTCCAAAATTAAGTTTCTTCATGAGCTTAAAATCTTATATGATATGAAAAGGGTTAAGATGAACTTTCTGCTGGCTACAACTGCAACTCATTGTATTTCAACTGCACCTTTTCCATTTAACACCAGCTGGCTTCAAACAAATATAACCAAATTCTAATTTTAAACACTCGTGTCCCCAAAAATCAGACCCCTGGAATCTCTAGTTTTCAAATAACTGTCATTTTCCCAAACTAAAATTCCTCCAGTCCAAGCAATCTATTTGGCCCAGTAGTGACTTTCCATTTCGCATCCTCTTAATATTAATACTTCCCTCTTCTGCCTTACTCAGATCCCAAGCTGTTGCTGTTGCTATCCAAGCTTTTGTTATATTTTCAGTCACACAGACTTCCGCACACCCCCCCCCCCCCCTCTTTTCCAAAACACTTAAAATGTTCTCTTTCACTAAACATTTGGACACCTGCCCTAATGCCTCATCCTTATTGGGGGGGGGGGGGGGGGAGTGGGGTCCGTTATTGCCGATTGTCCACTATAACCGAGTAATGTATTATCATTGCATGTAGTTGAAACAAACAACTGCAGATGCTGGTTAATACACAAAAGGACAAAGTGATGGACTAACTCAGCGGGTCAGGTCCCGTCTCTGGAGAACATGGAAAGATGATGTTAGAACCCTTCTTCGGTTACTCCAGCACTGTATGATGTTTCACCTTTCTAACTAGGTGCAGATGCTGCTGGTGTGCACCACCGAGCTCTTCCCCATCAGCCTCCCTACTGTCCAGCTGACACAGGCGCAGTCCCCGGCTGTCAGCTCTCACTCAGACCGCCGCCAATGACAAGCCACGCCCGGCCATCGCGGGGGAGCCCCCACCTCTCTCACCAGCTGCCACCCAGCATCCCCACACTGGACACCACCCCGCGCACTCCCTTCTCCCCTGCAACCGCCGGCACCCTCCAAGGTGGAGAGTGCCAGCGACTCCGAGGGAGGTGACGGCAGCGACAGCAGGGGAACGGACAAAGTCAAGGAAGAAGCGGCAGCTGGTGGGAGTGGAAGGAGCCTCACAGTGACCGAGGGTGTCTTGTGGCTGCCCGAAGAAAGCACTGTCCCAGGGGCTACAACAACAACTGCATCAACAGACCGTGCGATGGGTGAAGGCGGCCTCGTTGGTGCACCTTGCGAACCGGAGGTGGCGTCGTAAGCCGGGGCTGGGATAGTGAGGGCAGGTCTGTCCGCTCTAACCAAAATCTATTAAAAGGGGGCTGTTAAAGCGAGGGTTTACTATTATTACATTCCAGTGAAGCTCTTTATGGTATTACAGTATTAAAACAAAATATTTTTTTCAGTGTTAAGAGGTGCTAGAAAACATTCATCCTTAAAGATTTTCTACCATTAAGATTCAAGTTCAAGGTTGAGCACTCAAGAGCTAATACAATGTACTGCTAACTTTTCTAACATCATACTTTTAAACAAGATGAGATCAAATCCATGATAGATAACTCTTATGAAAGGAACAGTTGAAATTTTAATACTCAATTATTTTACTACCATTTGCATTGATTTTTGATCCACTTTTATACTGCCTCCGGGTACATTCTTCACAGAGCAGTTTATTTGCTCCAGTGAGATTTTCTATCTGAGTGAACTGCCGTAAACAAGCCTCCAGAGAACATTCCTGTACACTCAGCAGCTTTCTGTCTGAAAGTTTGCAAAATGCTTTCTCTGCATCCAAAAAAAACTCCCGTTTGTCTTTAATGGAAGCGAATAGATCGTTTGTGGTTTCGGAAGAGTTCTCGAATTCCAATCGATTTGAAGTTATTTCATCATCATGTTTCATTGAGCTCTCATTCATATTTAGTTTATTCATATTTTTAATAATAGTTTCTTCATCTTCACTGGATGCACTAACTAGGTCCTCAGTCACTCTATGTGACTCAAATGTATCTGAAGAGTCCAAGTCATTGGAGTTGTGGGAATCATTAGAGTGTATCTTTTTGGGCCCAGTTTCATCAGATGTGTCTTCATTGCCAGCATCAACGTTTTCTTGGCTCAATTCTTGACCATCATCTGCCATATTTTCCTTTGTAGTTTTCCCGAGACACTGGTCAGTTAAAGAGCTGTCACTATTATCCAGCTCTGGTGCTGGAGAGACCTCTGCTTCAATGCCATTTGATGCCAAGTCTTCCTTGCTTTCATCAGAGGCATCATGTTTTTCTTTCTGTTCTTCATCCAAAGTAGTGGAGTCCTCCAAAACAAGCGATCTTGTTTGGGACTTCTGCTGCCGGTGTTGGTGCTTAAAAAAAGCAAAACATGAAATGTAGGTACATTATTCAATTAACAAAAGAGGAAAATAATCTACAAATACCCAAATTGTTTAGGTAATGCTCGTAGTTATCACTAAGGATGTCAGGCCAATGAAAATTTATGTCAATAGAGGGTGCAGCAAAAAAAAAAAAAAAGTCACCAGTGTCAGTAATTTCAGATAGAAAATTAAGTTATTTAAGTATAAAATTCAAGTTCATTAGCTTAAGAAGGTATTCCCCGCCAAGATATGAAAGGAACCAATAAATTAAAATATAAACAGAAAATGCTCAATGGGTCAGGAACCTCTGGAGGGAGAAAGTGAGTTAAGGTTTCAGATCAATCATGTGTCATCAAAAAAAGTGAGAAAACAAGCTTGTTTTAACTTGCAGAGGTGGAAAGAGCAAAGGCTTGAGGCAAGGTAGAAATTGGAGAATCCTGGTGATACAACTGCTGTTATTCAAGGGATTATGTGAATGGTTAATTTTATGAGGTGACAAGAGTGATTGATGAGGGTAGAACAGCAAATATTCTCTACGTTAATATAGGCAAGGCCTGTGATAAAGGTCTTCATGGTAAGCTGATCCAGAAGATCAATATGCATTAGATCCACGGTAACTCGGTAGTTCAGATTCAGAACTGGCTTGCCCATAGAAGACAGAGGGTAATGGTGGATGGGTGTTTGATTTGAATGAAGGTCCGTGGCCAGTGGTGTCCCACAGGGTTCTGTGCTAGGATCTCTGTTGTTTGTAATTACATACATGCACACGCCTTGGACATACAGTAAATGATGGTGAGAAAGTTTGCAGGCAGTGAAGAATGCTGTTAAAGCATACAGTGGGATTTAGATCAGTTACAGATATGGGGTGAGAAATGGCAGCTGGAGTTCAATCTGGGCAGATGTGAGGCGTTGCACTTTGGAAGGTTGAATGCGAGGGGAAAGTATACAGTTAATGGCAAGATGCTTAACAACATTGAAGTACAGAGGGTGTCGCAGATCCAAGTCCATAGCTTTCTGAAAGTGGCAACACAAGTAGACAGAGCAGTAAAGCAGGCAGATACTTTGCATGCCGTCTTTAATTGAGGCATTGTGCCTTCAGACAAAGACTCAGTAGAGATATGAGCAACAAAATGAATTTTGTGAACTTCTTGGACTCAGAGTGACAAATAGTTGGGTTACAGATGGAGACCCTTTACCTTGGCTTGCTTTTTAGCTTGTTTTTTTGCCTTCTTTTGTTCATATTTGCTTGGGCTAGTTGAAATATCTCCTCTGTCCTTAGAGACAAACTTTCCATTGCACTGACTAAGATTTTCATTTTGATTATCTTCAACCACGTTTCTTCTCCCTTTTCCCTGGGATTTTTTCTTGTCACCCTGCAATACAGCATTGTAATTAAGTGTACTGGATACAGCCACGAGGCCAGATGGATGTCTGACAAACAAAGATAGCTAGACTAACATTAGAGAATGAAAGAAGGAACCATCAACTAATATCAAACATTCAGGATGTCAAACATATCAGATTTTATATACAAACTCCTTCCTTATTCTTCCTTTAGATGCACTCTTAAACTAATCTTACAGCTTGACAGCACACTGATGGTGTGTTCTGACTGGCAGAGATCTAACTGAGCAGTTTGAGGTGATTGATGGAGCTAATTGGAACAACACAACCCATTTCCTCTGGGGATGGGGGGGGATGCCTGACGGAATGTAAACCAGGAATTTTAAACTACAGGTACCATTCATGGATAATACCAGAAAACTCTTCTTCATCTAGTAGTAAACCCTGGGTCCAGGTTCACTGAAGATATCAAATAGAGACCAAAAGTGTTTTTTTAAATATTGAGCAAAGGAATGGAACAATATGGATCCAAGAACAATAATTTGTCTCATGATACAACTAAACCATAATTTGAATCAATGACACAACATACTTTAATCACTCCTGTTGTCACGACCGCAGAAGGCATCATGGCCAAGTCGAAAATTTGTTATGCCCATTTGAATAGGTTCTTAAAAGACCATAGGCCAAAAACAAAGAATCAGGAGTTCAACATAGGTTGGTCAATAACAATCAGAATCACGAGCCTAGATCTATTTTCCCTCCTTAAACTGGAAGCCTTGGTCAGATAAAGTAACTCCCCAGATCCATAGAATAAGATCAACTAAGCATCAAATCAAAGACTAAATGTGGGGCCATTCTCACTCAATCCTCCTCTACATCACCCCCAACTCTTAGTTCCTATCTATGACCATGTAGGGTCATGATAGAAATACCTTTATATTTTACTTTAAAAGAAACTTTAACATTAAAGTAATTTTAATATTTAGAATATAAAGCAAGCAATAATGTCTGTTAATAAATAATTCATGGCTCTGACTATTGAAATTCCAGATTGTCTTGATAATAAAAACACAATATTTTACCTGGTCATCCTGAACAGGAAGTGACAAGTCTAAAAAATATTCCTCCACTAATGTAACCTGCAGAAAATATAACAAACCATTAATATTTTTTGAATAATTTGTTGCTGAATGTTAACATGTTCCTTTCACTGAAATTGTTGCAATGTAATTCATTGAACAGGGACAGGAACAGGGACTGCTCTTTTAACCCCAATGCAGTGCAATCACGGGGGAAGCCACAGATGAGCCATCCTTGTTCTTCACCCGACTACACCCATGCTCTCTTAAAGCCAAGATCATTGCAACAAAACCAGCAGCAAAAATCTTATTTATTATTTTTCTCATCTGAAAAAGCAGGATAAATAGTAACATACCAACCACAACCCTGGTTAAAAATGATACTCAAACACTACATTGTATAAATGCTATCGATTGTTGTGAATGTATTTAACCAAATACTTACATTTTGGCACACAAAACAGTTAAAAAATATATATAACATTATGAGAGGCACAGATAGGTTAGATAGTCAGAATATTTTTACCCAGATGGCAAAGTCAAATACTAGAGGATGAAACTTTAAAGCAAGAGGCCATGTTTTAAGGATATGTGCGGGACAAGTTTGTAGTTCTTTTATACACACAGAGCGTGGCGAGTCCCTGGAACGTGCTGCCAGGGGTGGTGCCTGAAGCAGTTATGTTAGTGGCATTTGAAAAGACTTTTGGATAGGCATATAGATATGCAGGGAAGAGAGGATGTGGGTTACATGCGGGTAAACATAGAAACATAGAAAATAGGTGCAGGAGTAGGCCATTCGGCCCTTCGAGCCTGCACCGCCATTCAATATGATCATGGCTGATCATCCAACTCAGTATCCTGTACCAGCCTTCTCTCCATACCCCCTGATCCCTTTAGCCACAAGGGCCACCTCTAACTCCCTCTTAAATATAGCCAATGAACTGGCCTCAACTACCTTCTGCGGCAGAGAATTCCAGAGATTCACCACTCTGTGTGAAAAACGTTTTCCTCATCTCGGTCCTAAAAGATTTCACCCTTATCCTTAAACTGTGACCCTTTGTTCTGGACTTCCCCAACATCGGGAACAATCTTCCTGCATCTAGCCTGTCCAACCCCTTAAGAATTTTGTAAGTTTCTATAAGATCCCCCCTCAATCTTCTAAATTCCAGCGAGTACAAACCGAGTCTATCCAGTCTTTCTTCATATGAAAGTCCTGACATCCCAGGAATCAGTCTGGTGAACCTTCTCTGTACTCCCTCTATGGCAAGAATGTCTTTCCTCAGATTAGGAGACCAAAACTGTACGCAATACTCCAGGTGTGGTCTCACCAAGACCCTGTACAACTGCAGTAGAACCTCCCTGCTCCTATACTCAAATCCTTTTGCTATGAATGCTAACATACCATTCGCCTTCTTCACTGCCTGCTGCACCTGCATGCCTACTTTTAATGACTGGTGTACCATGACACCCAGGTCTCGTTGTATCTCCCCATTTCCTAATCGGCCACCATTCAGATAATAATCTACTTTCCTGTTTTTGCCACCAAAGTGGATAACCTCACATTTATCCACATTATACTGCATCTGCCATGCATTTGCCCACTCACCCAGCCTATCCAAGTCACCTTGCAGCCTCCTAGCAACCTCCTCACAGCTAACACTGCCCCCCAGCTTCGTGTCATCCGCAAACTTGGAGATGTTGCATTCAATTCCCTCGTCCAAATCATTAATATATATCGTAAATAGCTGGGGTCCCAGAACTGAGCCTTGCGGTACCCCACTAGTCACTGCCTGCCATTGTGAAAAGTAATTAAGTGATCGCCTTGGCATCATGTTTGGCGAGACATTGCGGACCGAAGGACCTGTTTCTGTGCAGTACTGTTCTATGTTTTATTTAGAATGTGCATATCCGGGAAATTTTGTCAGCCTCACTATTTAAAATAACTCAAGTTCTAAATATGAAGGAAAGAATTGCAGATGCTGGTTTAAATCGAAGGTGGACACAAAATGCTGGAGTAACTCAGCGGGACAGGCAGCATCTCTGGAGAGAAGGAATGGGTGACGTTTCGGGTGTGAAGAAGGGTCTCGACCCGAAACATACTGCCTGCCCTGCTGAGTTACTCCAGCATTTTGTGTCTACCTTCAAATTCTAAATAGTTCTTTAAAACAAAAAAAAAGATCTTGGGTTACAGAAATTGGACTGTAAATAAATAATTTGTTTGTTAAGCACTTGAAGATGCTTTTAAGCCATTTAGCTGAAAAAAGTACCTTAGTCTATATTATACCGTGTATCCAATTATACCGTGTATCTGCCTAACTTTGGTATTCTTAGATAAAATAATTCAACAAAAAGACAAATTTATCCATCACTCTAAAATTATTATATGCTTGATGCCGACCGTAACTACTCCTAACTTGTTATTTAGCGTAAACATTTCAGTAGTTTTGCAAGATCTATCACTCAGACTGGAAAATCATCCCTCATCCCAGTTTAAATTCCACTCTCCATTTAACAAAGTGACCTTGGTTAGTGCAAGAATAGAACTGTTGCAATTTTCCTAATGAATGCCACTTTTGAGAAAGAAAAAAAGATTCAACTTCCAGTGATCCTTGCTGTGAAGTGGAGGAAAGAAACAAAAACATTTAGCCAAGTAACAGAGGGCAAATAAAAATTTCAAAGTAAATCCACCAGTGTACTATTGCACACAAAATGAAATGATGTTTACATTCAAACAAGTTTGCACAATACAAGTAAAGGTTATCTAATCTATTCTGTACCGTTTTACCCTTACCATTTTACACTGCTCGCACATGATTGTATTCGTCAATATGCCACCAAAGACCTGGTCAACAAAATTGAACACGGACGCTTCCTTTTCGTAAACTAGTGTAAGGGGGAAAAAGAAAGCCAATTTCATAAGTTTATATGAACAAGCACAAAACGATTATCAGAACTTTAATATTACTACACTGAGTTTCATTCTTACCTAATGTTCCAAAACAAAAATTTCAGGTTTCTTAAAATAATGAAGGTCTGAATTATACATAAATAAAAACGCAGAACTGGTGTAACACTGCTAAACATGTGATAATACAACTCAACTGGCACTGGCTGTAACCATGCAATCATCATGTATAACACGTTGCTGCTAGTTATTGTATATTGATTTAAGTTTGAAGTCATCTCTAGGTACAACAACAAATCCCAAGGTATATACTTTTGCTTTTTTTAAATAAAAGTCAATGCTCTCACATTCAAATCTGTGCATCAGATTAGATCCAGGACACTACCATTCTTTAAATGTCACATTCAACAGCCATTCTTGTCAGACAAGACAGGGAGTTGAAACCTATTCCAATATGTGAAGCTTCAAAGTTCAATCAATCTTTACTTCTGGTCATGCAGGCCACATGACGCACTGAATCCATGCCGACTATCTCGCATCCGTTTACACTCATTCCATTATATTTTTCCCACTTTACCATCAACACTATTCAGATTCTATCAGCCACCTACACACTAGGACAGATCCCTGGACATGAATTTGCAATTGTCAATGAACCCATATCTTTGGGATGTCGGAAGAAACAACATTGGGAGGTGCGGAGGGAGTGAGGGGATGGGGGAGGGGGGGAAAGAGAGGAGATCCCAAAGGGTAACAGGGAGAATGTGAGAACAGCCCAGAGAGCATCCAAGGTTGGGATTGAACCCGGACCACTGATGTTGTCAGGCAGCAACTCTACTAGCTGAGCCACTAATCTGGTCACAACTAAAACTCTGGCTCCTCCACTTCCAATCTCAGGGCATTGATGAGTGGAGCTGCAACATGACAACCACCAACAGGAATACGTCGGGAATTCCTTTGATCTATATAATTCAATACTCCACCAGACAACACGTACACACAATGAGCCACTGGGAAAGTTCACATACGCAAGCTACAAATTACATTACCTTTCATGATTCTCTTGCGTTCTTCATCTTCCCCCTTCTCTGAAGAATAATTTAAGGCTTTTACAATGCCAGCACCTATTCGCTGAGATTGAGATAAAGATAGTTTCACAAATTATGTCTCCATATACAATATAAATGTGGTCGTTTTCATTTAATAAGCTAGAGTGAAAGGCAAGCAATTGCATCCAATGCCCCAATCTCCTGTCTCGCAACCATGTAACCCAAAACAGACATAAAATTCAAGGATTATATATTGCAAAACAGGGAGCTATAAGATCACCTTTGCTCTTACTGATTAGTTACATTCCATAAATGAAATCGAAGGCAATGAACTCCTAAGAATGAACAATAATTACTAATTTCCATGTGGTAAGAAATGTCAAAGACAGAGATGTCTAAAAATGCAATTATAATTTTTCAGCCCTGTAGGTAGCCAACAAAACTCATGTAACAACCTAAATACTTAATTTGATTAGTGGACACAGTTCTGGTCACCCCATTACAGGAAGGGTATGGAGGCTTTGGAGAGGGTGCAGGGGTGGTTTACCAGAATGCTGCCTTTGATTCGAGGGTTTCAGCGACAAGGAGCGGTTGGATAAACTTGGATTGTTTTTTCTGGAACACCAGAGGGCGAGGGGGAGACTTCATAGAAGTATAATAAATTATGAGCGGTATAAATAGAGTATATATTCATAACCTTTTTCCCCAAGGGTGGAAATGTCCAATACTAGAGGGCATAGTTATCAGGTGAGACGGGGAAGAGTTTAAGAGATGTGAGGGCATTTTTTTTTTTTTAAACAGAGAGAGCTGTCGGAGCCTGGAACGCATATCCCCTCCCCCCCCACTCCCTTTTTAATGACTGGCCGCCATATTTTCAATAGAAATTTTAATAATGTGCATATTATTTAGAAATATTTGCTTTTGACAAAATATTTGCTTATCTGCATTGCGAATAAAATCATCTATTGTACTGCTCTAAATGTCTTTAATGACATGTCTATTCCACGGCTCAATATTATTTGGCTTAGCGACATATCAGACCCTCTTTAAATGCCTATATGTATTCAGCCTTTTCATTCAAGTAAATCCATGTCAAAGAAGATCTGAGTATCCTCAAAAATAAAACAAACATGATAAAATTATTCATTCATGTACAAAAAGCTTTTTTTTTTGTCAACATTCTGGGTCTGGCCTACAAACTAATTTCCATCCATTACCAGACTAGTGAAATCAATGATGGATACATTTCTGAACCATCTCATCATTTGAATCTATGCGTTTATTTCTAGACAATATGCACATTATTACAAGTTCTATTGAAAATATGACAGCCACACATCAGTCTTTATTTAGCCTTACTGCAGATTTTGCTTTCTTGAGGTGGTGGAGGCATATAGGACAGTGATATTTAAGATGCTGACAGATAGGCACATGAATGTGCTGGGAATGGGAGGGATATGGATTATGTGCAGGCAGAGGATATCATGCTCAGCATGCCATTATGGGCTGAAGGTGCTGTTCCAGTGCTGTACTGTTCTATGAGCTATAGAACTATGTAGCTCATAGAACATATTGTATGTTAATGTTCATATAGGGGTGGCACAGTGATGCAGCAATAGATCTCTGCCTTACAGTGCCAGAGATCTGGATTCACTCCTGACTATGGGTGCTGTCTGTACGAACTTTGTACTTTCTCCCTGTGGCCGCGTGGACAAGGGTCAGATTGATAGGACTTGGAAACTGCGCAACACTTAAGGCCCCAAGTGCGTTCTCCTAGTGACCGCTTGATTTTTCTCTGGGTGCTCCGGTTTCCTTCCACATTCCACAAACGTGCAGGTTTGTAGGTTAATTGGCTTCTGTAAATTGTCCCTAGTGTGTAGGATAGAATTATTGTATGGGTGACCGTTGGTCAGCGTGGACTTGGTGGACCGAAGGGCCTGCTTCCACACTATCTCTAAACTAAGATTAAAAAACATTCACCCACAACCACATGAGCCTACTTACTTTGATCTCCTCGGTTCGCATTCCATCCAATAAATAATGAAGCAACTCCTGGCTATCCTGCTGTTGGTACCCTCTAAATCGCATAGCCCTGAGGAAAAGAAACAATATTTGAAGCGGAACATTGAAAGACACAAATCTGCAATACAGCAATTGTTTAGCCGATATAGATTTCTGTAATAACAAGGAACCACAGATGCTGAGGAAGGAGTATGGTGGATAGAAGCGGAGGGGAAGCGGACAAATAAGTGTGTCCAGGTGGAGCACGGTGGTGATGGGATTTGTAGCACCTAAAATTGCCAAATTCAATGTTCATAGTGTTAGGTTGTATGCTACCCAAGCAAAATATGAGGTGCTGTCACCATAGAAGACCCCACTGCACTTTGAAATATCAAAGGAATCCGTTGCTTGATAGAACTAAAGGAAAAGTAAGCCATTTGGTTCCTCAAGCATGCAGTCATTCAAAAAAAAAAAGGCTGATTTCAACCTCAATGCCATTGTTGTGCCTTATTATTGTCTTTATTGATTCCTTTACTAACCAGAAATCTATTGATGTTGATTTTGAACACAATCAATGACTGAGCTTCCATGAAACCATCCTCCTTAGCTCTAGATGACTGTAGTTTTAAGATTTTGTATATTTCCAATGTGATCACTTCTCATTCTTCTAAACTCTAAAAAAGCAATTCCCTCATATCCATCGCAGGTATCCATCTAGCAAATCTTTACTATGCACACTCTACACAGAGTAGATAGTTCCTCAAGAAAGTGGAGCGATTTTTTGCATGATATTCCAAGGGTCTCAATTCCCTTATCACTAAACGTTATTCCCTTATCATGTATTTACATACTGTAAATGGCCTGGTTGTAATCATGTATTGTCTTTTTGCTGACTGGCTAGCACGCTACAAAAGCTTTTCACTGTACCTCGGTATACGTGACAATAAACTAAACAGGAAGAACATATACACCTTTAGAAAGGCATCCTTCCACAAGTAATTAAACTGTGTTATAATGATTAGCTTCTGCACCTGCATGTTAGCTCTTGGCGACCTGTGTAAAAGGGGAACCATATCTGTTCGAATATTAGCGTTTCCCAACCTGTCACCATTTTTAAAAAAAGGACATTTTTGATTTTTCCACTGAAGTAATAATTTCACTGCTTTTCTACATATTTTTCCTTCTGCCCTGTTTGCACCTACTCAGTTTGCTTGTTTATATTCCTTTGGAGCTTCTTTGCATCTTCATCACCACTCACATTCGCGTTTAGTGTTATCAGTAAACTTAGAAACGGTCCCCCTAGCTAAATTGTTGATAGACCTAGTGAATAGTTGGGGCTCAAAATCAACATCAAAATCAACACAAAATCTTGCAGTACCCCTAAGTGGTGACACCTTAACAACCCAGGAAGAACCTGCTGATGTATTATTATTTTCTATTGGCTTAAAAAACGGTGCTGGAATAACTTAGTGGGTCAGGCAGCATCTCTGGAGGGCATGGATAGGCAATATTTCAGGTTGGAATCCTTCAGAGTGAAAAATATCTCCATATATGACACCCTTTTGTCTCCTTTACATCTCTAGCCTTAGTTCACCAATCTGCCACTCGCCCCCCTCTTCCACCCCCCCCCCACCTTTCCTCCCCCCACCCCAGCTGTATCAACCAATCACTTACCGGGCTTTATCCCACCCCAGCCTCTTTTCTAGCGTTCTCACCTACTACCTCAATCAATCTGAAGAAGGGTCCCAACTCGAAGCATCGTCTGTCCATCCCCCCCACACATCCTGCCTGACCTGCTGAGTTACTCCAGTACTTTGTGTTTACTCAACTCCCATTCTATATCCCATCTTCCAAGCCAAGATCCTGTCTAACTGCAGTACAGATGTCATACCTTGTAAACAGCACCACCTCACATTCTTCCACTATTTGCCTGACCTTCCCATTTTACAAACAACCTGCAACATTTACACCCTAGCTTTGGCACCCCAGCTATGTTTCTGCAAGGTAAGTTTCTGTGACCATTTATGAATATATGCTGTTAGTTTATAAACCTTGTTGCAGATACAGTCTACATTTAGATAGTGCTTTTAAATTTGGCCTTTTAATAATTTTCTATACTTTGTTGCTATTTGCTCATCTCCTTGTTTGCACTATATATTTAGTTTGCTTACTTCATTGCAAACTAGCATTTTTAGCTTTATTTCCCCCCCCCCCCCCCCCCCCCCCCCCCCTCCGCCCCAAACTCTCTTCTTGGTGATCCATCATCCTACCAAGCGAATTAAAAGTTTCTCCAAGAGCACTAGCAAACTTCTGAGGTTATTGGTCCATTTGACTGATGCAGGTCTCACCCAGAAATGACCCTAAAGTCCCAGAAATCCAAATCCCTCACTGCTGTATAACCTCTCCACTCATACATTCATAGAATCATACAGCACAGAAACAGGCCATTCGCGCTGACCAGCGATCCCTGCACATTATTACTATACAATAAACTCTCTTGAATCTTGAATCACACGATGAGACAATCTTTTACATTTATACCAAGCCAATTGACCAATAAACCTGTATGTCTTTGGAATGTGGGAGGAAACCGAAGATCTGAGAAAACCCACGCAGGTCACGGGGAGAACATACAAACTCTGTATAGACAGCACCAGTAGTCAGGATCGAACCCGGGTCTCCGGCACTGACAACTCCGGCAACTCTACCGCTGCGCCACCGTGCCATCCCGTGACTAATTAAGGACATTCATTTGTTCTATTCTCCTATTTCTGTATGTTGACAAATGGCATGAGATTAATTCAGAGATTACTTTTTCCTTTAAGGTACTGCTTTCATGTTATTGGTAACAACACAGCCAACAATTTCTGTTTTTCCCACTCTCCCATTTCAGGTTGTTCTGCAGTTTTTCAGCATCATTCACCTATCCATGTTCTCCAGAGATGCTGCCTGACTCGCTGAGTAACTTGAGTCTTTTTTTGTAAAGCAGCATTGCAGTTCTTTATCTCTTCACATTTCATTGATGCTTATAGGATCGCAATTCCATAGCTATTGCACCCCAAAGTTTCGATTAAGTGCTATGGATTTCCAAAGTTGGGGAAAACACTATGAATGCAAGTCTCTCTGTTCTCTCTCAATATAGTAAACCCTTGTTTTAACTGACCCCTTTATAATGGATTTTGGATATAATGGACTGACCTGCTGACACCAAGCTCCCTCCCCTCACACCAGCGCCTGTATCTTTCTGTTGGCCATTGTTTTGTCCACTCAGCCTCTTCCCTCCTCCACCCCCTTCTCCTTTTCCTGTTGTTTTATCCATTCCACCGCGCTCTCCTCCCACTGCCAACGCCTCCTCCCATCACTCAGTCCACTCAGCTCCCCCCCCCTCCTCACCGCTACCTCCCCCGGAGTCACTAGCATACTCCACCTTGGAAGATTTTCTCCACCTTGCAGAGGAGAAGGAGGAGGTAACGGCAGTAGTGAGAACAAAACAACGGGTGAGAGGGGAGGGAGCCCCGAGGTGACCGAGCGTTCTGTTGGTAGTGGCAACCTGAAGAAAGCATGTCCTGTCGGGGGCTACAACTGGTGAAGAAGGGCTCACTGGTGCAGAACAATGGCATTGACACGTGGTTTTAAAGTGAAATAACACAAAATGCTGGAGTAACTCAGCAGACTGAATCCCGACATCACCTAAAGAGTCCCGACATCACCTATCCATGTTCTCCAGAGATGCTGCCTGACCCGCTGAGTTACTCCATCACTTTGTCTCCTTTTGTGTATTAACCATCAACTGCAGTTCTTTGCTTCCACTATAATGAGGGTTTACTGTTCTCATTTGTATCATTTTGTTATAAAAGTGATAGACAAAATATTAATTGAACACTATGATTGTGAGGAAGTGTAACCTTCATGGGCAATCTAAGCAATTTTGTTCACCTGTGAATAACAAAATTTATTGCAAGTTTTGATGCCCTTTTAAATCAATGAAGATCGATGAATTAATTTAAATATTACTAAAACTATTATTCATAATTATGTTTTGAGAGCTCATATACAACAGAATGATTTATAACAAACAGGCTTCAACCCTTCAAAATAGGGGGGTTGCACGTAAGGTCACTGGGTCATAGGGCTTGACGCACGGAGCCGCTCAATCCATCTGGAGGACATCCGTAACTTCCGGTATATGTCATTAATGCAAGAAACGCGTACTTTCCTACCTGTTAAAAACCGCCAAAATGTTGAATTTCTGTGCTGAAAAAAATTGTGGAAGTCGGGGTAAGTGTGAGAGACATGTACCCAACTTTAGAAATCCAAAAGTGAAGCGAAATGAAGGTAAAGATAAGCAAGAGCTGAAGGGAGAACAGCAGCTAAAGTGCTTGGCGAACATATCGGAATTGAAAATATTGGGAATTATCGCATTTGCTCACTGCATTTCATCAACAGTAAGACATTATTTGTGTTTTTTCTTGATTCCTTTGGTATCTAAAAAGTCTCAGAAGTGATAAATCTGGCTGTAAATTTTTCTTCAGATGCGTTTTCATTTTGTATGTAAAAACCCACTTGAGAACCATGGGCAATTTAAAAAATTTACAGCCAGATTTATCACTTCTGAAACTCTTTAGATGCCATAGGAATCAAGAAAAAACACAAATAATGCCTTAGTTGATTAAATGCAGTGAGCAAACGGCCTCACTCAATAGGCCTGACTTTGGGGCGAACATGGGGTAGGGACTGGACATTGTGCCTTCCCCCACAGTGGTATCCATTGTGGGGGGATGATTTTTTTGTCTAATTTGTAGTCCTGTAGGTCTGTGTCCAAGATGGCTGCCGTGAAGGGAGAGTGGACGCTGGCGCGCTTTAGCTGCCGCTGCTCTCTCTTCACACTGTGTTTTTGATTTTCTGTTTTTGGATTGAATTCTGTTTTTAATTTGTGTCTCTGTGATGTCTTTATTACTTGTTATATTCCGATTATATGTTATTCCGATTACTATGTAAGGTGTCCTTGAGATGTCTGAAAGGCCCCCATTAAATAAAATTTATTATTATTATTATTATTAATGTTCGCTAAGCACTCGGGCTGTTGTTGTCCCTTCAGCTCTCGCTTCTATCTACCGTCATTTCTCATCACTTTTGGAATTCTGAAGTAGGCTAAATGTCTCACACGCTTATCCCGATTTCCATAATTATTTACAGCGCAAAAATTGACAATTTCAGCGGGTTTTAACGGGCCCGCTACGCTGGAAACAATGGTAAGTGCCTACCTGCAGTTCATCGCGTGTACTCCATTTGGAGTAGCGTAGCAACAGTACGGGTCATGTGTCGTGACCCGACTGCCGTGAAACCTCCCTATAGTAACAATAGCAAATACTTACTTTTTACAGACTTGAGTGAAGAGATCTTTTGGAGTGACAACACTCTTTTTGGTATCTTGAATTTCAAGAAGAAATTGATGCATTGCTGACGAGAGTGGGCCGAGTTGATCAGCATGAATTTCGAGATGTCGCTGATAATTTAAAATCAAAACACACACACTTTTAAAAACAAAGCTAAAATTACATCCTCAATAATTTACGAAGATGTTGCCAGGACTCAAGGAATTGAGCTATAGGGTGAGTTGAGTAGGCTAGGACTCTATTCCTTGGAGCGCAGGAAGATGAGGGGTGATCTTATAAAGTTGCACAAAATCAGGAGAGGAATAAATCAGGTAAACACAGAGTCTCTTGTCCAGAGTAGGGGAAATCGAGAACCAGGGGTTTAAAGTGCGGGGGAAAAGATTTCATAGGAACCTGACCCTTCAACCAGGTTCTTGAACCACTACCTCAGCACCAAACCACTACAGACTTCACTACTATGGCTGTTTTGTGCTGTTATGGCCTAGTTTACTTTTGAATCATTTACAATTTATTGTATATTCATTGTCGTTGTTGCTCTAATAAGCCTGCAAAACTGCAGGCGAGTAATAAGATAATTGATCTGTTTCATATGACAAATTCAACACTTGACTCGTCGAAGATTCACAAAAACTAGGACTGGGAATATTCACGTAAAATCCAAAGATAGACAATCTCTATTTTGTTTAAAACAAATGGCATATCTATAATGGGATATTTGCAAATTAATGGAAGCATTCCAAGCAATACCCACCAAGTTTGAAGAATCAGGAGTCATAATTGTCACAGTATTTCCATTCGTTTTTATTCCCTGAATCGTCTCTTTTAGCACATATGTCTGTGACAAGATCTAGGATTTTTTAAGAAAAACAAGTTTGTCAGTTTCAACGTTAAAAGTTACTACAAAGTATTCCTTACAAACAATGCGACAGTATTATTAAAGTACAAGCTGCAGCAAAAAGGAAAATGAAAATATACTCTGGCTTTCGAGTAAATGTCATAAAGGCTTGAGAACAGTGTCAAGTCTTCCTATCACTTTATCAAATCAGGTTAAACGAGTTGCTAGAGATTCTAGTGGTAATTATATCCTGTTTAATGATTTAGCTAGTTACAATGTTTCATTTATTTTGGGATCTGGGAATCACCAGCAAGCCCATTCTGAATTTCCCCCGAGAAAGTGCCAATTAGCCTGTTCTGGTGAAGGTACTACCACTGCTGTTCGACATGGAGTTCCAGGATTTAGCCGCAATATATTTCCTAATGAATGAAAATTTGGAGGAATGGTGTCCCATCTGCATGCTACCTTGTCCTTCTTGGTTATAAAGGTCAAGTGTTTGGGAACTGAGTAAGCCATGCAAGCACAATACATGTTGTGGATGCTATACACTGCAGCCAGTGTACCAGTGAGGAAAGGAATGCACATTTTAAGCTGGTGGAGTGAGTGCAAATTAAGTAGTTTGCCTTGTCATGGATGGCATCAAGCTGCGACTCTGCACACCCAAGCAAGTGGAGAGCATTGCACTAGGTTCCGGATTTGTGCCTTGTCGATGGTGAAAAGGCATACGAATGCCAGGCAACGAGTCATTTGTGTCTTCTGATCTGCTTCTGCAGTCATATGTGGCCAATCCAGGATATTGATGGTGGGAGAGTCACCAATGACAATGCCATCGAATATCAAAGATAGATGGCACTTTTGTGGAGTGATTGTTTCTTACTTGCCACTTATTAACCCATGTCCAAATGTTATCCAAGTCTTACTGCATTCAGGTATGAGCTGCTTAATTCATTGAGTTAGTTAGCTTCTGAGTTTTCCCAACCAACAAAATATGGACTAGGTAACCAACAGAAACCATGGTCAGTATTTCATGTTAATCACCTGTAGGACTGCATTGAAAAAACATGTATTCCCAAGATTGCTGAGTCCTTTTACTGACGGTTGTTGGTTGCTCTGTCGAGAAATCTTCTCTCTCTCAATTTCTGTTGCATTGTCTTCCTTTCCCTTATCCTGATCTTTTTCATGTGATGGTGGAAGTACAGCTGTAACTAGAAATATGGAGCAATTTAAACTCAATATATTTGTGCTAATCACATTAACCTTTCTCATCAACAACTTCTCTCAATCCAATGACAAAAGTCAATTCAGCAACATTGCACCAACACAGACTGAAGCAACACATGCATTTAATTGCTTTCCCAGATAAGTAATCAATTGTCTTCTTGCAGTCCTTAATTCAGTGGGAAGATTCTCGAATTCAGTTTTAATCCTGGAGAGTGCAACTTTCAGCTTGCCCAAAATACAGCGTGTTACATTGGGTATAGCATTACTAATTGCATAATTATGAAATAATGATGTATTTCAATTAGCAATGTCACAAAATTTTGAGATTTAAAAAATCAAGTCTGTAATTTATCCCATCAGATAAAGCATAAAAAAAAGTTTAATTTGACACCTAATTCACTTTCATATCTTCAGTATTAAAAAAGTTATGGCCATTTTCATACTCGGAAATTAGCATCTTGTTCCCTATTGCTTTTTCATTGACTTAACACAGCTGTGATCGAGAACAGTCAAAAGCCCATAACTTTCTTAAAAATTAAGAGAACTGAAAGAAATTTTCAGTTATTATAGATTGAAGCATTCTGAAACAAATATGAAACAATCTTACTTAGATGACTTGAAATTAAAGCATATAATTAGTTAGTTACCTAATTGTAGCTAATTACAAAATTCAATTACTAGATCTAAACATCTACCCATTTCTTAAGAATAGATTAACATTTTTAAATTGCCTAAGTGTCCAAATAACATTCACACAATAATTCACAATATAACATAATTTTTAAATCTCATTGTCATGGGTTTATAGGCCAAATGGAAGGAGTTTAATGTTTAGTACCTGTAAATTAATGGCAATTTAAATCAGGGTTTTTCTGGAATGCGACCATTTGGAACGTTGCGGTTGTGGTGATTTAGTCCCCCATATCTGCAGCAAAACACTGCCGGTTCGTACGGGAAAAAAATCACCGTTTCGCAACTTAAAATGTGAATTAGATGCATCTTAAGAAACACTTTTATACATATAAATAAACTTTCTTTTACCTGTCCCCTACGTAAAATCCGTCCCCGTTGTCGGCATTGACGGCTTCAGAAGCTGATTTTAAAATCTCTCCAGCGATTAATTGTTTAAATTTTTTTTTTAAACGCACAGAACGGCCGTCGGAACGATTCTTTAGCAAACGATTGAACTCCAACAAAATATAATCCAGGACCAGGTCAGAGAAAACCGCGTTTTAACCGCCCCCCCCAAAATCGCGCACACGGCTAGTGGCAGAATTGCAGCGCCGCTGAAGGTAAGTATTGTAACATACCTACTTCTGGATAACTCACCTTCTTTAGACGATTTATCAGCAATCTTTTTTTGGACTAATTTTACAAGTTGTCCTAAGTGATCTTTGTCTTCATAATAAGCATCATTATCACACAAGTAGCACCTGCATTAAAGTAACTAAGAATTAATTAAATCAAGCGCAAGACAATGCGAACATTTAACCGCACATTTAACCATTCTTTCTAATCCTTCTCACTTTTTATATTTACAACTTCATTTAATTGTACTTTCTCGTAGTACATTTTTAAACAGCTGTCGTCACCCTTTCTCAGTAGCTTACACCAATTATCCAACTTCCCCTTCCCCACATTTATTTAATCAAGAGACAAAGTTATCACATTATTTTTTTTTCCAAAATCCCTCTACGGCCATTTTCTGCGGTGTAGAAAAAGGCCCTTCAGCCTACCTCGCCTGTGCCAACCATCATGCCTATCTATACAAATCCCTCCTACCTGCATTATTCCAATTCCTCTATGCCTTGGTCAGGTATCCATCCTTCTTAATTGCTCTAACTGTACCTGCCGCCACCATTTCCTGTGGCAGCGCATTCTATACACCAACCATTCTTTATGTGAAAATAATACCCCTCATATCCCCTTTAAACTTTCTCCCTCTCACATTAAACCCAAGCCCTTTTAGATACCCCTACCCTGAAAACCAAACACTAGGCAGCTATCTATGTACCTTAATTTGATATACCTTTTCGAGACTTGGAGCCTTATGGCATCGAAACAGGCCGATCGGCCCAACATGTGCGTGCTGGCCAAGATGCCCCATCTAAGCTCGTCCCATTTGCCTGCGTTTGGTCCATATCCTTCCAAACCTTTACTATCCATGTACCTTTCCAAGTATCTTATAAATGCTGTTATAGCACCTGCCTGAACTACCTCCTCTGGCACTCATCTTTACTCCAAAGAAAAAGGACCTTATGCTTATAAGGAAGTTATGCTTATAACTCAAGCACTCCAACCCAGGCAAAACACTTGAGAATTTTCTGCACCATCTACTGCTTAATTACAGCCCTCTTCGAGATTATCCGGTGATACTGTAAAATTTGTGCTGTAAATACTGTAAATGCCTTGTGGCTTTTAGTTACGCTGGCTGGTAGAAAATTATTTTGTAACGGAAAATTCGGAATCTCAAACATACATCGGTGGATCCTCCCTCCAACACACTGTTCCACGCATTCATTAACTTTAAAAAAAAAACTAAAAAATATCAAAAATGTTTGCAATGTATTTTATTGATCCGGTATTCGATTGATGTATCCCTGTAATTGCTTAATCGAGATCCAAGATTCAGGAGAGTTTATTGTCATGTGTCCCAGATAGGACAATGAAATTCTTGCTTTGCTTCAGCACAACAGAATATAGTAGGCATGAATACAGAACAGATCAGTGTGTCCATATACCATTATATAAATATATTTATCCAAAATAGTGGTCAATAATATATTTGTGGGCTACACTTTGCAAGCACTATCCGATGCGAGATGTTGAACCTACCATACACTCCAGTTGTCCAAACAAAGAGCCAAAGAATGTGCATCCGAATGTGGCTCTTTATAATGTTGAAGAGCATGTTGTCCTTCCGAATCCCTCCCACAACCCTGAAAAATACAAAGCCATGGCATAAATAACGGGTGGCGAAGTGGTAGAGTTGCTGCCTTACAGAGCTTGCAGCGCCAGAGACCAGGGTTCGATCCCGACTATGGGAGTTTGTATGTTCTCCCCGTGACCGCGTGGGTTTTCTCCGAGATCTTCGGTTTCCTCCCACACTCCAAAGACATACAGGTTTGTAGGTTAATTGGCTTGGTATAAGTGTAAATCATTCCTAGTGTGTGTAGGATAGTGTTAATGTGCTGGGATGGCTGGTCGGTGTGGACACGGTGGGCTGAAGGGCCTGTTTCTGCGCTGTATATCTGAACTAAACTAATTGTGCAATGCTGAAGAAATATTTATATTATATGAAATAGCCATCAAAAGTCTGGAGTTGGTGGTGTTGGATCTCATGAAGAGGTTGATAAGCCTTTGGTTAGGCCATATGTGAAGTATTGTGTGCAGTTCTGCTTACCCCATCACACGATTAATGTGAATGAAGACATGGGAAAGTGCAGAAGAGGTTCACCAGGATATTAGGAAAAAACTAACTGCTGGAAGAACTCAACCCTCTGAGTTCCTCCAATAGTTTTTGTTTTGTGCTCCAGATTCCAGCAGCTGAAGTCTCTTATGCCTTCGTCAGGATGGTGCCTGAATAAGAGGACATTAGCAAGGAGCGGGCAGACAAGCCTGGATGGGTTTTATCTGGAGTGTCAGAAGCTGAGAAGCAACATGATAGAAATATGTAGAGAGGCACATGGACAAGCAGGAAATAGAGGGATAGAGACCATGTGCAGGCAGGTGGGATTTGTTAAATATGGCATCATGGTTGGCACAGGTATCACAGGCTGAATGGCTTATTTCTGTCCAAAACCATCTTCTTAACTTCTTAAATCCTTTGCTTCTCATGGGAGCATAGGCCATTGACAAATGTCCTCCACCTCACTTGGTTGTTGGCAGATCTCCCCAGTTGAGCCCACTTTCAGACATTTCTGTCTGGACACCTCTTCTCCAGCTGTTCCTGGGGCAACCTCTTTTCCTTTTTCCTTGGGGGTTCCATTTCAGGGCTTGCCGGGTGATGTTTGTGGCAGGTTTCCTGAGGGTGGGTCCCCAATCCAACTCAATTTTCTCCTTCAAATTTGTAAGTCAATGGGCTCCTGTCTTGTTCTTTTCCACATGTTCACATTGCTTATGTCTCTCCACCAGATGTTAAGTATTCTCCTAAGGCAGGTGTTAATAAATGTTTGCAGCCTGTTTATAGTGTGTTTTGTTGTTTTCCATGTCTCTGATCCATACAGCATCACCTGTTTCACATTTGAATTAAATATGTGTATTTTGGTGGTGATTGAGATGAGTTTGGAGCTCCAGAACTTCCTGAGCATGTTAAACACCACCCTAGCCTTATTGATTCTACTTTTTATGTCTGCCTCTGCCCCTCCGGTGATGTCCACAACACTGCCTAGGTTTGCGAATGTTTCTACCTCCTCTAGAGCAGTGCTGTGCTGTCCGAAACCAGGTTCCATGTTTAAACTCCCGTATTTTGGTTTGTATGCACCTGGACATACAATATTGGATTCTGTTCCATTCTGTTAGTAGTTTGTTTGTTTGTTTATTTGTTTTTTGCACAAAGTCCGCGAGCATTGCCACTTTTCATTTCACTGCACATCTCGTACGTGTATGTGACGAATAAACTTGACTTGACTTGACAGGTGATGATAACAATCAAAGAGGATCACTTTCTGATATTAACAGACCATTAGGGGTCCAGGGACAATTTTTTATACAAAATCTTTTTCTGCAGATCGCAGATATGTTCGATACAGGAACAAAATAAGGTAGGTAAAGATATACTGGTCACAGCAACGCAATAAAGGGTTAGGAAAGAGCAAAATCTGACCAATATGGATCATCTGTCCAGCAACCATAGTCAATGGGACAAGGAGTCAGAATGTAGAAACAAAAAACTGCAGATGATGGTTTACCAAGGAAAGGCACAAAATGCTGGAATAACTCAGCGGATCAGGCAGCATTCCTGGAGAACATGGATAGGTGACGTTTCGGGTCGGGACCCTTCTTCAGAATGATTGTAGGGGTGGGAAGAAAGTAAGGTAGAAGAGTGGAGGGGCAGGATAGAGCTTGACAGGGCATAGGTGAACACAGGCGTGTAGCGCGGGGTTATTAGACAGATATTTGGTCAGTCCCAAGATGAGAACACACACACACACACACACACACACACACACACACACACACACACACACACACACACACACACACACACGGTGTGAGTCAAAAAGATTAGAGAATTGTGAAGCTAGAAGATTGACACGGTGCAAATTGTGTAGGAATGTAGATGGAAGGGGACAGAAGAGACAGGTGCAAGGGCAGCCTGGGCTCAGGAGGACGGTTGTTTATGGGGGTGGGGGGGGGGGGGGGAAGGAGAGCGGATGCTTTGTAGAGGTTAAAGTTGTAGATTTCAATGTTCATATCGATGGGTTGTAAACTATCCAAGCGGTAGATGAGGTGCTATTCTTCCAGTTTGAGTGTGACCTCACTCTGGCAATGGAGAACGCACAGAACAGAAAGGTCAGTAATAGATCGGGAAGGGGAGTTACAATGGTTCGCATCTGTGAGATCTAGAAGGCCTTGGAGGACCGGGCACAACTGTTAGGCGAAACGAACGCTGTTTACCCTTTTTTCACTGATGTACAAGAAGCCACATTGTGAACATCGGATGCAGATGAGGTTGGTGGAGGAGCACGCGAACCTCTTTCCCACCTGGAAGAACTGTTAGGCTCCCTGGATGGAGGGAAGGGAGAAGGTTGCAGCAGATGGCCGAATAAAGGGGTGGTTTATGTGGAAAGGAATGAGTGAACCAAGGAGTTGTGGAGTAAGTGGTTTCTGTGGAAGGCAGAAAGTGGTGGAGATGTGGTGGATGGTGGGATCAGGTTGGAGGAGCTGGAGATATCAGAGGATGATGTGTTGGATGTGGAGACTGGTGGAAAGAAAGGTGAGGACGAGCGAAACTGTATCTTTGTTGCATCTGGGGGGAGGGGGGAGCGAGAGCAGAGCTACGGGGCACAGAGGAAATGAGCGTAAGGGATCCATCTATAACAGAAGAGGGAAAGATGGACACAAAATGCAGGAGTAACTCAGCAGGACAGGCAGCATCTCTGGATAGAAGGAATGGGTGATTTTTCGGTTCGAGACCTTTCTGCAGACTGACATTCCTCACATCGAGACCCTCCTCCGACCTCATCTACTGTAACCACTGTTCCAGGTGTAGACTCCTATATTTCGGCGAGACCAAGCACAGGCTCGGCGATCATTTCGCTGAACACCTCTGCTCAGTCCGCCTAAACATATCTGATCTCCCGGTTGTTAAACACTTTAACTCCCCCTCTCATTCCCATACTGACCGTTCTGGCCTGGGCCTCCTCCACTGTCAGAGTGAGGCCCAGCGCAAATTAGAGGAACAGTACCTCATATTTCGCTTGGGCAGCTTACACCCCAGCGGTATGAATATTGACTTCAATAACTTCAAGTAATCATTGCTTTGCCTCTCTCTCCATTCCTCACTCTTCCTAGTTCTCTGACCAGTCTGACTGGCCCCGTGATTAACTTTTATCTCTATGCTTCGTTGCTATCTTCTCCTAGCTAACAACTATACCACATTTTTCTTGATCTACCTCTCATTTGATGTCTCGTTTTCACACCTTACCCTTCCCTATCTTTGTATCTCCCTCTCCCCTGACAGCCTGAAAAAGGGTCTCAACCTGACACGTCATCCATTCCTTCTATCCAGAGATGCTACCTGTCCCGCTGAGTTACTCCAGCATTTTGTGTCTATCTTCGGTGTAAAACAGCATCAGCAGTTCCTTCCTACACAGAAGAGGGGAAACCATGTTAAGGGCCTGTCCCACTTGGATGACCTAATTCACGAGTTTAGAAGACCCTAGCCGAGTTGAAAAAAAATGTCATGGTCGTGTTGACTCGCCGAAGTAAAAGACCTCCAATGACCTCCTACGACTATGTCTACGACCTCCTACGACTATATCTACGACCTCAGTCTTCCACACCTAAGACCAACTACGATTAGCTACGAGTGGAAAATGATCACTTGATAAAATGATTTCATTTTTGCTTTTTTTTTTTCTCGGGCCATTTACCGACCTACGCCTAGCTACAACTACCATCACGACCTACTACGACCTGCTTACAACCTACCTATGAGTAAAAAGTATTGATTTTTTCCATGCCGACCTTTTTTTTAACTGGTGGACATTTTTTTTTCAGGCTGAAAAAAACGCTGCGGCCTACTTGATGTCACGAGTACCTATGACTAGAATCACGGCCTGCTACGACCATGCTGTGAGTATGAGTCAAGGGCAAACTCGGCAGAGGTCGTGAATTAGGTCGTGAAAGTGGGACAAGGGCTTTAGCTCAAGAAAGAAGACATCTTGAATGTCCTTGAATGGAAAGCCTCATCTTGGAATTTAATTAATTAACAAATGAACCAATACTACGTAAAGAAAAAAATGTAGTTTCAGAAACCACCAATCTCAATAAACAGTGGACTGACATTGGACTAGAAAAGTATGGCTGCAAATTTAGTGATCTGATCCAACATGCATTCACTGAATGGTGGGGAAGCTAAATTTGCTAAATTGCCACTTTGACATTGCAATCTAACCAGTTATTGGGCAAAAGGTCAAGAAATTATTAATGAGAACATACAACCCTGCTTTTCAGTCCATCTTTGTCTGTTAAATCGCTTGCCAATCATTGGTCGCATTTCAGCTTTTATAAGTAGCAGTACACATTGAGTTTCAATTTTTAAAGCTAAATCATGCCTAGAGGCTGCAAGCAAATCACTTTGAATTTAACAATGGGAACTGGTCACCCAGGCGTGCTTTACACAGAACTCAGAATTCTGTGGTCCAAGATCACTATTTCTCATAGACAACCATGTACCTTATGCCCACATTTTAAGCACAGCCAGACAGATGGAGCTTCATCGGTTTTCTCACATTTTCCCTCCGTTTTGACATCGTCTTTGCAGTCGTCACAAGCATTGCACCAAGGTTGCGCCAAACGCTTCTTAATTTTGCCAAGGTTCAAATCCTTATGAAAATGTGTACATTGAGGCACTGAAATTAGGGTGAAAGACAACATTTAGTTTGGCACACATGAGTTTTGCTGGACAGATGTTTTTGGTTTTCGTCATTACAAATTTTCATTCTAAAGTTATGAAAGTTTGAAAATGAATTGATGAAATATTAACATTTAATTAAGGCATACGACTTGAAAATCTAGCTCTTCAATCCTCCACCTTTCGAATGCTCTGTTGCCAATTTGTGATATCTTGACTCAACACATCATCCTGCATTCTTGACGGCACAAGTGCCTGTCTATTCCGTCCACTGTCGAGTTTCTGACCATTACTACCTTACAACATTTGCTTCTCTCTCTTATGCAGCTGAGCCACCCATACTGCCCTGATTTTGGATTCGGCGGGACTCTCTGGAGGCAGCTCTGACATGGAGAAATGGTTTTGGAATGAAATGCACAAAGATGCATTTTATACCATTTGAAGAGGACCGAGATACTTGTGAGAAATCCAATGAGTATTTTAATTTTTGTATTTCAAGTACAGTGTTGGAGCAGATATCGAATTACATTTTATGGAGCCATTTCTACATGAAAAATGGGACAGGGAATATAGCCCCGTGTATTTAATGATTTGTAGTGTGGAAATTCCAAACTTTATCTTGGAGTGTGGGTGACATCGGGTGGCGCCACCACAGTGGCTGCCTCGCCAGCAGCTGTTAGTCCTTTCGCCTTATTTGTTATTTTTAGTGTGTCTAAATGTATGTCTTAAATGGTTTTTAGTATGTCTTATGTAGAGGGTGGTGGGGGGGGGGGGATAGGGGGAAACCGTTAGTAGGAGTCTGAAGCAAGGACTACCTGAAATTGGAGAGGTCAATGTTCAAACCATTGGGGTGTAAGCTACCCAAGCGAAATATGAGGTGCTGCTCCTCTCGGTGAGACCAAGCACAGGCTTGGCGATCGCTTTGCCCAACACCTCCGCTCAGTTCGCAATAACCAACCTGATCACCTCAGCACTTCAACTCCCCCTCCCATTCCGAATCCGACCTTTCTGTCCTGGGCCTCCTCCACAGCCAGAGTGAGGACCACCGGAAATTGGAGGAGCAGCACCTCATATTTCACTTGGGTAGTTTGTACATTGACTTCTCTAATTTCACGTAGTCCCAAATGTCTCCTTCCCTTCTCAGCTCTCCCTCATCCCTCTAGCTGCTCCTCTTCCTTTCATCTGGCTCATTCGCGGGGCCTTTCATTGCCCGGCGCGGCTTAAAATTGGCTGGCGGGGTCTTCAACATCGGGTATCTCGATCACCTCGATCGCCTCGATCGCCTCGATGCAACAGTTTGATTTTAAGCCACACCGGGCGATGAAAGGCCCCGCGAATGGGCCGATTCAGCCCTTAAAAAGCATCTGACACCCGCTTGGATCTTTCAAAAGCTGCACTGTGATAAATAGAGACAGGATGTTTAGGCACTAAAAAAAACTCTGAAATACGCAGGCAAAAAGGCATAATAAAATTACAAAAAAAGGCACCAAAAAGGCATTTACTGACAAAAAAGGCATAAAAAAGCATGCATTTCCACCACCAAAATATGGTTAAAAATGATAATATAAAGGTATACTACATTAAATGACCAAAGTTGCCTGGTTGCACATAATTATACTAGCATTTTTTTAAGAATTATCTGGTGTTAAATTATGAGAACCTTTTGATGCTACCTTTGAGAACTTTAGCTATGTTTTGTATTTGTTCAAGATCTTTGTTAGCTAAAATCACTCTCTCACACATTTTCCTTGTATGTATTTACCTCCATCACCAGGAACTTTACGAATATCGTCAGTTACTTTGTAAGAGTAAAAGCTTAGTAGAGTACAGCAGAGCCATGTACCCCACCTAGTCAAAACGGGCTGAGGAGGTAGCGGAATCTCGGGTGCCATTTCCTTGAACAACTGCACATTTGACGGTGCTTTGAGGAAGATTTTCTTGACATTGGAAACTAGGCAATCGACATTTGGAATCAAGCCACGTATGTGCTTGGCAACTCCATGAAGTCCTTGAGCTAAGCATGTCAAATGCAACAATTTTGGGGTCTAAAACTTTAAGAGCACAAGCAGCTTTTTGCATGTACGGAGCTGCACCAGTCACAACAGAACATTTTCGTGTTTTATACCTTCTGGCCAAAGTACAAGTGAAGATGTAAACAACTGAGCAATAGTTGAGCAGTTTGACTTCTCCACTACTTCTAATGTCAACAAATACTCCTTTGATGGTTGACCTGCCTCCAGAGTATCGATGACCACATTGGCAACATTTCTCCCCATAGCATCGGTTGTCTCGTCTATTGAGATCCATATTGTGTTGCATGCAACTTCATCTCTGATTTTCTGCACAACAAAGTTGAAGTTGCTGTCAACATAATTTTTCCGTAATGTGTTCCTCTGTGTATTTCTCTAAAAAACCTCTGAGAGATTTGTTTTTCAATTTCCACAGTGGAATTCCAGCATCAATGAATGCCTTGCACAGATCACTCGAAAACTCAGATTTGGGACTGGAGCCAGCAGTAAATGTAGTGAGGAGACAAGCTTCGGTATTTTGCTTGGGTAGTCTACACCCCAGCGGTATCAACATTGACTTCTCCAATTTTAGATAGCCCTTGTGTTCTCCCTCCTCTCCCTCCTCCCCCTTCCCAGCTCTCCTTCTAGTCCTACAGACTCAGCCTCTTCCTTTCTTTTTCCTTCCCCCCCCACATCAGTCTAAAGAAGGGTCTCAACCCGAAATGTCGTCTATTCCTTCTCTCTATAAATGCTGCCTCACCCGCTGAGTTTCTCCAACATTTTTTGTCTACCTTCAATATTTCCAGCATCTGCAGTTCTTTCTTAAATAGATCTTGGAGAAGACTGAACCAGCAGGCAGCGGCACGAACGAATAAACGACCGATGGTGGCACCCCCGGTTTTGCCCCGGTGGTGAACATTTTCTTGTAACTTATACTATGATAACGCGTTAATAATAACATTAATATTAACGTGTTAACATAGAAAACGTCATTGTAATTAGGGTACAACTAGAGAAAATAGCATGACCTTCTAGCAAAACTGGGGAAAAAAAGGCGGATTTAGGCACTCGATCGTGAAAAAGGCATTATCTTGGTGAAATCTTCAAAAAAAGGCATGAAAATGCACATGGCAAAATCCTGGCTCTAGTGATAAATAACACTTAAACAAATAAAACTGAAGCAAATAAAGGCAAACAGAAGAACCAACCTTGGAGGGGGAGAGAGAGAGAGGTGAGAAAAAAATCCGGAATAACGTGAGTGACCATGAATGAGGGACTTACCTGCAAACCAGCCAGGAAACCCGTTCGACCGGAGCCCTTAGTGACCTGACCCATTTAATCCGTTACCCGTTTAAATCTTTCCCATCCACCAATACATCCAATAAGTTCAAATTGTAATTGTACCCGCATCAGACAGCTTTAAGAAATTCTCCGTGAATACCTTCAGTAATACTTGAAGGTCAAAATACAATTGGTGACACATCGTGTTAATACGATGTTAATAGAGACATTTAACAAGCGCTTAACATTGACACCCCCACTGTCTCGCAGAAAGCGGAGATTATAATAGATATTTTTCCATCAAATTTCGAAATCCGGATTACAAAACATGGGGGGGGGGGATTGTCCCCCACCTCTCAAAGCATGGGGTGGCCGTGCCCCCCCCCCCCCCCCCCCGGGATTTCCGTCCATGGTTTGGGGGAAGCCTGACTCACCAATTTGACTGAAAGGCTGGAGCCCATGGAATCCAAGGAAAGTTGGCTAACTGGATTTTAAACTTACTTGTAGGCATATAGAACTGCATAAGTAGATATGTATTAACATGGAAAAAACTCACATGCCTTGTTGCAAAATGAAGAAGTGATGAGGCATTATTGGACTTGACCACAGTTTATTTCTGTGATTTATTAACAGATTCCAGATAAGTGCAATAAAAACTCTTTGGAATGTAGCAGTTTTATTATTCTAAAATTATCTTTCTTAATAATAATAATAATAATAATACATTTTATTTATGGGCGCCTTTCAAGAGTCTCAAGGACACCTTACAAAAATTTAGCAGGTAGAGGAAAATCATGTAAGGGGAATGAAATAAATAGTAGAGACATGACTAGTACACAATGTAAAGACAGAATTCAATTCAAAACACAATATGAGGCAATTAATGCACAGATGAAAAGGGAGGGGGACGTGGGGCTAAGGATAGGCAGAGGTGAAGAGATGGGTCTTGAGGCGGGACTGGAAGATGGTGAGGGACACGGAATTGCGGATCAGTTGGGGGAGGGAGTTCCAGAGCCTGGGAGCTGCCCTGGAGAAGGCTCTGTCCCCAAAACTGCGGAGGTTGGACTTGTGGATGGAGAGGAGACCGGCTGATGTGGATCTGAGGGACCGTGAGGGTTGGTAGGGGGAGAGGAGGTCAGTGAGATATGGGGGGGGACAGATGGTGGAGGGCTTTGTAGGTGAGGATAAGGATTTTGTAGGTGATCCGGTGGGAGATGGGAAGCCAGTGAAGTTGTTTGAGGATTGGAGTGATGTGATGCCAGGATTTGGTGTGGGTGATGAGTCGGGCGGCTGCGTTCTGGACCAGTTGGAGTCGGTTGATGTAGGTGGAGCTGATGCCAAGGAGAAGTGAGTTGCAATAGTCCAGTCGGGAGGAGATGAAGGCATGGAATGATCAAATTTTATTCATCGGTTGATTTAATTGACCTAAAATTGTTAGAGCAACAGCTTCCTTCATTAGAAAGGATTTTTCAATATATCATATTTAAATTAAAATAATTAATCTAAAACAAAGTACGTAAAGGAATAGGTTTTTGTCAGGACATAACAGTTTACTTTGACTATGCTGTATAATGTGTAACTAGTGAAGCAATTTGTTACCTTGATTGTCAGATGCCTCATCATCCTGAGCAGAATGCCGTCTTTCCTTCTTCTTTCCCATTTCAGTTGCTAATGCAATTATTTGACTACCTTAAAAAAGAGAAAAACAAAACTTAAAAAGTGAAGCATCTGCAAAACTGTGCAACTGAAAAACATGGCTGAAGAAAGCTATTTGTGGCCAATGAGAACTTATTGATTCAACTGCAAGTTCAGGATAACTGAACTCCAGTTTTGCCAGACCTGTCACTTGTTTACATCCAGCATAGAAATTAGAATCTGCATTATATGAATAGATAAGGCAAGTTGTTTTTATTTTACATACTTTGTTTTCAAGTATTTGCGTTTCAAAAATTAATATTAACTAAAGCAATTTTAATGGTTTTATCAAAGGCAACCAAAGTATTATAAACACGTCCAGCTTCATGAGGAACCCGTGCTGACTAAAGCCTTGCCTCAAATCTAATTTATGAAAGATTCACATCATTAGATTCATACACCAACACCAGATTAATGCAGGTGCGGCATAGCTCTGAGGGCAAGTGCAGGAGGCCCCTCAAAAATGATTACATCAACATCAATAACAAACAGAATAATTGCAGCTTCCATCATAAAAAACTGAGAATAGCTGAACATGCTAACAGTGCAATAACACAACGTCCAGAACCTCAAGATGCCTTCCAGTGAAGCAATTATTCAAATTGCACGTCTTACAATTTTGTGTGATCGCTTCTCAAGACAAGATCTTCCCTACATCAGAGAAACCAAAAAAAAAAATTGGGTGACTGTTTTGTGGAACAATCCCTTTCTTACTTCTAAGTTGAAGTGGAGATTCTAATTGCCTGTCACTTTAATTTTCCACCCCACTCACAGTATGCCTTCTGTCTTTTGTCCAGTGAATCACAATGGAAGTTCAAGGGGCAAACTCATCTTTCAACTAGATATTATAAACTTCAGGACTCCACACTGACTTCAATAATTTCAGAAACTAGCTTTTCCAGTTTGTATGGGAGGAAACATAGAAAATAGGTGCAGGAGTAGGCCATTCGGCCCTTCGAGCCTGCACCGCCATTCAATATGATCATGGCTGATCATCCAACTCAGTATCCTGTACCTGCCTTCGCTCCATACCGCCTGATCCCTTTAGCCACAAGGGCCACATCTAACTCCCTCTTAAATATAGCCAATGAACTGGCCTCAACTACATTCTGTGGCAGAGAATTCCAGAGATTCACCACTCTCTGTGTGAAAAATGTTTTTCTCATCTCGGTCCTAAAATATTTCCCCTTTATCCTTAAACTGTGACCCCTTGTTCTAGACTTCTCCAACATCGGGAACAATCTTCCTGCATCTAGCCTGTCCAACCCCTTAAGAATTTTGTAAGTTTCTATAAGATCTGTAGTGCAGCCATGTCAGCAGCGCGTCAGATTTTTCAATTTTGTTTATTTTTTAGTATGTTTTAAAGTGTGTTTTTGATGTTTTTCGGTGTGTTTTGTGTGGGGGGTGGTGTGGGGGGGTAAGGGGGAAACCGCTTCGGTCGCCTCCTCCATGGAGAGGCGACTTTTTCCAGGTCGCCTCCCCCGTGGCCTAACATCAAGGATCGGCGCGGCCTTTCCCGGAGACGTGCCCGGGGCTTCAGCGGCGGGCGCAGCGTGGACTCTCGGCATGGAGCGGGTGAGCCCTCGCTGGGGCTCGCTGGAGGGGAACGCTCCGTTTCGCTGGCCCGCGGCAGCCGGCAGCCTGAAGTCGCAGCCTGAAGCCGCGGTCTGCAGAGCTCCAGCTGGTGCGGCGTCTACAGCCCAGGATCCCTCGTGGGGGACCCGGGGGAAGAAGAAGCCATCACTGCCGGCCCGCGGCCAACTCTTACCGCGGGGCCGGCATGGACTTACCAACACCCCTGGAGGGGAGCTTCGACCGCCAGCCCTGCAGTCTACGGTGCTTCTGGCTGCGGCGGGGACTTTAAATCTCGACCGCCGGCCTGCGGCCTACACCATCTTAAAGCCGCGGTCTCCAGTGAGGAAGAGCCGATCCTGGACTGACTCTGGACTCTGGTCCTGTACACGGGGGGGAAATGGAGGAGGACTGGCCAAATTTTTGTGCCTTCCACCAGTGATGAATGCTGTGGTGGATGTTTGTGTTACAGTTTTATTGTGTTCTTTATTATTGTACTGCTGCTGACAACCCAAATTTCCACCGACCCTGGTTGTGTGGCAATAAATTATATCTATCTATCTTATATCTATCTAAGATCCCCCCTCAATCTTCTAAATTCTAGTGAGTACAAGCCGAGTCTATCCAGTCTTTCTTCATATGAAAGTCCTGACATCCCAGGAATCAGTCTGGTGAACCTTCTCTGTACTCCCTCCCTAAGAGGCCAGTTCTGACAATAAGTCATCAATCTGTATACTTTTCTTCTCTCGGTAGATACTGCCTGACCTGCAAAGTTTTAATGTATTTCAAATTACTGTAAATAGCTGTTCTTGGTTATAACACTTTCCCCTTTCTCTCTTGTACAAGCAGTCATCTCCTTCTGTTTATTCTATTAGCAGCGATTGCTGATGAAAGGACAGAGTTGAATCAGAATCTGAATTCAGCTCTGAGAAGGTTGTGAGCCCAAGATCTACTTGCACAGACACAAGTGCAGAATCCAGGCTATACTTCGATCAGCACTTTAATGAACTGCTCAGATGAGGTGTTTTGAACAACACGCTAAACTGACTTCTATTCCATTCTTTGATGTAGTCATAAAAGATCGCAACTCCTTTTTGATGACCAGCAAAAAGATTAATCCTGAAAATAAAAAAACTAGACACTGGAAAAATTCAGATCAGGCAGTGTCTGAGGAAAGGGAAACAATTAATATTTTAAGTCTGTAACCCTTCATCACATTCATCCTGATGCACCGAAGACTATTATTATGCCTTGAAGATGAGAACAACTAAAAACAGACACAAGGAACTGCAGGTTCGGGTTTACCAAAAAAATACATGGTGCTGGAGTAACTCAGCAGATCTGGCAGCATATCTGGATGGTTTGAGTCGGGCCCCTTCTTCAGACTTAAAAACAGGAGATCTGGTCACTAACAGTTCTGTTTGTGGAGACTTTGCCCTGCACATGTTGGCTGCCACTTTTTCTTCAACAGTAACTAGAGTTCAAAATCATTTGATTGGTTTTTAAATTCAGCTATGGACATTTTGAGATGTTATTCTTTTCCTTCTCATGCCACTGAAGCTGCTGCTGGGCTGTTACCCAAATCCACTTACTTCTGCATTTTCTGCATCTTTGCTTTGTGAAGTCAGAGGATTGCAAACCCAATCTTACTTAGTAAACAAGTGATTTGATTTATTTGAATGAATTCCAACATATCACGCGTTACTTGTTTTGAGTAGTCTGAAGAAGGGTCTCGACCCGAAATGAGAATAGGAATCTATTCTCCAGAGATGCTATCTGACCCTCTGAGTTACTCCAGATTTTTGTGTCATTACTTGTTTTGATCTGTGTTAGGCACTCCAAGCCTGGTAAAAAATGATAACTTAAAACTTTTCCAGACCATGGCTTCCTCCAACACCGTTTCCACACTGTCTCCTCCCACATATCAAATACCCACTGAATAACACATATAGAATCATAGAATAGTCACAAGAGGCTTAAATTAATTCTGGCTCTTGCAGAGCCATTCATTCAGTGCTACCCCATTGTAACATTGCAATTTATCTTTCCTCATGGGCCTATATAATTTCCTTTAGAGGGATATAATTGACACTGCTTCGGCCACCCTTGCTTGCAGATAGTTCCCAATCATAACCAATCTCTATCTAACCAAGGTTTATATTACTTCCCTTTGGGCAATACCTGTGGAAAGGAAAACTTAATATTTCAGGACAATGAAGTTTTACCAGAACCTTTACCAGAAACCATAATTGGATTTTCTTCCATACATGCTACTTGACTTCCTGAATATTTCCAACCCTTTCTGAGTTTTTTTTTCCAGACTTTGGTGAGTACACAGTTCTGGTGGCCCTGATGTAGGAAGGATGTCATTAGCTGGAAAGAATGCAGAAAAGATTCACCAAGATGCTATCAGGACTCAAGGGCTTGAGTTATAAGGGGAGGCTGGATAAAATTCCATGGAACATTGGAGGCTGAGTGGTGACCATACAGAGATGTAAAAAAATCATGGAAGTCATACGTAAGATGAATGATGAGAGTCTTTTTCTTTTGATCGATGAGTGCAGAACCAGGGGGCATAGGATTTGGGTGAGGGTGAAAGGGGGATTTAAAAAAAAAAAGAAATCCAAAGGACAATTTCTTCAGAGGGTGGTGCACATATGGAACGAGCTGCCATAAAAAAAATACTACACAGACAGATACAATGGCAATGTTTAAGATACATTTGAATAGACATGGATAGGAAAGGTTTTGAAGAATAAGCCAAAGGCAGGCAAATGGGGCTGAACCAGTTATAAAACCTGATCTGCACAGGCAGGTTGGGCTGCAGGTCCTGTTTCTGTGTCATATGATTCTATTACTTTAGTTTTGTTTTACCATCATATTATCAATATATATTTAGTCAATCGTTTTAAATCTGATCCAGTACTCCTGGAATTATTTGTGAATGAGAACTGCTTGTATATACTTTATCTAAACCCATCTTGCACATCTCAGACAAATCCCAATCTTTGTCCACCAGGGCGATCAATCCCACCTTCTCCTACCAAAACTGTGCTGACTTAGAAAAAATAAAATCAGACATTATTATCTGCGCTCTAACCACAGTTTTATAAAATACTAGACCAAGTGGGGCTCATTGGGTCCCGTTCACCAAGGCGGGGGGGGGGGGGAGACACACACACGGCGTCACAGGGTGCAATACTCGAATGCAATACTCCACCACTCACCCATAGGTCCCAATACTCACCACTCCTTAGATTGGGAGGGGGTAGAGAGGGAGGGGGTAGTGAGGGAGGGGTGGTAGAGAGGGAGGGGGGGGGGTAGAGAGGAGGGGGGTAGAGAGGGAGGGGAGTAGAGAGGGAGGGGGTAGAGATGGGGGGGCAGAGTGGGAAGGGGAGCAGAGAGGGAGGGGGTAGAGAGGGAGGGGTAGTAGAGAGGGAGGGGGAGTAGAGAGGGAGAGGGTAGAAAGGGAGGGGGTAGAGAAGGAAGGGGTAGAGAGCAGGGTAGAGAGGGAGGGGTGGTAGAGAGGGAGGGGGGTAGAGATGGGGGGGCAGAGAGGGAGGGGGTAGAGAAGGAAGGGGTAGAGAGGCAGGGGGTAGAGAGGGAGGGGGGTAGAGAGGGAGGGGGGTAGAGAGGGAGGGGGGTAGAGAGGGAGGGGGCAGAGAGGGAGGGGGAGGGGATAGAGAGGGAGGGGGAGGGGGTAGAGGGGAGGGGGTAGAGAGGGAGGGGGAAGAGGGTAGAGAAGGAAGGGGAGGGGGTAGAGAGGGGAGGGGTAGAGAGGGAGGGGGTAGAGAGGGGGGGGAGGGGTAGAGAGGGAGAGGTGTAGAGAGGGAGGGTAGAGGGAAGGAGAGGGGGGTAGGGAGGGAGGGGTAGCGAGGGAGGGGGTAGAGACCCCACTCCATCTCCCTCCTCCTCATTTCCTTCATCCTCCTCCCCTCACTTCCATTCCCTGACACAGCTACCCAGGTCGTAGAGCAGCGCCAAGGCCTGGAACTCGGCCTGGTTCTTGTACTCAGCCCAGCCCTGGCTGTAGACTGCAGCCGTCAGCTCGGCCGCCGCATGGGCTCCAGTCCAGGCCCCGACTTCTTCTCCTGGCTCGTCCCTGATCCCGGCTCGTCCTTGGTTCCACCGGCGGCTTCTTTCTCGGCCCCAGTCACGGCCCCATCCCAAGCCCTGGCCCTCACTCCAGCTACAGGCTCGGCTCCAGCCCAGGGCCAGTAGCTGGGCTCAGCCCGCGGCAGCAGACGGGCGTGGACCCGAGCGAGGCCGTGGGCGGACGTGGACCCGAGAAACCGAGGGAGACCGCAGGCGGACGTGGACCTGAGGACTCGAGGACCAGAGTGAGGCCGCGTGCGAGCGTGGACCCGGGGACCCCGCGTGTGACCGCAGGCGGGTGTGGACCTGAGTGAGGCCACAGGCGGGCGTGTGTGAAACGGGCGCCGACCTGAGCCATGGTGCCCGCCCACCTCATTGTGACGTCATATCTTTAAAGATGGCGGTCAGAATGAAGAATCAAGCAGTGAGAATGAAGCAGGTCGACCGTTGGGGAAGTGGTGAAGCGTTTGAGGAATGTTGTGGAAATGCAGCCCACCCCCTAACATCACTCGAAGCTCGTGGAATATTCTGTGTGTGAAACGTGCTCCGAGTCGAGCCATCGTGCCCGCCCACCTCATTGTGACGTCATCTGGTCGGTTTAAAAGGGAGTTTTTTTACTTTTTTAAACTTTAATCAGCAATAAGTCGTGAAATAAAGCATAACATCTTGTGAAGCTGATCACTGCTTAGAGGGGAAAATGTGAGTCAGAATATGTAAAAATCTTATTGTTACCGCGTGATAGTGTTTTTGCGAAAATTTCAAGACACACACATATACACACACACATACAAGATGAGAGCTTTAAAGTTATAGAGATTAATAGCTTTTGCCTATGATTCCATTTATGACCCCATGAACCCTACTAAATGGTCACTCAACATATTCTGTCACTTTCAAAGATTAGGCACATGTACATCCAGGTCCTTCTTTCCTTGCATACACTTCAGAATTGTGCTCTTTATTTCATATCGTCTTATCCTCAACACTGGTGCTTCGCAAGGATGCGTTCTCAGCCCCCTCCTTTGCTCCTTGTACACCCACAACTGTCCACTCATGTACAAATCTAATTCAATTTTCAAATTCGCAGAGAACACCACCATTATGGGCCGGATATCAAATAATGATGCAACGGAGTACAGTAAGGAGATCGAGAACCTAGTGTCGGTGCCGTGACAACAACCTTTCTCTCAATGTCAGCAAGACAAAGGAGATAGTGATCAACTTCAGGAAGTGAAGTGGTACACATACCCCAGTTTGCATTGACGGCGCCGAAGTAGAGATGGTTGAAAGCTTCAAATTCCTAGGAGTCAATATCACCAACAACTTCTCCTGGACCACCCATCTTGAAGAAACAGCCAAGAAACCACACCAACGCCTCTACTTCCTTAGAAGGCAAGGAAGTTCAGCATGTCTCCAAAAACTCTCACCAACTTCTACCAATGCACCGTAGAAAACATTTTATCGGGGTGAATCACAGCTTGGTTTGGGAACAGCTCCATCCAAGACCACAAGAAGTTGCAGCAAATTGTGGACGCAGCCCAGACCATCACACAAACCAACCTCCCTTCCTTTTGACTCAATTTATACCTCTCGCTGCCTTGGGAAGGCCACCAGCATAATCAAGGACAAATCGCAACCTAGCTACACCCGTCTTCTCCCATCGGGCAAAAGGTATAGTGGTGTGAAAACGTACACCTCCAGATTCAGAGACAGTTTGTTCCCAGCTGTTATCAGGCAATTGAACTGTCCTACCATAACTAAAGAGCAGTCCTGAACTACTTCATTGGAGACCCTTGAATTATCTTTGATCGGACTTCACTGGCTTTATCTTGCACTAAACGTTATTCACGTTATTCACTTTATCATGCATCTGTACACTGCGAAAGGCTCGGTTGTAATCATGTATTGTCTTTCCGCTGACTGGTTAGCACGCACAAAAGCTTTTCACTGTACCTCCACATGACACTAAACTAAATGTTGTACCTTTACCTGTACAGTGGATGGTTGTCATGTATAGTCTTTTCTTGGACTGGATAGACAACTGACAACAGACAATAGGTGCAGGTGTAGGCCATTCGGCCCTTCGAGCCAACACCGCCATTCAATGTGATCATGGCTGATCATCCCCAACCAGTATCCTGTTCCTGCCTTCTCCCCATATCCCCTGACTCCGCTAACTTTAAGAGCCCTATCTAGCTCTCTCTTGAAAGTATCCAGAGAACCGGCCTCTGAGGCAGGAAATTCCATAGACTCACATGCCAATTTTAACTCCTGATTCAACTTGCACCCTATATCCAGGCTACTGTTTGGGGGCCTGGATATACGGTGTCCCATTAGGGTCTTTTTACCCTTCAAATTCCTTAGTTCTATCCATACTGACCCCACATCTCCTGTTTCAATGTAACCCCTTGCAAGTGACTGAATTTCATTCCTCATCAACTACCCCACCTGAACTACCCCACCCCCTCTGCCCACCTGTCTGTCTTTTCGATAGTAGATATACCCTTGTATATTCAGTTCCCAGCCCTGGCCCTCTTGCAGCCATGTCTCTGTAATTCCCACAACATCATACTTGCCAATTTCTAACTGAGCCTCAAGCTCGTCCACTTTATTTCATGTGTTTCGCACATTCATATACAACACTTTGACCTCGGTATTCACCTCCCCTCTCGCACCACTTGCAATTAGCCCTGACCTTACTCTCTTATCCCTTCTCGAACTTTCCTTCCCATTAATTCGAGAATCTTTTGTAACTTTTCCTGTACTCACTTCCCCTTTAACTCCATCTTTATACTCCCAATTTGTCAATCCCTCCCCCCCACTATTTAGTTTAAACCCACACGTGTAGCCCTAGCAAACCTGCCTGCCAGAACATCGGTTCCCCTCCAGTTAAGGTGCAACCCGTCCCTTCGGTACAGGTCACCCCTACCCCAGAAGAGATCCCAGTGGTCTAGAAATATAAATCCTTGCTCCCTGCACCAGCCCCTCAGCCACACATTCAGATCCCCTATCTCCCTGTTCCTGTCCTCACTAGCACGAGGTACTGGAAGCAATCCAGAGATAACAACACTAGAAGTCCTGCTTTTCAGTCTTCTTCCTAACTCTCTGAACTCACGTTACAGAACCTCCTTCCTCTTCCTCCCGATGTTGTTTGTGCCTACGTGCACAACTACTGCCGGCTGTTCACCTTCTCTCTCGAGGATGTTCTAAATTTGGTTTGTGACATCTTGAACCCTGGCACCAGGGAGGCAACAGACCATCCTCGCGTCTCACCTGCCGCCACAGAATCTCCTGTCCGCACCTCGGACAATGGAGTCACCCACCACTAAGGCTCTGCCCGACGTCTGTTTCGCCGATCGAGTCCCATCTCTAGGATTGGAGCCACCGACGTGTCCGCCACTCGGACTGGAAGCGTCGTCTCTCCCGACAGTTCCCAAGAGGGCGTACCTGTTTTCATTAGGCAAAGCCACCTGGGTCCCCTGCACTCCATGGATTATCACCCTTTCTCTCAGTCACACACCTTTGTTCTTCCCGTATCCTCGGCGTGATAACCTCACTGTAGGTCCTGTCCAGGAAACTCTTGTTTTCCCGGAAGTCCCTGAGGTCATCCAGCTGCTTCTCCAGTGCCCCAACACAGTCCTTCAGGAGCTGAACCTGGACACACTTGTCACATTTGTAGCAGCCAGAGGCTCCATCCGTGTCCCTGACCACTCACACCCTGCAAGCATCACACTGCCTCATCTTACTCATCATGTGTTCACCGCGTGCCGTCCTCTCCAACTTTTTGCGTACTCTCCTATTCTCAGCCTCCTCGCCGAAGACTCTTGAGCCAAAGACTCGCACTTTTTTCACAAGGCACTTCCCTTGACAGGGCGCTCCCCGACTCCCCCACAGCACGCAACAAAAGGATTTTCATTGCTCCTCGGTACACGTGACAATAATAAATTAAACTTAGTTGAGATCCAGTATCTAGGGTATGAAATCACCGCACAATGAGCTACCATGAGCACAATGAGCTACCATGAGCACAGCTGAGTTACCATTCTGACAAATTGACAGAACAGACCAACCGGTAACCTCATCGAACTGGATCCACTCAAAAACCAAACAGCAAACACAAGCTATTATAACTGGATCCTCTCTGTAACACATGCGAGTGTGGTTCAGCAGACTAACTGCCTCTGTTGACTCTTTGTCCTTAACACCAGATACAAAGTGAAATTTCCTCTGGGAAATAATGAAAAGCCATTCTTGCACAATGAAAATTCACATATAAAGATTCCTTCGGAACTGAGCCTCTTCGTTAATTGGGGATAACTGGAATTAATTCTGGCATCTTCCCTACTACTGTCAAGTTCGCTGGTGCCTAATTTACTCTCAGATTTCTCTTATCTCTTTTTATTGCAGACTTCCAGACTCTGAGGTTTATTTTTATTACTAATCCCACTTCTTGCATCTCATGTCCTATGGGAATGAAATAAATTAGACGATTGGAGGAACTACATGCCTCAAGCCACAGCCACTCGCGATGGTTAGATCGCTTTGAAAGGCTTGGATAGAATGAATAAGGAGAGGGTGTTTCTATTAGTGGGAGAGTCTAGGACGAGAGGTCATAGCTTCATAATTAAAGGACGTTCCTTTAGGAAGGAGATGAGGAGGAATTTCTTTAGTCAGAGGATGGTGAATATGTGGAACACATTGCCACAGACGGCTGTGGAGGGCAAAGTCAATGAATATTTTAAAATCAAGGATAGATAGATTCTTGATTAATATGGGTGTCAGGGGTTATAGGGAGAAGGCAGGAGATGGAGCTTGAAGGTAGCCATGGAGAGAAGGCAGGTACAGGATACTGAGTTGGATGATCAGCCATGATCATATTGAATGGCGGTGCAGGCTCGAAGGGCCGAATGGCCTACTCCTGCGCCTATTTTCTATGTTTCTATGATTGAATGGCGGAGTAGACTTGATGGGCCGAATGGCCTAATCCTGTTCCAATCACGTGACGTGGGGTCCGGCTGCGGAAGCGGCTGATCGTGGCCTGACCCTGTCGCCAACAGTTAAAGCCCGAGTACGGTACGAGGCGTCCCCGGCGGAGCCCCCCACCCACCCGTCCTTGAAGACTCACCGCCCCTCCCGCTCCTGCTCCAGCCGTGGACGGACGGACGGACAGACAGACGTCAACCGGCGACGGCGCCTGCGGTTGCTTTCACTCTCGCGCGTGCGCGACCGGCCGGCCGTCTGGGAGCGACGGTGGCCGAGAGAAGTCCGCGAACGCGGCGGATAGTTGGCGAGTGCCGGAGGAACAAGCCTCAGCAGCGGCCCAGGCGGCATCTCTGGAGAACACGGGCAAGGTGATGTGCCGGCGGCGATCGCGGACAGGCTGCAGTCCACACAAAGGTGTCCTCGGCGAAATATCTGACCCGCGAGGCCGCACCAAGTAATATATCGAAGAAAGACACAAAGTGCTGGAGTAACTCAGCAGCGAGTCAGGCAGCATCTCTGGAGAACATGGACAGGTGATGTGTATTTCTGGTGAGTTCATGATATGTTTAACTGGTTTTCACCACAGCTAACGTTACATTTTTGCATATCTTTCATTCATTTGTTCTATATCTCGTTTTCCTTTCCCCCTGACTCTCAGTCTGAAGAAGGGTCTCGACCCGAAACGTCGTCTATTCCTTCTCTTTAGAGATGCTGCCTGTCCCGCTGAGTTACTCCAGCATTTTGTGTCTGTCTATGGATATGTGACGTGCGGGCAGCGAATACAGACAGGCTGCAGTCCACACGAAGGTGTCCTCGGCGAAATGTTTTGTCCTGTAGTAATCATCACTATCTGACCAGCATGAAGTAATATCTCCTTTATTTAACAATCACAACCCGTCCCGATTGTTTTACAATCGTATTCAATGTAGTTGAAACGGTAATGCATTCAATTCAATTTAGTTGAAACGTTTACGCATTTAAATAATGACATTCCTTTCTTATTCTTTTGATTTTTTTTTAAATTCAATTTAATTTTGTTCAAAACTTTCGCTAAGATTCCAAACATATTTGTAGTGTACACAGAACCAGGCAAAACCTTGTTTCTGACCGAAGAAATTGAATGTTTTGGAGAGAGAGGGTGAAGGGCAATGGTCAAAAGCTTAATGGCTGATATCAGGGAAGTGCCAAAATAATCCAGAGTGTTGGGCTGGAAGGGAAGAGAGCAAGCAGGAATTGAAACCAAGATTAAATCTGTGTCTCCTTATGACAGAGGCACTTTCTATTATGACCGATCACGGTTGCCAGTCGCAGAGCACGTCGAACCTCCCAGTGGAACTTTGATCTCACAATTCCAGTGCCCAAGTTCAATCCTGACTTCTAAACGCTCTCTGTGTGGAATTGGCTCATTTTTGCTTGTGACCACGTGGGTTTCCCCTGCTGTATCGGTTTCTTCCAAAACCTCAAAGAGGTGGGTTAATTGTCCATGAAGTTGCTCTTGGGGGCTTGGGGAATTGATGGATATCGGGGACTAAAAAATGTGATTAGTGTCGTATTGCATTAATAGGTGCATGATGATCATTCATGAGGTCTAAGTGGTTCAAAAGGCCTTTTTCTGTGTCTACGAATGATCACATATAGTCTTATAGAATATTGACCTACTGACACCCCCGACATCTACTGCAAACCTACTACATCTACTACTAACAAATCTACTGACTCCCATAATTATCTAGACTACACTTTTTCCCACCCTGCATTCTGTTATTGTCCCCTACTCGCAATTCCTTCATCTATGCCGCATCTGCGCCCAGGATGAGGGTTTCCATATTAGATCATCGGAATTGTCCTCATCCTTTAGTTCCCTCTTCCAATATAGATGAGACTCTCACTAGGGTCTCCTCAATATCCCGCAGCTCCGCTCTCTCTTCCCCCTTCCCCCCCCAATCGCAACAAGGACAGAGTCGAGTGGGTGCGCCGTCGAGTATGGCTGCCCAGCCTGCAGCTGTTTGTCCTTCCACCTTTTTTTTATTTTTAGTATGTTAAAAAGTTTTGTTTTGGAGGTCTAGTCTTTTTTTTCCTCAGTCCCTACCAGGTCGGAGATGCGTCTTTCCTCCGAGCCACATCTTCGCCTTCTCCTCGCGGCCTACAACCTGGACTGGAGTGGCGTTTCCTGCCGGGACCGGCCAGAATCTTCAGCTTCGGCGGCGACGCAGCGCTGAAGCATCATTGCGGAGCGGGCGATGTCTTACCGAGGGTCGCCGTGTGGTAAGCTCCGGAGTGCTGAGACCACCGACTCCAACATCACGGAGTTGTGGGGTCTGCGGAGCATCCAGCTGCGCCGGCGCTGACTTTGAACACCGCGGAGCCTGGGATCTTTCGCCGAGATCGCCAGTGTCGGAGCTCCGACCAGCGCGGCCTGTGGACTTTTGGAGCCGCAGTCTCCGAGGAAGTGGCCATTCCAGACACTCTAAGCCGCTGAAGTGTTCTTCCGACGCCGAAGCTCCATCATCTGGTGAGAGGACCTGAAAACATTGGGCCACCGTTGTGCCGACTGCGGAGGCCTCAAATAGGCCCCGACCACGGGTGAACAAGAGGAAGAGGACTGGACTTTGCTGCCTTCCCTCATAGTGGGAACCATTGTGGGGGGATGTTTTTATGTTTAATGTTAAATTCTTCTTTAATGTTGTGTTTTATTTTTATTGGTGTGCTGCAAATGGCAACTCAAATTTCACCTCACCAATTGGTGTATGTGACAATACTTATCCTTTGTCCTTTGCCTTTGTCCCCTCATCCTCACCTTCCACCCTATCAACCGCCACATACAGCATATAACACCTCAGTGGTATGAACAATGACTTCTAACTTAATAGCCCGACTTTCCCTCCCTCTCCATCCCTTCCCAGTTCTCCCACCAGTCTTACTGTCGTGGACTACATTCTATCTCTGTCCCGCCCACTCCCCTGACATCAGTCTGAAGAAGGGTCTCGACCCGAAACGTCATCCATTCAGTCTCTCCAGAGTTGCTGCCTATCCCGCTGAGTTACTCCAGTCTATTTAGTCATATATAATGACAGACCAGCTTTAATAGTCTATTTGGCTAATTATTAATTGTCATATTATGGGTTGATATTACTGATCTTGTAAACTTGCCCACTAGTTACAATGCTGTTATTATAAAATGTTAAAATTTAAAAAATGAAATTGGGTAGAATAATTTATTTAAAAATCAGTGGGTTAAGCAATGATTTGATCTGTTTCCCCTTGAGTTTCTTTGAAGGCAGAATGACCTCAAGGAATTATGGGAGGCATTTTGAGAACACATGTCTCAGTAATCGCCTTGCCTTTCATTCAACAAATTAATTAATTTTTTACTAGACAAAATAATTTCTCTGCAACTAGAAATTTGAAATCTAGTTTCTCTGAAACTAGAAATCTGATTTTAAATCATCCACCAGGCTCAGAATTGCAAGGGGATGTTCCACAAATGTAAAATTTTCAAATCTTAGTGCAGCATGGTGACTCCAGATCTGAGCTTCATTGAAACTTGTTGAAGAGGTCCAGATATATTTAGTTTCTTAGTCAACTGAAATGATTCTGCCTGTCCATTGCAAAATTGACTAGGTGAAGGCAGACAGTGTCACTGATGTTCAATGTATTCTATGCTCGGAAGGTCGGTGGAATAACGTCATGTACCCTGGCAGCCTTGGGTACACCTGTATCCACAATTATTATCACACAATTATTATCACAGATATAAGATCGGCCTTCATGCGAGTGGACCCAGAGAAAGCAATTGGCCATGATGGTCCCCAGTGGTGCCCCAGGATTTGCGTGGATCAGCTGGCTGCGATATTCACGGACATCTTTAACTTCCCCCCCATTGCATTCTGAGATTCACACCTGCTTTAAGAATACCACTATTGAATTGAATTGAATTGAAGAAATTTAATTAGCCAAATATGTATACATACAAGGAATTTGCCTTGGTGCATTGCTCGCAAGTAGTTCAAGTTCAAGTTACATTTATTGTCACATGCACCAATTGGGATTTGAGTTACCATACAGCCATACGAACAAAAAGAACACAATACACGATAGAATTTAACATGAACATCCCCAAACAGCGGAATCAACGTTTCCCACTGTGAGGGAAGGCAATAAAGTTCAGTCATCTTCCTCTTTGTTCACCCATAATCGGGGCCTTTGAGCCCTCCGCAGTCGCCGCTACGGCAGCCCCATGTTCAGGCCCTCTCGCCGGGATGATCGGAGCTCCGGCAACGAAATGGAAGAACACTCTCAGCGGCTCTCAGAGTTTCTGAATCGGCCACTTCTTCCCAGAGACCGCGGCTCCCGAAGTCCACAGGATGAGTTGGGCGGAGACTCAACACTAGCGACCCTCAGCAAAAGATCCCAGGACTCTGTGATGTTAAAGTCAGCACCGCCTGCGGCTAGAAGCTCTGCAACCGCAGCTTCACGGTGTTAATCAGTGTTAAACACTTCACGGTGTTAAACACTCCGGAGCTCCAACACGGCAATCCCTGGTAAGGCATTATGGTGCCCTGAAGTGGGGGAGGACTATGTATAAACACTGCTGTAATTTCTAGATGGTGCAACCAAAACATATAAAAATGACCTTTATTAAAATCTGACAATGTGCACTTTAACCACATGTGATTTGTTCTATTACAAATCTCAAATTGTGGAGTACAGAGGCAAATAAATAAATAAATAAATGATGGGTCTTTGTCCCAAACATTATGGAGGACACTGTACTGTTGCTATTAACTTTACCTCATTCAGTTATTCTATTACTGCTCTTCAGTATTATTTTGCACTACTTCTGATTGCATTACAACCTTTGCATTACTTTTTTGTGCTTTTGCATTAGTCATTGAATTCATTGTTGTATCTTCCATCATCTATACTGTGTACTCCAAGCTTCATGTGAACAAGGCATTTCAATTCCCTCCAGTGAACATGATAATGAACCAACCTGAATCAGGATGTTTCAAACATGGTTGCATACAATTGTCTTCTCCTAGCTTCTGAATTTCAAACACTTTAAGAACAATATTAGTTTTTTTGTGTTAAACTTCTATCTTTTGCACAAAATTTTAATATTTGGGTATGGGTGCAACCTCTCTTGAAGTTTGTAACTTTATATGTCAAGAGTCGAGACTCAAGGGTTGTTAATTGTCATATGTTTTCTGATTTCAGTACCTTCTTCCCGATGGTAGTAGCGAGAGGAGAGTGTGGCCAGGTCATATAGGTCTTTGATGACATTGGTTGCCTTTTTAATGCAATGCCCTATAAATCCCTTTGATGGTGGGGAGGTCACTGCCAGTGATGGACCAGGCAACATCTACCACTTTCTGCAGCCTCCTTCATATCCTAGATATTTAAGTTACCAAACTAGGACATGATGCAACCAGTCAGTAGGTTCTCTGGCATGCACCTGCAGAGGTTCGATAAGAGCATTCAGTGACATACAAAATCTCCTCAATCTTCTAAGTGAAGGAGTTGATGAGTTTTCTTTGTGACTGTATCAATGTTCTGAGCCCAGGACAGATCTTCAGATATACGCATGACCCAGAACTTAAAGCTGTTGACTCTCTCCACTGTTGTCGCCTCAATGAAGACAGGTTCATACATCAAAAGTCGTTTCAAATCTTAGTCCATAGGCCCGTGGATAGATCTACATCTCCGAATAAAGATTTGAAAATTTCTCTTTTAAGGGGCCTTCTTTACTATTTCTACTTTCTACTTTTTCTTTATTTTTACATACACACTTCACGTTTTTCTATTCTCTACCATCTATTTTTCCTCTTTTTCCCCTTTCTATTGTTTTCTTTTTCTTGTCTTGCTTACTTCCTTCTCAAAACATAAAACTAGAGGTTGTACATAGAATGGATTACGGTATGACATAGTTGGCACCTAAAATTAGGTTCCACTGTACTGTTTTGTACTGTATTAACTTCTAATAAAATAAACAAAAACAAAAAAAAATAAAAATCTTAGTGCATAGGTGAATGCCTTAGAATTGGCTCGACAATTTCCTCCAAGAAATATTTATTTTAAAATTGTTGCAATTATAATTTTTGACATGTACTAATTGACTTTTTATGTGTTCCCCTGCAGCTATTGCACCTTGTGAAAAACATTCCTGAAAATGTCCAGTCCTGCTAATGCTGAGGCACAGGTGTCTGAACTGGAACTTCTTTTCAGCATGTTTCCTAACGAGATTCTGGTGGATGATCAGTTGGCACTGGCAGATCTCAGAGACTACATACAAGGAAAGATGCAGAGCTCACCAACCTCAAGACTACAATACACTGTACACCTCCATTTAGAGGCTCTTAATGTCAGTATCACAATACAAATATTTAAGTAATAAAGATTGCATCTATTATTTTAAATTATTGCACATGAAACATTTATTCCTCCAATTAATTATTTGTTTTGTTTTCAGGTAGTGTGCACATTATCTTGTGCTTTCCCCCCAAATTATCCAACTGTGCTACCAGAAATTTCAATAAGGTATTGTACCAGCAGTCATGGTGTATTTGTAAAACAGATACTTTAAAATGTGAAACAATTGCTCCAAAATTAGCAGATTACAAAAGTTTAAACTAAGCATGTTCATACTATAAAACCAAAATCCATTTGAGGATTCAAATTCAAGTGATAAATATTATTGTTTGCTTTAATTCAAATGACCAGAGGTCACTTTTTTTGTTAAGTGGAGTGAAGGAGTAATAATAATTTAACTTGTTATTTATTCCTCCCATTTCTCTTTGGTATTCCTTTGTATTTCCACAAACTTTAGTCAAATGGAATTTCCTGCATTATGATTGACACAAGAACTACTCCAGCATTTTTGTCTCTCTTCAGTTTAGACCAGCGACTGCAGTTCTTTCCCACACAGATACTGGAGTATCCATTCCCTCCACAAACATTGCCTAACCCATTGAGTTCGTCTAGCACTGTGTGTTTTGTTGCTTCATGATTACATTTGCTGCTTACTCTGTAAACTCAGCTCAATGTTTATTGTAAATAAGAAAAAAATAGTAACTATCCAACTCTTGCTGCCTCTTGAGGGAAAGCGGCTGTGAAAAGCATCTTGTCTGGAAATATTACCATCTGGTTTGGGAATTGCTCTGCCCAGGACAAGAAGGCTCTGCAGAGAGTAGTGCGTTCGGCCGAACGCACTATGGGAACTTCACTCGCCCCCCCCTGCAGGAGCTATACATCAGGAGGTGCAACTCCAGAGCCAATAAAATCATGGGAGACCCCTTCCACCCCTGCTGGATGTTCCAGCTGCTACGGTCAGGCAAACGCCTCCGTTGCCATGCTGTGAGAGCGGAGAGGTTGAGAAGGAGTTTCTTCCCAGAGGCCATTAGGACTGTAAACTCCTATCTCACCAGGGACTAACTTTTACTGTGCCACTCTACTGCTTTTTTTTAAATTGCTGTTCTTTTCCCTTTTTCCTTCCGCCCACAATATTTAATATGTAAAAGAATATGTGATTCGGTTCCATTCTGTTTGTAGTTTGTTTGGTTGGTTGTTTGTTTGTCTTTTTGCACAAAGTCCGCGAGCATTGCCACTTTTCATTTCACTGCACATCTTGTATGTGTATGTGACGAATAAACTTGACTTGACTTGAACATGACCTCTGGAGTTCTCAATGAAGGGCACAGTTGAAAGCATGAACTCTTGGGAATGATAAGTAAAGGACACAGATCCATGGCTCGATACATTCTGACCATATTTATTGTACCACGGACTAGTTAATTAGATTGCAGTGAAGCATCATTTTGATTACTCACCATCCTGCAAATTAGCTTAAATTTTTCCCTACCCATAATTATTAACAAAATATAATAGGCATCTATAAGAACATTTCAGCAAATGCTCAGGCTGATAACATTCCAGTATATTTTGAAAGTATAAACTGTTTTTTAATGGTATTAACTATTTTATATCCTTTAAATTAGTGAAAGAAATTTTGAAATTGGAGGAGGGTGAGGATAATAAATCTCAAATGTTTTGCATAGTGTACATATTAGACATAGATGTTGTCACTGTCACTGTTTTGACAATCTCTTCCTTAAAAGATTGACTTTGGTAGTACAGTGGAATTCAAGACATGTTTGTCATATGAACACTTTGTAGGTACTGAAACTCTTGAGGATGCGTCACTGGAACAGCTGATAAGAAATGCTGTAATTGCCCTTTTGATTGCTGTAGAGAAATTACACAAACTCTGCATTTGCAGGTTTCCATTGAACAAGTTGAATAGGTCCTTTGTTACCAGAGAACTCAATAATTCCAATTGGGAATGCTTTTAAAAGAACTGCTTGCTCTGAAATAAAACCTCAAACCATTAACCACTGAAAAATTGTAGCAGATTAATCTCCTGCAGGCAACAAAGGACAGGATTTTAGGAGTTCAAGTCGAGAGTGTTTTATTGTCATATGTCCCAGATATATAACAATGAAATTCTTACTCGCAGCTGTTCCAATTATAACTCTTTTAAAGAGTTAATTTAATTCTCTTCCAGTTGTTGATAAATGTGCAGCATTAGCATGTCCTTCAACCATACAGGAAAGCTTCGTAATGTAAAGCATGTTTAAAAGGCTGCTTTCTTTTGCGGGAAGCTGATTTGAGAGAATGCATACACCTGATTTATTTCTGTGGTTTGAAGTGCTTTAAATGTGATAACTTCAATATAAAGTAAGTGACATTCTATTTTCCAGGTCAGATGCATTATACAGATCACAACAAATGCAAATAAATACAGGCCTTTATGAATATCTGAGAAGAAGCTGTTGTGGCGAGATATGTATATTGAATGCAATCGAGTGGATCAAAGATCATGCTATCACTTACATGATCAAAGAAAGCCTTGCAGTTGATAAGAGGCAACCTGCTAACATAACCAAAAATGTGATTTGTACCAGACTGTGGATCTATAGCCACCACATCTACAACAAAGAAAAGAGGAAAAATATTCTGGAGTGGGCAAAAGAGCTTTCACTGACTGGATTCAGTATGCCTGGCAAGCCTGGAGTGGTTTGTGTAGAAGGGGCACACGGTGCATGTGAAGAATACTGGGCAAGGTTTGTTTTTGATACATTTTGATATTTGTTATACTTTGTTTCTTCAGAAAAAGAATCAAAAAGGACAGTAGAGCACAGGACAAAATATAAACATATTCTCGTAATGGTTTTAAGAATGCAACTATTAAATTAACCTTGGGAACTAGCATTTACGTACTCGTCTCCCTTCCAGAAATAAAATACTGCTATTTAGATTAAATATTTTTTTCAAACGGATTCCACAATGATAGCATAGTTTTTTAAAGTGTGTGTGTGTGGAAAATGTCAGGACTATAATAGGGAAATGTCGGAAATGGTCCAAGTGTATTTGAGTGCCGGATGGAAGTTAGTGGTGAAATGGATGAAGTTCAGTGAGTTGTGTGTGGGTGCAGGAGGTAGCACCAATGCAGTCTTCGATGTAGCGGAGGTAAAGTTTGGGGATAGGGCCCTGGTAAGCCTCGAACAAAGATTGTTCAACGTAACCTACCAAGAGGCAGGCATAGCTAGGGCCCATGCGCGTGCCCATAGCTACGCCTTGCATTTGGAGGAAATTGGAGGAATCAAACGAAAAGTTGTTAAGGGTAAGGATCAGCTCCGCAAGGCGGAGGAGAGTATCAGTAAACGGGGATTGGTTGGTTCTGCGGTTGGTTGGTTTCTGTCCTGGGCCTCCTCGATGGCCGGAGTGAGGACAACGGTAAATTGGAGGAACAGCACCTCATTTTTCGCTTGGGCAGTTTACACCCTAGTGGTATGAACATTGACTTCTCTAATTTCAGGTAGTCCCTGCTTGCTCCTCCCCTTCTCAGCTCTCCCTCAGCCCACTGTCTCCGCCTCTTCCTTTCTTCTTCCCCCTCCCCCCACCCTCACATCAGTCTGAAGAAGGGTCTCGACCCGAAACATTGTCCATTTCCTTCGCTCCATAGATGCTGCCTCATCCGCTGAGTTTCTCCAGCATTTTCATTTACCTATCTTAATTACTTGCAGTATCTGCAATACCAACCTTTTTCACTAAGATCCATAATACCTAATGTAAATTTTGTTTAAATATATGTGACTATAATCATTCCACGTAGGATACCTCTGCTTCTCGGCCTAATATCAACTGTCAGGAAAATTAAGTATATTAATTCAACGTAAGATTAAATGACACTTGGAAAATTATAGGTTTATAGATAAAAGCATGTATTTGTTAATGATAAATTATATTTGACTTTTTTCAGTTGAAACAAGAGAGGAGGTTTATGGAGGTATGGCCGTCGTAGTTGTATATGAAGTTTAAAAAGCATTATATCAACTCTTAACCTTTGGAACTTTGGGCAGGACATGGGAGGAGAATGTGTGTACATTGGGCAGGGGGTGAGTGGTGGATGCCAAGCACCCGAGTTGAACTTGAAACTTACTCAGAGTTGAAGAGCCGAGGCAGAGAACTATCCCAATTGATTATCATATGCACAGATGCTTAAACCAGCAAGTTATGCTACCAGAATACCACACCACCTGTTCAGTATCTGACTAACATATTTGCATCTCCTTGCAGAATAAAACGGTTGACCTGGAAGAGGATTCTAATCCGCCACAGAGAGGATACTACCATGGATATCACAAATGACGAGATGACTTCTGTAATACAAATGTTTCAAAAATTCACAAATTTTGAAGAAAAAATATTTACTGTACGTGGAAATAGATCAAATCATATGGATTTTGGGCAACTGTACCAATTCTTAAATGAAAGAGACTGTGGGGACATTTTTCAATTGTACTTTGGTGTAGAAGGAAAAGCTTCGTAATCCATTTATGGGTGTATCTTATTGTTTACCTGTGTAAGGATGTAAAAAAGGCCTTGTATAAATATGCCATGATAAATTTGGAAAACATTTGTATTTCTGAAAAATGTTTTAGTAAGTGACAATTCATAAATTGAAGAGGCTGGGCAAAATGCATTGTAGAAATTTTGTTAGTGTATTTCTACGCAAAGATATTAACACTATAATAAACAATAGTTTGGTAAATCGAGAACATGCATGATATAAAGTCGATGGAGGTAGGTGAACATTTGTGTAATTAACTTTTATAAATCAAGGAATACATGTATTGCAATCCAATGCATAACCAAATTCTCAAGTTAGAATTCTAATTGATTTACAAAAAGTATTGAATTAACAGTTAAAGGAATCTAATTCTTAAAAATTGAACATTAACAGTACTCCCATTTTTTTTTTGTTCCTTTTATTTGTTTTTGTATAAATTTTGCAATCCTTTAATGAAAATCCTAAGCCTCTTTTGATCAGACATTTCCAATAAAGGTAATATTTATGCTAGTCACTGAAACAGTGATGAAATTATTTAAGAAGGAACTGCAGATGCTGGAAAATCGAAGGTACACAGATGTCAGCTGATCTACATCAGTAAGACCAAGCAGCGGCTGGGCGATCGTTTCGCCGAACACCTCCGCTCGGTCCGCAAGAACCTTCCCTGACCTCCCGGTGGCTCAGCACTTCAACACCCCCTCCCATTCCCCGTCCGACCTCTCTGCCCTGGGTCTCCTCCATGGCCAGAGTGAGCAACACTGGAAATTGGAGGAACAGCACCTCATATTCCGCTTGGGGAATCTGCATCCTGCGGGCATGAACATTGAATTCTGTCTCCTCCACCTCCTCAGCCCTCGGGCTGTCTCCTCCCATCCATCAGCCCTCGGGCTCCTCCTCCTCCTTTTTCCTTTCTTCTCCCCGCCACCCCCCATCAGTCTGAAGAAGGGTTTCAGCCTGAAACGTTGCCTATTTCCTTCGCTCCATAGATGCTGCTGCACCCGCTGAGTTTCCCCAGTGATAAAATTATTCAGACAAAGAAAACTATAAGCGCTGAAGAAAACCTCTCCTTGACAAGCATTTTTAATGAGAGAATTGTGTCAATTCATGGTATATTTTTCCAAGAAAAACTTCAGTTGACTGCCAGTAAGGACAGTATTTGTTAATAATAATTAGAAAAGTAGTAATAGCCCAGATTCTGAAGAAATGTGTCACCATTATCTCTCTTCCAGATGGAGGATGGAGAAAAAGTGTGTAATTGCAAGAAATTGCCTCCTGACTTGTCTGTTATGGTGTAACATATAGCATATTTACCCACATTTCATTATCATAATCAAATCAAGCTCACCTACTATATTTGGGACCTGGATTGATGAATAATTATCAAGCAGATATTTTAGGGCTTGAGAAAGTGTGACAAGGAAGCAACAGCATGCTGTTGCAAACAGAAATACATTCAGGATAAAGATAGACACAAAATGTTGGAGTAACTCAGCGGGTCAGACAACATCTCTGGAGAAAAGGAATAGGTGATGTTTCGGACCATTGCTTGTCGGCTTGAAACACAAGATTCCCCTGCAGTATGTATGAGGACAGCCTGGAAACTAATCCAGGATGCTAAATGTCTTGAGAGGAAGGTAGAATTTCATTTATACATTGAACTATTATTATATGTAGTTTATTAAAACTTTGTTTGAAGACATTTTTTCTCTTTTCAGATCTCAATGGCCCACCTCTTATTCTGTTTACCTATTTCTAACTTTCTCAGCCAGAGTATTTGTTTAAAAGGTTTTAGTATGCCTCCTTTCATTCTTCTAAACAATACTCTACTTAGTTTTTATTACAAGAGGTTAGATTACCATACAATTTCCAATTTCTTGCTGCGCCAATATATTGGCGTTCTATTACTTGTGTACATGGACATCAGGCCCTTTGTGAATATCAACAATATCCATCTCACCATTTTTAAAATGTGTCTTATTTTGTGCATCAGTGGGTACATTTCGGCATTAAATTCCACTAGTGTTCTTCCCCATCACTCTTTGTGTGTACATTGTGCATATATATGTACCTTTATGCACTCATCCTTTTACTCACAATCCCACTTGGCTGTATATTATCATTAAACTTGGGAAATATGACATTTAGTCCCCACCGTTACCTTCGGGACCACAATAATCACATTCTACCAATTGCGAAAGATCAATGTCATTATATTAGCCCTAACCATGTTCCTAACTTCAAACTTATAGAAATATATAAAATTCTTAAATGATTGGACAAGCTCGATGTTGGGGGAGTCCAGAACCAGGGGTCACAGTTGAAGAATAAAGGGTAGGCCATTTAGGACTGAGAAGAGGAAAAACCTCTTCACCCAGAGTTGTGAATCTGTGGAATGCTCTGCCACAGAAGGCAGTGGGGGCCAATTCGCTGGATGTTTTCAAGAGAGCTAGATTTAGCTCTTAGGGCTAAAGCGATATGGGGGGGGGGGGGGGGGAGAGCAGGAACGGGGTACTAATTTTAGATGATCAGCCATGATCATCTTGAATGACAGTGCTGGATCGAAGGGCCTACTCCTGCATCTATGTTTCAGACTGGATTCAGTTTGATGAATGGCCTGCCTCAGCATTTTAACTAATATATTTTTGTATTTACTGCACATGTAAACACATAAATTCCAGCAATAATTCGAGTCAAGCGTTTAATTGTCATATGTATCCAAAAATAGAACAATGACATTCTAACTTGCAGCACCTGTACAGGTCAGTAAACGCAATAATGCTTAGTGCAACTACGGGTTTTTACGTGACCAAACGAGTCCGAAGGGTCTCGACCCGACACGTCACCTCTTCCTTCCCTCCAGAGATGCTGCCTGTCCCGCTGAATTACTCCATATTTTTGTGTCCATCTTCACATTTCAGTTGGTCTTCTTTCAGCACCAGCCCGGGCTTCAAATGCGCCCGCACTTATAACGCCCGGGCGGGGACAACGAGGTTAGGAACAGAGTTTCGGGTCGAGTGTTTCCAGCCGGTCGTTCGGAGCGGAGTCTGTCTGGCGCAGGCGCAGCGTGTCAGGGGCCTGGAGCAAAGATACTAGAGGAGCCTGGAGTGTCGTGGACGTTTGAAAGTAACGAAAGTCGCGCGAGGCCGTGGCGGAGCCGGAGCCGGGCCCGGGCGGCGCGAGCCATGGGGGGGAAAAACAAGCAGCGAACCAAAGGCAACGTGCGGGTAAGCAACCGGCGGCACCAACGCCAACACACGCTGTTCGGCCTGTGTTAGCGCTTGTTGGGGGATCATGTATATATCTACTTCCCCCACTCATCCCTACCCCCCCCCCCCCCAAAGCAAAATGAAATAGTTGGTTGTTAATCAATTTAAGGAAACATGTGGGGTGGTGTGAACACAAACCTGGCTTCATCAACAGTTCGTTGCTGTAGAGATGGTCGACAGCTTCAAGTTCTGAGGCATACACATCACCAACAGCTGGTGCAATTATAAAAACTGCGCAGCGCATTACAAACGCTAACCTGCCCTCCTTGGATGACATATACTAGCAATGTTACAAAATTTTGAGATTTATAAAATCAAGTCTCCAATTTATCCCATCAGATAAAGCATAAAAAGAAGTTTAATTTGACACCGAATTCACTTTCATATCTCAAGTATTTAAAAAGTTATGGCCATTTTCATACTCGGAAATGAGCATCTTGTTCCCTATTGATTTTCTATGGACATAACAAAAAAGCTGTGATCGTGAACAGTCAAAAGCCCATAACTTTCTTAAAAATTAAGAGAACTGAATGAAATTTTCAGTTATCGTAGATTGAACCATTCTGAAACAAATATAAAATAATCTTACTTGGATGACCTGAAATTAAAGCATATAATTAGTTAGTTACCCAAGTGTAGCTAATTTCAAACTTCAATTACTAGATCTAAACATCTATCAATTTCTTAATAAATGATTAACATTTTTAAATAGCCTAAGTGACCAAATAATATTCATAAATAATTCACAATAAAACATGATTTTTAAATCTCATTTACATTAATTTATAGGCCAAATGGAAGGAATTTAGTGTTCAATTGCTGTAAATTAAAGTCCATTTTAAATCAGCTTTCTAGTGGGTTCCTGTGAACGCGCTGGTTTAGAACGTTCACATTGCGGTAGATTTGTGCCTCAAATGCCCAGAAAAATACTGCGGGATATAATGGGCCCAAAATGAGCTACTCGCAATATTAAACTTTGTATAAAGGGATCTTAAGAAGCCCTTTTTAATGTAAAAATAAGCAGCCTACCTTCAATTGTCTGCTTTATGAGACCCTGCGGTTGCTGGTGGTTGCGGGTTTAGAGATTGATTTTTAAACTACTATAACTATTATACGAGGCCTTTAAAACTAATAATAGCTTTTGCGACGGGGTCTTCCAGCGATTTTTCGTTAATAATTAACTAGGCTGAACATCTTCGATTTGAACAGCCTAGAGAAAATCGCGTTTTAAACCCGCCCCCTCTAAAAGGCGCCAAAATCGCGCACACCCGCAGCGACAGATTTTCAGCGACGCTTCAGGTAGGCTTTGCAACATACCTACATATACAAGGCCCGATGCTTGCGCAGGGCCATAAATATCAAGAAGGACACATCCCACCCTGCCAACCACCTTTTTACTCTGCTACCCTCGGGGAGGCGACTCAGGTCTCTGCAGGCTCGCACCGGTAGACTAAAAAATAGTTTCTACCCATGTGCGGTAAAAGAGCTTAACTCCAATAGTGAACACTGGGAAGCAAGAAGTAACTTCGAGGAATACCGCTAAATTCTTTTAAACTTTTTAAAAAATGTATCTATTATTTTACTATTAACTGTACATATGTGTATTGGTTGTTGTGTTGTATTTCTTTTAACGGAGGAGAAGCAAATGGAATTTCATTGCTCAGTTTTGTGCAATGACAATAAACATATTCTATTCAAGAAACATTTACCCCACATCAGCATGTGGCTGTGGACCTTAAGTGACTTAATTAGGTGGTGTGCAAGGGCCAGAGCCCTTTCTTTTAAAAACCTTGCGTTTGCAAAGCTAACAGGATGCAAGCTGTCAAAATGTTTCAAGCTTTTTCGGTGCTTGTGAACGATTCTGAAATTTCGTAGTTATTAAAAACTGCTAAAGTTGAAATGGACAATAGGTGCAGGAGTAGGCCATTCGGCCTCTCGAGCCAGCACCGCCATTCAATGTGATCATGGCTGATCATCCACAATCAGTACCCCGCTCCTGCCTTCTGAACCTTCTGAATTTTGTAGTCGCCAGGGCAATCCTCTCGCCAACTTGGACAATTTTACATTTTTATCAAGCCAATTAACCTACAAACCTGTACGTCTTTGGAGTGTGGGAGGAAACCGAAGATCTCGGAGAAAACACGCGCAGATCACGGTGAGAACGTACAAACTCCATACATACAAGGCAGCAACTCTACCTCTGTGCCACCGTGACTGTCTTCTCTCCATATCCCTTGACTCCGCTATATTTAAGAGCTCTGTCTAGCTCTCTTGAAAGCATCCAGAGAACCAGCCTCCATCGCCCTCTGAGACAGAGAATTCCACAACTCTCAGTGTGAAAAAGTTTTTCCTCATCTCCGTTCTAAATGTCTTGCCGCTTATTCTTAAATTGTGGTCCCTGGTTCTGGACTCCCCCCAATATCGGGAACATCTTTCCTGCCTCTAGTGCAAGGGTTGGCAATCTTATTCTGCATAGGGATCAGGACGCATGTCTGAGCGGATGGTGGGCCACATCTATCACGTGTACACATGGATTCCGCCCCAGATGGCAGGCAACAAATCACGTGTTCACATAGATCCCGCCCCTTCGTGGACGCCACCCGGAGCACTGACCAAAGATCATAGAGCGGAGCAAAATACTCCACTATGCAGTATATGCACTATGCAAAATATGCAGTATCAACAATGCCAACCATTTGCACGGGTTTGGAACTGAAGGTGCTGGGGACAAAGGCAAGGAGGTTGTGTTGAACTTTGTTAAAACATTGTTTTCATTAAGGCTGGGATTTTGGGCTCTGTGCGGAAGCACGGCAGAGAGTGCATACAAGATTTACTATAACATTGTAGGAAGGAACTGCAGATGCTGGTTTACACTGAAGGTAGTGGCAAATTGCTGGAAGGAATGGGTGACGTTTCAGATCGAGCCCCTTCTTCGGTTGTGTCTATTTTGTGTCTATTTCTTAGAACAGCTCTGCGACCTGGAACTTTGGTTGCAATGCTGGAGAATGTCTTTTAGAAGGAGCGAAGGCTGAGAGGAGATTTGGTTCAAAATCATCGCGGGCAGAGGGATTAAGGTGGAATGGGTTGCACCGGAGTTTGGGCTGTTTGATGTAATGTTTTGATTTCATTGCACAGTATTTTTATTTTCACTGTCTTGTACAATTTATGAAAAATTTATGTTTTGGTAAACATCTGAACTGAAACAGGTTGTGGGAGATACATAAACAATGGCAATAAATCGACTGCTCTTACAGAAAGCATATGGACAGCAGACACTCCACCTCTTCCATACCACCATCAGTCCAAACCAGTTATATAATTCCATACAACGCCTCCACGGGGTCTATATTCCACAGAGACACAAAATGCTGGAGTAACTCAGCGGGACAGGCTGAGAGAGAAGGAATGGGTGACGTTTCTGTCGGCGCTCGGCGGCTCCGCCATTACAGCCGCCAGCGCACGCCTCCTTGCGTCACTGCACCTGGGCGCCACGGCCTCGGGCCCGGGAAGTACCGAGATGACGGAAGTTTGCGGGCTGGATGATTACGGGGAAAAAATGCGCCTGCGGGCCGGATGATTTCGGGCTACGGGCTGCATTCGGCCCGGGGGCCGTAAGTTACCGACCCCTGCTCTAGCATGTCCAAACCCTTAATAATCTTATATGTTTCAATAAGATCCCCTCCATGCCTTCTAAATTCCAGAGTATACAAGCCCAGCCGCTCCATTCTATCAACATATGACAGTCCCGCCATCCCGGGAATTAACCTGGTAACCTGGTAAAATAATTAAAAATATTCCAGAAGTTATGAATTTAAAAACACTAAAACATATTAAACTTTTGCAGATAATTATAACAAATTAAACCAAATCCAAATACTTTTAAAATTAAAAGTAGCCACCCCTACAGTAATTGTTACCTTACTGCTGAACAATGCCATTCAAATGAATAGGATTACAGACCCTGTGTCTGAGTAGATATTGCAGCAAAAATGTTGGTAAATTCTAGTAAGCATCTGTCACATCCCTGGACTTAATGATGAGTTCAGTGGTAGAATGCAACTGGGAAATTGCTGGTGGGACATTAAAATTCAAGGACAATGTGAAAAAGCTACTTTCTTAACTACTAAACCAGGTTCGCTTCTTAATAAACAGACACCACACAAACTGTTTGGTAGACCAGTTCAAAACTTTACTTAACATCGGCCGATGGAAGGGAGGGAGAATTCCAGTCAAGTGACCAATACAGACACTTGACCGTCCTCCGTCCACTACCCTGTACAACAGAATTACATTGCCTTAAATAGGGTTTTTTTGTCCCCTTAGCACATTTCACAGACATTAGTCATGGTCAGTGGTACAGGAAAAGGTTTCCACAGAATGCATCACATCAAAGGCCTTTTGTTTACATAGTACAAGATAACATTGGCCATTTGGTTTACGACATTTTATCTTACTACTTCCCTGGTTCCTCTCTCGTCCTTCATAAACATTGGCCATTTGGATAATGCCATTTTATCTTCACAGAGATCACCCTAGCTCTTTCGCTGCTTCCTCGCTGTCATTTGGTCCCTCATAAACATTGGCCATTTGGTTTATGGCATCTTACTTCACAGATATGACTAGCTGTTTCTCTCTTCCTTTCTCGCCTCCTCCCCCATAACATTGGCCATTTTGTTTACGGCATCTTACTTCAAAGAGATCTAGCTCTTCTCTGCTTGTCACTTGGGAGACAATGTTATGGTATTTATTATCTCACACACCGCAACCTAAGGCAAGCCTAATTTGACAATAAATATAAGCTGTAAGCTAGCCCAGAAACCTATTTTAATATTTTCTTATTTTTGTAACTTTATTCGGCTTCATCAAATGTGTCTTCCGATAGTCCAAGAACTGGACGATACCCTTTGTAGTTTATCTGAAGAAGGGTCTCGACCCGAAACATCACCAGTTCCTTCTCTCCAGAGATGCTGCTGTCCCGCTGAGTTACTCCAGCATTTTGTGTCTACCTTTAGTTTATCCCTCAGATGCTTTTCCAGCTGCTATTGTAGCACAGCACAATTAAGACAGTGTTTGAAGCTGTGCTTGATTTACGCTGCCATTAATGCTCCTTCATACTAGCTCCTTTTTTTAATATACATTGTGACTGAGCACTCTATGTGCCATATATCATATAGCATTTTTTAATTATTCTCCAGCATATTTTGTCTTTTAAGGAAATCTGCATGAGACTAATTAGATTTCCTTTTTTGCAGCCATCAAGCAGTGGTAAAGCAGCTGAATTGCTTGCCAAAGACAAGGGAACAGTTCCAGGCTTTGTTGGATTTGGAGCCACACAGAATGAATTGGCTTATGTTCCTGCAATCCAAGGATTAGAAGAAGTGGACAGTTTGGTGGATGCTGATTTCCGAATGGTTCTGCGCAAAATGTCAAAGAGGGATGCAACGACAAAATTAAAAGTATATTTTATTGTTGCATTTTGGTTATTTTCTGTAGATATCAATGCCAGTGCATCACATTATAAGTTTACTCAATTAAGTAAATGTTCTAGTTGTGTAAGTCTTAAGAAGAATTAGGTGTAGTTACTATTTCTAGCATTTATGCACAGTTTATTTTTATTGAGCCTAGACAGGTGCATATTTGTCTTAATTTTAAGATAACAGAAACAATTAATTTTGCAGTACTGTAGAGAGAAGATTAGAAATATTATTTGGTGAATAAAAGTAACCTGAAATGTGCACCAAATTCTCACAGACAGAATTTATGCAATGGTTAAAGTCAACAATTTTTTTGCTATTCAAGATATTTTTGACATGATTGATTTCAATGCAGATGCTGTAATCTTGAGCAAAAAAACAAACTGCTGGAGAAACTCGACGAGTCAGGCAGCAGATGTCTTGATGAATGGTTTTGACCAAAACCATCAACCATCCCTCTGGCTCTGTAGATGCTGCCTGACCTACTGAGTTCCAGTATTCCATTCTATTCCTTCAGCAGTTTTTTTGTTGTTGTTGTTCTGAAAAATGTAGAATTATTGGTTCCAATTTAGTAGAAGCTAAATCAGGGGTCGGCAACCTTGTTCTACATAGGGGCCAGGATGCATGTCTGTGAGCGGATGGCGGGCCACATCTATCATGTGTTCACATGCATCCCGCCTCGGATGGCTGGCATCAAATTACGTGTTCACATAGATCCCGCCCCTTCGAGGACGCCACCTAGTTAAGGGCGCTCACGAACATGGCATGCCTATGAACCATTGCCTTGGCTCTGCCCTGAAGGCGGTGGCTCAAATACTCACACTCACTCGTCCCCGGCCTATTGACAACCCCGATCCCGACAGTGAAGTCCAGACACAGAAGGAGCGCGGCCGTGCCGGCGGCTTTGCGCAGGCAGCGGTACATTCAGAGCTGGGCGCTGCTTGGCGGCTCCGCCATAGCAGCCGCCAGCGCAGGCCGCCTTGCGTCACCGTGCCTGGGCAAATGGAGAGTATTTCATTGTTCCCTTGACTTGCACCATGTAAAATGGTTTTTGGCATAGTAAAGGGAGTCATGGTAGGATATGCAGCCTCTTCCCTGTTATTGGCGCCATAGTATTTATGTGCCTGGTCCAGATGAGTTTTTGCTAAGTGATGATCTACTCAACCCTGAAAATGTTAATGGCGAGGGACTCTGCGATTGTAATACCATCGAAAGTCAAGGGTGAATAACTGGACTTTCTCTTGGTAGACATGACCTTTGCATGGCACCACTTAACAACCCTTGCCTGAATGTTGTCTAGATCTTGCTGCATGCAGGTACGATTGTTTTATTTCATATGGAATTGGCCACAGTGTGATCATTAGCAAATATCCCCACTTTGCGGATCCAACGTGGTAGAATGTTAAGTTTGAGGAGTGATGGATCGATGTAGAAGATCCCAAGCACTTTTAATAGAATACTAGTTGAGCTCTGTTGTGGCCTGGCAAATACTTATCCTGTAGCCAATAACGTACAAATTTATAGGTCCTGAAATTGTGTGGCATTTTATAGATGCGGGTTTTTCAGTTTCAGATTCTGCAATATTACCATATTTTTATATTTAGTTGTTTGATGGTATAATGCAATATCAATTCTTTTAAATTGAAATGAGGTGTAGACAAGATAATTTGGAACATTCAAAACTAATCTTTCTATTTCAAGATGTTCTGGGATTCTTATTTGCCTCATTTAAAAAAAAATGCAACATATTAACGACTACTTTAATTTAAAAAATGAGATGAAATCATATTTGAAAGACTATTTGTTGCACTGAGAATCGTTCTTTGATGTTTTGAGGGTTTGACGTATCTAATTTTCTTGTTACTAATTAAATATTCATTTATTGTTACTTATTAGGCTTTGCAAGAGTTTGCAACAATGTGCAAAGAGAAGGACGCTGAAAGTGTAAAAGGAGTTCTTCCTTATTGGTCAAGGATTTACTGCAAAATTTCCTTTGTAAGTTTATGTGAATTCCTTTTTATCTCCATAAGTATTAAACAAAATTATTGAAAATGAGAATGAAACTTTCAATAAGTGAAATTTGCAATTTAGACATTGGCCTCAATATTTATAAGGAAGTGGAGAACTTGGGATAATGCAAGGGCATTCATCCAAGCTGAGCACCATTTCATTCTATGTTTTTCTCTTCTATTTCACACCTAGCTTCAAGCTAAAAGTGAAGGCTTGCCTGTCTGTCAGGTGCGACGACCAATGACAGATTGCTGCAACCCTCAAATACAATTTCTTATTTCCATGGGAATGGAGGGATTGAGAAATTAGAACGGGTGGTAGAAAAAGGCAGAACCCATAATTATTCGAAGAGCAAAATAAATGAAGGCTTCACTGATTGAGAAGAGCAGAATGAAAAATTGGGATCAATAAAATTGAAAGACGTCCTTTAGGTTGAATGGGAACACTCTGCTCCTTTTGGCCTGTAGACAATGCAGTTATAAAGGCTGTTGCGCGAGCATTTCCTGATGAACTGAGAGACGGTTCATCTCAGTTCATGAACTGAGATGAACCGTCTTCATCTCTAATAAAGAGCCTGATTTTAAAATATTAATAGTGTCTTAGACCATGGTAACGTAAATATGGCAAAGAATATCAATCTGTTAAGTTGGACATACTTTAACTATTTTAGTCTGTTACTCCAGCTCCCATCACAGATTTTGGGGCCTATTGCAAGCAATAAACTGCTGGAGGAAATCAGCGAGTGAAGCAGCATTTGTGGAGAGAAAGGGATAATAGATACAGGTCAGGGAAGGGGCAAAGGTAGAGAGCTGTAGGGTTATATATGGAATCAGATGATTGAGAGATAATGGGTGTATGGAACCAGATAAGGGAGGGATTAACAAACAAATGGCAGGTATGAACTATGACTTGGTGCCATCTGCATTTTGTTTTCCTTGCACATTTATCCTCAATCATTTATATCTCTAGACCGCCCCCTCCCCCCTCCCCACCACCCTTACCACCTTCCATCTATTATTTAGTTCCTGTCTCACCCCTCCCTCTCACCCTCTGCACTCTTAGTTCTGATGCAGGGTCACGACCAAATGTTGATCATCCTCGTGTCTCCATAGATGCTGAGTTAATTGTGAAGTTTGTTTATTGCCCTGGATGCCAGCACCTGCAGTCCCTTGCATGTTATAATCTGGTTTTGGATTATAATCTGTTAAACACATTAATATAGAGGCCTTTGATGTGTAACATGGTTGTCCACATGGTGTTTTAAATTTAGATTAAGAGTATGTATATTAACATTGTTAATGGCAATTTATTATTAGAATTCCACAATGTAAGTTATTGTAATAAACCTTTCCATAAATTTTATTTAATTGAAAAGGCAGAAACAATTTTTATGTGGCCTGGAGCACATGATCAATTTATAGTAGATGGAGCTTTTAATTTTCATAGTTCATATCTCTTAGATACAGATGTTTATACTTGCGCACAAAATCTATTCATAATGATTCCTACTGTTATGCATTTAATTAATTTGCAAAAGAGCAATTTCCTTCTATCAGCTTTTTCTTCTGCATATTCCATAGATTAAAATTTTTCTCAGTTGCTTTTATAATCGATTGATTGATTGAAAGATGTAGCATGAAAACAGGCCCTTCGGCTCACCGAGTCCAAGCCAACCATCAATCACTCCTTCACACTCGTTCAATGTTATTCCACTTGTTTTCCTACACTTTCCATCTTTTTAGCCTGAACTTTTTTTTCCAACAATCATGGGTTCTTGTTTTCCATGGTATTGGGAGCAAAATAAAATATATACATCTCACTAGAAAACTGATCTATTCATGTATCCATTTAATATAATTACCAATTTGTTAATCAATTGAAACAAATTTTAAAATCATGACATTCTCCATGTAATAGATATATGTTTGATATTGCAAAAGGCACAGAAGATGTCTGTTCTTTGTCAATTACTAACAACTCTTATTGTTGATTAAACACAACAGAGATGTGATTTACTTTTTCAATGCTAATTTATTTGCTGTTGATTTTGATTTTGCCTACTGCTCAGGATCATGACCGTAGAGTCCGAGAAGCAATTCAACAGGCATTTGAGTCACTCATCCGTCAGGTGAAGCGAAACTTAGCACCTTACTTGAAGAGTATTATGGGGCATTGGCTTATTGCTCAGTGTGATACCTATGGTCCAGCAGCCTCGGCAGCAAAAATGGCTTTTCAAGTGGCTTTTCCACCAAATAAGCAATCGGAGGCTGTGGCTTTTTGTAAAGAGGAAATTACAACTGTAAGTTTAAACAAAACTTCTTACAGCTTCTTTTTAGGAATGAAACAAATATTCTGTTATTGATAGTTTGATATGGTTTCTGTCATGAGCGGTACATTCTATACTCTATGTAATGTTTTTTCTGTGCATTTAAAAAAGAACCTCGCCATTGGCAGTTGCATTATTCAATCCTTCTTGTGTTTTAATCCATGTTAAGATGTAAATTTTCTTGCTCCATTGTTTAATTTGGAGATACAGCATGGAAATGGGCCCTGTGGCCTACTGAGTCCACGCCGATCAGCAATAACACTAGTTCTATCCTACACACAAGGGCCAATTTACAGAACCTAATTAACCTACCAACCAGCACGTCTTTGGAATGTGGGAGGGCACTGGAGCACCCGGAGAAAGCCCACGCAGTCACAGGGAAAACGAACAAACTCCGTACAGACAACACTCCTTGGTCAGGATCGAACCGGGTCTTTGGCTCTGTGAGGCAACAACTCAACTACTGCGCCACTGTGCTGCCTGCTATTGACTTGTTTATTCTTGTGTGAAATATGATTAAGGATTGCACACTTGTGACCCTTTGTAGGTGTGAGCACACGAATGTCATCCTAAATTATGACACTAAGAGCAAGGCACCCAATGAACTTTGTAACCAATAAAATAAGTTTGGAACTTGGATATTTTTGAAATGCAGTAAACACCCTATCCGATATGCTCACTTAAACGACAATATGATATCAACTAGATCATGCTATAGTGATGTTATTTCTGGGATATATATTGGCTAATACTCTGGTTAATATCCTTGCTCTTCTTTGAAATTGTGCCATTGTATCTTTTACTCTCACCCTCACCTGAGAGAGCAGACAAGACCTTGGCTTAACATCTCATGCAAAATAGAGTACTTCTACCAATGTTGGACCGTTAGCTCTGTGCTGAGGTGCCATCCAAAAGTTTAGTGCACGTCTATAGAGTGGGATTTAAAGCTTTTAACTTAAAGTTGAGTCCCAGTCTAAAATTGGAATAAAAATGGTTAGTATTGAGCAGAATTTTGTTTTGCTCATAGATTTGGCAAAAAAAAACGTAACACTGTTGTGACCCAAAAGCAGTCGAAGCTGACAAAAAATAAAACAATGTATAATTTTTCCACCACTCAACCACTCACCAGTTCCTATGTTCATAGTGTGCATGAACTTAGGTTTACCTTCTTATTTATCGTGGTAAATATTTGAATACAGTGCCATCTATTGGCCAACCCTCATTTCAACATTTTCCAAGGCTTTTGCATTACTGGAACAATTTAATTGATGAAATCCACAGTCAAGCTTTATCAGAATCAGAATCACACTTTATTCGCCAAGTATGTTTTGCAACATAAGATGGAATTTCATTGGCCAGGTCAGTCATACAATAAAAAGTAACAGATCACTCAAAAACACATTTTAACATGAACATCCACCACAGTGACTCGTACACATTCCTCACTGTGATGGAAGGCGACATAAAGTTCAAGTCTCTTCCTTCTGTTCTTCCTTGGTCGTGGGCCTCGAGCACCCGTTGACGGGATGATCTTGACTCCCGTAGCCGGCGGCGTTCGGGCTCTCCCCCGCGCCGGGCGATCGAACCTTCCGCGACGTTGGAGCTCCCGACTCGGCCTCACCCGAGACTGCGAGCCCTTGATGTTGATTCCGCGGTGGTCACGGTGGGAGCGATCCCAGGCAAGGGATCAGCTCCGATGTTAAGTCCGTGCCCCGCGGTGGGGCTCACGACAGTCCGAGGAGGCCTCCAGCTCCATTGATGGAAGGCCGCAGAGCCCGGAGAATGCGATCCGAAAATTTATCACAACTCCGGGAAGGTATGTTTGAAAAAAAGTTCCCCCCCGATCCCCTCCCCCCTCCCCCACATAAAATAAACCGAAGAACATTAAAACAAACTTTGAACCCACTAAAAAATAACAAAAGAATGAAAAAACTAACAGACTGCCTGGCAGGGCAGCTATCGCCCCGGCGCCCCTGGTGGTCATTTGGTGGATGTGTGATTTATTCAATCAATTTTTGTAATTACAGTTTTTAATTACAGTTGTCATTTCTCTGTTTTACAGATTTTAGAGGATAACATCATGAAAGAAACTCCAGAGACACTCAGCGACCCACAGTAGGTTATCGTGGAATTTGGAAACGCTATGATTAAAGATGTATTCCTGTAAAAACAGAATCCTAAATGAATCTAGACCTGTAAATGTGTTTAGAAACCTATCTATCATTCTATATTGTACATGCTAAAGCTAGATTTATATAAAAAATGATTTTTTTAAATTTTGCTTTTCAACTTTAGGTATGTTCCAGAAGAAGAAAGGGAAGGCAAATACTTAAGAGTTGTTACCAGTTCATTCTTGGCTATGAAGAAGCTACTTGACCTTTTACCTGAAAATGAGCGGATGGTTCTGAAAGACAGACTAATAAAAGTTTTATCACAGTCCAAGTTTTGGAAATATTGCAAGCATAAAAATCCACAGGTTTGATAATTATTTTCTGAAATATTGAAAAAAAAAATTGAAGGTTATTTGGCTAAGCTGATACTGAGATAAGGGTGTGAGTTCATCAACAATGTGAAACATTCTCTACAGGAGCACTGGAGCTGTTCAAGAAGGGCAATTAAGAGTGCGCATTTAATGTTGGCCTTGCCAGCAATGAATCTCAAAAATTGAATGAATAAATAAAACTGAAAAGGTTTGGCAGTAAACAATAATGATTAGTCAACAAAGATTTCAAACGCAAGAATCTCCATCGGTTTTGCTTTTTTTTTCAAGAGGTGACAGGAAAAGTAGGTGCAATGGTGTAAACATTGTTTTTCTGGATCTTCAAAAGGTCCAGTTACTATATAATAGACTAACAAATAAGATCAGAAAATATGAAGTCAGGATATATAGTTTTCCCAGTTAGCTTTAAGTTAGAAACCAGAGCGTTGGAGTTAAGGGCAGCTATTTGCAAAGAAAACGGTGGGTAGTGGTGATCCACAAGAATCAGCACTGGGACCATTGTTTTTGATTTACAGCATTGGCAGTTTTTTTTAATTTTCATTCTACTTATTAGAACATAGAACAGTACAAGAATGAGCCCTTCGGCCCACAATGTCTGTGCCGAACATGATGTCAGGACCATCTCTTATTTACCTGCACATAATCCATAAATGCCACTATTGTATCTTCCTACGCCACCACCTCCAGCAGCGCATTCCTGGCACCATTCTCTGTTCTTGAAAGAAAACAAATCTTGCCCCGCACATCTCCTTTCAACTGCCCCTCTCACCTTAAAGTTATGCCCTCTAGTATTTAATTTTTCCATCCAGGGAAAAAAGGATCTGACTGTCCATCCTATCTTGGCCTCTCATAATTTTATATGCTTCTATTGTGTCTCCCCGCACTTGTATCCACTGGTGAAGGGAATGTGTTGAAACATATGACCTTGTAGAGTCTTGGTGGAAGTAAAGAGGATGTTTCATTTGATGAGAGAATTGAAAACTGGAGTTAACAGTTCAAAAAGTTATCCATTTACAAAAGAAAGTTTTTCTCAGAGAATTGATAATCTTTAGAGAACTCTTCCTCAAAAGTAGTGGAAACAGAATCTTTGAATATTTTAAGGCACAGATAGATGAATACTGGATAACCAAAGGGCTGAAAGGTTGCTTTGGACAGGTGGAAATGTGGATTAGCCATGGTCTTGTTAAACAGATGCTCCTAGTTTTTATGTACATATGTATGTGTAATTCACTAGATTGTAATAAAACCTACTTGCAACACTAATGTCCTTATGGAAGGGAAACCTACCATATCCACACATTCTGGATAAATGTGACCCGCCAATATTGATAGTTTAATTGCCTCATTTGTTCAGGATCATTTTGGGATAAAGCCAGCAATATCAGTTCCCTAGATGAATAAATTAAAAGATCGAATGAGAGAGAAATGGATCTTTACAGTTTGTTGGTCACTTGGGTGAAATCAGATACCATGATGGAGGAAAATTAATTAATTATTCAAAGAAAAAGTTTATTTCAAGCTTCATTTACAATAGCACAACCTGATGACTTCACTGTGAATTATTATTGACCCCTTAACTTTCTTGATCTACTTCAACTATTTTGTGATCTGCAAAATATTAATATTTGATATAAGCAATGAGATACTGAAATTCTTACTGCTTTCTTTATTTTTTAGATTCGGTCAGCTTTCTTTGAATTGATTATTGCTTTTTGCCAGCATTTGCCTGAATTGATGAAGTCTGAAGCTGCAAACGTGTGTCCAGCTGTGTTGTTGAGCATAGATGATATGGATCCAGTGGTATGCCCTTCCGTGTGGGCAGCGGCACTTTACATGCTCAGCTGCATTGAGGTAAAGTGAAATGTGGGGAATTTGGGTGAAGAGTTCATTTTTGCATTTTAAAAAGATAGCATTTGACAAAATCTTGCTGAATGTATTGTTTGTTGAAATTGCAATTTATTTTTCATCTTTGATACAGAACCTTTCATGTTGTACAAGGGCGGTAGCGATAACAGCAAATTACGGGAATAATGAGCCTTACAACAGTGGTATGGAATCTATTGAAGATTATTCTTAGAGATGGGATTTACTCACATCTGGACATATGTGCTTAATAAGGATGATTAGCATTACTTTATCTGGGGTAGTTTTATACTGAAAGAATCCCTTGTGTTTTAAGTTATTAAGCAGTTACCCTTCTTCAGACTGAAATGGGCTGAATGGCCTAATTCTGCTCCTATGTCTTATGGTCCTATTATGGTGATATGTTTAAGACCGAACCTCTCCCAGATAAAGTCATGCTAATCATCCCTAATAAGCACATGCCTGTCCTGATGTGAGTAAATCCCATCTCAAAGCATCATCTTCAAAAGATTCCATACCACTGCTGAAAGGCTCATTATTCCTATAATTTGCTGTGTTATCCCGACTGTCCTTGTACGACATGAAAGGTTCTGTGTTAATGGAATTTGATATTATTGTACCTTTCCAGGTTTCCAGTCTTGGTTTCTTGGTCCTCCAAAATATTACAAATGGAATTTAAACTGGAGGTGGTGGAGGGAGGACTTAAGCCAGAAAGGGTTTTTGGGAAGAAAGAGCTACCTTAAATTTAGTTGCATCTGGTTGGGTCCTTCGGGGGATGAAAAAGGAAATGAAGAAAAAATAAGTTAAGTCGAGTTTATTGTCAGATGCACACTTGGGTGAGGAGCAGCTGCTATGGAAAGTTTGTTTCCAACTTTATCATAGACTCAGACAATACGGTATAACATACATTGTATATGACAGTGAAAAGGCTGAGCAGAAAAGAACATTGGGCTGCTAGGTAAGATTCATCTGGCTTTTCTCCAATTGAAAATGTTCCTAATATAATCTCGAGTAACAGTAACAATTTGTGTGAAAAGCATTGTGAAACCTTGATGACGGATTTATAATGGGATTCTGCAGAAAGAGGAACATTAATCAATTTGGGGGCAAGTTGAGAGAACACTGAAGGCACTGTTGTGGAAATTAATTGATTTTTTTCTGGTCAGGGAGGTTAAAAAATTTAAATAGCATTTCAGTTACTGTCTAGCTTAAAACATTTTGCATCAGTTCTGTCATTATTTCCTGACGGCATATTTGAAGTGAATTTAATAGAGCACCATTTCAAATGCGTAATCTGCAATCTTGTGTCATAGTTGTAATTTGCCAGCTGCCAACACTCAGGGATGTTTTCAAAAGGGGCTGTTCTGGTGCACTATTTGATGCCCTGTAACTGTGCAGAATACTATGCTACTGGAATCCAGAATGTTTTAGATAGCAAGATATTCACTCCAAATCTAAATGACGGAACTTCCTTAGCCAGTGATCCTGGGCAGCAAGCTTCATCTTTCCCCGCACAGCATTAAGATCATTTTGTGCATTTTCAAAAGCCAGCAATTTTACGTTTTTCTGTCTGCCTTTTTTACTGACACTGTATTTAATTCTGTAAGTGAAATGTTATTACATTTTTATTAACATTTTTGTAATGTTTCTATTAGGATTGTTGGGCCCATGTAAATGCAAATAAAGGAGTTTTGCCAAAGCTATGGATAGTACTAAAAGATGGCGGTCAGGGCCTTGCTTCTGTTATCTATCCAAGCCTTTTACCATTTTTTAGCAAATTACCAGAAGAAATAATAGCACCAAAGATGGAATTTTTCACCATTTTCTTCAGTACCTGTGCCAAGGGGTATGTTCTTTGTAAATTATTCCCACCATCACAAATTATTCCCACAATCCGTAGTGATTATTTTGTTATTAACTATAGTTACTTAATTTAAAGTGCTTTTCGTCATATAAAAATGTTGATAGTTAAAGTTAAGGTCTGGAAATATTTGTGGAAAAGATTTGAGGAAGGATTCAGAAATGTTTTAATTGAATTATTTGATGTAAATTGCTCTAGCTGAAAAGGGCAATGAAAACAATTTGGTAGATAATTTTGAAATGGAAGGATAAGTGACAATGAGAAACTTAAGGGCTTAAGGATAAAACGCAGCACAGAGCTAGCGCAGGAACGGCAAGGCCTTTTAAGTGCTATAGGTTTCAGTGATTTCAGATTTTAGTAATTAAGCTGGCACACTTTTGGTTTTTATCCTAGCCCCTCATGATTTCTCTATGAATTGTGACAATTCTTGGTGAAATATGCTGCTATAAAATTAATTAACATTGGTAATGCCTTGCAAGTCCCTCCTCATTAGGTTTAGGTTCATTATAGTTATGTGCATTGAGATACTGTGAAAAGCTTTGTTTTTCATGCTATCCAGTCCAAGCAGATAATACTATACATAAATGCAATCAGGCCAAACTCATTTACCATAGCAGATTGAAGGGAAAGATTAGTTTTAATAGCTGTAGAATAGTTCTCAGCATTGTGGCACTACAGTTCCAGTGAGGTAGAGGAGAAGCAGTCACAACCCTAGCTTGTGGAAGGACTGCTCAAAGAAAATATCTCATTGCTACAGTCAAATCAAGTTGAAAGGTGGTCTTAGAATAGTTTTGAATGACTTTAAAAAGATAAAGTATAAATAAAAATGTATTGGCTGTATGAAAAAACCTAAAAACAGGGATGGAATTCCATTGATAAATCATTGACCTGTTTCTCTCTCCACAAAAAATGCCTGAACTCCTGGGTATTTCATGCATTGACTGTATTTATTTAACATTTCCATTATCTTAGTTTCTATTTCATTCTTGTCACTAACCAGAATTGCAGATTCTACTTATCCAAGCTTTAAACGAGTAAATGTATTTCAGCAACAGCTCGAAATTTGAACAAGAGTCAAGTAGTACAGATTTTAATTAATTAAACAACACATCTTAACATCACAGAATATTGATAACTTTTGTATTAATTATCCAGGTGCAAGTACACTTTTTAGGGATTCGCTTATAGGTTATTTGAACCAAATGAGAAAATAATTGTTCCTACTGAAAGTCTAGTACACTCAAATTAAGAGTTTTCGTTATTGGAGCCAAGTATACCCAAGACGTTGACTTGGATACAGTTTTCTGCCATCATTGTGCATGTTTGGACCTCTTAACTTGTTTTGACATCCCTACAATCCTACTCCATACATCCACACCACAGTTAGGTGGGTGGTTTACAAATTGTGATTCAGTAAGAGCCATACTTCAATAACTTCATTATTTGGTTAACAATTTTTGACTGATACATGATTTGGCTTTGTTTTGCTTATTTTCTCAGAACAGTAAACTGCTTTGTGTATGCCGTGGGTTGTATCTTTGGTTGGATTACATTATCATCTTTTCAGTATTTTTACTTCCAAAACAATAATCTTGGCTTTGTCCCAAATCACAACTTTAAAAAAAATCAAAATAGATTGGCATAAATTGAATAGAACTTCAGTAATAAGATAATCAAACAGATGCCTGTGAATTCTTAATACTTTTCTCATTTCTATCATTAGGTAATTTTGGAGAAAAGAATTGCTTTGATAATATATATATATATGTGTCAGAAACTTCATTTTCTGTTTTTCTAACTGAGACATAATATAGAATACTGATTTGTAAGCTATATTTTAAATTACTTTATGATGTAGAAACCATTTATTGAAAAAAATATTCAAATTTTTTGAAGCAACAGCAATGAAAACTAATTTCAAGTAATGTTGTACGGTGTGCTTTAAATGATTTTGTTTTGATTAGATTACTAAGTGAGCGTGCCTTGATGAGTTGTTCTGAGAGTTCAGCAATTGTTGCTGCAATTATGGAATGTTTACGTTTTACATTGCACCAGAATCTGGGAATGAATGAGGATCAGCAGAAGCTCCAAGAGATGCTCATAAATAATCAGGTATGTGCGAAAAGCTAATCATAAAAACTGCAAAGAATTGACTTGTTGAGATTGGAAAAATTGAAGCAGAAAAGTCAAAATTTGTAACATATTAATCTGTGGCATATATTTTAAAGCACTGTGGCACTTTCACATAGTTGTTATTCTTGAGTTTTGATTTTGTTAAAAAAATATCAATACTAAATACCCTTCTACTTAACCTGGTAATATTCTTGACCAAGAGTGACATTTTGGTGCTATTTATCTACAGAAATCAAATTTTGTGATGTGTTTTCCTTTTGCCCAAGGCCTCTGATTACTGATTGATCTCTTGCTGTGTGAAGTATTTGGATGTCAATCTGCAGATTATCACTTTTTTGTTGTAGTTTATTCAAGAATTAATATGCTAATAGATTCCATCTATTCAACTTGTTTCTTTGTATGATTAAAAGTTATCCTTTCTATTAATACCCTTGATGCTACTTTTTGTAGTTAGTTATCAGATCAGCTGTTTAGGATAACTAATGTTATTTATTACAGTGCCAGGAAGTAAAATTATGCTCACATTTATCCACCATGTGAACCTGCTAGGATTGTCAATCAATATTTTGGATCAGTTGAAGATTTTTTTTATAACATGAAAAGAGAACATTCAAAAGTATCCAATGAAAGTGCTTATAATAAATACAAAACAAGATTCTTCATTGTAAATATAATTTCAGAATTAATATGCCAATCTTATTTTTTTTCTTTTATAGTTACTACCTCTTGTACATTCTGCTTTGAAGAACCCTAAACTGCAAAACAGTACATTCTCCCATCTAGCAGACACTCTTTTGTCATGGGAAAGACGAGCTGATAATCTAGAAATAAAGGAATGCGCTGATGCATATCGAAGATTGTTACCTTACTTTTGGGATGGTCTTTCTCAGCTTTGCATATCGCAGGTGGAAAGTGCAGAAGTTGACAAAAATCTATTGGAAGGAGTGTCTTCCTTGCTCGTATTGTTAAAAAATCCTGAGAGGGCTCAAAAAACCATTGTCAAAAAGAAAGGAAAGATTCGATTTTTTGACGAAGAAGGAACCATAAATGTTGACCGTAACAATGGCAACCATTTAGCAGAATTAACATTTGACGCAAAGAAGATGCCAAAATCTGAAAATTTGGGGGATATTTCCAGATGTGCTCAGCACAGTAATCCTGCCAGAACGGTACCTTTGGAAAACCTAGTCTGTCAACTTGCCAAATTGTGTATAGCTCGTATCAAAAAACACTCTGAAATCTATCTTGCATTTTTGGCCACGCTGGTCAGTTCCTTTCCATCAAGAAATCTATTTACAGTTTTACAGGAAGGTGATAATGAAGGGAATGCTGAAATTTTCCTTGAGGAAAATAATGAAGTGGAAACAATGGCAAGTAATCCTGCTGTGCAGTTTCTGAATCAGAAACTGTTAACCTGGATGAAGGAAGACAAAGCTGATTTCAGTTGTCTGATTGATATGCTCTACAGTATTCTTCACTGCTGCCAGAACAATGAGAAGATGATAATACTCAATCATATATCTCAGGTAAGTGTATAAATTTAAGAAATTGTTGCTTCTGCCTTTCCACCTACGAATACATATACCAGTAAGTCTGTAGCACATACATTGGCATTACTCGTTTTGTTTTTCTTTCTCTCCCCTTTTGTATTTTAATCATCACTTTTATTTGCATTTGTTATTTTACTTTGCTCTTTTGCATGTTTCTCCACGTTTTCAATTTTATGCGTTTCAAGATCCTTTTCAGGAAATAAAAATAGTAAATGGGAAGAATATGTTGAAGCCATGTGGCAACTGAACTGGAGAGAATGCAGGTTGGTGAAGTGAACATTTTAAATAGCTGGGAAATTGAAAAGGTAGATTTAAAACAAGAACCAAATGCAATGAACATGAGGTTAACTGGTAAATGCAATAATGCAAATATTTTTGGGGTTAAATAAATGCAGATTTTGTTTCTCCTAGACTCTTTCCAGTATGCTCCTGGCTAAGTTTGTATGTGCTTGGAGAACAATAGTTGGATCAATAGATTTAAATTTAAAGTGTCAAATATGAAATATTAGATGTGGAAATCTGGAAATTTGTACATGAATTGATCCATTTTCTGTTGAACACTTTTTGTTGGATACTGAGTCTAGTTTTACGTGTTATATGTATCTGCGTGGCAAAACTCTTTCCATTTTAGCATAATGTGGAAGAAACAGTGTGAGCGACATCAGACCCTCGGCATCTCAAGGCAGCAATATAAATGTTGTCTTCCGCAGTCAAATTCAGAAGTGCAGCATGATAACATTTCAGTATGAATGATCTGCTTCAGGGTAGCTCAGGCTCGATCTTTGAGAGATATGATGACTGTTCCTATTGTATACAGTGGAAATCCAGCATGGCTTATTTTGTAACATATTATTTTTATAACACTTTTTTCAGGTAAGATTTAAATACTTCTGAAAGGTTACATAAGATATTTACTAAAATATCATACCAAGGATGAAAGCCTTCAGTTATGCGAATAGCCTAGAGAAGCAGTAGTTGCTCTTCCAGGAACAAAGGAGAATGTTATGAGATCTGAGGGGACATTTGAAATTATGACAAGTGTAGATAGGATAGATAAGGAGAATCTGATTTCATCTGCACAAAAATGAGGAACTAGGGGACAAGGGATGAATGTGATTGACCAACAGACCAAGAATAAAAAAAAGAGGAAGCAATGGGTAATGTGGGTCCAGAATGCACAACCAGCGTGATAGTAGCAACAGATTCCATTGTGCTCTGCAAAACAACTCGATGAGTATCTGAAAGGAAATCATTTCTAAAGCTGTAATGACAAAGCAGGGAAGGGGGACGAGCTGGATTGCTTACGTATTGAACTGGCATGGACGTAACAGGCTGACCATTTCTTTATATCCTAAACCATTTTGTGATAATATTTTTGTCTTTCTTGTGCTATTCTTTAATGTTTTCGTACTGTATTTAAATTTTGCTTCTTTTCCTCTCTTCGTAGTGTTTATACCTCAAGTTATAATAAACTTGTTTCTGACGTTCTTAGCCTTTTCTTGTTTTTTCATTTTGTATTTTTACTCTCTTGCAAAGCAGTTTCCTGCTCTTCCCATTCAAAAGTAAATAATAAAATGACATACTCTCACAACTATATCTCTATTCTTCCAATGTTTCTTAGTTGTCAGACTGTTACCCAGCGTTCTATCTTGCATGTCCCATTTTATCCAGTTAAACATTAGAAAGACAAAATCAAAGAATAAATTGTTTGACACTGATTTTCATCCGCTTTCTCAAGCTGCTGATGTGGGTTGAATCAGGCTTTTCACAACATTTGTTTCCGATTTGATTCCCATCTCCACTTCATCACCAATTGGCCGAACAGCTTTTTAGTCATTGCTTATCTCTGATCTGCCTGATGACGACACAAATTTATTGAGACTTTTATTATGCCTGTTCCATATCTAAACATCTTTCACTCATTCAACTCATCATCCAGCTCTTTAAAATTAGGCTTAAATTCTCATTTAACCATCCTTCCTTGTTGATGAGTATTAGCTCTGACTTCACAAATATCCCACAATTAAAATATTCATTTGCATGTTGAAATATCCACTTTGCTTTGCTGTCTCTATTTCTATAACTTTGAAATATAACATGCGTGTTCCTCAGCTCCAGACCTTTTTTTAATATTCTTAGTTTTAGCATCTTGTCATCCCACCATTAGACTGAGTCTAGCTGGGATTTTCATTGTAATCTTCTGTTTCTGCACCATCCACACCTCCTTAAAAATTCCTCGTAAATACATCACTCTGAATTGGGTTTTATTCACAACACCAAAATAAGCTCTTGCCTCAAAATTTATTTGATGTCTTTGTGAAGCACCATGATGTAACTTTGTATATCAGTGTAAAAATTTGTTGTTTTAATTCAGTCTTTTTATTTATTTAACTTTTTCTTACTAGATGGAACAAGGATGGCTCATCTTATTTTATGTTATACAAAAGGTAATTTTTCATACCATTGTGCTTTGTTTCAGAAAACCTTGTACTTCAGGACATGTAATTTCATTAACTCAATAGTCCAGGCATGATATTATTACTTGGTCATTGGTTAATATGTTATAGATCATAAATTTGGAATTAAAACTGCACATTTATTTTGTTGTCAAAGAATTAGCTCACGATTTAAGGCAAGCTAAGGAAATTGCAAATTAAAATCCATTTTAGCTAAATTTGTTATTAATATGAATTTCCAGTAATGTTTGCACTGATTAATGTCTTGATAAGTTAATTGGAAGTTAGCCACTTCCAATGGTAAACAGTTTTGCAATGACACTGTTAAACTTAATCTAAATACACGTGTTGGAAATCAAAAAAAAGTTCAGAAACTTATAAATATTGCATTTCTAAAGAAAACAAATTGCAGTACAGTAAATTCTTGTTTATCTGGTCTGTGCTACCTGGAATTCTCATGCAGCTGACACATTTCCAAGAATATTAAACAATTTCATAATTTATTCAATGACTTTAGCCTTAAAATGTATAATTGAAGTACATAAACATTATTTAAGTGTAAGCGGATGATTAGGAGTTGGGCAACTTATGTAAAGATTTCTGCGTAGAATACTTGTGTGACGTACAGTAAAGTTTTTATTGAACAATTCTCATGCAACTGGCATGTTCATGCAGCTGGCTGCCCCCTTCCCCACTGATGCCAGATGGTTGAGAGTGTCGATATTGCCTGGTAAAACTTACTGACTTTATATCTGACCTGTTCCTTTCAGGCTTGTGTGGATCCAATTAAGTATGTTGCTATCTCTGATTGGTTAAAAGGAGATGTTTTGGGCGAGAAACTTGTCGTGTTAGCGGATGAGCTCTGCACAATGGCAATGACAACAGGTTCTTTGCCAAGAAAGCATGACTCAAATAACTGGATGCTACTTGGCTTTGCTCTGTCCAAACACACCAATAATGGTGAGTAAAGAGTCCTTTAAAATTTGTATTTCCTCAAGTTTAGCCACCTTAACTAGACAAGCTGTATAAAATACTTAAGGATTTAATATGGTAGATAAAAGTTAAATTATTTTCTCTGGTGGAGGAAATCAGAACAGATTCTTAACATTGAGAATTAAGAAATTTGAGTGAAATAACGGAGCATTTTACAATTAAAGAATGGAACTGTAAAAAAACATACTGGGAATATTCAGATGAAATTATATTTTCAGCAAGCGAAACAGTGGTATTAACTTGGGTTGATGAAGCAGAGCAAGGTGAAAAGGATTGCATAGTTATAGATTGCATAGTTTTACTGGTCTGAATGGTGAGGTCTCATGGGATCCAGGGCCAGCTTTCCATATGGATACAAATTTGTTTGAAGGTAGGAGACCATGGATGGCAGTAGAGAAGTGTTTTTTCACATTGGAGACCAGTAACAGTGGTGTGCTGCAGGAATCAGTGGGCTGAGGCATGGCAGATGGGGTTTAATTTGTATAACTGTGAAGTGTTGCATTTTAGTAAGACAACCTAGAGCAGGTGTACCATTCCATGAAAGTGATAATACAGGTGGATAAGGTGGTAAAGAAGGCATTTGGTACGCTTGTCTTCATGGAGTATTGAGTACTGAAGTTGATACGCCATGTTACAGCTGTACAAGTTATTGGTAAGCCCTAGTTCCGAGTACAGTGCACAGTTCTTGTTGTCCTGCTATTGAAAGGATGTCTTAATATTGGAAAGTGCACAAAAGATTTACGAGGATGTTACAGGGTCTGAAGGATTTGGAGGCTGGATAAGCTAGGACTTTTTCTCTTGGGAGTATCGGAGGTGACCTTATAGATGTTTATAAAATCATGAATGACATGGAAGAGGTGACGTCAGTCTTTTCCCCAGTATGCAGTAGTATAAAACAAGAGGCCATTGGTTTAGTTTGAGAGGCGAACGATTTAAAAAGGACCTGAAGGGCAACTTTTTCCACGCACAGCATGGTGCATGTATGGAATGATCTGTGAGAGGAAGTAGTAGAGGCGGGGACAATTATAACATTTTAATAGACACTTGGAAAGGTACATGGATAGGAAAGGACTGCAGGGATATAGTCCAGGCATAGGTAGTGGAAATAGCTTGGTTAGGCAACGGTCGGCATGGATAAGTTAGGATGAAGGGCCTGTTTCTGTGCCATCTAAGCTGTATTACTCTTTGACTCTAAATGTGAGAGGAAGGAAACTATTATAGATAGATTGCAAAAAAAGTTAAATTATTTAAAACAGATGATGCAAGATGATAAAAGATGGTAATGTACAAGCAAAGGAACAGAAGGTTGATCTGCTGTACATGTTAGAAATAAGACTTCAATCACCCCTTGTAAACATGATTGACTTAATTTGGAGGATGTATGTCTTGGTAATATATTGTAATCATTTCATTTACTGTTTTGTTTATAGAATTCATGATTGCTGAAATGTATATAGAAAGAATAATTGACAGACTCCACCGTGCACTTTCGAAGGATCTATCTGAGGACCTAACTAAAACTGGAGTTATGGAGCCTTCGCTCTCTTTCATTTGTGATTTGGCATCCAACTTTTTCTGTTCCATCAAGGGATGTTTGCAGATGTCTTCAGCTGAGGATCTTCTTTTCGCAATTTTCCAGCTCTGTGCCCAAAGTCAGGAGAAGACTCATCTCTCAGGTAAAGCATAAGCATTATTCTATGGATCTTCAAACAATTACCCTTTTAAGAAAAGATTGCACAGCACAGGGTAATTTTCTGGGGAAGCTCCCTATCTAATTTATCATTTAGTTTACGTCTTATAGAGTTGATTCCTTACAGTGCCAGGTACCCAGGATCAAACCTGACTTCCACTGCTGGCTGTATGTAGAATGTACATCATCCCTCAGCGTGCTGTGGTTTCCTCCCATATTTCCAAAAATATCAGGTAGGGTGTTTGGCCACTCAAAATTGCCCCTAATATAGGCAATTAAGTGGTAGGTTCTGCGGGGAATTTTATGAGAATATGGGGAGAATAAAATAATGGCATTAATGTTGGATGAGTGTAAATTGTAGCTGATGGGCAGGATGGATTTAATGGGATGAGGAGCCTGTTTTTCTATGATTGAAAGATGCATTATTGTCACATGTACCTATGGTACCTAGATACAATGAAATGCTTTGTTTTGCATACAACCTAGGTAGTACACGGGTCACCATGTGTTGATAAAGTTACAAAAGTACTGAACAGAACAAATTTGCTGCTGCACGGGACGGCAGGCCTTCCCCCAGTTCCCCCTTCGTTCTCGCCGGGTCTCGCCATTCCTCTCACACCCACCTCCCCCCACGCTGGTTCCACCCCATTGCTCTCGGTGGCCTCACACTGGATCCCCCCCCCCCCATCCCCCATTTCTCTTGGCAATCCACCTCGCTATGGCTGGTCCACATGGCTCTCAGTCCCTCCTCACTCTTAGTTTGCTCTACTCCTGTCAGCGGCGGTGGCTTGGGGGCGATTCACAGGCCGGGTCCTCCATCGTCGGTCCGCTGCGGGCCGGTCCTCTTCCAGCATCAGTCCGCGGCGGGCGAGTCAGGCCTGCTTTCCGGAAGTTAATTAGTTAGTTCGTTCATTCATTTATCCATTCTTCCTCATTATGCTAAATTGGAAGGAATTTTGCCAAGCAGATAAACATAATAGGTAAAATTAGACTCCATACCCACCAAAAAGTGTTTCACAGAAAATTAATGTACAAAGATGACTAGAGCCCTCTTAAATTGTGCTCTTATTTTAAAGATCAATTCAGAAATCATTTTTTATTTTCCGTGTTCAGTCAAAAGATGATGTAACTTCTACAGTATTTCTTGCATTTATTTTGGATAATATGTTAATGTATGTGTGTATTAGGAGCTTCCAAATCTTTGATTATGCGATTAGTTCATGACTTACATTGCAAGAAACCATAGCTGTATTCACCAAATTTAACAACTTCATATGTAAATTGTTCGTTTTCATTTTAGAAATTTTTTGAAAATACTTTCCCCCAGCTATTTATTGCATAGATTCTTTGTATATTTATATTGCCTGAAACTGTTGTTAATACTATTTTTGGTTGAATGACCACTCATTTCAAAACATTGTGATCAAGGATTGGAAAATGGTTATTTGAATCAGGTTTGATTAGTATCTTATTGCTTAGTTGCATTCTTACAATTGTGAAATGTATGCTTAGATTTTCTCTATGATCATCAGTATTCAAATTGGAGCATCACTATATTCAGTTTCCCTATGACATAAAAAGATTGTTTGCCAATATCTTACTAGTTTTCCAAAAGGTGCCAACTGCTGATACGCATAATTCCACAGGTTATCTCACCCAGATTTTCTTTCTTCATTTGTGAGTGTAATTCCTGAGCATCATTCGACGTTGGAAGCAATCCTTGCTATCTGGGTAATTTAACAAATGAGCAGAAGTTGCCTTTTATGACTGTTTTTCCTCACATTGCTTCAGTCTAGGGACTGAACCAATTGTAAAGCTTCTACGTCTGGTATAGCAGGGATCAAGTGACTATTCATAACCAGGTATGGAATATAGAAGTTCTATTCTATGTACCTCATTTATGCCCACCGTTTTCTGTGGGCGAGGTTGCTGTGGATATGAATTGGTAATACATGTTTTGGTATGTCCATCTGCCTTTGTCCTACTAATGCTGCTTGATGGATTTTTCAATGGTGGTACTGGCATCTGACATTTAACACGTCCTGTACTTAAATTAGGTCTGTTTAAATTTGAAATTTAATAACATGAGCAGCTGAATATTAGTGATGTGATCTGCTAAATTGAGAAGCCTCAAAAAACAGCCCTTTAAAGAGACTGTAATAACAGCATGGTGATATGTAACAGGCTGAGCTAGCATTTTTTGGTAGCTATCCTTATCCTTTTTGCCTTAGAAATAGATTAGCACTATTCTTGACTATCCTTCAAAGCTAACTGACAATTTTCTTGGCTCTCCTGTCCATTTCAATGTGGCACAATTCTTCCATTTACCCATCCACTATTTAAAATTTGTTTTTCTCTCGTTTCCAAGTTAATACTAGCATTATATCAATCTAATATCTACAATTTCACAACAGTAGTCTCCTACTTCACCCTGGCTCCAGCTCCCTCTCTCTGACCACACTAGTTCAAGTCTTGGAATGGCGTTACATCTTCAAGCAATTAAATGCTAATGTACACTGCAAGTGGGAAGTCCTGATGTATGAACTTCTATCTACGATGTGATAGTAGACAGAAAGTGCTGGAGTAATAGGCGCCATTTTGGGTCGGGACCGTTCCTCAGACTGTAAGTAGGGGGGTGGGGGGGAGATGGCCAGGACAAATCATGATGGGCAGCAGGTGACCTCTAGCAGGGTGGTGCTCTGGTGGACCAGTCATTGGCAAGGGAAGGTGTGATCTAAAGAGAGATACATTATGGCAAACTGTGGAACTGGTTAAACGACATGGGTGGAGGAAGCAGAAAGGGGAGGAGGGTGTTAGCAGAAGTTGCTTAAAATTAGAGAATGTTACGTAAGATACCCAAAGGAAATATGAGGTGTGGTTCCTCTAATAGGCCTCACTCTAGCAATAGAGGACACCCAGGACAGAAAGATCAATATGGGAAGGGGAGTTGAAATGGTTAGCAACCTAGAGATCCCATAGGCCTCGACAGACCAAGGGCAAGTGTGCAGCGAAACAGTCACCGAGTCCACATTTGGTCTCGTCGATGTACAGAAGCCCACATTGGAAACACCGGATGTAGTAGATGAGGTTAGAAGAGGTACATGTGAACCTCTATCTCACCTGAAAGGTCAGTCGGGGTTCCTGGATGTAGTTGAGGCAGGAGGTATAAGGACAGGTGTTGCATCTCCTGCGGTTGCAGGAGAAAGTACCTGGAGTGGGGGTGGTTTGGGTGGGAAGGAATGAGTCAAGCAGGGAGTTGTAGAGGGAGCAGTCTCTGAGGAAAGTAGAAACGGGTGGAGATGGGAAGATGTGGTGGGATCACGTAGGAGATGACGGAAATGTCGATGTTGGATACAGAGGTTGGTGGGGTGAAAGGTGAGGACCAGGGAACTCTGTCCTTGTTGCATATGGGGGTGGGGTGGGGGGGGGGGGGAGGAACGAGAGCAAGAACTAGAGACACAGTGAAGACACGTGTGATGGTGTTCAGTTTCAAATGGAGATTGGCGTAGGCTGGATTTATGCTGAAGAAGAAGAGGTGGATAGTGGTCTTCCGTCCATGTGAGTCATTTGCTAGCTAAATTCACAGACCGGAGGCCATGCTTCATATGTTACTAATGTTGAATCTCTGCATTTTAAAGATTTATTTTATGAACATGATGCCAAGCACAACTCTTGTATGTCTGCACATAATCCATATCCCTCCATTCCCTGTGTTTCTATATGCCTATATAAAAGTCTCTTAAACGGAACACTCATATCTGCATCAACCACCATTCCTGGCAGCACGTTCCACGCACTCACCACCTCTGTGTAAAATTAAACTTGCCCCGCACATCCATTTCAAACTCTGCACCTCTCACCTTAAAGCTATGCCTTCCACTATTTGATATTTCAATCCTGGGAAAAGAGTTCCGGCATTCTACCCTGACCCCGAATCCAGGCATCATTCAAGTAAACTTCCACTGCAGCCTCTGAAGCCTCTACATCCTTCTTGTAATGGGACAACCACAACTGTACATAATACTCCAAATGTGGCCTAAACAAAGTCCTATAAAGCTTTAGCATGAGTTCCTGACTCTAATAATGCTCCGACCTATAAAGGCAAGCACACCATATCCACCTTTGCCACTCTATCTACTTGTGTTGCTACTTTCAGTGAGTCATATAGTTGGAGCTCAAGATCCCTCTGTGCATCTGTGCTGCTAAGGGTCTTTCCATTAATTGTATATTTCCCCTCACATTCGACCTCCCAGATTGCAACATCTCACACTTGCTTGGATTAAACTCCATCTGCCATTTCTCCGCCCATTTCTGTAGTTGATCTACATCCCATCATGTAATTTGACAGCGTTCCTCACAAGCCATGAGCCCAACAAATCTTGGTGTCATTTGCAACTTATTAAACAACCCATTTATATTTATGTCAGTCATTTTTTCATATTTTATATATATTCAGCCTGAAGCACGACCTGCCTCTACAAAGCCATGCTAACTGACCCTAATTAACTAATTCTCTTCCAAATCCTATCTCGAAGAATCCTCATCAATAGCTTCCCTATCACTGGGGTGAGGCTCACCCATCCATAATTCCCTGGATTCTCTCTACTTCCCAAAGGAATAACATAAGCTACTCTACAGTCATCCAGGACCTCACCTGTGGCGAGAGAAGACGCAAAGATCTTCATCAAGACAACTTGGGGTATATCCCATTAGGTCCTGGTGAATTATCCACCTTAATGCTCTTCAAGAGCAACATTTCCTCCTCCTTCGTAATCTCAAACTGAACTTGCATATTAATATTCTCCACACCGATCTCGTTGTCCTCCATGCCCCTCTCCTTGGTGAAAACAGATGTAAAGTACACGTTTAGTATCTCGCCTCCATTCCCAGACTCCAATGACAAATTTCCTCCTTTACCCTTGAGCGACCTCCTATCTTCGCCTTCGTTGTCCTCTTGTTTTAATGTAGGTATAAAAAGCCTTGGGACTTTCTGTAATCCAACTCGCCAAAGCAATGGAATTTGTTGAAGTAAGATTTTTAAATATTTATTGAAAATGCCTTGATCAATGTTTTAATAAAGGGTGTTCAGGGTCTTCCATTTTTCAGTAGTAGTATTTATTTGTCCATTTACTAATTTAATTCCCACAACGTGGGATTATTTTTAATGGTACATATTGTAAATACAGTAAACCCGTGTTTTAATGGACCACTTCATAATGGATTTTGGATATATCAGATGGACCTGCCGATGCCACACCTAGCTCGAACCGTCTCCCAGACCGCTTAGAGCCCTGGCTTCTGACGCCACCCATGACTCGCAAGGTGCACCAGCGAGCTCTTCTTCACCTATTGCATAGTTGACATGGCTCGTGTTGTAACCCCTGGGAAGAGCGTTTTCTTCAGGCTGCTGCCACCGACAAGACACGCTCGATCACCTTGGAGCTCCCTCCCCTCCCACCTGCTGTTGTTGCTTCCTGTTGGCCCGTCGCTTTGTTCCCTTCCTGCTCAACCGCCTCCTCCTACTACTCTTCCCGTCGCTCTGTCCATTCGACATCTTCCATCCTCCCCCCCCCCCTTCCTTCCACCGCCACCTCCTCCTCCACTGGAGTCGCCGGAATACTCTACTTTCGATGTGTGGAGCAGACAAAGTGATAATACCGTACTCTGTTATAATGGACAATTGGCAGAAACCATTTCCCTCCTCCTCTCCCCCTTTGTTCCATTATAACAAAGGTGTACTGTATTTTCAATACAGTTTGTAAGTGAAGCATTGATTTTTATTCCATTGATGCATAGTTACAGAAAACATTTCAACCATTTAAGTAGACAAAAAATCCTGGAGAAACTCAGCGGGTGAGGCAGCATCTATGGAGAAAAGTAGGCAATGTTTTGTGTTGAGACCCTTCTTCAGACCCTCCCCCTTCCCAGGTCTCCCACATAGCCTACTGTCTCCACCTCTTCCTTTCTTCCCCCCCCCCCCCCGACATCAGTCTGAAGGTCACCTACTCCTTTTCTCCATATATGCTGCTTCACCTGCTGAGTTTCTCCAGCATTTTTGTCTACTTTCGGTTTTTCCAGCATCTGCTGTTCTTTCTTAAACATCTCAACCATTTAAGTGATTAGTTTGATATAATCCTCAATTTTAGTGAATTAGCAGAATATGAAGAATAAACAGCCAAGCACTTTTATACATAACTTCCCAAAAGGTAGATACAAAAAACTACAAACTTAAAACTACTAAACACAATTTTAGAAAACCTCTATTATGTGATAGAAACTGAATATAAAAAATGTTTTTTGTATACCCATTTATCAAGCTGGGATATCATTACAGATAAAGAAGACAAGATAAAAAGACGGCACAGCCACGTGCGGGCATAAACATCCCTTTAAAGAGTTTATAGATAAATTAAGGTGGAATTCATTTGAATCCGGATCGCCAGCTGTGGTTTTCAATTGTGCTGGATGCAATGGTTTGATGGAGCTGACCTTCTAAATCTAGGAGGTATAGTGGGTCTCAGATGGAATATTACTAAAATTATTCAATAGTGAGAGATCCTTAAAAATGATTAAATTGGCTTTGAATTGGTCAAAAATATTTAATTGTTTTAATTAGCATGTTTTAATTAAAATATGAAAATTTACATAAGCAACAATTTCATAGTTACTTTTTTTTCCCAACCTCTTGGCTGAGAACCTGCTTTGGATGAATAGGAAATAGAAAAATCCCATGATAGGTCTGATGTGTGATATCAAAATTGTGATTTTGTAACATTTTGCTGGGGATCTTAGCGTCTGCCAGTGTCCAGAGAAAAAAATATTTTTTAATAACTTTAATATGTAAAATTGCATTAGATTTAATATGAAAGATTTTTATACGTTAATCAAAAGTTAGCTTTTGAGGTTAGCTTTAAATAAATTGTTCCTACAATTTGTTAATGGAAACACATAAGTCTGGGAAAAGAAAGAGCTGAGATTAACTATGTCAGAGAGTCATGCAGTGATGTAGCACGGAGACATGCCTTTCAATAAGACCAAGCTGACCATCAAGCACCTACTCAGACGAGTCCTACACTAATCCCATTTTATTCACTACTCTTGATTCTATCGTTCATTTACACAATTGAGATAATTTATAGTGGCCAATTAACCTACCAACCTGTAGAGAGGGTGATTAGGGAGAAATTTAAAACCATTGTTAATAGAATTCCTTGAATAAGGCTATTACTAACCAGTAGGACAGATATTGGTGTCATTGTAATGAAAATATCTCATGAAGCTTCACCAAAATGTAGACAGTCAAGAATTAACACAGCCAACAGAGGATATTGGAATGGTTAACTAATAGTTCGGTGAAATTAAAGAATAAAGGTAAAATGGATAAAGAAAATTTACAAAGTGCTGGAGTAACTCAGTGGATCAGACAGCATCCCTGGAGACTATGATGTTTCGGGTCGGGACCCTTATTTAGACTGATTGTGGTGGGGGGCAGAAAGCTGGTAGAGAGGAGGCGCAGGGCAAAGCCTGGCAAGTGACAGGTTGACAGGCAGATGGTTGGTCAAAAGGTATGAGACAAATGGATTGAATAGTTGATAATTGTGAAGCCAGAGTAAGGAATATAGATGGAGGGAAGAAATGAGTGGGCACGGGGTGGGGGAGGGGTGTTGCAGGTTGACATATAAAATTGCTTGCGTGTGGCCTTACTCTGGGAATGGAAGAGGCCCAGGACAGAAAGGTCAGAATGGAATGGGGAGTTGAAATGGTAAGCAACTTGGCAGACCGAACACAAGTGTAGAGTGAAACGTCACCGATTTTTTGGTCTTGTCGATGCAAAGTCAAAGTCAATTTTATTTGTCACATGCATCCGAAGGTGCAGTGGAGGCCACATCAGAAACACCAGATGCAGTAGATGAATATAAACCTCTGTCTCATGTGGACCAAATGCTGGGTGGATATCAGGAGGTACAAGGAGAGGTGTTGAATATCTTGCGGTTGCTGGAGAAATAATGTGGGAAAGGGTTGGTTTGGGTGGGAAGGGATGAGTGAGCCGCGGAGTTGGTCTCTGCGGAAGGCGGAAAGGGGATTGGAAGATGTGACTGGTGTTTGGATCATGTTGGAGGTGATCCCAACATGATGTGTTGGAGAATGATGTGTTGGATGCAGCCACGATTGAAGTGACAGGTGAGGATCATGGGATGTCTGTCCATGTTCCACCTGGGGGAGGGGGAGCATGAGCAGAACTACTGGGCATGGACGAGAAGTGAGTGAGGGATCCAAATATGGTAGCAGTGAGGAACCACAATTACTAAAAAAATAGAGGACATCTTGATCCTAGAATGGAAAGCCTCATCTTGTAAGCAGATGCAGCAAAAGTTGAAGTATAGTGAGTAGGGGATTACATCTTTGAAGAGGCAGGCGGGAGGAGGTGTAGACAAGATAAATGTGGAAGTCGGAGGGTTTGTGTCTTTTTACCTCTGGCTTTTCTCTAACCATCTGCCTATCAACCCCCCCCTCCCCCCCCCCCCCCCCCCCCCCATCCTCACCTGTAACCACCCATTACTTGCCAGGCTTTGTCCTGCCCATCCTTTCGTCCAGCTTTCTTTCCCTTCCACCACAATCAGTCCACAGTTGGGTCCCGACCCAAAACGTTACCTATCTATGCTTCCCAGAGATGCTGCCTGACCCACTGAGGTACTTTTTAACACATTGTGCCATTTTTTGTAAATCACTATCTGTAGTTCCTTGTTTCTCCAGGAAAATGGAGAGATGAGTTTAGGTAGGGAATTCCAGAGAAAATGTTCAAATGGACTCAATTTGCAACTAAGAGCAGTTGAGGTACTGTATTGGAAGAGGATGCTGTTGTTTGTAATGCCATAGTGTGTGAAACTTGAGATGATTGAATAAGGATAGTACGCAAGATGTGCATAGTAGTGGGTGCCATTTGTTGCTTTAATTATAGCAATGTTATAAAGACATGTTGCCACAGTCTACAATGTTTCCCATACCTTAATCCTTTATCTGCTAGAAGTTGATGGAGTGAAACAAGTTACTTACATGAGAACAGCTTCGACCAAAGGCCCTAACTATTGTGATGACAGAGGGAAATATAAAGCTCTACATCTGTACTAAATATCAGATTATTTGCAAATTATGGCAGGAAAAGCCAGAACAGGTGAGAATGCACATGTCATGATGAGGGGAAAAAGCCATGTCTTCGGTCATGCAGAAAATGTGCACAGATTTGTTGAGCTGGGATTGGAGGAAAATCTCTGGAGACTGTGATTAACAAACTGGAAAAGTATGAATGGGATAGTTATCCAGAGATTTTAAGAGGAGACTTCAAAGCATTGTTTTACTGCCATAACAAGATAGAGATTTTGTGATATACAACAACAGCAAATCCAATGATAACGTTTTGACAGCAGTGGGTTGAGAGAATTATCACAGCTAAATAGATAATCAATACAAAGTGAACTTTGAGCATGTCTTCTCTACCGCATTTACAAATCATTACATTTTCAGTACCTTTGAACTCTCAGCTCTCTATTTAAAACATCCAAAGCCGCAAATTAACAATTCCGTCGAGGAAACATTTTTTTGATGCAGAACTTCTTCACAACTAGATGGTTATTGTTTTATTTGGTATTGAAGGAAGTTTTATTCAGATCTCGATGTAATTAATAGAGCCTTGAGTGTCCAATCTAGACAGCAAATAAAAACTTGCAATTGAAGAGGGTGATGTGACAGATTACCTTGTGAGAAAATATTATCATTCTGAAAAAAACAGGGAAGGGATGCATCAGGAAAAACACAAGATGGCTATTTCTGTACTGCAAATGTATAAAAAGCATACACCATCAATGATTGGCTATAACTAACTACAAAAAATAGAGTTTGATCAGGTGCCAAGTTAAAATGTTCTAAATCTTGTAGCTCTAACCAGGTTGTTCCAGTAACAAAAAGAAGCAAATAAATAATTAAATCTAGTTCTGATTTTCCGTGGCCCATTTTGCAAAACAATTTTGACCTCTGCCATTATTTTTTCGATCAGCGAAAAAAATAATTTCCAATATAATGTCATAATAAGGAGGTTTGGCCTTTTAGCTCAATGAGTCCAAGTTGACCATCAAGAACCCACTTGCACTAGTCCACACTACTCCCCATCCTACCAATTATTCTGGAATCTTAAAAACTATTTAGCTCAAAGGGCACAGTATTAATAGTGTGAATTTATGATATTCTAAGTTCTAAACCTGTCGCATTAAAGAAGTGCTTGAAAAAATAAGCAATCAACAAACCCACTTTTAAAATAGAGAAATTGCATATGTAACTGCTAAAATTTGAAATATTTTAAATCAATTTAACTATTTGAATATATTCATTTCTGAATGTTCTCAATTATATTTCTACCGTTTACTTACATTATCAATTTATTCATGAATTGTGTGCGACAGAATTTTTAAAATGGTTGATACGTTTTGGTGCATTCTACTGTATGTTGCATTGGGGAGTGGCTACAGTGTAGACTGAACAAGAAGTTGCATCTTTTTAAATCACATTCTTGAAAATGGTTAAGTATAAATGGGTAATATAATGAGATCTGAATCTTTGATAATATTTAAATACTAATCTGCTCGCAATTATCTAGCATTTAAGAAACCGTAAATAATTCAAGTAGATCCTCTGTAATTGGGAATATTTCATTTACGCAATAACTTTTAATGATGAATTTTGTTGAACTATTATGGTCTCTTAACCATTTTAATTATTCATAATGTACTCTATGTTACGAGAAACAGCCGATACAAGATCTCTTGTTTACAGATAGAATTGATCTCTTTGGAGCATGCATCAGAAAATGAAATTATGGTTGTTGTGAACAGAATGTCTCGCAGCATATTATATTTTCTGTTGACCTTTCGATTATATTCTCTGAAGTGGCAGATTCACATCTGGAAATTTTTGGATCATTCTGTGGCAATATTTTAAACAACTGAAACAAATATCTTCAGCATTTAACAGAAATACAGATTGTACTCCTGATGGAGATACTAAACGGATGTTTGTCCTTGCTTTCTCTGCTCGTAGATGGCACTGGACATGATCTTTGCAGAAAATAAGTACTGGGTGCAGTCGTGTGCTGTGGGGAAAGGGAAAAAAACAACAGAAGATTAAATTATATTGAATTGATAGAAGTGGCTTTGTTTTTATATTACTGTGGCAAATCGGACAGCAGGCACAGCCAGAACAATTCTGGCCCTGTATTCCAAATCCAAATTCCTTTTTAAGTAAGAATGACTGCGAGAGGTTGCTATGGTTCTGATGGTAAAAGGCAAATTATTGTCATACTGTGTGCCCGCCTGTGCACTGCTTAACTTGCAAGCACAACCTTATAATTTACCTTATTATTTGAAAATGAGTAGCCGTTATATTTTTATCTTTATATAAATAGTTTCATAATTTTACCAAATAAATCATATTTGTAGTAAAAAATGTATTTACGCGATACTGGATTTCATAATCTTCTTATCGTAAATTGAAGATTGTCAGTTTGGTCAAGAGGGCATTCTGGGGACCTTGTTTTCAACTACTCTAACAAGGCTCTCATGAGAACGCCTTGTTGAATCCTCCCTGTTGTGAAATGGTTTCTCTGTTCCTATCCATCTCAGATGGCATAGATTAAAGGTTAAATAAATATTTATCTTGTATTATGGTATTGCCCCACATCTGGGCCCAAGATGAGGTGTTCCATACCAGGTCATCGGCGATGTCCTCATTTAGGGAATGGAGGTTCTCCTCTTCCATTGTAGATGAGGCTCTCACTAGGGTGTCCTTGATCTCCCGCAGCTCCACTCTGCTTCCCCCCCCCTCCCCCCCTCCATTCGTAACAAGGACAGAGCCCCCCTAGTCCTCACCTTCCACCCCATCAGCCATCGCACACAGCACATAGTCCTCTGACATTTTCGCCACCTCCAACAGGATCCCACTACTCGCCACATCTTCCCATCTCCGCCCCTTTCCGCTTTCCGCAGAGACCGTTCCCTCCGCAACTCCCTGATCAACTCGTCCCTTCCCACCCAAACCACCTCCTCCCCAGGTACTTTCCCCTGCAAGCGCAGGAGATGCAACACTTGTCCCTATACCTCCCCCCTCGACTCCGTCCAAGGATCCCAACAATCTTTTCGGGTGAGGCAGAGGTTCACCTGCACCTCCTCCAACCTCATCTACTGTATCCGCTGTTCCAGGTGTGGACTCATGTATATCGGCGAGACCAAACACAGGCTCGCCGATCGTTTCGCTGAACACCTGTGCTCAGACCGCCTAAACCTACCTGATCTCCCGGTTGCTCAACACTTTAACTTCCCCTCCCATTCCCACATTGACCTTTTTGTCTTAGGCCTCCCCATTGTCAGATTGAGGCCCAGTGCAAATTGGAGGAACAGCACCTCATATTTTGCTTGGGAACACTCCAGCGGTATGAGCATTGACATCTCTAACTTCAAGTAGTCCTTGCTTTCCCTCTCTCTTCATCCCCTCCCCCTTCCCAGTTCTCTGGACCAGTCTTACTGTCTTCGACTACATTTTATCTCTCTACCGCCAGCTCCCCTGACATCAATCTGAAGAAGGGTCTTGACCTGAAATGTCACCCATTCCTTCCCTCCAGAGATGCTGCCTGTCCCGCTGAGTTACTCCAGCATTTTGTGTCTATCTTCGATTTAAACCAGCATCTTTCCTACACACATTGCCCCACATTAGTCTGGCTGTGGATTTACTGTGTTATAATAGGTAATGTACATTGTTACATTTTTTCTAGAATAATTATAACTGATTAAGTTAAACTTTGGGTTTTCTTAAATTCTGCTCATTTCTTATTATCTTTGCATTGATATCCTTGCGGAGAGGATACGTGATTAAATAAGTCGGAAATGTTTTGTCTATCTCACTTTTAGCTTTTATTTTTATTGGTCTGCAAACTAGTTTTGCTAAAGCATTTTCAGTTCTGTCAAAAAATGAATTAAATATAATCTTAGCATTGAAGTGACTTTAATACAAATTGTGGAGAGTGCTTCCAAGTCTGGCCTCGGCTTGCTCCATCTTGATCTAAGAAATAAACATCCTTACTTAAACAGAATATTTTTATTTTCCATTGCTACCCATCAATTTTTTTAGCACCTTTGTCCCTCAGTAAACACCTTTTATACAGTAACATTAAAGTTTTGATTCTGAAGAACACCTTTTTTTGCCCTCAAGCCTTTTCATTTTTTACAATTTTTATTTCAATACTCTATCCCTATTCTTCAACAACATTTTAGTATTGTAGTCTGAAGAATAACCAAAAAAGGCACTTATTCAAGATTTTATTACCTGATCTTAGAAAGGCAGTGGACCTTTGCGAGAGAGTTTAGGTCGAGGGCGTTTATTTTCCCTTGTAGCTGACTGTTTGCATCCTGAACATCGAATGACACGGTTTACTGATTGACCAGCATCTTCCCCAGGCTTTATTTGTACCCAACGAGCAAACTGCTGGAGTCCTAACAAAGGAATACATAAATCAATCAAGATTTGATTGCATACTGTGACTTCTATAACCATGAGAACACAGCTCGTCCCAATCACTTGGCAAATTGGTAGCAATAACTAAAGATTATTTCATAAATTTGGATATATTGCCATTAACTTCCAAAGCCTAATTACATACATTACATCTTGAAAGAAGACAAAATACAGTTAAAATGATGTAGGTATTCCTTTAACTTTCTATCGTTATCAATTGCTGCCAGTGCGAGCTAGCCACGGAAGCAATGCATTGAAAACTGCTGTTACTTTGTGACGCAGTGAAATGATTTCAGCACATAGTTTAAAATGCTGTTTATCTTTGTTTGAATTACAATTTGTACTTGGCATACTGTAATATAATTGCATTTAATGTAATAAAATGCAGCACTTACCTTTGCATATTGATGACATTGTTATCAAAATGGTTAGAAAAACAATGATATACTTAACATTCATTATTTTGATGAATGCATGGGATATATTCAATTACTAATACAGAACGTAAATACACTCAATTATATTTAAATACATTTGTCTGACTTCCTTTGGTTGCGTACCGGGAGAAAACCTCAACTTGAATGTTGATTGAAATGGTCTGCAAGCAATTACACTATAATGTGAATGGCAGTACAGTCAATCATGCAGACCACGTAAGTCACAGCCTATTGAATTAGTGTCATGCACAATAAACCATGCCTCTTGGTTATTCTTTGGAACTGCAACCCATTAAAACTACTGTGCCGTTGCCTTGTCAGGTTTTGCTGCAGACAAATTGCATCTTAATACTGACAGATTGTTGAAGTAAAATTTAATTGAATTATTCAATAAAGCAACAGGCAGTGAACTTTAAAGAGATATTCTCTGCTGTTGCTGTTATTGAAATGTAACAGACAAAACAAATAGGACACTAAAATAAAGTACTGTCACTTAATCATACTGAAATCACTGGTCTACGTGTTCTGTATTTGCCATAGTTGGCCATAATTAATTTAGCACTAATTGAAAAAGATATTTCCATTCATTTATGTGGTAGGAGATTGATATGTCTGAAATACTTGCAGTACATTTTCCCTCTGCATGCAATATTTTCATTATTCTTTGAATTTTTATGATAATCTGTAGTTTTATTCAATTTGAAATTTATTTATGAGGTTTTCAGGGATATAAATGATAAAATTTAGTCAACGTCTTTTTGTGATGTATGCTGGAGGGTATAGATCACAATTATGACTCCTACAACACTATACATATTGGACTCACCCAAATCCCATATAATCTGAGGGGAGGGGGTGGGGGAACAATTTGAGGGAAATCTCTTGCCACTCTTCTCTCCTCCCTATCCCCCACCTCACCCCTCTCCATCCCATCTCCACCCACAACCCTCGCCATCTGAAGTGTACTCCAGACATGGCAAGACATGGAAAGGGATTGTTAGGAAGATATCCAAAGTGCAGACGATGAAATGATACAGCTGCTTCAAGACATAGTGCAACAGAAATGCAGTAGTAATGCTGCTAAGGATATCAATAGCATCTTCTGTGGCCAGGAACCAAATCCATTGTCACAGTAAGAGAATTTCTTTAGAGGAATTTTGAAAGAGAGAGGAAAATCCGGTGTTGTCCACGTGGTAATCAAAAGGACGTTCTTTTAGAAATATTGAAGCTAAATTGAAAAGTTATATCTTGAGGTTGGCATTGAAGGAGATAGATCAGGAGAAGCTTATGACAGAAGGATCGATATAAGAAAAGGTTTTCCAGTATAGAGAGAAACCCATAGGGTGGGCTGCATTTGAACTGGAATGGAACCAGTCTCCAACCAGAAAGAGGAAACTTTGGTAAATGCTTTAAACCAGTAAAACAGGGAAGTGATCTATCAGAAAAGAAAGTATAGAAAATAATAATTAAGTGCATGTATATGTACTTCTCCAGATTAAGCATTGTCACTCATAACTCATCACATTCGGTCTGAAGCAGCTGAACATTGATCACTGTTCTAGAACTTGTACTTGTGTTAGCACCATCTGCAGCATGCCCTAACTAACTAACTAACAATATGCTACAACTAAGTTGTTACTAAACTTAGTTGTTAGTAACATAGTAAGGAAATGTTATCCTGCTTGTAGAACAAGCTCATAGTAAACAAATACAACCGGAATGAATTTATAAATTACATTTGCAATAAAAAGGAAAACTTATCAATACAAGTTATCAAGGGCGGGAAAAAAAGTAGGTTTATTGGGATTAAAACTTCCTTTTACGTTCATATAAATAAATGGTTCCCAAAGTGAGAGGATCCACCCTGTAGAGGGCTATGAGATTACCTAGAGGGTGCTAAGAGGTAAGAACATGGCAGGGGGGTGCTGGAGGTGGACAGGACAATGGGCAAGAGAGGTGTCAATATGCACTTGACATGATTACGGGGCAGTTGTTCTGCCGTGCGTTCCACTGACCTCGCTAAGAGCGTGGACTGTTTTGCTAGATAGTATTTCTTGGAACTTTTTGAAGTTGCAAAACTGGTTTCATTTCATGAAGCCCATCCATCGCATTCAGAATTTACTGAACACTGAAGTAGTCACTAAATGTGGCCTCTAAGCCTTGCTAAATAACTTAGCCATATAACCATATAACAATTACAGCACGGAAACAGGCCATCTCGGCCCTACAAGTCCGTGCCGAACAATTATTTTCCCTTAGTCCCACCTGCCTGCACTCATACCATAACCCTCCATTCCCTTCTCATCCATATGCCTATCCAATTTATTTTTAAATGATACCATCGAACCTGCCTCCACCACTTCCACTGGAAGCTCATTCCACACCGCTACCACTCTCTGAGTAAAGAAGTTCCCCCTCATGTTACCCCTAAACTTCTGTCCCTTAATTCTGAAGTCATGTCCTCTTGTTTGAATCTTCCCTATTCTCAAAGGGAAAAGCTTGTCCACATCAACTCTGTCTATCTCTCTCATCATTTTAAAGACCTCTATCAAGTCCCCCCCTTAACCTTCTGCGCTCCAGAGAATAAAGACCTAACTTATTCAACCTTTCTCTGTAACTTAGTTGTTGAAACCCAGGCAACATTCTAGTAAATCTCCTCTGTACTCTCTCTATTTTGTTGGCATCCTTCCTATAATTGGGCGACCAAAATTGTACACCATACTCCAGATTTGGTCTCACTCATGATTCGAACTCATCTCCACATACCTTGACTCCATACTATCCCCCTTGGTTAAATCCCTTCCCACCTATGTTCTAGACACCTCAGACACTCTCCGCCGCCTCCGCGCATTCCACTCTCTAGGCCCTCACCCCCTCATCTTCACCATGGATGTCCAGTCACTCTACACCTCCAACCCCCACCAGGATGGCCTCAAAGCCCACTGGTTCTTCCTCGACCAGAGGAGCAACCTATACCCAGCCACTGACACCCTCCTCCGCCTAGCGTAGTTGGTACTCACCCTCAACAACTTTACGTTTCCTCCCAACACCCTCCCATTTCCTCCAAACGCAAGGCGTAGCTATCGGCACACGCATGGGCCCCAGCTACGCCTGCCTCTTTGTCGGGTACGTTGAACAATCCTTGTTCAATACGTATCAGGGCCCCATCCCCGACCTCTACCTCCGTCACATTGACGACTGCTTTGGGGCCACCTCCTGCACCCATACACAACTGGCTGACTTCATCCACTTCACCACCAACTTCCATCCGGCACTCCAATACACCTGGACCATTTCCGACACTTCCCTACCATTCCTTGACCTCACCATCTCCATCGCAGGGGACAGACTTCTGACCGACATACACTACAAACCAACTGACTCACATGGCTATCTGGACTACACGTCTTCCCACCCTGCCCCCTGTAAAGACTCCATCCCCTACTCCCAATTCCTCCGCCTACGCCGCATCTGCTCCCAGGATGAGACGTTCCACACCAGGGCATCGGAAATGTCCTCGTTCTTCAGGGAACGGGGATTCCCCTCCGCCACCATAGATGAGGCTCGCACCAGGGTCTCATCCATACCCCGCAACACTGCTCTCTCTCCCCATCCCCGCACCCGCAACAAGGGCAGAGTCCCCCTAGTCCTCACTTTTCACCCCACCAGCCGGCAAATACAACAAATAATCCTCCGCCATTTCCGCCACCTCCAGCGTGACCCCACCACTCGCCACATCTTCCCATCACCCCCTATGTCTGCCTTCCGCAAAGACCGCTCCCTCTGCAACTCCCTTGTCAATTCTTCCCTTCCCTCCCGTTACCCCCCCCTCCCCGGGCACTTTCCGTTGCAACCGCAAGAAATGCAACACCTGTCCCTTCACCTCCCCCCTCGACTCCATTCAAGGACCCAAGCAGTCGTTCCAGGTGCGACAAAGGTTCACCTGTATCTCCTCCAACCTCATCTACTGCATCCGCTGCTCTAGATGTCAGCTGATTTACATCGGGGAGACTTAGCGGAGGTTGGGCGATTGTTTCGCCGAACACCTCCGCTCAGTCCGCAATAACCTATCTGAACTCCCGGTGGCTCAGCACTTCAACTCCCCCTCCCATTCCCAATCCGACCTCTCTGTCCTGGGTCACCTCCATTGCCAGAGTGAGCAACACCGGAAATTGGAGGAACAGCACCTCATATTCCGCCTGGGTTGCTTGCGTCCGGATGGCATGAACGTTGAATTCTCCCAGTTTTGCTAGCCCTTGCTGTCTCCTCCCCTTCCTTAACCCTCGAGCTGTCTCCTCCCATCCCCCCGCCCTCGGGCTCCTCCTCCTCCCTCTTTCCTTCCATCTCCCCCCTCCCCCACCCCCCATCAGTCTGAAGAAGGGTTTCGGCCCGAAATGCCGCCCATTTCCTTCGCTCCATAGATGCTGCTGCACCCGCTGAGTTTCTCCAGCATTTTTGTGTACCTTTGGTCTCACCAATGCCTTGTACAATTTTAACATTACATCCCAGCTTCTATACTCAATGCTCTGATTTATAACGGCTAGCATACCAAAAGCTTTCTTTACCACCCTATCTATATAAGATTCCACCTTCAAGGAACTATGCACGGTTATTCCCAGATCCCTCTGTTCAACTGTATTCTTCAATTGCCTACCATTTACCATGTACGTCCTATTTTGATTTGTCCTGCCAAGGTGTAGCACCTCACATTTATCAGCATTAAACTCCATCTGCCATCTTTCAGCCCATTCTTCCAAATGGCCTAAATCACTCTGTAGACTTTGGAAATCCTCTTCTTTATCTTGGTATCATCTGCATAACACTCCTAAAGGAGATTGTAAACAAATATAGAGGTAAAAACTCATCAATTCTTATGTGCTTTATTGATGCTTCCAAAGCCTTTTATCGTGTTAATCATAGAAAGTTGTTTGTTAAATTGAGTCAAAGATGGATGCGTAAATCTGACAAATGGCAGATGATGAGGATATTTATAGGCAACGATGTATACTGTATGTACAGGCAAATATTCTCTTACGTTAGTTTGGTGCGTGTATAGATGTGGTGAAGATGTCTCTGTTTAGAGCATATTGCACACCACTCTATACTGCACACATGTGGTCAAACTACGGAAAAACAAGTTTACAGAGACTAAAGGTGGCTTATAATTTTGCCATAAGAACACTGCTAAGGAAACCTACATGGTGTAGTGCTAATAAATTGTTTGTGGCTGCAGGAGTCAGTACTTTAGAAGCCATCCTAAGAAATCATATGCATAAATTTACCTGCAGGATTAATGAATCTGAAAATGTAATTATCAAGATCTTATCAAACATAAGGTTTAGTACTACAGGCTACCAATCCCAGTTGTGGAGACATTGGTATAGTTGTCTCGTTGTAGGACACTGATCTTTCTTTTTATTCTGGATTTTAAATCATGTATTGTGTTTTTGTATATAATTTATGATGCTCTTATAAGTAATTTACTAAGCTTTTTAATGTATTTTATGGTGTTTTATATGCAATATATTTTATGTAATGCCGTCTCTTGTCTGGACCTTAAGTCTGAAACAAAGTTTATAATAATATAGAATAAAATGATTGTCCATTATTTCGTTACACCAAATAGACAGTAAAAATATGAAATTGTAGGATCTCCTGAAAACGAAAGGTCACAGGTTTATATTTATCTTATTTATATATTACTTGTTTATTTATATATCATATAGATTTATAAATTATATATATTAATATTTATATTTGAGATGGAAAAACATGCTTTGTTGAATTCATTCTTAGATATTCATTTGCCGTGTCATTTGTATAAACAATCATTTTCGTAGAAAGGTTCCCAAATCTCAAAACAAGTATGAATGACTGCATGATATTGAAGCGTATTAATTTAGGATTTTTCTTTCTGCTTTAGATACTGCTTTGGATAAACTAAAGAATGCCTGGTTGCTGGGATTAACTTCACTAATTAATCAGCAAGAAGGACATTTAAGAAAATATGGTTTTTTTCATAGCTCTGCAACATGGCTGAAAAATCAGGTACAAACATCAGCACTGGATGTTAAAAGGTATTTTTAAAAACAGTATTGCTTTTTCACTTTTATCTAAGATTTATTAAATGGCTTAACATTTAAGTTAACTGTTGTGCCAAGCTGTAAATGCTTGATCCTAGATGCATGTGTAAGATATTACATTAAGATATTACATTCTGAAATGAATGTGAAACAAAGCATATTGTATGCTTTATTTGTGATAATACTAGTTGCTGTTCATGAAATCCATACTGGTTGATGTTCATGAAATCCATATTCGGGGAATTATGTACAGAAGTCTAACTGTAGCCTGATGATAAGAATGTTGCCCACATCTATGCAGTTATCTTATGTAAAATGTAAAATAAATCATGAGGGATTTCAACCAACCAATATTAATAAAATGGAAATGAAGGATAAAATAGATAAGGAGATGCTGTTCCATACAGAATTCCTTTCAAATCTATCGTAAAAATTGAAAAAGCCCCCCTGCTATTTGATCTTGAAGTGCAATTAATCAGCGAAAATTTGTAAAAGTGAGGGAACATCAAGGCAAGAGTGACTATAATATAGTAAACGTGTATAATATATATAATACCGTACATAGATACATAGAAAATAGGTGCATGAGTATGCCATTCGGCCCTTCGAGCCAGCACCGTCATTCAATGTGATCATGGATGATCATCCCCAATCAGTACCCCGTTCCTGCCTTCTCCCCACATCCCTTGATTCCGCTAGCCCTAAGAGCTCCATCTAACTCTCTTTTGAATGTATCCAGTGAATTGGCCTTCTGAGGCAGAGAATTCCACAAATTCACAATTCTCTGGGTATAAGAACTTTGAAGTTCTCCTCCTCTCTCCGATGAGAATTCAGCAACTTCTCTCCCTGCTTCCCCTCTGTGATTCCTCCTGCCCTCCGACTCTACGACCACGTCTTAACCCAGACCCTTTCTGTACCGCCCACTCCCCTGACATCAGTCCAAAGAAGGGTCTCGACCCGAAACGTCACCCATTCCTTCTCTCCAGAGATGCTGCCTGTCCCGCTGAGTTACTCCAGCATTTTGTGTCTATCCCCGATTGTCATATTATGAAAAGCACAATTGAGAGAGATGATTTACAAGGATAATTTTGGAAATGCAAGAGAATACACAGGTAAAAATGAATATGTTGGATCCCTTTTCTCTTGGAAAAAGGCTGAGGGGTGACCCAAGAATGGTGTTCATAGAATGGATATTGAGAAAATGTTTCCAGTTGTGAGAAAAAGCATAAATTAAAGTCATCAATGTAAGATAGCTGTAAGAAAACCGAGGGAAATAGGAAGAAATTTCTTTACACACAAGTGAGAATTTGGAACGATGTTAAAAGAACATTTGATGATTTGCATGTTAGAGGAGGAGGGATAGGAAATATGATGAGAACACTGTTCTGGCTTAAATAAGGTACCATGGTAGAAGGCTTAAGTGAACCATATCTATCTGCAGAGACTTGTTTCATTGAACAGCCTGGTTTTGTGTCATCCATCCTATGTAATCCTCCACAATACAAAATAGGCAAAATGTGCTTGTTACTATAGATAATAAACTAAACTCAACTCAACCCATTTATGTCATTTTGGCAAATGCCCGTGCTATCTTCATTCAATGCCACAATGCAATTAACCTTTTGCGATTATCCCCCTTCTTCTTTCCTGTTACATATCCATAACCCTATTTTCTATGAAGTGCCATGTTCTCACCTCTAGCATTACTCGTGTATTCATCAGTTTTTAAATAGATAATGCATCTGTGTATCTACGCTGAGCAATATGTATTCTGTTGACTCTCCACATCGTTGTTATTCATTTCCATCTTTCCATCTTATGCTGTAGACCACCAATATGATGTTTGGCAATGGATCAACCTGAAAATGTACTCAAACGTTTTTAAAACTCCAAGCTTAATTTCTCTAATGTCTGCATTGTGTCTTGTACCTTCAGTTCCTACTACCAATATACATTAAACCCTCATTATAACGGACCATAGGGGAGGGATTGGTGTCCATTCTTGCAGATTGTCCATTATAACTGAGTACGGTATTATTGTATGTAGTTGAAACAAAGAATGCAGATGATGGTTAATACGTAAAAGGACACAAAGTGCTAAAGTAACTCAGCGGTTCGGGCAGATCACCAGAGAACATGGATAGGTGATGTCTGGGCGGTTCTTCAGACTGATTCAGTCTGATGAGTTACTCCCACACTCTGTCGTTTCACCTTGAAACTAGCAGCCTATGTTGCTGGGCTGCAGCAGGGAGCACTTCTTCATCGGCTGCTGCATGGTCCAGTGACCCGGCTGTTGTTGCGGATCAAATTGTAGCCCGTGGGGACAGCTCTTTCTTCAGGCCGCTACCAACAACAGGCCACGCTCGGTCACTGTAGAGCTCCCTCCCCTCTTGCCAGCTGCCGCTTCCCAGGTGGAATTTGTTGACGACTCCGGGGGTGAAGGTGGTGGAGTTGGCAGTGGAGGCGTGGCGGGTGGGGAAAGAGACCGAGTGGACTGAGTACCAGGAGGAGGAGGGGGTGGTGGCAATGAGCGGACAAAGCAGATGGGAGGGAGCCCCATGGGGCCTGAAGAAAGCACTGTCCCCAGCAGCTACAGCGTGAGCCACAAAAACAGCCGCGTCAACAGTGGGTGAAGAAGGGCCTGCTGGTGTATCTTGTGATTCGGGATTTGTTGAGCTTCTGCTGCTGGAATAAGTTAAGTCGCACACCGTGATTAAGATCCAAAGACTTTATTAACGTTACAGCATAGGTAACTTCATCTTAGCACGTTACTCTAAAAGTGAGAGAGAAAGGGCAGGGAAGCTTTCTGTTAAACTAGTGGGCGTAGCTACAAAGTATGACTCATAACATGAGTCACTGATCTACAGGGTTGGTGTCGGAAAATGGGGCTCCAAGCAGCCGGGGAGGCGATGTGAGCCGGGGTGGCATCGGCAGGTCCGTCTGCTATATCCAAAATCCATTATAAAAGGGTCCGTTAAAACAAGAGTTTGCTGTAATTCAAACTAAATGCCATTTATGATCCACTGCAACTTTAACTCATCAACTGTGTCTTTCTATCCTCCTGTGGATGAAATTTAAAATACTCATCAATAGTTCCCTCTACACTCCTATTTTTGAGCTAAGAGTTAGTTCCTTTGGTGTCTCATGGTACTCTTACTCTCGCATCCTACTTTCCATTTATTGCACCTGCTCCATTTCCTGTTGTCATTTTGTGTTATAATCCCTAATGCCTCTACTGCAGTTTACACATTTACAAAGCATTTTGTAAACATATCCCTTCACCTAATTATTCTTCACCAATCCCAAAATTACTGAGGTACTCTAAAATAGCTTTCTTTGTGAAGACCAGTATAAACACAAATTTAAATCTGCCAAATAGCTTGGTGAAATTAGTATATTTACCTAAAGGTTATAAATACTTTTCCTCCAGAATGTTTATGAATAATCTAAATGCTTTGGCCCACTTTTACATATTTCAAATTATTTTCCTAGTTGTCGGTAGATAGGAGCAGGAAAAGGCCTCACACCTGCTCTACCATTCAATATGATCATGGCTGATCTGCCATTGGGTTCAATTCCCCTCTGTGCCAGAACCCCAAAGCTTGTGTACCCTGATCTTTCAAAGATGTGTCTTTACTTTAAATACTTTTATTAAGCTAACCTCCACACTCTAGTCAGAATTCCAGAAAATCGCCAAACTTTGTGAGTAGAAATTTTATCTACCTCCACTTCAAGAGTCAGGAGTGTTTACTTGTCACATGTACCAGCAAAGGAACAATAAACCTTTTACTCACTGCAGCTAAACAGGTCTGTTAATGCAATAACATGCAAATAAATGTATTATAAAATAAAATAATAACCATAATACTAGGTAACCATCATAGTACAAAAGGATCATAAAATATCATAGTTGTTGAGCTTAGTGTTGGGTGGGTGCTGGGAAAAGGTTTCTTGAACCTGGTGGTCAAATACATGATCTGTTTTCTATTTTCAAATACATAAGCAAATCATCATGAGTCATATTCAATCAAAATAATATGACCTGCCATCTGAATTTCTGAAATTTAGATGATATGATTAATTCAATCTGAATGGAAACGGGAAATTTCCATGGTTTAAAAGATTATTACCTGTAACAGTTATTGAACTATATTTTCTCCCATAATTAATTTTAAGACTTAGATTAAATGTATTGATAATTGCTTGTGGAGATTTGATTATTTGTGGCGATGAGATAACATCCTCATTTTTTCTCTTGAAAGTCTGCAGGTGCTTCTTTCCTGTGTTCATACTTTACTTGAAAAACTCCTGGAAGGAACTCGACCTCAGTCACTCAGTCATCTCAAAGTACTAGTTCAATGTATGACTCCAGACAATTCTGAGTGGGAAAATCTGAGGCAGAAACTTACTTTGCAGGTAATATCTAATCATCCAAGATATAAATGGCTTTTTTAATATATGCTTTTTTGAATCCTTCCTTGAATTTTTATTAATTGAAAATGTAGCTTTCATCAAGAATGAAAATTATCATGTCTGTTTGCAGTAACTGCATTAAGTTCTAATGTTTAGGTACATTTAGGTACATTTCTTAATAATGTATGAAAGTTTAATAATTTAAAAAAACGCTTTAATATGTGTTTTATTCACAGTGGCTGAGTAAAGTGTTGCTGAAGGAACAAATAAGTCTGAACAGGGATGTGGTATCCACTGGTTCTAATATTTACTCACCTGACAAAATACCAAATCATTTGTGCGCCACAACTTTATTATGCCACGTGTTATTGCAGATACAAGAAGCCAATATTTCTTTTGAACAGAAGGAAATTCACCCTGTCACATCCATATCACAAAGTTAGTTGGTACATGAATATAAATAAATGTCATTGTGTTTTTTGATAATTCATTAGAAACTTCAGTATGCATTAACTAATCTGAACTTAAATATGTGGAAAATGTCGCTGTCAATTACAAGAAATGCCTTGGTATTAGAAATAGGACAACCTAAAGAGTTTATGAAATGATATTTACACTTGCTAAAAAATACTGCAGTGCTCATAGTTTGGCCCTGGTCGATTACAATTAACCACCTCTTTATACAAAGTAAAGCAATTCAAAAGAAAGGAAATGAAAATACAAATTTAACAGTCCCAATGGAATAGCTTTTCTTCCAGTATTTATGCTAAACATTTAAAATGTATTCTAATCGATTAGCATTCTTCAATGTCTGTTCTGAATACATCTCAGATTTTCTTACAATCAAATCACTTTGATTTATGGATAGAATCAAAATTATTTAACAAAATTTGTGAACAGTCCTGATCCAGAAGATTCAATATCCTGAAATCACAATTTGACTTGATATTTATTTTTCCTTCATGTCTGTCTCCGTAAACTAAACAGAATTATAAATTTCAACTTGTGCAACATTGTCGCGAAAAACCTTATTGTTGTAAATTGAATCGTAAACCATAAATATGCCACATTGGAAGTAATATAACATTTCTGCTCATTTTCACTTTGGTAAATCCATGCTTACTGTCCTTGATTAAACACATATATCTGGATATACATTAACATTGGATCAATTTGTGCGTCAAATTCTCATGTGATATGATCAGCCAATCAAATAAATCATTCATGAAGTTCCTGCTTAAATCGATCCTGACAGATAATACCTCAAATTATTTTTAGTGAGTTCCTGGTCATTCTGGTTTTAGCAAATTAGAGTCAGACGAATTAAAACACTGTAAATTAAATGAAATTATCAATACTTCGCTCCCAATTTAACCCCTTAAGACTAAATCCCGCACTCCCCGGCCTTGTGCACTGTATGATTTCTCACAGCTGGAGATGGATCTATCTGCTCATATCAAATTGCAATTAACAAATCTACTTGTAGGTTTGTCATAACTGATTAAACATGATAAAATAATCACGTTATTGTTAGTCATGCATAAACCTTGCCTTTAAGTGTCTATAGGCTGTGCCATACAGCGCCATCTCTTATGATTTATAGAATTACAGTGCATAGACACTTGCATCTCGTAACTCCAACTAATGTGATTTATTGTAATCCTCCTATTACAGTTTAAATCTAGCTTTTATGGTCAGCCACTTAAATTACAATGAGACTCATATTTCTTTCCATTATTGAAAGCTCAATTAACTTTTTATTTTCACTATTACATGTCACCAGATGTATCAAATGGCTGATACTTTCATTTAATTGTATTTCTCACACTGATGGTTTATATTAATGAAGTAGTTGCTTTGCAAGATATTTATTTGTAATGAATAACAATTTTAAAAACGACTTCATAGGATTTTAAATCTACTTACTATGTTAGAAGAAGTAAGTTACTCGACTATAGTTCAAGCTAATGGTACAAAGCAGGGTACAAAGCAGGAAAAATACAAATTCCCTTTAATAAGAGCAGTTTAGTGCGTATTTGAATGAATGATATGCTTTATTTTGCATACAGCAGTACACAAGTATCACCACATGTCGGCACCACAAAAGTTACCAAAGTATAGGTTCTTTGTTATTTTAGTATCTGCTTCAACATACTGATTTAAAAATGAATTACCTTTCACATTGTGCATTGCTTTACGGTCAAATCTTTTAAAATGTATCTATTTTAGTTTCTTCATTTCAACATATAGGGTACAGTGCTATGAAGTTAGCCGGTTCCACAGCAACCTTCTCAGAGATGCCCCTTTAAAAATTATCTTGTTGCTCTTATATTATCATCCTTGTTTTATCTTTCCTTATTTCTGCCTTCACGGAGGCCCTTGCTGTCTTTCTGAGTAAGATAATCTTGTGAACAGCATCACACCCATTTTAATCCTATGAGTACTCAATGAGTTCTATAACAGATTTTGCAGTTGAGTCTTGAAAAATAGACACGTTCCAGGTTTGCTATTACAGAATTTTAATGACCCTGATGTACCGTGTCTCAGATGGTGAGCCAAACTTTATATTTCCCAAAGGTAATTGCTGCAGATTTAAAGGATTTATTCTGCTCTCTGGGATTTAGTTGGCCACCAGCCAAAAACATTCACCGAACAAATATGCCCAACATCTGACACCACACACGTGGCCTTATTTTTACAGGCTTCTTTAAATTTTAGGGTATTGGCACTTCATGACACCTCTTCATCTGGTGTGTTTACCATCAGTCCCACCTGTCATCATTCCTGATGGTAGCAGTTGATGGAATGGGAAGCATGTGAGCATTCATTTCCAATCACCAGTTCAGAACTTGTGATAGCAGAGATATAAATGTTTATGTTCTGCTCAAGGGCTGCATTTGGTGGCCATTTAGATTTTTCTGCAGAGTAAATGTTGATAAAGCGGCCTTTTCACGGGGCGAGTTGACGCAAGATGTCACAAGAGTGAAGAGGTCGTGGTCCAGCACGAGTCTCGCACGATATAACGGGGATAGATAAAGAGTTCCCACGGTACTCGGCATTTATGTTATTTGTGCGAGTGACTTGGCCGTTTCCCGAGCTTTCGCGTTAAATCTTGAATGAACATCGTGAACTACACGTGACACAAATGATGTAACTTTTTTTTTCACACACTATATATATCCTCCCTTGGTTGAATCGGCTCATTTGGAGACATGCCTATACTAAATAATTTCGAGTACAGGATGTTGGTTTTTTTTCATTGACGCGCTGCATGCAGCTGCCCACTATGTGCATCGAAAACGCTTGCTTGAAGGCAGAAGGGAGAGATTAATTAAAAAGAGAATTAAGAGGAAGTCTCACTGGGTGAAGCCCATCTTTCAACGGAGAGCTCAATTTGGACAATTTGAGCAACTGCTTAATGTGCTGTGCGAAGAGGATACAAGTGCATTCAAAAACTTTGTCAGAATTTCACCCGAGCTCTTTAATGAGTTAAAGAATAATTTGGGACCTCTGCTGAAGAAGACTGACACTGTAATGAGAAAAGCACTGGAACCAGGGTTGCGCATAGCAATCACCCTCCGCTACTTGGCCTCAGGCGATTCTTATACAAGTCTATACAACTCCAGCTTTTTGTGTCTGTCTTCGGTTTAAACCAGCATGTGCAGGTCACTCCTTACACGGGTCTCTGTACAACATTGATTGGTAGCGTTCCGGACCCCTGGACCCGAGGACTCCGACCTCTATCTCTCAAAGAAGGACATGTGAAAAATTTCTCACGGACCATAAAAATGCGTAACCTTTCAGTAAAGTCCCTTTTAAAGTCCCTTTTAAAGATTATAGTTATTTTCTTGAATCTCTTTAACATAACTCATGAATAAGTTGATGTCCATATGCGGATGTAAATCTTTATTTTTATTTATTTTTTAAATTCAATCCCACAGAAGATAATTTTTAATCACCTTCTGTCCCCTCTGTCCAGCTTCCGGGTTCACCGTTCGCAGGAGTTCCCACGGTACCCGCAAGAGTTATTACGGATATCGCACTGGCCACTACGTTCATATAATGTTGCAATACTCAACCACAAGTGTACAAGTCAATCTTGGAGAAATTCAAACTTTCTTGAATTTTCTCCCGAGTGACCAAGTTACACGATGACCTGCCGTTAGCGCTACGGTGGTCCACGGTGGTCCACGAATGCCGTACTGTTATCGCACGAGGTTCCCACGATGTTAAACTCCGGTTAACTCTTGCGTCAAGTCGCCCCGTGAAAAGGCCGCTTAAGCAAGACGGTGATTTCACTTAAAAAATATATTTCCTCACTTACGGACAGATTTTCTCAACATTTTCAGTGTTCATGTACAATGGTAAGGTAGTAATAAAACATGAAAAGGTAATAAGACACCTGTTAGTCTCCTAAATAATTAAGTAACTAGCTAAAAGTGGTTAAATGACTGGCTGCAGAAATTCTCATCACGTTTAAACATTATATGAATGTGTGCTTGAAGAGCCAATATCTACATGGTCACAGATCTTGGCTGAAAGGTGGGATTAGGTTGGATAGCTCTTTTTCAAATGGCACAGATCAAAATATCTCCTTTGTCGTATAATTTCTATTATTCTAACATTTAAAATTACTTGGTGTAATATTTAATTTTTGGGAGTTCATAGATGTAATGTTGATAGATTTGATGTTTTTATGTATGTTTCGTGCTAGTTGTTTGGCTTGTCCTTTAGATTGATGCTGATCTGACTTAGTTTATTGCTTCAAATATTGTGATAGCTTTGTAACAATGATGTAAACTAATAGGAACGGTGGTGGACTGTCTTATTTTACATAAAATATATATTAAAATGTTCTAATTTTGTTCATCATTTTGGTAGTTGCTGCAGAGATGTTCTACGCTTTGCAGTGGTGTGAAGAAATGAAAGACTTTTGTCCTACGATTTCTATATATCATGAACTACTACTGCACTTTGACATTATTCAGCAGCTGAAGAAAGCCTGTAGCGCAACATGGGAAATTCTCTTTAGCAGGTACTAAAATTGATTTTCTGGTTTAACTTACCTTTTCATTGCAATAAAATCTAATGAATACATCAAGATTACAAGCACATAACTTTAAGGGGAACATTTATTTCCCTTTAAAAGAGTCAAGATGATATTGATGGTGACAAACATGCCAGACTACACTAATAATCAGTGTATCCACCATGGAACCATTCTCCGTTGAAAATAGGTGTTAAATAAGACTATACTGCCCCTATACTTTTTTTTCAATCTTTCATGTCACATCACCGACAAGCTTTCCACTGGAGTGAGAAAGTTGTATAACCTGAGACGGCTACGCTTCAGATCCAAGTTACCTATACTTCAATAGTTAATCAGCGGTATGCTGATGACATTAATATTTGCTGAAAACCAAGCCATTGCTGACACATTTATTGATGAATAGTAGTGGATGGGCATAACACTAGGCATCCACAAAACAAAGGTTGTATGCTACAAGCACAAATACCTGTTGCCCTACGTCACTCTGCCTTCCAATGTTTAAGGGTTGTGGTGAGATACTGGCAAATCTAGACAAGTTCTTGCATCTCAGAAGCCATGTTTTGGTGATGATATGAAATTCATTGCCCACTTCACTGTGCCCGTACAGCCGTTTAGATGATTGAGGATAAGATAGTTGAAGACAGAGATCTCAAAACTGGCACAAAACTACCTGAAAAAATATTGTCAACGCTGTCCCCCCCCCCCCCCCCCTTGCAAAATCCATGAAGTTCATTGGAAGGACAGGCAAACCAATGTCCATGTCCACTTCCAGGCCAGAATCCATACTTTTGAGGCCCTAGTTTTACTTCGTTGGCTAAGTTTCTCAGCCACATTGGTTGCAGTGACAGATGTCGCAAGTTTGGAAGGTGCTGTCAGAGAAACCCAGTGAGCAATTGGAATGCATTTTGTAGATGACACATACTGCGGACATTGTGCAGCAATGGTGCAGGGAATTTAAGCGCATGGCGGTGGATGGGGATACTAATTTAGTGGACTGCTTTCTCCTGGATGGCGTTGAGCTTCTTGATATTTGAAAGTTATCAGGTGCGAATGTGGCATATATGAGAACTACGGACTCTTCCACAGAAGGGGTCAGTGATAGCCAAATGGGTGTTAGTTTATGAAGTGGTCCATTTCTAATGCTGTTCTTGGAAGAGCTTTATTGTTCTTTCAAATTCGAGGCCTTAAGATTATTAAAACTAAAACCAAGTGACACTTCTCTACTTTGACTGATCATGGGCCAGCCATTCCAAGAGTCAGTGAGGATGTTGCATTTCTTCAAGGAAGTTGCCCGACCCAAAACATCGACTATCCATGTTCTCCAGAGATGCTATCTGATTCGCTGAGTCACTCCATCACTTTGAACCTTTCCTTGAATCTATTCCCTTGTCTACCTGTCATTGGTTGTCTGGTGTAGGACATATGAATGGTGTAGCCAGAGAAACTTAGCCAACAAAGTAAAACTAGGGCTGCAAAAGTATGGATTCTGGCCTGGAGTGGACATGGACATTGGTTTGCCTGTCCTTCAATGAACTTCATGGATTTTGCAAGGGGTGGGGGGGGGACAGCGTTGACAATATTTTTTCAGGTAGTTTTGTGCCAGTTTTGAGATCTCTGTCTTCAACTATCTTATCCTCAATCATCTAAACGGCTGTACGGGCATAGTGAAATGGGCAATGAATTTCATATCATCACCAAAACATGGCTTCTGAGATGCAAGAACTTGTCTAGATTTGCCAGTATCTCACCACAACCCTTAAACATTGGAAGGCAGAGTGACGTAGGGCAACAGGTATTTGTTGCTTGTAGCATACAACCTTTGTTTTGTGGATGCCTAGTGTTATGCCCATCCACTACTATTCATCAATAAATGTGTCAGCAATTGCTTGGTTTTCAGCAAATATTAATGTCATCAGCATACCGCTGATTAACTATTGAAGTATAGGTAACTTGGATCTGAAGTGTAGCCGTCTCAGGTTATACAGCTTTCTCACTCCAGTGGAAAGCTTGTTGGTGATGTGACATGAAAGATTGAAAAAAAAGTATAGGGGCAGTATAGTCTTATTTAACACCTATTTTCAACTCGAGAGAGAGAGAGAGCAGTTAATGTTGGGTAATAAAGGCTGATCTTGCCCACTACATCGTGAACCTAACACATGAATTCAGTTATAGAAACAATCAAGCAAATACGTTTGCTTAGGATGCTGCTGATGACCCCTTATAAAAGCAAATTTATTCTCTGTTAATGATCTCATAGACCCATCTAAGTACACTGGTCTTTACAATGGGTTAATTTACAATTTTGAATGGAATATTTGCTGCTAGTTGAATTCTTTGTTTGAATTGTTGCGAGAACTATTCCAGGAATCTGACCTATTGACAACATAGCTGCAATGATAACATTCCACGATTAGATGGACTATGACTTACAAAAAAAACTTGGAGGGGATATTATTCCCACCATATTGCTGTTCTTAGTTTTGGCATTAAGGTTGAGCATGGAGCTTTTTAAAAAAAAAATCATTTCTTGAGACATTGCTAAACAAAATTCAGCGATAGACACCAGTCCAATTATAGATATCAAATATCTAATGGACTTGCAAAAATAGATTTTTTTTTGTTTATTCTGTGATTGCAGAAAGTTGAAAAGGAAATGCAAGAAAACAGGCACTGTCAATGTAAAGGATCTCATTTTTCAGCTATGATCCAATTCTGCATGAATAATAGAATAATCAGAAATACTTAACAAGGTTATAGAGTCATAGTCATACAGCATGGAAACGGGCTCTTTGGTCCAACTTGTCCCTGCTGACCAAGATGCCCCATCTACACGTCCCATCTGTCTGCATTTGACCCGTATCCCTCTTAACCTTTCCTATCCACGTACCTGTCCAAATGTAATTTAAATATTATTATGGAAGTGGTGCGTGTGCAGATGTGAGATGTCGCTATTTAGAGCATACTGCACACCACTCTACACTGCGCACCTGTGGTCGAACTATGGAAAGACAAGTTTGCAGAGACTAAAGGTGGCATATAACGATGCCATGAGAACACTGCTAAGGAAACCTAGATGGTGTAGTGCCAGTAATATGTTTGTGGCTGCAGGAGTCAGTACTTTAGAAGCTATCCTAAGACATCACATGTATAAATTCATTTGCAGGATAAATGACTCTAAAAATATAATTATTGTGGCCTTGTCAAACATAAGGGTCAGCACTACACGCTACGAATCCCAGCTGTGGAGACACTGGGATCGTTGTCTCGTTGTAGGACATTGATCATTCTTTTAATCTGGATTTTTAACTTATGTATTGTGGTTTTTAAAAAATATATAATTTATGATGCTTTTATAAGTGATATACTAAGATTTTATATGTACTTTATGATATTTAAAATGCAAAGCATTTTTTAATGTAATGTTGCCCCTTGTCTGGACCTCGAGTCTGTAATAAAGTTTATTATTTATTATTATTATTATTATTATTATTATAGTACCTGCCTCAATTGCCTCCTCTGGGCAGCTCGTTCCTTGTGCCCACCACACTGTGTGAAAAAGGTGCCATATGGATCATTTAAATTTATTCCTCTCTATTCTTTAAACCTATGTCCTCTGGTTCTTAATTCCCCTACTCTGGGTAAAAGACTCTGTGCATTCACCCTATCTATTCACCCCTTAATCTTATACACCTCTATAACATCGGCCTTCACCCTCCTCCGCTCTGAGAAATATAGTCCTAGGCTGCCCAACTTCTCAGCAATCCGTCTTGGCAATATCCTCATAAATCTTCTCTGCACTCTTTCCATTCTAATAACATCATTCCTACAATAGGGTGACCAAAACTGAACACAATACTCCAAATGCAGCCTCGCCAATATCTTGTACCGCTGTAACATAGCATTCCAACTTCTATACTCAATACCCTGACTGATGAAGGTCAATGTACTAAAAGCCTTCCTGATCTCCCTGTCTATACATGACACCGCTTTCAAGAAACTATGCACCTATACTCTTAGGTCCACCTGCTCTACAATACTCTCCAGGACCCTGCCATTCACTGCGAAGGTCCTGCCCTGGTTTGACTTCCCGAAATGCAACATCTTGCACTTATCTGCATTAAACTCTATTAACCATTCCTCAGTCCACTTGCCCAACTGATCAACATACCGCTGACATTTTTGATAACCATTTTTGCTATTTATGATACCACCTACTTTATTGTCTTCAAGCCTTCTACATTCACATCCAATCATTGATATAAACCATGAACAGCAATGGGCCTAACACCAATCCCAGAGACATACCCCCTAGTCACATGTTTATGTTCATAAAACAGATTGCTTGTGTTGACCATTATTCAGTCACAAAAGAGTAAGTGGACATGATTAAAAATAATGCATTTTATTTAAAATCAATAACATTTGTATATTAAGAATGATATGTTATAAAATCAATCTCTTGAAGATAAGTGATAATGTAATATTTATGTAACATTGTAATAACTCATTTGACATTGAGTAGAACAAGTAGAAGCAGAATAAAAATCTTAATTTATCTATAAATGGAATTATTTTGTCAGACTGAATGTTCTTCATCTCTAAAATATTTGATCAACAGAGGAAGTTAAAGTTGTACATTATAAGATTTTCTCATTGGTTTATATAAAAGATCAGTAAAACAGAAATATATTTTTGCTCCTGGAATGTGTTTCACCATTTATCTCAATGTAATTCATCTGCCATTTCATGTCACACAAATCTACAATATACAAGCACAAGAAATATATATATATTTTTTTTTTCAAACAGGTCATTAGAGAAAGGGTTACTCTGGGCTTTAACCACTTCTGAGTATATTGCTGAAACCAAATTGGATAGTAGTTACAACCTAAAACAACTGTATGGTACTGTGGAAAGGTAAGAATTGTTCAAGAACTTTTGTCAGTTGTTGGTTAAATTACATGCATTGTCTCTCAACCTTTATTAGTGCTGGTTCTTTGTGAACTTGAGGGAGTGGCTATATTAGTTATATTGCCTTTTGTTTATTCCGAAAGAAATAATTGGATTCAGAACCTTGAATATTTCACTGAGTACAAATCAATTTTACATGGCTTTGCTCATGGCATATATACTTTTTGTACTAATTTGTGAATTGTATTGTAACACACATTCACTGATGGAAAAACTGTTTTTTTTATTCTAAGAGTTAGAATATCAAAAATATATACTGAGTCAATAGCACTATCACTCTGCTATTTATTTATTGCAGAGGGATATGTCACAGAATCAAACTTGCTTACCTTTTACCTTTTTTACCTCTTTAAAAAAAATCATGAATGCAGCTATCCTTGTTATTGTAATACTTAGTTCCAGTAACCTCTTTTTCTTATTGAGCCATTCCTATTGAGTATTCCCATTGAGTATTCCTATTGATTTTACTTATTCTGTTTGCACTCGCTTTGCTTGGGCCCAAATTCATTTGTTGCCAGCTGTTCCATCCATACTTACTGTGTGTGGAAGGGATGAGGAATTTAGCGTAGCCCAGGTTCCTTACAAATTTGATCCTTTGTCATTGGTATTCTTTGTGGAGCTGCCATCCCCAAAAACATATGGATGGTCAATTGATGTGGGGTGCTTTGTGCCAACTCCTATGTTCTCAATTTAGAATGTCAGTCATTGAGCATGGGTCTGCCCTTTAAATTTCATGGCTGTTTCTATGCTTCCTTGGTGCAGCTATGGATTCATGGAAGTAAGTACACTCCTTTCTGTGGATGAATAATTTTGGACAGTTTCAAAAGTATAACTGTATTGGAAGTACAAGCAAAGTTCCTGCTAAGTTGGGATATTGGTGTTGTGAGATGATTTACTTGTAATTCTTTGCCTGAAAGAATTAAACAGTTTCGCTGAAGTATTGGCACTTACTTTTTTGTCTTTACTAAAACATTTGAATTTCCTATTCCAGATTTTTCCCTTTGACTGAAGCAAGTCTGCATACAATCCAGAATATTATTCCATCGCTGCTTCAGGAAGACAAAGATCTTCTTTTGTTCCAATGTATTGCAAAACTTTCTACGAGCGAGGGTTCAGAAATTACAAGTATTGATGGTCAGTAATTTGCTTTATTCTTTCAATATCATAACATACTTCTTTAAAAGAAGTTGGGGGGAGGGTGCACAATGGTTCGACCTGCTGTCTCACGAATCTAGGGATCCGTATTTAATTCTGAAATTGGGCTCTCTGTGTAATCACATGGGTTTCCATTGGATATGCTCCCATATCCCTAAGATGTACTCTTGGATTAATTGGCTACATTAAATCACCTCAAGAGTTGGGAGTGTTTCATAACCATGTGCATTTGAAATTCTTGCTGCAGTTTTATAGGAACATTAATGATACATCACAACGGATAATTTATTGTATTATTGATTACTGTATATAGTTATACTGGGTAATCAGATCAAGACAATGCATTCAAAAGTATATGGTGCAATCTAAACAAAGCCCAGAGTAGATCATTGCTGAAATGGGCTTGTGGTTAGGGTTGTGCAATATAGATGGTTGTTAGAAAGAAGCAGTTTTTGAACCTGGAGGTTATGGTTCTTAGACTCCCATTCCTTCTTCCTGATGGTAGCAGCGAGATGAGAACGTAGTTAGTTTAATTTAGAGGTACAGTACGGAAACAGGCCCTTTGGCCCACTAAGTCTGCGTCGACCAGCAATTCCCGTACAGTAGCCCTATCCGACACTCTAGGACAGTTTCCTTTTTACTGAAGCCAATTAATCTACAAGTCTATGGAGTGTGGAAGGAAACCGGGGCACCTGAGGAAAGCCGTTGTGGTCACAGGGAGAACGTACAAACCTCTACAAAAACCATTCATTGTCACGATCGAACTCGGGTCTCTGGCGCTGTAAGGCAGCAACTCTACCTCTGCGCTCCCGTGCCGCCCAGTTTCTTCTTTTAGGCAGCACTTTCTGCAGATCCCCTCGATGGTGAGGCGGTCATTACCCATGATGGACCGGACAACATCTACCACATTCTGCCACCTTCTTCATTCTTGGGTGTTCGAGTTACTTAGCCAGGTGGTGATGCAACCAGTCAGTATACTCTCTACAATACACCTACAGAAGTCCGATAAAGTATTCAGCAACATGTAGTGCAGGTTATCCTCTGTACACCTGTAGATGTTCAAGAGAACATTCATAGACATACTGAATCTTCTCAATTTTACACTGAAGTGAAGGTGTTGATGGATTTTCTTTATGATTGCCTTGGTCTACTGGACCCAGGACAGATTTTCAGAGATGCCCAGGAACTTGAAGTTATTGACTATCTCTAATTGACTTTCTCCATCGCCAACCTGTTGATGAAGACTGGTTTTGAAACTTAGGTTTTCCCCTTCTAAAGTCAACATCAGCTTTTTGATTTTGCTGACATTGAGAGTAAGGTGGTTGTTCAGGCACTATTCAATCAGATGATCTATCTCCCTCCTGTACTTTGACTCATCATTCCCTATTATGTGTCCAACAATGCTGGTATCATCAGTACCAGTTTTCAAAATATTTTGACAGAAGAGATAATATTGAAACATTTCCTCATGCTTTTTTTTTATCCTTGCTGCTTGTTATCTTTAACTTTTAATAAACGTGGTTATCCAAAGTTCGAATGCATGTTCATGCTACTATTCCGGTCGCTGACGAGCATTGGCTCAGAGTAAACAGTGCTTTGAATTTTCAATTCTCTTCCTTGTGTTTAAATTTATTTATTATTCTTCCTTTTCTCTTTCCTTCATGCTTCAGGTACCTTGATTGTCCCAGGATTTAATTCATTTATTAATTCTTCCTCTTTGAACCACAAGCTCCATAGAAGTTCCTTCTTATCCCCACGTTATCTTCTTATCAGTCAATAGCATTCAACCATTTTCAAAAAGTGCAAATGGCTGTCACCCCAAACTGGTTTCCTGCATATTTCATATTTCATTGATGAGGATAATCATTGTTTCATCATTGCCATGTGTCAATGTGTCTTAGACTTGCTCACAATTATGTAGCGTTTAACCAAATACTTCACACATAGAGATTTTGAATTTGTTAAAATCAAGTTCATTGTCAGACCTTTTTAGGGAGGCTGTAATCCTTGTATAACCAGTGAAGTTAGAGCATTGACGTACACAGAGAACTGAATATTGTGCATTTTATTTATTTTTTGTTACTTTAATTAAATGTTATACATTCTAGATGTGGACAGGAGATGGCAGCAGTATTTTACCGTCCAAAACGTTTTTTTCTTAATGGGGAAAATATACTATTGGCGTATTAGGTGGAGATGTGGGGCCTAAACAACATGTGATAAACTTAGCATGTATTGCAAAAGGGTGCCAATCCATTCATTTGAAATTTAATTTGAAAGTAAGAGGTCTAATCGGAAATATTTTATTACAGTCTCAATAGAACATGCAAACTATGCAAAATATATCATTTGTTCAGCTATCTTGCGGCATCATATCTTCTGTATTTCATGCTTCAAAATATTGGCACTGAAACAATGCAAACTGATGACAAATTAAGTTATGTTAATAAGTAAAGGAAATGAATAATACAAAAAGATATTCCATCAGGGGCTTCCACAAGATAGTAAACAAAGGCAATATATAATTCTGCTGAACAGAACAAGAAATCTAAAGCTCTCATCAGGGCTGTGATAAGCTTTCTCATTTTAGCCACGGGATCGTAGGAACACCTTTGTTGACCTTTGTGACCTTGAGCAGAATATATGAATTAAACCATGACTTCATTCCTGTTTGATACCCAGTGTAAACAAGTGCATGGACATTGTATGGTGTATAAGTCAGCTTTAATCATCAGTCATAGTGTCACAGTACAATACATGTAAGTTCCACTCTACCACAAGTGCGACTACGTAATATAGGAAGTGAGTGTTAATATGAAGTGTTCAATAGAGTGGAATTAGTGGTAGTACATTACTCTGATTGGTTCACATGCAATAACCAATCTACACCCAGTGACCCCCTCGTGATTGAAAATGGCAAATGTAAAAAAGATGAGCTTGATTGTACTGGCCCGTTGTTTTCTCCCAGAACATCAAATATATGCAGATTTTGTTGGCAGTACTGCCTGATATTATAAGATTATAATACATTAATGAGCAGCATGGGACAGTTTAGAATCCTAGTCATTGTAAATAAATGTGTGCATACCAAAAAGGATTTCTGCAAGTAGATGTAATATGCATTAATTGTTGGTTCACTAGATAATTTGTTGATAGAATAGCTACCCCTCCCTGAAAGTTGTAACCCAAAAATATTTCTTCTGGATTTTTCTGACTGATGTGTTTTACAAAAATGTTTGCAAATAAATGATGTAGAATTGGAGTACAGAATAGACATTCAACCCAAATGCCCATGTTAGTATTTATAATCTAGATTTTGTCTTGTAAATATCCTTCCTCTCTTCCTCATATACTTTCCAATCTTTCCCTTACGATAATTGAAATGATTCACCACAACAACTCATTTTGTACAATACAACAATACAATACAATACGGTTTATTTGTCACATTGCACATAAAGTGCAAGTGAAATGAATATGTCAGCAGCAGTACAATGATAAAGAACACACACAAAAACACAATAAAAATTTAACATAAACATCCACCACAGCATTCATCACTGTGGTGGAAGGCACACAATTTGGCCAGTCCTCCTCCATTTTCCCCCGTGATCGGGACCTCAACCCTCCGCAGCCGTTGCTGCGGGCGTCCAGATGGTAAAAGGACAAGGTACAAGTCCAGGTAAGTCCAGGATCGGCTCTTCCCCACCGGAGACCGCGGCTTTAAGTTGGTGTAGGCCGCAGGCCGGCGGTCGAGATTTAAAGTTTAAAGTTCCCGCCGAGCTGCAGCCAGAAGCACCGCAGACCGCAGGGCCGGCGGTCGAAGCTCCCCTCCAGGGGTGATGGTAAGTCGCCACCGCGCCCGCGGTAGAAGTTGGCCGCGGGCCGGCAGTGATGGCTTCTTCTTCCCCCGGGTCCCCCATGAGGGATCCCGGGCTGTAGACGCCGCGCCAGCTGGAGCTGTGCTGACCGCGTGCGGCTTCAGGCTACCGGCTGCCCCGGGCCAGCGAAATGGAGCGCTCCCCTCCAGCGAGGGCTCACCCGCTCCACGCCGAGAGTCCACGCTGCGCCCGCCGCTGAAGCCCCGGGCGCGTCTCCGGGAAAGGCCGCGCCGATCCTTGCTGTTAGGCCACGGGGGAGGCGACATGGAAAAAGTCGCCTCTCCATGGAGGAGGCGGCCGAAACGGTTTCCCCCACACCACCCCCAACACAAAACACACAAAGAAACATTAAAAACATACTTAAAAACATACTAAAAAAAAAGTTTGACCCGGGGTAAAGATGCGGGGAGGGCAGGAGCGTTGAGAAGGAGGGGGTCGGGGATCATGCCAGCAATGCTCCAGCAATCACTTGCCGCAATGCTCCTGGCGCGGAGCCACCGCTTTGTGGCCGGGGCGAGAAGTAGCTCGGGTGGCTGCGAGCGGCCGCCGGGACCAGACAGTGGAACCGGCCACTACCTCAGCTCCTTCTGCGGGCCACCGTTCACCTCTGGCAGTGCTCTCCGTCTGAAAACCTCCCTCCTGCCGCTCGCCGGCCTCACTCATGTCAGCTGCTTTCCTCAAATCCTCAAATTCCAACAGCGCAATCAAGGGACCAATTGAGGTTACTCGGCTGTCGGAATTTAAGGATTTGCGGGAAGCAGCTGACATGAGCGAAGCCGGCGAGTGGCAGGTGAGAGATGTTCAGACGGAAAGCACTGCCAGAGGTGAGCGGGCCGGCAGTAGGTGCTGAATGGCGACCAGTTCCGCTGCCCTGTCCCGAGGCCGCTCGCAGCCACCCGAGCTGCTTCCCTCCCCAGCCGTAATGCGGTGGCTCCACGCCCGGAGCGCCGGGCAGCGGTGAGGTAGTGAGTTACTGGCATGATCCCCGACCCCCTCCTTCTCAATGCTCCTGCCCTCCCCGCAACTTTACCCCTGGCCAGACTCCCCACACGCTGTGAATGGAACTCTCCCCCCAATTTGTCCCTTGAACAAGTATTGTCATTCAATAAGATCACAACTGATTCAACTTGTTCCGATGTGCTACCGTTTTTCTCACCATCTCTCCACCTGCCGTCACCCCCCACCCATTCAGTAATTCAGAATGAAGGAGATTTGGAAGCCTTGGGCAAATTGCTTTCTTTCTTTTTTCTTTTTTGAGCGTGAAAAATTCTATGTCCCACCAGCCTTCTTTCAAAATTTAGCAACTCAAAATGGGGGTGCGTTTTCATTGCGGGGAACTTTATTAAGAGATTTGGCTTTGAGTTTGTCGTGTATTATTTAGTGGCACTATCCATATTATTTTTCTTCTTTACTTTTTTAATATATTTCTAACCTGTTTATGTTACTGATTACCAGGTCTAAAGTCATCTCCATTTTTAACTTCTGTCCTTTTCTCCAATGCTAGATCTTGTGCACATCTCCTAAAACTCCCCTGTGGCTTCTTTGCATCAGATCAACCTTTTGGATAAAATCTCTTCTTGTTTAAATAATTATTTTCATCAATCTTGTAAAGAAGTGAAGTCTGACACACTTGTAACTTTACTAATTGTTTAATGAGCACTCGGGTTAAACACATTCCAGCACTGACTACTAGCAGTCTATAACCGTGCTGGAACCAAGAGAGCGTGAGAGAGATAGAGAGAGTTATTATACTTGACAACTAAGGCGTGGTTAGTGGTACTGAGGTAGCTATATTATTGGTTGCATGCATGGACCATCTACATCCTTCCCCTTAGAAATCAAAACAGGATTAGAGCCGTGGCAATGTAACAGCACAGGGCATGCGAGATTAAGCAAAGTCGCCGTAGCGAACAGGCGGCTTGACAATGCGACCCGAACGCGTGCGTACAATACCTTCCCCCCCCCCCCCCCATCGGAAAGAAGAGTGGGCGTAGTGGAGGCAGGCGAGAAAGTTAAAGCAGGATCAAGCGCAGCCGAAGCTGGAAAGACAGGAGGAGGAGGTGAACGCAGAGGAGGTGAAGGCACCCGGACAAAACCAGGCGGCTGAGGAGGAGGAGAAGAATGCAAAGGAGGAGGAGATCGCAGCAGCGGAGGGGTAAGCGGCATGCGGGGAACAGCAGGGAGATCGGCAGTGACAGGCTGGAACGGCAGCGGAGGAGCATAAGGACCCGCAGGTGCAGGCTTCGGCTCGTTAACGGCCAGTAGGTGTTGACGGCTCCGGCGATAGACAGTCCCTTCATAGTCCACCAGGTAAGATCTAGGGGAGTCAGCCATACCGACCACGGTCGCGAGGCGGGAATAGCCGGTGGTAGAGTGCATCCGAACGACTTGGCCTGGCAGTAGAGGGGACAGGGGGCGGCAGGACTTGGCGTGGGAACGCCGTTGGCTCTCATGCTTCTGGTCAATCCGCTGTTGGACAGTGGCAGGCTCGAGCACTTTGGGTAGCAGGGCTTGTTGGGCGATTGGCATTAAACGCTGGGCAGGGGAACCCATGGCTGGGTCCCGGGAGATGTTTCGTCTGTTGAATAAGCCCAGGTAAAAGTCGCAGTTGGACAGGCGCGACTGCTCCAGCAGAGCCTTAGCACTCCGCACAGCCCGTTCGGCCAGGCCATTGCTCTGAGGATACTCAGGGCTACTGGTGTAGTGATGAAAGTTCCACCTGGCAGCGAAAGCTTTGAATTCTGCGCTAGTGAATTGCCGACCGTTGTCGGTCTGCAAGCGCACAGGGGCACCGAAAGTTGCGAAGTGCTTGCGCAGCCTGCTGATGACCATCTCGGAGGTGATGAAGGGAAGTATGTCCACCTCAAACCAGTTGGAATACGAGTCGACCAGGACGAGAAACTGCTTGCCCCGCCATTCGAATATGTCAGCAGCCAGCGATGTCCAGGACATAGTAGGCGCGGCTGCTGCAAAAGAGGCTGGCGCTGCTGGTGTGGGGCAAGGTTGTTGCAGGAGGGACAGGAGGACACTTTATCCCTGATGTATTTGGCCATACCGGGCCAGTAGAATTGTCCTTGGGCATGAGAAATAGTAGCATCGACCCCGGGATGACCATTGTGGGCAGCATTGAAGTACAGATCGTAAAAGGGAGGCAGGGACCACGACCTTGTGGCCCTTGACGATGACACCGTCTTGGATAACCAGTTCATCACGGACGAGGAAGAAAGGGTGCGCCTGTCGGGCCACCCACGCTTGATAACGGCTGCGAGCTGCTGCAACGCAGGGTCAGCGGCGGTGTGCTCGATCAGGCACTGTAGCTGCTTGGTTGGGACAAAGTTAACGTTCAGCACCAGCAGGTCCTCCTGCTCGTAGGGGTGACGGTCGTAGGAGGCCAGTGGGGCACGAGACAGGGTGTCTGCCACATGCATCTCAGTGTCCTTCTTGTAAACAATGTTGAAATCAAAACGCTGGAGCTGCAGCATCATGCGCTGAAGCCTGGCGGGGGCAATATGTATAGGTTTGTTGAGGATAGTCACCAATGACTGGTGGTCCGTTTCGACTGTAAATTTGCTGCCAAAGAGGAAGTCTTTGAACTTGGAGCAGGCGAACACCACCGCCAGAAGCTCCTTCTCGATCTGAGCATACCTTTGCTCCGTATCGGTCATGGGGGCATACGAGACTGGTAGCAGCGATCCGTCGTCATAGAGCCGCAGGCAGTTAGCACCTAGTCCAAAACGGGAGGCATCGCAGGTAACAACAATGGAACGGCGCAGGTCAAAGAATCTTAGAGTCGGGGTGCAGGTCAACTTAGACTTCAGCCATTCAAAAGCCTGCTGGTGTTGTGGAAACCAGGACCAGGCAGTGTCCTTTCTTGTTAGCTGTCTCAGGGACGAGCTTAGTTCACTGAGATTTGGGATGAACGTCCCCAGATAGTTGACCATGCCCAGGAATCGCTGCAAGCTGAGGACGTCGGTGGGGGCTGACATCTGGGAGATAGCATTTGGCTTTTGCGGGTCTGGCTTCAGACCGTTAGAAGTGAAGATGTGCCCGACATAAGGCACTTCGGATACGCGGAACCGGCATTTTTTTTCGTTCAGTTTCAAATTGATCTGTCGGGCCCGGAGGTTCTTGTCATGTTCAGCAGTGTTTTTCCCGTAGACTAGGATATCATCCACGATGATGGCACACGGCATGCCAGCAAACAGCTGTTCCATGGATTGCTGAAACACCTCGCTGGCAGAGCTAATACCAAATGGCATCCGTAAGAACTTGAATCTGCCATATGGAGTGGCAGACGTTGTCAGGTCGGAGGAGCGTTTGTCGAGAGGTATTTGCCAGAAAGAGCTCTTGGCATCAAGCACCGAGAAAACCGTGGCCTGGCCGACTTGAGCTGCAACGTCTTCCATGGTTCTCATAGGGTAGTGTGGACGCCTTATCGCGAGGTTCAGATCCTTCGGATTGATGCACACCCATATCTCGTTCTTGTCCTTTTTTAGGGTGGCGACCATGGTGGAGACCCAGTCAGTGGGCTCGCTGACCGCTTCCAGCACTCCCATCGCAACCATGTTCTTCAGCATACTCAACTTTCTCCTTCATAGCGAGGGATATTCTGTGTGGTGCACGGACCACGGGCACCACTTTCGGGTCGGTGGCGATTTTGTAAACCAGTGGTAGCTTGCCCAGCTCATTGTCGAACAGGTCCGGGTATTCAGACGTAGGATTCAGCAACATCTGTACTTCGTTGACGGTGCGATCAAAGGACACCAGTCCTAGGTCTTGGCATGCCTGGTTGCCCAACAGAGTCACACAGTCATAGTCGAGAACATAGAATAGGAGCGGCCGCGATAACTTCTGCAGTACACAGGTGAAAGTGGCCTTCCCCACAGGTTTCAGCACCTCACCCCCATAAGCATGTAAAGTCGAACGGTCTGCGATCAGCAGCTCATTAAGTCTAATCTTCTTGAACAGGCTTGTTGACATAACATTGACTTTTGCCCCAGTATCGAGCTTCGCAGAGAAAGAATGATTGTTGACACTAACGAGGACCGATGGATCAGGGAGTAAAACAGGTGCGTGTAGGAGTGTGAATACACTGGCATCTCCTTGAGAACTAATTGGCTCAGAGTCGTGGGCAGTGTCGAGGGATGACTGAGAACCAAACTCGTTATCGACTTGTACCAGGTTGTTTAATACTTGTCTAGAAGCTGGGGGAAGTTTCCCACGGGACCGGCAGGCAGCAGAGAAATGGTTAAACTTCTTGCAGAAATTGCAGGATTTACCATAAGCCGGGCACTGCGACTGCATAGAATGCACATAATTGCAATTGGGGCACTTTTTAACAACGTGAGCACCAGGGGGGTTGCTCGTCCGCGGAACAGGTCTATTGTAGTCTATTTTGGGACGCGGTCTGTTGAGAAACGTTAGATTGATAGCTCGGCTATCGGACTCCCGCTGTCCAAACTGCGGGTCGACAACTTCGGCCAATCTGCATGCGTGCATGGCCTCGGTCAGAGTAAGGTCAGGCTTTCTCAGTAGCTCCGATCGCAACTTCTGATCCAGCATCCCCGTTACTAAAATGTCCCTAGTAAGCTGGTCAGTCATATTTTCAAATCGGCACCTCTGGGCAAGATAGCGCAGATCAGCAATAAAACACTCAACTGGCTCATCTGGCTGTTGTTTCCGCGTAAAGAATCTGGCTCGCTCTAAAATACGGTTAGAGGGCAAGTCACAAATTTCAGCAAACTTCCGTAGCAAACATACCGGATCGTTGGCAGACTCCGCAGGCACTAGGACCTGATCGTTGTCATCCTGGACCGCAGGATTGTAGGCAAAAGCAAGTGCTCTCCTCATGGCATCAGGACCGGCAAGGTTCAGCAGGAGAGATGCTTTGACGCCGTCGGGATCGTTTCGGTGAACGATATTCATGTAGTGTGTGAAATCCAACTCAAAAGTCGCCCAGCGCTCCGCTATGTCTGCATCAAAGACAAGGGGCAAGGGTTTGCGGCACGAGGAGGCCATAGTGGCAAGGGGCGCGAGATAAAACTCCGATAAAACAACACTTATAAAGAAATAAAACCCGATGAACAGGAGGTAGGCGTTTTAACTATCTGACACCATGTAAAGATGTGAAGTCTGGCACACTTGTAACTTTACTAATTGTTTAATGAGCACTTAGGTTAAACACATTCCAGCACTGACTACTAGCAGTCTGTAAACCGTGCTGGAACCAAGAGAGCGTGAGAAAGATAGAGAGAGTTATTATACTTGATAACTAAGGCGTGGTTAGTGGTACTGAGGTAGCTATATTATTGGTTGCATGCATGGACCATCTACAAATCTCTTTATGACTGTCATGTCTTTCTTAAAAGTATAGTGCCCTAACTTAAACTTTGTGCTTCAGTACTCTCAATGATTTAAAATAATTTTCTATTGACTTTATTGTGAATATCTATCTTTAGCTTGATAATCACCTGTATAAAATGTATTCTGCTTGGATTCAACTTATAGGAGGGTTTGGAAGCCTTGCTGTTATAAATAGCTATTTAAAGGAAGGAGTCATTGAAGATGGCCACGTTCTCCATGATCAGTTGTTTTTAGATACGTTAAATATAATTATGGGATGGAGAAATCACGAAGAAGAAATCTTTTTATTTGACAGGTAAGATGGATTTTCTAAGATTTTACCTCACCCCCCCCCCCACCCATACACTGCAAAGAATGAGCCAAGGAGAAATCCATTGGAAATTAGCAAAACAACTGAACGGGCCGTTTAGAACAGATGAAAAAAACCTTTTCACCCAGAGAGTTGTGAATTAGTGAATTCTCTGCCTCAGAAGGCAGTGGAGGTTGATTCACTGGATGCATTCAAAAGAGAGTTAGATAGAGCTTTTAGGGCTCGCGGAATCAAGGGATATGGGGGGAATGCAGGAACGGGGTACTGATTGTGGTGATCAGCCATGATCACATTGAATGGTGGTGCTGGCTCGAAGGGCTGAAGGGCCTACTCCTGCACCTTGTTTCTATCACCTCATTATCATCACAGCATATTCCTGCAGTTTTGAATAAAGATTTAAATTAGAAACATCCTCGTTTCTCATTCTAAATGTTACTCTATTTGATTTGTTCTCCTAAAATAAAACTGAGAAACAGAGGGAACCTTTACAGTTACACAGATAAAATGCTTCTTTACCTAGCAGTTGAAAAGCTTAAGTGGTGTTCAATCCAAATCATTGCCTTGTGTACTTCATGCTTATTGACTATAGTTAAATATTGATAGGAATTATCTCCCTGCCCACCATCGTAAAGAAAATGGGCAAGAAATTATGGAATTGTTTATAAATTTAATAAAGTTTTTAACAGATTGATTTTTTTTGTTTATAACTACTGTAGTGGCCTGGACGCGGTCAGAAAAAGGCTACGTTCAAAAGTTCTTTAATGATGGTTATGGCATCCACTCACAACGTGTTCCACTGAAGGGATGAAAAACTCCCAGAAAACCCCTGAGCAGGAACCGGAAGTCTGTGGGCAGTCCCTCGTTCATGTCCCTCAAGTGCCGAGGGGGATGACCCATGGAGTGGCCTAATATCCAGGGAGCTCCACACTACCATCGTTTAATTTCCAATGATAATTACTTTGAAGAGTGTGCCGTTACTAATATTTTGATAAATGTGTGATATAATAATTTTCAAGTGATTCTGTGGTTGAATACAGCAGAAACTTTTGACACCTTTTTAACATCACTGCTTTCTCTCCAGCACTTTAAAAAATCCACAACCTCATTTGCTTGGAATCAACGTGGAAATTCTTCGCTTTCTGAGATTGTTGATCAAGTATTTACCAACTTTACTAACAAATGAACAGTGGGATTTCATCATGTGTTCCATTATGATGTGGTTGGAGGTGAGGTTTAGAATAATAGCACTGCTTCTCAAAAAAGAAAATTGTGATATTGTGGCCCTTTAATTGGACGAATTACAAAGTACGGTACATGGCTTGTTACAAAATGCTAATTAAAAATTATATTGCAAATATATGGAACATGTACTTGTTCTTTAATGTTGTTGTAACTTAAAGGAAACAGAAACATTACTAGATTGCAGCGTAGGAATAACTGACGTTCTCAGCTTTCTCTGTTTAGTAATTGGCCAGTAGCAACTAGCATTGTGATTAATTTGTAATTAATTTATTAGCTAAGTATGTTAACATACAAGGAATTTGATTTGCCAACAGTCATATAAAAAAGCAACAAGATACAAAACCACATAAAAATTATACATAGACTTAAACAGCTACCACAACAGCGTGTGCGAATCCCCTGTTGAACAAGCATAACCAGAGACCCACAGCCATCAGTGCCCGGCCACACACACACTCCTTCACCGTGATGTGACCAGAGTTGTACCGACCACTGTCACTCTCTCTGTAGTCCCTGTCCGCCCCAACAGTCGGAACGGCGTCCACACTCGCACTGGACTCTGGGATGTCCTCATGGAGCTATGTTCCCGCAAACATTGAGATCACTGCACGCACAGCACTCCCTCCGTCCTCACCAGTGCAAGCAGCACGTCCATCTTGTTTTTTCGGTGACCTCACATTCCCCACTGTGATGGAAGGCAAATAATTTATACCTTCTTTCCTCCTTTTCTCCCTCGGTCGGGGCAATCGAAATTTCCTTCCGCAGTCGAGGCGATCAAAGCTCCCGCATCAGGGCAGTCGAAGCTCCTGCGATCGGGGCAGTCGAAGCTCCTGAGGTTGGAGCTCCCGCAGTCGATCCCAAACAAAGGGACCGCCAGCTCCACGATGATAAAGCCGCAGTGCAGACGGAGATACGATGAAGAAGTCGCATCTCCGTCGAGGAAAGAGATAAAAAAGGTTTCCTCCAACCCCCCCTCCACCCACCCCCACATAATACATCTGCACATACTGAAGTTAAAGATAGCTAGCTGCTGTCTGATTTTGTTTTTCTTGCTGCCACAAACGGTGCGTGGAGACTTTTTTTCAAAGCTTAATTTAGCACACGCCTAGATCGCTTCTGGAAGGGTTCCTTGGTAATCTGGATTTTAAAAAAATCATGTCAATTCTGAAGTTTAGTGAATAGCTAAACATTGTTTGTTTGTCACTAAACGGAAAATCTGAGCAAGAGTTTGAACAGACAATGCTTTTAAGTAATATTGGAAATGGAAAAGTAGCTGCTTATTGATCATCTGAGCTGCTAATTTTTATTAGAACAAATACACAATCAGTTTTGGAGACCGAAAAAACTGCAGATGCTGGAATCTTGAGCAGATGAACTCTGAGTCGGGCAGCATCTGTTGAAGGAATGGACAGGTTCTATCAGTCTGAAGAAGGCTTCTGGCCTGAAGCATCATCTATCCACCCCCCCCCCCCCCCCCCCCCCCCCACAGATGCTGCCTGACCTGCTGAGTTTCTCCAGCACTTTGTTGTTTAGTTTAGAGATCCAACACAGAAACAGGCCCTTTGGCCCACCGAGTCCTGACCGACCAGCGACCCCTGCACATTAACACTATCCTACACACACTAGGGACAATTTACACATGCACAAAGTCAGTTAACCTGCATACCTGTACGTCTTTGAAGTGTGGGAGGAAACCGAAGATCTCTGAGAGAACCCACGCAGGTCACGGGGAGAACATACAAACTCCGCACAGACAGTACCCATAGTCAGGATCGAACCCGGGTCTCCGGCGCTGCAAGCGCTGTAAGGCAGCAACTCTACCGCAGCGTCACCGTGCCACCCTCGCTGCACCACCATGCTGCCCTTAGTCTTTTATATATGATTGGTTTTGTTTTGAGGATTATGTAACTTCCCTTGGGAACATGGGTTCTTATTTCAACATATCATAAATTATCCTCCTTTCGGGATGTCAAGCAAGCAGTGAAAGTACAACATTATGGATACAATTCACCTAACTTTCTCTTCCTTTGGAAACATCTGACACTTTATCTTTCAAACTAAGGACTGATCAGAGTTGAGGGGATATTGAAATTGAAGATCGAAATCGCAGTATCTTGTTTTGTATCTCAGAGATTGTGATTAAACATTTGCTGCTCGGTATGATTGTCCAAAATAGCATTTTGCACTCTTTCTTCCCCAACTAGAGTTTGTTATGTAATTTCATTTATGTTGCTGCACCCATCATATTGAGATCAAATTAAATAGAAAGACAAAAAAAATCTGGTTAGATAGTTAATCTGGTTAGACACATCTACATTATGTCTAGCTCCCTATGCTCATGCATTTTAATACAAAAAGCACGTGAAAATGTGAATATAATGAAAATGAATGCAGCTAAAAGGAAAAGTTCTATGAGTCATGCAGGCCAGATTGTGGCCGTCATTGTTTGTATTAAGGATGCATTTTAGAAGCTGGGCAGCAGATGGGTCTTTATTACCAAAATTACAAATGATATTTTTTTAATATGTTAGCTATGATTTTCTTTTATGGGATTTAATCAAAAAAATTATAATTGAAAAGCTGGAATTATATTTGATTTACAATGGCTATTTAATTAATATTCAGTGGTATGTAGTGTTTCAAATAAAATATACTTTCAGTTGTGATGTTTTTTTTGGTTTCCCCTCTGTCATTTCCTGTATTCAATGTACTACATTTATGCCTGTATTTCATTAACTTTTCTAGATGCTTTGGCTATATTTTTTAATCGATTAGAATAACAGTTTACGTCCTGTACTAATTTATTTTAATTATCCTCTTTATTTCAGGCATTTAGTAATACTGCATCATTTGATTCCAAGGCCCTGATGCTGCATTTTGTTTGCCAATGTTGTGGCATGCTGTCAGACCTTAGCTACATGTTTCAGACTTTAACACCAGAAATGAGTAAAACTCTTCCTACTAATCTTCAGAACGAATGGAACAACTTCTTTGTAGAAGGCGTCTACAGCCAGCTGTTACCGCTGTTTTTAAAAATTGCAGGTAATTACGCATTCTCACACTTGTAACCTTCAGGTACAAGAATAAAAATGCCTTAGTGAGATATTGTGAATATTGGAAGTTGATTTTTAGACTTTTTCCGAGTTAATTCCTTCCCGCGTGCTTTCAGAATAAATGTATGTTGTTGGTATGGAGTATCATGCTAGGCATGAAAGTATTGATTTCTCATTGTTCCGTGCAAAAAGACTATGCCCAGGTGCAGAGGCAATTTTTTTCCGCCCATTTTTGAATTAAGCTCAAAAGTTCAAAATATCTCAAGGACATTTTTTTCCAATTGTAAAGAAAGTGTGAAAGAATTTTGCATGTCAGCTTAATGTTTCCAATAGAAAATTGATATCTTCAGCTGTTCTCTTGGTTGGTCATACTCTTATTTCTGAATAGGGCTTCCAACAGTTCCAAACGGTGCAGGATTTCTCAATGGGAAACCTATGCTCAAAATGTACGATCATGCAGCTTGGTAGGAGGAATAAAGACGTAGACTGATTTCTCAATGGGGGGAGGATTCAGAAATCAGAGCTGCAAAGGAACTTAGGAGTGCTGGTGCAGGATTCCCAGAAGGTTGAGTAAGCGGTAAGGAAGGCAAATGCAATGTTAGCATTCACTTCAAGGGGACTAGAATATAAAAGCAAGGATGTAATGGTGAGGCTTTATCAGGTAAGGCTACATTTGGAATATTGAGAGCAATTTTGAGCGTCATATCGGAGGAAGGATGTGAGGCTTTGGAGAAGGTCTAGAGGAGGTTTATGACAATGATCCCGGGGATGATTTGGTTAGCGTCATAGGAGTGTTTGAAGGCTCTGGGCCTGTACTTACTCACTGGACTTTAGAAGGATGAGAAGGGGATCTCATTGAAATCTGTCGGATAATGGGAGGCCTAGATAGAATGGATGTGGAAAGGATGTTTCTAGTAACGGGAGAGTCTCGAACCAGAGGGCACAGCCTCAGAATAAAAGGATGTACCTTCAATATGGGCATGAGGAGGAATTTCTTTAGCCAGAATGGCCTAATTCTGCTCCTATGTCTTATGGTCTTATTGGTAAATGCAAAGATGGCAAGGTTAGTGAACCTTAGATAACAAAGAATATTGAAGATTTGATCAGGAAAGAAAAGAAAGTGTATAGTTGATGTAAGCAACTGGAATCAGGAGTCTCATGAGGAATATCAAGTAAGAATAAAAGTAGGAGAGCAAAAATGGGCCATGAAATATCCTTGACAAATAAGATTAAGGAAAATCCCAAGACATTCTATAAGAACAAGAGGGTATCGAGGGAAACAAGTGGGTCCCATTCAGGATTATTGGTAATTATGCGTTGAACCGGGAAACATGCGTGAGACCCTAAATGAATATCTCATCTGTACTCACCAAGTAAGAGGACATGGAGGACAATGAGTTCAGGGACAGGCATGTAGATAATCTGTATTGGAGGGATTTGTGTGTTTAATCTGCAACTTGAATCTTGCTTTTACATAGGTCTCTTAATTACAACTAAGATTAGGAAAGTGCACAAAGGAAATCTCTTGATGAGTTTCTCAAACAAGTTAGTTTCTTCAGGCCTGAAGTGAGAAGCACTCTGAGAAGCCCCAGAGTGTGTCACTGACACAAAACACCTCCAGCATTTTATACCATTCGTGTTACATGTGGATTTTATATATTTCTAATAATTCACCAGTAACCTACTTTGTAGTCTTTAATCCTTGTTTTTATTTCTGCTGGAGTTGCCTCTTGCTCGGTAAATTGGTGTCATAAAGTGACTCTTCTTATGTCATGATCAATGTAATTGCCCTTAACCTGATTTACAAACACTATACTTATCTTTGCTCCAGTTAGCTATGCGTAGCAATCTAAATATTTCCCTAATCTGATTACTACCTCTCATGGCATTACCATTCAGTTATCTTCACTAAGATGGCGTTCTTTCCTTTCATACTTCTTCAGTGTGCAAAACCATTGGGTTAACTATATTACAAACTTCCTAAATTTTCTTATAATTTCCAGAAATTACTACATCATCTGGAACAGGTCAGTTTCAAGATGGGAGAGGTGTTAGATGTCATTGGACATGTATGTGTTGACAAGTCCTCAGGGCTAGATGAGATCAATCACTGGTTGTTATGGCAAGCAAAGGAGGAGAATCCTGTGGCCCTACGCAGATTTTTGCAGTGAAATGCCAGAACACTGAGGGTAAATAATGTTTTTTTTAATTTAAGAAACGAAGCAGGGATAAACCAAGTAACTGGTGATCCTTGCATCAGTGATAGGCCAATTACCGGAGAAAATCCAAAAAGATGGAATATATGAAGAAAGACACATTTAGGAATCCTGTCTCATCAATTCGTTGTTTGATGAATAATGGGTAGTGATGCTCAGAGTACAGGAGGAAGATTGATAATCTGATTGTACAGTACCAGAACAACACTCTTTTGCTCAACATCAGTAGGCCCAAGGAGCTGATTGTTGACTTTTAGAAGAGGCAAACTGAGGATCCACGAACATGTCTTGATCAACGGTTTGGCGGTGGAGAGAGTCAACAATTTCAAGATCTTGGGCCTTCATATCTCTGAAATCTGTACTGAAATCAGGGGGATTTTTCTGGTTGGCTGCCAGAGACTAGTGGTGTTCTGTAGGGATTGGTGTTGGGTCTGCCTGATTTCACACTGTATATTAATCATTTGGATGATGGAATTGGTGGCTTGTGGCGCGTTTGCAGATGATACAAAGAAAGATGGAGGGACAGGTCGTGTAGAAGAAGCAGGGAGTCTGCAGAAGGACCTGGACAGGTTGGGAAGGTGGTAAAGAAGGGGTAGATGGAATATAGCGTAGCAAAGTATGTGGTCCTGCATTTTGGTAGGAATAAAAGTGTAGACTATTTTTCAAATGGGGAGAGAATTCGGAACTCAGAGGTGCAAAGAAACTTGGAAGTGCTGGTGCAGGATTCCCAAAAGGTAAATTTGCAGGTTGAATCGGTAGTGATAAAGGCAAATGCAATGTTAGCATTCATTTGGAGAAGATTTGAATATAAAAGCAGGGATGTAATGCTGAGACTTTATAGGGCACTGCACTGGTCAGACCCCATTTAGAGTATTATGAGCAGTTATCGGCTGAGGCATGTGCTGGCATTGGAGAGGGTCCAGGGAAGATTTGTGAGAATGATCCTGGGGATGGTCGGGGTAATGGATGATGAGTATTTAACAGCTCTAGGCCTGCACTCACTGGAGTTTAGAAGGATGTGAGATCTCATTGAAACTTACAAAATAATGAAAGGCCTGGATAGAGTGGATGTGCAGAGGATGTCCCCAGTAGTGGGAATGTCTAGGACCAGAGGGCGCAGCCTTAGAAAGGAGATGAGGAGGAATTTCTTGAACCTGCGGAATTCTTTGCGAAGACCACTGTGGAGGCCGTCTTTGCTCATTTTTAAAGCGGAAATTGATGGGTTCTTGATTAGTAAGGGTGTCAATGGTTATGGGTATGGCAGGAGAATGGGGTAAGAGGGAAAGATAGATAAGCCATGATTGAAAGGCAGAGTAGACTCAATGGGCCAAATGGCCTAATTCTGCTCCTATGACTTACAAAGTTTTCTCATACCTTCTGTCATTTCATCTCTGGCCTTTGGTTGGCACAGTCACGTAGTAGTTGAGTTGCTGCCTTACAGCGCCAAATACCCAGGTTCGATCCTAACTACGTGTACTGTTTGTATGGAGTTTGTACATTCTCCCTGTAAATTCTCTTGTGCTCTGGTTTCCTCACACATTGCAAAGATGTGTGGGTTTATAGGTTAGACAATAGACAATAGGTGCAGGAGTAGGCCATTTGTGATCATGGCTGATCATCCCCAATCAGTACCCCGTTCCTGCCTTCTCCCCATATCCCCTAACTCCGCTATTATTAAGAGCCCGATCTAGCTCTCTCTTGAAAGCATCCGGAGAACCTGCCTCCACTGCCCTCTGAGGCAGAGAATTCCACAGATTGTGAGAAAAAGTTAATTGGCTTCTGTAAATTGTCCCTTGTTTGTAGGTAGAACTAGTGTACAGGTCATCATTGATTGGTGGGCCGACGGGCCTGTTTCCACACTGTGCGTCTAAAACTAAAAACTTTGTCCAACCATCTGCTTTTCAAAAGCCCACGCTGACCTGTATCCAACTATTACTTGCCAGGCTTTGTCTTGCCCCTCCTTTTCCCCCAGCTTTCTTCCCCCCTCCCAATCAGTCTGAAGAAGAATTCTGAACCAGAACTTCACCTACCCATGTTCTCGGGAGATGCCGAGTTACTCCAGCACTTTGTCTTTTATTGTAAACCAGCGTTTGCAGTTACTCATTTCTACCTTACAATTTGTGGAGTAAATTGTAAATGATTTTAAAAACAATAAATTGGTGATTATTGTTTGTGTATGCCACGACCAAACTGCTAAAAAATGCAAATACAAATAATATGTATGTTTAGAAGCGGATGCGTAATATGGCTTCCAGTGCTTTATGCTTCTTATTAAGAAGAAACAGAAAAACTGCAAAATATATCATCATACAAACTAAACAATGATGAGCAATTTTTAAAAAATAATTCTCCTGTTCATGAATTAAACATGGCCAAATCTGTAGTTTTCATTCTGCACAGATGCTGCCTTACATGCTGAACATTTCCAGTTTTATTATGTGTTTTAAGTAGGGACTGCAGATGCTGGAAAATCAAAGGTACACAAAAAAGCTGGAGAAACTCAGCGGGTGCAGCAGCATCCATGGAGCGAAGGAAATAGGCAACGTTTTGGGCCGATAACCCTGAAGAACGGTTTCAGCCCGAAACTTTGCCTATTTCCTTTGCTCCATGGATGCTGCTGCACCCGCTGAGTTTCTCCAGCTTTTTTGTGTACCTCCAGTTTTATTATGTTGTATTTCAATTAACAAGGTAAACCTTCCCAGAATATATGTTTTTTTTTGTTTTCTTTTACAGCTGAATACAAAGGAATTATTCTTCGTCCAACCTCAGTACATCTTTTAACAGCATTAGGTGAAGCTTCTGCACTTATTCCGTTGAAGCAGCTGATGAATCACAATCTGCCAGCTAAATTTGTTGCTGGGCAAAAGTCCAATTTATCTGATAAACTTCAGTCAGCTATGAATACGTTGGCTCCATTACTACTATCCAGGGTTAGGCCTGTGCAAATCACAGCCTATCATATGTTATACAAGTAAGAAAATAAACAAGATTAAATATAGGAATTATGTAAGATTTCTATCTTTATGGCTTGTAATGCATTGGTGTAGGTTGAGTGCTTTGTGTAAAAAAAAATATACTACTAATCTTGTAGGTCACCATGATAGAAAGTGAATGAGCTTTAATGAGCTGGAAAATAATCCAGACCATGCCAAGAAATGGGCTGTTTTTTAAAATATTTATTTATAGCCATCTTTTCTGTAACCTGGATGCTGTGTTAAACCAAGGTCCTGTCTGCCAACTCAGCTAGACTGAGAAAATCGGTCAGAATACTTGCTGGGTGTGATGTTGCCGAAGAACATTTCTGCTAATGTTGGCACATTAATTAAAAGCAAGTAATTCCAAAAAGCTGAGACATGCGTATAGCATTCAAACACGTACAATAGATTGATTACAGACATACTGGGCAGAAGCATCTATTCAACTAATGGCTACAAATTATGGCTAAGTCTGCATGACCTCATCAACCATAGTTATTTTCTATCTACTTTTCTTTGATGAGATCACCCTCTGTCAGCCACACTAAGAATTAATTTTGACTAATCTCTGGGGATGTGTGTAACTTTGTATTGAGATACCAGTTTGATGTGCACAATAATTAATTTCATGGATGAACTGTCTGCTTACATTTCAATAGGAAATAAAACTCATTTGTAAAATAAATTTGGCCACGTAAAAATGTTGCAGTGTTTGGCATGGTAAATCCATCAATTTGGAAATTACTGTAAACTAGATGATGCATTTCAGCAATGCAGCCTCCTTAATCAAAAGTAAAATTGCAATTGACCAACTTGTTTCTGATCATTAAACTTTAGGTTAATGCCAGAACTGCCTGCTTTTGATAATGAACATCTGAAATCTGACGATGACAATGGGAATGATGAAGAGCATGGTTTGTAAGTAATGATCTAAAAATATTTGTATAAACTTTTTACAGATATTTTTTTGACCTAGATGTCATTCATTTTTATAGATTTTGCAGATAAACAAAGAAACAACTTAATCTCCTGTTACCGCAGTGTATCAAATAGTTCCAGCTCACCTTAGAGCTACTTTGAATTGCTTCAAACTTTACTCATGACATAATTACTGTTGGTGTTTTCATCGACAATGTAATTGCATTTCCTCAAGTGTGTACACATATATATTGTAATATGTAATAATCTTCTTTATTTGACGTTTACTTATTTGGGGTGTTTTACAATGGTATATATAAATTGATCTTGAGTTACTTTTTGTTTGATAAAACATATATGACATTTATGTGTAAATAGACTGAATATATGACAATTTATAAAGTAGAATCCTAATATATTACTACTTCTTAATTTTCTTGTGGAAGTTTTTAACCCTGGATTAGTGCAGAATTTGTTATAGATGTCATATGTAACAGATGTGATAAGTTTGTTGTATTAATCATTTTACATCAGTTTCCTCAAGAGTTTCCTTTTTTGCCTTTAGATCGCCACCTGCAGCACTCATGTCAGTAATTAGTGCTCAGGAGAAAGTGTTAGAGAATATGTTCAGTAACATTCCAGTTGGAGAGTACACGGATATTGAGCCACTGAGTGAAGCTTATTATTGTATCCTGGGGTACTTGCTTGGATGGAAATTGCTACTCATATTTTTCAAGGCATCACCATCTGAGGTACACATGTGTCCTTTGTGCAAGTTATACTGAATTTGTTTGATAAACATATTAGTACTGTGTATTATAAATCATATGATTTCCCTTTGTTGTTGCCGACTAATCTATGTGTTCCCATCTTTTTCTGTGTTAATGTCATATTTCCAGAATTTGCTGGGCCTTTTGCTTAATTGAGTCATACAGCATGGGATCAGGCCCTTCGTCCCAACTTGCCCATACCAACCAAGATCCCCCATCTATATTAGTCTCACTTCCCCACGTTTGGTTCATATCCCTCTAACCTTGCCTATCCATCTACCTGTACAAATGTAATGCTGAGACTCTATAAGGCACTGGTCAGGCAGCATTTGGAGTACTGTGAGCAAATTTGGGCCCTATATCTGAGGAAGGATAGTCTGGCTCTGCAGAGGGTCTAGAGGAGGTTTACAAGAATGATTCCAGGAATGAGTGGGTTAGCATATGATGAGCATTTGACAACACTGGGCCTCTACTCACTGGAGTTTAGAAGGTTGAGGGGAGCCCTCATTGAAATTTACAGAATAAAGAGAGGCATTGATAGAGTGGATGTGGAAAGGATGTTTCCACTGGTGGAAGAGTCTAGGACCAGAGGTCATAGCCTCAGAATTAAAGGGCGCTCTTTTAGAAAGGAGGTGAGGAGGAACTTCTGTAGTCAGAGGGTAGTTAATCTATGGAACTCATTGCCACAGAGGATTGTGGAGGGCAAGTCAGTGGATATTTTTAAGGCAGAGATAGATAGTTCTTGATTAGAACGGGTGTCAAGGGTCATGGGGAGAAGGCAGGAAAATGGTATTAGGAGGTAGAGATCAGCCATGATTGAATGGCAGAATAGACTCGATGGGCCAAATGGCCTAATTCCACTATAACGTGAACTTGGTCCTATTAAATCTATCCCCTCTCACCTTAAATGTATTTACTCTAGGTTTTGATTCCCCAATTCTGGGTAATAGACTCCGTACATCTACCCTATCTATTCCCCTCATGATGTTATACACCTCTATAAGATCACCCCTCAAGTCTGCCTGCCTAACCTCTTCCATTAGCTCAGGCTCTCAATTCCTGGTAACAACCTCGTAAATCTTCACCGCATCTTTCCAGCTTAACAATATCCTTCCTATAGCAGGCTGTCAAAAACTGAACACTCTAAATGTGGCCTCACCAATGTCTTGTACAACTGCAACACAATATCCCAACTTCTATACTCAATATCCTGACTGACGATGGCCAATGTGCTGAAAGCCTTCTAGACCACCGTATCTACCTGTGACACCACTTTCAAGGAACTATGTACCTGAACTCCTTGATCTCTCTGCTCTACAACACTCCCCGGAGCTCTAACATTCACTGTTGAGATCCTGCCCTGGATTCCATACAATCTAGAAGAGTCACACCATGCCATGATCACCATTGAAAATTTCATGAAGATAGCATGTGTTCATCCAACTGTTATTATATTTTCATGAATGATTGAAACAGCCGAAGGCTTCCTGTCTGAAAGTAAAATACAGACACTTCCTGACTTAGAGGGTTACGGTTCATAAAACATCATGTAAGTTGGAATTGCCTGACAACTATATATAGATACAAAGGATTGCAGGTGCTGGTTAATACACAAAACAACACAGTGCTGGGGTAACTCAGCAGGTAAGACGGCAACTCTGGAGAACATGGATAGGTTTATGTTTTGGATCAAGACCCTTCTTCAAACTGAATCATTCAGGAAACAGGACCACCTATTGTGAATCAGTTTGAAGAAGGGTCCTGACCCAAAATGTACCCATGATCTCCAAAGATGCTGCCTAACCTGCTGAGTTTCTCCAATATTTGTGTAGATTCACCTTAAAACTAGACACTGATGCTGTTGGTTGGCAAGCATTTCTTGACCAGTTGCCGTTGACACGGCTGTTGGTGTGGCTCGCGTTGTAGCGGGGCTGGGTGACAATTTTATATTTATGAAGTGGGCTGAATGCCCGGACCATTCTCCAGTTGCTAAATTTGTTTCTCACTTTTATTAAATTCTTGGATCATGGCAAAACCCGCCTGCCCCGCCCGCCACTCTAAACCTGCTGAGTCCTGACCTAATGACTGCAAAGCATCCAAATTCCTCTTCGTTGCGAGCCTGGGCTTGGCTGAACTTGCCCGATTCTGCATCCAGTTTCAATTTAAAATTTCCCTTCAAAATATAGTTGCCAAGGAGAAGGTTTCAGGAAGAATCAATGGTTTCTCCATTTAGAATACTCTGAAATGATTGTATAAACATGGCTGCAATACAGGTCATTCAGGAAACAGGACCACCTATTGTGAATTGTTTATGTAAGTGTGAGTTTACTTAAGTCGCCTATTACATAAGTCGGGAAGTGTCTGTACTTGGGAGAAGTGAAGTGCGTTTTTATAAAGCAAGATGATGAATAAGGCATGCAAATTCTGAGAGAATAACCTATTGTTGTGTTTTCCAGTTACGGGCCATATATGCACCATATCTTCGTGATAGTAAATGCTTACACAAATTATTACAACATTTGTTCAGACTGATGCCGGAAAATCCAACTCTTCCTGGACAGTGTACTGATTCTGCTAGCAAAGGCCAGAGGACATTATTCACTGAAAAGCGTACAATTTTTCTTCAAGGTACAAATGAACCTAGAAAATATTTAAATCACTTAATCAGCATGAACCTTGAATCAGAGGCATTGAGATTATTTTATGATTTAAAAATTTACAAAGTATTTGTCCCCAGTGAGTTAATTAACTAATTCTTAAATTGTTAACGATCAATTAATAATTCTTGACGATAAAGAGCAGTTAACAAAATTCATGGATTTATTTTTTGTATGATCAGGAAATTAGATGAAAATTGCATTTATTCATCTGTTAGCATGGCCACATGTTTAATCTTTTATGTATAAGATCTCATGGGAATTATTAAAATAGAGGAATCAATTTTACCAGTATATAAATTGAACTCTAGTTATTTTGATATTTTACTTTCAAGACTGTTTTATTAGAATATTCTTGTTTTTCTGATAGCTAAAAGCTTTACATACAGAGACTGTTTTAATAGAATATTCTTGTTTTTCTGATAGAGATAAAAGCTTTACATACAGAGATTCCCAGGTTGGCTTGTGTCGTATATTATAGTGTATTGGAAGACTTACCTGCCACAGTTCGACTTTGGTGGAATAATCAAGACAAGCGTGTATCCAGTACAGTGGATAAATACACCAGCAAATACGTCAGCAACATTCTTTCTTCACAGGAAATTGCAGCTGTGCAAACCAGTACACAAATATTCAAGAGCATGGTGGTTGGTGATCATATTTGTACTCAAAATGTTGTCCTGCTGTATGAAAATTTGTGGTGTTTGCTTTCCTTAACTGAAATCGTTACACAAAATATTGGTTGCCAAAGGCAGATCAATGTTCCAGGATTTCAGTGTCTCAGTTGGAGAGGATTTGCAAAAGAGATAGAGCATTAGAGTCATGGAATCATACAGCACAGAAACGTGCACTGTGGCCCACCTTGTCCATGTCAACCCATCTATGCTAGTCCCATCTGCCAGCATTTGGCCCATATCCCTCTAAACCTTTCCTATCCATGTATACCTGTCCAAATGTTTTTTTAAATGTTGCGGTAATACCTGCCTAGTACCATTTTGATGGGGATTATATGATAGGCCTCCTAATAGCAGGTGGAAGATAGAGGAACATTTATGTAGATAGATTATGGAGAGACAAGAAACAGTTAGACAAGTACATGGTTAGGACAGGCTTGGAGGGATATGGACCAAGTGCAGGCAGGTGGCACTAGTGTAGCTTGGACATTTTGGCCAGTGTGGGCAAGTTGGGCCGAAGGGCCCGTTTCCACACTGTGTCACTCTATGACTATGCAGATACAGGAATCTAAAGTGCTGTTATAACTCAGTGCGTCAGGCAGCATTTTGTGACAGGTAACATTTCAGATCAGGATCATGCAAGGATCCAACAGGGTTGTCATAGTGGGTGATTTCAACTTCCCCAGTATGAACTGGGACTTCCCAATTGCTATATTTTCATAACTCGTTCAGATGCTCTGTATTCAATCAACAATGCACATTGTGGTATGATACAATGACCTTGAATCTTTAAATCAAGTAGCTTTGTGCTGCAATTTGCACTAATCATTGTTGACTAGACCTCCGAATGTGTCGTGAAGAGAAAAGTAACAGTCCTCAGTAAAACTTTTGTATTGGATAGACAGTGGATGCATTGTGCAAATAAACCATTACAGCCTATCTATCTTCATTGAACAAAATCTACGGTTAGCTTATAGCAGTAGCATTGATATCAAAGTTCTAACCTAGAAAGAAAAGGATACAGGGATAAGGGTGAATTTTGGGAGAGGCATTTTTACAATGGTTTCAAAATATGTATGGAAAAATTGTGTTTATTAGACTGCTGCGGTATAAAATTCTGAACATTTAATTTATTAGCAATGTATAATATTTAATGTATTTGGCTTCTTGGTTTCTTTTAGGTGAAAGCTCGCCCTGTCGCCCGAGAAGTACTTGCTATCTATTCTGTGGATGACATATTCATAGAGCTTGTTATTCAGTTACCAACAAACTATCCTCTTGGATCAATTACTGTTGAAAGTGGAAAGCGAGTTGGCGTGGCTGTTCAACAATGGCGTAACTGGATGCTGCAGCTGAACACGTTCCTCAATCTTCAGGTAGTATTTGACCGCATTCTTCATTTAATTAGCTAAGTTTATGAATTACTAACGTGTAGATTTAACAATTTAACTTCACTGTAAATTGTCACATACAGTTCATGGTCATATGCACAAGTATGGTTAGTTTACAGGTACAATGAAAAACTTGCTTGTAAAAACATCACAGCCCCATAGACTTAAATAACACAACATGTAAATAATACAAGATTAAAAAAATAACTGCAAAACAAAATTAGAAAACAATTCCATAGTAGTGAAAAAGGTGGTCTGTAGTGTTTTGTCATTCCATACATCAACTTTATTTTTGGTGAAGCACCCTCATTTCTTTGATTTAACAGTCAAATGAGATTCTACACTGTAACTAGAAAAAGAGACTTTTATATTTACTTTGGGCCTAATTTGCATATCATATATGGAAAGCAGCACTATAGTGATTCCTTGCATGCAACTAGTCTGCTTACCTTCTTCAGAATGCTAATCGAGTAGAAGAGCTGGCACACCGTTATAAAGCAAATCAAGATATTGCCAAGACCACATTTGCAAGTGCAGTTCAGGTTGCCCTGCTGTAGGAAGGATGTCATTAAGTTGGAAAAATGGGGGGAAAAAACAGGATGGGACCTTTTTCTCTGTAGTGTAGGAGCTAAGGGGTGACCTTCCAGAGACATATAAAATTATGAGATGCATAAATTAGATGAATGGTGAATAAGATAAGATGAAAGATGTCCCATTCTCATGGTTGAGAACTCCAGAATGAGAGGGTGTAGATTTAAGATGAGTGGGGTGGGGGTTGGGGGTGTAATTAAAAGAGACCTGGGGGAATTTCTTCACACATGATGGTGGGTATATGAATCAACTACCTGAGGAAGTTGTAGAACCTGGTACATTTTTAGTGTGTGAGAGAAATTAAGACGAAAATAAAGCTGATCCTTGCTATTATTATTTCTGTAGACGAAGAGTGTGCCACTACTTGCTGTCACAGTTCAAAGACAAAGTTTATTATTTAGGCAGTAAATCATATGTTTATCTCTGCAACCTTAACTTAATTACTGTCAAATAAAATAACTATTTGTCAATGAAACGCCAAGGTAGCTTAAATATAATGTGAGGATTGACAAAAAAGAGATTCCATAATCCCCTACATAACGATGGTTATGTTATTCTTTAACCATGTTACCATCTTGGTTAAAAAAATCCTTGATGCCTTGTGGAGACTAAAAAGTGGGCTAAAGCTATCTGCAGATTAAATCATTAATATCATGTTCTGACCTTGATTTGTACATATGATAAAATACATCTTTTAATCAGTAAACCACTACTTTTTCCAAGCTTTTATTTTGTTTCCCACTTTTTGTTTAGTTTAGTTTAGAGATACAGCGTGGAAACATGCCCTTCGGCCCAGCGATCCCCGCACACCAATAAATAACCTTTGAACCTTTGAACATTAACATTATCCTACTAGGGACAATTTACACATACACCAAGCCAATTAACCTGCAAACCTGTATTTCTTTGGAGTGTGGGAGGAAACCGAAGACCTCTGAGACAACCCACGCAGTCACAGGGAGAACGTACAAACTCTGTACAGACAGCACCCGTAGTCGGGATCGAACCCGGGTCTCCGGCGTTGTAAGGCAGCAACTCTACCGCTGCACCACTTCATAGTGATTGTTTTTGTTTGTCCCTTCCCATCCACGATTTCCATTCCACAGTTGATTGAAAACTAATTTTATTGTTGGACACCCCTAGCTTCACTAGGATTGCAGTTTGAATATTTAGGATTTGAACCATTATTTGACTTCAGTAAGCACCAAAGACTAGTTGCACTTGAATTACCTAGAGTAATATAATTGTGGATGTTGCAGCTATAAAAGCATGTAAAACCATGATACCAAATATTTTTTTGTACCAGAGTATAAATCAAGCATGTATTAAATCTAATAAAACTAAAACTAAATATTGCCATTTCTGAAAATCTGAAAGACAAACAGAAAAAGAAACCTTTGGCAAATCTGTCATTACTTGTCAGGAATCAGAGTACATGTTTCAGGTCAATGACAAATAGGTTACCAGTCTACAGATGCTGCTGACCTTCTAAGTATTTCCACTCTTTTCTGCATTTCTCTTCATTTATTTTACCTTTGTTAATTGCGAGACTAACTGCTCTGCGTACAAAGATGACGCAACAACATCATATAATTTAGTTATTTAAATATGTTTTCATACATAAATCAATGTCAGCCAATGGGCATAATTATTTATATTCATTGTTACTATGTATGTTGCTCTTTCTTGTTCTTTCTTGTAAATGATTTAAAATGTTGAAAACTATTTGAAATTCTGGATCATTGGTTAACTTTTACTTTGTGATTTTATATACAGAATGGCAGTATCATGGAAGGCCTTGCATTGTGGAAAACTAATGTTGATAAACGATTTGAAGGAATTGAGGAATGTATGATCTGCTTTTCAGTGATTCATGGTTCTAATTATTCACTTCCAAGGAAAGCCTGCAGAACCTGCAAGAAAAAATTCCACTCGGCCTGCTTGGTAAGCAATTTAAACACAATAAAATTAAAAGAATTGTTGAACAATTTTGACAACTATAATGCATAAATAGATCCATTTTGAGAACTGTTAATTCCATATTAATATCATGAAGGCAAGCCTTTATTTATAACTACATTGTAATCTGGTTGGTAATCTTTCATCTCTTATTATTGAGTATTCACAGTATAATTACTGTGAATACTCAATAATAAGAGATGAAAGTTTACCAACAAGATTACAATGTAGTTTTAGATGACATAATACTTAATCACATTAATAAGGAAACTATTTGTAGTGTTTTACCTTAAATTATTGCAATAAATTACTGTAAAGTACTTATAAGATCATTTTTTCATTTTAGTGCAGTTATAGATGCTTTATGTAAAGGGTTGAGTTACCATTTGCATTACAAACATCATTACTTCCATTTACTTTTTTCTGTCCTATTCGGCTTCTTGAAGACAAAAGCCTTGCTTTTACCTCCCCCACTTTTTTTTGTGATGAGGTGCAATCAGAGTAACGCTCCAATTATCCACTATCTAATTGGGCATCTAGTTCATCCAGTTGGTGTTTCCCATATTGCCTTTAAACTTTTTGGGACCCTGCTTTCAGTACTCCATTTAAACCGATCAATTTTACCTGGCTCAGTAATTAGCAGGTTGAAAGCCTGGGCAATCAAGATTGCATTGGTCACATTGAAGCAATTCAATTTTTTGTCATGTGTAATCAAAGTGAGAAATTCTAATAATCATCTGACACTGGAAGGTAAGTTAAATGTATCAGTTTTAAATAGATTTTATTCAGTAAAAATGCGCATTTGTAAACTGATTCGGGAAGTTACTGATTATCCAGGTAGAAGCTAAAAAACTCTTCTATTTATTTTATTGGATAACTATTGAATATTAACCAAGATTTTAAATTGTAATTTCAATTCGTATCTTTTCTATCATAATACTGTTGTCCCTGACTAATTAATTGAAAATAAATCTTTTTATTCTTGTTATAAAAATGTCTACTTTTAGGCTTTAGAATTCTACAGTTTTTCATTGCATTTTCCAATGATCGTTTAAATTTACTTTGGCTTTTGCCTTTTCAACCTACTATTTTCTTTTTCAATAGATTTATCTTCAGTTTTGTTTTCAAATGCTTGTTTCCCATAAGAACATAAAACAATAATAGATGTGGACCTTTCCATTCCTGATAACGTCTCAACATTCTGCGTCTGTTCCCAGAGCTGCCAAGTTTTGTCAGAGCATTTCAGTATTCTTGTACCTGAAAATCCGTATTTTGCTGAGGAAATCAGTATTTTTATGCAGTGCATTTTGCTGATTTTTTTTTTTAATGTGCGGTCATACCCATGTAAGAGTTCAAGAATGCATAACTTTGCTACCAATTGACATGTCTTCTACGCACCTTACTTGACAGTGCATTCATTGCCATCTCTTTGTATACTGCTGTTTGAACGGCTGCTTCCTGCTTTTAGCACCAGATGATGATGTAGAAGCCATTTTGGAAGCCCCCCTCTCCCCCCTTCCTCTCTTAGCCCCCCTCCCTCCCCCTCTCTCCCTCCCTTCCTTCCCTTCTCCTTTTTTTTCTCCCTCCCTCTCTTATTCCCTCCCTCCTTCTCCCCTCTCCCTCCCTGAATAGTCTGTGACCCATAGCAGCAAGATGAAACAGAAAGTCGGGCCGATTTAAAAAAAATCCGTATTTAACAAAGCAAGATCGTACATCCGTATTCTTATCACATTTCCGTACAAAATACGGAAAATCCGTACTACTTAGCAGCTCTGTGTTCCATTGTGATCAAAGAGTTTTATCTAAAAGCTATCTTCCTTGTTTAAATTGATGAGTAATAATCATTATTATTGCTGGTCCATCCTGCTCCAATAAATACTACGATTAGAAAATATTTTCAGTAAGGAATACTATAATAAATGAATCGTTGTATTTCACTTATTTCTGTTCTTAAGGTTAAAATTTTCAATGAACAATATCTACCTGACTAAAAAACTAAAGCAAAGATAAATGAGCAAATACTCACATATACCTTTCTTCTAAGCATCTACTAACTAAAGCTGCAGTATATGGAAAACATTATGATTAAACATTACGTGCTATTGAAAGGACTATGTATATGCAAAGAGCAAATATCTATTCAGAGCCATTTTTCAATTTCCACGGTGTGGTGACTTTTTTCGATATGTTCTGTGTGAATAATTGTGTTGCTACAACTTCCTGTCACTCTTTGGTCTGGTTATTTTTAATAATTAAAGTTAAAGTGAAGACGGTGAGAATGGTGTACTCATCAAGCAAAAACGTTAATTCTGAAAGAGGACTGAGTGAATCACTGGCAGCTTATGCTGGATTTTTATATTTTCCCCAACTAGGAATCTGTTTTCTAACTTTTATATGTTTTATAATTACAGTACAGATGGTTTACTTCCAGCAACAAATCTACATGCCCACTATGTCGAGAGACGTTCTTTTGAGGCGTTATGACTTATATTGCGTGATTGCAATGGCCTTGTGGACCTCAAGAAAATTGCATCATGAAGCCGAAGATGTCAGTTGATGGCTTTATGACAAGTCAGAAAATGACGGTTTATGAATATCGCAACAGGAACAGAATATTTTCTGGTCTGGCTCTAATCTGTAATATTGAAATATTTGCATCAGAGTTTTAATAAAGGCATCAGTAATTTTCCACAATTAAATCAATATATTGTATTATGAAGGCAGTATATTGGATAAATATATTTATCCCCATTGTTCCATTGCATTCTCTAATTTACCTCCGTTGTTGACTAGCATTCACACTTTCAATGGTTCTTTTGTGGATCCATTAAAGGAAAATGCATGAGTTGATACAGGATAACTTCCTACAGTGTAATCCTCACATATTGTGGGGCATTCTAGATTTCTACACAAGAATCGATGATCCAAGTTGCAAAAAAATAACAAAGCTTGTTGAATTTAAAATTAATATTGTAAATTTCCTTGGAAAAAACAAAATAGTCTATGTAAGGAAGCTAGTTCATTCTTAAAATTTAAAATAACATAACACTAGTGTCCATGAGTTATACTCACACCTGGGAATTTTGTTTTACATTAAGTGTCTTTCCAACCTCATTCAGTAAACACCTATAAACAGTGTTTTTAAGATAATGATGCCCATAATTTTCTAATCTTGATCAGCATTGTAAAACTCACAGCCTTTTCTCCCCCTGTGGATTAAATACCAAAAATATGAATGGGAATGTGCTCCACCGCAAAAAAACTGTCTGGATAAGACAGACCATTTCAGTTTTTTAAGGTTAGAGTTAAAAGTCCACTCTTACTGCCTTTAAAAGATTTGCATTACATCTAACAGAATTGCATGTGTTAAGCTATCAAATGTTGAAAGCTCGGGTAACATTTTAAGGTGTTAATTCCTTGGGACAGCAATCGGATTTAAAGAGCAAATATTGAAGTTATATAGTAATTTTCACACATTGACCATTACAAAACTTGTAATTATGTTGCATATTAAACCTTGTGTGGTAACCAGTTTGTACAAAGACTATTTGATGTTATGAATAAATAACCATTTAATTTTATTTGTTGCAAGCAATTGAGAGACAAAATACTGATTTTTTTATTTTTGTTTATTTGTTCTGAACAAGTAAAGACATAAATAGGAATAAATAACAACAAAATCGAAATAGTCAAACAATTGGACATTCCAGGCAATATTTGCAAAGCAATGAAAAGCATAAAGCAAAATTTAAATGTCCAACACTTTTTCTTTACAAGCTCGAAAAGGAGTGAGAAGAAGAATAACTTATTTAATCTCACCCCTTCTCCCTAAACCCTTCTTCCATATTTAATAATTAATTAATTAATCATAATGATACCCCAGACAATTTTTAGAGATGCATACAGACATATATATACATACAACTGATATACACATACAAGTAATATGTATGAAGTAATCAAAAAACATAAATAAATAATAAATAAACATTAACCCCTGTTTGTCACCATCCCCTTCATCACTGTACCTTGTGAAAAAAAGTTTTTTGTATGTCATTTTGAACTGGTTCATGTTTGGACATTGCTTTAACTCCACATTCAAACTGTTCCACAATCCTACTCCACAGACCGAAATACAAAAAGTTTTTCTGGTCTTTGTACCTTAAAATTAAATTAAAATTAAATATTCTTCTTAAATTATAACCCCCCACTCGCTCATTGAATAACTTTTGTATATTTCCAGGTAAGTTTTTATTTTTGGTCCTAAACATTATCTGTGCTGTTTTAAATGCAACCAAATCTTCTAATTTTAATAATTTTGACTAAGAATAATGGATTAGTGTGACCCAGATACCTGACATTTTGTAAATAATACGTATTGCTCTTTTTTGCAGAATAGTTAATGAATGTAGCGAACTTTTATAGTTATTGCCCCAGACTTCTGCACAGTAATTTAAATAGGGTAAGATTAGTGAACAGTAGAGAATGCGGAGTGATTTGTGATCCAGAACCTGCTTAACTTTGTGTAATACAGAAATGCTTTTTGACAGTTTGGATTGTACATGTTTAATGTGTGATTTCCAGCTGATTCTATCATCCATTATAACCCCAAGAAATTTATTTTCATGAACTCGTTCAATTTCAACCCCATTTATCTTTATATTTGCTTGTGTATTTGTTCTGCAATTACCAAATAACATTATTTTGGTTTTGCTCAAGTTTAATGATATTTTGTTCCTGTCAAACCATGTTTTCAGTTTGCCCATTTCTTTTGTTATTTTGTCCATTAGTTGTTTCTGATCAAAACATTTGGAGAATTAACATCTCCATTTCTAAGAAAAATCAATAGATTAACTTTAACCAACAAAGAAGGATAGAACTCTGGGTCTATGATTTATGATTCAGGTCACAAGAAAATATATATATGGTGTCACCCTGATACAAGCAATCCCAACCACATACACGTTAATGTATTTTGTTCCATTTAAACAAAATTATAATCCTAAATCTGTTCAAAAGTCAATGCTATATATTTGCAAAATATTTTGAAAAATCCAGCAAATAAACCAAATTTGCTGCTCACTGTTGATTAAAAAATACAATCCTCCCATTTCACAGGAACTGGAAAAACAATTCTGTAATAAAGTCTTGAATGTTGTAATAGACTGAAGGTGTAAATTACATCATGTGGGTCAGCCAAATCTAAGCTAATTTACAAAATGAGGAAAAGTAGTTACCAGTAATTTGTCAATCTATTTAAAACATTTCAATGATTCTGAAATTTAAAAAAACTACTGGAAAAAATCAAAGAATTTAAGAATAAAATTTAATGTTTAAATAGTTTTGGGAATAAATGATTTAACACAATTTTTTAAATTATTAATCTATGTATATTACCACATTCATAGCAGAGTCTTTCATTTGCTGTACAGGTAGCTGGTAAATCAATGGATCAGATTCCCTTTGTGTTTCCTCAGGGAATGAAGCAAATCTTCATGGTGTGTTTGCAGATAAGTATTGGGAATTAGCCCAAACTTTATACCTTAGGAAATATCTTAATGAATGTAGTACTGAAGCACACATCTTTGTCCTACTATGAATCACTGTTAGCAACTTGCTTATATATTCATAAACATATGTATTTGACATATATATTCTGTATATTCATGAACAGAAAGCCTAGTTTATCTGCTGTTCTCAGTGTGGACTTCGATATATCGCGAGACTGGGCGATTGTTTCGCTGAACACTTGGGCTCAGCACCTTTGCGATCTCCCGGTTGCCAAACACGTTAACCAGGGCTGCCAACTCTCACGCTTTGAGCGTGAGAGTCACGCATTTCAACCAATTCTCACGCTGATGACAGAATTCTCACGCTGTCTTCAGTCCTTGTACAGCAAATATCCTATAGCGGAGCTATAGGGCTGCACAGTTTGTCTCTTTGCACCACATGCCAGTGATCTGCACGGTCTGGGGAAGCGCATCGGTCCCGGGCAGCGGGTGTCAGCGCCTCTGTGTGCCGGCTGCGAGCGCTGCGCTGCCGGCCGCCTCTGCAGCCTCCCTCCCTCCTACTCATGTGGCAGCGCCAGCGCCGCCAATCCACGCTGCGCCGTGCCCACCAGACTTCCCATTGGGCGTCCGGGAGAGAGAGGGAGGGGGAGGAAAGAGGGAGGGAGCGGGAAGGAAAGGTGTGTGTCTCCTTGTGCATGTCTGTGTGTGTGCGCGTGTGTCTTCCTTTGTGTATGTGTCTCCCTGTGTGTGTGCATGTTTCCCAGTGTGTGTGTCTGTCTCCCTGTCTATGTGTGTCTGTCTCCCTGTGTGTGTCTCGTCACTTCCGGGCTGCCAACTCTCACTCTTTGAGCGTGAGAGTCACGCATTTCAGCCAATTCTCACGCTGATGACAATTCGCACGCTGTCTTCAGTCCCTGCACAGTTTGTCTCTTTGCGTCACATCTGAGCAATCTGGGGAAGCGCGGCGGTTGACGGCTGTGAGTGACGTCGCATTTCTTCTCTGCTTTTCTTTCTTGGTTGGATGTGCAGCCACCGACAACATGAAGCAGCTGGAGATAGAACTAACCAGGTGAATCGGTTGTAAAACATGGGGGGGACCACAATGAGGCCAAACATCTAGGACAGGGTTCGGCAATCTACGGCACACGGGCTGAATCCGGCCCTTAACCCGAAAAAACACCTCTTTTTTTTTCAATTCGTTTTCGCAGGGTCGGGGCAGGCGAGCCGACCTGAGAACTGCAGCCAGTCCCTGGGACGTGAGCTGATCTGGGACGGCAGCCAGTCCCGGGGCAAGCAGAATGCCAACTTGATCATTATGGACAAATTGGGCCAGCCATGTACATGTTGTATAACTGACTCTTTCTGTCCCGGGTTACCTCCACTGTCAGAGTGAGGCCAAAGGTAAATTGGAGATACAGCACCTGATATTTCGCTTGGGCAGCTTACACCCAGCAGTATGAATATTGATTTCTCTAATTTTAAGTACCCCTTGCATTCCCTCTGTCCCTCCCCCATACCTTTCATTGTTTTCTTTGTACCTCCTCTCTGATTGGGTCTGAAAAAGGGTCTCGACCCAAAACGTCATCTATTTTCCGGAGATGCTGCCTGACCCGCTGAGTTACTCCAACATTTTGTGTTTATCTTGAGCCTGGTTTACAATTTAGCTGCTGCTACTCTAAAAGATCCTGGTTTATAAAGATAAAAATTAGATGTGCCCTGGCAGAATATGCACCTATCTATGAAGTCCACGCTATCACATGCCTTTTCAAAGTTTCGGCTTCTTGTGCCTGATCTGCCATTTACTAAGATAATGTATAAACCTTTCCCTGACCGCATCCTGCTGCACAAGCTCCTTATTTCTTGATTTCCGTTATAGCTAAGAAATCTATCACCTGCTGTCTTGTCAGGTGTAGTGAAAGTACATACTGTTAACAAAAGTGAAATGTTATTACACAAACACAGGGTAAGGAAACATTCTAAACCAGCAAAGCAAAATCTTGTCCAAAATAAATTAATACATTGAAATATCAAATGCAAAATTCTACTTGAAATAATGTTATTTTTGATTACATTCATTTTCTTTGTTTATATATTTCACTATTTTCTCTCTTTTTAAAACACCGGGGCTCTTCTGACCTTATCCCATAACATGAGTTTCAATTTACGAACGTCCAGATGCATTATCTGGTGCAGAGCGTGGTATCGTATCAGATACGTGTACTTCCTAATTGGCGAGTGGATTGGAGTAAAATGTAACATATATCACGCAAAAGACGGCGTTTAATCCATTCGAAACATCCGCCGATTAATAAAGTCGACATCAAAACAGTAAGGGGTAGCAGGAAATAAACCACGCATGGTTCAAATTGGTGGACGTTGTTACACGATTCCATTTTCCCCCCTGAGAGTTCCCCGTTGCTCTGCCAAGGTGGAATGATCAGTGCAGGACACAATGCTGGAGTAACTCAGCGGTCAAAGCACCATCTCTGGAGACCATTTCGGGTCGGAATCCTCAGGGGTTTCCATCCGAAGGTCACACATTCCTTCTCTCCAGAGATGCTGCCTTTCCCGCAGAGTTACTCCAGCATGTTATGTCTATATTCGGTGTAAACCAGGACCTGCAGTTCCTTCCTACACATAATCAGTGCTGGACTCGGGCCGTTTTGAACATTTACATTCAGATTGTGCCACATTTCGCGCTGGAGACTCAGCGCCGATTGCTGGATTATTAGCAATACTTGATGTCCCGCCCCGCAGCGCAGCGCAGCGGGCCCGTTGCCAGGTAACGGCGAGGCCATCATGGCGCCGGGCAGCTCCTGTAGGCCTCTCCTCACACCCACACTCCACGTCTGAGAGGAACATCAGGAGCTACAGGTCTCACCACTACTCCTTGGCTTCGGGTTCTTCCGCTGCCGAACAACAGTTTGTAAAAAAACTTTCTTCTCTTTGAGCAGCTTTCGCTTGGTAATGAGGGGGGGGGCCTCATTGAAACTTGCCGAACAGTGAAAGGCCTGGATAGAGTAGATGTGGAGAGGATGTTTCCACTGGTGGGAGAGTCTAGGAACAGAGGTCATAGCCTCAGAATTAAAGGACGTTCTTTTGGGAAGGAGATGAGCAGATAATTTCTATCGGAGAGGGTGGTGAATCTTTGGAATTCTTTGCCACAGAAGGATGTGGAGGATGACAGTGTGAATTTTAAAGGCAGAGATAGATAGATTTTTGATAAGTACGGGTGTCAGAGGTTCTGGGGAGGAGGCTGGAGAATGGGGTTAGGAGGGAGAGATAGATCAGCCATTATTGACTGGTGGAGTAGACTTGATGGACCAAATGGCCTAATTCTGTTCCTTTCACTTATAACCTTAATGTTCTGGATTGATTGTCCTAATATTTGTAAAGTTTGCAAGAAGGGGAAAAGACAATAATAGTTCTATCCATTACGGCACTGAAATAAACTTGTGCAAATATCCTGGAGTGGCAGAGGCCTGAGTGAAGCATGAGTGATTTTGCCCTCTAGAAATTGACAGCATTGGTAAAATTGCAGGAAGTAGCCCTTTTTTAATTCAAATCGTTTACATTTGCCACCGTTCGTTGATGTATTTTTAAACTATTGACACCCAAAATGTCTAGGACTAAGGAATGTAGATCTAAAAGAGTGTTAAAAGATGCAGTGCCTAATTATGATCTCAAATACACCGACAAATTGGAAGATTCAGATTGAATTGTGGCTTTCAAATGGGAATTAGACCAATTCCTATAAGAGTAGGTATGGTGATCCAGGCTTGGGTAGTGATGCATTGGTACTACTGAAAATGAAAAATGTGAACAATGGGCCAAAAGTTAAGCAGGTTGATTGCCAAAGATACTGATAAAAGATCATGTGATCTAGAATCCTGCAATATGTTGCAATCACATGGTGTAAGACAAAGTGATACTCTCAAACATGAAGAAGTACTGTGGGTTGGCAGTATCAATCAATAATACACATCTAAGGAATAAAGAGGATATAAAGAGCATTTTTTTTTAAACTGAGGTTTGTACTATCTAATGTTCAGGCATCTGCCAGCAAGAACTTCATACAATTTTACATCTGCAAGGATGCTGTGAGCCTGCAGTGGAATATAGGTAGATTCAGTTTGTGGAAAAGTTCAAAAGTTGAAATGGATTTTTGGTCCCTAGTAGAGACAAAGGTCATGGGTTTCAGGCAGTTAAATGGAGCTGTAAGCAAGATCAAATTAGCCAGCATCTTAAGCTCACCTTAAAGCTATGCCCACTAGTCTTTAATATTTCCACCCAGGGAGAAAGGTTCTGACTACCTGATCTACAGTATGCCTCTCAAAATTATACATCTACCAGGTATCCCCTCAGCCTCCAACGTTCCAGGGAAAATAATCCAAGTTTGTCCAACCTCTCCTAATAACTTACTAACCAACCCATCAACATTTACGTCCAAGTCGTATATACATAGATATCACAAACAACATAGGTCTCAGCACAGATCTCTGCATAATTCCACTGGTCACAGTGCTCCAGCCAGGTCAACACTCATCAGACACAATTTTCTGTTGAGTAAGCTTGTTCTACATCCAAATGACTTAGTTACCATGGATACCATGCATTCCAATTGTGGATCAGCCTACCGTTGGGGACTTTGTCAGATGCCTTAAAGCCCTGTCCCACGGTACGAGTTCATTCCAAGAGCTCTCCCGAGTTTGCCCTGATTCGAACTCGGAGATTTACGGTAATGGCCACTCGTCGGTACCCGGGGCTCTCGTGGACATGTTGAAAAATCTTCACGAGTCTTCCCGTGCTTACCTGCCGTTAGCGCTAAGAGACGTCCTGTGCTCCGACGTACACACTATGTTCATTCTCCGTGCTTACCACGAGTTTGATTTTTTTTAAACTCGGGAGAGCTCTTGGAATGAACTCGTACCGTGGGACAGGGCTATTACTAAAGTCCATGCAGACAGCATCTACTGACCCTACCCTCATCGATCACACATTCTACTCACATTTTTCCCGTCGAGGCGATAAACATCTTCCTGTCGCATTCCCACCTATATTTACAAACTTCTTAATCGTTGAAAGTTTTAAAAACAGCCCGAAAACTCACCCATTTCGGGGGGAAAAAACGAGAGTGACGTTCACAATGGACTTGCAAGGCAGGACGGGACACTCCGGGAGGGAGAGGCACTCCAACGCTCATGCGGCGGCTGCCGACGCCCGACATCTGGTGGCGAGGGTTCGCGGCCCCTGGCTAGAGCTGAACCTGGTGCTCGAGCTGGAGTGAGAGCCGAGCCCGGGGTTTGGAATGGTGCCGTGACTGGGGCCGAGAAAGAAGCCGCCGCTGGAACCAAGGACGAGCCTGGGTACATGGTGATGGACGAGCCCGGAGATGAAGTCCGAGCCTGCACTATAGCCCAGGCGGCGGCCGAGCTGATGGCTAGATCTACAGCCAGGGCCAGGCCAAGTACGAGAACCAGGCCGAGTTCTAGGCCCTGGCGCTGCTCTTCGGCCTGGGTAGGTCCTGGGTAGGGAATGGGAATGAGGAGATGAGGGAAATGAGGAGGAGGGAAATGGGGTGGGAAGTGGGGTGGTAGAGGGAGATGGGGGGGGGGGGGCTGTGGAGGAATGAGATGGGGAGGGGTGGAGGGAGATTCCCCCTCCCTATCTACCCTCACTCGCACCCTCTCTACCCCTCCCTCTCCCTCTACCCTCACACCCCCCCCCCCCACTCTACCCCCTTCCTATCTTACCCCCTCTCTACCCCCCTTCCTCTCCCTCTCTACCCTCCCACCCCACAACTCTACCCCATCCCTCTCTACTTCCCTCCGTCTCCCTCTCTACTCCCCTCCCTCTCTCTCTCTACCCCCTCCTCCTTTTTCGCCCTCTCTACCCCCTCCCTCTCCCTCTCTACCCCCATTCCCCTCCCCCCTCCCTCTCTACAGCCCATCCCTCTTTACAGCCCATCCCTCTCTGCCCCCCATCCCTCTCTGCCTCCCCCCTCCCTCTCTACCACCCCACCCTCTCTAATCCCCTCCCTATCCAGGGATTGAAGAAGGAGGGTGAAGAGGAAGAGGAGGGAGTGCTGGGTGATGAGGAGAAATGAGCCACGCCTGTGCAGTTGGGGGCTATGCATGAGTGGCGCAAAATTGCTTTGGGGGAATGGGTGAGTGGTGGAATCTTGCGTTGGGGGAGCAGACCCAACGGGATGCACTTTGTCTAGTGAATATTAAATTGCATCAGCCTCTTTATTCTGCTGATTAGTAAATGTATTCGTAATGTAATCTCAAGATTTATCAAGCTTGTCAGCATTTCAAAGATGTGCTCCGCATGTATGTCCGCATACGAGGAACAAACTGAAAGTAAAAAAGTACCCTTCAAAAAATATCAATAATATTGTGATGCGATTTACATCCCCAGATCCTCTTTTCTTTTCCAGATCTTTAAATCTATTGTCACCTTCCAAATATGTGCCTTCACTTTCTATTTAAATTTATACATTTGTATAATCATGTTACTTTTCCTGCCACAACGCAAACATGGCTGTATTCAAGCATAAATATTAAAATCTTTCAGTGCCTGTAATTTCCAGTGTTTGCAGCTTTCATGAATTATCAGTGTAATAATGTTTTTTATTTGGCATTTTAATGAAGATGTAAGAGTTTTCCAATAGTTCCTTAATAGATACATATAATATTGAAAGGACAAAAGAATATCTATAAATAATCACATCTGGAGTACCTTCACCTACATTCCTACCTGGAGTTTTGTGGGAAGAACCTCAATCCCCAGGGATAGATGTATCCCCTGCGTAGGCACCATTGTGAGACACTCAGAAGAGGTGCTTAAATTAGACTAATCTTGGAGAAAATCACACCCATTCCACTGCTGAAGTTAACTGCTGGTCTGGGTACTACTTAAGCAAAAAACTGCTGGACAAATTCAACAAGTCAGGCAGCATCTGTGGAGGGAAATGGGATGCACTACTCATTTGCACAGACCTCATAAATAGACTGAAATCATGCATGCTCCCAATTCAATCCTGCAATGATGATTTAAAATTCTGAGGAACAGCAAAGTGGGGCAACTTCACCCGACATAATAAAAACCTCGCCCAGGGCCCTTACCTGAACAGCCAGGCTTCAACCTCATACGGAAATAATTTTCCATCCTAAGAAGGTCATTTCTGTTCAGAGTAGATACAGCTTACCAATGCTATGCTGACAAAAAAAATCCAGCCTATAAAAAAATATTCACAATTTTCCATTTCAGTGGGATGGTTTTCAAAATTCATGAAATGACGACCAGTGCACTAACATGGTTCAACAAGTAAAAAACAGTGTTTTACATTTGCTGATCATACTGCCATATGATGGATGAAAAAGTGAGCCAGAATTCTCCGATAATCACAGAGTTCTTTAATTTCAGTAATATAATTTAACTGAAGTCTTGTAAAACCAACAACTTCACTGGCTATTTTAATCATAATCTCGTTTTGATGCTATATTAGATTGCAGACCATATTGTCTCTAAGTTATGTAGTTATATATGAAACTTAATGAGGATATATCATGGTAAACACAAAGCAACAATACCGGAGGGCAGCTGGCAATGCTGTGTTAGAATATCACCTTTGAGATACAGAAGGCTCTTATTGTGAAATGCCATGATAAAGTTAGTGACAGGTCATTATCATACTGGTGCAGCTCTTGTATCTTCTCAGATAATTACCAAAAATACAACCAAACAATTATGCAGATTTGATAATCACTGTGATCTCTTTTTGTTTGTCAGAATGATTTGAAATATTGATAATGGAGCTGAATGAACTGAAAAGTAAAAGTTCACCAAGCTTCAGTGAATCTCTGCAAAGTGAGCATGCATTACTGAATAGTCAAGAAATAAAAAGAGACGTGCATGAATCGAAACCAACAGTGTAAGTAATTTGTTAATGTTTTTATTAACCAAATGAAGTGAGGCAGCGGGGGCTAGAGGGGGGAGCGATATAGCTCATTATAATCAAGCGAGTATGACCATGTTAGGCTGTTGCTTGTTTCATCTGTGGAACAGGTTCTTGCTGTGCGGGGAGATGGTGTGAGCTGGGGGATGGGTCGGCAGGTCTGTCCGCTATATCCGACATCTGTTATAAGGGGGACCTTAAAACGAGGGTTACTGTATAATCTTTGCGAAACAGTTAGGATGCATAAGAAAGTTAGGAAGAATAAGAGCATGGTGAATTCTTTCACGACGGATACCGCATAGGCACTCGCCACTCGCAATGCCAGCCATGTCCACTCAGGTATTTTCAAATGAGCTCTCATAATTTTGGTGTGGGCGGAAAAACAGTTGGCGGAAATTCAGCGTTCAATCCATATCACAGCCTGGTTTAACAATGCGAACATCCACTAACAAAGGAGACTACAGAGAATGATAGACACTGCCCAGTCCATCACAGTTACTGACCTCCCGACCATCCAAACAGATCTGCAGGAGGTGCTGACTCAGAAAGACAGCCAATGTCACGAAAGAGCAACGCCACTTTGGCCATGCTCTTATTTTGCCACTACCATGGGAAGAGGTAGAGGACCCTACAAACCATGACCACAATGTTCAAAAGCAACTTCTTGCCATTAACTATCAAGCTCTTGAACGCTGTGTAATACTGACCTCAGCAACTAATATCTTCTAGGTCCACAAATGTTTTTGAGGAGGACTTTGCAGAGTTGACGGGGCTTGGTTTTTCATTAGGGATATAAGCAGGAGTAGACCATATGAACCCTCTAGCTTAGTCTGCCTTTCAGTAATGTCTTCACTGCTTATATGCATCAGGACCATTTTGCTGACCCAGTCTCATTTCCTCTGAATGTCTTATCGTCAAAATAATTGTCAATCATCAAGTAGTATCCACTTTGACAAAACAAAATGTCCATTATAATCAGATGATCTTTCTGTTTTTCAGAATTGATCCAAATTCTGCAGCGAGAATTATTCAGACTTCATGGTTTTCTTACAGAAATAAACAGTTATTTCGCCTACTCAAGCACACAATCTGTGCCGCAGTAAGTGTAATAGGGTAACCTATTTTTGCCAGCTGCTGTTGCTTTATGACGATTTTTTTAGAACTGGTGAACCAGTGACGGTCATTAAAGTGAGAATTACTCCGTAATTGAACATTGGGCATTCATGTACATCGGATGTTTACGACATCATTCCTACCCTTCTTGTCATCAGTGATAAAAGTAATAAAAACAGCCCAGGCAAGAACCAGCAATGTACGTCCAAAAGTCTAGTGTCCCCCCCTTGTGCTTCAAGGAAACCTGCGCCATTCTAATTCCCAAGAAAAGTCAAGTGACCTATCACAATGACTACCATCCAGTAGCTCTAACATCAGCCACGATGAATCATTGTGAAAGATTGGTAATGACCATTTCTGTTCTAGACTTCCAGTCAATATAGACCCCTTGCAATTTGCATGCTGAAAAACAGATCTAGCATCTCACTTGCACTACATTCAGCTCTGGATCACTCTGACAATAAGAGCACCAATGCTACTGTGCTATTCATTGACCACAGCTCGGCCTTCAACACCACAAAACCAAATGAACTCATTTCTAACTAATGAACGATGGCCTTGGAGCTCCATCTGCAATTGGCTTGTGAACATTCTGACTAGCTGACCTCTGTTGGCTTGAATTGGTCACAACATTTACACCTCCCTGACCCTCAACACGAGTACCCCTCAGGATAGGGTGCTTAATCTTCAATAATCAGCTCAACATTTATATTTGTGATGATTGTGATGATGTTGGTGACCAGATTGACAAAAACAATCAAACAGACTATGGGAAACACATCACAAAATCTTGTGTCATTGTTTCAGTACAACAAGCTAGCCCATAATGTCAGCAAGACAAGAAAGTCGGTTGCTGACCAAAGGAAGTGAGCAGGTGACATAACCCTGTCCTCATCGATGGAACAGATGTAGAGATGACAATAGATTCCTAGGAATCCATATCACCAGCAACCTCACCTGGTCCCTCACATTGAAGCACTGAAAGCACATAGGCATATTTACTGTCTTGGGTGAGAGGATTTGGCATGTCCCCAAGGATTCTAGCAAACTATCACAGGTGTGCTAAAGTATTCTGATGTCATGTATCTCAGTTTGGCAACTGTTCTGCTCCTGACTGACTGAATTTGCAGGGAGTGGTGAACACAGCCCAGCCCATCACAGGCTCACCTCTTCTTCCCATCCAGTCTAGCTTCACTGTGCATTGCATTAAGAAGGATGAATGTGTTGTCAAGGATGTCTGCTACCTTAGACATTCCTTTTTCTCTCCTCTACCATCTGGGAGAAGATGGTAGATGAATTTAAAACTTAAGAACAGCATTTGCCCCACAGCTATCCAACTCCAGAATCAATCGCCTCTATAATAATCTCTACATCGGTGAGACTAAGCGGAGGTTGGGCGATCGTTTCGCCGAACACCTCCGCTCGGTCCGCAAGAACCTACCTGACCTCCCGGTGGCTCAGCACTTCAACTCCCCCTCCCATTCCCAATCCGACCTCTCTGTCCTGGGTCCCCTCCATTGCCAGAGTGAGCAACACCGGAAATTGGAGGAACAACACCTTATATTCCGCTTGGGGAGTCTGCATCCTGCGGACATGAACATTGAATTCTCCCAATTTTGTTAGCCCTTGCTGTCTCCTCCCCTTCCTCAGCCCTCGGGCTGTCTCCTCCCATCCCCCAGCCCTCGGGCTCCTCCTCCTCCTTTTTCCTTCCTTCTCCCCGCCACCCCCTATCAGTCTGAAGAAGGGTGTCGGCCCGAAACGTTACCTATTTCCTTCGCTCCATAGATGCTGCTGCACCCGCTGAGTTTCTCCAGCATTTTTGTGTAGCCTCTATAATACTCCTCTCTGGGTAGTGTTGCCACATATTCTTACTTTCTACTCCATTTGAATGAATGAATGAATGAATAAGTTTATTGGCCAAGTATTCACATACAAGGAATTTGCATTGGTGCTCCGCCCACAAGTGACAACATGACATATAGTGACAGTTAAGAATGATACATAAAACATTAAAATTAATAATAAAACATTATTGATTAAATTATTTCATATATTTATTCCATTAACTACCTCAGTTTGCACTACAATCTTGCACCATTATGCTGTTTTGCAATTGTTGTTGTTTTTATTGTTATATCTATCATTACCATCGTCATGAGCGTCATGAGAACAAGGAACTTCATTGTACATTGATATATATGACAACAATCCAATCTGAATCTGAATCTGAATCTGGCTCCCACAAATTACAGCAAAGAAGTCCTGTGCTTGTTCCCAGTAGATCAATCCCACGAGTCCTGTTCCCTTTTCCTCACACTTTATACATCCCCATGCACTCCCCTTTAGTTCTTTTGTCACATACCTACACTAACAGACTTATTTCCAGTATCCAATTAACCTGCCAGCATATTTTAGAATATTGGTGTAAATCAGTGTGCCTCGTGAAACACACAAACTTCACACAGAGGTTAAATTTGAATTGAGATCCCTGGAGCTGTGATCTACAAACTACAAACTAACTGCTGAATTACCTTGCTCCTAAGTTTAATTTACGTTAAGGAATCATTTTTCCAAAATATGCCTTCATAAAAAGAAACATATTTACATCCTACCCTGCTATTCGTGATTATTTATAGTATTGTTTAGAGATACAGCGCGGAATCAGGTCCTTCGCCCCACCGAATGCGCACTGACCTGTGATCCCCATTCACGAGCACTACCCTATGCACTAGGGATAAAATACAATCTTTACTAAAGTCAATTAACTTACAAGCCTGGACGTCTTTGGAGTGTGGGGGAAACCAGAGCACCCGGGGAAAACCCACGTGGTCACAGGGAGAACGTACAAACTCTGTAGAGACAGCACCCAAAGTCAGGTCCCTGACGCTGCAAGGCAGCATATCTACCACTGCACCACAGTGCGGCCCTAACCTTCTTCTGGTGCCAACATTTTTACTTGTGTCAAAATTTGAATAAATTCATCAATGTTATCCTTTATGACAGGAACACTGTCTGACAAATGACATTCTAAGGAAGCTGCAACCCTCTGAGGCTGAACTCCTAAAGGATACTAAGATGGCATATAAAGTTAGATTCAGGTAACAAAACAACTGTCTATAAAGAAAAGAGAATGCGGCATAAACAAGTATTCATCCCTTTTTGAGAATGTTATGCAGTGCAGTAATTGGGGACTCTATTGTTAGGGGGTCGGATAGGCGATTCTGTGGACGCAGTCGGGAGACCAGGATAGCGGTCTGCTTCCCTGGTGCCAAGGTCTCGGACGTGTCTCAACGCGTCCAAGATATCCTGAAATCAGAGGGAGAGGAGCCTGAGGTCGTGGTACATATAGGTACCAATGACATAGGTAAAAAAAGGGAAGAGGTCCTGAAGGGAGGATTTAGGGAGTTGGGAGGAGAGTTAAGGAAAAGGACCAAAAAGGTAACAATCTCAGGATTACTGTCTGTGCCATGCGACAGTGAGAGTAGGAATGGAGCGAGGTGGAGGATAAATGCGTGGCTGAAAGACTGGTGTAGAGGGCAGGGATTCAAGTTTCTGGATCATTGGGACTTCTTTTGGGGAAGGTGGGACCTGTACAGAAAGGATGGGTTGCACTTGAACCCGAGGGGGACCAATATCCTGGCGGGGAAATTTGCAAAGGCTACTGGGGAGACTTTAAACTAGAATGGTTGGGGCGAGGGACTCAAATAGAGAAAGCTAGTAGACACAATGGGAGGCAGGAAGCAGAAAAGGGAAGCACTTGGACACAAGAGGAGAAAGAAGAAAAATAAACAGAGAATAAGAGGCGGGGGGTTTCTTAAATGTGCATATTTTAATGCTAGGAGCATTGTAAGAAAGGTGGATGAGCTTAGAGTCTGGATAGACACCTGGAAGTATGATGTTGTGGCGATCAGTGAAACATGGTTGCAGGAGGGGTGTGATTGGAAACTAAATATTCCAGGATTTCGTAGCTTCAGGTGTGATAGAATTGGAGGGGCAAGAGGTGGAGGTGTTGCATTGCTAGTCAGGGAAGATATTACAGCAGTGCTTTGGCAGGATAGATTGGAGGGCTCATCTAGGGAGGCTATTTGGGTGGAACTGAGAAGTGGGAAAGGTGTAGCAACACTTATAGGGGTGTATTATAGACCGCCAAATGGGGATCGAGAATTGGAAGAGCAAATATGTAAGGAGATAGCAGATATTAGTAGTAAGCACAAGGTAGTGATTGTGGGAGATTTCAACTTTCCACACAGACTGGGAAACACATTCTATAAATGGGCTGGATGGTTTGGAGTTTGTAAAATGTGTGCAGGATAGTTTTTTGCAGCAATACATAGAGGTACCTACTAGAGGAGGGGCAGTGCTGGACCTCCTGTTAGGAAATGAGACGGGACAGGTGGCGGAGGTATGCGTTGGGGAGCACTTCGGGTCCAGTGATCACAATACCATTAGTTTCAATATAATTATGGAGAGGGTCAGAACTGGACCTAGGGTTGAGATTTTTTATTGGAGAAAGGCTAACTTTGATGAGATGCGAAATGATTTTAAAGGAGTGAACTGGGACATTTTGTTTTATGGGAAGGATGTAGAAGAGAAATGGAGGACATTTAAAGGGGAAATTTTAAGAGTACAGAATCTTTATGTTCCTGTTCGGTTGAAAGGAAACAGTAAAAATTGGAAAGAGCCCTGGTTTTCAAGGGAAATTGGACATCTTGTTCGGAAAAAGAGGGAGATCTACAATAATTATAGGCAGCATGAAGTAAATGAGGTGCTTGAGGACTATAAGGAATGTAAAAAGAATCTTAAGAAAGAAATTAGAAAAGCTAAAAGAAGACATGAGGTTGCTTTGGCAAGTAAGGTGAAAGTAAATCCAAAGGGTTTCTACAGCTATATTAATAGCAAAAGGATAATGAGGGATAAAATTGGTCCATTGGAGAGACAGAGTGGACAGCTATCTGCAGAGCCAAAAGAGATGGGGAGAAATTGAACAATTTCTTTTCTTCGGTATTCACCAAGGAGAAGGATATTAAATTATGTGAGGTAAGGGAAACAAGTAGAGTAGCTATGGATACTATGAGTTTCAAAGTAAAAGAAGTACTGACACTTTTGAAAAATATAAAAGTGGCTAAGTCTCCAGGTCCTGACAGGATATTCCCTAGGACATTGAGGGAAGTTAGTGTAGAAATAGCCGGGGCTATGACAGAAATATTTCAAATGTCATTAGAAACGGGAATAGTCCCCGAGGATTGGCGTACTGCGCATGTTGTTCCATTGTTTAAAAAGGGTTCTAAGAGTAAACCTAGCAATTATAGACCTGTTAGTTTGACTTCAGTGGTGGGCAAATTAATGGAAAAGATACTTAGAGATAATACATATAAGCATCTGGATAAACAGGGTCTGATTAGGAACAGTCAACATGGATTTGTGCCTGGAAGGTCATGTTTAACTAATCTTCTTTAATTTTTTGAAGAGGTTACTAGGGAAATTGACGAGGGTAAAGCAGTGGATGTTGTCTATATGGACTTTAGTAAGGCCTATGACAAGGTTCCTCATGGAAGGTTGGTTAAGAAGGTTCAACTGTTGGGTATAAATGCAGGAGTAGCAAGATGGATTCAACAGTGGCTGAATGGGAGACGCCAGAGGGTAATGGTGGATGGCTGTTTGTCGGGTTGGAGGCAGGTGACTAGTGGGGTGCCTCAGGGATCTGTGTTGGGTCCTTTGTTGTTTGTCATGTACATCAATGATCTGGATGAAGGTGTGGTAAATTGGATTAGTAAGTATGCAGATGATACCAAGATAGGGGGTGTTGTGGATAATGAAGAGGATTTCCAAAGTCTACAGAGTGATGTAGGCCATTTGGAAGAATGGGCTGAAAGATGGCAGATGGAGTTTAATGCTGATAAATGTGAGATGCTACACCTTGGCAGGACAAATCAAAATAGGACGTACATGGTAAATGGTAGGGAATTGAAGAATACAGTTGAACAGAGGGATCTGGGAATAACCGTGCATAGTTCCTTGAAGGTGGAATCTCATATAGATAGGGTGGTAAAGAAAGCTTTTGGTATGCTAGCCTTTATAAATCAGAGCATTGAGTATAGAAGCTGGGATGTAATGTTAAAATTGTACAAGGCATTGGTGAGACCAAATCTGGAGTATGGTGTACAATTTTGGTCGCCCAATTATAGGAAGGATGTCAACAAAATAGAGAGAGTACAGAGGAGATTTACTAGAATGTTGCCTGGGTTTCAACAATTAAGTTACAGAGAAAGGTTGAATAAGTTAGGTCTTTATTCTCTGGAGCGCAGAAGGTTAAGGGGGGACTTGATAGAGGTCTTTAAAATGATGAGAGGGATAGACAGAGTTGATGTGGACAAGCTTTTCCCTTTGAGAATAGGGAAGTTTCAAACAAGAGGACATGACTTCAGAATTAAGGGACAGAAGTTTAGGGGTAACATGAGGGAGAACTTCTTTACTCAGAGAGTGGTAGCGGTGTGGAATGAGCTTCCAGTGGAAGTGGTGGAGGCAGGTTCGTTGGTATCATTTAAAAATAAATTGGATAGGCATATGGATGAGAAGGGAATGGAGGGTTATGGTATGAGTGCAGGCAGGTGGGACTAAGTGGAAAATAATTGTTCGGCACGGACTTGTAGGGCCGAGATGGCCTGTTTCCGTGCTGTAATTGTTATATGGTTATATGGTAGTGATTTTAACAACAGTTCGACAGGTGTCTGTAGGACCTTACCCTGCTTGCAAAAGGAAATACTTGAATTTGTAGGATTCTCACTGATGGCTTGATTGTATTCATGTATAGTCTTTTCTTTAACTTGATAACATGCAAACTCAAGCTTTTCATTGTACCTCAGTACACGTGGTAATAATAAACGAAAGTAAAATTAAAGCCTAGGAGCCCATGGGATTACAGGGAAGGTACTAGCAGGGTAGAAGATTGGCTGACCTGCAGAAAGCAAAGAATGAGAATAAAGGGAGCCTTTTCTGGTTGACTGCCAGTGGCTAGTGGTGTTCCATAAGTGTCATCGTTGGGTCCATTACTTTTCACATTATATGTTAAAGACCTGGATGATTTTGTTGATGGCCTAGTGACCAGGTTTGCAGATGATACAAAGATAGGTGAAGGGGCAGGTAGTGTAGAGGAAGCAAGGAGTCTGCAGAAGGACATGGACAGGTTGAAAGAGTGGACAAAGAAGTGGCAGATGGAATACAGCGTAGCAAAATGTACGGCCATACACTTTGCTAGAAGGAATAAAGGCGTAGACTTTTTTAAATGGGGAGAGGATTCAGAAATCGGAGGTGCAATGGGACTTGGGAGTGCTGGTGCAGCATTCCCAAAAGGTTAATTTGCAGGTTGAGTCAGTAGAAAGGAAGGCAAATGCTATATTTGCATTCATTTCAAATGGACTAGAATATAATGGCAAGGATATAATGCTGAGGCTTTATTAGGAGCTTGTGAAGCCACATGTGGAATATTGTGGACAGTTTGGGGCGCCATATCTGAGGAAGGATGTGCTGGCATTGGAGAGGGTCCTGAGAAGGTTTATGAGAATGATTGTTCATAAGTTAATTAGTTATAGGAGCAGAATTATGGCATTTGGCCCATCATTCAATCATGTCTGATCTATCTTTGCCTCTCAACCCCATTCTTCTGCCTTCGCCCCATAACTCCTGACACCCCTACTATTCAAGATTGGGTTAATATGTGGTGAGCATTTGGTGGCTCTGGGTCTGTACTCGCTGGAATTTAGAAGGATGATCAGGGGAATCTCAATGAAACCTACTGAATAATGAAAGGCCTAGACAGTATCGATATGGAGAGGATGTTTCCATTAGAGGGAGAGTTGAGGCCCAGAGGGCAGAACCTCAGAATAAAATGAAGTACATTTAGAATGATGAGAAATTTATTTAACCAGTTGATGGTGAATCTGTGGAATTCATTGCCGCAGATGTCTGTGGAGACAAAGTCATCGGGTACTTTTAAAGAGGAGATTGATAGATTCTTCATTAATAAGGGCGTCAAAGGTTATGGGGAAGAGGGCAGGAAAATATGGGAATAAATAGATCAGCCATGTCGAATGGCAGAGCCGACACGATAGGCGGAATGGCCTAATTCTGCTCCTTTGTCTTATGACCTTTTGATCTTTATAAATTAAAATAAAAAGTAATCGGCACAGTTTTCTAGGACAGATGACAGCATTTATTTAAATCAGTATTCTTATTTTCTGTCAGATTTGCTGGAGAGGAATTTCCTCCTATTCTTGTGTTTAAAATTTTTCAACATGCTGGAAACTACAAGAATCAATATTTAAGTGGAAAAAGAATAATCAGGCCTGCAACTGAGGTAATTCAGATATTTTTCCTCTCAATTGTCTTCCCTTGAAATTGTGTTATGTGCCTAGACATTGTGTTTGCTATCTTTTTTGTTTGCCTGCCTTTTCCTCTCCAGCAGACTATGAAAAAGATAACAAATATCTGAATAATTTTCAATTTCTTTCATTTTTGCTCATCTTCCAAGCCCTGCTTAACCTAAAAACTGGCAATCATTTACAGATTCATGACAATCATGTGTCATTTCCAGATATGCTGTCCTGTTTAGCAGTACAGTATATATGTTTGGGTTAATTTAAAGGACTGAATTTTACAAGGTCAGGTGAGTTGGGATTATTGTATTTGTAGCATGTTGTACACGAGGAGGAATAGTCGAGAAAAGAACCTCATGAAACAAAGCAACAAGAATATCAACAGGGGAGACACAAGGAACAACAGATGCTAGTTTACAAAATAAGGCACAAAGTATTGGAATAACTCAGTGGGTCAGCCAGCAGCTCTAGAGAACATGAATAGGTGACGTTTCAGATTAGGACCCTTCTTCAGACTAATTGTGGTGGTATGTTTATACCATTGGGTTGTAAGCTACCTAAGCCGAATATAAGTTACCTAAGCGTGTTATTGTGTCACATGCACCGGAGATGAACCACAATAATGACATTCTTAACAGCTGTAGCTTCACAGGCACATTAGATGAAACAACAACAAAAATAAATATTATATCTATCTATGTACTAAAACTCTGATCTTGTACGTGTGTATATGTGTGTGTCTTTACATCTTCGCAAAAACACTACGCGGTAACGATAACATTTTTAGATATTCTGATTCACATTTTTCCCCTCTAGGCAGAGATTACATTCACTGAACATTTTATGCTTTATTTCACGACTTATTACTGAAAAAGTTTTTAAAAACTCAAAAGACTTTGAATTTTAAACAAACAACCCCCCCCCCCCCCGGGTTATTCACCACCCCCCGGTTATTCACACTCCCCCTCCCCCCCGGGTTATTTACACTCCCCCCCCTGGGTTATTCACACTCTCCCCCCCACTGCCTCAAAAAGGCAGCCAATTATTTACACTCCCCCCCTCCCTGTCTACCCTCTCCCTCTCTACCCCCTCCCTCTCTACCAACTCTCCCTCCACCTCTACTCCCTCCCCTTCTGCACCCCACCCCCTCTACCTTCCCCACCCTCTCTACCCCCCTTCCCCCCATCCTCTCTGCCCCCTCCCTCGCTGCCCCCCCCTCCCTCTCTGCCCTTCTCACCTTCTCCCTCTTTACCCCTATCCCTCTCTACCCCCTCCCTCTCTACCCCCCCCCTCCCTCTCTACCCCCCCCCTCCCTCTCTACCATCCTCCCTCTCCCTCTCTAACAGCGCCTGCGCAGTTGGGGGCTATGCGTGAGTGGATAGAGCGGGGGATGGGGGAAAAGGAGCGAATGAATAATATTAATATAATATCAAGGGGGGTTTGTGTGTGTGTGTGTGGGGGGTGGTTTTAATGTGTGTGTGTGACGCCGCTTATTAAAACTGATCTTGTACGTATCCGTGAATATGTGGTTGTTTTTACATCATCGCGAAAAAACTACGTGGTAACGATAACATTTTTACATATTCCGGTTGACATTTATCCCGTCAAGGCCGGGATCCCTTATGTGAATATTTCATGCTTTATTTATCGACATTAATGATTAAAGTTTAAAAACATCAAAAGACTTTGAATTTAAAACAATTTTTACTGTTAAAATCATTCCTCACAGCTACCAACATACTTCGATACAAAGTTGCAAGACAGGAACACTCTGAACTTTTCACCTCAATGAGATATCACAGCAAGTGCACCGAACATTTGTAACAATGTTGCCATCATAGCTCCTGGCAGGACAGGAGGGGGAGGGTCAATTGGTATTGCAATTGGGCAGGCACGGAAATCGCAATCAAAATATGGAGGGGACCGTGGGACAGGGGGGACACAATTTTTTGGCGGCCGCGCGCGTATGCGCACACTCACACACACGCGCGCGAGGCTTCGGAGGCTCAATCCAGCGCTAAATGCAGCTCAATCTGCTTGTCTCGCCGGGTTGACCTACAGCCGTGCCTGGACTGACGGGACACCAGCGCTGCTTCTCCGTGCTGGCCATATTTCCCGCAAGTCAGGCAGGGCTGTAGGTTAACCTGGCGGGACAGGCAGAGTTGAGCTGGGTTTAGCACTGCTTCTCTGCGCTGGCTGTGGGCCTGGGGGTACAGCTGCCGTCTGACTCCCGACCTCTCTGGCCACCCGGGGGGGGGGGTTCCCTCGTCTGGGGATGGGACCGGGCCGGTGAGCCGGGATCGATCCTGCCTGCGGATGAGGCGCAGGTCTGTGCCACGTCTCCCTCCTCCAATCACCGCTCTCTATCCTCAGTCCCACCCCCCCCCCACTCCTCCCTCCTGCAATCATCTCGCTGAATCATCATGTCCTGCCCCATTGGCTGCTGACCGACGTCTCTCTCGTCCAATCGGCGCCCTCGATCAGCAGTCCCACCTCCACTGTCTTGCGGAAAGCAGAGATTTCACCGGGTTTTAAAATGCGGATTACAAAAACTTGCGGGGGATGTCCCCCACCTCTCAAAACAGAAGGGGGACGTGTCCCCTTTGTCCCCCCCGGGAGTTGCGCCACTGCAATTGGGGAAGTACAATTGGGATTTTTTTTCCAAGTCCAGTGCTGGGGGAGGCAGGGGAGTGCTGGAATCTTACGTTCGACAACGGGTTCAGTTGGGGGACCACGCCTCCCTTGGGGGCTATGGGTTAGTGGTGCAATATTGCGTTGGGGAACGGGTTGCGTTGGGGGACAAGGCCTCCCTTGTGACAGGGACCCAACGGGTCCCAGTTGGTCTAGTATATGATAAATTCAGTTATTCTAAATAAACTATACCTTAATAGTGCAAAAATCAACATACATAGAGCAACCTTAGTAGTTCTAAATTGGTGGTGTTCAGGGTCGGGGTATGGCTAGGGTTCTGCAGGGTGGTTCGGGAACCTGATGGTTGACGAGAAGTAAGTTCTTGAAACTGGAGGTAAAACAGTTCTCAGGCTCCTGTGCATTCTTATCAATAGTAACAGCAAGAAGTGAGTGTGGTCAGGGTGGTGTGGGTCTTTGATGATTAGTAGAGTCATAGTCACACAGCATGAAAACAGGGTAATTGGCCCAACTTGCACATGCAGACCAAGATGATCATTCTATGCTAGTCCCACCTGCCTGCTTTTGGCTCATATCCCTCTAAACCATTCCTATCCATGAACCTGTGTTTTAAATGTTGTTAAAGTACGACCTCAACTACCTCTTCTGACAGCTTGATCCATATATCCGCCACCTTATGTGTGGAAAAAGTTGCCTATTAAATCTTTCTCCTCTCACCTTATACCTATGTCTTCTGGTTCTTGATTCCGTAATCTGTGGAATTCATTGCCACAGACGACTGTGAAGAATTAGTCTTCGGGTATTTTTAAAGTGGAGATTGATAGGTTCTTGATTAGTAAGGGTGTTAAAGGTTATGGGGAGAAGCCAGGAGAATGGGGTTGAGAGGGAAAGATAGATCAGCCGTAATTGAATGGCAGAGTAGATTCGATGGGCCGAGTGGCCTAATTCTGTTCCTATGTCTTATGTTCCTATGAGCTTAAGAATTGCCTATATTTTTGGATTTTACCATTATCATTCATAGATATAGTAGTATTTAAAACAACATATTAAGGTGACTGTGGACTTCTTTTCTAAACAGGCAGCAGCTGCTTCTTGCAAGATTATGGGAAGAAGAAAATTTTATGATCTTATCATTCAGGATAACCTTCAGTATCAAAGAACCAACGTAGCAGATGAAGTTGATATTGTTACAGCCAAGGATTACATGCAGGTTTGAAAAACGAAAACATTTGTTTAGGTGTTTAGGGGATAAATCAATCTGAGCGTGTAAGCTGCTAATTGCATGCCTGACACCTGGCTCCATCCTGGCTTCAGTGAAACTGAAATCTGGGATGTGAATTCAGCCAGTGACCAAAACATCTCTTTCAATTGTTTAGCACTAATAACCAAAGAGAAATCCTCCCCCCCGTCCCTTTTCAGTCTAAATTTTCTGCATATTAAATGTTCAGACAGAAAAACACCACATGCTATTGAATCTTGCACAGCATATCACTGTCGTCTCCCTTGCCTGTCATTTTGCTTTGGTCATTGTTCATCTTCTGTGGGGAATTCAAATGTATTGTTGGAGTTGTTTGAGAAAAAGGTATCACAAAAATTCTCAGTAAAATGCTAATGGGGCTAGAAATACCATGCAAAAATCCTAGATATTTTAGTCGGTTATTTATAGTGAATGTGCATGCAGCGGAATAGCCTCAGTATGGTTCTGGAAGATCAGAAAAGAGAATTCATAAAGCTCTGTGGTCATTAGGAGCAGCAGAAATCTATCACAGTCTGTAACCTGATGGACTGGCATACTTTAATCTACCATTAGCATCAAGCCAGGAAATCAACCCTGCTTCGACGAGCAGTGCAGAAAGCTATGCCAGAAACAACATCTGGCATACAAAAACAACATGAGGTGCCAGCCCAGAAATACTGCCATCCAGGACTGCGTGTAGACTAACAGCAACGCCAATATGCAATAGGCAGAGCTAAGCAATCTCACAGCTGATGATCAGATTGAAACTCTACAGTCCTCCACATCTAGTCAAGAATGGTGGCGGACATTTAAACAATGGAGGAGGAGGATCCAAGAACATCCCTATCCTGTACAATGATTGGGATCAGCATGTTCATACAGAACTACCAGATAGATTATCCATCACAGCTTTGCCCTGATCCCATCTTCATAAACCATTTTCTGGTGAATTTGATTGACTCCAACTGATATAACAAAATGGTTCAGTGCATTGGATACAGCTGCTGCAAATAACATCCCACTTATGGTACTAAATGCTCAAGCTTCAAAACTAGCTGAGCCTTTATCCAAGCCATGCTAGTCCAGTCATAACAAAAACATATACCTGACAATGTTGCTTTGTCAGTGACTTTCCTTCCATGATAAGGTCAGCTATACGGATATTCATTAATGTCTGCACAATATTCAGTTCCATTTACAACTCCTCAACAAATAAAACAGCTCATGCCTACATGGAACAAAACCTACAAAACATTCAGGTGTATGCTGATATGGGGCAAGTGACAATCATCACACAAAAGTGTCATCTCCAGTGAGTGAGCATGTAGCTATCCTTGATATTCAATGACATTACCTTTGCCACGTCATCTTCCATGAATATCCTGGGAGGTCAACATTAACTGGATCAGCCACTGTGGCTACAAGAACTGGATTTCCTGCAGTGGACACCCCAAGCCCTTCCACCATCTATATAAGACACAAATCAGAATATGAAGCATATCACTATACAAGACAAAGTAGCTTGCTTTATTGACATCTCATCCACCAATCTAAATCTTCATTCCCTCTATTACCAGTGCATAATGACTGCAGCGTGTACCACATAAGTACACTGCAGTTACACTACAAACTATTTTGATAGTATCTCCCAAACACTTAACCAGAATGACGAGGGCAACAGGCACATAGAAACACCATCAATAGAACACAGAAGAGTACAGTATAGGAACAGGCCCTTCAGCCCACAATGTTTGTACCAAACATAACAGCAAGTTAAACTGATCTCATCTGCCTGCATATGATCCATATCCCTCAATTTCATGCACTTCCATGTGCCTATCTGAATCTTTTAAGCCTCTTAATTGCCACTGTCTTATCTGCCTCCACCCCTGGCAATACTTTCCAGGCCCCCACCACCCGCTCTGTAAAAAAAATTGCCCCGCACATCTCCATTAAACTTTCCCCCTCTCATATTGTAGCTACGCCCTCTGGTGTTGGCCATTTCCATCCTGGGCAAAAAGGTCTGACTGTGTACCTTATCTATGCCTCTCATAATTTTGTATACTTCTATCAAGTCTTCCAGAGAAAGTAAGGCAAGTCTATCCAACCTCTCCCTGTAGCTGAAGCCCTCTAATTGAGGTAGCATTCTGGCAAAATTACCTCCGCACCCTCTCCAAAGTCTCCACATCTTTCCTGTAATCGGGCGACCAGAACTACACGCAATGCGGCCCAACCAAAGTCCTGCAGTGCTGTACCATGTCTTCAACTCTTATATTCAATGCCCCTGGCAATGAAAGCAAGTATACTAAATGCCTCCTTTAAAACCCTTTCTAATTGTGCTGCCACCATCAGCAAGCTGTGAACCTGGACTCCAAGATCCATCTACAGGTCAATGCAGCTAAATATCTTGCCATTAACTGTTACTTTCAACCTCCCAATGTGCAAAACCTCAAACATGCTCAGGTATCTGCCATTTCCTCCACCCATTTCTTCAGCTGATCTATCTCGCGCTATATCTTCTGACAGCCTTCCTCACTGTCTGTAACTCCTCCAATTTGGGTGTATCAGCAAACGTACTCACCAACCCATCCTGGTAGGTTCCCCTTCAGTTTGCATCCTATTTTGACTTGAAAATATATAGCCTGACCATTATTGTTGGACTCGTTGCCCCACACTACTATGGGAGTATCCAGAAGGACTGCAGCAGTTCAGGAAAGCAGCTCACCATCACCTTCTTTAGCGCTAGTAGAAATGGGTAATAAAGGATGGCCTCATTGGTGAATCTCTGATCTGTTAAATGAATGTTAACAAAATCAGATAACCACTTTACATGAATGGTACTAACAGATATAATGTACATATTAAAATAATATCATAACAATTTCCTTTAAATACTGCCATAAAACAACATTTATTTACACCTTGGTGTAAAATACTTTGTGTTGACTTGAAAGGGATATGAAAACTGTGATATAAACATTAACTAATCCTTAATCTTCCCCTTTGCTATGGTTGTAATTTTACGATTACAAAATTACTGTGTGGCATATTTTTTCAGAGTATCTTTACAAAGGAAGTGTCACTTAGTCTTCATGTGTTTACGACAAATTCTTTCCTTCAACATGTGAGTTAATGAGTACATTTAGATCCACTCAATTTGCTTCCCTTACCATCCAATGCAAATGCACAAATAATAATACGTTTCAGAATTTGACCAATTTGGTGGAAGGTACTGCCAATTAATGTCCTTCAGCTACACTCTTCCTTCCCTTGGAGGTTCCTTTAAGTAATATGTATTGTGAAGTATGACATAGCACTTTGAAGACAACCAGAAGATGGTGTTTAGGAGTCTTCTTTGGCTTGAAGACAGCAAATGTCATGGGTTTTGAAGCCAAGTGGTCCTAGCCAATAACCCATTTTCCTGGATCTATTCTCTAGATGGGACAAGGTGCCCCAGGTACACTTATGGAAGAATTTGTATGGTGGCCTGTAAATTTACTCTAATTATAACAATGTCAGATTAATTTCTGGTCTGCGACAAATCAAATTTCACAGCTCCTCTGGTAGGACTTTTACAGGTGATTTCTAGGCTGCTAATCCCATATCGGCGAAATGGTGGCATGACGGTGCAGCAGTTCTCACTCCTTTCTCAACGGCTTCAACACATGTTCGATCCTGACCTGTGGCGCTCTCTATGTAGAATGTGTATGTTCTCTCTGTGCTCCAGTTTCTCCCACCTCTCAAAGGCCTGCTGGTGGGGTAATTTATAGTTGCCAATTAACCATTAATGTAGGTAAACAAATAAATCACGGAGTTGTTAGGCTGATGAGAGAGAATATGTTGCAGCTCTACAGGGAAGTAAGAGAGGAATGAGACTGATGGGACTGCTCTGCTGGGAAGCAGCATGGACCCAATTGTCTGAATGACCTTCTTCTCCGTCACAATAATTCTGTAACCATCACAGTGTTAAAGTGTACCAAAAACATTTCTATGTGTCCAGTTAAAAGAATTAGCAGGCCAGCCATCTTGTGGCATCTTATAATTATTAATATTATTATCCTACAAATGATGTACCTTTTGATAAATAAATAAAGTAACATCACCATAGTATCTTTTTCTGGATGAAATAAAATGGGCATCACGTATGTCACATTGTAAGAACTCAATTATCAATGAGATGTTCATTTTGTCACTGTGTTATTCTTCTGAAGTATGCAAGCAATCTGGATGAGACACCAGCCTATCTTGGAGGCAGAGATAACTACTGGAGGATGCTGACTCTGACAAACCTGCCCAGAACAACAATCATGTATGACATTGTAGACTATGCGCACAGCAGAATTTTATCACAACGTTTGAAGGTGGAATTGCCAATTCTGCTCTCCAAGCCAATTACTGAAAATATTCAGCTTCAACATATTAGAACCATCTCTCAAATCAGGTACTTTTGTTGCAACCTATTTAAATTTTAAGAAATCAGAGTCTAATTGTATCAAAACAAACCATAATATATATAATGTAGCAACAATGCCACTGTAAACACAGAGCTATAAATCCATCCAATACCTTATCAGACAAACAGTTTATGCAAGGATGAATGAAAGGAACATTTTGCATTTGAATGAATGGATACGTTTATTGGCCATATTCACATACAAGGAATTTGCCTTGGTGCTCAGCCCACGTGATAATATGACATAGTGACAATTAGGAATGACACATAAAACATTAAACATGGAGGCAGTGAATATTTGAATATTGCTTGATATCTTCTTTACACTAAGGGTTACTGATGTGAGTTCAATCTGTTTGTGAATGAGAGGATAGGAAACATTGCCATATTGGAGATTCTTCGTCAAAACAGTATTGATGATGGGGAAAAAGGACACAAAGTGCTGGAGTAACTCAGTTGGATAGTGAGCATCATTGTAGAACATGAGTAGGTGACGTTTTGGGCTGGGACCCTTCTTCATACTGATTATGGGGTGGAGGGAGGGGGACGAAAGCTGAAAGAGAGAAGAGGCAGGAAGGACAAAGCCTTGCAGATAATGGATTGATACGTGAGGGGGAGGGAGTAGATAGGTAGATGGTAGACACAGGCCAGAAGTGAAAAGACAGAAGGTGTAAGACGAAAGGATTGAGGAAATGCAAATTGTGATGCTAGAGGCAGTAATGTAGGTGGAGGGGGAGGGGTAAAATAGGTGGTGCACAGCGGAGGAAGAGGAAGAGAAGTGTTTGGGGGGGGGGGGGGGGGGGGGAGGGGGGCGGGGTGGGGTTTTGCAGTTACATCAAATTGGAGAATTCAATGTTTATACTGTTGGGTTGTAAGCTACCCAAGTGGAATATGAGGTGTTGTTCCTCCACTTTATGTTTGACCGCACTTTGGCAATAGAGGAAGCCCAGGACAGAAAGGTCGGCATGGGAATTGGAAGAGTTAAAATGGTAGGCATCCGAAAGATCCAGTAGGCTTTGGCGGACCAAGCGCAAGTATTCAGCGAAACGGTGAACAAGTTTACTCTTAGTCTCGCTGATGTACAGGAGGCCACATCTGGAACTCCAGATGCAGTAGATGAGGCTAGAGCACGTGTACATGCATCTCTTGTCTCACCTGGAAGGGCTGCTGGGGTCCCTGGATGATTGTGAGGGAAGATGAATAGGGTCAGGCGTTACATCTCTTGCAGTAGCAGCTCCTGTGGCCACGTGGGTTTCCGACTGGTGCTCTGGCTTCTTCCTGCATCCTAAAGGCTGGTAGGTTAATAAGCTGCAGTAGAAAGTACCTGGGAAGGAGGTGGTTTGCATCGGAAGGGATAAGTGAACCAAGGAGTTGCAGAGGGATCTGTCCCTGTGGAAAGTGGAAAGGGGCTGGGATTGAAACTTGTAACTGGTGGTGGGGTGATGTTGGAGGTGATGGAAATGTCAGAGAATGATTTGGATGGGAAGGCCGGTGGGGTGAAAGGCGAGGACCTGGGGAACTCTATCTTTGTCCGTCTGGGGGGATGTGGAGCGAGAGCAAAACTAGGGGACTTGATGGGAATCAGTGCCAACAGTTCTCTATTATTTTATGGGCTAACCACTCCATTTTTACAGCTTTCATTTGAATTTCAGAAACGGCTTTCAATTGTCTCATCTTTCATAATTGCAGCTTGCCATTGCTCTATTTATTGATGGGTTCAATACTTTACTTTTATTACCTAATATGAAGTTATCTGTGTCATCATCTTTGTTTTGCTCATTTTAACATGCTTATTAATTATTGCTTATTCTGTTGAACTATTTCTCTCTTTTTCTACAACCATTAAAATGTTCACTGAACATTTCTAAAACTGTCTTAAATGAGCAAAGGTGGCTAATTCACATCACAGTAAAAGCTCAGCTTTCAGAGATTCACGACAAGCTCTCTGGTTTGCTTATCATTGTAAATTCAGTAGAAACCTATTGGGGAGCTAGCATGTCCAGCTAGCTCCCCAACATCAGTTAGCATGTACTTGATCGGGTTTGGGGTTGGGGTTGTGGCTATGATCTCCAATACATCTTGTTATCTAGCTTGAGCAGACTGGCCATAACGTATAGATGGTGTTTAGTATTATGGGACTTGCATCAGATGACCACAGAGCAATAACGTGGTAAAATTGCAATCTACTTGCATAATGTTACAGGTTATGCTTATGACTCATATGATTTAAGTATTAATAGCCCTGCATTGATTTTGTGATGACTGTACCAGCACCAACATTATAAGAAATGTAGCTATGAAGAGAACAGAGTTTGTAAGCCCAAACAGGGAGAAGATTTTGAATTCACTATTAAAGAAAGCAAGTCAATGTGGCATATTTTAAAGCATTGCACCGCAAAGTGAACAATGTTATATGCCCCATCAAAATCAACCATGCCCAGGTATTAATCGGACTATTCTCCTGGATCAAAATTAAAGAACAAGATAAAAGCATGTCCATATAGCTCTAGCCATAAAACCACACCACAAAGATGCTCCTCTCCTAAATGCGCTTCTGTTGCAAACAGGCTGCAAAACAATTCAAACATTTCTCTTCCGATCCATGTCACTCACAAGTTCACAGAAAAATAAGATTAACCGCAAACAGCAAAATGTATCTCCGAAATGGACACAAAAGGATTTTAGCAAAAGGATTTGAGTATAGGAGCAGGGAGGTTCTACTGCAGTTGTACAGGGTCTTGGTGAGACCACACCTGGAGTATTACGTACAGTTTTGGTCTCCTAATCTGAGGAAAGATATTCTTGCCATAGAGGGAGTACAGAGAAGGTTCACCAGACTGATTCTTGGGATGTCAGGACTTTCATATGAAGAAAGACTGGAGAGACTCGGCTTGTACTCGCTAGAATTTAGAAGATTGAGGGGGGATCTTATAGAAACTTACAAAATTCTTAAGGGGTTGGACAGGCTAGATGCAGGAAGATTGTTCCCGATGTTGGGGAAGTCCAGAACAAGGGGTCACAGTTTAAGGATAAGGGGGAAGTCTTTTAGGACTGACATGAGAAAAACATTTTTCACACAGAGTGGTGAATATGTGGAATTTTCTGCCACAGAAGGTAGTTGAGGCCAGTTCATTGGCTATATTTAAGAGGGACTTAGATGTCGCCCTTGTGGCTAAGGGGATCAGGGGGTATGGAGAGAAGGCAGGTACGGGATACTGAGTTGGATGATCAGCCATGATCATATTGAATGGCGGTGCAGGCTCGAAGGGCCAAATGGCCTACTCCTGCACCTATTTTCTATGTTTCTATGTAAAAAGCTGGAGTAACTCAATGGGTCAGACAGCATCTCTGGACAAAAGGAATAGGTGACGTTTTGGGTCGAGACCCTATGCTCCCTTGAATGAAACTAAAACAAGAAATGCTGGACATGGTGCTAAAATAAATAATCCACAATGTGTCACAAAGAATGCACATAGCAAAAGATGATGTAGCAGTCTATAAAATTTTCAGTGTAGCAACAGATGTAGCACTTACAATGGTAGGAAAGAAATATTGACTCCAACACAATCCTATTGTATTTGTTTCCTGGAGCCATTCAACAAGATGCCTTGTAAAGTGTTAAGTCACAAGAGCCCATGATGTAGGATGCAACATATAATCAGGATACAATTAGGGATGAGGGGGGCATTTTCAGGTTTACAACCTGTGGCCAATGGGGTACCACAAGGATCAGTACTGGGACTGGAACTGATTGTAAAATATATTAATTATTTGGGGGGAAAAAGCTCATGTACAGCGGACAAAATTGGGGATGATATAATAGTCGGGCAGTTGAGTTAAGAGGAGGATACACACAGTTTACAGAAAAACATTGAAAGGGCAAAACATGGCAAATGGAGTCTCATGTTGGAAAATGTAAACTTGTTCATTTCAGAGGGGAAAAAAACAAGCAATTATTTAATGACGAAAGACTTCAAAAAGCTGCAGCACAAAGAGACTTGATGTTCCTTGTGCATTAGACATGGAAAGCTAACATGCAAGTGCAGCAATTAGTATTATAGGCTAATGGAATGTTATCCCTCATTTCAAGGAGGTTGAAGTATAAAGGTAGAGACTGCAACTGTAAAGGCAATTCTCAGGCAACATCTACAGTACTGTGAACAATTTTGCTCTCCTATTTTAGGAAGGATCGTACTGCATTGGAGGTGGTTCAGAGAATGTTTAATAGGATGATTGTGGGTATGTTAGATTGAGCACCGAGGAAAGGTTAAGTAAATTGTGATTTTACTTAATAGATTTCAGAAGACGATGGATTCTTACTGAAATGTTTCAGATTATTAAGGGGGGTGGGGTATGAGACAGGGTTAATGCTAAGAGGTCAGTCATGATCCACCATCCAAGCTCCCAGAGCGCCGCGGCCTATAGCTGCCGAGCTGGACATCCGTGGCCGAATACAAGACCTGGCACGCCACGGCATACAGGGAGAAGCCACTGAAGCAGACCCCTGCGGCCTACAACAGGGGGAAACTGTTGAATTGCGGCTGGAAGGGGGAGGCCGCAGTGCTGGCCCCTGAAGACCAGCAAAGATGGAGGCAGCGACGACGACAGACACGACCGGTGAGGAGTGAGGACGGTGGAAGAGGAGAGGGAACTGGGGTCTGGTCTACCACACTCTCGAGGTCGACTGCAGGAGGCATCCTTCGGGGAACAAAGGTGGATGGGCGAGGATAGGGACATCGGTTCACAAGTTGTCCTGCACGTCCAAACGAAGGTGATGGCTGGAGGCCCACAGCAGCCTGTGAAAATCGTGCCAAAACATGGCACTTCTTGCATGCGGGATCAGTAAGCTATCACTGTACAATTTGTTAATCGGGGATGTGCTTAGGTATGGCAATCCTCTGCTGGACTGTTGGTAAGAAAATAACTTCACTGTGTGTTTGCACTTTGCACATGTGACGATAAAAGCACCATTGAACCATCCTCTTGAATGGTTTAGTTTTATTATTGTCACGATACCATACGATAGAACTTCATTTATCCTAGGAGAGAAATTGGTCTGCCAACAGTCATAAAACACAACAAGATACATGATACATGAAATTATAGTGACGAGAGGAAAGGATTGGGGATGTGCACTGATTGGGGAGGGGGAACGGGAGTCAGTCTACCCCATGACAGAAGGGGGAGGAGTTATACAGTTTGATAGCCACAGGGAAAAAGGATCTGTGGCATTCCGTGCTACATCTTGGTGGAACCAGTCTGTTGCTGAAGGCGCTCATCAGATTGACCAGTGTGTCATAGATGGGGTGAACTGTAATGTCCAAGATGCTCCGCAGTTTGAGGAGCATCCCCCCAAGACCATCTCCAATGAATCCAACTCCACCTTCTGGACAGAGCCAGCCTTTCTGATGAGCTTGTTAATTCTGTTGGCGTCCAAGGCCAGCACAAGACAGCAAAGACGATGTCACTGACCACCACCGATCGACAATATGTAGGGAGGATAACAGATCAGATATCCCTATCTAATCTGTTTGAAGAAGGTCTACGGCCTCCCCCTTCCAGCCGCAGAGTCTGAAGAAGGTACTCGACCCGAAACATTGCCCATTTCCTTCCCTCCATAGATGCAGCCTCACCCACTGAGTTTCTGCAGCATTTTTGTCTACCTTCGATTTTCCAGCATCTGCCGTTCCCTCTTAAAGATATCCCATATTCTTAATTTTCCAGGCCACCTTCTCCAGCCTCGTACACCACTCCACAGCGGTCTTCAAGATCATCAAAAGGAGGAAGGGAGTCACAGCGTCGTTCTTATAAAGCAAGAGTGAAAGTTTCTAAAATGAGAAAGATGTATGGTTTGGATAAAAGCAAAGAGGTAAAATTGTGTGGCTTAATTACAAATGCTTTATTTCATTAATGTTGGTGGCATATGGCTTAACGTGCTTTTCTCCTCAATGTTTGACATCCACTTATAAGAATGGTATAAATAAATGTTACCATATATGTAAAAGAATAGGTGGTAGACACAAAATGCTGGAGTAACTCAGCGGGACCGGCAGCATCTCTGGAGAGAAGGAATGAGTGACATTTCGGTCGAGACCCTTCTTCAGGCTGATGTCAGGGGGGGTAATAAAAAATTGATGAACATACTGTTTCTTTTCTCTTGAGAAATAAGTACTGAAGGGTGATCTAACAGTGCTTTTATAACTGAAAGGTCTTGATGGAGAGGATATAAAGAGAATGGTTCCTGGTAAAGGACACAAGAGTTCATCAATATAGGACAGCCACCCAGAAATCAAATCAGATATTCAGAATAACCCTTTTTATCCATGATAAAGATGTAATCATAAAAATCTAAATGGAATTGATGCACTTGTGGAAATAGAGAATATTTTTATGCTGAATAGGATGGCAGCATGGACTATTAGGGAGGTGTTTGAATGGCAGCATGGACCATTGGGGGGGGGGGGGCAGGGGGGTCGAATCACTTAAGAAAACCAGGAGATGAGGGGACATGAAACAGCTTGGTCGAATAAGGTAGAGAAGAATTCAAAGAGATACATTTTTCATATTATTTTCTGTATCTTCTCCAAAATCTTTATATCTATTCTGGTGTGGTTCCCCGAATTGGACATTTTACTTCATTTAAGCCAGAACCAGTTTTATTTAAAGACTAACTGTATCTTCATTCCTTTTTGTCCTTTCACTTTCCCCTGCAATCGCAGGAGATGCAACACCTTTCCCAATATCTTCTCCCTTACATCTATCCAAAGACCCCAGAAGTCCTTCCAGGTAAGACATGTGCACGCCATCTAACTTCATCTACTGCATTTGGTGTTCCCAATGTGGCCTCCATTGCTTTTTGATGTAGACAAGGCGTCCGTTTTGCTGAACATTTGCGCTCAGTTCACCAAGGCCTACTGGATCTCCTGGTTGATAACCATTTTAACTCCTCTACCCAATCCCATACTGACCTTTCTGTCCTGGGCCTCTTCCATTGCCAGAGTGAGGACACATGTAAACAGGAGGAAAAGTAGCTCATATTCTAATTGGGTAACTTAGAATGGCATGAATATTTAATTCTCCAATTTCAGGTAATTAACCTCCAAACTGAATACCCCCCCCCCCCCTTTTATCCTCCTTCTGTTCCTTGTGCCCCACCTGACTCACACCCATTTCTACCCTACTCGCTCCCCTGTCCCCTATATTCATTTATTACAATTAATACTTCTTTTATCCTCATCTCATATTCCCCTCTGGCCTTTGTCATTCACCTACCTATTAAACCCCCCCCCCCCCCCCCAGCACAATCAGTCTGAAGTATCCCGACCGGAAACATCACATCCATGTTCAACAAATATGCCATTTTGTGATATATTTGCACCATAATCAGTCTGAAGAAGGGTCCCAACTTGAAATGTCATCTTTCCATTTTCTTCAGAGATGCTGCTCCACCGAGTTACTCCGACACTGCGTCTTTTTTCATTCCTCTTGTATTGTGTGCCTGTTTATAAAAGGAAGGATCCAAAATAACTTTCACTGCTTTCACAAACTATGCACATATCTCAACATATGCCAGATCTCAACTTTCTTGTAATCCTTTTAGGACTTTGCCCTCTTGTTTGCATGGCTTTCTCATTCTTCCAACCAATCTATAACTTTTCAGCATTAAATTCCATTTCCGACATCCATTTATTCAGTCGGACCTGCATAATTGGACTGATCAGTCTATTTCTGTGCTGTGCACCCGATGTAATCCTAAATGGATTCATTCAATTTTGGTTAATAGAGTTTAATTTCTTGTCATTATTCAGATCTGGTATATTAAACTTTGATGAAGTAACTTCATTAGAATTGTAAGCTTGCTATATATGCACCAAAGGTTGCCTGTCATATATATATATTAGCGATTTGGATGGGAATCTAAGTGGCACAAGTTAGTTTGCCGAAGACACCAAAATTGTTTGTGTGATGGACAAAGGTGGTTGTTAAAGGCTACAGCATGATCTAGATCAATTGGCAGAGGGATAAGGAATTTAACTCAAGTGTGAAGTGACAAACATTGGGAATTTAAACCAGGGTATAACATACACAGCATGCTGGAGTATTCCACTGAGATATCCAAGTACATTATTCCTTGAAAGCGGCATCACAGGTGGACAAGGTAGTGAGAGTGGCATATGGCATGCTTACCCTCATTGGAGCATTGTGTACAGGGATTGGGATGTCATGTTGCAACAATACAAGATGTTAGTGAGACCACACCTGGAATGTGGTGTGCAGTTCTGGTCAGCAAATAATAGGAAGGATGTGATTGAGCTAGCAAAGATGCAGAAAAGATTCACAAAGATGTTGTAAGGGCTGGAAGGTTTAAATTATAGGAAAAATCATGACACAAAGGGTGGTGGGTACATGGAGCCATGCCTGATGAAGTGGTTGACATGGGTACAATTACAATGCTGAATAGACATTTGGTCAGTTATATGAGTAAGAAAGGTTTAGAGTCATACAGCATGGAAACAGGCCCTTCGGACCAACTCGCCCTGCTGATCTCAACTTCACATTCAGGTCCAGGCAGCAACCTATCAATCTCTTGCTCATCAAGAATCTATCTAATTCTGCCCTAACATTCAAAATATTTTTTCCCCCTCACAAGATGATTGAAGTGAAGTTCCAAAGATGAATGATTCTCTCGAAAAATTCAAATACAATTTTAATTCAAAACAAAATCTTTCAAATATGCATCCTCTTATTTTTAACTCGGGGCCTGATAGTAGCGTGTTCAGTTTTGGTCACCCTGCTACAGGAAAGATGTTGTTAAGCTAGAAAGAGTGCAGAGATTTATGAGGATGTTACTAACACTTGAGAGCCTAAGCTACAGGGAGCGGTTGAGCAGGCTCGGACTTTATTCTTTGGAGTGCAGGAGGATGAGGGGGTGATCTTATAGAAGTGCACAAAATCATAAGGGGAATAGAATAGGGGAGATGCACAGTCTTTTACCTAGAGCAGGGGAATGAGGAAACTTAGGTTTCAAGTGAGAGGGGAAAAACTTAATAGGTACCCGAGGGGCAACGTTTTCCATTGTTGTGCTTATGGAACGAGCTGCCAGAGGAGGCGGTTACTCTAACAAGATTTAAGAGACATTTGGACAGGTACATCTGGATAGGAAATGTTTAGAGGGATATGGGCCAAATACAGGCAAGTGGGACTCGTATAGATGAGGCATCTTAGTCAGGGTGACAAATATGCCACAATATGAGGAAGGGTTTGAAGAAGGTTCTCGACCCAAAACGTCACCCATTCCTTCTCTCCAGCGACACTGCCAGTACCGCTGAGTTACTCCAACATTGTGTCTATCCACAACATGAACAGCTGTAAATTAATATGCAGTTTCAGCTGTTTAGGTAATATTGAACACTACATCAATGTTACATTGGTATGGTTAAATATTAATTTGCTCTTTTTGTGCAATTATAGTGTGAACTGCAGGAAAATGTTAATTATCCATATGCAAGTACAGAACAGTTATGTGATCTGCATTAATGCCTTTAATTTTTAATTTATCACGTAATTACCAGGAAGAACCAGATAAACCAACTCACCGTAGTCCTGCACAGGATGACTTTCAGATTGTTACAAACTCTGAAGAAAAAGATCAAATTACATATTTAACTTCAGAGGAAGAATGGGAGCACGAAGTTGATAAAATCTATGCTTGGACACAGAAACTCTCGCTTGATGCATGTGGGACACCATTCCCTAACTGAAACAAGACGATGTATTAGAAGGGCAGATCAAATGTAACAGACATTCATTTATGCCCTGTCAATAAAACGTGCTTGCTGTTGCCTTTAACTTTGACCGACACCATGTGCAAATTACATTGTGTGCCTTTACTTTGATATAAAATTGATCTTTAATATAAATGTTGAGTGTTTGGGATCATGGTATTTCTACACACAGTTGGGAGAAAGTCCAATTAACATCCTTTTGATATTTCCCTTTCCTTTGAAGGCATGGCTTATGCTGAGCATAGTAGCTCTAATACATTTCCAACAAGTTGTACTATACTGTATGCATGGTTTAACAATGCATGAAGTTTAATCAGTTGTGGTCAAAATCAATTTTGTCTCTTGGTCCGATAAATCAGAGCAGAGGTATCTGGTTTAACAGCTGCAGCTCACTTTACTTACAGGTAGAGCACAGCATTTTGTGGGCAATGGAATTCTTTTGAACTCTAATGTAGATAGACAACAGTTAAATTGATCAAAGGAAGGTCCCAAAACAGTACTGAAATATTTCTCATCTGGGTTGAGGAATAATATTGGCCCGGGCATTGAACTGTGCCATGGATCTTTCCATTCTTCCTATTGTGTTTAACCCCTTATGCATTTTATATTATCTAAGACATAGCAGCAGCTTAGGAGATGGCATCTTATGCATGAAATTAAGTAATGGAGAGAGAAAAAAATCTTTGATCAGTGTGTACACATATTTTTGGAGACTGCCTTAATCTCCAGGGATGAGCTTGACAACATTGTCTCAACAATTGTTGAAATCTAGTGGATTGTGGAAGTCCATTTGGGATCAATGACCCCAAAAGGGAGCTACAATTGGGCTTCGTTTCCAGCCTGGGTTTCAGGTGAATATAATATTCATTATCCAGATTATATTTAAGTAAGGTATCAAGAGGATATTTATGTGTTGAAAACCACCAAATGGCTTCTTCAAAATGGATTGGAGTTTTTTAAAACGGAGACACTGCGTAGATTCACACTAGGAGATAAACTGAACGATGCACTGCCACACTTGTTAAATTGCAACCAGATTATTCCATATTTATTCTGCAATTAGAAACATCAAGAATTTTGCAAAGTTAGTGATCAGGTACTGTAGGTAATTTAAATGCATAAGGATTTAGAAGAAAGAGTAAATAAATAGACGCGAATAATACTCGATTGTTTTGACATGCCAGGATGCTGGACGAGATCTAGTTTAAAGATGTCTTTTAAAATTTTGGAATGAAATATGTTGCTATGGTGAAACGATGTCAATCCACCTGTGATTCTTCCTTTTGAATTTTAAAATTAAGATGGAAGTAATTTAAGTGCATAATTCCATATGAGTAAAGATTATAAACCCAGAAACCTGACGGGAAAAAAACCAGTAAGTCACTAACAGTTACAAATGATCGATAAAAATGACTAGGTTTGAATTGTCGAAAAGTAACATAGTGTAATACATAATTTGTTACATTTAAAAACAAATTATTAATATGCTGTTACAAGAAAACAGGTCCAAGGATCTGTCTAGTAGAACTGTGTTTAGTTACAATTCATATTTATTGGCAGGAGAGAGAACAAAAACAATACTTGCTATGCACGGGGTCCGCATTATAGCAGCACACTCCCTCTCTCTCTGCCTTGGTCCGCGACACTGATCGCGACTCAACTATCGAACCCCTCTCGTACATGAACTAACTTGTGGCTTACTGCTTTATACAGGCAGAAATCAGCCGTTGAATTAACCGCCGTTAAGTCCTGGCCAATAGCGCAGCTCCCAAATTTAAACTGCAACCAATGGCAGAGGCCTGCATCCGAGCGAGCCCCCTCCCCATCAGCCGCAGACTGGCGCGTAAAGCAATACACACACAATGCTACCGGCCGTAGACTTGGCGCGTAAAGCAATACACACACAATGCTACCGGCCGTAGACTTGGCGCGTAAAGCAATACACACACAATGCTACCGGCCGTAGACTTGGCGCGTAAAGTAATATACACAGCGCTGCCGAATTGGCGAGCAAAGGTTTAAACAGAACTTAGCGTGTGGGCCTTTAAACAAAGCGCTGCCGGCCACAGCGTTATGGGCTTTAAACACAGCGCTATGGCTCATGGACTGCTCGGACAAAATTCTCGTGTTACATTCCACTCCTCAAACAGTCAGGTTACCATCACATCCAGCCCGCAGGCGTTAGTAAAGTCGACAGTCATTATGCCAATACGCACATACCACACAGTAATATTATGGCCAATAAGATTGTCCCAATGGTCAGTCCTCAGTGCACGACTGTTGCCCACCAGCCTCCAAACATTCCAAAAGGGATTGTAGTCGTGGTATTATCCTCCTACCCTTCGAATCTTCCCCACGTCTTTCTGGATGTGGTCAGCGAGGTTAGTGATGTTCTCCGAATCACTGGGAATACAAGTACAGCACTCCCACCCGATCATAGCACAAGTGCTCCCTTTCTCAGCCAGGATGAAATCCAGGGCCATACGGTTCTGTAGGGCTTCGGTGCAAATGGCCACTTTATCCACTGATAGATCTGTGATGGCATCTTTTACCCCACTCAGGGTCAAACCAGTCACCCAGTCTGTATGACCAAGCATGGTGTAAATTAACTTGTTTTGCCAAACCTTAATGTCGTTATCAATACCACCAGAGAAAATCTGATAGCTTGTGTCATTAAACAGTGCTGCCAGTACTTGGTACGTGTTTCGAAATGTATGGGTTGCAGCCTTCTTCCGAATGCCCCATAGCTTCACTGTTTCGTCGTCGCTTCCTGTACAGAACAACTGTGGGCCCCGTCGGGCTGCATACCATGAATTCACAAAAGGATGTGTGAATTTTCAGTTACTTGATTCATCCGTTTCACTGTCCCACACTGCTAGTTATATCTGTTGATGCTGGAAAAAGTATGTTGCCATCTGTGTTATAATGAAATTCCATCACTGCTCCACTGTGACCTTTCAATGTAGCATAATTATCGCGGTCGCCATATACATTCCAAAACAATGCGAGTCGATCAAATCCTGCAGATGCCAGTGTTGATCCATTTGGGTGAAATTTACAATGAACTTCTCCCTTGTGACCCGTTAAAAGCATTGGAGGAGCTTGAAGACTCGAGGTTCTTGGTCGCGCCTGCAGCACGTCCTGCTGCGGGGTCCCCTGCACCGAGGGCAGCAGCTTGTTGCGGGGGCGCTTGGCCTGCACCAGTGCTATTCTTTTTACCATACATTTTCTATGCTAGTTGTTAGACTACGTCAATTGTTACAAGGGAACAGGTCCAAGGATCTGACTAGAACAGAAAAAGGCTCACTCGTCTGTTTAGAGTTTATTGTCTGTTTAGTTACAAATCGGATTTATTGGCAAGAGAGAACAAAAACAATACTTGTCTTTATGCGAGGGGTCTGTTTTACTGCAGCACACCTCTCCCTCTCTGCCTCTGTCCGCGGCGCTGAACCCCTCTCGTACATGAACTAATTTAAGGCTTTATACAGGCAGAAATCAACTGTTGAAATAACTGCCAGTAAGTCCTGGCCAAGAGCGCCGCTCCCAAATTACCAAAGATCTTGCTCCGCTATAGGATCTTTGCAAATTACAACCTGCATCCGAGCAAGGCCCCCCACCCCCCCCTTAGAAACAAAGCACTATCAGCCGCAGACTGGCGCCTAAAGCAATACACACAGCGTTACCAGCTTAACACATGGAGCTTTAAACAAAGCGCTGCCGGCCACAGCTTTATGGCCTTTAAATATAGTGCTGCTGGCTGCAGCGCTATGGCTCATGGACTGTTCGGCCAAAATTCTCGTACTACATATGCAAAATAAACTTCTGATTTATTGTCAATGTTTACTTGAGGCCTCATCGTATCAATATCCGTGTCACTATTTACTACCAAGGATCAATCTAGGTTACCGGCAACTCTCACATTCTGCATGTGAAAATACAAAGGAGTCGACTATCTAACCGTGAAGTCACAGCTAATCAAAATCACATTAATAAGTTATCTACTCGCATGTAGTTTCCAGGGATAATAGTTAAGAAGGATAATTTTCCAGAACATTCAAAACCAGAACCATACAGCATACTTTCAGCCTTCCCCCCCCCACACCTCACCCCCACCCCCACCACCATCACACCCGAGTCTGTTCTCACTCAAGTGCCCATTACACGCTAATCCTGCACAAAGGTTCCTGGAATCTTGGTATTTTTCAATAATTACTCAATGCACTACCAATGCCAGTGCCTAGTTTTGCAAGTATTCAAACTGTATATTGCTTTTCAAGCAGTCGACCTTTACAATATGAAAATAACTGCACAATATAGTATCTAGGGTGCTGTCATTTACTTATTTAAAAATACAAGCATATTTAAACATATTGTGTCCTTAAACTAATTTGGGTAAAACCACAAATACTATCTTCAGATTTTTTTTCCACAAATTACTGTTTACAGAATTAAAGCCATTGATTAGTTTTCTTATCCAATGAGTGACATTGACACATGAAATTAGTCAATTTTAAAAGACAATTCTTTTATTTAACACTTTTTACATTTTGTTTACAAATATCTTCAGCTCTAAAAAGTCACAAAATATTTTTTGCACTGATTAAGTGGGTATTTGAAGTATATTGTACTCTACTGAAATGAGTCCACATCTGCCAGTGAAGATATCAGTTAACATAAATAATAACACATGAACATTCCATCAGATATGCAAATTTATTACAACTTGGGTCTGCCTTAGATTGAAAATGTTGCTACCTGTTCTTTCTGGTAAAGGTGGTGTTCAACACCAGAGCAGCTGTCAGTGACTCAGTGGCCAGAGAATGGTAAACTTTACATTGAAGAACAAAAATCTAAATTGCTATGGATTTTAACTAATTTCTTCTTGTACTTTAACTGAAAAGCTCCAAGAATGATCTGCTTCAAATGTACAAACGCCTCCCTTTTGCACAAGACCTTGTCATTACAGAAGTTTTGCCTTGCTGTGCTTTCCATGACCCCAAAGAACAAAACCAGGTACTAAATGAATCCTTGTGGACTGGTCTCTGATTTAGTTTATAAATACAGGCACTTGTAATCCCTGGGACATCAGTCTGAATATCCAGTCAGTTTCCAAAACCATGCACAAAATTGTCTACTGCAAGATTGTAAAATTGCTAAGGGACATGATTGGTACACAAGTTTTCAGTCACAAACACGTTACCCACAAAAAACTTCTGCAAGACTCAAGGTCTAAATATTTTCAGGTTGGTTTAACTGCATTACCCACCACAATATGCTTTCCTTCAATCTTTTGTCAGCTAGATTTATTTTGGCTTCAAATAAAAATGAGGCTACTCAGTATACACATTGAAAGAAAACTGCAGATGATAGAAATAGTTCTGATGAAGAGCAGAGGCCCAACGTTGACTTTCGCTGCCAGACCTACAGTTTTTCCAACTTTAAAAAAAAAATCAGTATGGAAATTGTGCCCAAAAAAATATGATAATTTACATATGGATGCTGTCGAGAAGATGACCTTTTATCATTGGAAATTGAATTCATAAAACAAGAAGTGGTGGTTTGCAAGGGTCAATTTACAGACTAGAACATGTTGTAAAGTGACATGGATGATGAATGTGGCTCGTTTACAAAGACATCCTACAACAGCAGCCTTTAATGTAGATGGCTTCATTGCTGCAACAATGGTATGTTAAGATAATAAATCATGGTTTTCTTAAATACTCTACATTCCCATCACATACATTTTCAAGACTATAGCTAACTAAATACATTTCATTTGAAAACTTAATGCATTGCTTTACGCTCGGTGAAAAATAGGATTCAGTATTTACAAAGCAAACTTTTTACACTTTTCTGTCCCTTTACAATTTTATGTTTACAATTAAACAACTTGCTTTTTTGGTTTCCAGGATAGTTAAAATGGTAAACGTGTCTAATATTTTTAAATAGGTTTTAGAGATTATAAAAGAGAAACAAAGTATTACAAATGTGCAAGATAAAATTTTCAGTCTCTGGTAAAGCTGCAAATTATTTCCTGTCCATTCTGGAATAAATGATTACATGGAGATGGTAGTAAAATATACATGCATTGAAAAATGGTTCTTATAACAGAACTTTTTTTTCCTTTTGAAAGATTCCTTTCCAGTGTTTTCACCACCCGAACAGTTCATTTGCACACATATCCACGTTGGAAATATTGACTCAACTCCTGCAATTCTTCTGAAAATTTATCCTATCATTTCAAAACCCTCATTTCACACAAAGATGATAAAATTTAAACAAATAAAAGACTTTGCAGTGACCTAGTGAAGGATTTCCCAGCAACCCTTTCTTAAATTAGTTTGTGTAGTTGGAGCTAGAACATTCGGAATAAATTTAAAAGCCATGCTTGACTAAAATAATTACATTACAAATAAAAGTGACAAAAAAAACTGCACCAAATTAAAAGGGCACAGCCAAGATTAAATTTGGAAAGCACAAGATTATACAAAAGAAGAAACTAAACACTTCCTTCAAAAGATTTTAATGTTGACAAAACAATCAATGGATTCTCTCAGCTGGTAGATCCCACCTTAATGTCCTACCACACCTTAAAAATCAGCCTGGACTCATGATCTCTAAAATAATGAACCATTTGCAGAATAAAATAATTTTCTGCATGAAAATTGCAGAAACTAAAAATCTGAAATGGAAACAGGAAATGTTGGAAACACTCAGCAGGTCGGGCAGCATTTGTGGAAATAGAGATTGTAGATATCTCATGTTGAAGACCCTTTGCCAGTACTGGGGAAGAGAGAAAGCCGATTTAACGAGGAATGGTAGGGAAAAAGAGCAGATGGACAGGACAGAGGGAACCCCTCTGAAAAAGCAAAGCTGGAGTTGTTATGGGGATAAATCTTTGAGGTAACCTGGTCACTGGAAGGGGCAGTTGGAGGGAGAGAAACTGAACAAAAGATGACATGCTCCTAGCTATCCCTCCCACAATTCTCTCTGAAACCTACAACTAACTTGTTTTCTCCCTTAACCGACTTTGATGAAAGGCTTCAACCTGAAACATGAACTCTGCATGCCTTTCCACAGGTGCCGTCTAACTAATTGAATGTTTCCACCATCTTCAGCTTTTACTTCAAGGTACTTTCCAAACTATTTTTGCAACAAGGAGTTGGATCTTTAGTAGCACCAGATTAAATAATTAAAATAAAATAAAGACTGTAAAAGGATAGGGATAAAATTTGTTTACGATGTAGCAATTCACATTTTTAGATAAAAGGCCAAAGTTATTGATAAAAATGCAAAGAAACAAAGGAAACCCCTAATAAATAGATTTCTAAAATAGACATAGTTGGTAAACTCTTGAGCGATGGTACAGAGTGCAAGGAAGTGAATGGGCAACTTGTCAAGTAATACAAATGTAAATTTCCTTATTAAAATTAATTAAACTGATATCAGTTGTGGATTTTTGACCAATTAAAATCAATTGTAAAGAAAAACCATTCTGAATTGCATTTATTTTGGCACCTTATTTTTCAAGGGCAATATCTTTACAATACTATAATTTGCTCTCCCCAAATGTTTAACAAAATCATGGTTTCCCTTCCCTAGTTAATTAGCGTCATATAGCCTCAGCAATGCTTTAGGTACATCGCCGAACATGCTGCAGTACAAAATCAGGAAAGTAAAGGCTACAGACTTGTAGGCCATCTAGTTTGCAAGGCATCCTTGGATATTCATCTTCTTTCCATTTATTTTCTTCTGGATCGAAGGTAAGGATGGAGTCACTGTATTGACCATTGTAACAAAGACCGCCAAGGACAATGATCTGCTTTTCAACAACTGCCACGCCATGTCCACTTCTCCCGATGGGCATTGATGCTAAGATAGTCCATTGGTCAGAATCAGGATTATAAACCTCCGTTGATGGACAGCCTTGTGACTCAAAAGATGCACGTAAAATTACACACACACCACCAAAAACATAAAGTTTCCCATTGTGGGCAATCATTTTATGAAAGCAGCGTGCATAATTCATTTTAGCCTTGTTCTCCCAGCAAGTTGTAACCACTTGTGTTCTCCTCGTCCGCTGTTCTACAGTGCCTTCTTTACTGGGATCAAAAACACACACTTGCTTGGAGGTTGAAGAGGACATTATCCCACCCGTTATGTACAGCTTACTGTTAAGAACTGTTCCCTCATGGCCATATTTATTAACTGGATACGGATCAATAAATTCCCACTTGTTTTGCGTGATATCATAACGTTCAGTTGAATAAAAGGTTTCATCTCTTGTCCTGCCTGCCACGGCATAGATGTATTTTCCAATGATGCCAACAGCAAACTCAGATCGTGGGACAGACATATCCGACATTCTCAGCCAGGAATTTTGTCGAGGATCATACCGGAAGACTTTGGATGAGGCATGAAATTCACCATCAGGACCCAACTCCTCCCCTCCCAACAAGAATACAAAGTTGTTCACAACTGAAAGACAATCAGGTCGCAGTGGTACTTGTGGACCCTCCAGTTCCCACCAAACCCGGGGCCTGTGCAGCAGAAGAATCTTGCTGTTCACCATGCTGTGCCCAATCATCCCTCGAAAAACTGCCGTCTGTGCCTTGGCGGAGCGAATGCGATTAGACTTCATCTCCAAGAGTGGTTGCTGATTCATGTTCTGAAAGTAGCTTAAAGCCTGCTCAACCTCAAAACGAAGCTGCCGTGAGTAACGATAAAATTCAGATGTTTTTACCTGAGAAAAATCAGAAGGTATAATAAAATGGTGACAATGATAGAAATTGGAAGAATCAACTACAAATAATGCACTCCTGCTGCAATCAGTCCAGTTCTGGTTAAAAATCCTAACATGGCTATAATGCTTAAAAATAGCAAATTGGTGTCCAAATAATTAACATTACAGCAATCCACCAAAAGTGTAGGCTTCATGGCTACACCATTTTAGGTTAGACCCAAGAGGTACTTCAATTCATCAACATTGCAATCCAGCTTTCACACTTTAGGTAGCAACAGCAATGCAGAATAAACTATACACAAGTATGGTGCCTAAGTAACCAAAGAAAAAGTAATCACACAATACATACACTACACCAAAGACTGTGTGGTAACATTGAACCACCACAGAAAGCAAATATTATTTTGTTACTTTACAAATGAAAATAGTCAAGAGTGGAAAATTGAAATCTGACAACACAAAATGTATCATGATGAACAGATGTGGTACCCAACATGCGTTTATGTTAATGTCAGGATCATTATTTCCTGTTATAAAAGATCAAGATTAATATCTTTGCCTAAGATTAAATCTCAGGACACTGATAGTTTGATATCATTGTTAACTTTATAGCCTTCTTATATTATTGTTCCGTTATCAATTCACCATGAAGTTGAAAATGTTCCCATAAATAAATATCAATCGGCTAACCACTTCAACTTAACGTGGGATAATTAAAATTGAAAGAGAAGAAAAAGTGTTTCACTGGATCGCCGTTTAATTGGGGATGCTCAAAATGCAATTGTTTTCATGCAAGGTTAACCTTTTTCTTTTTAAAACACAACTACAATTATTCTCCCCTACAAGCTCAAATTGATAGTGATTCAGGCTTATATTTCAAGGATCACAGGACAATACTTCATTTTGATATTGAGCAGGACAGTGCAAAATCTATGGGAAAGGGATTAGATCACTGCAAAAAAAACCACACCTGTTGACGTCACGGATACCTAATGGCCACAAATAGAAAAATGCATTACAATGAATTGGACTTCCACTGCTTTTATTTTGCATGAATCAGCACTTCTCATTTAACTTTTTTTTTTTTTTTTAATTACTTGTGATTGTAATGCAATCTCTGCCCAAAACCCTCAAACGGAGGTAGAATGCAGGAACTAGCTTTAAAACAAAAGTCACATTAAATCTAATTATTTAAAACAAGAAATAATACAAAATTCAAACACAGAACTTTATACAATTCTTTATTATTCAAATTATTGCAGAATAAATAAGTTTGGAACTTTTTTAGAAAATGTGTAAGTATGGGCAGATTTTCCACCTGGCTGGCATTTTTTTTTGTGCAAATTAACACTCAATGTTCAAACTCATTGTTGAAAATATATAAAACATAAAATCAATCAACGTATAACCATATAAAGACAGACAAGTCCAACTACAGATGGGACGATATCAATTTCCCCTCTCCTCCTAATTGAAATCAGGCTGATAGACTGTTGACACCAGCAGCTCTCCCAAAACCCCTCTCGGTTTGAAGCGAGATAGCAGAAACGGTCAAACATCAACATCAGTTTACTTATTACCCATCCTCACCTGACGTCCCTGTGCTCATAGCTTCCGGCAAAGACAAATTGATATTTATAAAAAACTGAGACAGTGATTGATGTTCCCTATCTCTTGGCTCAAGAAACCAAGCCTGTGGAAATTAATTATTTCATATTTTGGTAAACTCCTCACTCGTGTTGCATATTTATACACCATGCTTAAATATTAGTTTTTACATAAAGCACCCCCCCCCCACCCATTGTATTGTGAAATTATGTTGCTCTTACTTTATTGTCACTGGGTAAAGGGTAAAGATTCCATACTTTCACCACTTGGATTAGAGACCTACCACCACCTTCTCCTGGATAGCCAGGGAAGGGCATTAAATGCCAGGCTTACTACTGACAGCCACTGCACAATACCAATTTTAGAAGCACAATTACGTCCCAACCATTACTCTCCATCTGAAAGGTCAGGGCCCAGATAAAGTCTACTTTTGGACAAAAATAAGTTGGAACAGAACCGTGGAACACTCAATCGCTGGCTTGTTTAAAGTTTTCCAAAACCCCAATGCACTAAAGGATGGGTCACAAAATATGCTACTCTCGTAAAGGATTACATTTAGAGGATAAAAGAAAACAAAGAAGAAATTTAACCATCATCTCAGATGCATTTACCGGTATGGAATCTAAAGGAGATCATGGAAGAGTCATTTTAAGTCTTCGATTTATAAAACACATTGAAACTGATTTATCAAGATCCTTTATTTCAACTCCAAGACATCCCTAATGTCCCTGGCTTCAGAACTTAACCATACAAATAAGTACCAGTACACCCGAGTCGACAAAACCCTAGATTAATACGACTGTTCACAATAGAAGCACAGTTGATTTTTGATGGGGTGCGATGCTGAAAACAATAAGGTGAAAACGAAACTATAAAAGTGCAAATCAGTAACCAATCTACTTTACTGGTTAAAAAGCACAACACTTCTAATAGCAAAACATTGCCTCTGGTATTGCTGGTTTTCACCAGATTTACACTGAAATAGGTCAAATATAATACTTACAATACAGGCATCTACAATGAAAGGAAATTAATAGAGCCATGGTAAAGATTGAACAATGAAGCACATCATCCTGACTTAGCACAGATGCAAAACAGAAAAAAGTAAAATGTCCGAATATTTGAATTGCTAATGGCTGTAGTATGTAATTTTGGTCCATTTGAATGAGTAGTAATATAATTCTTGTAAAGACTTGATTGCAAAAGTGTTAGGATGTTCAGTCAACACAGGTTGTGCTTTATTTTGATACAGGTTTTTACTTGACCCAACTAAATTGAAGTATTGTATGTGTGGAAGGAAAAACACATTTAATAAGATGTATTGTTAATAAGCCCAGTTTTAAACACACCATTAAGTAACGCCCACTACTCAAAGTAAATTTAGTCAAAGTGAAACTGCAGGATAGAATTTACGTTTGGCATGCGCTATCTGGACAGCACCACAAGGAAATCATTCTCCTTGTTAATTAATGAATTCTGGAGTAGCGAAGAAAAGTAAATCAAACAGAAAAAAAATCCTTCTTTATGATTCATAGATCTAAATTTAAAGACTATGGCTTTATGCCTTTCTTTCGCAAACCTCTGGCCAATTATATTAGTTTGCGCAAATCATTGTGCTCTCTGATCATTCTTACAGCTTGCATTTTATTTACAAATAAATGCACAAAGACTTACAGGCTAGGATGGTTTCCCCAGTATAATTGCTCTCCACATTGTGTTGTGTGCTGGAAGTATCAGTCCACGGCACACGGCTGGTGTGTTACTGCAAAAGGTGAGCTGCATTAGAGTAAAAGTGTGTGTCCTGTCCCTTTCCCTCCCCCAAATAATAACACCAAACAAAAACCATAAAACATCTCTTTTGCTCAAGAAAGTTTCTGTAATTATATCAATATCACAAGTGTACATTTTCACATACAAGATGGATGACAATTACAGTCGCTAACATGAGCATCATTATTCTGCTTCCTTCGCCTTACCAAATCAGCAAATCTTGCAAAAATAGCAGAGGTAACAGGTAACACCCATTGATAACTACCGTGGATTGGCGTTAACCCCAAGTCTCTTTTGCTCGTATGAATTCTAGCTTTGATCCAAATACTCTCCAATGGTTTTGCTTAGAATGAGGAAATAAGTAGCAGATCCTACTCTCTGCAGATAAGCAGTCACACTGCTCAGTGTTTGATGCTGCATCAATGGGTACAAAAAGCTCAAAGCTCAAGGACAACAGGGTACATGTCATTATCAAACAAACTATTAAATGTAACACTGAAGCACCAAACTGAGCTTTATGTTGCACCTATTAATTAATTTAACACCAGATTTTACCCAAAACTACCCTGTCAGTCACCCAAGTTGCACAAGACAAGTTGTCTTGTCTGGACTACAAAACTCAAACTGACCACGGCTGATGAAGGTTGATTTAAAAAAAAAAAAGTTTGGCAGAAGATACTATAACATTTATGAATCAACTGGTTATCTTTGAGGAATAGAAAACTTTACACCAGACTGGATCTTTGAAACTGTTAGCTTCAGGTGCTAAGGGAAGTGTACTGGGGTTGGGAAGTGGGAAGAACGGCAAGAGCAGGCCTTTTCTCCCAGCCTACCTCCAGTTACAATGCACGTCGTTGACAATTCAAAAGGAGGGAGAAGGCAAAAAGCACATTCAACAAACCAATTCTCAAAATCCACAGCAAAGCTACCCACTTGGTTGTAAGAAATGTATCACCTAGCACAAACAGAAAAGTAAACCTTAAGTGAGCTCTATTGTACCTTTCAGCTGAATTTACATTTGCAGTTATAATCAACTCCATTTTGTTTTTGATGAGTGGAATTATGTTAAATTGTGTGGGCACAGATTGGAATAAATTCAAAGCAAGGTGCATTTTCCTTTCAGATCCTGTAAGATCCCAGTCTGAATTCAAAGGTTTTGGGCATGTAGATTAACTTGTTTCTTCTGAATTCACGAGACTATGATAAAAACATACAGTAGCTTCTACAGTTTGTTAACAGCTTCCCAATAAACAGTTTCAAAGTAGGTGTGCTTGGCAAAAGTTAATGTTCAAAATGGCGACACTTGCAAAGGCTGCTAGATTTAAGTTTAAATAAGAAATAAACATAAAAGAGCTCACTTCCCGGAGGTGCCCCATGTCACCAAACTACAGAAGAATAAAGATGAAGTGACTATTATAGAGCAATGCGGTTTTGAAAAATTAGAACATTAATTCTAGTTCAACTGCTTTCACAAAAAGCTTAAATGCCAGTAATCCATCAAATCTAGATGAACCAACCAAAGCCAAAAGCCTATTTTTTTAATATAGATTTCATAATTCAATTATCACTCATGTGAACCGATTCTCTGACTCTTAGCCCATAATTGTTTATTTGTCTTTACCTCCACATTATACTGGCTCATAATATTTCCAAATGTAGGTGATAAAACACCCAATGACTTCAATACCAGTTCCAAGAAGCGAAAATATCAAATATCAAAGCACTAAAAATATCAGTGGCCAAAAGGCTTGCTAGAATTCACTTCTCAATAAACCAGGACATTTGTACTGTCATTCACAACCAAGAATGGATCAAAAATGGGAATCCTTCCAACTTGATAAAAAGCTGAGCATTTGCTATAAAAACTAGGAAATAAAAACACACTGAAGTACCATTCAAAAAAATCTATCTGCCTCCCCAAGAATATGACTCAGAAATCAATGTTATAAAATGCTGGACCATTTTAAACAATATTCTTAGATTTCATCAAAAAAAGTCTTCACATTCCATCACCATGATATCTTTTATAATCAGCACTAGCTAAAGAGTGAAATGCGGCAAAGACTAATTGCTACTTATAATAAATCAAGCTAACTAAAGCAAAGAGTAAATGGGTCGTGACTGATCATTTCCTCACAGCACTCAATGGTCTTGCCCCAGCGCTGTGACTTGGTTACCGCTTTCAAACATACTAACCTTTTCCAAAACGTTTGCTGTATTCATCAGACAAAACCTGACATTTTGAACAATGGCATCTGTGTGCCTCCAACGGCTTCTGTCATGTCGCAGCCAGGCCTGTGCTGCCTCAAAGAGCTCAATCTCTGGGAATCGGCTCAGTTGATCATTTTCCAAACATGTCAAGAGCTTCTCAACACTCAGGTACGACAGAAAATCAGCTCGGGACATGAGTGGTACGAAATTCTCGAGCAGGAACTTGTCCAGTTGTTCTTGGATACCGTCTATATTAACACTGAAATCATCTAAAAGTCGCATGATTTCTGCACAGTTGTCCAAGCAGATTTTTGACAACAGGAAGGAACAGCAGAATGTCACCACCTCAGTTAACTGGACATACATGGCTGCCTGGAGGATCTCATGGACAGTGCTCATGTTCAGTTCAATGGAGCCATAATACATAAATTGTAGGACATGACTAAAGCCTGTTGGAGTGAGTCCTTTAAGGTGAATCTTGTTCTGGTCCCGCTCCCTCATGTCAGCTGTGAACATTATTCGAAAGTAGTCACTCTGTGTAGCCAACAGTGCCTTGTGAGCCTGAAACTGGTGATCCTCAATAACTAGGGTGACATCAAATAATAATCCCTCCTCATATAGGGTTTTAAACCCTGAAGAGACACAGGAGTCATGAACAGAAGAGTTGTACACATCCACATTTCCTGCCATTAATACCCTGAAACAGACAAAACATTGAATATTAATGTGCATCAAGGTGAAATAAAATGTTTAAGGAATCTATAGAATTATTGGCTTACCCGAGTTCCCCTTTTTTCAGAGAACATTATAAACCATGGTATTCTTTGAAACCTCCGCAGTAGTAATTACATTTCAGGTGTAGGTAGTGGTAATAGTTAGTAATTTAAGTTAGTCATTACATTTTAGGTACTTTACATTAATTGAATACTGTAGCATGGCACAGAATTAAAGTAGGAAATGTTTTTAAACATAATCAAACCACAATTCTCATTGGCTTAATGTCAGCAACTAATTTGATTGTCAAACATCAAAATAAATTCAAGAGTAACAACATCAGTTTTCAATAACAGTTCATTATTGTCATCAGTTTGCATCGAAAGTACTTGTTATCGCTGTTATTAGCAGGTTTAATGCTCATTTCAGTGCCATCACCAGTTTGTATTCAGATGGCTCATTATCAATATAGACAGTGTTCACTGTCAGTATGTTTATAGTATTCACAATTTTAGCACCACAATGGAATATTTCAACACCCAAAATAATTGTATTTATTCTATTTAAATCAATCACTTGATAATGAAGATCAGATAAGGTGCCTGTGTACTCTCCAGATTACTAGTGGGGTGGTGACAATGAAACCTACATGTTGACATTAGTGATATTTCACCCAGGACGTGTACCATGTGCCTTTCTTGATGTACTGAAAAGTAATTATAGAATACATCCCAAAAGGGCAGCTAGAATGCAAAAATATCCTGAATAACTACACATAAATTATTTAATTGCTCCTTTGAATCACTACGACGACTGTACTCTCCTGAAATCCCCATCTGTAGTTTTCTAAAAGAAACTCGGGTGCTAAAATCTCCAACCCCCGACTGAAAGATGGGAGAGAATCAGAGACAAAATGATAAATAGATAATATGCAACCTCAACCAATTTCTGGCTAGCTGCAGGTAGCTTGGGGGCTTCCATTGAAGAAAAAAAGAACACCATTGTAATGTTACCAAGGCTCAATTCCTTAGATGTATAGCAAGCATTGAAATGTAATGCCGGCTGAAGAAATGTCCCAAGGGATTGGCACAACACCCAGATCTAGCAGATGTTTGCTTCTCTGGTCTCATCACCACACCTGGTGGAAGATCCTTCCTGACCCAATTCTATGCCTGCTGCAGATTCCCATTAGTTGTGAGTTTTTACTGTTTGCTTTCTGGTCCATTTCCGCCAATCAGGCCTGCTGGCAAGTGGGGAACAGGAGCATAAAAAACAATAATTAATATGACCTGCTGCTAAATTTGGGAGGACCTCCATGCCCCTCTGCAGCTTATCTTTGGCATGCTTATGCCATGCCCTTGCTCCCTTCCCACAAACATTAAGATATGTATTTTAGTAATTTATTTCTTTAACATTGACATGGATAATATTTGGAGATCATCCTCTGCCTCCTCTTCTTATGGGCACATATGAGCTTCAGTTGCAAGATGGTTGGCTATTCACTCACTGAGCACAGTGGTTCAGCTCAGTGTTGACATCTGCACAGTTCTGAAATGGTTGTTAAAGAATGGCAATAAAGCTGGAGTCCCAGCTGAGGTAAGTTTCACAATTTCAGCATAATCTCAATCACAATTAACAAATTTACCAGACAGCAAGAAAAGGGCCGAATATCAGTATCACACACTTAGTTAAAGCTGTTGATTCTGGCCAGCTATTCCAATTGAAAGTTAATAAGATTTTAAGCTTGACACAGGTTTCCCAATTATTTAGCTGACCCTATGGAAATTATCAGTACAGCCATGCATTAAGGCTATTAAGTTAAGAAATTAGGAACTTTCAGATCTGCAATTTACGCATTAATTAATTCCTTGAGTCAGACAAACGTTTTAATTGTGCCAGTCTAAAGAATCAGTTTGATGAAGGGCCCCGACCGGAAATGCTGCCTATCCATATTCTCCAGAGATGCTGCCTGGACCACTGAGTTTAGTTTATTTTAAAGATACAGTGCAGAAACAAACCCTCCACCTACTGAGTCCTCGCCAACCAGCAATCCCCACACACTAACACTACCCTACACACACTGGGGACAATTTACAATTTAACCAAGCCAATTAGCCTACAAACCTGTACGTCTTCGGAGTGTGGGAGGAAACCGGAGCACCCGGAAAAACCCCACATAGGTCACGGGAAGAACGTACAAACTCCGTACGGATAACATCCGTAGTTAGGATCGAACCAGTCTCAGGCGCTGTAAGGCAGCAACTCTTTCGCTGCACCACCATGTCCCTCTTTTTCCAAAACCAGTACCTGCAGTTCCCAACGTTTCAATGTTCCAGTTGGTGCAGAAAGCAGTGTACCTTCTCTAGGATTTAAGACCAGTACCAAAATCTGTGAATTACGACACTTTTAAATGTGTAAAGAAAATGTTATGTTTCGATAATGCATTAATATTTCAGTTTTAAACTTGAATATTAGTAATCAAACGTTGGGAGCGTGCAATGGCAATTTAAAAATACAGATTGCAATTTACCAAGAGCCAGAAAAAAAACCGTTTGATCCTAAACTATGACAAACAACAAACACTGCTTCATCTGAAAAGAAAATAGCAAATTTACTGTAATTTTAATTATTAAACAGTTGTTATCCTAAGCAAGCACAGCAAAAAGCAAGGTGGTATTTTTGGCTAGCTTCAGAAATGAATTGATCTCAACTTCCATCCATTAATTTACCAAGGAAATCATCTTCATTGCTTTTTCCATCTTTGCTTTCTTAAAGGAGGTGTGTACTTTCTTTGCTGCTAAATCACAAACAAATAAAGCAATGGCTTGAACAGTGATAAACTGTACATTTTTACATCAAGAGAAGCAAAGTTTTCTAATAAGGCCTAAAACTATAAACTTTTATATACATCTTACTAAACTCCAGAATATTACTAACGACTATTCCATTAATTCTACTGCAAAACAAGCCGCATAATTCAAAGTTACATCTTGATCTCCAAACCTATTCAAAATGGATTGTTACAGTTGAAATATGTCTGTTTCTGATGAGAACTCCTTCAAATGGGTGATCTCAGACCTGATGTTTCAGCAGCTATGAAAAGCTTAGGGTTCTCTCTTCTAACCAGGGACAGGAAACAGAATGTGGATCGCCCCAGCTAGGAAATAGTTGTTCTTCTTGGAGTATATTAACATCATTTCATCATAAGCTTTCAATACTGCATCAATTAGCAATTATCATAAAGTTCACAATATAGAACACAGATTAAAAAATATGTATCCTACGATTAAACTAAACGTTCTTTAAAGATTAAATTGATGTCTAGCATTTACACAGGTTATTGACTTGTGCTTTGCATGCATAAATATTCTGCATGAAAAGTGGTCATTTGGATCATTGCAACTATAGGCAAACATCAGTATAGATCTGAATTCTATTTTTTTCCTGAAATTAATCGTTGTGAAATTTAATAACTTCGATTCAATAGGCATTTTAATATCCTATTCCATCTGGGTGTAAAAAATGGCCTTCCCCAAATGTTCCTGTAGTAACTATAACATTTGCCTAAATCACAAGTGTTTAAACTTTCACAATGCATCCAATAAAACATACCTCATTGGAGCTAGAAGGTTACCACCTTAACCTCGTCACTAGAACACTATCTCATTTTAATCATAACTACACCATTACCTCATCCCTGTAAAATTATATTTGGTATTTCAATGTCTTCAAAACCGTTACAACCTGCTGCGCAGAACGATTGGCACCATACACTTTTGAAATTATCCCATGTCATTTTGGCATCATCTTGCTTTAGTAATAGAAAAATTGAAGAATTCTTCCAAATCAATTTAACCATTCAATCAGTTCGTGGCTAATCTTGTGTTGGCCCCAATTCCTGATTCCCTAGATTCCCCTACAGCTCAAAAATCTCTTAGCTTTGACAATAATATTTCACAAGTCCCAATGAATGTCCCTTCTTGAATGTTAGTCCCTTCATCCTGAGAGTATATTTCCTCATTCTAGATTCCTCTAGCAAGTATTGAGTTTAGTTTATCATTGCCAAATGTACCAAGGTAAAGTGAAAAGCTTTTGTTTGCGTGCTATCCAACAAAGCAAACACTATAAATACAATCAAGCTGCCCACAGTGCACAGGTAAAGGAAAAAGGGTATAACACTTAAAGCAAAGATATAACATTGAAGTCTGATTAAAGATCTGATGAGAGGACCAGTTGCCTGATAACAACTGGAAAAAACTGTTCCTGAACCTGGACATGTGCATTTTCAAACTTCTGTACTTCCTGCTCGATGGGAGAGGGGAGAAGAGGGAGTGACCAGGATGAGACTGGTCCTTGATTGTGCTGGTGGCTTTACCAAGGCAGAGTGAAGAGTAGATGGAGCCAATGGAAGGCAGACTTGTTTGTGAGATGGTGTGGGCTTTGTCCATAACCCTCTGTAATTTCTTGTGGTTTTGGTTGGAGCTGTTCCCAAACCAAGCTGTGATGCATCCCGATAAGATGCTTTCTAAAGAGTATCTGTAGAAGTTAGCGAACGTTTTTTGGGACATGTCAAACATCATAACCCTTCTAAAGAGGTAGAGGCGTTGGTGTGCTTTCTTGGCCATAGCATTGATGTGGCTGGTCCAGGGCAAACTACAGGTGATATTTAATCCTAGGAACTTAAAGCTAATGACCATGTCTCCTTGGCGCCAATGTAGACTAGGGTGTGTGTACTGCTTCGCATCCTGAAGTCAATGGTCTTGTTGACATTGAGGGAGAGGTTCTCTCATTACCAACCTTGTCAAGGTACCTCTGAATCTTAGGTTTTGTTGTTCTAAACTCTCATACTATCAGTCAAGTATATTCATCTAGCTCAGAAGATAACGCCTCCCCCCCAGGAATCAATCTATTGAACCCTCTGCACAATTACCAAGGTTAGTATATCTTTACTGAAATAAAGAGACCAAAACTGTATCTGGTGTTTCACATGTAGTCTCACCAAATGTCCAATACAATTCTCTGGCAATGAAGGACCCAATTTCAAATTTTCCAAAGCCAGTATTCCTTGTGCCCTATGATTTTTCCCCATTCTATTTGAAAGATATACTCTGCTCTCCAAATTCACAGCAAATTTTAGTATTTTTAGCACTTTTTTTCTAATTCATTTGGCTATAATGATTTTTATTTTCTAAATAAAATCATCTATTTGTTAACCAGCCTACTTGCAAAACATTTTGCATTCTTCTGCAGGGGTTGTCTAGTTCTTCACATTTTGCCAGCGCCCAAGTTAGCATGAATTTGGAAGATGACACCATCCTAACAGAGACGTTAAGACTAGGTTGTCTCGAAGAGGCCAAGGACAATTCTTTCATTCTCGGTTTTAAATGTTTTAGCCATCGCTCTTCCCTGGAACGTAGTATGGGTGAGAAAAAACCCCAAGATGATATCACTTTGATGGTACTTTTACAAACTAACAAATGACAAAAATAGATTCACCCAGATTTTCTTATACAACATCTGATCTCTGCAGGAATTAATCAACAGAAAGAATGCATTTTCAATCTTTGACCTCCATATCTTCATCTGTCGTTGACGGACTCAAAAGAGGTCAGAAAGTTAAGAAATGCTACACGTATTCACATTTGATACACAAAAACCCATATACATTGAATCATGTTATTTGCAGTTACTTGATTTCTCATCACCTCACGTTAACCACAGGGAGCTGAGTAGCAAGTCATCCTCAATCCCAAAGGACTATCCAAGGTGGAGCAAGGCAACAGCATCTACAGAGCCATGGATTCCAGCTGTCACAAGAGCAAGTAGTAAATAATCAGTTTGTGCCAGGACTGCTAGTAATGTAAAGACACATCATTCTCATTCGGCATAGTTATCTCACCTTGCTGGAGGTGCACTGTCTGTTGGCGTGGGTAGTGACATTGACAGAATTCGTGACGGGGTCCTCAGACCTGACCGTCCCGTGCTCCTGCCTAAAAGAGGCTCCACGCTAGCAAACGGCTCCTGCATTGGAAGAGTAAATTAAAATAAGTTTGCAAATATTTTCTTAGTTTAATGCATATGGCTAGGTTTTAATGATTCCTACTACAGAGAAAAATATCCATGCTTTTGCAACTTATTCTTTTCCCCTTGTCCTTACCACGGGTTTCATACTTGGGGTTACAGACATTTCGATAACCTTGCTTATGTGCCTTTTTATTCCCTTATCTAGAAATGAAATAGAGTAGGAAGCTGATCAACTAAAATGAAAATCACATGGAAACTCAAGCCAATCTGTAACCAATATTCAAGAGTCTTAAAAGTCGTTAAGCTATAATATCCAGATGCAGAACTACCGACCAGTTAAAACATACGGTGCCATCCTTTTAAAATTGATGAGACAATTTCTTTGAATATTTTTAAGACAAAGGTTTAATAGTTTTTGATAAGTAGGGGGCGAAACGTTATCAGTGTTAGGCAGGAACATGGAGTTGAGGCCAAAAGCAAACTTGACCTGACCCCACCTCTTTTCCAGCTTTCTTTCCCATACTACAATCAGTCTGAAGGGTCACGACCTGAAACATCACCTGTCCATGTTCTCCAGAGATCCTGCCGTACCAACCAAAGATCCTATAGCGGAGCAAGATAGACCACTGCTGCTAAATGAAATGGGCTGACGTGTAGTACGCAGCGGAACGGAACCTGGGCCTTTTTTTCATCCATTTCCGTAACCGGACTGGACCCGACCCGCAGTGTAATCAACGATGCGGGGGATCAGTTTGGGTTAATAAATTAAAATTCTGAAAATGAGGAGAAGATTTTTACCAAATAACTTTTTATTTTTACGAGGATGTTTCCGTAACCGGCTTCTGTCTCCGCACTATTATCCTATGGGATCTTTGGTGCGGAGACGGAAGCCGGTTACGGAAATGGGGTCTTAAATTACCCATGAATCTGCCCATGACAGTACTACGTCTTTTTCGCCGAGTGGACTATCTTGCTCGCTATAGGATCTTTGATACCAACTGAGCATCTGCAATTCCTTGTTCCTCCTCTTTACAAACAGATTTCATTGAAATTGGGGAATAGGCTGAGGAGCTGAGTTGCGTACTGTTAATTGTTACTGTTAATATGCTTGATGCATATATTTAAACTATTGTATGTTTCCTAAAGAAAAAAATTAGTCACCTGACTCAAGCTATGCCAATTCAGCTTATTGCCATCTAACATTCTTCATTGTTTGCAGTTGTATTTAATAGTCATTTAATAAAAGTTCTGGCTTACTCATGATCCTATAGCCGCTATAAGATCTTTGGACATGATAGAAAGGATGCAAGCAGTATGCTGACAATAATTATGCGTATCCACACTATAAAAAAAACAATGCCATGTTCAAGGGCATTTGGGATTTACATGACGTGTCTTAATACGTTTCGAGAAACTTGCAGGGTCATCACTGCTGTGTTAGGCAGCATCTTTGGAGAACAAGGATAGGTGAAGATTCGGGTCAGGACCCTTCTTCAGACTGATTGTTGGGATGGGGGGGGGGGAGAAAGGTTACAGTCTAGCAATTATCGTTGTGATATAACAGTTCAGTTTAGTTTAGTTTATTGTCACATGTACCGAGGTACACTGAAAAGCTATGTCCCAGGATGTGTATTTCATGATAGCAAAGGGAAATATCATAGCCTAACCATTCACAACCGGTCTTCAAAATCTTTTCGTGTTTTTCTGAAAATTATTAAACGCTGTGGTGATCACTTATGGTTTAAATCCCACTCATTCAAAATAAACACGTGCTAGCGGGGTTATTTGATCTTGGGATATTTTAAGAAATAAAACGCTAGCTTCGGTTATAATCTAGCGTCTTATTTCTTAAAATACTTCAATGGTCGACCTCAACAAAGTTTCATTTTAAATACGTACAACACAACCGGAGTCAGGGCGAAGGGGCTTATCAAAAAAAACTTGTCACCACGTTTAACATCCCTCCCCTTCCCTCCTCGAATCTCTTTCTTCTTCAGGTGAAACGATGCGGCGTTGTGAATGAAAAGAAGGGCACCTTGATCCCGTTTCACTAAGGGTTTAGGTTGAAACGAGCAACACTTGCCCTGTGGATGCCGCCGGCTCCGGCTCCCCTCCACCCCACTCACCAACATCAGTAGCCGCCGCTCCTCCACACAACGCGACCCTCCTTCTAACCGCGGACCATGCGCTCTTGTACCCCCCCGCCCCTTCTTCCCTCTCCACGCTCGGCTTCACTTGGCGCTTGACCGCCAATGAAGCCAACGCCGTTCCTTCCCTCCCTTCCCCCCCCCCCCCGGACTGAGTGTCAGCTCCAACCCACCGCCGCCATCTTCTCCTCCACCGACCCGCTCCGCCTCGCGTCACTTCCGGCAGCCCGACCAAAACAAGAGGAAGCGCTTCCGGGCCGGCATCTCCCTCCCCAATAGGGCCTTTGGCCGCGGGGGCCCGGGAGGGAAGGGAAGCGGGAGCCCGAGCCCGAGCCCGAGTCCGGGGAGGAGGGAGGGAGCGAGCGGCCGCGGGGGGCCGGAGCGGTCAACAGGCTGCCGGCTGCCTCGGGAGGGAGATCTCCGGTCAGTGTTCGCTGCCGCAGCACAATCCCCTGGGGAATGCTACACAGACGCCCATCAGAAACGTTCACGCTGATGAAGTGAACTTGTAGGTATCTTGTGCAAAGATCTTCTGTACAATCTTTGATCTTGTGTGTTGAACGTTTGAAAGACACTTTTCCCAAGAGCGCTAGCAAACAGGTTGTTCTGGAAAAAGCACAAAGTACTGGAGTAACTCGGCGGGTCAGGCGACCTCTCTGGAGATAACGGATAGACCATCTCCTAACGGTCGTAGCAAAATGAGAGCCATCGCCAGAGTCCTGTGGATCTTTGATATTGGCAATCCTGCAGATCCTTGTTGGACGTTGATGGGCTTGCTTTGTGTTTGCATCAATGTGCTGGGTGCAAAACAGAGATATGCGTGCCCAGGAATTTGATTTTTTTTTAGCTCCACCACCATCCTGTCGATGAGCACAGGTTTATGGATCTTCTGCTTTCCTCTTCTAAAGTCAACAACCAGTTCCTTGGATAGACAAAAAATGTTAAAGTTACTCAGCGGGACAGGCAGCATCTCTGGAGAGAAGGAACCCATTCCTGAGTTACTCCAGTATTTTGAGTCTATCTTTGGTGTAAACCAGCACAACTGACAGCATCAGTTGTGTAACAGCTGATCCTACACAATCAGTTTGAAACATAGAAAATAGGTGCGGGAATAGTCTATTCAGCCCTTCGAGCCAGCACCGCCATTCAATGTGATCATGGCAGATCATCCACAATCACGTTCCTGCTTTCTCCCTATATCCCTTGATTCCCTTAGCCCTAAGAGCTAAATTTAACTCTCTTGAAAATATGGAACCAAGTTCCTTGGTTTCACTGATGTTGAGAGCAAGGTTGTTGTTCTGACACCAATCAATCTCCCGCCTATACTCATACGAGGACAGGTCATAAGATTGGATGATGTTTGTGTAGTGTATGCATCTGAATGCAATGCATTTTGTCAGTCATCACATTGCAGGCGTAGTACACCATTGAACTAGGTAGGGAACATTTAGGTTACTGGTTATAGTTCAAGTCAAATGGGCTGCTTTGTTATGGATGGGGTTTCTGCCTGTTGGAGCGGCACTCATCAAAACAAGTGGAGTGTATTCTGTTATATTCCTGACACCGGGTGGCGCCAACAATGGCTGCCTCGCCAACAGTCTGTCTGTCCTTTCTTTCTACTGTTTAATAGTATGTGTTAAATGTATGTTTTTAGTGTTCTTTAGCTTGTTTTAGGTGGGGGGTTGGGGAAAACTTTTTCTAATATCTTACCTCGACGGAGATGCGTTTTTTTTCCGTATCGTATCTGTCCGCACTGCGGCCTAACATCGAGGAGTTGGAGACCAATTTTGAGAGCTCCACCGTGGAGCCTGTGGACTTACCATTTGCCAGGGATCGACCTCGGAGCTCCAACCATGGGTGCTTGTGGACTTTAACATCACAGAGCCCAAGGTCTCTGGTCAGAGACTGACTTTGGGAACTCCAAGCCGCAGGAGCTTCTATCGCCCCGACACAGGGGCTTTGACCGCCGACTGTGGGAGCTTCGATCGCCCCGACAGATGGCTCGTCTGCACCGACTGAGGGAGATAAAGAGGAAGAAGATTGGAATATTTTGCCTTCCATCACAGTGAGCAATGTGGGGAATCTGCTGTGGTGGATGTTCGTTTAGTTTAGTTTAGAGAAACAGCAAGGAAACAGGTCCTTCGGCTCACAGGGTCCGCGCCAACCAGCGATCTCCACACATTAACACTATTCTACACCCACTAGGGACAATTTTTACATTTACCAAGACATTTAACCTACAAACCTGTACGTCTTTGGAATGTGGGAGGAAACCAAAGATCTCGGAGAAAACCCACGTAGGTCACTGGGAGAACGTACAAACTCTGTACAGACAGCACCCATAATTAGGATCGAACCCGGGTCTCCAGAGCTACATTCGCACAACTCTACCACTGTGCCACCGTGACTGCCCCTGAACCACCATGACCTTTAGAAACATAGAAAATAGTTGCAGGAGGAGGCTATTCGGCCCTTCGAGCCAGCACCGCCATTCATTGTGATCATGGCTGATCGTCCCCTATCAATAACCCGTGCCTCCTTTTATGTAATTGTGTGTCTTGTTGCTTTTTTTTCGTATGGTTGTAAGGTAATTTGCATATCACTACCTTAATTGGTACATGACAATAAAAGACCTTTGACTTGTGCCTTGTTGATGGTGCAAAGCTCAAGACATGAGGAGGAGAGGCATTCATAGCTGTATATCCATTCTCTGGAATGCCTTTAAGACATGGTAATTTCATGGTGAATCCAGCATCATCTGATCAATGATAATCTCAAAAGAGCTGATATGGTGGGACTTGCAATTGAATCTCAAGACTGATAGGTAGAGATTTTCTCATGGGAGATGGCCATTGTATGCCATTTTTGGTTGTAAATGTTTCTGCCACTAATCTAAATGTTAACTAGGTCATGTGTGCGGTTCCATTTTCTCAGGAGCTGCGAATGAAATGAAGCTTTGCACATTTGTCATCAGATATCAGACGTAATGGTCACTTATTAGCACTGTGAAAAACGCTTAGATTTGGCTTTTTTCCAATCCTGTATCTATTCTTGAACAAATTGAATGGAATGGCTGATATTGAGGGAGGTCTTCACTGCTGCACCAGGATGTTGTCTGATCCCGTAGGCCTCTGTAAATTCTGCTTTCAACCATTCTCTTCATAGTCAATAGGATGAATTGAATTAGTCATCGACTCTTATAGTACCGAAACAGGCCATTTGACCCAAGTAGCCCGTGCTGATAAAATGTCCATCTAAGCTAGTACCATTTGCCCATGTTGAACCCATATCCCTCTTAACCTTTCCCATCCATGTACCTATCCAAATGTCTTTTAAATGTTACTGTATCTACCTCAACCACTTTGTTTGGCAGCTCATTCCATATTTATCCCACCATTTGTGTGGGAAAAAATTGCCCTTCAAGTTCACATTGAATGATTTCCCCTCACCTTAAATCTGTACCCTCTAATTCTTGATTTCTATATCAAAAGACTGTGCATTCACCCTTTCTATACCCCTGATGATTTTATACATCCCTATAAGATCACCCCTCTCTCTTGTATACCAAAGAATAAAGTCTTCGACTGCCCAATCTCCCTATAACATAGTCTCTTGATTCCTGGTAACAACTTCGTCAATTTTTGTGCACTCTTTCCAACTTAATAGCATCTTGCTATAGTAGGCTGTAAACAAAGACCTCTCCGTGGGTACAGCACATAGGGAGCCACTAGTCCTCCGGAAACGGATCATGCAGATAATTATTTGTTCCCCAATACACCTCTAAATATCTTTGTTCAAAAAATTATTGAGAAACTACCTGGGGTTGACTGTGATACAATCAGAGGCATAGTTTAAGAGGTGGAAATACTTAAAGATTGGTCAGGAGACACACATGGCAAGTAAGGTTCTTAAATGAACTGTCAGGATCAATTCCATGTACCTCTCTTCCCTATTGGGTCAGTATCAAAAACTATGCTACACAAATGGAAAAATAAGGTGATACTTTGGCTGCAACTGGATGAAGATGAACAAAGTGGAATAGACATGGACTGGACTATTAATATGGTACTGTTTCATTGGAAGAGAACAGAAGATAGGAGGGAGGTGAGTATTGGAAGCAGGGCTTAACTCATAACCAAACCCTAGAAGAGCACCAGAACCTGGATCACAGAATGACCCTAGGACCAAATAGACAGAAAACCTGAGTCTGGGACAAGAACAAAAGGGAGCCACGATCTGACCAAGAATAATCATCTAGTTTAGGAGGAGTATGCCATGAAAAGTCTGTGTCCTTGCATGTTGCTATTTGTAATTAAGCGTTCAAAGAAAGCAAGCATACCATTCACCAGTTGTCAGTAATTAGATTCTACAGTTGTCAGTAATTAGATTCACGATTGGAAGCCCCGCCAACAGTTTGTCTGTTTTTTCATCTTCTAAAAATGTTTTAGTGTGTGTTAAAAGTTCGTGCAAATGATGGGGGGTGTGGGGAGGGGTCGGGACAAACTTTATTTCAGTTACTTACCTTGCCGGAGATGCTATTAATTTTTGGATCACATCCTCCAGTCGCTCTGCGGCCTACCATCGATGGAGCTGGAGGCCTCCTCGGACTGACCTTGGGCCCCACTGCGGGGCGTGGGCTTACATCGGGGTCGATCCCTTGCCTGGGATCGCTCCAACCGCGGCCTGCGGACTTTACATCGGGAGCTCGCAGTCTCAGGAGAGGCCGTGGATGTCGGGAACTCCAACGTCACTGAGAATTCGACCAGCCCCCACGCAGGGTTCGATCGACCGGCCCGGGGGACCTAACATCCCCCCGATGCAGGAGCTGATCGCTTCGACCTGGAGGGCCTGCCGACAGCTACGGGAGTCAAGATCATCCCGTCAACGGAGGGCTCGAGGCCCCCGACCGCGGGAGAGCAAAGGGAAGAGACTGAACTTTTTTTCGACCCATCACAGTGAGGAATGTGGAGGAGTCACTGTGATGGATGTTTATGTTAAAATGTGTTTTGTGTGTTCCATTGCTTTTTATTTGTATGACTTGGCATATGAAATTCCTCGTATGTTGCAAAACATACTTGGCTAATAAAGTATTATTGTGATTGATTGTGTGTGATTTGGCACAATTCGTGGGGCTGAGTAGAATTTTATTCACCGTGTTTAAGTATTAATTGAATGATGGCATTACTAACGGGCACAGCAAAACCTCAGCTCATCCTCTGCAACCTCACTTTCCCTGTGTTCAAATGCCTGAGTTGTACTTTATGCCACAAGATTCTGATTTGAATTTTATGTTGATATATAAGATTGATGTTGGGGTGGAATAGGTAGGAGATTACAATTTAAATCCTCGTCTTGCACACTTTAAAATTTAAAGTCACATCCCAAGCATTGGTCAGAATTCTGAGAGCTTTTTGAAAGTCACCATTGAAAATATGGAGAGATAATAAAACTGAGAAGGTGGAATCGAGCTCATAGAAACACAGAAATAAATATTCCTGTTTGAAATAAATATGCCTGCTTGTGGAAAATGCTGAGTTTGCACAACTGCTACTCTTCATTTTTTTGTCTTTGTGAATCACATATCATGAGAGGGTCCTGGCTGCCTGGGCTGAACATTTAATGAAGAGTGAACTGATTGGATGTGTTGAAGGGTTTCAAGAACCATTTTGAAAAAAGTAACATACCAGAAAAAAGTCAGAAGAGCAGTGTTCCAGGCGGTTAAGATTATGTAATAATGTTGATAAAGAGCCATTATCTCCTAGTGGAAAACCCGCTCATTATAGGACCCGATGAGTGAAAATCACCAAGGCCCTTAATTTTATTGCCTCCAGCTCCTCGCTGATTTTATTAAAATTGTGTCCAGATTAAGTTAATAACTTCAAACGCATTATACAGGCTCCTGATAGGTTAATTGTTGTGGTGGTAATTATATGAAACGTCCTTTAGAGATACATCAAGGAAACAGGCCCTTTGACCCGCCGAGTCCACGATGAACAACGATCACCCCGTACACTAACACTACCCTACAAACTAGAGCCGATTTACAATTTTACCAAAGCCAATGAACCTACAGACCTGTATGTCTTTGGAGTGTGGGAGGAAACCAGAGCACCCGGAGAAAACCTACATAGTTACAGGAAGAACATACAAACTCCGTACAGACATCACCTGCAGTCAGGATCGAACCCAGGTCTCACAAAATAAACAGCAGTTCTACTGCTGTGTTGTGATTCTATCAGTTAGAAAAAGGTGGGTGCTCAAGTCTGTGTCGATGGTCAATGTCCTACAGGTGCCAACAAGTGAAACTGTACATATTCTTAATTTTCCTAGAGTTGCTTTAGAATGATTACCTTGAATCCATGAGTGTGCAGCAAAAGTTAACGTATTGAGGATATTATAAATACACTTTCCATTCAAGGAGGCAAGTTTAAATGGTGCATGACAACTGGGGCTTGGTGCTTAAACAAAGAACATGGGACTCTGGTTGATTGCAAGTAGGAAGCAAGTGCAGAAGCTGCAGCCATGGTGAGAGAATGCAGCATACTTTGCCTAGTGAGCCTGAGACCAAGATAACAGGATTTATGAGTATTTAGTGGATTATTGGACATTTACTGTAAAAAAGAAAATACAAAGTATGAAAGGCTTATTTTAAATCATAAATTGTGTTTGTTTCTTTTCATTATCAACTCTAAGGGTATTATATTGTCAGTTGCTTTGTTGATTAATTAAGGCACATTTGTCTTTGCACAAACTATTACAAAGAGAATCCAGGTGCCTGTGAATTACGAAAACAGTCTTAAGGAGTGTGTGTTGCTTCCATTGTTGATCGGATCAACAACAGAGTGGGCCTGTGCATGTCAAATATATGTGGCGTAGAATTCACAGTGACGCCAGCTTGGCAAATTCCCAAGAGATGCCTGGCAGGCTCGTCATTCAACTCCAGGGGCACATGTGGCCAGAGCGACTTGGTAATGGGCAAAGTTTAGGTAAATAACTTTAAACTGTTATAATCTTTGGAAAACTCAGAACATTTACAATAATCATATGTCAAGTTCACAAGTGGTGCTCAGACATTTCTGTTACATTGTAATTATAAGTTCTGAATTTGGCTCTCCTGTTGAAATGTAAATACTATACATGATTTGATGTAAAATCTCTAATCCTTGTATAATGTTCTGTTCTCAAAGTGTGGCATGAGTACATAGTCACTCTTGATCCAAAATGGCTCTTGAAATTCCCATCAGCTTGCTTCAATGTTATTGACCTTAACTTTTGATTTTGGGGAGGAATTTGCTCTTGATCCAGTCTAAAGTTTCAAGCCTTAAGATTTGAAATACCTGATAATAAAAGTATATACAGTCTTGAAGCAATTTTATTGGGACATTGCACTTTTTTTTCTGCAGTGATTAAAATAAATTGGGAAGCATTCCCTTTGCAACAAGTCAAACAGCCATTAATATAATTGAAGGTTTTGAAGAGCTTTGGCCCATGCTGACCATCGATCACCCATTCACACTAGTTCTATGTTATCTCATTTTCACATCCACTCCCTATACTCGAGGGACAATTTAGAGACCAATTAATGTACAAACCTGCACGTTTTTAGGATGTGGGATGAAACTGGAACACCCAAAGGAAACCCATGTCATCATGGAGAACATGCAGTGATAGATGCTATACCGTCCGTCCAATTAATTTGGAACATAAGATTTGACAATACATGCACAGTAGTCCTAGATACATTGGCATTTGTAATGGCTAAAAACTGGCAGTTCTACTTGCAACTGTCAATGTTTGTCATTGGGATCCAGTCCATCATTATAATGCATCACTGTATACTCAAAGTGGCGAAGGACTTCATTCTATTTGCATTTAGGATTATTACAGATGGTCAGTATGTTGTACATTTCCAGCTACTCTTTAGTGATCACTCGGGGTATGGCATATGTCAAGTTGAGCAGAACTTGAAAGTGAGACACAAAGAACTGCAGATGCTGGAATCTTCAGCAAAACACAAAGTGCTGGAGGAACTCGGTGAGTCAGGCAGCATCTGTGGAGGGATTGGATAGGCAACATTTTGTGTCCCACTGGGATCTTCCAACGCTTAGAACTGCAAAGGGGATGGCCTCTGATACTGCTCTGACTATCTCTTCCCCGGTTGTTAATAGTGAGTCGTGCACTGTGATGATACATCCTCAGACAAAGCAGGATGCTGAAATCCACAGGTCACCAGCGCTCCATCCTCTGTAACTGTTGGTGTGAAATCCGTTCCAAGCCATTTTCAGCGCTTTCTGTTTACAATGGGATAAAGGATAGGTCCATGAAGTTGCTAAAGAAATATGTTCACTGGATGGATGCAGTATATTTGATGACAATTGAGATAAAATACAGTGCCCTCCATAATGTTTGGGACAAAGAACCATCATTTATTTATTTGCCTCTATACTCCACAATTTGAGATTTGTAATAGAAAAAATCACATGTGGTTAAAGTGCACATTGTCAGATTTTATTAAAGACCATCATTATACATTTTGGTTTCACCATGTAGAAATTACAGCTGTGTTTAGACAGTCCCCCCATTTCAGGGCACCATAATGTTTGGGACTCATGGCTTCACAGGCGTCTATAATTTAAATGACTCCTTAATGCAGGTATAAGAGAGCTCTCAGCACCTAGTCTTTCCTCCAGTCTTTCCATCACCTTTGGAAACCTTTATTGCTGTTTATCAACATGAGGACCAAAGTTGTGCCAATGAAAGTCAAAGAAGCCATTATGAGACCGAGAAACAAGAATAAAACTGTTAGAGACATCAGCCAAACCTCAGGCTTACCAAAATCAACTGTTTGGAACATCATTAAGAAGAAAAAGGGTGCTGCTGAGCTTACTAGTCGCAAAGGGACTGGCAGGCCAAGGAAGACCTCCACAGCTGATGACAGAAGAATTCTCTATAATAAAGAAAAATCCCCAAACACCTGTCCGACAGATCAGAAACACTCTTCAGGTGTGGATTTGTCAATGATCACTGTCCGCAGAAGACTTCATGAGCAGAAATACAGAGACTATACTGCAAGATGGAAACCGCAAAAAATAGGATGGCCAGGTTACAATTGCCAAGAAGTACTTAAAAGAGCAACCACTTCTGGAGAAAGGTGTTATGGATACATGAGTCAAATATTAACTTATATCAGAGTGATGGCAAGAGCAAAGTATGGAGGATAGAAGGAACTGCCCAAGATCCAAAGCATACCACCTCATCTGTGAAACACAGTGGTGGGGGTGTTATGGCCTGGGCATGTATGGCTGCTGAAGGTACTGGCTCCCTTATCTTCATTGATTATACAACTGCTGACGGTAGTAGCATAATGAATTCTGAAGGGTATAGACACATCCTATCTACTCAAGTTCATTGGCCGGCGGTTCATTCTACAACAAAACAATGATCCCAAACATACTGCTAGAGGAGTTTTTCGAAGCAATAAAATTGTAATTTTTTGAGTGGACAAGTCAATCATCTCTGAAGAGAAAACTGAAGGGGTCTAGCCCCCAAAACAAGCATAAGCTAAAGGTGGCTGCAATTACAGGCCTGGCAGAGCATCACAAGAGAAGACACCCAGCAACTGGTGATGTCCATGAATTGCAGACTTCAAGCAGTCATTGCATGCAAAGGATATGCAACAAGATACTAAACATGACTACTTTCATTTACAGGACAGTGCTGTGTCCCAAACATTATGGTGCCCTGAAATGGGGGGACCTATGTTTAAACACTGCTGTAATTTCTACATGGTGAAACCAGAATGTATAAAAATGGCCTTTATTAAAATCTGCACTTTAACTACATGTGATTTTTTCTATTACAAATCTCAAATTGTGGAGTACAGAGGCAAATAAATAAATGATGGGTCTTTGTCCAAACATTATGGAGGGCACTGTATATCAGGATGGACAGCATTTGAATGGAGGAAAAGCAAGAATGAAAAGAATGTTCATGCTTGCAAGTTAAATTGATGAGGAGTGATACTTTGGAGTAGGCAAAGTGAGGGTTGCACGGGACAGATTGTGGTCAAATGTGTAACTGCTCATTATTCTTCAAATGATCGATTAGACTTTTTATTCACTGAATTCAGGCCTCAGCTTATAGACCACCTCCAACCCAGATTTATTTTACTCATTGCTCCAGACCATGCCCTGACCCGGCAGCGAACCATAGCAAAACTGGCATAGACCATGACATTCCTAAATTCATCTATTCAAGTTATATAAAGCTCCCGATCTGAAATGTCACCCATGTATGTTATAAAAGGGTCCTAACCCAAAATATCACCAAATCATGTTATAAAAGGCTCCTGATCTGAAACGTCACATATTCATGCTATAAAAGGAACACGCCCTGAAACATCACCTATTCATGTTATAAACTAACCTACAGGTAATCCCCTCCCCCCCCCCATCCTATTTTCCCCTCTCTTCCCTGTGCCCCACTTGGATTCATACCCATTTCTCCCCTTCCCGTTTTTCCTGTGCCCTTCCACATATATTCCATCTTCTGGCTTCATAATTCACACCTCTTCTATCCTTATCTCACACCTCTTGTCTTTTTATCTCTGGCCTTTGCCCAACCATCTGACAAATAAACTACCCCTCACCTGTCCACCTATCACCATCCACCTATCACTTGCCAGGTTTTGTCCTACTCCCACTTCTCTACCAGTTTTCTTACCAACCCCATCATCACAATCAGACTGAAGGGTCTCTACCCGAAATATCACCTATTCATGGTCTCAAAAGATACTGCCTGACCTGGAGTGACCCACTGAGTTACTCCAGCACTTTGTGTCTTTTTTGTAAACCAGCATCTGCAGGTCCTTGTTTCCGAATTCATAATTCTTTGCAAATGCATAGTCTCCTCATTCTCTTTTGGATCGGACCTTTAAATACAGCATTTGAAATTGCATTATTATGGGTCTTTGTCAGCTGTTATCACACAAGTGGTATAAAGTCAAGAAGAACATTGATAATCAACTAGCTTTAGCAACTGCAATGGAAGGATATGAAAGAGTTGTTTGGATTTACATCACCATCTTGGTCTTGCAACATGATTTTGAATCAATATTGGGCAATTTCTTCCAGGTCTTCATTTTGGCATTCCATCTTTGTTGCCCAGAATCTGTAGGAAGAAAATGTACAGTTATTTTGTTTAATTTCTTATGTCCTTGGTGCCAATAGTTTTTAACTACTGCTACATGAGTTTATCATAGGGCCATACACACAGCAAGGGGAACTCCCCTGATGGGCTTTATTTCCAATGACAAACAAGATCGTCTATAATCATAGGTAGACACAAAATGCTGGAGTAACTCAGCGGGACAGGCAGCATCTCTGGAGAGAAGGAATGGGTGATGTTTCGGGTCGAGACCCTTCATCCCAACCCTCCTTATGGCGACTGCTTGTTCACCCTGGTGATAGAAATAGAATTAGGCCATTCAGCCCATTGACTCCGACAGTCAATCATGGCCGATCTCTGCCTCCTAATCCCATTTTCCTGCCTTCTCCCCATAACCCTAGACACCTGTCTATCTTTGCCTCCACCGCCCTCAGTGACATTGAGATCCACAGATTAGCTACCCTCTGACTAAAGATTAACTACCCTCTGACTTGTGCAAGATGCTTCTGTTAATTCTCTGGTGCTGCCTCAATGCTCACGACCTTGTCCAAACAACATTCTCTTCTCTTCATTCTGCTAATCTCTGGCCCGCAGGTCATCTTCAGCCAGGTATACTTCAGAAAGGTCTCAAGAAGGGTCTCAACTCGAATCGTCACCCATTCCTTTTCTCCAGAGATACTGCCTGGCCCCTGAATTACTTCAGCATCTTGTGTCTATCTTCGGTGTAAACAAGCATCTGCAGTTCCTTCCTACACTTGTTCCTAATTGTCTGCCTTCTCCAATCCTAGCATTATTGTCTGTTATTTCTTCGACCAATGATAATTTAAATTCCAGTACTAGATCTGTCACTGTCACATTGCCTGCAGCCACGGTGAGGCAGCGCATGTAAGCTTGCAAGAAATGCAACACCTGTCCCTTCACCTCCCCCCTCGACTCCATTCAAGGACTCAAGCAGTCGTTCCAGGTGCGACAAAGGTTCACCTGTATCTCCTCCAACCTCATCTACTGCATCCGCTGCTCTAGATGTCAGCTGATTTACATCGGGGAGACTAAGCGGAGGTTGGGCGATCGTTTCGCCGAACACCTCCGCTCAGTCCGCAATAACCTACCTGAACTCCCGGTGGCTCAGCACTTCAACTCCCCCTCCCATTCCCAATCCGACCTCTCTGTCCTGGGTCTCCTCCATTGCCAGAGTGAGCAACACCGGAAATTGGTGGAACAGCACCTCATATTCCGCCTGGGTTGCTTGCGTCCGGATGGCATGAACGTTGAATTCTCCCAGTTTTGCTAGCCCTTGCTGTCTCCTCCCCTTCCTTAACCCTCGAGCTGTCTCCTCCCATCCCCCCGCCCTCGGGCTCCTCCTCCTCCCTTTTTCCTTCCTTCTACCCCCCACCCCCCATCAGTTTGAAGAAGGGTTTCGGCCCGAAACGTCGCCTATTTCCTTCGCTCCATAGATGCTGCTGCACCCGCTGAGTTTCTCCAGCATTTTTGTGTACCAGCGCCTGTTGCATTGCCTGCAGCCACGGTGAGACAGCGCGTGTTGCATTGCCTGCAGCCACGGTGAAGCAGCGCGTGTTGCATTGCCTGCAGCCACGGTGAGACAGCGCGTGTTGCATTGCCTGCAGCCACGGTGAAGTAGCGCGTGTTGCATTGCCTGCAGCCACGGTGAAGCAGCGCGTGTTGCATTGCCTGCAGCCACGGTGAGACAGCGCGTGTTGCATTGCCTGCAGCCACGGTGAAGCAGCGCGTGTTGCATTGCCTGCAGCCACGTTGAGGGCTTCCCCCCCTGGCGTCGCGGGGAACCCCGTTGCCACAGCGACGGCATGGCGGGCCGCTGGTCATTCGCGACGTATATTACGTGTGGGTTTCCCCGGCAACGGCCGCCATCTACAGTAACTCCGAGCGGACAAAGTAGGGGGCGGGTGTCGGGGATGCGAACTGTCTCAGACGCGCGTTTCGAAAATACTTGGCATTAATATTCCTTTTCTTGCGGCTTGTGGAAGAGAGTGCGGAAATCCGGCGGTGCAGTGATGAGCGAGGTAACCGCATCCCCCTCTGTGCATTCGTGGTCAGTCATGGCTCTGGGTGTCTCAGCGCCACCGGCAACATCAAGGCATCAGCCCCGGCTCCTCTCAACCCGGACACTGGCCGATAAACTACCCCCCGGCGCCACAGAGCGCGGAAATCCCAGCTAATAGGGTCCCGAACTAAGCAGCATATGTACACTTCCCTCCACAGATGCTGCCACACCCGCTGAGTCCCTCCAGTAGTCTCTGCACGTGTGATTAGTTTTCACTGGAAACACTCAGCAGGTCGGGCAGCAGCTGTATAGAGAGAAGGTCGATGAGCTGTCACCAAACCTCTCTGGGGTGGGTGGGTGTCACTTACAGGAAGAACGTTTCCATTACTTTGTAGTGGGAAGATCTGCTTGTGGATCAGTAGCACCAACAACCTGGTGGGCAGTAACTTCAGGACTCAGAGCTGCAATACAGACATGGATATTCCTGCTTCACCCCCTGCAGCTCAGTAAATCCATACCTGCTGAACTGGCCTTGAGGTCAGTAGGCAGCAGGCCAACGCCTCCCATTTTCCATATGCACTGTAGCAATGCTGGGAACAGCATACAGTTGTCTGCCAAACCCCCAGTGCTAAGTAGTTTATCATCAATTATCTGATTCTATGTATAATGTTTAACGGTAATGCTGAGGTATTATGAAAACAGCCCAAGGAAAAATGGAAAGAGCCCAACGAATAAATTACAGCACAAGAAATAAGTACGGAAAATAGAAACAATGTGCAGATGCAGGAATGAAAATCTAATTGAAAAAATATGTAATGTAAAAAATACCACGCATTTCTGCACATATAATGGTAACATTAGGGTGAACACTATACCCTGTCCCCATTTTATGAAATTGTTGAAAAACACAGCAAACATAAACCTACCAGCCAAGATGAAAACATTAAAACAACTCGACTCACAGCATTAATAGCATATAAATTAAAACATGGCAGTGCTTACAATTAAGCGGCTAAAGCCCCTGAGAATGGCCCATCGTCTCATCTTAGAGGAGTGTATTGTTTCCCTGGTATGTGTTTTTCTTTTGTAAGGTTCTTTTGTCTTTCAACGACAGTGCAGTCAAAGCCAAAAGTTACCAGTTAAAATATACCAGCCTTCTTTATATTTTGGTTCACAAAAAAATGTGGAATGCCTGGAGCTGCACATTTACTTTATTCAGTAAAATACACCCCTGCTGGCACCAAATCAGTGTCATGCTGGAACATCCCAGAAAATAATGCACCTTATTAAAAAACACCTTTAATTACTGGGCACTAGAGGTGGAAAACAAAGAAAACATATAAGAAATTCCACCCTCTGTAACTTCAAACTCTGGGATTGGTGGTATGGCTTGCCTTTGAACCTGTTAATTCAGCCTTTGTCTGTAAAACTACCTGTAATATTACCTTTTGTCTATGCCAATGCGAAAATAGCTTAATTTAATCATCTTTGCTTTTACATAACAAAAATATTAGTGTAAAGCAACAATTCTAGCAGTTGGTTTTCTTTTTCTTTAATAGATAAAAAAAATGCCTGGTCCATTTTTTCTGTCATTCAAGAAAAAAAATGCAGGAGATTTCGATCATTCTAAATTCCCACAAGTTCTACAGTTATTATAAAAGGACAACTACTGTCAATAACCATGTAACCAATTTTGTGCCTTCAAAGTTTGATAAAATGTCATTTTATTAATTCCTTAGCAAATTAATTCCTATAGTAACCACTTGGCAACCTGCACCTCACTGTATACAACTCATTATATTAATAATTTAAAAAATACAAAAGCTTTTTGTCCACTAACTATGTCCTGCTTGGAAAACCTAATTGTATGTTCCTGCATCAGTTAACTTAAACCTGACAAGATATTTTCTCAAAGACACTTTGAAAAGCTATTCAAATATATTTTTTTTGTATAGACAACATGAATTAGTCACCAAAATATATTTCTTCTTCCTGTACTGTGGCTTCCCTTCAACCATGATAGGCCCTTTGACCACTTCCAAATTACAGGAGGTTGTGGGTAAACTTGGTGAATTACTAGATTTGTACCTAATCCTCATCTAACTCAATCAATATGTCCTGTTCAAGCTTCTTTTATATAATTCACCTCAACTAATCCAGATGGTTCCACATTCCCTATTTTACCTCGCAGCAATAATCGTCTTAATTGTTTCCTGTCTTCTCTTTTTATTGTCTTAGACCAAATCCCGTGGGACACAACATCTAAATTTACCTTGTCCTTAACTCTTGCCTTGCAATCAATGTAATACAGATTAAAACTCTCCAGTTCAGCATTTTATGGTCCAGCAACCCCCAACGATCTGCCATGCTGTGGTACAGAACTGTACTAATTAATTTATCTTAATAATATCGAACTAGAATCGTAAATTAACTAAGACCTGTATTAATATACCCCATTAAACTACCAGCACAACCTTTGTGATCTAGCTGACAGGAATCTCAGCCAACAGTGTTTCTGGGTTACTGAAACTTCCAGTTACCGATGGTCCTCATGTAACCCATGCAACTTTCTGGACCCCAAAAAAGAACAGTTCTCCTTCTCAGAAGGGGGGTGATCGAGGGAAATTGTTGTGGTCTGGATTTTATGTGGTGTTGCACCAGTCAGGTCCCAAGGATGCCAGACTAGAAAGTTTCAACCTGTACAGGCTTAGAATGGTGAAACTACTCAGAGGTTGGGTAGCATCTGTGGAGGGAGAAGTTGGCTTAATGTTTCAGATTGATAACAAACTTTGCTTGATTATTTACACAACAGAAGTTCAAATAAATTAACAAACTGATAGTTTGGAAGCATACAGTCATAGAATCATACAGCATAGGGATAGGCCAATCATGCCAACTCATTCATACCAACCATTGGGCACCTTTCTGTATTAATCCCATCTTGGAGCATTTACTCCATAGCCTTATATGCCCAGGTGATTCAAATGTTCCTAAATTCTCTCAGTGTCCCAGCTTGAACCACTCTCAGTAAGTGCATTCCAGATGCTTGCCACTCTCTGGATGAAGAAGGTCCCTCTCATATCCTCTCTAAATCTTTTCCCCCTTACCTAATCTCCATGTCCTTTAAACTATCTTTGATATTGGGGAACATTTCCTGCAATCTACTCAATGTACACTCTTCAACGTTTTATATACCTCAACCATGTCCTCAGTTCCAGACAGAACAGTCTTTGCTTCTCCAGTTTCTCCTGAACTGCTCCACCTCAGGCAACATCTAATACATTTCCCCTTCACTTCTCCAGCACTTTCACATCCTTCCTATAGCGAGATGACCAGAATTGCCCGTAGTACTCCAGCTGTAGTGTGACCAATGTTTTATAAACTGGAACATACTTACCACACCTCTGTATTTCATGCCCTGACTAAAGAAGGTAAGAATCCTTCAAGGATCAATGGCCTTCTATTCCAAGGTCCCTCTTTCAGACTTTGTCATTCATGGTGTATGTCCTAGCCCCATTAATGCTTCTAAAATGCAGCCCCTCATATTTGTCTGAATTAATTTCCATCTGGCCTCATTCAGCCATTTCTCCAACACATTGATAACTCTGTGCAGCATAGGACTATCCTCTAACAATTTCCAGCATTTTTTTTTGTCGTGCACGAATGTACTGATTTTGCCTCCCATACCCACACAACAATGATATTACAAACAGCAAGGCTCCAGGCTTCATCTGTGTGAGACACCTCAAATCAGAGACATCCAACCACAAAAAAACAATCATCTACCATCCTTCTCTGTCTCCTATTGCCAAGCCAGATTTGGATCCTGCTTGTCAACTTGCCCTGACTCCCATGGGACCCAATGTGTTGAACCAATCTCCCATGTAGGGAGCCTTACCAAAGTTGATGTGTAATATATCTACTGGCCTGTCCTAATCAATATACTTTTTAAGTCTTCAAATAATTCAATCAAATAGCTCAGACTGGATCTGCCCTTGACAAAGCATAAGATCATAAGTGATTGGAGCAGAATTAGGCCATTCAGCCCATCAAGTCTACTCCGCCATTCAATCATGGCTGTTCTATCTCTCCTTCCTAACCAAAGATCCTAAAACAAGCTATAGGATCTTTGCTCCTAACCCCATTCTCATGCCTTTCCCCATAACCTCTGACACCAGTACTAAGCACGTCTCTAATTCCTGCCTTTCCCATTGAACATTACTCCAATTCTTCTGATTTTTTCCCCAGTATCTTCCTGCAACTGATATTAGACTCACAGGCCTATAGCTACCAGGCTTGTTCCCTGCGGCTTTTCTTGTAAAGGGATATCATGTTAGCTGTCCTCCAATCATCTGGTACTTCACTACTGCCCAGCAAAGATTTTAATGTCTCAGCCAGAGCATTAGCAATCTATTCCCTTGCCTGGTGATCTGGTCCTGGTGATTTGTCCACATTCAAGCTCGTTGTCATCAAGCACATCAAAGAGATCCAATCTATGACTAACAGTGTAATACTTCCTCGCCTTTACTCCCTCCATTCCTTTGCTTGAAAATTCTATGTCCTAGGATACTAACTTGCCAGTCCTGCCTGTCATTCAACCATGTTGCATTGATGCCTACTCTATCGTAATCCTCTAGTTAATTAAAACTTTGAGTCAATTTACTTTGCGAAGTTAATGCCTGCATTAAAATAAATACAACTTTGCTTTGTATTCACTTGATGTTCACTCACCCGCTTGTTTTATCAACTAGACTTACTATTTCTTCTCTAGGTCATTGCACCTCTGCATCTCATTAATTACCCTGAGCTCCCTTCCCTGCCAACCCAGCAGCTCCCTTCCCCAACAGCACTAGCAAATCTCCTAGCAAGGGTGTTGGTTCCATTCTGGTTAAGGTGCAACTCGTCCCCCTATACAGATCCAATCCTCACCTGAAATGATCCCATTGATCTAGGAACCTAAAGCCTATCCTCCCCAACCATGTTCAACTAGGCATTCATCTAACCTATCCTCTATTCCCATACTCATTAGCTAGTGACACCAGAAGCAATCCAGAGATCTCACCTTTGAGGTCCTGATCCTTAAATGGCTGCATAGGTCTACAAACTCATGTTCCAGGACCTCAGCCTGTTCTCTTCCCGGTGTCATTGGTACCTACATGCCCATAACCTCCGGCTGTTCACCCTTTCCTTCCAGACTGTGCTGTAGTCAGTCCAAGGCAATCTCGACCCTCGCACCAGAGAGGCAAGATACCAACCTTCAAAAAGGTTTCTGACCCCTTTAATATAGAAATGTCCTACCTCACTAACACACACCCAGTCCTGCTCCACTCTTTCTGTACAGCATCAGCCTCCCTGGTGCAACAGACTGGGTTCTTGCTGCTGTTCTCCCCAGGGTGGTCCAACATGGTCTACTTGTTAGAGAGGAGTGTGTCCACAGGGGACTCCTGCACTGCCCCAATGCCCTGACGCCCTTCCTGCTGATCAACCAGCTCCCCCATCTGTACATGTGGAGTGATTTACTCACTTAACAAGCTGTCTGTCTCTGCGATCTCTGCACCCGGATACCTCCATAGCAAGTCCTCCCGCAGATCCAATCACATTATGTGATCTGTCGGGGGGCTGCAGCTGGACACACTTCCTGCTGGTCTTGTCATCAGGGACATTAGAGATGTTTCTTGTATAAAATGCTGTAATTGAACATCCATTAACTATATAACCTTACAGAATGATGATCAGAACCCCACCGAAAAGGAAACTGATGGATCTGCAGTCAATCCTGTTGATGAACCAGAAATTCTCCCTCGCGCCCCAGAAATGGAGTCAGCAGAACCAGTGGCAGGAAATTCAGCGGAACTAGATACAGAACCAGTGGCAGAGCCTGCAGCTGAAGAGCCTGCAGCTGAAGAAGAACCTGCAGCTGAAGAACCTGCAGCTGAAGAAGAACCTGCAGCTGAAGAACCTGCAGCTGAAGAAGAACCTGCAGCTGAAGAACCTGCACCTGAAGAAGAACCTGCACCTGAAGAAGAACCTGCAGCTGAAGATGAGCCTGCAGCTGAGCAAGAACCTGCAGCTGCACCAGAACCTGCAGCTGAAGAAGAACCTGCAGCCGAACCAGAACCTGCAGCCGAACCAGAACCCGCAGCCGAACAAGAACCCGCAGCCGAACAAGAACCCGCAGCCGAACCAGAACCCGCAGCCGAACCAGAACCCGCAGCCGAACCAGAACCCGCAGCCGAACCAGAACCCGCAGCCGAACCAGAACCCGCAGCCGAACCAGAACCCGCAGCCGAAGAAGAACCCGCAGCCGAAGAAGAACCCGCAGCCGAACCAGAACCCGCAGCCGAACCAGAACCCGCAGCCGAACCAGAACCCGCAGCCGAACCAGAACCCGCAGCCGAACCAGAACCTGCAGATGAACCTGTGGCAGAGCCTGCAACTGAACCAGAGCCTGCGGCTGAGCCTGTGGCAGAGACTGCAGTTGAACCAGGGACAGAAACTGCAGGAGCACCGGTGGCAGAGACTGCACCTGAACAAGAGGGGCAGGTCATTCATGGATCTAAAACTGAACCAGTAGGTAAATCTGAAACATCTGAACCTGCAGCTGGCACCACTGATCAAACTGCAGCTGCAACCGAGATTTTAGCTTCAGCTGTGACAGAGATGTCTGCAGACTTTGAAGAAAAAATTGGAACCTGTTTTGAAGATCCATATAAGCGATCTGTGCTGTACATGGAGAAACACAATATTCTACAGATATTTCAGGTTGGTGGGCGCTTCAAAGGTTAATCTAATCCTTCTCATTATCAGGATCTTAAATTTACTACAGGGAAAGATTTCCTTTTGCTGGTGCCAGGTTAATAGTGCATGGTTCTTCTCAGGGAGGAATGCAGTTGTGTATTATAAATTATTAGAAGTTCTCTATCATTACTCGCGTTACAGGCACAGGTGTGTAAATATACTGCTGCCACCAGGGTATAGCCTCTTCACTTGGTCTCTGCTGAGCTGGTTGAAGTCAGCCAGGGATGCAGTAAGAAACCTTCCGTCTGCCATCGATGTCCCTGAAGGAAGAAGAGACCAGTAGGGGTTCCCACACCGAGTTGTTTTCTGTTGACTTCTGTAAACAACATAGCTGTGGAGACACAAGGAATTGCAGATGCTGTAATCTTGGGCAAAACACCAGGTTCTGGAGCAACTCAGCGAGTCAGGCAGCATCTGTGGGGAATAAATGTGATGGGATAAAGCCACGATTTTCCCCATCTGTGGTGTTGCAGAAAGGGAAGTAACCGACTGGGACTTTGTTCAGATTCACCATCAGCCAACATAATTAGAAGAAGAAAAAACAGGAATAAAAATCTGAGAATAGCTGAGTGATGATATAGCACCCTGGGAGTAATTTGGCTTGTGGCACGTGTGCAGCTATTCTCTGCTGTTTCCCATGCCCCTAGAATTATTATTCCAAACGTTTTGATTCGAAATTATTAATCTCGTTCACTACCCTTTCATGAGGATGATCACAACAGGTCACTGCAAAATGCAAAGGTTCCTGATGTCTTCTCTGCTTGTTTTGCCTAAACCATAATCAAGAAGCACATATACGAACATGCCTGAAGATCACATGTTTAAGAAGGAACTGCAGATGCTGGAAAATTGAAGGTAGACAAAAATGCTGGAGAAACTCAGCGGGTGAGGGAGCATCTATGGAGCGAATGAAATAGGCGACGTTTCGGTTCAAGACCCTTCTTCAGACTGATGTGGGGGTGGGGGGGGGGGGGGCGGAAAGAAGAAAGGAAGAAGCTGAGACCGTGGGCTCTGGGAGGGGGAGGGGAAAGAAGGGGAAAGCAAGGACTACCTGGAATTGGAGAAGTCAATGTTCATACCGCTGGGGTGTAAACTACCCAAGGGAAATATGAGGTGCTGCTCCTCCAATTTATGGTGGGCCTCACTCTGGCCATGGAGGAGGCCCAGGACAGAAAGGTCGGATTCGGAATGGGAGGGGGAGTTGAAGTGCTGAGCCACCGGGAGATCAGGTTGGTTATTGCAAGCCGAGCGGAGGTGTTGGGCGAAGCGATCGCCAAGCCTACGCTTGGTCTCACCAATGTAGAGCAGCTGACACCTAGAGCAGCGGATGCAATAGATGAGGTTGGAGGAGATGCAGGTGAACCTCTGCTGCACCTGGAACGACTGCTTGGGTCCTTGGATGGAGTCAAGAGGGGAGGTAAAGCGACAAGTGCAGCATTTCCTGTGGTTGCAAGGGAAAGTGCCAGGAGAGGGGGTGGTTTGGGTGGGAAGGGACGAATTGACCAGGGAGTTACGGAGGGAGCGGTCTCTGCGGAAAGCCGAAAGGGGAGGAGATGGGAAGATGTGGCCAGTGGTGGGATCCCGTTGGAGGTGGCGAAAATGTCGGAGGATTTTTTGTTGTATATGACGCCTGGTAGGGTGGAAGATGAGGACAAGGGGATCTCTGCCCTTACGATGGGGAGTGAGAGCAGAGTTACGGGGTATAGAAGAGACCTTGATGAGAGCTTCATCTATGGTAGAAGAGGGGAACCCCCGTTCCCTAAAGAATGAGGACATCTCCGATGCCCTGGTTTGGAACACCTCATCCTGTGTGCAGATGCGGCGTAGACGGAGGAATTGAGAGCAGGGGATGGAGTCCTTACAGGAAGCAGGGTGGGAGGAAGTGAAGTCCAGATAGCCATGGAAGTCAGTGGGTTTATAGTAGATGTTGGCCAGTAGTCGATGGAGATGAAGATCACATGTGATCAATTATGTAGCTATGGCACAAATTAATTAAGTATTTCAGTCTGAAGACCAGACTTTGGCCTATCTGTGTTGTAATATATAATTTTTTATAGCTTGGCAATGACCTTGAAACGTGTATTTTGTAATGACCACAGCAATGGAATACCCTTGATTTGTTTCCCTGCTCACCCTTTATAAAAGCCAGTCATAAATCATAGTTAAATACTTTATCTTTAGCACATTATGTTGCATTACTGGGTTTCGGAGCACAGATAATGGATACGAATTGGATGAGGTGGGAAGAAAACATAGCACTAGAATCTCCCATACAGTATATACTTATGGCAATTTGCAATCGTTTAGTGTTTTGTTTAGTATAGTGTGCAAAACTAAATGAATTACTTATCAAATCTTCTGGCCTTGAAAAGCTAATTTTATAAGTGTGGATTGTAATTCCCTGAGATAATTGTTTTAAAGATCTGAACTTTATCAGAACTTGTCTGAAAAGTATAAAAACATTTATTTCATTTTAAATATATAATTTGATATGTCATCATCTAGCTTTATCTCATCAATATGTTTCAATTTAGTTTCAATCTGTAAAATATGTAACACGTTAGTCAAAAATTATGCTTTTTATTTCCTGGTTTGCTGTTTTTTTAATTTAACGACACCTTTACATTAAAATAGTATATCGGTGTGAAGATGAATGGCCCTTGATCTATGCTGGTCATGTGATACATTCATTTACCTGGGGCAATATTGGCTGCTCTTTTGATTTTGATTGGGAGAAATACTGGTGTGTTTGGATTGTAGTGATCGCACTAACAGTGCAAGGCCAGCTGAAGCAAAGCCGAATCCTACATAGTCACATCTCTTAAAGTCGGGTTATAATTTGTTTCTGACATTTTGTTCAGGTTAATCTTTGTAGTTTGCCTAGAAATCTATCTATTACTATTAGTTGGCATTAAAACAACATTGCATGTCATCCTCATGGTGTTTTAGAAAGTACCACAAATAATACAATCTTTAGTTGTAAGGTTAGATGACGCAAAACTTGTAGTTGTGGTGTGAAATGGAGAAATAGACGTGCTGTAGAATTGGTGACAAGTGAGACAAACAGAGTACATTTTGTTGGAGAAATGAGAAAAAGTAATACCAACTAGAAGGTACACTTCTAAAAAGGACACCAGAACATTGAGACCTGAGGTTTGTATGACCCAATTGATATGTCATTATTAAACCGATATAGACAGGCTGCGTCTCTACAGGATCTGGCTTTGTTTCAGATGACTTATTTCCAATAGTGCACAGCAGCTTGAGAACGTGCTTGAGAAAGCATATTGGATTGCGGCTTTTATAAATGGATACCTCGAGTGTAAGAGCAAGGTTGTCACGATGCACTTTTATAAAATGCTCGTTCAAGCACCACAGTGTTGTGTTTGCTTTTATGTGCTATCTTTTTGGAAAGGTGTAAAGGTTTTGGGATGAGAGAAGCCAGGATTGTTCTCTTGGAACAGGGAAGGTAACAAGGAAATTGCACAAATTATTTAAAATAATGATGGGCATAGGCACGAGTAGAGGGAGATAATGCTTGCTGTTGCTGCATTGGTCACGATCCAAAGGGCAAGAGTGGGGATGATTGACAAAAGAGCCAGAAGTAACATGTGGAAAAGTTCTAACTTTATCAGATTTAATAGTGGTGTTTAGAAAGGAGCCGGATGTGTATTTGAAAGGAAGAAATCTGCTGGAGTCTGTGGGAGTTGGCCTAGCTGGATGGTTCTTACACAGAATCAGTTCAGAGGCAATTGGACAAATCGCCTACTGTGCAGTGACTATTCTTCAATTCTATTTATCTTGTCAGATTTCCCCACGTTAAGCACAACTCTACTGATTTATTGTTAGTTCACACTGCTGCTGGCACTTAGCCCAGCAACTGCAATGTCAATAACACGCTGTAATGCTGAGAGAGTGATTCCAATGAGTCTGAGGGATTTGGAAGATCTAGAGACATCGAGTGAAAGTGATTGAAGAAACTGTAAAAAGTAACGTGGAAAAACTTTAACATTTCCAGGGGTAGTAATGGAGGCAGTTATAACAGAAGTGTTTAAAAAGGGAAGGGGATATGTATTTGAAGGGAAGAAATTTGCAGGACTGGGGAAATATTAGGAGAGCAGGCTTGAGATGCCAGCAAAATAAACACCTGTAGATGGCAATATCTTTATGTAAAAATATGAGTGTGGTGGTCTTTCACTCTAGGATTCAGGTTTACATTCATCACAAATTCTGCATTAAGGATCTTAAGTAAAGAATGTTGCAGAAACATCACTAAGTTTCTGGCATATTTACCCTAATTCATTTGCAAGTAGCATTGCCAGAGAATGGACGTAATGTGATTTCCAAGCCCTCATACTAAAACAATATATTAATCTGGAGTCAGTCTGAAGAAGGGTTTCGACCAGAAACGTCACCCCTTCTCTCCAGAGATGCTGCCTATCCCACTGTTACTCCAGCACTCTGTGTCTATCTTTGGTTTAAACCAGCATCTGCAGTTCCTTCATACACATTAATATGGAGCCACTAGTTTCAACACAAATATAGGAATTGAAGCATAAAAGTGCTTGGAAAATGTACATTACATTTAAATTATATGTAAAATACAGCAACAACAACAAAAAAGATTTCCCGTAGACTAAATGGAAAAGGCATAAATAATAATAATATTAAAGGATAACAGCATGCTGGATTTCACTGTAGTTATATACTAATTAGAAATTAATTAGGTCAAGTAAACTATACTTTTTACCAAGTAAACATTTCTTTAAAATTACCAAAATGAAAAAATTAATATTTAAGCATCTATATAACTCAAGTAAGACTACTTGCAATTTATTAACTACATTTTTAATTAGAAACAAAGGTCACAGATTTTAAATATATTCTGTTTTACAGAAAATGACTGAAAATTTGGTGTATGAAAGACCAGATGACCCCCTTGAATTTATGTTGCAGCAGGTACAGTATGTGGATGCTCACAAAATAATTTACAAACCCATCTGCATGAATTAAAAGCAATAAGCAACTGGAGGAACAGAGCAGGTCAGGCAGCATTTGTGGAGGGCAATGGACAGACGATGGCCCCGATCGAAACCCTTCTTCAAGAATAGATTTGGGGGAGATAGTTGGTAGAAAGAGATGAGGGGAAGGGAATGGGGCACGAGTTAGCAAGTGACAGGCACACCCATGTAAGAATGGGTTGAATGGCAAAATGAGACAAGATGGAGATAGCAATCAAGCAATGAGTGTAGACAAACAACCCGCTTTCTTTCCAATTTCCTTGCCTCCTGTCATCCAGTGTATTTATCCTCCTCCACCCTCTACGTGTGCTCCTCACCCCCTCCCCATGGATAAAAATGCCATGAAAACTTAACTGAGGTAGACAGGCTAGGGCGTTTCCATTTAAATCTCTGATCTACGATTCTCAGTTGGACCAGGCGTAGAATGATCCAATTGACCTCGTAACAGTTATCTAGTAGAATGCAGGTTTCTGCCAATCCTGTTGAGAAAATAACTCTTGTACATTTCCTTTTCCATTCCATTTCCCTTTCTAAATTGACCTTTATTACCGATAATTAAACAAAAGCAGGAACTGCTGCAAAAAATCAGCAAGACTGTCAGCAGTTGTAAGGGGATTTTTTTTAAATCTTTTGTATAATCAATTGTATATTTCCAACATAACTCTATAATCCGGGTGCAAATTTCCTATCATGTTTTTATCCCACTATTAGTTTCCAACTTTGACCCAGAGCTCCAACTATACCAACATGTTCTGAATGTCTTTATATCAAAATTAACCCTCTAAGCAGAATGTTTTCACTTTCACCAATATCATTATAATATTTCTCAACATCTTTGTAAATAAATTATATCTTAATATCTTTAATTTCCATTGTGTCCAGCGTGCAGAAAGGTGTGTTAGTATCATTTCACATTCATATCCATATCTCTCACCTTGTATGTGGATATGTGTGTGTATAATCACGTCTTCTCGAAAAAGCAACGTGCTAACGGTAACATTTTTACATATTCCGGTAGAGATTTTTCCCATGGAGTCCAAAATCGCCTTATCTTAAAATTTCATGCTTTATTTCTCGAGTTATTAGTGAAAATATTCAAAAATCTGAAAAAACGTTGAATTTAAAAAACGCTGTCTTTTGCTGATGACGTCACAATGGGTCTGCTCCGTGCGCCATTCTTCATCATGCTGCGAGCGGCTGCCTCGGCTGGGCTCAGCTCGGCTGCCTTGGCTGGGCTCGGCTCTGCTGCCTCGGCTGGGCTCGGCTCAGCTGCCTCGACTGGCCTTGGCTGGGCTCTGCTGCCTCAGCTGGTTCATTTTTTTGCTTTAACTTCGAAAATTTAAATATATTAACCTTGCATTTATTATTCTTTAAAGACTTCTCGGTTTCTTAATTAATTGTACAAATTCTTAAAGATAACAATTTAATTCAAAGACAGCGGTTTTCTTCGCGATTTCCGCGCTTTTTAACTTTTAAAATATTTTCTTACGTTGCTTTTCCCCGTTTTTTACTTCCTGGTTTTTCACTTCATTGTACTACTATCTTTACTATTTTAAAAGTTTAACTTAGCGGTTATTTACTCAGCTTCACCTGCTAAGTTTCTCCAGCATTTTTGTCTACCTTTGTTTATGTATTTGATCATTTGAACTGAACTATTCGGCACCGAGTATATTAATTTAATCAAGTGCTGTCTTAGATACAGGCCCCACTCCCTGATTACTAACAACCTGATTTACATAAATCAGAATTCACACAAATTCTCCTGACATTTTTCAAGCAATTTTCAAGCTTGCAATAACAATAATTTTTCATGGTATTTTTAGTTGAGTTTAGAGACACCGCGCAGAAACAGACCCTTCAGTCAACCAAGTCCGCACCGACCAGCAATCCCCAGTACACTAGCACTATCTACACACTTAGGGACAATTTACAATCCTTTACCGATGCCAATTAACGTACAAACCTGTGCATCTTTGGATTGTGGGAGGAATCTGGAGCACGCAGAGAAAACCCATGCGGTCATCTGGAGAATGTACAAACTCCGTACAGACAAGCATCTGTAGTCATGATCGAACCCGGGTCTCTACCGCTGAGCCACAGTGCTACCCATTCATTAATGTCTGGATACAGTATAAATTTCATAGTTTAATTATGGGTAGTATAAGGTTAATTATTTATTTAAATTAAATGAACGAATTGTAGCAAATATGGTTAGCGGTAGAAAACAGCCATTTTTGACTAATGGAGAAATCCTTCTGCAACCTGGGGGCTGCCTGAATTATAATGGACACAGGAAGGTGAAAATCACAGGTAGACACAAAATGCTGGAGTAACTCAGCGGGACAGCATTTTGTGTCTACCTTCGATTTAAACCAGCATCTGCAGTTCTTTCTTACACAAGGTGTAAATCACAATGCATAATTGATAAATTGTTATTTCTGCTCCCTGACAGATACAAGCAATGATCTATATGCGGGACGAACAAGAAATCTGTGTGGAATAAACTGCACCAGAACATACAGTATTATGAAAACATTATGTAGGAGTTGATGTATTTTGATCTTTAATCAAGTCTCCTCTTATTGTTTCTATTACTGTAATATCATGTAAAGTGCAGTGTACAAATAGAGAAAGCACGCCATGTGAACAATGGCAAAGGTTAAATGGATGAGATAGTTCCACCTTCCCAAGCAGAACCAAGAAGATCAGGTCACTATTTCCAATCATGTATATTTTGCATGTTTTTGATGTTAAGATATACAGTGACCCCAAGTTTTTTTCTGAAAGACAATTAAACATCTGAACGCATCCCTTTTCACATCATGTTTGCATCCATTATTAAGGACACGTTAACCAGCAACACGAAACCATTAAAATGAAAATGGCTTGACGAAAGAGAAGTTGTGTTTGACAAATCTGACGCATATTTTTGAGGATGTGGCTAGAAGGGTGAATAAAGGGTGGGGAAGACGCTGGTGGATGTAGTGTATCATGATTTTAAAAATACATCTGAGAAAAGTACCGCACAATTTTTTTTAACAATAAATAATAGCTATTGGGACAATAAACATGCAAGCATGGAAAATGAGTTGATTAAATGATACAAACAAATCTTTTTTAAGTCGACAGGTGTTACTAGTGGGCTAATGCAAGATTCAATCTCACTGGGTCTGAGATTACAACACATATTAATGGCTTATTAGAATTCAGTAAACTGAAGTATGTCAATGATACAAAGCTGTTCAGATAGGTGAAATGATTGATCGAGGGTGGCAAATTGTACATAAGATGGGGAAATATGGGATATTGTATTTCAGTGGGAATACTATAACAGAATTATTTTCCTAAATGGTGATAAAATGTTCAGGGCTTCAGTGAGACATCAATTGCAATGCTATGCAATATGTGTGAACAGGAATATTGTGAGAACAGTATCTGAAAACAGGCATCCACTGGGTATGGAACATCATCGGATGCAGGACTGCAGGTATCACAATCTGTAATCTCGTGGACTCGCATTTCACTTACTCTACCATTACGATCAGGCCAAGCGATCAACTTTCAGTGAAGAATGCAAAAGGACATGCCAGGAGCAGCATCAGCCACACCAAAAAATTGCTGAACAGCAAAAAAAGCAGGCAACTGACAGAGCTAAGCAGTCTCACAACCAATGGATCAGATGAAAGCTCCACAGCCTTACCACACTTTGCCGTAAAGGATGCTGGACAATTAAACAGCAAAAGAGAGGAGAAGGCCCCAAGAATATCCTCATCCTCATTGATATTGGGGCACCACATATTGTATGTGACCTATTCACAAGGCTGAAGCATTTGGAATTATGTTCAGCCAGAAATGCTAGATAGAAGGTCCATCGCTGCTTCCTCCTGTGATTCCCATCTCCACCGAAGCCAATCTCCACCCAATTCAATTCAAGCTTTCCTATTGAGGATAGCTGAGAGCATGAGAAACAGAAATGGCACCTCAAAAAGAGTACTTAAGATGGGCTCTATGCAACTACGTCCACCTTTATCCAAGCTGCTCAGATACAGGTACAACATTGCCATTTGCCCAACAATGTAGAACATTGTCCAGCTATGTTCTAGACAATAGGTGCAGGAGTAGGCCATTCGGCCTTTTGACCCAGCACCGCCATTCATTGTGATCATGGCTGATCATCCACAATCAGTACCCTGTTCCTGCCTTCTCCCAATATCCCCTGACTCCGCTATCTTTAAGAGGCCTATCTAGCTCTCTTGAAAGTATCCATAGAACCGGCCTCCACCACCTGCTGATGCAGATAATTTCACAGACTCACAACTCTCTGTGTGAAAAGGTGTTTCCTCATCTCCGTTCTAAATGCCTTACCCCTTATTCTTATACTGTGGCCCCTGGTTCTGGACTCCCCCAACATCGGGAACATGTTTCCTGCCTCTAGCGTGTACAAACCCTTAATAATCTTATATGTTTCAATAAGATGCCCTCTCATCCTTCTAAATTCCAGAGTATACAAGCCTAGCCACTCCATTCTCTCAGCATATGACAGTCCCGCCATACCGGGAATTAACCTTGTGAACCTACGCTGCACTCCCTCAATAGCAAGAATGTCCTTCCTCAAATTAGGGGACCAAAACTGCACACAATACTCCAGGTGTGGTCTCACTAGGGCCCTGTACAACTGCAGAAGGACCACTTTGCTCCTATACTCAACTCCTCTTGTTATGAAGGCCAACATAACAAGGCCCTCCCTCTCTAACCCCTCCCATTCGCTTTCTTCACTGCCTGCTGTACCTGCATGCTTACTTTCATTGACTGATGAACAAGGACCCCCACATCCCATTGTACTTCCCCTTTTCCCAACTTGAAACCATTTAGATAATAATCTGCCTTCTTGTTTTTGCTACCAAAGTGGATAACCTCACATTTATCCACATTAAACTGCATCTGCCATGCATCTGCCCACTCACCCAACCTGTCCAAGTCACCCTGCATTCTCATAGCATCCTCCTCACAGTTCACACTGCCACCCTGTTCCATGAAAATCAGGAGAAATAGAGGACATTCAGGACAAATACTAATTACCACCCAATCAATCTACTCTTAACCGTCAGTAAAGTTCTGGAAGTAGCTGACAATGTTATCAAGTCTCACTTACTTGCTGATAATATGCTAAGTGATGGCCAGTTTCAATTTCACTCTGCTCAGGTCTGCTCTGCTGCGGATCTCGTAACAAAGTTGGAAGAGGTAAGTTCCAGAAGTGAGATGAAAATGGGGAATGGCCTACCTTAAGTAAGGCAGCATTTGACCGAGTGTGACGACAAGAAGCCCTTCTAAAACTGGTCAGTGAGCATCAGAGAGAAAGTATTCAATGGTTATAGTCATTTCATACACAAAGATGGTTGTTGCAAGAGATCAAATATGTTTTTCCCCTCTCTCTAACCTTCCTTCATTAACCTATCAGCCAGATTGCTTCATCACCAGCTTATCACAATGGTAACCTGGCCTCACCCTACCAGATGTATTTATTGTCCTATTCAAACCTTCCTATCCTGGTTGCAATTAAGAAAAAGTCTCTCTCATTTGCAGTTCTGACAAAGGTTCACTTTTGCTGAACCTTTCCCAGCATTATCCATTTTCACATCACCTTAGGCCCAACAATCTTCAACAGCATTGCGTATCGATTGGCCATGATCTACCCATTGCATGTTTCCTGCAGGCAAGCATGTACATGCACGAACAGCCAATCCAAGATGCTATTATTAATTTCCCTGTTGCACTGTGATTTTTCATACTTTGTAATTTTTGACCAATCATGCAGCGTTTTGGTGCTAACAGGTGCTAATCAATGGCTCAGTAATGAAATGTTGTCTGTGATATTTTGCTGCATTTCTCAGGTCAGAATTGCCCTTATCTGACCAGGGCTACAACATTCTGTTTTAAATTGAGCTATCTAGCATTTTAGTTCCAGGAGACACTCCATTTATCCAGGTTTCAATAAATTGTACAATAATAACTATATTACTAAAACTCTGATCTTGACCGCTTTGGGCCTACTGTGCTGCGATTTCTAACAGAACGCCGCCACCTACGGCCGTCATTTTTGGCCACCACGCTCAGAGCCCCCCTCCGCCTTACGGGTGCGGCGGATTTTTCCCATCGATGACAAACCAGAGCGATATTAATGTTTTAAAGAAATTCACCATTCTCTCTGCTGCCCCGGCTGGAGGGAGGGGGAGGGACTATAAAACCAGGAAGTGGTGTGCCTCACTCAGTCGCTGCAAGATGGATGAAGCCAAGGGTCACTTCTCTCTGAACAACACTGAACAAATGTCTACACAACTGTGAGTCCCCTTAATGTGGTTTGAAAATGAAAATATGGTTTGTTTGAAATAAAAAGGCACTGCCTGCAAATGGTTGTTCGGGTGCTTTGGCTTGACGTTGAAAGGCACTACTTACTGCAAATGGTGGCTTGGGTGCTTTGGCTTGAAGTTGAAAGGCACTACTTACTGCAAATGGTGGCTTTGGTGCTTTGGCTTGAGGTTGAAAGGCAGTACTTACTGCAAATGGTGGTGTGGGTGCTTTGGCTTGAAGTTGAAAGGCTCTACTTACTGCAAATGGTGGCATGAAGTTGAAAGGCACTACTTACTGCAAATGGTGGCAGGTGCTTTGGCTTGAAGTTGAAAGGCACTACTTACTGCAAATGGTGGCTTTGGTGCTTTGGCTTGAGGTTGAAAGGCAGTACTTACTGCAAATGGTGGTGTGGGTGCTTTGGCTTGAAGTTGAAAGACACTACTTACTGCAAATGGTGGCTTGAGTGCTTTGGCTTGAAGTTGAAAGGCACTACTTGCTGCAAATGGTGGCTTGGGTGCTTTGGCTTGAAGTTGAAAGGCACTACTTACTGCAAATGGTGGTGTGGGTGCATTGGCTTGAAATTGAAAGTCACTACTTACTGCAAATGGTGGCTTGGGTGCTTTGCTTGAAGTTGAAAGGCACTAATTACTGCAAATGGTGGCTTGGGTGCTTTGGCTTGAAGTTGAAAGGGACTACTTACTGCAAATGGTGGCGGGTGATTTGGCTTGAAGTTGAAAGGCACTTCTTACTGCAAATGGTGGCTTGGGTGCTTTGGCTTGAAGGTGTAAGGAACTTCTTACTGCAAATGGTGGCATGAAGTTGAAAGGCACTACTTACTGCAAATGGTGGCTTGGGTGCTTTGCTTGAAGTTGAAAGGCACTACTTACTGCAAATGGTGGCTTGGGTGCTTTGCTTGAAGTTGAAAGGCACTACTTACTGCAAATGGTGGCTTGGGTGCTTTGGCTTGAAGTTGAAAGGCACTACTTACTGCAAATGGTGGCTTGGGTGCTTTGGCCTGGTTGAAAGGCACTAATTACTGCAAATGGTGGCTTGGGTGATTTGGCTTGAAGTTGAAAGGCACCTCACTGCAAATGATGGCTTGGTTGCTTTGGCTTGAAGGTGATAGGCACTACTTACTGCAAATGGTGTCATGAAGTTGAAAGGCACTACTTACTACAAATGTTGGCTTGGGTACTTTGGCTTGAAGTTGAAAGGCACTACTTACTGCAAATGGCGGCTTGGGTGCTTTGGCTTGAAGTTGAAAGGCACTACTTACTGCAAATGGTGGCGTGGGTGCATTGGCTTGAAGTTGAAAGGCACTACTTACTGCAAATGGTGGCATGACGTTGAAAGGCAGTACTTACTGCAAATGGTGGCTTGGGTGCTTTGCTTGAAGTTGAAAGGCACTACTTACTGCAAATGGTGACTTGGGTGCTTTGGCCTGAAGTTGAAAGGCACTACTTACTGCAAATGGTGGCTTGGGTGATTTGGCTTGAAGTTGAAAGGCACTTCTCACTGCAAATGATGGATTGGTTGCTTTGGCTTGAAGGTGATAGGCACTACTTACTGCAAATGGTGTCATGAAGTTGAAAGGCACTACTTACTACAAATGTTGGCTTGGGTACTTTGGCTTGAAGTTGAAAGGCACTACTTACTGCAAATGGCGGCTTGGGTGCTTTGGCTTGAAGTTGAAAGGCACTACTTACTGCAAATGGTGGCGTGGGTGCATTGGCTTGAAGTTGAAAGGCACTACTTACTGCAAATGGTGGCATGAAGTTGAAAGGCACTACTTACTGCAAATGGTGGCTTGAAGTTGAAAGGCACTACTTACTGCAAATGGTGGCTTGGGTGCTTTGGCCTGAAGTTGAATGGCACTACTTACTGCAAATGGTGGCTTGGATGCTTTGGCTTGAAGTTGAAAGGCACTACTTACTGCAAATGGTGGCTTGGGTGCTTGGCTTGAAGTTAAAAGGCACTACTGCAAATGCACTTACTTCATGTTTGCACTCTATATTGATTTTAGATAAAACGCTACCACTTACGGCTGTGAGTTTTGGCCATCTTACTCAGTCCCCCTCCGCTGAGCAGGTGCAGAGAATTCTTCCCATCAATGAAAAATAAAAGTGTTATTAGTGTTTTAAAAATGTTGAGAATCTCTCTCCTGTCAATCACGCCATGAAAGCCACACCTTTTCCGCTGGAAAGGGGGAGGGGTTATAAAACCCGGAAGTGTGGGTGTGGCTCAGTCTCTGCATGATGGGGGGGAGAGAGGTCACGACTCTGTCTGAGCTGTGAATCAACTGAACACACTGAATGTCTACTGAATTGTGAGTTTGGTGTTTTGTGTGGTTTTATGGTGGTTTCACCCTGCATGAAATGGTATGAAGCTGCATTTGAATTTGGTGGCCTTGCACCCTGCTTGAAATGGAATGAAACTGCACTTGAATTTGTTGGCCTTGCACCCTGCTTGAAGTGGAATGAAACTGCACTTGAATTTGGCGGCCTTGCATCCTGCTTGAAGTGGTATGAAACTGTACTTGAATTTGGTGGCCTTGCACCCTGCTGAAAGTGGTATGAAACTGTACTTGAATTTGGTGGCCTTGGATCCAGCTTGAAGTGGTATGAAACTGCACTTGAATTTGGTGGCCTTGCACCCTGCTTGAAGTGGTAGGAAACGGCACTTGAATTTGGTGGCCTTGCACCCTGCTTGAAATGGTAGGAACATAGATTTTAATTTGGTGGCCTTGCAACCTGCTTGAAATGGAATTGAAATGGAGTCAACTGCCAGCCCACCAGCCGTGAGTGAGCTGCCAGCAGATCAGGCTTGAGGGACTGAGCTGCCACCCCAAGAACCCATACCAGCGCTCCAGAAAGCCCCCCCACTGGCCACCAATATTGGAATTGGTGGAGAGGTGAATATTGCGTCGGGGGACCAGCCCTCCCGTGTGAACATGGGACCCAACGGGTCCCACTTAGTCTAGTATTATCTAAATCTTTTAAATTATTTGGTGAATTAATAATCAGATATTTTCAAAGTCCGGAATTTAAGTTGTTGGGCTGGTGAGTATTGGAGAATTGGTGCTTGCATTAGCCAATTCCACAGCAAATACTGCCTAATTATCTCTATAGTTCTAGGCTTCAAATGGACCTCCCACCAAATATTTTGAGATGTGATGCATAGATTCCTGTATCTGTGAGGAATACCTATTGTATTATTTGTAAGGGGTAAAAGCAGAAAGGAAAAAATACCCAGCATTCCCCTTTCAATTGGTCTTAAACCATCCTTGAGGCTCCTGTACACCTGGCAAGGTTACATACTATACAGCAGATGCCAATCATCTTGGAGACTTAAGATGATGAAACAGGAGTTTCTATTCCTGGCACCTGAAATATTGTCTATATTGGTATCTCCCTGTGCCTTGTACGTCAGCCTCACTGCTTGTTATATTTACAATATGTAGGTAGTTTTGCTCTGTTGGGGGCTAACTACCCCATCTAACCAAGTAGCTCCGAACAGAGCACATTCCATGTGATTGCAATGAAGAATATCACACTCAATCACTTCCATACATTCCAAGCAATTATATGATTAAAGCTTGTGCATAGTGCACACAGTGTTCTTATGTCCTTGTATTAAGAGTTTAATTGGAGAATCAATACTTATTCAATGTATTTGAATAAAATTAGTACTCAACATGTGATTTCCAAGATCATTTTGTGCCGTCACAAACCAATCTTTCCAGTTGGCAATCTGGAATGGATTCAATTGCTTACTTGGCCTCTTCTGCCTGTGGTATCTGTGACTGCTGCTGATCTCTGATTAACTAGCTTGCTGATTGATCAGATCAGGAGGTCGGATCTGTCGGCTGGGATTCTTAATATTTTACTTAAATATTTCAATGGATATGTTGATTTTCCCTGAATGTTTACCAGTGGTTGAAAGAGTAAACTGTGCAAATGTAGTTGTTCTTAAACAGAAAAGTACTTACTCTTTTAGCAAATATGAAATTAATATATATGCAAATTTGTAGTGAATTAGCTACTGTGGATTTCCTGTCAATGAATTTAGATTTTTTTTTTCAAATTGTACAATTCTTACAAAATAATAGCCTTTTTTTCTTTCATTTAATGAGAAAATTTAGATAAGCTAGAGTACTGTGCGGCATCTCTACCCCAATGATGACGTTGGACTTTATTTAAGGAACTGATGCCCACAATGCTGAGAACTATATTCTGCACTCTATCTTCCCCTTTGCTCCATTTATTGTATTATTGAGTTTAAACTGATTGTATCTATGTAAGATATATTTGAACTATTTGGGTAGCATACAAAACAAAGCTTTTCACTGTACCTCAATGTGTGACAATACTAAACCTAAACCTAAAAACTTTGCAGATATTACAAAACTCACCGATGTAGTTCATAGTAGGGGGGGAGATATGGAAAACTGTTGTCATTAGTAAGCTGACAAGATCAGAAGTGCATTAGCTGAAATGGCAATAAAAATGATTCATATAATTTAATTGATGAGAACAAAGAACACCCAGGATTATGAACAAAGGGACAGAGATGTGGAACTAATCATAACTAATACAAAGACCCAGCATTGACATAGAAAATAGGTGCAGGAGGAGGCCATTCGGCCCCTCGAGCCAGCACCGCACCAGACATACTGAGCTAAATTGATTATTTAGTGCTATGCACTGTTTTATAAATGTTCTCATCTTGCTCTGTATGCAAGGTTCTATGTGATATATAAGACTAGCATAAGTTCCTTTCACCTCCAGCTGAGTTAGGTCCTTTATCAAGATGATGAGATGAAAGTCTACTTTCACATTTCATCATAGGTTCTGTACAAAATTAATTTACATGGGATCAAATGCTTTCTACTTCACAAAAATGGTTTGGATGGGCAGTCTTGTTTGGGAAATGGGAAGATTAAAAATGCACAATAACACTGATGTTCTGAGATTGTGGATTAAATTGGGAACCCATTATCCGACCCAGAATAATGTTGATGCTGGCTGTATATAACCTATCTGGCATCAGGCCCTACAGTGTGTAATTATTATTTTTATAAGAGTCATTGAATGGGTTACTTCATTTCAAATACAATTTAAAATATGTTATTAAAGTGTACTTCTTGCTTGAGTACAGGATTATGAAGTGTCATGAAAATTGTTGTGCTAAAACAACTGATAAACATTCAAATTAAAATAATTCAGGTGCTGGAAGTGTGTATAAAAACAAAGAAATGTCGATAAAACAGTCAACAGGAGAGGCAGCATCTGTGGAGAATGGAAAAGAGAGAGATTTCACAAGGTGATGGCCTATTAAGTTTAATATCAAAACACAAAGAGCTGGAGGAATTCAACGGGTCGAGCTGCATCTGTGAAGGAAATGGACAGACATCGTTTCACGTCTGAAGAAGGATCCTGACCTAAAATGTCGCCTGTCCATTCCCTCGACAGGCAGCCTGACCCCCTGAGCTCCTCCGTTGTTCCTGAGTTGCATGTATTTACTGATTGTGGCCATCGAGTGTCACTGTGGAACAGCTCAGTATTTTGTGCTCTCATTGTCTTGGCTCTCAGTCCTGCAACTGAGGGCAAGTGTTTTATAGGGAGTCATAGAACATAGAACATTGTAGCAGAAGAACAGGTTCTCTGCCTATGATGCCAATTTAAACTGCATATCTGCTTGTACGTGGTCTTATCCCTTCATTCCTAGCTTGTTCAGGTGCTGGTCTTAATGTCTCTAAAGCATTGCCTTTGTATTTCTATCCACCATTTCCCCTGGCAGCTCATTCCAGGCATTCAGCACTCTGTAAAAAAAAATCCCTCTTAACTACACTCCCTCTCCTCATGATAAAGCCCTGCCCTCTGGTAATTAACATTTGCACACTGGAGAAAAAACTCTGACTCTACCATAGAAACATAGAAAATAGGTGCAGGAGTAGGCCATTCGGCCCTTCGAGCCTGCACCGCCATTCAATATGATCATGGCTGATCATCCAACTCAGTATCCTGTACCTGCCTTCGCTCCATACCCTCTGATCCCTTTAGCCACAAGGGCCACATCTAACTCCCTCTTAAATATAGCCAATGAACTGGCCTCAACTATCTTCTGTGGCAGAGAATTCCACAGATTCACCACTCTCTGTGTAAAAAATGATTTTCTCATCTCAGTCCTAAAAGACTTCCCCCTTATCCCTAAACTTACCCTATGTATGCCTCACATAAATTTGTAGACTTTAGGTTTAGTATGATTATTGTCACGTGTACTGAGGTACAGTGAAACATTTTGTTTTGCCTGGTATCCAATCAGATCAGATAATACTATACATGAATAAAATCAAGTCAGACTCAAATACAATAGGTAGAGCAAAGGGGAAGATACAGAGTGCAGAATATATTTTGCAGCATTGTGGCACATCAGTTTCATAGACAAAATCCAATGTCTGCAATGGGGAAAGGTGAATCAGGCAGTGCCATAGCTTATGGAAAGACCATTCAGGAGCTGATAAAGAGGCAAAGAAGCCGTTCCTGAGTCTGGTGCTACGTGCTTTCAAGCTTTTGTATCTTCTGCCCAATGGGAGAATGGGACAAATCTTTAATTATGTTAGCTGCTCTTCCCAGGCAGCGTGAAGTGTAGATGGAGTCAATGGTGGAAGGTCTGGTCTATGTGAAGTACTTGCTAATCTACAACTCTCTGCAATTTCTTGCAGGCTTTGGGCAGAGCTGTTCCCAAACCAAGCTATGATGCAACCTGACAATTTGCTTTGTACAGTTCATCTGTAGAAGTTTGTAAGTGGCATTAGAGACGTGCCGAATTTTGTCAGTCTCCTCAGGAAGTAGAGCCATCGGGGTGCCCTCTTAGCTGTTGCATCAACGTGGTTGGTTCATGACGGGTCAATGCTTACATTATCTCCAAGGAACTTGAAGCTCTCAACCATTTCCACTATGGTACCATTGATGCTGATTGGGGCATGTACTCCACTACGCTTCCTGAAGTCAATAACTAGCTCCTTCATCTTGCTACCATTGAGGGAGAGGTTATCTTGACACCATATTACTACATTCCCTATATCCTTCCTGTGCTCTATCTTGTTATTGCTCATGATCCAGCCCACCATCTGCAAACTTGTAGACGGTTTTAGAACTGAATTTCAGGTCATCCATCAGCCTCTGATGCATCAGATAAATTAATCTATATTTGTGTGACCCTTCCTAATAGCTAATACCCTTTAATCCGGCCTTCACCCTGGTGAAGCTCTTCAGCATCCTCTCCATACCCTCCATATCTTTTCTATAGTATTATGAAGAGGACTGCACATAATACCTCAAATGAAGCCTAACCAAAGTTACTGTATATAATACAGCAACATGATTTCCCACTGCTTATACTCATCACCCTGACCGATGAAGTATGCCATATTCCTTCTTTAATAGTCTATCTACTTGTGGTATCACTTTGAGGTAGCTATGGACTTACCCACAAGATTCCTTCTTACATCTATGTCCCCAAGTGTCCTACCATTTACTGTTTAGTTTCCTCTAAAATCCCACCTCCGAACATGTAACACCCCACCTTTGTCCAGATTAAAATCCATCTACCATTTCTCTGCCCATATTTCCAACTGGCCTAGGTCCTGCTGAATCCTTTGACAATTTTCCTCATTATTCACAATTCTTCCATTTTTGTGGCTCTGCAAAATTACTAATCAATCCATCGACATTTTCATCCAAACCATTTATTTAAACCATATATAAAATCACAAACAACAGAGGTCTTTTCTAGTCAAGGTTCTCCAGGTAAAAATGACACCACCTCACCACTAGGCTGTATCCTCCATGGCCAAGTCAATTTTGAATCCAACCTACCAAGTTTCTAGGTTGCCTTAATCTTCTAGATCATTCTAAAATGAGGGACCTTGTCGAAAGCTTTTTAGCTTCTACAGCTGAATTTTATTGTCTTCAGTACACAAAACTGAATTACAATATTATCTGATGCAGTACAGTAAGTATATCACACCATGGTGCTGTGAAGTGGGAAGACAGTGCATCATTTTAGACTGTATAGGGAACTGCAAGAAATATTTGCCCACCACTTCCATATTCTGTTGATGCATTCAAGATCAAAATTCAAATACATTGTGCATAATCCATCCAATCAAATCCAAATCTGTAAGTATATTAAACACTATTATATTACATATTAATCAAATCTTCGCATTCAGAAGAGTTAAATCTCTTCACTCTAAATTCCCCCAACCTTCTGTTGTCTGTCACAACATGCTGCTGAATGTGACTGTGCTACATTCGTTATCATTTTCAGCCACTGCACACCATGCATAATATTCCCTACAGCTTATTTGTACATTTTTTATTTTTTTTAGCACTCTGGATTTCTCGCAAACTTGAATGAATTTTTTGAATGTATAACGTCCAGTGGGAGCTGAACATCCAACTGTCTCCATCAGTGGATCCTACATTAGTATAATGCTGGATTCACTCACCTTACTGCTCATCTGGGCCACAAGTTCTTGTGTATTCCATGCCCAGACCCACCTCCCTATTTCTTGCCTGCTTAATAGCCCGAGCATGCTCCCTTGGGCCACACCATATATAACATATTTTCCTTTTTGGAACTGATATTTACACTTTACATCCTCCATCAGCATTGTGGCCTCTTTTCCTGCAATTTACCTGGACTTCTACCCCAGGCAACCACCATCTCATATCCCCAACCTCCCTTGCTTTCCCACTGAACTGAATTGAACGATCTCCGAGTTGTCCTCATGCTTTAGGGAACGGGAATTCCCCTCTCCCATCATCGATGAGGCCCTCATGTGTGTCTCCTCAGTACCCTGCAGCTCCGTCCTTACTCCCCCTCCCCTTAGTCCTTCCTTTCCACCCCATCAGCACATAATCCTCCAAAACATCCGCCACCTCCAACGGGTCCCTTGAAGACTCAAACAGGTGAATTTATTATGGGGAACAAGGAAAGGTTGAACAAGTACTTTGGATCTGTCTTTACTAAGGAAGACACAAACAATCGCCCTGATGTACCAGTGGCCAGAGGATCTAGGGTGATGGAGGAACCTAAGGAAATTCACATTAGGCAGGAAATTGTGTTGGGTAGACTGATGGGACTGAAGGCCGATCATTTTCAAATGTTCTATAGATTCAGGATCAGTTCCTGTGGATTGGAGGGTGGCTAATGTTATCCCACTCTTTAAGAAAGGCAGGAGAAAGAAAACAGGGAGAGAGAAAATAGACCAGTTAGCCTGACATCGGTGTTGGGGAAGAAGCTGGAATCAATCATAAAAGATGAAATAGCGGCACATTCGGATAGCAGTAACAGGATCGGTCTGAGTCAGCATGGATTTACGAAGAAGAAATCATGCTTGACTAATCTTCTGGAATATTTTGAGGATGTAACTGGGAAAATGGACAAGGGAGAGCCAGTGGACGTAGTGTACCTGGACTTTCAGAAAGCACATAGGAGATTAATGGGCAAAATTAGAGCACATTATATTGGGAGTAGGGTACTGACATGGATGGAAAATTGGTTGGCAGACAGGAAACAAAGAGTAGGGATTAACGGGTCCCTTTCAGAATGGCAGACACTGGGGTACCGCAAGGCACGGTGCTGGATTGCAGCTATTTACAATACATATTAATGATTTAGATGAAGGGATTAAAAGTAATTAGCAAAATTGCAGATGACACAAAGCTGGGTGGCCGTGTGAACTGTGAGGAGGATGCTATGAGGATGCAAGTTGACATGGACAGGTTGGGTGAGTGGGCAGATGCATGGCAGGCAGTTTAATGTGGATAAATGTGAGGTTATCCACTTTGGTGGTTAAAAACAGGAAGGCAGATTATTATCTGATGCTGTCAAATTGGGAAAAGGGGAAGTACAAGATTTGGGGGTCCTTGTTCATCAGTCACTGAAAGTAAGCATGCAGGTTCAGCAGGCAGTGAAGAAAGCGAATGGCATGTTGGTCTTCAGAACAAGAGGAGTTGAGTATAGGAGCAAAGAGGTCCTTCTGCAGTTGTACAGGGCCCTAATGAGCCCACACCTGGAGTATTGTGTGCAGATTTGGTCTCCAAATTTGAGGAAGGACATTCTCGATATTGAGGGAGTGCAGCGTAGGTTCACGAGGTTAATTCCCGGGATGGTGGGGCTGTCATATGTTGATAGAATGGAGCGGCTGGGCTTGTATACTCTGGAATTTAGAAGGATGAGAGGGTATCTTATTGAAACATATAAGATTATTAAGGGTTTGGACGTGCTAGATGCAGGAAACATGGTCCCGATGTTGGGGGGGGGGGGGGGGGGGTTCAGAACCAGGGGCCATAATTTAAGAATAAGGGGTAGCCATTTAGAAAGTAGATGAGGAAAAACTTTTTCACACAGAGGGTTGTAAATCTGTGGAATTCTCTACCTCAGAAGGCAGTGGAGGCCAATTCTCTGGATGCTTTCAAGAGAGAGTTAGATAGAGCTCTTGAAGATATGGGGATATGGGGAAAAGGCAGGAACGGGGTACTGATTATGGATGATCAGCCATGATCACAGTGAATGGAGGTGCTGGCTCGAAGAGCCAAATGGCCCACTCCTGCATCTGTTGTCTATTGTCTATAACACTAGCCACATTTTCCCATCTCCACCTCTTTCCGCCTTCCGCAGAGACAGTTCCCTCCGCAACTCCCTGGCTAACTCATCACTTCACACCCAAACCACCTCCTCCCCAGGCACCTTCCCCTGCAACCGCAGAAGATGCAACACCTGTCGCTATACCTCCTCCCTCGACTCTGTCAAGGGACCACAACAGTCCTTTCAGGTTATTCAGAGGTTCACTTGCACCTCCTCCAACCTCATCTACTGTATCCGTTGTTCGAGATGTGGACTCTTATACATCGGGGAGACCAAACGCAGACTGGACGATCAGCCCGCTTGAACCAACCTGATCTCCCTGTTTCTGGACACTTTAATTCTCCTTCCCATTCCTACACAGACCTTTCTGTCCTAGGTCTCCTCCATTGTCAGAGTGAGGCTAAACGCTAATTGGAAGAACAGCATCTCATATTTTGCTTGGGCATCTTACAGCCCAGTCGTATGAAAATTGATTTCTCTCACTTCAGGCAGCCCCGGCATTCCCTCTCTCTCTATCCCTCCACAACCAAAGTCGCACTAGCTTCTCATTTTCACCCGACAAACAGCTTACAATGGCCTGGTTCCTTTATCATCATTACTTTTGTGCATATCTTTCATTCAATGTTCTTTTTCTCTCCACATCACCATCTCTATCTCTCGTTTCCTTTATCCCTAACCAGTCTGAAGAAGGGTCTCGACCCGAAACGTCACCCATTCCTTCTCTCCAGAGATGCTGCCTGTCCCGCTGAGTTACTCCAACTTTTTGTGTCTATCTTCTGAACAAACTAATCTTCAATAATGAAGAATTTCACCTCTAAACATTGTGTTTGCTTCCTGGTACCTTTCCCCTGCCTTTACTCTTTCCGTTTACTTTCCCTCACTCACACCCCACTTCCTCTTGCTTTCCTGACCTCATGGTTCTCACTTCCTCCTCTTCTCACTTCCTTTGCCCAAATGTTATCTTTCTTCTCCCTCCCTCTGTCATCTTACTCTTCATATTCTCCTCTCTTTGATTCTTCTTTCCCTCTTTACATGCTTCTCTATCCATCTGCCTTCCCCCGTGTTTGATGAATAAATCAATCAGCCTCTGTTGCTGTGATAACACATGAGAGTGACCAAAAGTTAACCAATGGTCGTGGGAAAAGAACATGGTGGGCGGTGTTAAATTCATGATCAGTGATCGATTAGTTAGGTGATAACTTTATCGATAGCATTCTTAAGTTATTTACTGAATGCACATGCTAATATTGATGGGTGCAAGCTGATAAATTGTTCATTATTTGACCAGGAAGTAGAGAGTTGGAGTATCATCTTATTTTCTACAGGGCATTCCTAGAAGACTATTGAAACCTATTATTTGGATTGCCCATTTCAGTGCATTGCCATCTGACATTGCTATGAAATATACAAAAGACATTCTGAGGTCTGAAGAAGGGTCTCGACCCGAAACATCACCCTTCTCTCCAGAGATGCTGCCTGTCCTGCTGAGTTACTCCAGCTTTTTGTGTCTATCTTAGGTTTAAACCAGCATCAGCAGTTCCTTCCTATACATAAGTAAGACATTGTTCTCCTCCTTGATTAGTTGCTCTCAGAGTAATGGTTGTGACCTATCGATGCTGTTTGAGATCAGCTTTCTCAGAACAAACCAGGACTTGCCGAGCAATGGGAAGATTTCCTCCTCTGTTGAATATGCCACAAATACAAACTCATTAGGATTTCTATGTGATTCTGTACTACCATATTCTGTGTTACTTTCCAAAATTCCTATTTGATGTTTGATATCTTTTACATTTTCACAGGTTCAAATTATAAATACACAACCAAAGGCACATCCTAATGATGTGGAATGGGGTATGTTATGGGGTATGGAAGAGACCCTGGTGAGAGCCTCATCTATAGTAGGGGAGGGGAGCCCCCGTTCCCTGAAGAATGATGACATTTCCGATGCCCTGGTGTGGAACACCTCATCCTAGGAGCAGATGCCGCGTAGACTCGTAGTAACTCTGCTCTCTCTCCCCATCTCCCCACTCGCAACAAGGGCAGAGTCCTCACCTTTCACCCCACCAGCCATCACGTACAACAAATAGTCCTCCGTCATTTTCGCCACCGCCAACGTGACCCCACCACTCGCCACATCTTCCCATCTCCCTCTCTGTCTGCTTTCCACAAAGATCGCTCCCTCCGTAACTCCCTTGTCAATTCTTCCCTTCCCTCCCGCACCACCCCCTCCCCAGGCACTTTCCCTTGCAACCGCAAGAGGTGCTACACCTGTCGCTTTACCTCCCCCCTCAACTCCATTCAAGGACCCAAGCAGTCGTTCCAGGTGCGACAGAGGTTCACCTGCATCTCCTCCAACCTCATCTATTGCATCCGCTGCTCTAGATGTCAGCTGATCTACATCGGTGAGACTAAGCGTAGGCTTGGCAATCGTTTTAGCCGAACACCTCCGCTCGGTCCGCATTAATCAACCTGATCTCCCGGTGGCTCAGCACTTCAACTCCCCCTCCCATTCCGAATCCGACCTCTCTGTCCTGGGCCTCCTCCATGGCCACAGTGAGCACCACCGGAAATTGGAGGAGCAACACCTCTTATTCCGCTTGGGCAGTCTGCACCCTAGTGGCATAAACATTGAATTCACCAATTTCCATTAGCCTTTGCTGTCTCCTCCCCTTCTCAGCTCTCCCTCAGCCCTCGGACTCCTCCTCTTCCTTTTTCCTTTCTTCTCCCCATCCCCCCCACCCCCCCACCCTACATCAGTCTGAAGAAGGATTTTGGCCCGAAATGTTACCTATTTCCATCGTTCCATAGATGCTGCTGCACCCGCTGAGTTTCTCCAGCACTTTTGTCTACCATAAAACAAATAATGCTAGATATACTCATTGGGTCAGACAGCATCTGTGGAGAGGAAGAAAATCAGGTGGATGGTTAACACCATAAAACATTTTTACTTTCCACAGATGCTACAAAAAAGTTTGTAGGTGGCACAGCTTGTAAAGCCACCTCCTCACAGTGTCACAGTCCTGGGTTCAGTCTTGACCTTGAATGCTGTCTGTGTGGAGTTTGCAGGTGGCCCACCCCCGAATGCTGCATTTTCTTCCCACATCACAAAGAAGTGCGAGTGAATCGGTTAATTTGCCATTATAAAGTGTAGGTGAATGGGAGAATCTGAGGTAGGGGAAATTGATAAGAATGGGAGAAGAATATAAAAAATGGATTAATACACATTAGTGTTAATGGTTAGTGCGGACGGGCTGTAGGTCCGTTTCTGTGCTACATTTCTCTGTTGCCCACTGAGTATTTCCAGCAGTTTGGGGCTTTTCTTTAATAACAGTGCAGTCAAGAGTCCAGAAGGCAGCAAAATCATAAACGATTTTGATCCAAAAAGAAATCGCAACTAGTTGAAAGCAGAATACCATGAGCATTGGCAATCTGAAGTACAACTGATGAATACAATTTATATTCATCACTCCTGGGAGCAGAATTAGGCCATTCGGCCCATCAGGTCTACTCTGCCTGATCTATCTCTCCCTCTCAACCCTATTCTCCTGCCTCCTCCCCATAACCCCCTGACACCCGGACTAATCAAGAATTGCTGGAATTACCCATCTAAAAGGGCGGTGATTCCGGAAAGGCCACTCTTCTCCGAGAAGCAGGGTGGGTGCGCTGAGATGTGGCGGGTGGGGCGGCTGCAGAGCGCAGGTGCTCAGCTGACCTGACCTATAAAGCTGTGAGCGCGGCCCCTCCCGGAGCAGTCTGTGAGCGGAGAGGACAGGAGTTGTCACTGCTGCTGGTCGTGTTCAGGTACTGGGGACAGAGTTGCTGGTGTTCAGATACTGGGGACAAAGTTACTGGTGTTCAGATACTGGGGACAAAGTTACTGGTGTTCAGATACTGGGGACAAAGTTACTGGTGTTCAGATACTGGGGACAGAGTTGCTGGTGTTCAGATACTGGGGACAGAGTTGCTGGTGTTCGGGTACTGGGGACAGAGTTGCTGGTGTTCAGATACTGGGGACAGGAGTTACTGGTGCTCGGGTATTGGTAGGAGAGGGGGGTACAATGTGCTTCTCTAGTACTGGGGAGGGAAGCAGAACAAAAGTAGGTTTTCTTGGTTTCTTGGTCCAAAATATTCCAAATGGAATTTAAACTGGAGGTATTCTTTAGGCGCTGGGGGTGAATGAATGTAGTTCATGTTCTACACTCGAGAGAGGAGACAAACCAGGTGTTTTGCTTTTAACCAGCCCTAAACCAAATAGCGTCCAGTGTAATGCTAGGAAGGAATACTTTTGGCGCCTGTCTCTTTGGATGACTCTCTCTTCCCCCCCCCCCCCCCAGCCACCTGTACATTGTATCCGCGTGTAGTGTATAATGTTGGGGGTGGGAGCAGTCCAGCTTTGTGTGTTGTGTGAGGATACTTCATGCGAAATTAGGTACAATGAAACTCTGGCAACATCAGCTGACGAGGTGTGGTTTGAACACTGTGAACGTTTTTCTTACTTTTGCCCGACTCGTTCGTGTTTTGTGTTTTGTGTTTTAGTTAGGATTGCCACTCCACCTTTTTAATGCAAAATCTCGTCCCGGCTCACTCCTGCAGCATGTGACGGGTGAAGTCGATGGCACCCATTGGGTGTGTCGAGACTGCATCTCGGGTTGTCACTGTGACGAGAGATTTGGGGAACGCGGAATTTGGACGAACATTTTTAAGATCAAACCATGTACCCCCCCCCCCCCCCCCCCCCCCTCCTCCCCTCCCTTGTGTAATACAGGGACGTGATAATTAAATGGGTGTGTTAGTGACGTTGTTTACTGTTGCCCCTCAAGCTGTTAACTTGGAATGTTGCATTTCATCTCTTTAAGAATGTCGTTAAACCTGTTGCTCACACCCTGTTTTGGCATCGCCTGCAGACTCTCTTGAGAAAACCAACCAGTGTGCAGGGAAGGGGGTGGTGGAATGTTTATCTGCATGTTTACCATTCATGTTCCACATTGGAAAGGAATGATATGGTCTCCAAAATATCAATATCTTGTCTAATGGCAGTTGTGATTTTATGAACTGGATGATGGTTGAACTGAGTTCCCAGATTTTTGTTTGAAGCTTCTTTTTCTGAAGGTGTTGGTGGTTGCTGAAAGTGAAGTCAAGTTTATTCGTCACATACACATACGAGATGTGCAGTGAAATGAAAAGTGGCAATGCTCACCGACTTTGTGCAAAAAGACAAACAACCAAACAAACTATAAACACAATCACATATTCTTTTACATATTAATACAATAATACAATATTAATACAAAATACAATAACAGAGATACATGTCCTGTATCTCTGTTATTGTATTTTACTTTAATGCTAGCTGACCTTTTTCAGGTACCCACTTCTATGTAGAATAGTGGATAATCTGCCACGGGCAATGATGGTCCAATTCTACACGGCCATCGTAGAGTCTGTTGTCACCTTCTCCATCATGGTCTGGTTTGGCTCGGTCACCAAGCACGACACCTGGAGGCTGTAGCGAATCGTCTGATCAGCAGAGAAGATTATTGGCTGCAACCTTCCCTCCATTGATGAACTGTACACTGCAAGGGCCAGGAAGCGAGCGGGCAAGATCATCTCTGATCCCTCTCACCCTGGCCGCAAACTCTTTGAATCACTTCCCTCTGGAAGGCGACTCCGGATTGTCAAAGCTGCCACAGCCAGACATAAAAACAGTTTTTATCCACGAGTAGTTGCTCTACTCGACAGCCAAAAATCTGTAGCCTCCCTTTGATCTGGTATTTTGTTGGTTCACATGCTTGATCAATGTTGTTTTATCATTAATGTCTTATTATTATTAATATTACTTGTGGGTGGAGTACTAAGGCAAATTCCTTGTATGTGAATACTTGGCCAATTTACTTACTTACTAATGAACTGCTGACTGGATTCTAGTTGGGTGTTCTGTGTGTCACAGCTATCAAGAAACCCCTCACTTATTCATGCAGAAGCTTGAGGGTTACATTTTTGATACAAATACATGCAGTCTTTAATAAAGAATTAGTGATGTCCTAATTAGCTAGTGTTAGATTGTCTACCATGCAGGGCTGTTGCTCCAGGAAAAGCATCACATTACTGGCCCTCTGCGGTATTGTTGCGTTTACCATACTGTAAATGTGGCATTTCTTAAATAACTCCGTTTCTAAATGAAGTTACATTATTTGTAGGATTGAACGAGTCCTGGTTCTTTTCTATATGGTTATGTTTGCTAAGCTATCTTTAGTGTGCACTTGCAAAACTATAGATATGAATACCAATATCCAGTTTTTGAAACTTTGTGATTTATTACAAATACAATATACAATACAAATAGCCTTTTTATTGTCATTCAAACAGACAGAAGTTTGAACGAAATTTCGCTCCCTGCAGTCATAACAATAAAATAAACATAACACACACTTGGCACATTTTCACACAAACATCCATCACAGTGAATCCCCAAACACCTCCTCACTGTGATGGAAGGCAAAAGTCGTATCTCTTCCCTGTTCTTTTTTCTTCTCCCGCATCGAGGCTCCTGATGTTAAAGCCCCCGGCGGGCGTTGGTAAGTCCAGCGGCCGATTAAGCCGCACCGGGCGATGCAAGGCCCTGCGACGGGCCAATTTAAACCCCGCGATTCGGGACGGGTGAAGATTAATACAAGTAACTAGTCTAGATGTGAATTTTCTCCTCGAGAGGGTAATTTTTCAAAACTTTATTGCTAACAGATAAAAGACTAAAGATTGACAATGCATGCCAATCTGTGAAGCAGCTACATTTTGGAAGACCAGCCTCTCTGTTTTTGGTTACATTCTATACCATGATCCTTGCTATAATTGTTTGTAGCAGAAGGAAGGATTCATTTTATTTCTTTTTTTTCCTAGGTGATTAGAAAATGACTAAAAGTACGGGAGTGAGGGTTGTCCAAGGACTACTCATTTTTGGAAATGTAGTCATCATGGTGAGTTAACTTGGATTTGCATTTGTGTTCATAGTACTCACTTATCAATTGAATATCACCATAATAACAAACTTCGCTATGGATCAGAATTTCTACTGACAGATTTGCCAATGGTGTGCCTTTGGGTTGTGACATTTCTTATGGAGTGTAGGCTTCCATTGGCAGATTGATTCCAAGTTTGCTGTAAGACCTGGTGTTGTATCATCAAGGATCCACACCATCCTGGACACACTCATCTACCCGCTGCCTTCAGGTAGCAGGTACAGGAGCCTGAAATCTGCAACATCCAGGTTCAGGAATAACTACTTCCCCACAGCCATCAGGCTATTAAACTCAACTCAAACAAAACTCTGAACATTAATAGCCCATTGCACTTTATCTGATTATTTCTGTGTGTGTATATGTATGTGTATATATATTGTCTTATCTGGGACACATGACAATAAACTCTTGAATCTTGTTCTGGTGACTAGTCATGTCCCAGGGTAGTGTTTACTGTTATCTCACCATCTACCAAAGACCAACTGTCTTAGAAATTGCTGATGACTGATACAGTAAGATTTAAGCTGTACTTTATAGTAACCACCTGCATGTACTTGGCTAAATGGGTTCTGTTATTTTATTTAAGCTAAATAGGTTTTAATTTGCTGTTGAAAGACACAATGCTGCAGTAACTCAGCAGGAAAAGCAGCATCTCTGGTCCAAGTGGTCTGAAGAAGGGTCTTGACCCGAAACATCACTCATTCCTTCTCTCCAGAGATGCTGCCTGCCCTGCTGAGTTACTCCACCATTTTGTGTCTATCTTCGGTTTAAACCAGCATCTTCAGTTCCTTCATACACATTTAATTTGCTGTCTGTGCAACAGTTTACTCGGGTCCTAAGTATCTCTGAGACATGGGCAACTAGATATTGAAGGACATGGTGTTAGTACAGAGAAGCAGTCCTGTGATTAAAGATTGGGGATGATTTCCCAATTTCTGGTACTTGCTACATAAGTACAATTAATGTTGGATCTTCATGCATCATAGCAACCAAGGTGATCATGATGCAAAGCAAAATCCATTAGGCAGTTTAATATTTCACAAGTTCCTTCACACGGAACATCGGTGGAAAATTATTAATACTTCAGATGCCGTTGACCTGAACAATTTAATTTAATTTTTTCCTCGGAACCCCCCAATCTACAGTTCAAAAATATTGCTAATTTAAGTCTGTTGTTCCCAGATTCTGTCAACATTCCCCAGAACAATATTAATATTCCAACATTTCTTTCCCTTTTTAATTTTCTACTAATACTTGAATTTTCTTTCAATCTGAAATTCTGATTTTGGCAAGTGTAGACATCTATCTTGAGGAAGTTGCCAGAGCTGGCAGTGGCTGTAATCTGGGTGAAAAATATAATTCCTCTCTCAGATAAGCTTTTTTTGACCATGTCATTTGGGGAAGGTGATTTTCTTTTTTGGGCAATGTTGTTTGCTAAATGGGATTCATGCTGTTTATTAATTTGAAACTGTTCTTAGCTTAGTAATGACAGCTCTTTCTAATTAACCCTTTACTTGTATTTTGCAGTTAAGTGGCCTTGCATTGACAGCTGAATGCATCTTCCATGTTTCGGATCAGCATAACCTCTGGCCCTTCCTTGCAGCTACTGATAATAGTGACATTTTTGCTGCTGCATGGATCGGACTTTTTGTTGGCTTTTGTCTGTTTTTGCTGAGCATTGTTGGTATATTTGGAATCATGAAATCGGCCAAGAAAGTTATTTTGACAGTAAGTTTAAACTCCGCTTAAGTTTGCTTTTGCTTTTATAATGTGGTACGCCGTCCCACGTAAAAGAAACGAGTCTGGACGGTAACTAAAACAACATACTTTTTTGGAAATTCTTCTGGTTTTGGTTTTTAATTAAAAAAATTGCCTAGTTTATAAATTGTTCAAATTGAAGAATTATTTTCTAATTGTGGAAGGACCATAGTTGCATTCCAGATAAATTAAGTCTCTTGCATTTCTTCCTCAGTGATGAATTCAATTAAACAATTAAACACCCGCATACTATTTGGGTAATGAAAATGCCACGAGATGGCTTGAAGGTCCCCAGAATGCCCAATTATGCTGAAGTACTAGTCCACTGGCTAATCAACAGCAATTCTGTTGACCAGGAAACATTCAGGAAATTGAGTACCAAATAAGTATTTATTACTGTGTAACCACTGTGCTTAATTAATCTTTGTTCTGTTTCAGTACCTAATATTGATGCTAATTGTCTACATATTTGAAGCTGCCTCTTGTATCACAGCTGCAACACAAAGAGACTTTGTAAGTAATCGCTCAAGGGTTCATACCATTATCATTAGTAAATAAGAATTTGGCTTCATGACGCAGTTCTGTCTGACGTGCAGCATATTGCACCCAATATGTTTTAATTTTATATAATTTGCAATATGTTGAATATTCTGTGGGAATAACAATGCTGTGATAATGGCACATTGAGTATCAATAAGATTTACTCTTGCCATGTATTTAAAAAAACCCACAAATGGGCAGCAATGAATCTAAAGTGAGGTTCTATAACTTATTCACTATAAAATAGTAGCAACCGAAAAGCACAATGCTGGCGAAGCCTGGCAAATAGAGAGCTTCTAGGAAAATAAAAATAATATTCAATTTGCATACCCTTCCAGAAACTTGTATGTGGTATCCTGTGGTGTGATTTTAAAGGTTGTTTAACTCTGATTATTGACAATAAATCAATCCACCCTTGCTGCAATATATAGATGTCTCCATTCTAATCTTTTCATAAATCCATTTCAGTTCCATCTATGGCTTAACACAACTCATTGCTTTTATTTATACATATTTAATTTAGCAATTGATAATTTAAGAAGTTTTCAAACCTTGAATGAAAGAAACTATTGAAATTTTCTTCAGTGTCTAAATTAAGTTAACATTGAAGAGTTAAACCACTCTTCAGACGTCAAATATTATTGTTGTTGCCTTTTTGGTTAAGAATTATTCTTGGATTAGATAGGAGGGGAAGAACATTATTTTAGATTTGGATATGTAATTTTTAATCATTAATTGGAATATGTAATGTAATCCATTTGTTTTCCCATAGTTTGTTCCGAATTTCTTCCTCAAACAAATGTTGCAGTTGTATGCTAAGCCAGATCCACAGACTGAAGCTGAAATCAGAACCATTCCCGGCCTTACAAATGCTTGGAATCGCGTCATGTTTGATGTAAGTAAACGGGAGAGGTGGGAAGATTATTAATGGAGTAGCTATTTAAGTGCTGCTTTCGTGGAGTAATTGAAGCACTGAGGATAGCAGTTCACAGAGCTGTGCTATGGAGTAATTGAGCATGGAAATAGGCTCTTTGATCTGACTCTATGCTGATCAAAAATGCTTATCTTTGCTAGTCCCATTTGTTTGCATTTGGCCCATACCTTTCTAAACCTTTTCTATTTGTGTACATGTCCAAAAGCATTTAAATGTTTTGTATCTGCCTCAACCTCTTCCTCTGGCAGACTTTTCATAAACTCACTGCCTCCTGTGTGGAAAAAGTTGCCCCTCTGGTTCCTATTAAATCTTTCCACACTCTCCTTTAACCTATGCCCCATGGTTCTTGACTCGCCTACCCTGGGAAAAAGATTGTTCCATAATCATATCTATTCCGCTTAGATTTTATACATCTCTATATGATCGCCCTTTATATTCTGCACTCCAACGAATAAAGTTCTATCCAGCCCAACCTATCCCCATAATGCATCCCTTGAGTCCTGGTCACGCCCTTAATTTTTTTTTTCTGCACCATTTACAGTTTAATTGCATCTTTCCAAAAGCAGAGTGAACAAAACTGAACACATTACTCCATGCACTGCTGCACCTATGTCTTGTACAATTGTAACATAATTCTCAACTTCTATACTCATTTCCCTGATTGATGAAAGGCCATGTCCCAAAAGTGTCCTTTACCACCCTGTCTACCTGTGGTGCCACTTTTGAGGAACTACTTTTACTCCTAACTCCTCCTGTTCTACAACAAACCATTGGGCCCTACTGTTTGCAGTGAAGGTCCTGGCCTGGTTTGTCACCTGCAAACTTACTAACCATGCCTTGTGCATTCTCGTCCAAATTGTTATAGATGACAAACAACAATAGGCCTAGCACCAATCACTGGAATGCCACAAGTCATGGGACTCCAGTCCAAAAAAAAAATCTACCATCTGTGCTTGCTGTCAAATCAATTCTGTATCCAATTAGCTAGCTCTGCTTGGATCACGTATGACTTGACATTCCAGAACAGCTGATCATGCCCAACCTTATCGAAGGCTTTGCTGAAGTCCATGTAGACTCTGTCTGCCCTCATCAATCTTACTTGCTTCCAAAAAAGCAAGTCTAATTCATGAGACAATCTGCAAAGCACAAAACTGTGCTGCCTATCCCTAATCAACCTGTCTTTCCCAATGCTTGTTTATCTTATTCTTTTGAATCCCCTCTGTAACTTACTTATTGCAGGTGTCAGACTTGCTGGTCTATACTTCCTAGGTTTGTTCGCATCCCTTAAATAAAGTTGAAGTTATAGTCACTCCAGTCTTCAGCCACTTCTTGCTACCAATGATACATACCTGTATATCTCAGCCAGAATTCCTACTATTTCTCAGAGTTCTTGGCTATACCTGAAGTCCTGAGATTTATCTAGCTTCATATTTTAGGGCATCCAGCGCCTCTACTGTAATGTGGATATTCCCAAATACCTTCTGCAAGTTCACTGGTCTTTGTGTCTTTCTGTGGTAAAATCAGGTGAAATATTCACTGTGATCCTCACCCTGAGGCTTCCCAAAAAATGTCCGATTTGGTCCGTGAGGGGGCTTATTCACTCTGTTATTTTTTTCCCTTAATATACTTAAAATATCTTTGGCCGAGAAGATTAAGGAGAATCCAAAGCTATCCGTGCCCTATTTGGGCCTTTCGACTTCCTAAAGTAGAGTCCTGCATTCCCCATACTTGTTGGGATTCACATAATCCCAACAGTCTTTATCAGACCCCTGCCACTTTTCTAACTGTTACCTCTATCTCTGGACATCCAGCATTCCTTACTCTTGCTAGCTTTGCCCTTCACTGGAACAGGTTGTGGTTTCAATGAAGATTTGGGGGATTTAGCTAAATGGGCAACCATTGTAGTGCTGGCCAGGAATTAAATGGTTTTCTCTTAACAATACATGGAAACAAAGTGACGCATCTCATTTCTTACAGAACAACTGTTGTGGTGTAAATGGACCTCCGGACTGGATTGAATATAACTCTGCATTCAGATCAGAACATTCCGATTCCAAGTTCCCCTGGCCTCGACAGTGTTGTACCACGGACCAATTTGGCCGAATGCTAAATGTAACTGGCTGCAAACTTGGTATTCCTGGCTATGTTTATAATCAGGTAAACATGTGTAAATGTAAATTATTTATTTTCTGAGAATTTTATTTGAGGTGGTATTAAATGAGTGCAAAGTCCAATTGGGAATATTCTGATCTTGGGCAGTCTTCCGTGGAAGATGATTTGCTTCAACACTGAGTTGATTGGATATTCGCTAAGCTTGGATCGTCATAACACACCAGCCACTAGTCATGTCACAAGGCTTCTCCATTAGTATTCGGGTTTACTGTTGGAGAACAGGCTCTACTGCTTGGACACAAAAGGTTACACTTTCGGACCCCTCTTGGGACCCATGCCCCTCTCCCTCACCACCTCTACTCTAGTCCTCTGCTTTCTCCAGTCTTGTTTTCTACCACCTTATTCTCATCCATCTGCCTTCTCCCTCAACTTCCCTCTTGCCTGCAAACTTTCCAAAGGCATGACCATCTTCATTTCCCCTAGTCCTCATCATTTGGCCTAGTTTGAGAACCTCTATCTTCAGCTGATAGAACACCATTGGTTACCATATCAAGAAATGATTTGTAGGCAGTTCGAATGTTGACATGGATTTTAGAGGCAGATAAACCCAACACAATCTTGATAATAGAATGTACTGGTATTTTGAAGGTGAGGTCAAACTTCATGCACAAGTGTACAAGAACTTTGAGTGGACCACTCCTGCGATGGAAGGTTCTCTGCACATTGAGTGCATGGGAACAAAGTCTGTAATAAATGATTTGTGGGGAAATGTAATCTTGACTGTCACTGCTATACTATTCTCCAATAAATAAGTGCATGTGTGCAATGTAGTTGACTGAAAAAAGAAATGACAATGTTAACAACTTTTCCCCTAATTGGAAGGGGGGGGGGGGGGTTTCTTACACCATGTATATTCACAGGCTTGAAAAGCAATCATGCTATCTGATCAGAAATATTGTCTTGCCAAGTTTCACAATTCCTTGGTCTTTGTGTGGTCAACTGAGGCATGACTCAGATTGAAATAATTAGTCATCAGAGCAGAGCCTGGTGGATTTCTCTGCTTATTTAGACTTTTACATGCAGAATCATTTAAAAAAAAAATTCTGGAACTGTTGGGTACAGCATGTATAACTGAAGAATTGACTTGACTTGCCATATTTCAAATGTTATTGAAAGCACCTTTAATAGGGCGAACTGAGCAAACCACCTTGTTGATTATTAAAAATCTTGATGTTGCGGAGATCTAGATTTCCCCCCCCCCCCTTTTTTTCCCCTTTTTCTTATGGGTGGGGGGGGGGGGGAGAATGATGAGTAAATGCCAAGTGGAAACTACTTTTGATAATCATTTCAGTAAGACAAAGTAAATGGTATCCTGATTTCTGCATTTGTAATCAGTTGGTATCAACTACTATAAAGATGAAAATCCTTTTTTGGAAATGCATACAAAAATACCAAAATTGTTTATTTGGCTTTGGGTTGCTTAAAGCGATAACTAAACAAAGGAGTGAGTGCCAGCAGCAAATCCAAAATTGTAACCAAACAGGCCTGTGTGGCATTTCCCCTGTCGACAATGTTTGCTACTGTGCAGCCAAAAATATCTCATGATGCAATAACATACCTCTGACCTCCTTATTCTCTATTAATGAAATGCATGTTTGACTAAATTAATGTAGAGTAAACAATATTGATTTGTAATGTTTTTAGGGTTGCTTTGATTTCATCGCTGGACCTATGGATAGACATGCTTGGGGTGTAGCATGGTTTGGATTTGCCATCCTTTGTTGGACAGTAAGTCTTTATCTTTAATGTTTTATTCTCTACTGTATGTGCATGCAGTGCATAGAAACATCAATTTTCAAGTGGCGTGAAATTTATTCCCTACTTCCCAGTTCTGCTTCCAACATTAATTTAAACTGACTGTTTCAACCTGTGTTATTGAGTTTACAAATTGCTGCTGTAGAAAACATCACTTGGTTCGGCTCTTAACGCAATTCCTCTGCCTTCCAAGAACGACTTGACAAATGCTCAGTTGGGAGGATTAGGTCAAGACTCTGTTCCTGTCTATAATACCAATCTACAAAATGGAGTACAATAATTGAGTATGAGAGTGGAGGTTATGATTTGTGCTTTTAGTCTCCATTTGTACTTTAAGGATCATTCCATTTGCACAAACTGGAGGGATGAGTGGGAATGGTTCTCCCTGGTGTTTTGTTAAAGCTTCATATCACTGGTAATTGTACTTTAATTTGATTAACGAGTTTGAAATAATTGTGGAATAACGTGCTGACATTTTCTTGTTTCAGTTCTTTGTCCTTGTTGGAACAATGTACTACTATGCTATACTGGATAATTGAATCACATTGTTGGACTTGCATCAGAATGGAGTTCAATGATTTCCAGCTGCCTACCACATGGCAATACTGAGGAGAGCACACTTGAACTGCACCGATGATGTATTGGGAATTGTAACCGTTCTTGTATAAAATGTATTTTACCTCTCCCCTGCATCTTGGCCTGATGAAAGATCTCTTGAAATGATTCTAATTCCCACTTGCATTCTTACCAAGCAATATTGTGGTCCCTTTTCTATGGAATGATGAATTTTGACCCACTTCTCCTCTAACCCTGCCATGAACAAATGATACGTGTTGAAAATTGTATATATCCCACCTATATCTTGCCTATTTGTTAAGAGAAAATGTTTCAGCCATATTTCTGAGTCACAATTGTTATAAAAGGTATCATTCCTTAATTTATGAGTAGATCTTCCTTTCGTTGCTCCTTGAATGGTGGATTAGAGTTTGTCAACTGGTAACAGTGGACACTGCTTTTCTGAAGGTGTTTTAGAAAGAACTTGCTCCTTGACCATTCCACAAAATCATATTTAACGTTCCTAGCCTTAATTAATCAAAAATTGATCTTGTTTTTTCACAATGCTTTTCACTTTTAAGTAATGGTGGAACTGTATGAACAATAAAAAGAGTGGCAGAAATTCTGGTGTTTTGGACACAGTGTAAGCTGAATGTAACTGGAGATGTACTTGAGTAGAGAGATAGTAGGTAAATCTAAGTACACATGAACCTGTCTTGGAAAATAAATGCAGGTATATTTGGAGATTGTCTTCGTCTTTCCACCTGTAAACGAATCGTGTATTAAGCATGTAATATACATACATTATAGGGCTTTTGTATCTAATGTATGGAAGCATTAATTTTTAATAAATTATGAATATTCAGATAATGGAGTTTCACACAATTTTAAATTGAGAATAAGAATGATAGAGTACAAAATGACAATGGGCAGTAATTGACTTGCAACCTATTAAGCATGAAGCCATAATGGAGCTGAGTGAAGGCTTGTCCTGAATGCTCTGAGGGCAGATTTGAAGGGCAGTGCGGTGGCAAAGCTGGTAGAGCTACTGCCTTGGTGCCGCAGATCCCCGTTTAATTCAGACCTCGGGTGCGGTCTATGTGGAGTTTGCACAGTCTTCCTATGACTGGAAGGTTTCCTCCCATATATCAAGGCCATGTGGGTTGGTAAGTTAATTGGCCTCTATATTGCATTTATTTTGTAGGGAGTTGGGGAGATGCAAATCTGGGGGGAGTTAGATTGGTGTGTGATTGCCAGGTTGGGTTCATTGAGTTCAATGGGACTATTTCTGTGCTGTATGTCTCGATTGTTCTCAAACTCTATCGTTAAGCATAGACTGCAATGTGACACTTAAAATATTGCTGCAGTTACTAAAATTTAGACCAGCAGAAAATTGTAATACAACATAGTCTGATCATGCTCTTCCAGAGGCCTTGCTTTGTAAAATCACAGGCTTGGCAAGATGATTGATGCAGTTTCCTGTTGCCCTGAGCTGCAGTGAAGGTCATGCCCATTGTCCAATTTGCCAAGTAGCATTTTTGGTTAAGTGATGTGATTAAGGGTGATTGACTTTCCTGTGACAGGAAGACCCGTCTAATTCTTGTCGGTAGATTTGTCTCTCTGTTGCTCATGATTTCAAGCACATGTTCAATGATCTCCCTTCCAGAATAGGCCAAATTTGTGGTTGACGGTAAGGAGTACTTTCTGTTCTGAGGGCTGGGGCTTCTTAAGGTGGTGTATGGCCAATACAACTTGCTCAAGGGTAGCAATGAGACTTTACTGTATGGTCAGGGGTTCTTAAGGTCACGTCCAGGCAGGTGGAGAGGGTTCTATCTCGTGCCTTGTAAGATGGTGTCAAGTTTTTTGACATAACAGCAGACGAGTAATGCCCCTGTCCCACTTAATAAACCTGAACAGAAACCTCTGGAGACTCTGGTTACCGGAGGTTTTTGTCCGTCTCTCTACCTGCTTCGACTACCTGCAACCACCTGCTTGCCACAGGATATCCAGATACTGACAGCTCAGAGTTGCAATACTTATTGCTGGTCTACAACCCAGTCTCCTTCCAGGCTGGTTAGGATCCAGTCATAATTATTTATAATTGAATATCAAGGATAGGTGGTTATAACCATATAACAATTACAGCACGGAAACAGGCCGCGCCGAACACGTATTCTCCCCTAGTCCCATCTACCTGCACTCAGACCATAATCCTCAATTCCTTTCCCGTCCATATAACTATCCAATTTATTTTTAAATGATAAATCGAACCTGCCTCCACCACCTTCACTGGAAGCTCATTCCACACCGCTACCACTCTCTGAGTAAAGAAGTTCCCCCTCATGTTACCCCTAAACTTCTGTCCCTTAATTCTCAAGTCATGTCCTCTTGTTTGAATCTTCCCTACACTCAGTGGGAAAAGCTTCTCCACGTCAACTCTGTCTATCCCTCTCATCATTTTAAAGACCTCTATCAAGTCCCCCCTTAACCTTCTGCGCTCCAAAGAATAAAGACCTAACTTGTTCAACCTTTCTCTGTAACTTAGTTGCTGAAACCCAGGCAACATTCTAGTAAATCTCCTCTGTACTCTCTCTATTTTGTTGACATCCTTCCTATAATTAGGCGACCAAAATTGTACACCATACTCCAGAATTGGCCTCACCAATGCCTTGTACAATTTTAACATTACATCCCAACTTCTATACTCAATGCTCTGATTTATAAAGGCCAGCACACCAAAAGCTTTCTTTACCACCCTATCTACATGAGATTCCACCTTCAGGGAACTGTGCACAGTTATTCCCAGATCCCTCTGTTCAACTGCATTCTTCAATTCCCTACCATTTACCATGTACGTCCTATTTTGATTTGTCCTGCCAAGATGTAGCACCTCACTTATCAGCATTAAACTCCATCTGCCATCTTTCAACCCACTCTTCCAACTGGCATAAATCTCTCTGTAGACTTTGAAAATCTACTTCATTATCCACAACACCACCTATCTTAGTATCATCTGCATACTTATTAATCCAATTTACCACACCATCTTCCAGATCATTGATGTACATGACAAACAACAGTGGACCCAACACAGATCCCTGTGGCACCCCACTAGTCACTGGCCTCCAACCTTACAAACAGCCATCCACCATTACTCTCTGGCATCTCCAATTCAGCCACTGTTGAATCCATCTTGCTACTCCACCATTAATACCCAACAATTGAACCTTCTTAACCTAACTTCCATGAGGAACCTTGTCAAAGGCCTTACTGAAGTCCATATAGACAACATCCACTGCTTTACCCTCATCAATTTCCCGAGTAACCTCTTCAAAAAATTCAAGAAGATTAGTCAAACATGACCTTCCAGGCACAAATCCATGTTGACTGTTCCTAATCAGACCCTGTTTATCCAGATGCTTATATATATTATCTCTGTATCCTTTCCATTAATTTGCCCACCACTGACATCAAACTAAGAGGTCTATAATTGCTAGGTTTACTCTTAGAACCCTTTTTAAACAATGGAACAACATGCGCAGTACGCCAATCCTCCGGCACTATTCCCGTTTCTAATGACATTTGAAATATTTCTGTCATAGCCTGTTATCTTCTCTTGAAGGTTATTGGCTGGCCCTTGGCATGGATTATACACTACAGACTATACATGAATATTGTCCAAGTCATGGTTCTGTACAACAGACTGGCCCAATTCCTCAATACTGATTATGAAGCGTATCTAATCCCATTGCTCTCCTTTCATGTCTAAGTAGCTGTCCAAATACTTTTTAAACCATGTATTTGTATCTGCCACTTAGTTAAGCTCATACGGGATAACCCATACCTCGTGTGTGGGGGGAAAAAAGTCCTGAAAAACTTCTGTAAATCTTTCTCTCCCCACCTTAAACCTGGGTCTCCCACACTCCAAAGACATATAGGTTTGTAGGTTAATTGGTGGGGTATGACTGTAAATTGTCCCTAGTGTGTGTAGGATGGTGTTAATGTGCGAGGATCGCAGGTTGGTGTGGAATCGGGCTGAATAGCTTGATTCTATGCTGTATCACTTAAATGAAACTGAACAACAAAGTTGCTTATCTCACCTACATTCTCATCCAAGTCGTATTACAAACAACAAAGGTCATAACACCAATCCCTTTGGTACACCAATGGATAATCGGATTTCCAGTCAGAGAAACCGCCCTCTATTTCCTATTACCAAGCCAATTTTGGATCCAGCTTGCCAACACATCCAGTACCCCATATGCTTTAACTTTCTCAACTAGCCTACTATGCAGGACCTTGCCTAAAGCCTTGCCAAAATCTATATATACCACATATATCCTCTATCAATATTCTTGCTTATCTTTATGAAAAAGTCATTCAATATAAGATTGCATTTTCCCTGCACAAAGCCTTAATCTCCAATTAATCTCTACCTTTCCAAATGAATATAAATCCAGTCCTTTAGAATTATTTTCAGTTAATTTCCCTACTATTATGAGAATCACTGGCCCTTGGTTTGCTGGCTTATTCCTATTGCATTTTTTAATTTAGGGAACAGCATTTTCCATCTTCTGGTATGTCACGTGATGTAAAAACCTGTCAGAACCCCAGAAGTCTCATTAGTTTCCCATAACATCCTGGAATAGATCCTGGGGATTTGGGTGCTTTGTTGTGCCCATCCCTTTAACACACCCTCCTTGGCACCAAATGCATTCCAGAATATCAGTGTACCTACCCACTACCCTTATGCCCCTGTCCCACTTAGGAAACCTGAACGGAAACCTCTGGGGACTTTGTGCCCCACCCAAGGTTTCCATGCGGTTCCCGGAGGTTTTTGTCAGTCTTCCTACCTGCTTCCACTACCTGCAACCTCCGGGAACCACACGGAAACCTTGGGTGGGGCGCAAAGTCTCCAGAGGTTTCCATTCAGGTTTCCTAAGTGGGACAGGGGCATAACTCTTCCTACAGCGTGAATATCGATGAGAACTACTATTTATTTAAAACTTTGCTCCTACTCCTTAGCTCGCTTGTATATTTTCCTATTATTCCTCATGGATATCTACTCTTTCCCAAGTTACCTTGTTTCTAACAAATTACAAAAGGTTTGGGGATTTTCCTTAGTCCTGCTTGCCAAATGTTCCCTTTTTAGCCCATCTAACTTGTTCTTTGTAGACTTTTCAGATTGAATCAGTCTGTAGCAGGGTCTCGACCCAAAACGTCGCCTATTTCCTTCGCTCCACAGATGCTGCCTCAACCGCTGAATTTCTCCAGCATTTTTGTCTACCTTCGATTTTCCAGCATCTGCAGTTCCTTCTTAAACAGTGTTCTTTGTGATATCTCTTCCAAACTTCAAAGGAATCATTTGATACCAATTGTCATTCCTGACATAAGCATCCTTTTACCTGATCAAACCTTCCATGTTTGTTATCATTGTTACTTTTTTGCATATCTTTCATTCATTTGATCTATATCTCTTTACATTTATATCTGTAATTTCCCTTTCTCCCGACTCTCAGTCTGAAGAAGGGTCTCAACCCGAAACGTGGCCTGAAAGGAGTTTATAACATTATGAAGGCATGGATAAGGCAGATAGTCAGGTTCTTTTTCCGCAACTTGGAAATGTCAAATTCTAGCGAGTGAAGGGTGATTTGCAGGTTGTGTGTTTTTACACAGAGAGTGGTAGATGTTTGGAAAGTGCAGTAGAGTTGGTGGCAGAAGTAGATACAATAGGAGAAGCTGAGACTCAATTAGTTGGTCATGTGAATAACCAGGGAATAGAGGGATACAGACCATGTGCAGGAACATGGTATTAGTTAAGGTAACATTAGCTAACATTGACCATAAATCTACTGATTCCCATAAAAACCTCGACTAGCTCTTCCAATCCTGTCTCTGGCAAGGATGCCATCCCTTTCTCCCAGTTTTTCCCATCACTGGTGTATCTGCTTTCAAGATGGAATTTTCCATTCCAGGTCAGCTACAGTAAAATGTCCTCCATTTTCAAGAAACATGACTTCCCTTCTACTGTGGTTGGTCAAGCCCTGTCTCACATTCCAGATTTCCCCTCCCATTCCATCTCTCTCCAGCCAGAACTAAGAGAGTTCCTCTCATCCTCGCCTTTCACCTCACCAGGTTCCATATCCAGAACAATATTCTTCGTCATTTCTGCCAGTTGCAACAAGATCCCGTCACCAGTCGCATTATCTTCTCTCTACTCCTCTCCTCCTTTTGCATGGACCGCAAGCTCCATGATCCACCCACACCAGGGACAATTTACAATTTTTACCAAAGCCAATCAACCTACAAACCTGTACGTCTTTGGGGTGTGGGAGGAAACCAGTGCACCCGTAGGAAACCCACGTGGTCACAGACATAGTACAAACTCTATACAGACAGCATCTGTGCTCAGGATGTAAGACAGCAGCTCTACCGCTTCTATAACATGCTAATATTCCAGGGATACAGTTGGGACTAAGTCAGGACTCCATTCCATTCAAGGTGCAGAATCACATGGTCGTGTTGTTGAGGACTACCTTAAATGGTATGTGGAACTGCAAGACTCTGGTATACATTATAGATTGGGTAGATCTGTCACTGTACATACTTTGAGACGGCTACAATGCACACATCTTTCACTGCATAACATGGGGGTATCATGCTGGTGGGCACTGACATATCACCGTGTAACACTGGGACACCATACTCGTGAATGTCGGTCTGTTATACACACAATGGGTTTAAAATACTTTGAAATTATATCTCACTCTCCAATGACTATAGTCCAGACTCACTCTATATTTCCTCGTAGGACATTCAAAAGATGATCCTGTGACTCATCATGTGTCCCCCATGTCACATCACCTCCAAGACAAGTATGTCATTCTCTAGGTACAGGTACTAAAAGTGCACATAATACTTCAGAGGGTGGCACAATGGCAGCGGTAGAACTGCCGCTTCACAGCACCCGAGACTCTGGTTCGATCCTGACCTCGACTACTATCCATGCGGAGTTTGCACGTTATCCCTGTGACTGTGGGCTTTATCCGGCTGCTCCGTTTTCCTCGCACATCCCAAAGACATGCGGGGTTGTAGGTTAATTGGCCTCTGTCAATTGCCCCTAATGTTTAGGACGTGAAAGTGGGATAAAGTGTGCTGGTGATCAATGGTCTGCATGGACTCGCTGTGACAAAGGGCCTGTTTCCACTTTATTTCTGGTTGTGTCAAAATGTCTGATAGCTGGTAATTTACGATTCTTTCTCATTTGGATTCAACGGTTAGTTCCTTTAAAGGTTAAAATATTTGTAGCCATTCTAGTTTGTTTCCTCATTTTTGCATAAGTTTGGTACAGTCCTAATTCAGCCAATGTCTGGCGGTATCTTTATGCTACATTGTGTCAGGATATGTGTTGCACCAGGAATGGGCTGAGATTAACTGGACGTCAACATAATCATCATCATACTTTATTAGCCAAGTATGTTTTGCATTATATGAGGAATTTGATTTGCCATACAGTCATACCAATAAAAAGCAACAAAACACACAAAAATACATTTTAACATGAACATCCACCACAGTGACTCCTCCACATTCCTCACTGTGATGGAAGGCGAAAAAAAAAGTTCAACCCTTCTTAGAGTACAAGAGTAGAAACAAGGAACTGCATAAGCTGGTTAATGTACAAAAGGTCACAAATTGCTGGAATAACTCAGCAGGTCAGGCAACATCTCTGGAGAACATGGATAAGCGACGTTTCAGGTCAAAACCCTTCTTCAGACTAATTGTGGGGGTGGGGTGGGGGGTGTGAAGAAAGCTGGAATGGGGGAGAAGAGGGACAACGGTTGACACAGATGAGGGGGATTTTTTTGACAGGCAGGTAGTTGAAACAAAGGTTGGATATAAGAACAATAGTTGCAAGACAGGTTTGAAGAGTTGCGGATTGTGAAGCCAGGGAGAGGAAAGTAGTTGGAGGGGGAGGGGAGAAATAGGTGGGAGTCCAGGTGAGGGAAGGGGGGAAGGGAAGAGAAGGAAGTGTGTGGGAGAATAGGGGAATTGGGTTATATAGAATTAGTTAGGGTTAGTTAAAATTTGAGAATTCAACATCTATACCGTTTGGTCGTAAGCTATTTAAGTGGAATAGAAGGCAGTGGAGGCCAATTCACTGCTTGTTTTCAAGAGAGAGTTGGATTTAGCACTTAGGGCTAAAGGAATCAAGGGATATGCGGAGAAAGCAGGAACAGGATACTGATTTTGGAGAAGGGTTTCGACCCGAAACATTGCCTATTTCCTTCGCTCCATAGATGCTGCCTCACCCGCTGAGTTTCTCCAGCATTTTTGACTACCTACTGATTTAGGATGATCAGCCATGATCATATTGAATGGCGGTGCTGGCTCAAAGGGCTGAATGGCCTACTCCTGCACCCATTTTCTAAAATAAGGTGTTGTTCCTCCGTCACTCTGACATCACTCTGGCAATGGAAGAGGGCCAGAACAGAAAGGTCATTGTGTGAATCAACAAGAGTTGATGTTCTTGTTGATCCACAAGTTATATAATTGACGTCAGCACCTTGCGTCAAATAGGGGAAGGCTTCTTGTCCCTGTCCAGGCTCTTTGAATGAGCAATGGAATCAGTGCTATTATTTTGCTTTTTACTTACAGTTCTGGTTGGAGATGTATCCCTTTTATACTTTCATGAAGTCTCAGTAAGTCTTATGTCTGTGGAATCAAACTGACATTTAACAAAAGAGGGAGTGGATTCTTTATGGGGTGTAAAATATTGCACAAGTGCAACCTTTTCCAAGAGAAAACCAAAACCTACCAACGTCATGAAATGATGTTAATGCAGAGTTGAATGGGCGTTATCGGCCATTACATTCTCCTCCCTTTGATGTGCTGGAGGAGGATGTGAATAGGAACGCAGTAGATAATTTTAAGCAGTGCAAGGCTTGCCGACATCACACTGACAACCAACTTTATGCTGCTTGACAGGCCAGACTGGTTTGGCAGAAACCATGCAGTGAGCTTGGTTGCTTCATAACATCTTCCTCATGCATGGCTTCTTTGGATTACTCGTGTTCCACATAGAGCCTGGTCAAACTGGCTGTTGCAGTATGGTATTTTTTTGCATTTTGTTACTAACAAAAATACATTTTATTTTTATATTGTACCTCATTTATAAATCCATGGTCAGAAAGCAATCTGACTGGACTGAGCATAACATAAATAAATTAATCCAATGAGAATATCTAAGAACTGAAGGCATTAATTTTAACCATTCAGCTGCCAAAAACATGTTAACATTACTATTGTGTAGGAAGGAACTGCAGATGCTGATTTACACCGAAGATAGACAAATAAAATGGACGAAGGAGAGCCAGTGGATGTAGTGTGTCTGGATTTGCAGAAAGCCTTTGATAGGGTCCCACACAGGAGATTAGTGGGTAAAATTAGAGCACATGGTATTGGGGGTAGGGTATTGACATGGATAGAGAATTGGTTGGCAGACAGGAAAGAAAAAGCAGAAATAAAAGGCTCCCTGTCAGAATGGCATGCAGTGGCGAGTGGAGTGCCGCAAGGCTTGGTGCTGGGGCCGCAACTATTTACTATATATATTAATGATTTAGATGATGGGATTAAAAATAACACTAGCAAATTTGCAGATGACACAAAGCTGGGTGGCAGTGTGAACTGCGCAGAGGATACTAGGAGGTTGCAGGGTGACTTGGACAGGTTGAGTGAGTGGGCAGATGTATGGCAGAAGCAGTATAATGTAGATAAATGTGAGGTTATCCACTTTGGCGGCAAGAACAAGGAGGCAGATTATTATCTCAATACTGTGAGATTAGGAAAAAGGGAAGTGCAACGAGACCTGTGCGTCCTTGTACACCATTCACTGAAAGTAAACATGCAGGTACAGCAGGCAGTGAAGAAAGCTACTGGCATATTGGCCTTCATAACAAGAGGATTTGAGTATAGGAGTAAAGAGGTCCTTCTGCAGTTGCACAGGGCTCTGGTGAGACCACATCAAGTATCGTCAAGACAAGTATCAAGTATCCTTTATTGTCATTCAGACTTTTCAGTCTGAATAAAATTTCATGCCTTGCAGTCATAACATAGAATAAAATAACAAAACACACAATAAACACAGATTTAACATCCACCACAGTGAGTCCACCAGGCCCTCCTCACTGTGATGGAAGGCAAAAGTCTTAAAGTCCTAGTCTCTTCCCTCCTTGTTCTCCCTCTGCGTTGAGGCGATCCAAGCTTCCAATGTTTTGACCCCGCCGGGTGATGGTAAGTCCCACGGCTGAATCCGAGCTCCGCAAACGGGCCGGTTCAAACTCCACGGCCCGAGCGGTCAACGCTGCCGAAGCTGTCGCCCTCCAGTCCAGCGGACGCAGCTGTTGGTGCGGGAGCTCCGGAGAACAGGTCACCAAACTAGGACCTGCGAGCTCCCAACGATGTCGTCCACTGGGCCCGCGGCCGAGCCTCCGTGTGAGTGTCCTCTTGTGTGCAGTTTTGGTCTCCTAATTTGAGGAAGGACATCCTTGCTATTGAGGCAGTGCAGCGTAGGTTCATGAGATTGATTCTCGGGATGGCGGGACTGTCATATGTGGAAAGATTGGAAAGACTGGGCTTGTATTCACTGGAATTCAGAAGGATCAGAATTCTCTGCCACAGAAGGCAGTGGAGGCCAATTCATTGGATGGATTTAAAAGAGAGTTAGATAGAGCTCTAGGGGCTAGCGGAATCAAGGGATATGGGAAGAGGCAAGTACGGGTTACTGATTGTGGATGATCAGCCATGATCACAATGAATGGCAGTGCTGGCTCAAAGGGCCAAATGGCCACCTCCTGCACCTATTTTCTATGTTTCTAAAATGTTGGAGTAACTCAGCAGGACAGGCAGCATCTCTGGAGAGAAGGAATGGGTGACATTTTGGGTCAAAAGTCTGAAGAAGGGTCTCGACCCAAAATGTCACCCATTCCTTCTCTCCAGAGATGCTGTCTGTCCCGCTGGGTTACTCCAGCATTTTGTGCCTATCTTCTGGCATAATTATTGACCCGTACTCAGAGACGATGGGGATTATAGATTTTACATTGGAATTTAGTGCAGATAACTTCTAATTCTCAGACCATGATTAATTGCCGCAGATGCACTGAGAACATTTTATTTTGAAACTACAACAAATATTGCTGGAAAAATCAGCAAGTCACTCAACATCTGTGGGACGAGAAACCGTCGATGTTTTGGATCTGTGACCCTTTCTCAGAACCAGGCAGTTTTCCAACATCTGCAGATCTTTTTTGTCAACATGTATTTAGGTAAGATATTTGGCAAAATTGCACTTGAGTTAGCAAGGCTTTGAGCTATCACGACTGAAGCAATGACTAAAACAATCAACTTACTGCGGATGCCTTGATGGGAAACTGTGAAGAAAGCAATAATATTTGTACATCACCTCACCCGTTCCCCAAAATGTCTAAAAGTATGTCATAGAATGATTCACTTTTAAGGTGGAGCCACTAGAGTTGAGCAGATAAATAGAGCAAACAGTTTCATATAACAATGTAACTGCAAATCTGATGGATGGGGCCTAGTTAATTACTGATTTGTATGTATTGCTTAAGGGAGGCTGATGGAAGGACATAAGGGAATATTTGTTTTCTTCTTTTTTTCTATGTCCTATGATTACCCTTTGTGTGAAAATGTTACCCCTCAGAATCTTTTCCCCTTCACCTAAACCCTATGTCCTCTGGTCCTCGATTCACCTACTCTGGGCAGGAGACTCTGTGCATCTATTCTTCTCATGATGTTATACACCTCTATAAGATCACCCCTCATCCCCTGCGCTCCACGGACCAGAGTCCTAGCCAATTCAACCTCTCCCCATAGCTGAGACACTCCATTCCTGGCAAAATCCTCGTCAATCCTGTCTGTACCCTTTCCAGCTTGACAACATCTTTCCTAAAGCAAAATGAAGGAGAATGAAAATAGAATAGATTTGCATTTAACTGATACATTTGTGAGTTTGGAACACCCCAGGGTAATGTAGGAAGTAAGGCAATCAACATGCACTTACTATATGAGGTAACACCAGATAAAACCACTGTTCGAGAAGCAGGAAATAGCAGGATAGTCCAGTTTAATGTGTGTGGTAAAAGAAATGGTGGAGGAGGGAGGGCTTCAGATGTATGGATCACTTGTCTCTCTTCCAGGGCAGGTGGATCCTGTGCAAGAGGGAGATTTTGCATCTTATATGGAGAGGCACTAATATCCTTGCAGGAGTTTCAAGAGTACTAGTCGAGAGTGTTTAAACTTGAGTAGCAGGTAGGAGGGAACTAGAGAAGCAGGTCAACAAGTGGAGGGACTGATAGGAAGGTAAAGGTTATGACAAGTAAGTCTGAAAGGAAGGACAGGCAAGGAAAGGTTCATATGATCATGTGATAGGAGCAGAATTAGGCCATTCGGCCCAACAAGTCTGCTCCGCCATTCAATCACGGCTGATGTATCTCTTCCTCCTAACCCCATTCTCCTGCCTTCTCCCCATAGCCTCTGACACCTGTACTAATCAAGAATCTATCTATTCCTGCCTTAAATATATCCACTGACTTGGCCTCCACAGCCTTCTGTGGCAAAGAATTCCACAGATTCACCCACCCTCTGAATCAAGAAATTCCTCCTCATCTCGTTCCTAAAAGAACATATTCACATATTCTGTAGTGCTGCAGCAAGTAAGAATTTCATTGTCCCATCCGGGACATATGACAATAAAACACTCTTGACTCTTGACGTCCTTTAAGTCTGAGGCTATGACCTCTAGTCCTAGACTCTCCCACTAGTGGAAACATCCTCCCCTCTTCCACTCTATCCAAGCCTTTCATTATTCTGCACGTTTGACGGCACTGGCCCTAAACTCCAGCGAGTACAGGCCCAGTGTCATCAAACCCTCATCATATGTTAACCTTCTCATTCCTGGGATCATTCTTGTAAACCTCCTCTGGACCCTCCCCAGAGCCAGCACATCCTTCCTCAGATATGGTGCCCAAATTTGCTCACAATATTCCAAATGTGGCCTGACCAGTTCCTTATAGAGCCTCAACATTACACACCTGTTTTTCGCCCTCTTGAAATAAATGCTAGGTTGGTGACCATGTTGAGGCAGATGGGGTGCAGTCAGTGCATTTATTTCAATGCAAAGAGTATTTTGGCTAACGCAGATATATTTAGAGCCTGGATTAGTGCACAGAATTTTGATGTGACCATTATAGAAATTTTGCTGCAAGAGGGACAGGACTGGCAGCTCAATGTTCCAGGGTTTTGATGTTTCAGATGTGATAGGGAGGGAGATAGAAAAGGTGGAGGGGTTGCGTTATCAATCAAGGAGAATGTCACAGCTGCATTTGGACCATAGAATTTGTTAAGTGCATCATAGATACATAGATAGATAGACAATAGGTGCAGGAGTAGGCCATTCGGCCCTTCGAGCCAGCACCGCCATTCAATGTGATCATGGCTGATCAACCACAATCAGTACCCCGTTCCTGCCTTCTGCCCATATCCCTTGACTCCGCTAGCCCTAAGAGCTCTACCTAACTCTCTTTTGAATGCATCCGGTGATTCGGCCTCCACTGCCTTCTGAGGCAGTGAATTCCACAAATTCACAACTCTCTGGGTGAAAAAGTTTTTCCTCATCTCAGTTCTAAATGGCCTACCCCTTATTCTTAAACTGTGGCCCCCTAGTTCTGGACTCCGCCAACATCGGTTCATGTTTCCTGCATATACCCTGTCCAATCCCTTAATAATTTTATATGTTTCTGTGAGATCCCCTCTCATGCTTCTAAATGCCAGTGAATACAAGCCCAGTCGCTACATTCTTTCATCATAAGACAGCCCCGCCATCCTGGGAATTAACCTCGTGAACCTACGCTGCACTCCCTCCCTCAATAGCAAGCATGTCCTTCCTCAAATTAGGAGACCAAAACTGCACACAATACTCCAGGTGTGATCTACATGAAAGCTTTTTGAAACATAGTCCAATTAGAGGAGGGACCACACTAGATCTTGTACTGGGAAATGAGCCTGGCCGGGTGGCTGGTGGTTCAGTGGGAGATTATTTTGTGAACTGTGTTCACAACTCCTTAAGTTTTAAGAATATTATGAATAAGGCTAAGAGTCATCGAGTCATAGAGTGATACAGTGTGGAAACAGGTGCTTTGGCCCAACTTGTCCTCACCAGCCAACATGTCCCAGCTACACTAGTCCCACCTGCCCGTGTTTGGCCTATATACCTCCAAACCTGTCCAACCATGTACCTGTCTAACTATTTAACTGTTAACTGCTCCTTAAATGTTGGGACAGTCCTTGCCTCTTCTGTTCCATACACCCACCACCCTTTTTGTGTGAAAAAGTTACCCCTCAGATTCCTATTAAATATTTTCCCCTTCATCTTAAATCTAAGTCCTCTGGACATTAAGCCTGTACATTGGGGGAAAGTACTAAATGTAAGAGGACAGACTACATGATTATTAGGTTGGAGCTAGGGAGGGTAAATTCACCTTCATTGGGTCAGTCCACATATGACATGTGGGAGCGATTTCATGATCAACTTGTTCCTGCAAGGGCAAGGATGGCAAGGTAAGGGAGCCATGGATGATGAGATAGGTTGTAAAGCTGGTCAATAAGAAAAAGGAACCAACCATAAGTTTTAGGAAGATGAGATCAGTCTGGGCCTTTGATGAAAAAAATGCAAGCAGGAACGAACTCCAGCAGGAAATTAGGAGAGGTAAAAGAGCAATGAAATGTAATAAAAAGGAACTGCAGATGCTGGTTTATACTGAAGATAGACACAAAATGCTGGAGTAACTCAACGGTTCAGGCAGCATTTCTGGAGAAAATGGATAGGTGATGTTTCGGTTGGGTAACCTTCTTCAGACTGATTGAAGGGTGGGAGAACAGGAAGTGAGAAAAGAATCAGGACAAATCAGGCCACAACGGATGGCCTCAGGCATGGAGGTTCTCTGATAGGCCAATTGTTGGCTAGAGATGGTGTGATCCCAAGAAGGATGCATTGTTGTGAACCGTGAAACTGGTTAACTGACTGCTACTGGAGCGAGGGGGGAAAGAAGGTGGGAAGTGGGAGGGAGGTGTTTACGAAGCTACGTGAAATTGGAGAATTCAATGCTCATGCTGTGGGGTTGTAAGCTATCCAAACAAAATATGAGGTGCTGTTCCTCCAAATTGCATGCGGCCTCACTTTGGCAATGGAGGAGGCCTAGGACAGAAAGGTTAGTATGGGAAGGGGATTTAAAGTGATTTAGCAACCAGTAGATCCAATAGGCCTTGTTAGGCCGAGCGTAAGTGTTCAGCGAAATGGTCGCTGAGTCTACGCCTTGTCTCGCTAATATACAGGAGTCCACATCGGGAACACCAGATGCAGTAGAGGAGGTTAGAGGAGGTGCGTGTGAACCTCTGTCTCACCTGGAAAGATCGTAAGGTACCTTTGTCAGGGCGATGAAATGTCCTTGACAAGTAGGATTAAAGGGAATCCAGGGCATTTTTATTTCATTTAAAAAATATATATTTTTATTAGAAGCATGTATACAAATAGTAGTAAGCGACAATTTAATTACAGATTTCTTACATAGCTTCACTTTAAATTTTTTTTTTAAAGAATAAAGATAAAGAGAGAAAAAGATAAGAGAAACTATAAACTAATAGAGAGAAAAAGAAGACAAAAAATTAAATTACAAATAACAAGATTGTGGAGATAGATCCAGGAGATGTTGAGTATAACTATTCATCCAATCCCAAACTCAGATTTCAACCCTGATTTTGTGTTAAACCAATTCACTTTTCCAAGAATTCAATAAATGGAGACTATATTCTAACAAATGATTCTGGTTTGTCAATTAAGACAAATCTTATTTTTTCCAAATGCAAGGTCTCAGTCATTTTATCATCCAGGGCATTTTCTACATACATTAGACTCAAGATGATAACTTGGGAGAGGGTAGGACCATTCAAAGATTATGGGGAGAATTTATGAGGTAATTGGAGTTACTCCAACACTTTATGTCCTTTTGTGTATAGTTTTATATTCTGTTTGAAGTTATTTGTTTGAAGAAAGTTCATCGTACCATCAGGCGATTCCAGAAGGACTGGAGATGAGCCAGTGTTGTGTCTTTGATTAAATATGGAAATAGGGAACATGCAGGAAATTATAGGCCGTGAGTTTCACATCAATGGTAGAGATTTTTAGAATTTACTTATATTTGGAAGTGAATGGGCAGATCATGAACAGTCAGCATGGCTTTGAGTGGGGCAGGTCATATCTTATGAACATGATTGAGTTTTGTTGAGGAGATGGTAGATGATTGATGAAGATAGGGCAGTGGATGTTGTCTACATAGACCTTAGTAAGACACTTGGCAAGGTCTCTTATAGTAGGCTGCTGCAGATCATTAAGATGCATTGGATCCCTGATAGTTTAGTTTCAGAAATGGTTTAACCATAGGTAAATTCTATGTTCTATAATCTTCTTATGTGACATTGGCTGATTTATCAATATAGTCCAGGTTGCTTAAGGAACTATGAATAGAAGTTTTTCACATGGTGACATAGAATTATACAGCACAGAAACAGGCCCCTTCAGCCCAACTCGTCTGTGATGGCCCATCAAAGTTTGTCCCATTTGCCTGTGTTTCATCCATATGCCTCAAAACCTTTCTAATCAATGTACCTTTTAAATGTTATAAGTGTTCTTGCCTCAACTACCTCCTTTGGCATTTCATTCCATATATCCAACACTCTGTGTGTGAAGAAGTTGCCCCTCAGATTATTTTCCCTCACACATCGAACATATGCCCTGTAGTTCCCTACGCTGAGAAAACGACTCTGTGCATTCACTTTATTTATTCCCCTCATGATTTCAGTCACCTCTGTAAGATCACCCCTCAGCCTCAAGTGGTCCAAGGAATAAAGCCCTAGCCTGCCCAATCTCTCCCTTAGCACAGGCCCTCGTAACATCCTCATAAATCCTCTAAGTGCTCTTTCCAACTTCATGGCACTTTCCCTATAGCAGGGTGACCAAAATTGAACACAATATTCCATGTGCAGCCTCATCAACATCTTGTACAACTGTAGCATAATGTTCCAATTTATCCACTCAATTCTGCTTCTTCAAAGCCTCACATAGAATGATAGAATCATCAAGGCACAGTAGAGGACCATACAGCCCATTAGTCTACCTCAGTTCCTGGCAGAGCAATCACTTCAGCTGCAAATTATTGTCCCCCATTACTACCGATTATCTTTTGTAAATGCTGGCTAATTGTGTTTCCACCACCCCAATGGGGGCAGGAAAGTCAGGGTCATATTCACTGTGTAAGGAATGTTTTCCCTTAATCTCATTTGTGTCTTTTGTGTCTTTTGCCTTCCCTGGAAACATTCTTATTTCCATGAATTCCTGTCCTGCCACAGATCCTCATTCTTGGTGTTGGTAGTTATAGGTATTGGTGGGTATTTGTTTATTATTGTCACATGTACCAAAATAATCATGAAGAGCTTTTGTTTGTGTGCTATACGTGAACACGATCAAGTGAAACACAGAGCAATGAGGTAGATCAACAAGAAAAATACCAGAGTACAGAATATAGTTTCCAGCACTCCATCATTACAGTTCCAGAGGAAAAGACCATTGTCTGCAATGGGGTAAACTGGAGGCTTGAGACTAAAGATTGACCCTAGAACTGTTCAGAAATCTGATAACAGAGGAGAAGATGCTGTTCCTATGTTTGGTGGCACATTCCTTGAAGGCAGACATGGGTGAAATTATTATGGGGAACAAGGAAATGGCAGAAGAGTTGAACAGGTACTTCGGATCTGTCTTCACTAAGGAAGATACAAACAATCTCCCATAAGTATTGGAGGACAGAGGATCTAAGGGGTTAGAGGAACTGAAATAAATTTTCATTTGGCGAGAAATAGTATTGGGTAGGCTAATGGGAATGAAGGATGATAAATCCCCTGGGCCGGATGGTCTGCATCCCAGGGTCCTCATGGAGGTGGCTCTAGAAATAGTGGATGCATTAGTGATCATCATTTTCCATTGTTCAATAGATTCATGATCTGTTCCTGTGGATTGGAGGATAGCTAATGTGAACCCACTTTTCAAGAAAGGAGCGAGAGAGAAAATGGGGAATTGCAGACCAGTTAGCCTGACTTCGGTGGTGGGAGAGATGCTGGAGTCAATTATTAAACAGGTAATAATGGGGCATTTGGATAGCAGTAAAAGGATTAGTCCAAGTCAACATGGATTTATGAAAGGAAAATCATGTTTGACTAATCTTCTGGAATTTTTTGAAGATGTGACAAGTAAAATGGATGAAGGGGAGCCAGTGGATGTAGTGTATCTAGACTTACAGAAAGCCTTTGATAAGGTCCCGCACGGGAGACTGGTGACTAAAATTAGAGCACATGGTATTGTGGGGGTAGGGTGTTGACATGGATAGAAAATTGGTTGGCAGATAGGATGCAAAGAGTAGGAGTGAACGGGTCCTTTTCAGAATGGCAGGCAGTGGCGAGTGGAGTGCCGCAAGGCTCGGTGTTGGGGCCGCAACTGTTTACCATATATATTAATGATTTGGAAGAGCAAATTAGGAGCAACACTAGCAAGTTTGTGGATGACACAAAGCTGGGTGGCAGTGTGAACTGTGAAGAGGATATTAGGAGGTTGCAGGGTGACCTGGACAGGTTGAGTGAGTGGGCAGATGCGTGGCAGATGCAGTATAATATAGATAAATGTGAGGTTATCCACTTTGGCGGCAAAAACAAGGGGTCAGATTATTATCTCAATGGGGTTAGGTTAGGTAAGGGGGAGGTACAGCGAGACCTGGGTGTTCTTGTACACCAGTCACTGAAAGTTGGCATGCAGGTACAGCTGGCAGTGAAGAAAGCTAATGGAATGTTGGCCTTCATAACAAGCGGATTTCAGTATAGGAGTAAAGAGGTTCTTCTGCAGTTGTATCTGGAGTATTGTGTACAGTTTTGGTCTCCTAATTTGAGGAAGGACATCCTTGTGATTGAGGCAGTGCAGCGTAGGTTCACGAGATTGATCCCTGGGATGGCGGGAGTGTCATATGAGGAAAGATTGAAAAGACTAGGCTTGTATTCACTGGAGTTTAGAAGGATGAGGGGGCATCTTATAGAAACATATAAAATAATAAAAGGACAAGCTAGATGCAGGAAAAATGTTCCCAATGTTGGGCGAGTCCAGAACCAGGGGCCACAGTCTTAGAATAAATGGGAGGTCATTTAAGACTGAGTTCAGAAAAAATGTTTTCACCCAGAGAGTTGTGAATTTGTGGAATTCCCTGCCACAGAGGGCAGTGGAGGCCAAATCACTGGATGGATTTAAGAGAGAGTTAGATAGAGCTCTAGGGGCTACTGGAATCAAGGGATATGGGGAGAAGGCAGGCACGGGTTATTGATTGGGGATGATCAGCCATGATCACAATGAATGGGGTGCTGGCTCGAAGGGCCGAATGGCCTCCTCCTGCACCTATTTTCTATGTTTCCTTCAAGCTTTTGTATCTTCTGCGAGAGAGAGAAGATTACTTCTGCATTAAAATAATTGAAATTAAATGAAGGTTGAGTCAATGAAGGAAAAAATAATGTGTTTTCAGGTGAAGTTTATAGTTTTGGACGATACTATAATTTAAATATCCCAATTTAAATAATTTAAATATCCCAATCTAAAACTTGGCAAGTAGAAATGTTTGTTTTAAATATTGAAGAATTTCTAAGTGGTGATTGTTCGTTTGGTTATTTCATTTTAAATGAAGGCTTTGCTGACTTCACCTGACATCAGATTGCAACACTGCACACCCAGGTTTGGCTGCATTCCTCCCATTCCTCTCCAAAAGAAAGGCAACTACTGTTCAATAACACTCAGGGATCTGTGGAATATTCCACAATGTCCTTTCAGTTGTTTGTTGAGATACTCGGTCGACTCCATTAAAAGTTAAGAAAGAAAAAGAGGGAAAAAACCCAGTGAATGTTGGGAGCCTGAATGCCACATGGAGATTGCTGGAAGCACACAGTCAGTCAATGAGCAACATTTGCAAAGAGCAAAGTCTTAAACATATTGGGTGTTACCTGTCATTGCAACCAGTCCTCCCATCTTCTGTTTAGTTGAGAATTCACAAATTATCTCCACCCTATACAGCCCACAGTTGTATGATCATGTGCAAACTAATTCTTTACTGGTTCCAGGTTCATGGACCCTCTCTCTTGTTCCACATTCTCTGTGGTTAGATTTCCTCCATACTGTAATAAGATCAATTTGGAGATCAATTTGCAGTCTCCTCCTTGGTGCCATATACTTCCTTTAGCCTCTCTCTGTCATAATTCCAAATCATGCCTGCTGTTATGATTTTGCACAGCTGGTGATTCATTCCCATGGAAGGTCACGTTCACAAGTTATAGGAGTAGAATTAGGCCATTCGACCCATCGAGTGTACTCCGCCATTCAATCATGGCTGATCTCTGCCTCGTAATCCCATTTCCCTGCCTTCTCCCCGTAACCCTTGACACCTGTTCTAATCAAGAATCTATCTAACTCTGCCTTACAAAATATCCACTGACTTGGCCTCCACAGCCCTTTGAGATTCGTAACTTTAACTGTGTTTCTCTCTTTCCATAAATGCTGTATATTTCCAGCCTTTTCTTCCTTAAGCATCTCCATCGCTCTTGATTCTAATTGTTCACAGTTCTCAGCAAATTTATGGTTGCTGAGAACTGAGGACATTGAGACCATTGAGAAAGTGGATCAGATATAGGAATCCTAACAATGGTGATCCATTCCTGATTCTATTTCCTATGTTGCTCATTCTGAAATATTCATTAATATCTGCCCGGACTCTTCCACATCTGAGCAAACTTTAGGCAATCAATGGTCCGCTACCTTCTCCTTCCAATTGTCTTTCTTGACATGAGAAGCGTATCCTCTTCTCAAGTTTTCATTCCCACACTTTTTGAAAGCACAATCACTAGTGCTTTTTCAGAACGGTAATTGTTGACCTTTGCACGCCTTCCTACAGCCACTGATTCTGATAAAAAGGTCAATAGGCTGAACAATTAGACAGGCACAAAATGCTGGAGTAACTCAGTGGGACAGGCAGCATCTCTGGAGAGAAGGAAGAGGTGACATTTTGGTTGTGACTCTTCTTCAGACTTCCTCAGGTGTTTCCCTGAAGTACTAAGTATTCATAGCATTTCTTGCTTGTATGTGGTAAAAAAGACAGCATTTTAAGAACTGGTTATCTCATAATGTTGCTTTTATGGTTTCTATGGTGCATTCTACAGATGCATCATAGAAAGCATTTTATCAGGATGCATCACAGAATGCATCATAGCTTGGTTTGGGAACAGCTCCATCTGGGACCATAAGAAATTGCAGCAAATTGTGGATGCAGCCCCGACCATCACACACAAACCAACCTCCCTTCTGTTGATTCCATTCACACGTCACGCTGCCTCTGCAAGGCCAGCAGCATAATCAAGGACGAGTCACACCCTGGCCGCTCCCGCTTCTCCCCTCTCCTATCAGGCAAAATGTGTAGGAGTGTGAAAGCTCACACCATCAGATTCAGGGAGTTTCTTCCCAGCTGTTATCAGGCAACTGAATCATCCTACCACAACCAGAGAGCAGTCCTGAACTACTATCTACCTCTGATGTCTCTCGGACTATCCTTGACCGGACTTTGCTGGCTTTACCTTGCACTAAACGTTATTCCCTTATCATGTATCTATCCACTGTAAATGTAATCAGGTATTATCTTTTTGCAGACTGGTTAACACACAACAAAAGCTTTTTACTGTACCTCGGTGCATGTGACAATAAACTAAACTGAACTGAACAAAGTGAACATTTGTGAGAGTCTGGTCGACTGCTCTACCTCCAGTACCTACTCCCTTCCCCATGGCAACCGCAGACATACAACATTATCCTGTTTAAAACAAAAAAGCTTTTCACTGGTACACGTGACAATAAACAAAACTGAACTGAACTTTAAGACATTTTAGTTAGAACTGTGGCAATTGTTTTGCCATCAGTGAAACAAACCTTACTGGCTCCACGCCTCAGGCAGCATCTCTGGAGGGAATGGACAGGCAATGCTTCGAATCAGGACCTTTTTGTAGAATATTTCTGCTAGTCTTGATTTGCAGAACAAAAACTCTTGTTTACAATTGGATTCTAATTCGGCTGAAATGTTGCTTTCACAGCAAGAAGCTTTCGAGAGGTTATGCGTATTGTAAACGTTAAGATGTATATCTCATTTGTTTCATCCTGGGGAAAAGGTCTCATAGATATTGGGATGCGATTAAAATAAGAGCATAAGAAATAAGAGTTGGAGTAAAAAAAAAGAAAAGGCAGGCAATACTCAGCAGAACAAGTTGCATCCATGGGAAGAGAAACGGTGTTAATGCTTTTATGTTGAAGATCTTTCATCAGAAATAGCAGGATTAGGCCATCCATTACTTCAAACCTGCATCACCATTCATTAAGGTCATGGCTGAGCTACTAAATCGTTACCATCTTCCAATGTTATCCCCATGTCCCTTAGTTTTCTTAATATCCATCTTTTTTTTGAATTAATACAGTGACTGAGGCTCTGGGTTGGAGAATTCCATAGCTTCACTACCGTCTGAGTGAAGACATTTTTCTTCTTCTCAGTCTGAAACAGCCTAGGGGTTATCCTGATAATGTGACCCGCCCGATTCTAGACGTTTCATCCTCCCTTTGTCCACCCTGTTCTCATTATCTTCTAAAATCTAGAAAATCCAGGCCTGGAGAACTCTCCTCATCCAGCAACCTCAGTCTAGTGGTGTGTGAGTCTAGTTTTATCATTGGTTATCTCACAAGAATCTGCACAGCTGCCGAGTTTTGAGGGCAGCACTTATATGAGATTGAAGGTCATGGTGAAATCAAACTAAAATAAGCTCAGGCTTAATAGAAAAAAAACATCGACCAAAGCATTTCCACCTTCTCCACTCTGTCATATTGTTATTTATCAGAGTTGATAATATATTCTAAACACTTCTGGGCAACTGAGCAAGGATTATAACTCTTCAAATTATAGGCTAGCAGTTAAATATTTATTCTTCCATTTTCTCTGCTTTCTCCCTTGGGTAATGGAGTATGTGAAGGCTGAGGTAGTCGTCACTGATTTTAGGCTAGTGTTAAGCAGGGTGTGTGCCTAGTAAACCTCTTTATGCTGACCATTGAAGTTGTGTGCATGTGGCCATCTAATGATCTCCCTCACACGTTCAAATATTGTTTTCATGCGGCCACAGTGGAGCAGCGGTAGAGTTGCTGCCTTACAGCGCTTGCTTGCAGCATTGGAGACCCGGGTTCGATCCCAACTATGGGTGCTGTCTGTACAGAGTTTGTATGTTCTCTCCGTGACCGTGTGGGTTTTCTCTGAGATCTCCGGTTTCCTCCCACATTCCAAAGTCGTACAGGTCAGTAGGTTAATTGGCTTGGTGTATGTGTACATTGTCCCTGATATGTGTAGGATAGTGTTAATGTGCGGGGATCGCAGGTCGGTGCGGACTCGATGGGCCGAAGGGCCTGTTTACCGCGCAGTCTCTAAACTAAACTAAACCTGTAAAAACTGGAGCGCATGGAACTTATTGCTTTCAACATATGAGGAGGAATGTTTGGGAACAATAAGTGATTTATCTTGTGGGAGAACAAATAGTTTGGAAAGCTACACCTGCCTGAGCTATGCCACAAGCAACGAGCCATGTGCAATTCTGGATCATGGTCTCATCTTCTCAGTAACATTGTGCAAGCAAGTTTTGTTCTTTTCCTTAATTTATTCATTTTTAAGGATCTGAGTATTACTGTAAAAGCCATGATAATTGACCATCCCTGAGAAGATGCCCTTAAGAAGGTGATGGTGAGCAGTCCTCTTGAACTACTGCAGTCCTTCTGGTGAAGTTACACACACGGTGCTGTTAGGGCGGAAGTTCCATAATTTAAACCAAGAGACAATGAAGGTGATACATTTCCAAAACAGAATCATGTGCAGTTCGATGGGGATGTGCTTTCTGCATAATTTGGGCCGGTAAATGCAGGGCATTTTGTGGATGGTACACAGTTTAGTTATGTTACTGCAGGGAATTAATATTTTGGATGGGTGGCAGGATAGCATAATCAAGGACAATTGTCACTCCAGTCATTCCCTCTTCTCCACTCCCCCGTCAGGCAGAAGATTACAAAAGCTTGATAGCACGGACCACCAGATTCAGGAATAGTTTCTTCCCACTATTATCAGATTGCTGAATGGTCCTACCATAAGCTCGGGTGTATTTCCGATACTCCAGCCAACCTCAATGTGAATCTTGCAATTTTTTTATAATCTGCACTTTCTCTGCAACTATAAAGCTATAATGCTGTAGTACTATATTCTACACTCTGGTATTTTTCTCTTCCCTCTTCCTGTGTATTTGATTGTATTCATCTTGATTTGACTGGATAGCACAAAACAAAGCTTTTCGGTGTATCTTAGTACATGTGCCAATAATAAACCAGTACAGGTTTCAATCAAGTGGGCTCTTTGAACTGAATAGTGTGGAGATCCTTCCGTGTTGTTAGAACTACATTCGTTTAGGTTAGTGGAGCTCCATCGGGTTTGAACATGGTGGAAAGGCTTGGGTGTGCAGGATGTAAGTGACTTGCTGCAGGACTTGCTGCAGGAAACCCAACCTCTGACTTGCTCTTGTAGCTATACGATTAATGTGGTTGGCCTACTTAAGTTTTAGATCAACAACGATGCCTCCCTTGCATCAATCCTCCATGCCAAATGCTAATGTTGTGGCAATGTATTCAAATTTCATTTGTGGGTGGTTAGATCCATCCTTGTTAGTGATGGCTGGCTGTTACTGGGAGCTTGAGTGTTGTGAATGTTAATTGTCGACATCAGACCATCCCTAAATATTGTCTCATCATTCCAGTTTCCTGGGATATGGTAGAAGCAACTCCTGCTGGTCTGCTCTCAGATCTATTTCTCAGTCAGTATAGAAAGCACAATCCTGAATAAGGGTCCCGAGCCAAAACGCCACCTATCCATGTCTGACCTGCTGAATTACTCCAGCATTTTGTGTCTTTCCTTGGGAAACTGGCATCTGCGGTTCCTTGTTTCTACAGTCTGAAACCGAAGTCCGTTGTGTAACCAATGACACATAAAAGATCATAGTTGCTGAGGCTTGCGAATGGAGCAGAATTCAGATGCAGGAATAGATCTCAACTGGAGGATTGATGCATTTTTGGACATTCATTAATGGACCTTCCTTACCTGAGGTGCTGTTGGGATGACCAAGACATCAATATCCCTCAATAAAGGGTGATTCAAGGCAGCATCGGACGCAGGGAAACAATGGTGTCAGTAAGCGGCTGGGCTCTTAACCCCCATGCCCTCGAAGATTTTCTGGATGCTTTGAGATCAGCTGCAGGGGACGCCCCTGGGCACGGATGCTGGATGAAGGCCTCGTGAGGCAAGGGACGCATATTCGCGGGTCGACATGATTGAGGTGTCGGTGGAGTGGGCCGCTGGAGGCCCTGCAACAGCCTAGGGCTCAAGAGGATCAGACTCCACTCCAAGGGGGCCGAGCGTGTGGAGTGGATGCAGCCTGCAGCGGCACGGAGCAACAATGGGCAATGGAGAATGACAACAACATTGCCTGGCCAGGCTAACCCTGCAACTCCAACGCAGTGCCATCGCCAGGACAACCGGCCTTGATGACCAAGTTAACACTTCACATTTTTATAACTTTGGACCAGAATCATACAAAATGGTGCAGAAACATTTACTGTTTCAGAGTTCATCTACTCTTCCTGCACTCCTGAACTTAATTATGATTGCGCATTTATAAAGTGAAATTTGTACTGAACACTAGGCAAAAAAGAGGAACTTCACTGTATCTAGGCACACGTGACAATAAAGAGCCATTGAATAACCCAGTTACAGTATATAAGAATTGTTTTGAAATGCATTTAAAGTTAACCCATATAGGGTGTGAGGAGAAGTATATTTGTAGCAGTATTACAAACATCTAAAGTTACTTTGAGTCACACATTTTTAATCAAAAATCCACTTAATAACAGGTGTGGTTTATAATTCTGACAGTAGGTATAACAATCTAAACAGTGCCACCAGGTACAGATACGGTTTGATTCTCACTCCATTAGTTGCTGAATTTTGCTTCAGCAGAAAATGGGATGTTAAATGCCAATATAACACATTTCAAATAAATCATTATGCATGCTGGACTCAGAGATGTTGCTGGATATTGGTATTATCGCTCCAAGAACATTTGAAGCTTAATGCCATCCAGGCCAGGTCTGCTTGATTGGTAAAAGCAAATACTTTTAACATGTGTGTCGATGCAATGGCTTTTAGTCTGTTATTTAATAACAGAAACATTCTGACCTTACCTGATATCCACTGGCCCACAGAGATTGCCATTGTTGGTCAACCTTAAGATGGTAACGTTGGGTAATGGAACTGGGACATGCAATAAACGGAAGGCAGTCCTAGGCTTCAGCTGGATAATACATGCAGCTCTGATGGATAGTTATGAGTGGATGAGCTGAGGTATCTGTACTGATCTGTTAGCTTGAGAGGAGGGAAAGTGTCCCATTGCAACCCCCTGCTTTGTGATTGACAAGAAGCCTCATCCTGAAACATTAACTTTGCTTTTTCCTCCACAGATGCTGCCCAACCTGCAGAGCAGTTCCAGGATTTTCTGCTTTTTGGAATGATGAAACATTTTACGAGTACATTTTTGTTCAAACAATTTAATTCTCTTACTGGACAAAAAATACTTACATTTAATATTTGACATTGTAGAAATAATTTCAATACAGATGAGAGGATCATAAACATTGAAACTGAGATGGTAAAGAATGTACAGGGTCACTGATGTCTATTCTCTGAGATGGTTGTATTTAGATAAATATTACAGTAGTACGTCTAACATAGATTTTCTGCTTTGGTCAGAAGTGACTGTTTAATTCTTAATTTGTCATTCTTTGCTTTTATGTGAGGTATAACGAAATCAATAAAATTTTGTAAGGAGATATAATTTGAATTTACATTGCTCTATTAGTATAAGTAATAGAGTAATAGGTACAGTAAGCAATAATAAAACAACATGGTTTGCAATGATCATGAGAGTCGATCATTAAGTGCAATAACCATCAACAATGCATTCTCCACACTTATAATACATCAGGTAAAATCTTTTTCTTACAAGGCTTGCTATAAAATATAAAAAATATTATAGCAAAGTACCCCTTGTAGAGATCAGGCTAAAATGAGAGATGATTCTTCAGTGGGACTGATTTTGTTTGCTGTTATCAGCCACAGATTCAAGGCACAGTTTTAATTCTGAGAGAGCTTACAAAATGTTCTTTTTAAGGAACGACTTGGCTGTTAATTAGCATATTTTACATTTCCTCCACTCACTTGATCATAGGTATATGTTGCATTGCAAAGTTAGAAAGAAGCACCCTTTATTAAAGGCTTAGCAATTGTAACATCTAAAGCTGGTTCACCTAATATTCTTTACCTTGCCCAAGTCTGGATATTTAACATTCTCTACCTCCATATTCTGAAGCATATTTTAAAACTGTGGTTGACATTTGAGCTTGGGAGGAAGAATATGAAAAGAGGCAAAACAAATAAAATCTTATGTAAGCTGTCTGAAATATGTGGATCATTTAAAATTAGTCATTCAATTTGCCTGCCACCTCTATTTTCAAATATCATGGACCTCCGCTGAGGTTGGTAGAAACAACTTGTTGAGGTCTCCAACCGCTGCCCATTTTTAGGCATGCTCATGTGGCTTCGGAGGGTGACACCCTCTGGCCCTTTCTGACTGTCAGTAAGTTGATGGGAGGAGCTGCCTGGAGCTGAATGATCCAGCTCTGATGTTGTATGTGGCTCAGGGCTGGATTTCACTGGACTGAGTGGCGTTCTGCTGAGCTCGCCAGGGGAAGAGCGTTCCATGCTTGGCCAGGGAGGGCTGAAGAGGATGAGGCTTTGTGGCCTACTTGCCTTTGATCTGTGCTGAGCGTGGCGTATAAACCCAGGCTTCTGCTGCACCACGGATCTATCCGTTCTTAAAGATGACGGGATATCGGGGACATCTTCTCCATTTTCCGTGGAGGTTTTCTTCACGACTGGTGCTGCTTGACTGGGTTTAGACTGTGTGATGGATGCATCTGGAGAGACAACACACCCGCCATGCTCAGGTGATTGAGACTTTGGCAGGCCATTTTCTTTCCCGTCTTTAGATTCTGCCGGTGAAGAATTGGTTGCTGTTGAATCCAGTCTTTGTTTGCTGTCAGGCCAACTTGGTTCAACAGGTTGCAGAACGGTTAGAACTTTGTCCAAGGGGAGGGAAGAGGGTGTGAGGCTCTTCTTTGGCAAAGGCTTGGGGACCTGCGTAAACTGCACCTTTGGTGGAACGACTGGGATTGCTTTGACCTGACATGTCTTTATCATGTAGGTTGTTCGAACTGCAGTGACACCAACTGGAAATGATTGAACTGGGGATTCATCAGCCACAGAAGGTTGGTTGTTGACTGTGGAGTATGAAGCAAATAATGGTGTCTTATCTTCAGATGCAAAGCAACCTCCCTCAATTGTACCAGGCATTACCGCTGTGGATTCTGCACTGGCTCCAACGTTTCCAACGTATAAACTATCCAGTTTAGAAGATGCCAATGAATTGTGTTCAGCTGTTGCAACAGTTAGCTGGCTATGTCTGGAGTTCTCCTCCATTTCATTGAGGGAAGTTACAGATTTGCTTACAAGGGAGGTATTGCTCAAATGCTCATCATTGCAAATTGGGGTTTGACTGATCCAATCAATATTTTGGTTAACACACTGAGATGATGATTCAGGAGGCTCGTCAGGGGATACTTTATCTGTACACACATCAGGGGACCATATATCCTGAGCAGCATATCGCCACTCCTCTGGCCTTATATCTGGTGACATCTTTGCCAGACATTCTTCCTCATCCTCTTTGACTTCACCCAGCTGGAATGAAGGCGAGTTACGTTCATTAAATGCATCGTTGTCCATCCAGTGTTTGGGACAGGGAAGCTCACTGGCAACGGTTGTCAAAGTTTCAGCTTTCAGATCGGACTGAATATCTGCCAGATGCTCCTCTTGATCTCTTTTCTCATCAGACAGATTATGCGTTGAATTTACAGTCACCTCGTGCAAAGCATCTATGAAATGATTATTTGTTTTTGAGTTTGGTCCAGTTTTCTTAATGCAAGGTTCTGAAGACTGAAATCCATGAGAACCAATTGAATATTGATGCTTCACATCTGAATTAATATCGACTAATTCTGAATCTGCAGATGCTGGTGGTGGAGTCTCCATTTTCACCTTCAAAGTATTTTGATCCGTTATTGGTTGTATAAGTTCCATCTTGGAGGAAGCATCTTGTAAGGATTCCAAAGATTTAATGTCCTGAGTCTGGCTATGATCAGGTGTCTTGATGTTCTTCCCTTCACTGGAACATTTGCTACTTGTGGAGTTTAAGTCCATTTCTTCATGAGCAGTTTCAACCATTAGAGGGGAGCTTTGTAAGAACAGGTTGGGGAGACTGTGCATTCTGTGCCGTCCAATAATATTTACCGCTGTTGAAGCATCAGGCAGAGACATATACTCGATCTGGCTGTCGTCACGAGATTCATCCGATTTTTCTTCCATCTTTTCCAGAAAGAAATCAGGCCCAGTGGTCTCCTCAGTTTCAACAATCTCAAGCTCTTTGGCTTGAGGCCACAGATGCTCCTTAAATAGCTTGGCAGAGGAATCGGCATCCTGCAGAAACACACACACAATAACATTTATGAAGCTGCATTTATTACAAAGATATAGCATATTTAGTGTATCTTATTTATTGACTAGTAGTGCACTGTGCCAATGGTGAAGAGGTATAATGTGTAGGAAGTGTGAGGTATAATATGGGTAACTTGGACACATAAGAAATAGATCACTACACAATAAAAGACCAGAAGGTTCATTACCACAGGTAACTCTCAGCTGCAGGATATAATTGACCTGAGTAATCAAAGAACACAAAAAAGAAACGTAACCAAGATTCCTGCTCCTCACTGCTGTTCATTCGCTCCTGTTGGACAATGAACATGGTCATGTGAGATGAGGACATGGTTATTACTGGCCATGATGTTACTCCAGACTGAGTTTGACCTTATGCTGCAGTAGTGAGTTCTGCAGCGGCATGAATGCCAGCTCGCATCAAAAATCCTGTCTTCCCTCTTTGGCCACACAAATGTAACAATAGCAATATTTAGAAGGTGAGGGGGGGGGGGGGGATTACTCTGATGTGCTCATCAATATCCTGTGACCATTCTCAAGCTTGAGAAATGCAAATATTTATCTTCTTGCAAGTACATGTAAAATGACCACATGATTCAGGTACCAAGGGGTTCAGCGCCAATGAAGGTGTCCTACAGTAAGAATCATTCAAAAGAAAGAGGGAACTTGCATTATGTAGTGTCTTATTATCGCTTCCCTGAGAGTACTTTACAACCAATCAGCTGGTTCATAATTGCAACCACTGTGAATATGACAGTCCATAATAGTAAATCTCAAAAAAAAACAAATCCATGTAACCTGATAATCTTTGTTCGTTAGCATTGGTTGATGGAAAAATATTGGTCAGGACATGGCAATTACTCCTCCACTAGCCTGATGCGTTCTTCATATCCGTCCAAATACATAGGCTCTCCAGTTAGCATTTCATTCATTCAACTTTGTAACATTCCTCAGTCTTGCATGGACAAACTGATCTTGACGATCTTCTTTAGACTTGTCCTGAGATGTGATCTAATTCTGCTGCCCAGCAGTGGAAGTAGAGGGTGTGGACTCCTTGACTTCATAATTGTGGGTGATATTTAAGAAAATACTTCAGGAATTCTAGCTCCCAGAAGCTCTGTATTGGAATTTCAGGCACAGAGATTAATATGTGCTGTAGACAAAGTATTGATCAAACATCCATCAAAGATGTGTAGGAAGGAACTGCAGATGCTGGTTTAAACCGGTGGACACAAAAGGTTGGAGTAACTCAGCGGGCCAGACAACATCTTTGGAGAAAAGGAATAGGTAACGTTTCGGGCCGAACCCCTACTTCAGACTGAGAGTCAGGAGAGTTGGAAACAAGACATATAGATGGTGCAGGAAGGAACTGCAGATGCTGGTTTAAACCGTCATTTATATCTCTCGTTTCCCTTTTCCCTGGCTCTCAGTCTGAAGAAGGGTTTCGACCCGAAATGTTACCTTTTCTCCAGAGATGCTGTCTGACCCGCTGAGGTACTCCAGCTATTTAGTATCCATTAAAGATGGTTCATCTCCTCGCAGGCTGAGTTGGAGTTGAGATTTATTGTGTGGATAATCAAAATTAGCTGGAAAAAAATGCAAAACTGAATACACAGAGGTGAAATCGCAGAGTCTGAAGAAGGGTTTCGGCCCGAAACGTCGCCTATTTCCTTCGCTCCATAGATGCTGCTGCACCCGCTGAGTTTCCCCAGCAATTTTGTGTACCTTACACAGAGGTGAATGCTGAATGAGTACTGGGCATTCAGGAGTGGAGAAAACTTATCTCCACAAATGGATATCCCACAGTATCTGGCATTTCGATACTTAGGCTTGGTTGAAGAATGTTTGCTCTGGGAGCTTGGATTTGTGAGAAGCATTTCCTTAAATACCCCTTGCAACTGAGAAATAAAAGCTTCCATACAGATTTTCCACTAGAGGATAACAGTGCTACACTTCAGTAGAACATTGGTAACATCCAAACCACTTTCAGATCTAAACCCTTGTGAAGAAACAAACTTTGGACTACTCTGGATACAGTACAGTTTTAAAAATGTTATGGATTATCCATGGTGTGCATAAATAACTCCCATTTAGTTAGTGTACAAAATCCTGAGAACATGAGGATGATTTGTGCACAATGAAAACAAGGCAGATAAGAGTTAATTAATTTGCACATACAAAATAAGGGGAATTGCTTTTGAAGTTCCTCATCTAAAGGAGCCACAGAGTAACAATCATTTTGAAAGATCTACTTTTTTAAAGGGTGTATTCTGTGAGCATTAGGCAGCTCTATAAGTTCCAGCCAATGTCTCTGTTCAGCCTGTGCTGAGTAGAGTTGGCACAGACTATAACTGAGTGTGGATGTGATATGGTGATGATGCCCTCCTGTGGACTCAGGTCTCCATCAACACCATTACCAAGCCTGCACCTGACGTAGAATTCCCCCTGGTGTAGCTTTGGAGTGCCGGAGGCTGCGGGGAGACAATTAGAGGGGCATATTAGGGTAGAAATCAGAACCTTTTTCCCCAGGGTGGAATTGTCAACTGTCAGAGGCCAAAGCTTTAAGGTGAAAGGGGCAGAGTTCAAAAGAAAAGTGCGGGGCAAGGTGGGTGCTTGGAACTTGCTGCCAAGTGTGGTGGTGGAGGCAGATACCATACGTGGCTTTTAGATAGTTAAAAGGATATGAAGGGAATGGAGGAATACGGAGGGGTAGAGGAGATTAGTTTAACTTGGCATCATGTTTGGCACTGATGTCGTGGATCAAGGGGCCAATTCCTGTAGAATCACAGGGCAGGGGCTGAACGCTCAAGAATTTAAGATATGAACTAAAACGGGTCCATCACTGTACCCATTTTCATGACCTGCTTTAAATCTGTATGTAATTTATTTGTGGATTGACAATGCGCATCGAGTATATATGGGTGTGTGTGACACGTGAATGGTACTAACGTAATACGACCAATACATGAGTCATCAGTGCGTCTTCCAAACTGCTTGTACGTGTCTGGGATAGTCACCTAAAATGGCAACCATAAATGTGGTAGCTCAGGATTAAGGACCCCATCAACTTCATGGATCCATCATCATTTCCCTCTACCCACCTCTGGAATACTGCCTGAAGCTCGGGTGATGCTCCTCATGTTGCTACATTATCATCAAGGATTGTTGTCATACAGAAACAAAAACCTCAACCTAAATTTCATTATTGTTATTGTAAGATTATCAACTTTGATAATTCATAGTTGGAGCTGATGATGGGATACAATCATCTCCACACCCTTTCTATTCACCTTTATTTACATCAGCCGTAACAAAAGTAATTGCCGCCAAATGCTCTGGGGCATTTTGCAATTTTAGGTGTGCCTTGCAAATGCATCTTGCTGCATTGATTTACACACTGTGGGAAACGCACTTTCACCAATGACTTCTCCCAAACTTAAGTTTTAAAAAAAATGCTTTACTGATAATGAAAATAATTTTGTTGAGAGTTCTCTCTCCGCTCATTCAGTCATGTTGTGTTGGCCTTGGACTCACCCTTCACTAGTTAAGAACATTGGAAGTAGGAACCATAAGGCTCCTGATCCTGCAGTTTCAATGATTTTCATTCACACCACATAGGCATCAATGGAAAGACCGGGATCTCCAGCTCCCCCTTTGGTTTTCCTTTAAACTGAATGGTTCATGGGGCATTTTAGAGGACAGTTTGGATGGTCTACATTGCCGTGGGTCTGCAATCTCATCGGCCATATTCCAAACTCCCCTCCGTCATGGACATTAGTGAAGCTAAAGGGTTTTTACAGCAACCCAAATATTCTGGTGATCACCACGACTGACAATTAGCTTTTTAATCCAGATTTATTTCAAGAATTCAATATAAATCCTGGAGCTTTGTGATGTGTCATAATTGTTACCATATTGTTTGCAAGCTATCAGCTCTTAACATGCAGTGTTTGCATTAGAGGTTGTGTAGGTTTGGTTGGTCGGTTACAATAATCATGTGGTACCCACCTTCACTTTTGCTCAGCCTGGCAGAAGGAACATTAGGACTTCCTAGTGCTCATTGCTCCAATGTTAAGATCTCCACTGTTCAGCATTGAGCTCTGCCCAAGACTGCAAAAAGTTGCAGAGTTACGGACGTAGCCCAGGCCAAGAGCGGAACTCGCTATCAAAACATGGAGGGGACGGGGGACACAATTTTTGACGGCCGCGCGCGCATGCGCACACTCACACACACACGCGAGGCTTTGGAGACTCAATCTCAACTCTGCTTGTCTCACCGGGTTAACTACAGCCCTGTCTGGACTGACGGGACACCAGCGCTGCTACTCCACGCTGGCCATATTTCCCGCAGGTCCAGGGAGGTTAATCTGGCGGGACAGGCAGAGTCTGACTGCCAACCTCTCTGGCCACTCTCTGGCGGGGGGGGATGTCCTCCACCTCTCAAAACATGGGGTATGTGTCCCCTCTGGCCCCCCCGGGTTTTCCGCCCCTGGCCCAGACCATCACATGAACCAGCCTTTGTCCCATCAACTTCATCTACAATGTACGCTTCCTTGGAGAAGCAACCAACATAATCAAGGACCATTTACACCTTGGTCATTCCCTCGTCACTCCTCTCCCATCAGGCGGTAGATACAAAAGCTTAAGAGCACATATACCAGATTCAAGAATAGCTTCTTCCCCGCATTATCTATGGAACTGATGCACTACAATGCTGAAACTCTGTATCTTCCCCTACTGTACTTGAGTTTGACTTGATTGTATTTATTTATAGTGTTATCTGATCTGGTTGGATAGCAAGCAAAACAAAGCACAGGCCAGGGTTCGGTCATGCCTGTCTGGAGTTTACACATTCTCCTTGTGATCACATGGGGTTCCTCCCACATTCTGAAGACGTGTCGATTAGTCATTTAAATTGGTTTCTTCTCCCCTGTATCTATGGAAAACATGCGCCACAATGCTGCAAGCCTGCATCTTCCCCTTTGCTCTGCTTGTTGTACTTGAGTTTGATTGGATTGTATTTATTTATAGTATCTGATCTGACAGCATGCAAAATACAGCTTTTCGCTGTACCTCAGTACACATGACAATAATAAACTTAAAACTAGACCGAAAATTTAACAGACTGCTGAACAGCCCTCTCATAATCTAATGATGTCGTCCTAATCTCCCAATCAGACTCATGTGGCCCATGCACTTTTAAAAAATCTGCCCTTTCTCTGCAGCTGTAACACTCTAATGCTGTAATACCACAGTGGGGCAGCACAGTGGCGCAGCGGTAGAGTTGTACCTTCTCCCCGTGACAGTGTAGGTTTTCTCCGAGATCTTTGGCTTCCACCCACACTCCAAAGATGTACAGGTTTATACGTTAATTGGCTTGGTATAAGTGCAAATTGTCCCTAGTGTGTGTAGGATAGCATTAGTGTGCGGGGATCGCTGGTCGGTGCGGACTAGGTGGGCCAAAGGGCCTGTTAACTCTAAACTATACTAACCTAAACTATATTCTGCTTCCTGGTGTTTTTCTCTTTGCACTACCCGTTATACTTGTGTATGGGCTAATTGTATTGATGTATGGTAAGTTTTGAGTGGATAGCACGCAAAGTTTTTCTCTGTACCTGTACATGTGACAATAATGAACCAATAGGATTAAGTATCCTGTTTGTGTGTTGCATGATTCCGATTCCATAATCTATAATTAACACTGATGTGACACCTTCTTCTCCATTCCAGCGAGCAACAATCCTATTAAATACTGAACAAATTGTGCAATAATTTGTCTAACCTGTTTAGTTGCTGGATTCTCTTTGATGCTCCCACTTTGATGTTCATTTTCACATGGATTCTCTGCTGAGGGAACAATTGGAGGAGGCACTTCTTCTTGCTCTGTGTTTTCACAGGGGTTTAGAGATGCAGATGAGATGGTCACGGACTCTGAGGAAGAGAAAGGCTGCAATGGATCAGAGTCCTGATGTGTTGGGTTTAGGGAGAGCTCTGCTTGATTCTGCGATGATGAATTTGTGGAAACAACAAGCGATTCGGGCTTCGATCCATCCGTTTCAATGTTCTGGTCATCTAAATAACAAGAACATGATATTCCTGAAATTAGATAAATAGTAACGACAGAATCCCTTACCAAAGAAACCATTTTCTCCCAAAATATGAAAATTTCCATTGAAAACTCAAAATCCAAAACTCAAAATCCAAAACTCAAATTCCAAAACGTTTGCAGTGAATCTGACAGCTTGAAGAAAAGGAAAATGTTGAACCATTATTAATTAATGTATTTTTCTGAGACGACATAATTTCATTGATATTGTCTTCCACTAGTCTGCATTGCTGTTCTCATCCTTCTCAAGCTCCCAGAACCCGGAAAGTTGTTGCCCTTGATTTAAACTTGCATGCCACTTGCATCAACATTCAGAGGACCATCCTCTACAAGGGATGACTGTTCCAAGCGAATTATACCAATAGACACACTTCCCCCAACATTCCCCCAACAATAGAAGTGTGATAGTGCACGCCACCTGATTGAAGTGTGAAAATGCACACCACCAGATTCAGGGAGAGTTACTTCCCAGCTGTTATAGGGCAACTGAATCATCCTACCACAACCAGAGAGCAGTCCTGAACTACTATCTACCTCTTTGTTGTCCTTCGGACTATCCTTGACTGGACTTTGCTGGCTTTACCTTGCACTAAGCGTTATTCCCTTATCATGTACCTTTACACTGCAAATGGATTGATTGTAATCATGTATTGTCTTTCTGCTGACTGGTTAGCACGCAACAAAATGTTTTTCACTGTACCTCGGTACACGTGACAATAGCCTAAACTAAACTGAACAAAGTGAACATTTGTGAGATATCTGGTCGACTGCTCTACCTCCAGTAACTACTTCCTTCCCCATGGCAACCACAGACATACAATATTATCCTGTTTAATCTCTTCTTTCTCTCTTACTCGGTCACCTAATGGTCTTTATGGGTGCAGTAACTTATCTCGACTTCTTTCTATTTAGTATATGCTATTTGCTGCTCTCGTTATGGTAGCCTCTGTATGGGGACGATCAAATGCTGGTTGGGTGATTATATAACTTCTATATAAAAGGTCACTGTTGTGCAAACATGACCCCAAGTTTCCAGTTGCCTCCATCCCAATATGACATGGCTTCAGTGAAAATCAACATAAGCTTCCAGCACCACATCTACCCGACTACATTATAGCCTTTCACAATCAACATTAAATTGAAGAATTTCAGAAAATTCCAGAATATTTAATTTAGACTTGCAGCATTCATACCATTTTCTTTTGGTAATTTCAGATAATAATTCTGCTCCACACATATTGTCCAGATAACATTTTTTTGTTTCTTTGCTTGCTGCAATAACATCTTCTTTTACCTTTCAATGTTATCCCTTATCATCTAATCTCCAGCCTTCTATTTTTTTGATCAGAAAACGACTTCTGATCTCTGCCCCCACCTCCCGCCCCCTTTCCCAAGATCCCTAAATCTGGGGCGGCACGGTGGTGCAGCGGTACAGTTGCTGCCTTACAGCGCTTGCAGCACCGTAAACCCGGGTTCGATCCCGACTACGGGTTTGCTGTCTGTACGTTCTCCCCGTGACTGTGTGGGTTTTCTCCGAGATATTCAGTTTCCTCCCACACCTCAAAGACGTACAGGTCTGGAAGTAAATTGGCTTGGTAAATGTAAAAAAATGTCCCCACTGTGTGTAGGATAATGTCAATATGCGGGGATTGCTGGTCAGCGCAGTGAGCCTGTATCTCTAAAAACTAAAACTAAATCTGATGAAAGGTCATTAATTGGAAGCGTTAACTGCATTTTCCTTTATCCGGATGCTGTCTCACCTACTGAGTATTTCCAACATCTGCAGTGTTTTTCTACTAGTTTCTTAAAACTGTATTGGAAACATATTCACAGACAGTAGATATCCATCATGGTTTATGTAACATACCCTTCTGTTTATGCTGGTCTGAATCAGTTTGCCCACTGAGTAGATCTTCCTTCTCTTCACTGGCGTTGTCAAAGGTGCTGCTTTCAGGAGGCGATGGTCTGTCCATTGACTAGTGATCCTGTGGCATTCAGATGTTGTGCATCTTTTAGTGCCTCCTTACAGGGTGTGACACGGGGATTGATAATCCCTGAGATGTGTAACGGCACAGATGTGGAAAAAGGCTCAGAAATATTCACTGCCATTGGTTTTCTATGATGTCGTGGCGATGCTTCAAGGGGAAACAAGTTACCCGGGAAATTGGACTTGGGTGACGAATCATTGAAATTTGCTGAGTAAAACAACCGTCTCGTCTTTGGTGATGGCTCCGATTTGTTGAAGGCTTCCCCACAGAACACCTTCAGCTGCTCCGGCTGCGCTCTCAAAATCGCTGTCTCTTTGTCTGACGTTCCCGGGCTAATGTTCCCCACACATCCTCCAATCGCACCCACCAGCTCTTCCTGATCCCAATCGCTGTGCCTCCGACTTAGATTGTAGGAACTTCCTGATCCAAGAGTGTGCGATTTCATTGATCCTGAGAGCCCTCCTCCCAGAGTTGCTCCATGTTTAAATCGAACACCCATTTCATCATCTAGAACATAGCAATGATACACATAATAATAAGGCTTGAAGTAAAATTCAGCACAAATCAGACATTTGAGGGCTTGGCTCTGTCTTTAATAACAAATTATGTTTCATTTCATTCCTCTTTAGCAAGTCTATACAATTTCTTACTCTGAAGCAATGAGTTAGTTCCTGACTAAGAGATAAAGCAGATGGGATGCTGAAATCTCTTTTTCGTTTGTGCAAAATACAAATTGCAAGAAGAACTCAACGGGTCAGGCAGCATCTGTGGAAGGAAATGGACAGACTGTGCTTGGGGTTAGAGAGAGCATCTCCAGCAAAAATACAAAAGAGGAACTCAGATGTTCAACGCAGCAATTAAAGACACAAAGTGCTGGAGTAATTCAGTGGGTCATGAAGCTTTTCTGGAGAACATTAAGGTGACATTTCGTGTTGGGAACCTTCTTCAGACTTGTGGGGGGGGGGGTGAGAAAAATAAATATGGAAGAGAGGAGGTGCAGGACAAAGCCTGGCAAGTAATAAGATGTAGGTGTGGGGGAGGGGGGGGGGGGGGTGATAGGCAGGTGGTTGGACAAAGGATAAAACGACAGATACAAGAGGATTCAGCTGGTGCCAGCACAATAACCTGTCTCTCAACACCAGCAAAACCAAGGAACTGATTGTGGACTTTGGAAGGGGTAGGATGGGGACCCATAATCCCGTTTATATCAATGGGATGATGGTGGAAAGGGTCAAGAACTTCAAATTCCTGGGCGTGCATATTTCCAAAGATCTTTCCTGGTCCCAGCACACTGATGCAATTACAAAGAAAGCACATCAGCGCCTCTACTTCCTGAGAAGATTATGGAGAGTCAGTATGTCAAAGAGGACTCTCTCGAACTTCTACAGGTGCAAGATAGAGATCATGCTGACTGGTTGCATCGTGGCTTGGTTTGGCAATTTGAGCGTCCAGGAGCGGAAAAGAATGCAGAAAGTTGTGACCACTGCCCAGTCCATCATCGGCTCTGACCTCCCCACCATCGAAGGGATCTATCGCAGTCGCTGCCTTAAAAAGGATGCCAACATCATCAAGGACCCACACCATCCTGGCCTCACACTCATCTCTCCGCTGCCATCAGGTAGAAGGTACAGGAGCCTGAAATCTGGTGCATCCAGGTTCAGGAACAGCTTCTTCCCCACAGCCATCAGGCTATTAAACTCACCATCAAACAAACTCTGAACTATAACAGCCTATTGCACTTTATCTGTTTATTTATGTGTATATATATATATATATGGTCTCTGCTATATAGACACACTGAACTGTTCTGTATTTATGCTTACAATACTCTGTTGTGCTGCAGCAAGCAAGAATTTCATTGTCCTATCTGGGACACATGACAATAAACTCTCTTAACGATTTGATTCAAGAATTGCAAATTGTGAAACAAGAGAAGTAATGTTGGTGGAAGCGGAGGAGGAAAGGTGAGGAATAGGAATGTCCCGGAGGGGCACAGGGGAAAGAAGAGGGATGTCTTGAGGGATGTTGGTAGTCATCTAAAATTGGAGAATTCAATGTTCATACTGCTGCTACCAAAGCAGAATATGAAGTGCTCTTCCTCCAGTTTATATGTGGCCTCACTCTGGCAATGGAGGAAGCACAGGATGGAAAGTTCAGCATGGGAATGGGAAGAGGAGTTAAAATGGTTAGCAACTGGGAGATCAAGCGGGTCTTGGCGGACTGAGCGCAAGTGTTTGGCGATACGGTCGCCTAGTCTACGCTTAGTCTTGCCGTTGTTCAGGAGACCACATTAATAATAATAATAATAATGGATGGGATTTATATAGCGCCTTTCTAATACTCAAGGCGCTTTACATCGCATTATTCATTCACTCCTCAGTCACACTCGGTGGTGGTAAGCTACTTCTGTAGCCACAGCTGCCCTGGGGCAGACTGACGGAAGCGTGGCTGCCAATCTGCGCCTACGGCCCCTCCGACCACCACCAATCACTCACACACATTCACACACAGGCAAAGGTGGGTGAAGTGTCTTGCCCAAGGACACAACGACAGTATGCACTCCAAGCGGGATTCGAACCGGCTACCTTCCGGTTGCCAGCCGAACACTTAGCCCATTGTGCCATCTGTCGTCCCAACATTGGGAACACATATGCAGTAAATGAGGTTAGAGGAGGTGCACATGGACCTCTGTATCACCATGGCCTGAACAACCATGTTCAGGCAGCATCTGTTGAAGGAATGGGCAGATAGTGTTTTGGGTCCAGACCCTTTAGTTGTGTTCCCTAATTATCAAAATAACTCAAAGTAATTCTGAGTTGGCTGCGAAACTAAATGGAAAATCTCAGCAGGTCAGGCAGCATCTGCAGAAAAAGCAACAAACTCTTTAACCTGGCAAAGAGAGAAAACGTTAGTCAACAACTAACTTGTATTCTCTCTTTCCCAGTTTCCAGCATTCTTTCTTTTATTTCACATTTCCAGCATCTCAGATTTTGATTTTAGCCAAAAACAAAATTTCCACATGAGAAAAATGTCCACATGTAGAAGGCAGGAACGGGGTACTGATTGGGGATGATCAGCCATGATCATATTGAATGTGCTGGCTCGAAGGGTCAAATGGTCTACTCCTGCACCTATTGTCTATTGTCTATAACATTTGCCATGCAAGGGTATATTCAATAACAGATAGTACAGATGGCAGGTACAGAACAGTTTCAAATTGAAACAAGGATGCACTAGTTTAAAGAGTCAAAAAAGTACATTTAGGACCAGTCTAAAACAATAGTTTGCAACATGGTGTATTTAGCCTAGAAATAGACTTCTAGGTAGACCATATGAACATAGAAAATCTAAGAATCCTTTCAAGAAACAACTGGATAACTCAAGGTAGACTTGGTCTGTAACAAGTTGCATCCACTGGCATCTCATGCTATACTTTACCTCTAACATACAAATGTAATTAATTTTAAACACTTTCCCACTTATTTGCTTTTATCTCATTTCCAAAATGTACAATTTGGCACAAATTGAAGTGTGTCATGTTTTGGAAATCTTCTGCTAATGACGCTTCCTTCCAGAGGCACTAATACAGCTTAGAGGCAGTTCTATTCTCACGCAATGCTTAGAGTCATAAACCTTCAACAGAGATCACCAACCAATACTCCAATTTTGAGCACATCTCTGTAGTTATCCAAGAGATATTGAGTTTGGAAACCCACTGCTGCCTTTATAGTGATCAAGAGGCAAGGTTCAAATGTGGGACCAGTCTGGCTTGCGTGCTTGAATATTTCAGTAGGTGATTTATTTACTCATGGCGATGTTTAATTTTAATTACATTTTAAATCTTACCATCTCCGTCATCCTTTCAATATTGTTTTGCAATAGTGAATGCCAATGACAAAATGGCAGGCACTGAGTTGCACTACCTGATAGGGAAAGGGAATTAATTCACTTCTACTTCATGTTGATATTTGTGTCTCTACCAAAGCTAGTTTCCCTTCTTTACATCATGAAATACATCATGATTTTCAATGCACCAATTATAGCACTGACGTTTGACTTTGCAGAAGTAGTTGATGCAAAAGACGCCAAGATAATTCAGAATTCTTTAATTTATTAAAAAAAAATGTTTTTCAAGGTAATTCTTTCTAATGCTCCTCAGTGTTGCTCTGTTGCCTTATTTTTAAGATGGGACCCATCTGTGTGTTAATCTGGTGTAAAGCTTCTCACGCACATGGACCATTTAACACCAGATTACATTCCATTTTCTTCATCAAAAGAATAATGATACAATGTCTTACCTTCTAATGGCAAGGAGCAAAGGGACTCCATACTCTTAGCAGGTCGAATGTTGCCTTTTTCTGTTTACAACAAATAAAACAGAGGTCTGGTGAGCAACAAATTTGTCTCGCATGAATCAAGATAACCAGTTAATAAAGATTTCCCCCCCATTGCACACAGTGAATAAAGATAAGCTTTATATCAATGCCGTGCAAACACCAACCTTGGGCCATTGCCTTTCATGATCAGCCTTGGTTTACTGAAAGCATTCACTTGTCTCTGAGTCAGAAGGTTATTGGTTCAGATTTGACTTCTGAGGCTAGAGCACATGGTGTTGGCTGACATAAGTGCAGCGTGATGGGACCTCTGCATGTTCAGAAGTGACCTTTTTGTATGGGACTTTAAACCAAGACATCGCCTTCACTCATCGTAACTGTTTGGCTTGCTACACCCATTCAGAGGGCAGTTACGAGCTATAGGTTAGGACCCATATTTAGTAAATAACAAATATTCCTCGTAAAAGAACACAAAAAATAAGAATAGGCATCTCAGCCCTTCAAGCCCCCCCCCCCCCCCCCCCCGCCATTCAACGTGATCAATGTAATTTGTCCCAGACCTCAACTCTTGAGTTCCCCAGTTCCCCATAACCCACAATTACGTCATCTTTCACTTAAAACAACATCTCTTCATCCTTAATACCTCCAGTAATACCTCCAGTAATACCTCCAGTAATACCTCCAGTAATACCTCCAGTAATACCTCCATACACCTCTTGGATAGAGAAGTTTACAGATTCACCATCCCCTCCCAGCAGAAATTTCTTCGCACCTCATTTTATAATGACAGCCCCGTTATCTCGTAACTATAACCCCTTCTTCAAGCCCCTCTCACTGTGGAACCATCTCAACATCTACCCTGCCATGTCCTCTAGGATCTTATACATCTCAATAAGATCGCACCTCACTCTTCTAAATTTCAAGAAATTTACATCCAACTACTTTAGCTTTTTTTGATAGGATAACCGTTGCATCTCTGGAATTCACGTAGCGAGTCTCTTCCGCTTCCCATACTAATACACCCTTCCGTAACTAAGGATCCTAGACCACACGTAGTTCCCCAGGTGTGGCCTCATCACACCATCCACTATTGTGACAATCCTTCTCTGTTTCTAAATTCCAGTACCCTTCTAATAAAGGCCAAATAGCCATTTGCCTTCCTAAGTAGTTATTGCATCTGCCTGCTAACCTTATGAGTTTCATGCACAAGAACAATTGCATACCTTTACTCATTTGCAATTTCTTGCTATTTAGATATTAGTCTGATGTCTGCCGCCTCTCACCACAACTTCATAATCTGCCCCAATAAACTCCATTTGAGAAGCTTCCACCCACTCATTAACCTACCCACATCAGTGCTGTAGAGAACAACTTTCTTCACTGCAACATGCTCTCCCTCCTATTTTCATATCATGTCACACTTTGATATCTTACACTCTGTCCCTTATCATAAATGGGTGATTTATATAATTGAGGGCCAAATAAATGACAGAGGGTCGGAAACTGATCTTTGGTCACATCAACCCTGAAAATGACCTGTTTATTCCATGAAGATTAGTAATAAAGTGGGTTCCATCTCCTTCCTTACATGTAGCTAATTCAGGAGTCAGACAATGACGTGTAAGAAGGAACTGTCGACGCTGGTTTATACCGAAGATAGACACAAAGTGCTGGAATATCTCAGTGGGTCAGGCAGCATCTCTGCAGTAAAAGGATGGGTGACGTTTTGGGTCGGGGCCCTTCTTCATATTATATCCGAGTCTGTACAAGGATCCCCCCCCCTCCCGAAATATCACCCTTCCTTTTACTGCAGAGATGCTGCCTGACCCGCTAAGTTACTCCAGCACTTTGTGTCTAATTCAGGAATCATTTATTGGTCCTCCAGGAATATATCTTTATTCAATAAACTAGTAAAACATACAAATTTTTCTTCTCTATCTCTATCTTCTCCAGAACCTTTTCAAATGCACAGATATTCAGAACAGAGATTTGAGTTTGTTTATTCTATACTTGTATTTTATTCTTTTTGGTCCCTTCCTTTGACATCGCCCACCTGTTCTGTAACCCCAGAAAGATTGAAGCAAAGTTATCATTTAATATAATAACAAGGACTTGCAGATGCTGGTTTATTCCAAAGATCGACACAAGATGCTGGAATAACTCAGTGGGTCAGGCAGCAACCCGGAGAATGTGGCTAAGCGGTTTCGGAAGGTCTACTTCAATCTAAAGAAGGGTTCTGACCTGAAACGTCGCCTATCCATGTTCTCCAGGGATACTGCCTGACACTCTGTGTTACTCCAGCATCTTTTTATATTACTCGTATTGGTGTTTGATTTGATTTGTTTCATAGCTTTTGTATTTTTTATGACTTTTCCCTCAATTTCCCTCCTGGGATAAAAAAAGTTCTATCATATTGTATCGTATCGTATCGTTATTCCAGATCACATCTTCGTGGAACTGCCCCATCATTTTCTTTTTCATATTTATGTGCCCATTTAATATTTCAGTTTTTGTCTTAATCTCCTTGGTGACACTGCTTCATAGGTCATCTTTCTGGTCCTGGTTATTTGGTGCTCGTTCTCCAAATTGAATCATAGCCTGCCGTGCCTCGCTGCCTCCTGCTGTTCACTATCTCATCCTGTATCATCAGTATTTTCCCACATGCCTTTATTCATCTCTGGAGTCTCCCAGATGCTCAGTTTGTCCTCACTTCTTGGCAGAATATATATATTTCCCACACTCTGTTAGAAATTTATTTCAAGGACTTCTGATTGCTGTTTGCCAATATGCTTTCCCATTTTATTTCCCAAAATTCCATTCTCAGCTCCTCAGTATCAACTATTTAATAATCTGTGTGTTTTGTAGTCATTGTCGAGAACTGTTTTTTAGAAACATAGAAAATAGGTGCAGGAGTAGGCCATTCAGCCCATTCAGCTCCGTCATTTAATATGATCATCCAAAATCAGTATCCCGTTCCTGCTTTCTCCCCATATTACTTGGTTCCATTCGCCCTAAGAGCTATATCTAACTCTCTCTGGCAAACATCCTGTGAATTGGCCTCCACTGCCTTCTTTTATATTATGACCATTAATGCTTAGATTTTCCTCTCCTGTCACGGTCTCTCACCTCATTCCCCATTATTAGAACCAGTGATTAATTGAAAGATACAGTATGAAAACAGTTCCTTCAGCCCACCGAGTGTCCATTGATCACCAGCCATACTGGCTCTATGTTGTTCCACTGTCACATCCACCTACTACACACAAGGGCATTTATATGGAAGCCAATTTACCCTCAAAACTGCACGTCTTTAGGATGTGGGAGGAAACTGGAGCACCCGGAAAAAAACAACATGGCCATAGAGAGAATGTGCAAACTCCACACAGACTGCACCTGAGATCAGGATTATCCTCTGGCCCTGTGTGGCAGCAGCTCTACCAGCTAGATATTACCTAGTGGTAAACGTTCTCTTGTCAGGCTTGTTAAACATTGGTGTAGAAAGAATGTCTGTACAAATTCTAGGAGCATCATGTCTCTTACTGACTTGTGAATTTCAGGACCGATTATAGTGTAGCTAGATGGCAGCAGTGATAGATTTAGTGTGGTGGCAGTGCTCTCTCCACTGAGTTAAAATCTTATTTATTCCCAACCAGATCGAGGGATTTGAGCATATAATCTAGTCTGATAATTGCATGCAGCACGAAAGGATTGCACTGCAGATGCTATTTTCTGTTAAGTCATTAAACCGGGCATCACCTGTTGTCCCTAGTTCTCATAGAGTCATAACCTCGCATAGCATGGTAAGAGGCCCTTTAGCCCAACAAAATGCCCCATCCCAGCCTGTACCATTGCCCACATTTGGTCCATATCTCTCTAAACCTTTCCTATCCATTCTCGGGCACAATTAAACACAAAACCTTGGAAATTATTTCCAATTCTTAGAGATTAGTTATTTTTTATTCTTTTCTCAAGTCTACTCTTTCTCAAAACTTTTCTCAAGATTTCTCCTTCATACTTTATTTAGGGGGTTGGTTTCTTTCTTTCAAGAATATTTACATAGGTTATTTTATCCCATCTTCCTCTTCTGCCAATGTTTTCTCCAATGTATCTTGTCTTTGCCCCTTTTTTTCTAAGATGCTGCGGGTTTTTGCTGCCATAGACTAAAACTCTTCAGTTTGGCCCACAGAATCAGTCTTGGTGAGATTTACGATATGATACGATACAACTTTATTTATCCGGGAGGGAATTTGGTCTGCCAACAGTCAAAATATACAGTTACAAGGCATTGAAAGTGTCATGTACATTATAATAATAATGACATTTAAGTGACCGGGGGGGGGGGGGAGGGAAGTCAGTCTACCCCACAACAGAAGTGAGAGGAGTTGTATAGTTTGATAGCCACAGGGACAAAAGATCTCCTGTGGCGTTCTATGATGCATCTTGGTGGAATCAGTCTGTTGCTGAAGGTACTCCTCTGGTTGACCAGTGTGATGGAGGGGGTGAGATGTATTGTCCAAGATGCTCCACAGTTTGAGGATTTGCACTCATATCTCATCTAGCCGAGGCACTGACTGGATTATTAGTCCAGCAAGTCAACTCCACCCCTGTTAACCCAATACCAGGCAGCAGTTCGGAAATATGGATCTGAACTAAAGACTGACTTGTCTTACAGCTATGATAAAGTAACATGACAGTTACACCGTGACCAATTAATTAATCCCCATCCTGTGAATGACTAGCTACTCAAATATCTAATTTAAACAATGAAAAAATAAAGACAAGGAAAGTGTAATGTATTCATACATATTCATGTGTATGTTAATGAGTTGGTGTTCAATATAAGCAGGGAATGCTGTGTAATAAATCTCTCTCTCATGATCCAGGCAACCAGTGTAAGTCTTGTTCTTCATTCTGTCGTCCGGAATATAACAAAATTGGCGACGAGGACGGGATAGAGTTTGTGAACTCATCCTTTAAATACAGTGCAGGACTGTTTTGCAACCTGCAGTATTGTTTAACATTTTAAACAGCAATTACGAAGCTGTGTGTGTCGCAGTTGTTTGCGAGCTGGACACGATAGGCGGCAGATCCTTCTATGCATGGGACTGTAGTTTAAAACAGCAGCTGTACAAATCGTCAAGAGTTTGTCAGGCTTTCTCTATGTTGTGTCTACGTGGCAAGATGGCGTCCTTAGGATTGTATAGGATTTTAGACTGAGTTTTTTTTTGTTGAGTTCCTCAAGCTGGTATAACCTTTGTACAGCTAAGTTTTAGGTGAATTGATACACCAGAACAGACAGGAAAACGGGGATTTTGAACGGACTTTAAAAAAAAACAAGAGAACAACACGATGGCAACGTCCACGGGCTACATCGGAATCCTTGGCACTTTCGACAAGAGTAGAGAGCCATTCAGCTCCTATATGGAGAAAGCGAACATGTTTTTCACGGCAAATAACATAATGGCGTTAGTGGTGAAGGAGAGGTAGTGACTGAAACAAATAAGGCCGTTTGCGACCGCATGAAAGCGATTCTGCTCACGGAGATCGGTCCTAAAGTGTTCGGCAGACTCGTGAATCTCCTTGCGCCCATAAAGGCAAAAGACGATCCATTCAATGACATTATGAAGAGATTGGAGGAGCACTTCAACACAAAGCCTCTGGAAATTGCAGAAAGCTATAAATTCGGCACTAGAAACCAGAAGCAGAATGAGACAATCAATGAGTACATTGTTGCCTTGAAAAACATAACTTTGCACTGTAACTTTGGAACCTTTCTCGGACGCGCACTATGCGACAGGTTTGTTTGTGGTCTAGTGGATGAACAAATTCAGTCCAAACTCATTAACACTCCAGATCTTACATTCGAGAAAGCATGCAAGATTGCTACCACAATGGAAATGGCATCAAAGAATGCTCGCGCGTTTCGTCCACCACAGACTGCAGTGGCCGTTTACAGTCACAAGGCAGTGCCGATGGCCAAACCAAGAGGCGTTAAACCAAAGCCAAAGTATAGCGGGAGCCGAGTTCAGCCAGTTGTTATTGTTGCAGTGGTAATCACTCATCCCAATTTTGTCAGTTCAAAATGGCCAAGTGCTATAACTGCCAGAAGAAAGGCCATATCGCCTCAGCACATCGGGCCAAGCTTAAAACAGGAAACCAACAATCTGCGGGAAACAAGCGACAACATCAGAATGGAGTTCACAACTTGGAGATGAACCCAGATGGTAATGAACATGGGTTGTACACCATTTATGCAACCAACATCGATAAGTCTACAACCAGCCAAAGCAAAGACTTTCAAACAAAACAATTGATTAATGAACAGTTAATCGATATGTGTATTGATACGGCAGCAGATTGTTCGGTCATGAGCAAAGACCTGTACGAAACAAAGTTCCCACAGACACCATTGTTTGAGAGTAAGGTCAAGCTGAGAACCTACTCGGGCGAAGTTTTGGAGACATGTGGACAAATGAACTGTAAAGTTCAGCATAATGATCAGTCAGTAACACTGGCCATCATAGTGGCCAGCTACAGAAATAAACCAACCCTCCTTGGAAAGGATTGGCTGAGTAGAATAGAGTTAGATTGGAAGACCATTTTCAGCATCGATTTGTCCAAATCACGTCTTGAAAACGTCATAAGCAAACATGCAGAAATATTTGCCGACAGTTACAAGGGAATAACAGGGTACTCTGCACACATTTAACTTAAGCAAGATGTGAAACCTGTGTATTGTCGACCAAGACCTGTATCATATGCACTAAAGCAACAAGTGGAGGAAGAACTCGACAGGTTAGAGCGGAATGGAGTATTCGGGAAGACAGGCCAGAGTAACTGGGCAACACCAATTGTGGCCGTATATCCAAGGCCGACAAAACTGTTCGACTATGTGGTGGCTACAAAGTCACAATCAACCAAGCCGTTGACGACGAACAATATCCGTCACCAACCTCGCAAGATCTATACGCAGAACTTAGCGAAGCAAGAGTCTTCACTAAACTGGATTTGTCTCATGCTTACGCCCAACTCAATGTCGACAAGGAAAGTCAGCGGTACATGACTATCAACACACATAAGGGCTTGTATTCAAAAACAAAGCTGCCCTGTGGTGTGAAATCCTCCCGAACATCTTCCAGTCTATCATGGACAAAATGTTACAAGGCATTCCGCACTGTGTGTGCAACCAGGATGACCTACTGATATTCACAGAGGGCACGGTAGAACATCTGGAAATCCTCGAGCAGGTTCTCACACGATTGAACTGCCACAATGTCAAACTGCGACAAAGTAAGTGTGCATTTGCACAGTCAGAGGTGGTCTACCTTGGACTCAAAGTAGATGCCAACGGACTTCACCCTGTGTAGGCGAAAGTTGAAGCAATAGTGAATGCTCCAAAACCCAACAATGTGTCAGAGCTATGATCATTCCTTGGGATGGTGCAGTTCTATGCTCGATTCCTTCCAGATTTAGCAACTGTGCTAAAGTCACTACATCATCTGCTACAAAAAGATGTGAAAAGGATGTGGAGAAAGGAATAGCAACGTGCATATGACATCTGCAAGGAAAACTTGACAAGTGACAAACTCCTTGTTCACTACGACACGACACGCGAGATGAAACTTGCTTGTGATGCTTCAAGTTATGGTGTAGGTGCTGTGATCTCCCACGTAATGAATGACGGACAGTAAAAGCCTGTTGCTTTTGCATCCTGCACCCCATCACCGAGTGAACGCAATTATGCACAGATAGAAAAGGAAGCACTCAGCATCGTGATCGGAATCAAGAAATTCCATCAGTTTCTTCTCGACAGACCATTCACCCTAGTGACTGATCACAAGCCACTACTAGTGATACTAGTCTCAAGTCAGCTATACCTTCCATGGCGGCATCAAGGATGCAGCACTGGGCAATTCTGCTGTCCCAGTATGATTACAAGGTTGAGTACAGAAGCTCCAAGTGCAACGCAGTTGCAGATGCGTTGTCCCGGTTGCCCCATGAGAACTCTGACGTGGGAAGTGAGAACTCAATCTACACACTGCAAGTTGTAGTTGAAGACTTTCCAGTGACTGCAACAGAAATTACAGCAGAAACAGAGAAAGTCACTGTGCTGAAGTGGGTCTATGAACAGACATTGAACGGTTGGACTGAAATCGATAGTGGATTGAACTCAGCTCTGAACTCAGAGCTGAAGCCTTTCCATAATCGACGCCATGAATTATCAAGTGAGCAGGGATGCATTAAGTGGGGTTACAGAGTGGTTGTACCAGCGTCTTTGAGAAACAGAATTATGAATGAACTTCATGCCGAACATCCTGGCATAGTAAGCATGAAGTCAATTGCCAGAAGTTTTGTGTATTGGCCTGGTATTTGTCAATACCAGGCCAATACATCGAGTCACTGGTGAGCAAATGTAGCATCTGCCAAAATTGCCGGAGTAAACCACCAAAAACACCACTGCAACCCTGGTCATGGCCAAGTAGACCTTTTCAGAGAGTTCATATAGATTTTTGTGAAAAAGGTAATGATCACTTTCTGGTACTGGTAGATAGTCATTCCAAATGGACTGAGGTTAAGCATATGGGGTCAAGCACTACTACTGATTGTACCATAGATGAGTTGTGATCAATTTTTGCATGCCATGGTTTACCAGAAGAACTTGTTTCTGGTAATGGGCCTCAGTTTCGGTCAGAACGGTTCAGAGTTCATGCAACGGAATGGTGTGAAACACACTTGTTCCCCCATACCATCCAGTCGCCAACGGGGCGGCGGAAAGGTCTGTTAGAGTTGTCAAAGATTTCTCAAGAAACAGGGTTTGCAGGGTAGTTCAAAGTTCAGCATGAAACATTATTTGGCTAGTTTCTTGCTGAAGTACAGAACCACACAACACACAACAACGGGTTGCTCACCGGCAGAACAGTTGATGAAGAGAAGGCTAAGAATACGCCTAAGTCTAGTTTAACCCAATTTGGCCTTGAGAGTTGAGCAAAAACAGTTAAGTCAAAAACACCATTTTGACTCCCAGAAAAAGGAGAGGAACTTCAAGCCAGATGAACAAGTTTGTGTTCTCAGTCCTCCCAACAAGTCCGGTCGAGACAAATGGGAAAATAGTGGAAGTGTGTGGATCAAAAAGATACTTAGTTGAAGTTGGAGATAGGATCAAAAGTGTCCATGTTAATCAAATGATTCCGGCCAAAGATGAACCAAAAACTGAGCATGAAGTCCTAATCCCTGAGTTTTTATCTGAAAGTGAGTTGGAAGAGACCACTGTGATTGAAACACAAAGTTCAGTTAGTACAGACGAAGAAACAGATTCCTCTGGTCGAAGTCAGGGTACTAAAACAGAGCCAAACAAGTCTACAATTGAGTCAACACCTAAACCTGTTACACCTGTTACTGTTAGATGATCAGGCAGGATCCGTAAACCAGTAGTCAGGTTAGATTTGTAAGTTAAATAACTCACTGCACAAGTAAAACAAAAATGTGTATAGATGTAAAAATAAATACTGGTTAAATCAAGTATCACAACAACAAAATTGTAACTGAGAATTTAGATTTAATACTTTAAAAAAAGGAGAGCAGTGTAATGTATTCATACATATTCATATGTATGTTAATGAGTTGGTGTTCAATATAAGCAGGGAATGCTGGGTAATAAATCTCTCTCTCGTGATCCAGGCAACCAGTGTGTAAGTTGTTCTTCATTCTGCCGTCCGGAATATAACAGAATCACCAGGAATATAATCCAGATCACCAGGCCAAATGCCAAAAAGTATCCCTCCCTCCCTCATTCCCTTCCTCCCTATCCCCTTCCCTCCCTTCTTCCTTCCCTCCCTCTATCATCTTTAGCTTTAGGAATGATCTTATTGTTATTCCCTGTGCCGACGTGCCAATGTCAGCATAACACTTCTCAAGGGTAGTAACCAGATATTCACTGTGGCCAGTTTAACCTGGACATTCTAAAATCGCAACCTCTGAAAGACTGATACTTGGCAGTGATTTGTTTATATTTTTCATAGCTTTGATTTTAAAACAACTAGGGTCCATAGTGACTTTGGTGTAAAGCTATTGTAATTGGATATCAGATCTGCTGCAAGTTATGCTTGTCTCACTGAAAAAGAATGGAATTGAGAATAGGGACAGATATAGATTGGTCAGCTGAGACAATAGTGGCTGCACTACGCTGTGGCCAGCAATAGCACTGAGTTTACTGTGCGAACCAATCTCGTTCTTTTCTCCCTTTGCTAAATATATTCCCCACACTGAATAAAATACCACTGATCTTTTACCCGTCACGTATCCGCAAGTATAAAATGTCCACCCTTATTTGTTCTGTGGGTCGACAGAACAGAACTGTTTCCTTCTGTAAAACTTGTTCTCTCTGCACTTCCAGTGAAATGGTGGGAAGGAATAGATGTGAGGCTGCAAGGTGTATAAAGTGTGACTAACCCACCACCTCGATGCTCTGAGGCCACCCAATAATCATCTTTTATTCCCCCAAAAGATGTTTGAGAAAAGGATTTGCAGGGCGGCACAGCAGCAGAGTTGCTGCCTTACAGCGCCAGAGGCCCGGGTTAGATCCTGACTATGGGTGCTTGGCTGGACGGAGTCTGTACGTTCTCTCCGTGACCTGTGTGGGTTTTTCTCTGAGAACTTTGGTTTCTTCCCACACTCCAAAGCCATACAGGCTTGTCAGTTAATTGGCTTGGTATAAAAGTAAAATTTGTCCCTAGTATGGGACCTGTTTATGTGCGTGGATCACTGGTCAGTGCGAACTCAGTGGCCCAAAGGGCCTGTTTCCGCACTGTATCTCTAAACAAAACTAAACTAAAATGCATTGCCACCAGGTGTCAGTATACTCCTTACCTGCAAACGGTGGTGCTCTCACAAACACGCTGCCATTCCTGCTTAGTTTACCCTTGGAATCGTTTCCCAATCGCCCCAGGTTGAATATGGATTTCCACTTCTTAGTCTTTGCAGAGAGCTTTCTCCTAGAAAAGAGGCAACATCCACACGCTTTAACTACAAACACTGGAACATGTTCAGGCTGAAGATAGACACAAACAGCTGGAGTCACTCAGTGGGGACAGGCAGCATCTCTGGAGAAGGAATGGGTGACTTTTCGGGTCGAGACCCTTCTTCTGAACCAGTCTGAAGAAGGGTCTCGACCCAAAACGTCACCCATTCATTCCTTCTCTCCAGAGATGCTGCCTGTCCCGCAGAGTTACTCCAGCTTTTCGTGTCTATCTTCGGTTTATACCAGCATCTGCGGTTCCTTCCTAAACATATAGGTTTAACCTCTGTGCCAAATTGCATCATTTCAACTCAACCCTGAAACCCACGGTACCTGAACAAACCAAACACATGCGAATATTTTATTTCAAGGGCAAAAGGCATCTGGCAGGAGAGGGTTGGGTGGATGTTGTGGTGAACTAGAGCAGTCCCATCTCACAGGGATGATTCTTCTCTGTTGGTTATAACTTATCAACCACCCACCCAGTCCCACTGTGCACACATAGCAACAGTCCTCACAAACCACTCTCCAGCATATCAAACCCATCTCTCTACCCAACAGCACTCCTCCGAGACGCATATTAACACCACTCCACAGACAAATTCACCGTCCCCTCGTCAAGGACTATTCTCCAGACTATCAACAGTTTCCCCCCATCCCTCAGCCCCAATTCCCACAACTATCCAAAGCACATCTCAGGACCACAGCACTCCTGAGACCTACCACTCCCGAGTCCCACCTCCAAACACTACGAGTCCACACACAGGTTTTGTGGTACATTCAGCCACCAGGGCCATTCCTCAAGAACAATTCCCAAAACCACGATTCCTGGGAATCATTGTACTGACAATGATTCCATTTCCCTATACCATCCCGACCCAGGCACTCAATCCCAGTGCCTGTGTCTGAAGAAGGGTTTCAGCCCAAAACGTTGCCTATTTCCTTCGCTCCATAGATGTTGCTGCACCCACTGAGTTTCTCCAGCACTTTTGTCTACACTCAATCCCAGCACCATTTCCTGGAACAATTGATCCTGAAGCCTATTCTCCATGATGACGCTAATTCCATCATTCTTCAGGACTATTTCCAGTAGACACAACCCACCATTGATGCTATTATCAAAGTACAGTATTGCCACAATGGCAGCAACACTTCAGCCCAACTCCCAGTTTAGTTTCCAGTATGAGCCCAGTTCGCTACCCACTTGGAAGATAGGTTTCACATCATTTCCCTATGTCAGCTTCATTTTTACCAACTCAACTCAAAATAACTCAACTCAACTCAATAGTGACTAAATATGACTCTACATCATCGGTCCTGCTGACGTCAATATTGTTGTAACACAGCTAATCCTCTGACTCACCAAAAGCAAGTGTGTTGTTAGAAATGGGAGCAGTGTTTAATTATTTTTCCCCCCTCCTTGCCCCAGGGGTGCAGAGGCTAATTGCAAATCTTCTCCTGGGAGCTACGCTGAAATCAGTCCACTCTGATTAGCTGTGGGTTGAGGGGGGTGCTGGTGGGGAGGGTAGTGTTGTTGTGGTTGTGGGAAGCAAGGTGGGTGCACGATTAAACCAGAGTCTTTGCTATGTGCGTCGGTATAAAACAGGGAGCGACTCTCACTGGGGAGTTGCTGGATGTGGATCTCAGTCAATCAACTACACCAAGCACTCACTTTAATTGCAACTCAGCTGTTGGTACGTCAAGTGCTGTCAAACAACAATTGCTTCTATTTTTACCTCTTGACGTGCACGAACATGCGGATTTTTAAAATTATTTTTCTGGTTCCAGGTGATGAAAGGTCAGGTCGACTGCCAGTGTAACTAGGCAACACAATTAAATGTTGACTGCTACATGAACTCATTGAGTGTAATGTTGTACAAGGGGCTGTGTGCTTTTCACCATGAATCATCCAGAGTCTGCTGCCCCTCTCATACCATTCTCTATCCCTCTTTCCATCTGCCTAATTCACTTAAAAAGTTCACGGATGCTACCCGAGCAAGAATTAGTGGCAGAAGATTTTAGCTCTCTGACATGCATCCATGTGAAGGGGGTACAGTTTAGCCCTTTGCTAACCTGGTGATATGCAAACCCAGAAACTAGTTGGCTTCCTGCTGTTTGATTCCCTTTCGGTAATCCTCCTTAGCCCCTCCCCTCACTATCTCCGCAAACACCAAACTCCTTTCTGGATCTATTAATCCTGGCCTTCAATCTCTTTATTCCACGTATAATCATTGTGTCTTTATCTGTATTGATCCTTACCTCTAAGATTCCCCCTCACCAAATCATTCAATACTCTGCCTCCCCTTCCATCAGGGACTTTAAAATCTGCCTCCTTGACCATGTGTTGAATGTGTCCTTACTGATCAGCAAGATTGGGGGTGGGATGGGGGAGGGGGAGAAGGGTGGGGGAGGGAGGGGGAGAGGGATGGGGAGCGGGGGTGGGATGGGGAGGGGGGGTGGGGAGGTGGAGGGGGAGAAGGGGGGGGGATGGGAGGGATGGGGAGAAGGGGTGGGATGGGGAGGGGGGGTGGGGAGGTGGAGGGGGAGAAGGGTGGGGGAGGGGGGTGAGAGGGATGGGGAGAGGGGTGAGAAGGGGGAGGGGAGAGATGGGGAGAAGGGTGGAGGGGGGAGAAGGGTGGGGGAGAGGGGGGGTGAGAAGGAGGGGGAGAAGGAGGGGAGAAGGGGTGGGGAGGGGGAGAAGGGGTGGGGAGGGGGGTTGAGAGGGAAGGGAGGGGTGGGGAGGGGGAGGGCGAGGGGGGAGGGGAGGGAGGGGGAGAAGGGTGGGGGAGGAGGGGTGAGAGGGATGGGGAGGGGTGGGGAGGGGGAGGGGGGGGAGAAGGGGGGGGGGAGAGGGGGGGTGAGAAGGAGGGGGAGAAGGAGGGGGAGAAGGGGTGGGGATGGGGAGAAGGGGTGGGGAGGGGGAGAAGGGGTGGGGGAGGGGGGAGAGGGAGGAAGGCATGGGGGGAGGAGGGGTTTCTGGAGTAACTGATGTAAATAGATTATAAATGGAAATCAATGTAACTGAAACTTACCTGAAAAACGTTAATATTAGCCATGATATAGATAGAGATTGGCTGCCCAGCAGATGTTTTTAATATTAGTTTTTAGTTTTAGAGATACAGCATGGAAACAGGATCTTTGGCCCCCTAAGTTCATGCTGACCATTGATCACCCGTTCACACTAAGTTCTATGTTACCTCACTTTTGCATCCACTTCCTGCACACTAGGGGCAATTTGCAGAGGGCAATTAACTTTCAAACCCGCACGTCTTTGGGATGTGGGAGGAATCCGGAACACCTGATAGAAACCCATGTGGTTACAGGGAGAACGTGCAAACTCCATACAGAGAGCACCCAAAGTCAGGATCGAACCTGGTTCTCCGGTGCTGTGAGGCAGCAGCACTACCAGCTGCGCCATTGTGCTGCCCGTAAAGCTGGGAACTGCTGTAATATTTCAGCTGTGAATTTGGAATGCTACATGAAAGTACTAGGATTTGACAAGCATATTTACCTGGGATCTGGCAGATCGATGACGGTGTGATAAATAGTCCCGGCAGCAGGGCCAGTGTTCATTGGAGCACTGTGTATTTTCTCCAGTCGCGCAGGATGGTCTGGTTTCAAGGTCCTGGCCTGAGCCTCCTCCAGGGATAAAAGCTTCATGGACGGTGATACAATCGGAAGTGACTTGCATTTAGCAACAGGATTGTGTGCTGTGGGGTAAATTATTTCAAACAGTGTGCTGATTGTTACCAAGATGCTACTTTACTTATTGTCTATTCCTGCACTTCAGCTGGACCCAGTGCAACTGTAGTTTAGCTTAGAGATACAGCACAGAAACAGGCCCTTCGGCCCACTGGGTCCGTGCCAACCAGCGATCCCCGTATATTAACACTATCCTACACACACTAAGGACAATTTTTACAATTTTTACATTTTACCAAGCCAATTTACCTACATACCCGTACGTCTTTGGAGTGTGGGAGGAAACCGAAGATTTTGGATAAAAGCCACGGGGAGAACGTGCAAACTCCGTACAGACAGCACCAGTAGTCGGGATCGAACCCGGGTTTCCGGCGCTGCAAGAGCTGTAAGGCGGCAACTCTGCCGCTGTGCCACCGTGCCGCCCGTAGAGACCGAAGAATTATTCCGCACACCAGTGAAGACTCATGAGGGTGCAAAGGAATTCAAACAGAAGCCTGATCTATATGTGGTCGGGTACTTGTTGCATGGTTCTCAAAGAGAGCTATGCTTTCCATCTGTCTGTGCCACACATCCAGTCATGCAGAGCGATATAATGCCCAGTTGGACTATAGAAGACCAAACCTCCTCGCAAATGTGCGACCTGCATCTGGCAGAACCGCTCATGCAGAATAGGCGAGGCAGGTGAGATCTACTTTAGTGCCACTGAGAGCATTTTCCTGACCAGGTCCTGAATGTGTTGCATGGAATCTTTTCCAGCAGGTTTACGCCACTGCCCCACCTCACCCGAACCAGCCTTCAATCTCACTGAGTGCCATTGTGAAGACTCACCCCACCGTATTCTCTAAACCTAACCCTTCTCCAAGCAGTCCACTCCCTCCACAGCTAACGGTAGCTCGGCACACATTCTCCATTCTCCGCACACTATTCCTCACCAACCTCTGATCTCCCTCCTCATCCTCGGACTCTTCACCATATTCCTCTCTGCTTCTCAAACATGACAGAACCTATGCATTCTGTGTTTCCCACTAAAACTACCCACTCCCACCCCACGCTACCCTCCACTCCCAACTCCAAACCCCCCATTCCCTCCCTCCCTCACTCATATTCCTAAAGGTTGATGAGTCATGGTAAGCAGCAGGTTTACCCTACCTACGCAAAGGCACTTGTAACCAGTTAGAATATTTTGCAATATAACAGAAATCACTGTATTTCATAAATACACGCAGGAAATGCTGAGTTACTCCAGCATTTTGTATCTATCGTCAGTTCCTTCCTACACACTTGTTCCGCATGGGTTTGGGCTGAAAGGCCCAGTATCACAACAGACGTCACATTGAGACACGGTGCAGCTGGGACCGGGATCGGGGCCGGAGACTGCGTGTAGACTATAGTCCTCACTGTTGCCGCTTCAGTCCTACCTTCAACGACTTGCTTGATCTGTGTGGCGTTGCTGTTGAACAGCTGATTGACGTGATTCAGGATGAACTCAATAACAATGGACTGAACTCGCACCTCCAGAAATGCAGCGTCATTGTTATATCCAGAGCTTTCTATTTCTTTTGACCTGTGAATAAATACACCGTTGGTCAGATTAAAGAGTTGGTGTTTCTAATGCATTTTGGAAAGAACATAAATCCAGTAATAATCTGCTCTCACTTTTCTTCATTTGAATCTGTTTTGGAATTGCATTTCTGATCTGATTCTCACACTTCCAGAGAAGATTATTTTTAATGATTAGTTTGATTGATAGTGAATCTGGGCCATGCTCTGATATATCCTGCTGCAGTTTACATGCGCAGGTGTGTGGATATAGGTGTTACTATGCTTTCCCTACCTTTTCCAATGGCTTAAGTTGCATAGTGCAGCAGGAGACTTTTTGCGCACAGATGTTTGACGTGTGTTTTCAGGCAATATTAGCCATAACAATTCATGCTCTATTTGCACTTCCTGGCAACATCCTCGTACATCTTCTCTACACCCTTTCCAGCTGAACACCATTTCTCCCATAGCCGGGTGACCAAAACTGAACACAATATTCCAAATGTGGCCTCACGAATGTCTTGTACAATCGCAACATAACATTCCAACTTCTGTCCGCACAACTTTGACTGATGAAGGTCAATGTGCCGAAAGCCTTCTTGACCACCCTACCTACCTGAGACGCCACTTTCAAGGAACTATGTACCTGCACTACTTGATCCCTATGCTCTCCAACCCTCCCCAGAGCCCTGCCATTCACTTTATATGTCCTGCCCATGTTAGACTTCCCAAAATGCAACACCTCGCACTTATCTGTATTAAACTCCATTAACCATTCCTCAGCCCACTTGCTGCAGTTTTCGATAACCATCTTCACTATCTACGATGCCACCCACTTTAGTGTCAACTGCAACCTTGCTAATCATGCCTTGAATATTCTCAAGCAAAGCTACAAACAGCAAAGGCCCCAGCATGGATCCCTTACGCACACCACTAGTCCTAGGCCTCTAGTCCGAAAAACAACCTTCCACCGTCACCCTCTGCTTCCTTCATGAAGTCAATTCTCCATACAGTTGGCTAGCTCTCCCTGGATCCCATGCGATCCAACCTTCCAGAGCAGCCTACCATGTGGAACCTTATCAAATGCCTGGCAGGTCCATATAGACAATGCCTATGGCTCTGTCCTCATAAACCTTTACAGTTATTTCTTTAAAAAACTCAATCAAATTTGTGAGACATGATCTCCCACATTCAAAACCAGGCTGACTATCCTGTCTATCCAACTGCAGATATATCTTATCCCTCAGAATATTCACCAGTAACTTGCCTACCACAGATACAAGGCTCACTGGTCTATAGTTCATGGGATTTTCCTTGCATCCCTTCTTAAATAGAGGCCCAGCAGAGACACACCTGAAGGTGCAAGAGTTTGTGCAAAACAGAGGTCATGTCATAGAAGTTATACATTCACACAGCATAGAAAAAGGCCATTCGACCCAACTCGTCAATGCCAATTGAGTTTCCAGTTCCATTTCTCCCATGTTTGACCCTAATCCTCGGAATCTTTCCTGTCCTGGTACCTAAGCAAATGTCTTTTAAATGTTATTGTAACTGCCTCAACCACTTCCTCTGGTGTCTAGGTAGAGCAGTCAAAAGTGAAACAGCACGGAAACATGCCCTGCGGCCCAACTGGCCCACGACGACCAAGATGCTCCATCTAAGCCAGTCCCAAATCCTCCTAAAGTTTTCCTATCCATGTATCTGCCTATGTAAGTGCTGTTATAGTACCCGCTTCAACTACCTCCTCTGGCAGCTCGTTCCATACACCCACCACCCTGTGTGCAAGTTCCTGGTTGAAGCCTCTAGCATTACCGATGAAGATTAAAGAAGGTGGAGTGATACAACACAATGCAGTCAGCAGGGCAGAAGAGCACTTGGGCCCCTGGATGGGTGGGTTCTCTGTTCACCACAGCTGTTGCTGCTCATTGAGTGTGGATCAAATTTTCCCATGTGGTGTTTGACGAGCCACATGCAAGGTTTTGCTACTGACCCTCGCTGCCTGAGTGGGGTCCTGGGACAGCGAAGATTTGAGTTAGTGTATTTTCAGACCACACGTTAGTTGTTCCTGTTTATAAACATTGTCAAAGCACTGGCCTAACCATTTACTCTAAAATGTAGAATCAACAAGAACTTGAATTAGTCCCTTTGGACAGGTTTGGATTTTTAAGCCAGTGAAACACTTCTGTAGGGAGCTTGGCTGCTGGAAATGGTCTCTTTTTCATGTTTGCTTTGGACTAATGAATGGTAAATTTCAACGTTATACAACAATGCTCTCTGTAAGTGTGCGATGGCTTTTCCAGTTCAGAATTTCAGACTATTTATATTCAACAGTGAGTGGGAGCAAAGCAGCACAAGGAATTAATGTTGGTAATTTGATTCTCGATAATGGGGAGAACAAATGTACTTTGGGTGAACACTACAAAGCACATTCCCATTCAGACCACCGGTGTGAGCCTCAGCTTCTTATTACTCACCAAATTACTTTCCTGCCCGACTCCCACTCTGAAGTCGCTGCCTTTTGACCCAACATGGTACCAATGTAAACTTGAGGAACAACTCATTTTCAGAGCTGCAGACTCAACATTTGAATCCAACAATTTCAGATCTGAATCTCTGCTTTATTGGAAATAATTCTGCTGCTGCTGTTTACACCTCCTCTAGCTCCATATAATAATAATAATAATAACTTTATTTATAAAGCACTTTAAACAACCGCAGTTGCCACAAAGTGCTGTACATGAGAACTCATGGACAAAAAGTTATTACAAACCATTAAAAACCGTAAAACTATGGACTAAAAAACAGTAAAAATTAAAAGACATTAAAAGCACTAAGAACAGGAGCAATGTCTCAGCCAGTGTCGAAAGCCAGAGAATAAAATTGAGTTTTTAGGGAGGATTTGAAGATGGACAGTGAGGGGGTCTGTCCGATGTGCAACGGCAAGGTGTTCCAGAGTGCTGGAGCAGCAACAGAAAAGGCTCTATCCCCTCTGAGCTTACTCCAGAGAAGTTTGACAAACTATGCCTTGAACTCCTCAATGTGGGTGTAGACTCAAAACTGGTCCTAAAAGGGATCATTTTACTGATAGTAGACAATCAGTCTAGTACCTTAGACCTTGGTACCTCAAGGAGCAGCTGATCAGCTGACCTGAGGCACCGGGCAGGAGCATATGAAAGCAGAAAATAAGGGAAGGCTGTTACTAGTAGGCTTCAGCTAGGATCTTGCAGGTAGGGCTGCTCTTCCTAAACTCCAGAGCAGGTATAATAGTGGCAAGAGCTTACTAGGTTTGGAGTTTACCAAATGTGTTCAGGAACATTTCCTTGGGCAATATGTAGAGGGCCCTACAAGGGAGACAGCAAAGCTTGATCTACTCTTAAGGGGCTGTCCCACTGCGGTGACGTAATTGGTGAGTTTAGAAGAGTTTAGGAGAGTTTGAAAAAAGTGTCACGTTGAAGACCTCCTTCGACCTCCTTCGACTATGTTGAAGACTAGCTTCGACTGGCTTCGGGAAAATTGGACACTGAATAGTGGAGAGTGAAGACAACCTTCTTCGATTTCCTTCGACTTCCCTTCGACCTCCCTTCGACTATGTTGAAGACTATCTACGACTACCTTCGATTACCTTCGACTACCCTCGATTACCTACGGATAACATGCTGACCTACTACGACCTACTTCGACTAAACCTACGAATAAAAAAAGTATAGATTGTTTCCATGGCGACCTTTTTTTACCAGCGGGCATTTTTCAACATGTTGAAAAATACGCCGCAACTAGCTGAGGCCTCGAGTACGCGGAGACTACTCTTGAGCATGAAGGAGAGTTACAAAGACCTCCTAAGACCTCGAGTCGGCCATGCTGCGAGTATAAGTCGAGGGCAAACTCTTCTAAACTCGCGGATTAAGTCGCCGCAGTGGGACAGGCCCTTTAGGAAATTGGGAAGGGCAAGTGACTGAAGTGTCAGTGGCAGAGTCTTTTGTGACCAGCGACCAGAGTTCTATTAGCTTTACGATAGTTAAGGATAATGACGGGAAGGACCCACGAGTTAAAATTCTAACTTGAGACAAGGCCAACTTTGATGGTATTGGACAGAAACTTGCTCAAGTTGATTGGAGTAGATTGTTGGCAGGGAAAGATGCGTCTGGAAAGTGGGATGCTTTGAAAAGTGTGGATGACCGGAGTTCAGGGCACGCATGTTCCTGTTAGAGTGAGGGCCAAGGCAACTGGGAGTAAGGAAGCCTGGATGATGAGAGAAATTGAGCAACAAGGAAGGAGGCATGGGTCAGATATAGGCAGCTGGGATCAAGTGTATTAGTCTGAAGTCTGAAGAAGGGTCTCGACCTGAAACGTCACCTATTCCTTCTATACAGAGATGCTGCCTGTCCTGCTGAGTTACTCCAGTAACAGGGCCTCCCACAAAGTGATGGGACCATATGGTGGGGAGATCGACAGGGCAGACAATGTCCTGCAATCAGAACTATTGAACAACAAACGGCAACTAGTTATGTCACAAACTCCTTGGCTTAACCTACTGGCACGGTGATTGATTCAAAATGTCACTTTTTTTTTACATCTGTTGACACTCAACCACATAATAATATGTTAGCTCAGGAGAAACAGAATGGTCAATGAGGGAATGTTAAGGAGTGAGCAGAGAAAAGTTTCAAAGGATGGAATTCAGTGTTTATGGCCTAGATAGCTGAAAGCTTTTCCATCATTGTGTATGAAATGGGGATATAAAGGGTTGGAGTGCTAGAGAAATTGTTCAATTGAGCCAGGGACAGATATGAGGAGACATTAATGAAAATGTTGACTCTGGGGAGCGCAGGTCAGAGAGCCAGTGCAGGACAGGGGCGATGGGTGCACAAGTATTGGTGTGAGCTACGAATTAGACAGCAGAAGTTAGGATAAGTTCAAATTCACAGAGTAGGAGCCTCTTAAACCACTATTTCTACACTGATAATCATTCAAAGAATCAAAGAATGTCAAAAAAATCTAAAAAAATCTCAAAGAGTGTTTCGCTTGGGCAGCTTACAATCCAGCGGTATGGATATTGATTTCCCTAAATCCAAGTAACCCTTGCATCCGCTCTCTCTCCGTCCCCCACCCTAGTCGCTGCACTAGTTTCATTGTCATCCTGGTGAGTTTCATTGTCTGTTTAACTTGTTTCCACCTAGCCAACAGCTAACAATAGACCACTTCCTTGATCATCATTACTTCTTTGCATATCTTTCATTCATTTTTCTATATCTCTCTACATCATCGTCTATATCTCTCATTTCTCTTTCTCCTAACTCTCAGTCGGAAGAAGTTTCCCGACCCGAAACGTCACCTATTCTTTTTCTCTAGAGATGCTGGCTGACCCTCTGAGTTACTCAAGCTTTCCGTGTCTATCTTTGGTTTAAACCAGCACCTGCAGTTCCTTCCTACACACTCAAAGGATGTTTCTCTCTCCACAGTTGCAAGCTGATGTGCTGAATGCCTTTGGAGTTTTCTGGTTCTACTCCAAATTCCCAGCATCATCAGTCTGTTGCCTCTTGGTATAAAATGATATTTCCATCCACTATGTAGCCACTCCTGTACAACGAAACACATGTTTGTAAATAAGAATGAGTTAACTTTAGTAGCCTACCTCAGGAGATTGGGAGCCCATACAAGGGCTAGGTTCCTGGAGTGCATGTTTGTCTTGTTGCTAAACGAGGCTATTTGTGTTAAATGTTTGCTCAGGTATTCCAAAGTTCTGTGGGAGGAAAAAGACAGGGAGAAATTTATGAACAAGTTTACCGGCATCTTATTGAAAAAAGGATGATGTTTGATTAATACTAAAATGCTAAAAGTTGTAATGAAATATCTGAATGAACCGATCCACAAATACAGGAAACATCAATAGAAAATCTCCGCAACCCATATATTATGTGCAACATTTTCATTCATTCATAGAGTATGGAGTTTGCTGATATTGGTGGATGTGGAGTCACATGGAGCTCAGAAGTAAAGACAGCAGATTTATTTTTCTGAAGGCAATTTGTGACCTTAATGTGGTATTATGGTATTCCGATACTTTTATTGTTACCTTTACTGAGAGTCGAATTTTTTTCTTTAGTAATTCCATAGTTATTTGATTATTTAACTTGATATTTCTGTAATTCTGTAGGGGGCGCTCCTCTGTGTGCAGCCATGTCAGCAGCGCGTCAGTTTTTCCAGTTTTAGTATGTTTTAAAGTATGTTTTTGATGTTTCTCAGTGTGTTTTGTGTGGGGGGTGGTGTGGGGGGGGTAAGGGGGAAACCGCTTCGGTCGCCTCCTCCATGGAGAGGCGACTTTTTCCAGGTCGCCTCCCCCGTGGCCTAACATCAAGGATCGACGCGGCCTTTCCTGGAGACACGCCCGGGGCTTCAGCGGCGGGCGCAGCGTGGACTCTCGTTGTGGAGCGGGTGAGCCCTCGCTGGAGGGGAGCGCTCCGTTTCGCTGGCCCGGGGCAGCCGGCAGCCTGAAGTCGCGGTCTGCAGAGCTCCAGCTGGTGCGGTGTCTACAGCCCGGGATCCCTCGTGGGGGACCCGGGGGAAGAAGAGGCCATCACTGCCGGACCGCGGCCAACTTCTACCGCGGGGCCGGCATGGACTTACCATCACCCCTGGAGGGGAGCTTCGACCGCCGGCCCTGCAGGCTACGGTGCTTCTGGCTGCAGCGGGGACTTTAAATCTCGATCGCCGGCCTGCGGCCTACAACAATCTAAAGCCGCGGTCTCCGGTGAGGAAGAGCCGACCCTGGACTGACTGGACTCTGGTCCTGTACACGGGGGGGAAATGGAGGAGGACTGGCCAAATTTTTGTGCCTTCCACCACAGTGATGAATGCTGTGGTGGATGTTTGTGTTACAGTTTTATTGTGTGTTCTTTATTATTGTACTGCTGCTGACAACCCAAATTTCCACCAACCCTGGTTGTGTGGCAAATAAATTATATCTATCTATATCTATATTCCTCCGTTGCCACGATGGGATTCGAACTCGTGTCTTTGATCAACAACCCAGCCCTCTCTGGCTGTCAGGCTAAACGCTTGATCATGAATGCCACATTTCAACGTTATACAACAATGCTCTCTGTAAGTGTGCGATGGCTTTTCCAGTTCAGAATTTCAGACTATTTATATTCAACAGTGAGTGGGAGCAAAGCAGCACAAGGAATTAATGTTGGTAATTTGATTCTCGATAATGGGGAGAACAAATGTACTTTGGGTGAACACTACAAAGCACATTCCCATTCAGACCACCGGTGTGAGCCTCAGCTTCTTATTACTCACCAAATTACTTTCCTGCCCGACTCCCACTCTGAAGTCGCTGCCTTTTGACCCAACATGGTACCAATGTAAACTTGAGGAACAACTCATTTTCAGAGCTGCAGACTCAACATTTGAATCCAACAATTTCAGATCCGAATCTCTGCTTTATTGGAAATAATTCTGCTGCTGCTGTTTACACCTCCTCTAGCTCCATATGAAAGCAGAAAATAAGGGAAGGCTGTTACTAGTAGGCTACTTCAGACTGGACTCTGGTCCTGTACACGGGGGGGAAATGGAGGAGGACTGGCCAAATTTTTGTGCCTTCCACCACAGTGATGAATGCTGTGGTGGATGTTTGTGTTACAGTTTTATTGTGTGTTCTTTATTATTGTACTGCTGCTGACAACCCAAATTTCCACCAACCCTGGTTGTGTGGCAAATAAATTATATCTATCTATATCTATATTCCTCCGTTGCCACGATGGGATTCGAACTCGTGTCTTTGATCAACAACCCAGCCCTCTCTGGCTGTCAGGCTAAACGCTTGATCATGAATGCCACAGATGCTACCAGTGTAACACCACAAACACTGCAAGACCTCAGCAGAACAAAGCCAGATATAACCCATTCCTTCTCTCCAGAGATGCTGCCTGCCCCCCTGTGTTACTCCAGCATTTTGTCTCTATCTTCCGTTTAAATCAGCATTTGCAATTTCTTCCTGCACAAAGCCAGATATAACCATGGTTCAAACTCTCTCCTGTTGATATCGAATCCTGAGTGTCCAATGCATCATTGAGAAGAGGGCTGGAAAAATCCTCCCTTAGCATACGTTCCAACATAGAAAATATGCACGATTGACAAATCTTTCAAAGCTCCATGATATTCGGGGGTCAAAAGGACACTAATAAGTGGGAAAAGCATTTTGAGAAGAGGATGTCATTATTATTTTTCCAACTTTTTATTGCATTTTCTCCTGTGCTTCCAATTGGGATTGTTTCATCGCACAGACGTTTTTTAGTTGAGAGTTTCCTTGCGTGCTAGTTGCCTGAAAAGTTCTTAGTGCAGTAAAAAGCACATTGGGCTTGGGTTTGACCGATCACCCACAGAGCCCCGCGGTGATTTACAGAGTGTGACTGTCGGCTGGTTTTATTACCTGTAATGTGGGGGAGGTAGCTCTTTGATGACATTTTGGATCCTCGCCAGCTGCTCCTCCTCAGACTGAGCAGCAACAGCCTCCTGAAGGTGAAAACAACAGGACTTGGTGAAGTGGAACAGCACAACCCTAGTCTGGCCATTTACAGTGGTGAAACGGAACTGCTTGTTAGATGAAGAATGTTAATCAAAACACACAACTAGTCTGTCTCAGTAAATCAGTCCCTTTGTGAGATTGTCGACATCCATTGCAGAAGGGTCTCGACCCGGAACGTCACCTATTCCTTCCCTCCAGAGACAATGCCTGTCCCGCTGAGTTGCTCCAGCATTTTGTGTCTCTCTTCGGTGTAAACCAGCATCTGCAGTTGCTTCTTATACAAACTTTGTTCTATCATCATTGCTGTTAAACCAGTTCCATTTGGTTTCAGAACTTCATGTTATTGCAAAGTAAAAAAAATATTATAATGAAAATTACAAACCAGACCACTAGCGATCAAGCAAAAGATTTAATCAACAATGAAACATAGAAACATAGATGCCATTTGATAAATATTTATTCATGGTCCAGTTCTTTGAATTGCAAAGCTACTCAGTGACAGGGATAAAGCATAATGTTTAAGTGTAACAAGGGGTGGCACGGTGGCGCAGCGGTAGAGTTGCTGCCTTACAGCGCTTGCAGCGCCGGAGACCCGGGTTCGATCCCGACTACGGGTGCTGTCTGTACGGAGTTTGTACGTTGTTCCCGTGACCGTGTGGGTTTTCTCTGAGATCATCGGTTTCCTCCCACCAAAGACATACTGGTTTGTAGGTTAATTGCCTTGGTATAAATGTAAATTGTCCCTAGTGTGTGTAGGATAGTGTTAGTGTGCGCCAAAGGGCCTGTTTCTGTGCTGCATCGCTAAGGTAAAGTAAAAGTACATTTATCCAGGTATGTGTTTACTGATGGGCAAGGTGAGGAAAACTAGTGGGGCCCTGCGATCCTGCCCTGCCATCCCCACTCATCATCCACTCATCTCCCTTTCAGAAGCTTGAGCCAAATGGAAGTCTCAAAGCTTCATGTCTTGGCTGTGTATCAGGGGGACATGGAGCTAGAATGTATAGATAGAATTGAGGGAGAGATCAATCAACCACAGCAGCACAGTAGCTGATTGGCCTTCGCTTACTTCTAAGTTTGCACTTGTGAACATTACGTGAACTGTGAGTATGTTTGGAAAAATTCTAACAGTGCAAATATTTGTGTGTGAGCACATCTCTCTTTCTATACATGCACGTGCGCATGCCTTTGGACATGCACTTCATATATACATTCTTGCATTACATTTGAGTCATGCATCACATTTCATTCTATACATTCATGCCTTTGGAGATGCACTTCTATACATGCACGTGCTCATGCCTGGGGACATGCGCTTTATTTGTACAGATGAATGTATGTCTGAGAGTTCATGAAGCTTACATTTATGTGTATTCATAGACTTAAAGAAAATATACAGCACAAAGCAAGGTAATTTGGCTTAGTGTGTCTCCGCGGGTTGAACAAGAGCTCTCCTAGCTAATCTCACTTCCCAGCATTTGGGTCATAACTTTGCAGTTATAATTCTTCAGGTAGACACAAAAAGCTGGAGTAAATCAACGGGCCAGGCAGCATCTCTGGAGAAAATTAATCGGTGATGTTTTGGGTCGAGACCCTTCTTCACACCTGATCCGAAACGTCACCTCTACCTTTTCTCCAGAGATGGTGTCTGACCTGCTGAGTTGCTCCAGCTTTTTGTGTCTAGCCAGTTTGAACCAGCATCTGTAGTTCCTTCCTACACGTTACAATTCTTCACATACACGCATGCAGGTTACTGCTTAAATGTGTCTCGAGCTTCTGCCTCAACAGTGCTTTCGAACCGCACTTACAATGGTGCAGCGGTAGAGTTGCTGCCTAATGCCCCTGTCCCACTTAGGAAACCTGAACGGAGACCTCTGGAGACTTTGCGCCCCACCCAAGGTTTCCGTGCGGTTCCCGGAGGTTGCAGGTGGTTGCTGGAGGTTGCAGGTAGTGGAAGCAGGTAGGGAGACTGACAAAAACCTCCGGGAACCTCCGGGAACCGCACGGAAACCTTGGGTGGGGCACAAAGTCTCCAGAGGTTTCCGTTCAGGTTTCCCAAGTGGGACAGGGGCATTACTGCGCTGACAGGGCCAGGGACCTGGGTTCGATCCTGGCTACGGGTGCTGTCTGTACGGAGTTTGTACATTCTCCTCGTTACCTGTGGGGGGTTTTTCCGAGAACTTCAGTTTCCTCCCACACTCCAAAGACGTACAGGTTTGTAGGTTAATTGGCTTGGTATAAATGTAAAATTGTGCCTAGTGTAGGGTAGTGTTAATGAGCGGGGATCGCTGGTCGGTTCGGACTCGTTGGGCCGTAGGGCCTGCTTCCGCGCTGGATCTCTAAACTAAACAATGTTCCATAACCTTACCAACAACTGGATGAAAAGCTTTTTTCTTATTCCCCCCCCCCCCCACCCTAATTCTTTAATCAAATACAATAATTCTATACATCCTATTTTTGTCTCTTCTGCTTGGAAAATAAATTCTCCCTCTAAAATAAATCAGGTCCCTCATAATTATAGAGCCCTAAGCCTCCTCTGTTTCAAAGAAAGAAAGAAAGACCATTGACTTCTCTAACTTCTGATAGCCCTTGCTTTCTCTCTCCATCCCCTTCCCCTTCCCTGTTCTCCCACTAGTCTTATTGTCTCCGACTACATTCCATCTTTGTCCCACCCCCTCCCCTGACATCAGCCTGAAGAAGGGTCTCAACCCGAAATGTCGCCCATTCCTTCTCCCCAGAGATGCTGCCTCACCCGCTGAATTACTCCAGCATTTTGTGTCTAACTTCAAAGAAAGCAACCTTAAATCGTCCAATCTTTCCTCAGAGCTGGCAATATGTTAATAATGATTAATGATAAACCCTCCCCAATGTGGTTATAATTTTTCTGTAGTCACCTTGTCCTCTTTCTCAGCCTGGGTAAGTAATTCCCTGTTCTTCCCCAGGCACACAGCATGCAACATCACAGCCTAAGGCTGTCATATGCTGTGAGAATGGAGCGGCTGGGCTTGTATACTTTGGAGTTTAGAAGGATGAGAGGGAATCTAATTGAAAATAATATGATTATTAAGGGGTTGGATGCTCTAGAGGCAGGAAACATGTTCCTGATGTTGGGGGAGTCCAGAACCAGGGGCCACAGTTTAAGAATAAGGGGTAAGCCATTTGGAACGGAGACGAGGAAACACTTTTTCACACAGAGAGTTGTGAGTCTGTGGAATTCTCTGCCTCAGAGGGCGGTGGAGGCCGGTTCTCTGGATACTTTAAAGAGAGAGCTAGATAGTGCTCTTAAAGATAGCAGAGTCAGGAGATATGGGGAGAAGGCAGGAACAGGGTACTGATTGGGGATGATCAGCCATGATCACATTGAATGGCGGTGCTGGCTCGAAGGGCCGAATGGCCTACTCCTGCACCTGTCGTCTATTGTCTATTGTCTAAACAAGTCAATGATAAAGCGAGAGGAGGGCATGAAATTTAAAAAAAAGTAAGGCTGCAGATGCTGGAATCTTGACCAAAACACGATGTGCTGGGGGAACTCGGTGGGTCAGACAGCTTCTTTGGAAAGAATGGACATTTCATGTCAGGACCCTTCTTCAGACTGATTGGACTAGTGGGGAGAAAGCTGGAAGAGAGAGGTGGAGCTGGGCAAAGTCTGCTGAATGATAGGTGAGTACAGGTGAGGGGGAGGGGGGGGGGGGCTTGATAATCAGATGGGTGGAGTACATGACAGAGGCTAGAGGTGAAAACGAGGCATACGGGTGTCAGATGTAAAGCCAGAGGGAGGGATGTAGGTGGATGGAGACATGGGGAAGGAGAAATAAGATGGGTAGAAGGGTAAGGTGGGGAATGTAAGATGGGAGACAAGTGAATAAAGGAGGGCAAATGAGCAGGGTGAGCTGGGGTGGAGATGGTTGGAGAAATGTGTGCACATTGAGGTGGGGGGAGGGGCAAGGGAAAGAGACGGTGTTTGAAGGGGCATTACGTGAAATTGGAGAATTCAATGTTCAGACTGTTGGATAGACAAAGAAGGGTTCCGATCCAAAAAATCTGCTGTCTGACCCGCCGAGTTACTCCAGCATGATGTGTCTTATCTTCGGTATAAACCAGCACCTGCAGTTCCATCCTACTTAAGTTACCCCAGCTGAATATGAGGTGCTGTTCTTTCAGTTTGATGCGGGCTGGCTCTGGCAATAGAGGAGGCCACAGACAGAAAGGTCGATATTGGACTGGGAAGGGGAGTTAAAATGGTTCTCAGTCTGTAGATCCAGCTGGGCTTGGCGCAAGGAATGTCAGACTGTCCATAAATAGAGACGTATGTACCAACACTAGAGATAATGTATATAACACCAATCACACCCGATGCATAACTAATCATTCTTTTGTAAGGTCTACTTGCACAGGCCAGGTTTCGAGGACTATGGAATAGCAGATTTTATTGGCACCCTTTGTGGTGCGTTGAATCAAAGTTGTAAAATTCTGATCCAAGGCTATCACATTAGGTTTCAATATTATAATGCAACTGTACATGCAAATAGCCTGGCCTTGCTTGTTCAGCCTCAGATCTGGACACTTCATAAATCTGACACATAAAGGGGTCCTTCTGTTTTTGTTGATCCAGCATTTACCCTTGCGTGCACTTTCGGAGAGCTGTGTTCATTTTCCAGTCTCTAATGGGACCATGAGCAAGCCAATTGGACATGGATTACTCACAGTTCCAAAGTGAAAGTAAAAACCTTTCCTTTGCAATAAGTAGCTGTTGAGAGCTCAAGTCAAGTCAAGTTTATTCGTCACATACACATACGGGATGTGCAGTGAAATGAAAAGTGGCAATGCTCACGGACTTTGTGCAAAAAGACAAACAAACAAACAACCAAACAGAATCACATATTCTTTACATATTAAATATTGTGGGCGGAGGAAAAAACCCAGCAATTTAAAAAAAAAAGCAGTAGTGGCCATGAGACATAAATCTTTCATATTTGCCAAGATCTCCAGCATCTTACACTCAGCACCATGTGAACCTCAATGTATCTGAGCTTCAGCAATGGAAGGGAGATGGACTTTAATGAGTTCATGACTGCTATTAATGGTTGAGCTCAGGTGCTGGCCCCTCATTCCTCAGGGAGACTTCCTCTGCACACCAGGAGTTTGACTTCCTTGCTGAGACTGTGTGCCTACTCTCCAATGCACAAAAATGCAAAACCGAGTGCGGCATCCAGCCTGAAGTCAGGCTGATTGCAGCTCAGATTTCGCTGGGCAGCAAAAGCCAATGTAAACAATAGCTGAAGAAGGGTTTCGGCCCGAAACGTTGCCTATTTCCTTCGCTCCATAGATGCTGCTGCACCCGCTGAGTTTCTCCAGCATTTTTGTGTACCTCTGTAAACAATAGCAAGTTCTGTAAGATGGTGATCGCTTATTGCAAACCTTCTCTCCCAGGTGCAAGTGACTAATGTCAGGATCATTTGTAGTCCCTCCTTCTCCCCACAGACAAAATACCCTGTCAGTACACACAACCTGGGGTTGCATAAGAAGAAGAGTGAAGTAGGGTCTCGACCCAAAACATCACACAGTCCTTCTGTCCCGCTGAGTTACTCCAGCATTTTGTGTCTATCTTTGGTGTAAACTAGCATCTGGAGTTTAGTTTAGTTTAGTTTAGAGAAACAGGCCCTTCGGCCCACTAAGTCCGCACAGACCAGTGATCCTCACACACTAACATACACACACTAGGGACAATTTACACTTATACCAAACCAATTAGCCTATAAACCTGTAGTCTTTGGAGTGTGGAAAGAAACTGAAGATCTCGGAGAAAAGCCATGCGGTCACGGGGAGAACGTACAAACTCCACACAGACAAGCACCCGTAATTAGGATCGAACCCGGGTCTCCGGCGCTGCAAGGCAGCAACTATACCGCTGCGCCACCGTGCCCGCCCTTTTTACACAGGGTGAAGTTTGGTTTAGTTTAGTTTATTGTCACGTGTACCGAGGTACGGTGAAGGCCTGGTGGGCAGGGGTCACAATTGTAACTTGACACAAACCTTCATCCTCACCCGAGGAGGAGAAAGGAGCAAACTTCAGAGATAGAAGAGAAAGCGTACTCACTGTGAATTTTTTGTAGAGTTCATATGTGAGGAGAGGATTGGGTAGCTCTCGGAAATAGAGCTTGCAGAGAGATCCCACACAGTGGATATCTTGCAGATACACTTCCTTCGTCAAGTCAGGCTGCTGCTCTGAGCCAAACTCCTGCCTGCAACACCGGTAACAAGAGGGTGTGATGGTGAGATCGTGAGATGGACCAGACATTCACAGTGAAAATGTGGAAAATCAGTTTTCCTCACAACACGATTCAAATCAGACAGAAACCCAACATGCTGGAGTAACTCTGCGGGACAGGCAGCATCACTGGATCGAGGGAATGGGTGACGTTTCGGGTCAAGACCATTCTTCAGACTCGACCCGAAACGTCACCCATTCCTTCTCTCCAGAGATGCTGCCTATCCTGCTGAGTTACTCCAGCTTTTTGTGTCTATCTTCAGTTTAAACCAGCATCTGCTGTTCCTCCCCACACAATCACACAAAGTAGGTCTCTTCGCTTCTTGAAGGCAGAATAGGCCTCTTTGATAGAATGCTGCTGGCAAAGGTACGTTTGTATATTCTGGGACCCCCTATAATGTATACAGAGGGGACAAATTAGTTATATCATGAAGTGTCAGCTCCGTATTATTTTTATGAATGTTTGCACAGGCACTAGTGAATGTTTGTAAAATGCTTCAAGATTTACCATAATATTACTTGCTAATATCTCAGTGTGGATTCTCTTTGGCTCCATCATTAATTTTCTTTCAATACAGTAGTCTCTGATTCTATCAATAACTGAAGGGGATCTACTTTAGGGCTGCACAGTAGCGCAGCGGTACATAGAAACATAGAAAATAGGTGCAGGAGTAGGCCATCCGGCCCTTCGAGCCTGCACCGCCATTCAATATGATCATGGCTGATCATCCAACTCAGTATCCTGTACCTGCCTTCTCTCCATATCCCCTGATCCCTTTAGCCACAAGGGCCACATCTAACTGCTAAGACGGCATTGGTGCAATAGCTTATATATATTTTAGGCTAATATGCAATTTTTTAATGTATCTTTGTAATTCTTTGTACTGTTTGATGTGTTATATGGACCTGTGTCTGAAATAAAGCTTTAATAATAATAATAATAACTCCCTCTTAAATTTAACTAACTCCCTCTTAAATATAGCTACTGCCTAACAGCGCCAGAGACCCGGGTTAGATCGTGACTACGGGTGCTTGTCTGTACGGAGTTTGTACGTTCTCCCCGTGACTTGCGTGGGTTTTCTTCAAGATCTTCGGTCTTCTCCCACACTCCAAAGACGTACAGGTTTGTAGGTTAATTGGCTTGGTGTAAATGTAAATTGTCCCTAGTGTGTGTAGAATAGTGTTAGTGTGCGGGGATCGCTGGTCGGGGCGGATTCGATGGGCCGATGGGCGTGTTTCCTCACTGTATCTCTAAACTAAACTATTGAAAGGAGGCATCGGACTGTTGCAAATAGTTTGTGTTCTTGCTGTGCCTGGCACTGCATGATGGCCACTGCCTGAAAGAGCAGCCAGGCTAGAGGGTGGAATGTATAGATTACTGCTATCATTATTCCTGTGCAATAATGCAAACCAGTATCAGGCCAAGATAAATGGTTGATGGTCCCTGAAGAAGGATGGGAGGTTTGGACAGGTTTTGGAGGGGAACACTATTATACATGGCTACCCGTGATTCTGGTCTATAACAGGAGGCCAATCCGATAAAACCTGTTATAATCCAAAATGAAAGACATCTCATTAAGTCAAATATAAATTGTGGCGGTCATGGTGGTACCGCGGTAGAGTTGCTGCCTTACAGCGCTTGCAGCGCCGGAGTCCCGGGTTCGATCCTGACTACGGGTGCTGGCTGTACGGAGTTTGTACATTCTCCCCGTGACCTGCGTGGGTTTTCTTCGAGAACTTCGGTTTCCTCCCACACTCCAAAGACGTACAGGTATGTAGGTAAATTGGCTTGGTAAAATGTAAAAATTGTCCCTAGTGTGTGTAGGATAATGTTAATGTGTGGGGATCGCTGGTCGGTGTGGACCAGATGGGCCGAAGGGCCTGTTTCCACGCTGTATCTCTAAACTAAACTGAAATGAAGGCTGATGAAGCTTAAGCCAAGGTGTATCTGTGACATCAGAATCAATCTGAGCAGCCCGCGGAGGCTCAGGTAAACACTACAATAACTGGGGCCATAATAGATGGCAAACACCAAGAAGCACAGCGAAAAAAGTGACAAATGTTTAATGTACAACCGGGCCATTCTTTGGAAAGTGAACCAAAACGTCACCCACGTGACCAGATCTCATCACATAAAGTAATACATTAAAACATTATTGTAAGAGATTAATCTTATTCATTGCTATTTTCCTACCTACAGAACTATAATGCATGTCTGCTAAAGATATGAACATTCTAGCTTTTTTAAATTCACAGAGTTTGTAAGGTAAACTGAGTTATGTAAAAAATGCTTCCGTGTGAGGTCACACACGTGACGAGTCATATTTAACCTCTGTCCCTCAACAAACATTGTCAGCGTAACATATAAAAAATTCACTTGATAAACTTTGAAAAAAATATGAATCATATATACAGTACAAAACGATATACCTGTAATGCTTTCAGAATTAGAAGTGATGTATTCCACAAATTTTTATATTCTGTGGTCACACACGTGACTAAGGATGGCCCAACCTAAAAATAACCATTACCTTATTTGAGCTGCTGTTATCTCAGTTGCAGCTGCAATAACATGGGGATAACTATTTTCCCAGAACAACAAGGGCACCTAGGCTAAACTCTTATTTATCAACGACTGCTCCACCTTCAACACTATTATCCCATTTTAATTCATCTCCACACTCCTGGACCCAGGAATCAGCAACATTCCCTCCCCTCTCTCTACCACTGGATCCTCGACACACAGACCACAATCACCGAGGAGAGATGACAACATCTCCTCCATAGTAACTCTCAACATAGGTTCCATGCAAGAATGTGACCTCAATCCCCAACTATATTCCTCACACAGTCACAGCCCTGTAGCTGAATTTGGCTCAGAGAGCTCCACTGTGTTGGAGTGAATCACAAACAATGACGAGACAGTGTAAAGGAGGGAGATAGAATACTTGGTAACATGGTGTCAGGACAACAACCTCAATGCCAGCAAGACAAAGGAGCTAGTTATTGACTTCAGGAAGTGCGGCAAAAGCTCATGTTCCGATCAGCAATAATGGTGTGGATGTATAAATGGTTAAGAGTTTCTTGGTGTTAATATTACCAACAAACTGTCGTAGACCTACCATATTGATGTAACAGAGTGGAAGGCACATCAACGCCTCTTCATCGTTAAAAGACTGAGAAAATTTGGCATATCGCCTGTGACACGTATAAACTTCTACAGATGCACCATAGAAAAACATACAGTGGGATTCCACCACAGCCTGGTTTGGGAACAGCTCTGCTAAGATCGTATGATATTGGAGAGAGCTGTAAGTGTAGCCCAGTCCACCATACAGACCAGACTTCTCACCATTGAATCCATCTCTATCTACAATTCACGCTGCCTTGTAAAATCTGCCAACCTAATCAAAGACGTGTGCCACCCTGGTCATTCCTTCTCCCTGCTCCCGTTGGGCAAAAGGTACAGAACCTTGAAAGCGTGCTATACCAGAATCAGGCCCAGTTCCTTCTTTTCTGGTATCAGAGGCTGCTGAACTTCCAGAAGCTAGATGACTGTCTGATTCACTGCTACCCCATTATTGGACTTTGTGGAACTGTTGTGCTGTAATGCTGAGAATTATATTCTGCACTCTGTTACTTTAGCTTTGCTCTACCTAATGTACGCGTTTGACTTCACTGTATTTATGTAGAGTATGATCTGATCTGCTTGGATAGAGTGCAAAACAAAGCTTTTCACCACGCCTCAGTACACATGATAATAATAAACCTAAACCTAAACTAAGCCTGGAACTGATCCAATGCAGCCTGGGCTCACGCTTCTCTTTTTTCATTTCTCCTGGATAACTATAGAAACTTCCATCAAAATGTTCATTGAATGAGCAGCTCAGTGCTACGTCTGCCAATTGTTGACTGTGGACTATGGCGCTGCTTTGAGATTTCAATCAATGCATCCGATCATTGTTTTATACAACAGCAGCAATGCGAGTTCCCTTCATACATTTTAATGGATACTTTAACAATGTACTTTAACCCAACTAAATAAGGAGGAGACACAAAGAGAAGATGCTTGGTCAAAGTGGTTGATTTTGAGGCATGTCATCTGAAGGAGAAGGACCAACTAATGAGGTGAAGAGGTTTAGGGAGGAATTTCAGTGCAAAGGGCCCAGAATGGTTACTGACTGTGGAGTGCTGGGGACTGTCTAACTGGATTAAGCCACCAGAAGTGGTCTATATTGATTAAACATTCTAAATATTTTCAAATAAAAAATATGTTATTCTCTAGGGTGAAAATCTGGGACTGCCATTCTCAGGATGACAACACCAACCTCCAACATGGAACAGCCAATGAATTTACATTTGATTTATGTCACACAATGAGCACCTAGAAATGAGAAACATTACAAAATACAGTTTTTCCTGAGTTTAGAAAATAATTATCTGTTTCCTTTTCCTTTTCGACACCACAGTGGTGGGTGCCTGGAATGCGTTCAGGCTGGTGGGAGAGGTCATAAGGAATAGTAGAATTAGGCCATTCGGCCCATCAAGTCTACGCCATCCAATCATGGCTGATCTATCTCTTCCTCCCAACCCCATTCTCCTGCCTTCACCTCATAACCCCTGACACCTGTACCGCCCACTCCCCTGACATCAGTCTGAAGAAGGGTCTCGACCCAAATCGTTACCCATTCCTTCTCTCCAGAGATGCTGCCTGTCCCACTGTTACGCCAGCATTTTGTGTCTACCTTCGATTTAAACCAGCATCTGCAGTTCCTTCCTGTACAAATAATCTATCTATCTCTGCCTTAAAAATATCCACTGACTTGGCCTCCACAGCCTTCTGTGGTAAAGAATTCCACAGATTCACCACCCTCTGACTAAATACATTTCTCCTCATCTCCTTTCTAAAAGAACATCCTTTAATTCTGAGGCTATGACCTTTAGTCGCAGACTCTCCCACCAGTGGAAACATCCTCTCCACATCCACTCTATCCAAGCCTTTCACTCTTCTGTAGTTTCAATTAGGTCCCCCCTCAATCTTCTAAACTCCAGCTGCCCAGTGCCAACAAACGCTCACCATAGTTTAACCTACTCATTCCTGGGATCATTCGTGTAAACCTCCTCTGGACCCTCTCCAGAGCTAGCACATCCTTCCTCAGATATGGTGCCCAGAATTGCTCACAATATTCCAAATGTGGCCTGACCAGCACCTTATAGAGCCTCAACATTAATAATAATAATAATAATGGATGGGATTTATATAGCGCCTTTCTAATACTCAAGGCGCTTTACATCGCATTATTCATTCACTCCTCAGTCACACTCGGTGGTGGTAAGCTACTTCTGTAGCCACAGCTGCCCTGGGGCAGACTGACGGAAGCGTGGCTGCCATTCTGCGCCTACGGCCCCTCCGAGCACCACCAATCACTCACACACATTCGCACACATTCACACACAGGCAAAGGTGGGTGAAGTGTCTTGCCCAAGGACACAACGACAGTATACACTCCAAGCGGGATTCGAACCGGCTACCTTCCGGTTGCCAGCCGAACACTTAGCCCATTGTGCCATCTGTCGTCCCATTAGGCAGATACAATAGTGGCATTGGATAGGCGCCTGATATGCAGAGAATGGAGGCGCATGGATAAGTGGAGATTCTTTTAACTTGGCATCACGTTTGACATGGACTCTATGGGCTGAAAGGCATGTTTTTGTGCTGTACTGTTCTATGTTCTATGTATGTTTTAATGAAACGATCTTTTTGTACAGGAGTTTGCAGGCTTGATAGTCAAGATTCTGTAAGATAACTGTAACATAATCGGACTCGAGTAATACGGGGAACATTCACAGTCTAAGGCAAAGAAAATGGGAAATTGAATTTGGATAATATTTTGCAGGGTTGGGGTTGTATCAGAATTCTGTCCAAAGGTACCAGTTGAAATGCAAACCATTTAGTTTAGTTTTAGTTTTAGAGATACAATGCAAGAACAGGCCCTTCGGCCCACCAAGTCCACACCGACCCCAGCACACTAACATTATCCCGCATACACTAGGGACAATTTACACTTATACCAAGCCAATTAACTAACAAACCTGTAAGTTTTTGGAGTGTGGGAGGAAACCGACGATCTCGGGGAAAACCCATGTGGTCACGGGGAGAATGTACAAACTCCGTACAGACAGCACCCATAGTCTGGATCAAACCCGGGTCTCTGGGGCTGTGAGGCAGCAACTCTACCGCTGCGCCACCGTGCTGCCCTTGTTCTGATGTTTTGCTCTCCTGTGTGTGCCAGGGGGCATTGCCACCTGACCTCTGAAGGAATCTGCTCCCTTTCCACATCCCAGCAGCCTCTAGTAACAGAAGCCTGAAGCAGCTGAGCAGTAATGATGGTTTCACCATAAACCTAGTCTGTACGAAGGAGCTTTAAATCAAAGCTGTTTGCGCCGTTTGATGAAAGCATTTACTGAACGCAACGTATTTTTCTAAGGTGTAGAGAGGCACAAAAAGCTGGAGTAAATGAGCGGATCAGGCAGCATCTCTGGAGAGAAGGAATGGGTGACGTTTCGGATCGTGATCCTTCTTCAAATGCAGATTCAGTATGTAGTGGAGATAGACACAAAAAGCTGGAGTAACTCAGCGGGACAAGCAGCATCTCTGGAGAGAAGGAATGGGTGACTTTTCAGGTCGAGACACTTCTTAGGGTCATTCCTTCTCCAGAGATGCTGCCTGTCCCGCTGAGTTACTACAGCTTTTTGTGTCTACGGTTTAAACCTGCATCTGCAGTTCCTTCTTACACAGTATATAGTGGAATTGGATTCCAAGTGAATAAGGGACTGGAGGACTATGAAGAATATACGGGGTGGGAAGTGTAATTGGGAAAATTCTACGAACAGTTGACACAAGGTTGATGGGCTGGATAACCTGCTTTGGTGTTGTTTGACTCTCAGCAGGAAAAGAGACGGATAGGCCTACAACTCACAGCTATTTTCAGCTGTGACTCTGTGAACCCACCAATGATGGAACACTTTGGTGTGACACCCACCTGCGGATAAATGTTCAGCGTGAAACCGCGTGTGTGGGAGTTAGTGAGATGAACCACACTGCAGTTGTTATTTGTGAACACTCACAATTTGCCTCATGCAATGCTAAAAGTATTGTGACCTGCCCATGGTTAAATGCAGCTCCCACAGCGACTTATTTACTCGAGGTGTTTCTTGGCTGGTTGCAAATATTACTGACTCAGAACACCAATTAAAATATCTATCAAACACTATCCTCAAAATACAAAATGTGTCAAACACAACACGGGTCCACAAACTATAATGAATGTTTTCACATTGTTAATGATCGTTCCATGTGACTGACTGCTGACTGCTATTGTACTAAGGTTTGGTGAAAGTAAGATTGGTGTTTTAGTGTTTGAAGCACATGGAGCACTCATAGCAGCTATTGGCTCTGTTGCTTGGCAATGAAGGCGAATGGGTGCTGGAATAACTGTTTAATTTTGGTTATTTAAGAAGGAATGGCTCTGTAAGTATTAATAGCCAAGGGGATGACATTAATAATAATAATAATGGATGGGATTTATATAGCGCCTTTCTAATACTCAAGGCGCTTTACATCGCATTATTCATTCACTCCTCAGTCACACTCGGTGGTGGTAAGCTACTTCTGTAGCCACAGCTGCCCTGGGGCAGACTGACGGAAGCGTGGCTGCCAATCTGCGCCTACGGCCCCTCCGACCACCACCAATCACTCACACACATTCACACACATTCACACACAGGCAAAGGTGGGTGAAGAGTCTTGCCCAAGGACACAACGACAGTATGCACTCCAAGCGGGATTCGAACCGGCTACCTTCCGGTTGCCAGCCGAACACTTAGCCCATTGTGCCATCTGTCGTCCCTGAGTGCATTAGGCAATGTTTTAGTTCAGTTTGGTTTAGTTTAGCGATACAGCGTGGAAACAGGCCCTTCAGCCCACCGAGTCCGCACCAACCAGCGATCCCCGCACATTAATACTATCCCACACACGCACGGGACAATTTACAATTTTATCAAGCCAATTAACTTACAAACCTGTGCATCGCTGGGATGTGGGAGGAAACAAGAGGTTCCGGAGAAAACCCACGCAGGTCACAGGTCAAGATGGGACTCTGGCGCTTTAAGGCAGCAATTCTACCGCTGCGCCATTGTTTCTCTCATTTTGTTGAATTTGTATTCAAAGAGGGTTTGAACCAATCAATAATGTGTCTCTATTATTTCTCAGTACAATTGCAGCTCAAGTATTTGGCAGGATGAGGTGAGGAATATTTCTATGCTGAGTAATTCTGTGCCTCCTTTCCAGTTCTGCTGTTTTCTGCCATGTATCTGAAGGAGGTGGTGGTGTGGAATAGAATAGTGCCGCAGTCCTGAGTCAGGTGCAGCAGAGGTAGGAAAGATAATATGTCCATTTAGTATCAGTCTCTTTACAGCACCAGTATATCCATCTGTTCAATGCCTAACCTCATTCTTGATGGTATACCTTAGAAGTGATGGTATGGTTGGGGGTGTGAGACGGCCTAAGAAGAATTTCCAATGCTGGATTAACCCGGATTAGGGAGTAACAAGGTGGAATAAACAGACTTAGAGCTATAGAGTCATTGGGGCATACAGCATGGAAACAGGCCCATCAACCCAACGTCATGCCGATCAAGGTGCCCATCTACGCATGTGACATTTGCCCGATTTTGACCCATATATCCCTCGAAATCAGGAATGAGTAGGTTAACTTATGATGAGCATTTGTCGGCACTGGGCCTGTACTCGCTGGAGGTTATAGTGCGGGTGGGACCCCATTGAAACTTACAGAATAGTGAAAGTTTTGGATAGAGTGGATGTGGTGAGGATGTTTCCACTAGTGGGAGAGTCTAGGACTAGAGGTTATAGCCTCAGAAGCAAAGGACGCTCTTTTAGGAAGGAGATGAGGACAATTTTCTTTAGTCAGAGGGTGATGAATCTATGGAATTCTTTGCCACAGAATGCTGTGGAGGCCAAGTCAGTGGATATTTTTAAGGCAGAGATAGATAGCTTCTTGATTAGTACAGGTGTCAGAGGTTATGGAGCGAAGGCAGGAGAATGGGGCTAGGAGGGAGAGAAAGATCAGCCATGATTGAATGGTGGAGTGCACTTGATGGGCCGAATGGCTTAATTCTACTCCTATCACTTATGACATGACCATATGAAACTTGCCCAAATGTCTTATAAATGTTATTTTACCTTCCTCGATCACTTACTCTGGCAATGCATATTTTCAGATTAATATTTTAACCATCAATTAACTGAAAATATATTTGTTGCCAAATTACTGGTGAGGGAGGAAGAACTTCGCCACTGAGGATCATCGTGGGTTGAGCAAGAATTTAATTTGACATCTTTTAGAAGGGCATGTGTTCACATCCTTGGTGCTATGGGGTGAACATATTTAGGAGCACTCCATAGCATTGTTGTGAATGATTTTATGGAGCAAGTTCATATTCCCTCCCCTTCCCATGATCCTGGGTGAAATTAAGTGGCCTGTTGTGGATTCCCTAACAGTGAGATTCCACATGTTCATATCTATTATACATTGAAGGTCATAAGGTCATAAGTTGATAGGAGCAGAATTAGGCAAGTTTTTTCTGCCATCAATCATGGCTGATCTATCTCTCCCTCCCTACCCCATTCTCCTGCCTTCTCCCCATAAACCTCGACACCCATACTAATCAAGAATCTATCTATCTCTGCTTTAAAATATCCATAGGCTTGGATTCCACAGATATCCATAGACTATGGCAAAGAATTCCACAGATTCACCACCCTCTGACTAAATAAATTCCTCCTCATCTCCTTCCCAAAGAAACGTCCTTTAATTCTGAGGCTATTTGTGTACTATGTTTACATGTTCTGTTGTGCTGCAGCAAGTAAGAATTTCATTGTTCTATCCAGGACATATGATAATAAAACACTCTTGACTCTTGATGATCTCTGGTCCTAGATTCTCCCACTAGTGGAAACATCATGTCCACATCCACTCTATCCAAGCACTAAGGATGTGAACAAATGCCCTTCGAAAATTAAATTCCTGCGCATCCGGCGATGATCCTCAGTGGCGATGTTCTTCCTCCCTCACCAGTGGTTTGGCAACAAATATATTTTCAGTTAATTGATGGTTAAAATATTCATCTTCTAGGGAGATGCTAACTGCATTTCGTTGTCTCTGTACTGTACACTGCACAATGACAATAAAATTTGAATCTGAATCTGAATCTGAAAATATGAATTGCCAGAGGAAGTGATCGAGGAAGGTAAAATAACATTTACAGGACGTTTGGGCAAGTTTCATATGGTCATGTCATAAGTGATAGGAGTGGAATTAAGCCATTCGGCCCATTAAGTGTACTCCACCATTCAATCGTGGCTGATCTTTCTCTCGCTCCTAACCCCATTCTCCTGCATTCTCCCCAAAACCTCTGACACCTGTACTAGTCAAGAAGCTGTCCATCTCTGCCTTAAAAATATCCACTGACTTGGCCTCCACTGCCTTCTGTGGCAAAGAATTCCATAGATTCATCACCCTCTGACTAAAGACACTTTTCATCATCTCCTTCCCAAAGAAATTCCTTTAATTCTGAGGCTATGATCTCTGGTCCTAGACTCTCCCATTAGTGGAACCAAGCCTTTCACTATTCGGTAAGTTTCAATAAGGTCCCCCCCTTATTCTTCTAAATTCCAGCGAGTGCTGGTCCAGTGGCGTCAAATGCTCATCACATGTTAACCTACTCATTCCTGGGATTCTTCTTCTAAATTTCCTGTGGGCTGTCCCCAGAGCCGGCACATCCTTCCTCAGATATGGTGCCCATAATTGCTGACAATACTCCAGTTGCGGCCTGACCAGCCTTATAGAGTCTCAGCTGTCACAACATTACATTTTTCACCGAGAAGGAATCCTTCTGGAACCATTTCAAGTTCACATGTTGATTCATCCTTTGCACTCTATAATTTTGTAATTATAATTTATGTGTGTTCTTTTTGGAAAATATTTCTTACTTGATTCTGGGATTTGGATATCAAAAAGAAGACTGGAATTTTGCAATCCTTGTGGACAATGTCATCCCACGATGGAGTCTGAAGAAGGGTCTAGACCCGAAGCGTCATCCATTCCTTCTCTCCAGAGATGCTGCCTGTCCCGCTGCGTTACTCCAGCATTTTGTGTCTATCTCACAGTGTCATAGCATTCAGACATGGCTTTAATGTAGTGGTCATGGATAAGCAGCCGAGCATATTGAAGTCAGGAGGTTTTGTTTTTCTCAGGGGCCTTGTTTCCATCTACGTACTGTCCTTTATTTTTATAGATCACTAGACCAAGGGGGACCCGTTGGGTCCTGTCCCCTCAACGCGGGGTTGCGTGGGGGGTGGGTGGACTATGGCATCACACACACACTAACCACCCCCCCCCCCGCCCCCCCACACACACTAACCACCCCCACACACACACATACTAACCATCCCCCTTGATATTATATTAATATTATTAATGTGCTCCTTTTACACCCATCCCCGCCCTATCCACTGACGCATAGCCCCCACCTCGCAGGCATGTCTAGAGAGGGGGGGGGTAGAGAGAGAGGGCAAAGAGAGGGGGCAGAGACAGAGGGGCAGAGAGAGTGGGGTAGAGAAGAAAAGTGAGAGAGGGAGAGTGGGGGGAGGGAGAGGCGGGAGAGGGGGGAGAGAGGGGGGTGGAAGGAGGAGGGGAGAGGGGGTGGAGAGGGGGGTGTGGGGGGGGGGAGAGGGGGGGGGGGGAGGGGTGGGAGAGGAGGAGGGTGTGGGGGGTGGGGATACGTAACTCGCAGCGTGTGGAAAAAAATGCCCAGTAGGCTGCGCCTTGAAAACACTGCGCAGTGGGCCGCGAGGAGCAGAGCCATTGTGACGTCATCAGCTTGTTAGCTTTAAAATATATTTCATTTTTGTGAACAATTTTAATAAATAACAAGAAATAATGAATCAAATTTTCAGATGAGGCGATTTTTGAGATCATGAGGTAAATCTCTATCGGAATATGTAAACATTTTACCGTTAGCGCATTGTGTTTTCGAGGAGATGTGAATCACAGACAAACAAGACACACATACACAAATAAATACATCTACATCCAAGATCAGAGTTTTATAATTATAGAGATGATCTTAATAAGTGCTTTCAGACTGGTGGCCACAGCATTGTTTGGCCCCTTCCCAACAATTTGCGAAAGGAGGCATAACAAAAATCAAAATATCTCACTCGATTTTTGGGTAAGAACTAATGTCTCATCACAATTGTAGTTCAGATGCTTGTTTCAAGAATACAGTATAAATAGGGTCTCAACCCGAAACATCACCCATTCCTTCTCTCAAGAAATGCTGCCTGTCTCGCCGAGTTACTCCAGCTTTTGGTGTCTACCTTCATATTAAATATATTCTAAAGTTTTTTCAAACTTATTTTTGAACTGGAGGTGAGAGGAAAGAACCTACCTAATTGATGGGTGAATTATTCTTCAAAGAGTGTGGCGGGCTGTCCATTACAAAAAAAACCCAATTCATGGCAAATGATGAAAGAACCTTTATGAAGGGGTTGAATTCATTCCATGCAGTGGGATGGGATTATTGGGAAGTCAAATCAACTGGAATCCTCAATTGAAAATGTGAGAAAGATCAGCTGAAAAAATGTTTCAATTACAAAATCGACCGAGTGACATTTTGAAGACTCGCTTAATGTCACATTGTGCGCTGCAGTTGATCACCCGGTTCTAATAATAAATACTAAACTTTATTTATACTCGCGTAATGTTTTAAACATGAACTTGAGATCTGGTACTAGATGTACTATGAATTTTGAAGATTGAATTGAAAGCTTAATAATAAGATCTCGTGTGCAAAAAACAATCTGATGATAATTACCTTCAGTTAAATTATCGAAAGCATTCCTAAATTCTAACGGAAATGTTTCAAGAGCGTGGGTAACTTGAAAGCAAGCACCAAAACTGAATTAATGAAGGCTTTACAGATTTAAAAGTTAACAAAATACAAAACAAAACAAGTTAAAATAACTTTTCAACAAATAGTGTTTCCTCTGAACTTTTTTCCCAGGGTAGAAATGTCAAGGATTAGAGGGCACAGATTTAAGATAAGAAATGCTAAATTTAAAGGCAATGTGCAGGGTTTAATACACAGAGAAAGGTGGGTGTCGAAAATGCACTGCAAGGGGAGGTGATGAAGACATATACGATAGTGGCATTTTAAAAGGCTTTCAGATAGGCACATGCACAGTCTCCTGCCCAGAGTAGGGGAATCGAGGACCAGAGGACATAGGTTTAAGGTAAAGGGGAAAATATTTAATAAGAATCTGAGGGGTAACTTTTTCACACAAAGGCTGGTGGGTGTATGGAACAAGCTACCAGAGGAGGTAGTTGAGGCTGGGATTATCCCAGCGTTTAAGAAACAGTTAGATGGGTACATGGATAGGACAGGGTTGGAGGGATATGGACCAAGCGCAGGCAGGTGGGACTAGTGTAGCTGGGACATGTTGGCCGGTGTGGGCAAGTTGGGCTGAAGGGCCTGTTTCCACACTGTATCACTCAATGACTATGACATGGATATGCAGAGAATGGATGAATATGGATCGCATGAGGCAGATGAGATTAGTTGATCTTGGCATCATGTTCACCACAGATATTGTGGGGCAAAGGGCTCATTCCTGGGCTCTACTGTTCTATGTTCTATTAACAGAAGACCGACGACTCATTCCAATTTTAAACAATCGTGTAATATGGCAATGACACTTTGATTTCCATTGTCTTATAATAAGCACATCCAGTATTAAATTCAACTTTCCACTACACCCTGGTTCTTTCTTTTTAACTTCATAACCCTGATCCATTGAAAAGCCAAATTTATGCTCTAAATAATAATTCTGTTATTATGGAAGTCACCAAGCACGTTCCCCTTACTAATTCAAATAGCAGAAGTTCTGCACAAGGCCATACATTTGCACACAGGCTAAAACTAATTTCCAGATGAATGTACTGGTAAAATGATAATCTAAGTGCAAAAGGGTAGATAGAGCAAGATACTAAAGAAGGTAAAGATTACCGATAATTGAAGACAATGCTTAGTGATAGCAAATGGAAATTTGTGTCGGCTGGAAGTATTCTCACTTCTGAGACAGAACAGACCTTAAGATGTCATTTTGGCTGAGACAGCATGATCAGAGGGAGGGAGGGAATCCCACATTGCCAAGAAGCTAAACTGTGAGTTCTAGCTGCCTGTTTGTTACATGTTAAATATTCCATTACGCTATTTAAAGGAGAGTATCTCCGGGTCACATTCTTCCCTTTGTTAACAATTACTAAAGTCATTCAGTTTTCTGTCACTAGTGGGAGTGTGCTAGATTTTCACTGCAGTTACCCAAACAAGACGTATCTGTACTTTATATGGGACTTTGTGATGGGGTTGGGAGCTGGAAGTGTGCTTTGTCCCAGGATACCAGTGACTCAGATTAATTTCATGAGGACCCAGAGCACATACATATAATTCAAACATTTCCTTGGCCTGTTGCCCCATAGTTAGCAATTGTTATGCATCAACTGTCCTGACAGCTTCAAAACCATGAACTCCAAGAGTGGGTTCCATTTCATCAAAGCTTGTGCTCATGTGAAGAGATGAATAAGCAACTAACCCCATTTTGTATCCTATCCCTCTTGGAGTTGAAATAAAACAGAAATCAAGTACTTTCTACCTCCATTTAAACGATTTAATAAATAAGCTGGGGAACGTTTGTTTAAAATCAATTTTGATATTTATTAAATGAAAATCAAAAGTTTTGCAGATTCAAAATCTTGATTGTCTCTCTTTCCGCCTATGTTGTTGTTGAGTTATTCCAGCATTTTTTTTGGGGGTGGGGGTTGGTAATTATTAAGATGCTTTTTAATATATCAAAAATAATATAAAGCATTTTACCTTATAACATTTCAAGCCCTTTAGTCAGGAATATTTAGTTCTAAGGACTAGGTCAAGAAGGCATTAGTTCAGTACTGAGGGTGTCTCCACTGAGTATAACCAGGCATTTCTAATGTCCTGAAGATAGATACAAAAAGCTGGAGTAACTCAGCGGGTCAGGGAGCATCTTTGGAGTAAAGGAATAGGTGATGTTTCAGATGGAGACGTCACCCATTCCTTCTTTCCAGAGATACTGCCTGACTCGCTGAGATACTCCAGCTTTTTGTGTCTATCTTCAGATTAACCCAGCATTTGAGGTTCCTTCCTACACATTACTAATACCCTGGTCAAACAGGAGCTAGGTCAAACACAATGTAATTCCGTTTCTTTAACTCCTATATATCAGTGAGACCAAGCGCAGACTCAGCGATCGTTTAGCTGAATACCTTCGCTCAGTCTGCCTAGGCCTAAGCGATCTCATAGTTGCTAATAACTCCTTCTCCCATTCCCAAACTGACCATTCTGTCCTCCTCCATTGTCAAAGTGAAGCCAAACGCAAATTGGAAGAACAGCTTGGGCAGCTTACTCCCCAGCGGTATGAATATTGACTTCAACCTTTGCTTTCCCTCTCTCTCTGTCCGACCTCCACCATAGTTCTCCGACCAGTTTCACTGTCCTCCTGATTAATTTTACTGTTTGTGTGCCTCTTTGTCACCTTCCCCACAGCCAACAATGAACCAATTCTACATTTCCCTGAGCATCGTCTGCTTTGATCTGTCGTTTTCACACCTTGCCCGTCCATATCTCGCAAATCCCTCTCCTCTGACTTTCAGTCTGAAGAAGGGTCTCAACCAGAAATGTCACCCATTCCTTCTCTCCAGAGAAGGGGCCTGTTCCACTGACTTACTCCAGCATTTTGAGTCTATCTTCTGAAGCCAGATCAATGTGCGTTCAGCTTCTCATTAACATTCCTTGGCATCTATTTTTTCTAATTTGGCATCTGGATCATGAGGGATTAACACCAGTAAAACATATGGCACTTTCATTTCTGCCAATTTAAATGTGGACTGTTGTTCCTCTCCTGCATTGTCACACTGTTAAATCCAAATGGAACTGGTGCAAGTGATGCCTTACCTTAGCTTTTGAATGTTGGATGTAATCCCTGAGAGTCTGTAGACACCATCTACAATGCCATGTTTCTCAATGAATTCGGTACAGCTTTTGAGGACTTGAGGAACTGTTTACAAAGAAAAGGTGAAAATTAGCTTTAATGCTCAATGCATTCAACATCTTTCTCCTTAGAACAGTACAGCACATGAGCAGGCCCTTCAGCCCACAATGTTTATGCTGAACACGATACAAAGTTAAACTGATCTCATCTGCCTATACATGATCCATATCCCTCTATTCCCTGCACTTCCAAGTGTCTATCCAAAAACATCTTAAAACAACACTATCGTATAAGCCTCCACCCTCACCCCTGGCAGTGTGTTCCAGGCCCCCAACACCCTGTGTAAAAAACTTGCCCTGCACCCCTCTCCATTAACCTGTCCCCCTCGCACCTTATAGCTATGCCCTCTAGTGTTGGATATTTCCACGCTGGGAAAAAGATTCTGTCGACCCTATTTATGCCTCTCATAATTTTATATACTTTATCAAGTCTCTCTTCAACATCCGATGTTCCAGAGAAAACAATCCCAAATAGCTTGGGGGAGGGAGGGGAGATGGGGCAATGTGTGCCATCACACTCCACTCCCCCACTACTCTCATTCCACCAAGCCATCTATATAATATCAATGGACATGCATGCATATGTTTACCCATAGGTGTAAGGACCTGTTTGTCTTTTCAAACGCTGGGAAATGTCGTTTCTGAGTCTGGGGTTCGCCACTTCTTCTGGTACAGTTTGTATATAGTTCCATGTTTACTGTGCAATTATATACCGAGCAAATAACAGAATGAAACGGTGTTTCTCGGGCATGTAACTTATTTGCATGCAAACTGTTTCTTTTGTCAGTCTATCCAGGAATATTGCAACAATATAGCAAGATGACAGTGTAAATGGGAGGAGTAAAGAGACAGGAATCAGAATTTATTGGGCTATGGGTAGGATGGGCTCTTGGTTGAGGATCTGAATGAATACAACATTGTCATGTACAGTGGTGGTTGTCTGTGCAAGAGCTGAAATGCAAAACCACCCCAGCACATTGCTAAAGCATATCTTTAAATAATTTCAAATGCCCTGTGGACTTTCTTTCTGATATGAACTGAATCCTACATTTGTAATGAATTCTCCTATCAATACATGCTATGTTCCGTTTGTTTTCCCGTTTACTTTATCTGCAGACTGGGCTTCAGAGAGTCATGCACAAGGCCGCAAGGTCTCTTTACACTGCCCAGCTCTGAAATCCTTTGCCCTTTAGATAAAATGCTGCTTCTTAATTTTCTTGCCAAACAAAAAAAGCTTTTCAGTGCATGTGACGATAATAAACAAAAGTAAAATGAAAAAGTTCACATTTTCATTTGCCAGCTCATTGCTCCCTCAACAACCCACCTACAAATGTTTCCTTGTAACCTCCTCATTTTGTCTTTACAACTTACTTTCTTGCCTGTCCTTGTGCGTACTTGAGGAAATGTACTCACCAGGCCTTGCTATTAATTATTTATATAAATTGTAAAAAGTTTACCCTGTTAGCACACCACTATTGCCAACAGAAAGTGACCACTAATGTCTGAAGAAGGGTCTCGACCCGAAACGTCACCCATTCCTTCTCTCCAGAGATGCTGCCTGTCCCGCTGTTACTCCAGCATTTTGTGTCTGACTAATGTCATCCCACTGTTTCCTATGTTAGCCAGCCAACCTTCCGTACCAGTAAGTTAATTCCTCTGGCATAAGCTATTATTTTCCATGCAGCACCTACAGAACACCCTCTGGAAATCTACTGTATGTATTCCATATTCCCCCAGTTAGGCTACTTAGTTTTAATTTAGTTTAGAAATACAGCATGGAAACAGGCCCTTCGGCCCACACCGACCATTGGTCCCCCGTTTGCACTAGTTATCCCAGTGAATACTAGGGGTAATTACAGAGCCCAATTAAACTACAACCCTGCACGATTTGGGGACGAGGAAGGAAACCCACGCAGTCACAGGGAGAGCATGCAAACTCCAAATAGACAGCACCCGAAGACAGGTCGAATTTGGGTCTCTGGCTTTGGAGGGTCACGCACACAGATCCCTTTATTATTATCTTCCCAATGGCATAATCTTATAACACCACCCGCATAGAATTGAGGGTTTACATAAAGTAGACCTTTTGCAAAATATTGCTGCTTGAATAGTTTGTCCTGTTTCCACCAGCAAGGTAGCTAAGCCACCTTTATGCCTGTTTATCTTTCTGCTGAAATTTGCATGTGAAAATCATTGGCATTTACAGATTCCAGACCTCATCCTGGCACCTTGCCTTCAAAACACTAAATAATTCAGTCTGTTCAGTGCATTGAATTCTTCTTAAATAATGTAGTGATGCAAAAATTATAAAATGATGATCCGGTGCAAAATAAGGCTTTGAAACTTTAGATAGTCTGAAATAAAACTCTGAATGAACAGAAAGTGTACAGGGTGTAACATGAACATTTTTTAAATGGGTGCAATAGGTCACACTTAGATTGTCCCAGAAGAACGTTTGGTAACGGCACGGTGGCGCAGCGGTGGAGTAGCTGCCTTACGGTGCCAGAGACCCAGATTTGATCCTGACTATGGGTGCTTGTCTGCATGGAGTTTGTACCTTCTCCCTGTGACCTGCGTGGGTTTTCTCTGGGTGTTTGATTTCCTCCCACACTCCAAAGACGTACATGTTTGTAGGTTAATTGGCTTGGTAGAAGTGTAAAAATTGTCCCTAGTGTGTGTAGGATAGTGAGTGAGGGGATCGCTGGTCGGCACGGACTGAGTGGACCAAAGGGTCTGTTTCCACACTGTATCTCCAAAACTAAAACTTAAAAAGCTTGGAAACCGGCCCTTTGGCCCATCGATCACCCAGTCACACTGGTTCTGCTATCCCACTTTCTCATCCCCTTCCTGCACACTAGGAACAAATTGCAGAGGCCAAATAACCTACTAACTTGCACATCTTTGGGATGTGGGAGGAAAGCAGAGCACCTGGAGGAAACCCAGACAGTTACAGGGAGAACATGCAAACTCTACACAGACAGCATCCTAGGTCAGAATTGAACCCGGGTCTCTGGCACTGTGAGGGAGCATCTAGACTACCAGGTGCACTACTGTGCTGCCTGTTTTTAACCAGAGAGAAAAGTTTAAGAGAAAAAGTTTAAGAGAAAATCTCTTCCTGTTGGCAACAATAGTATATGTCCACTGCCCATCACAGGTACAGTAAGATGTTTTCACCGACACCATTCAAGTGCGGCTTTGTTGCTGCTGGGTTTGGCACTTTTAACACTAACTCATTGCTTGCATTGTGTCATTGCTAAATCGAGGGTTTGAATGGCTGTTTCCATTGCAAGCAGCAAGGTTGAGGTCACAGGAAGTGAAAGCTGGTTGTTTGTTTCAGTGAAGAAAAGGCAACACACCCAACGCACGAGTGTTCTTGTTGTGTTGAAAATGTAACAGACTTAGGTTCCACGCCTAGAATGGTGCAAAGCATGGCCTGGGAAGCGTACAATACAGAGCGGCTGCTCTCCCCATTTATAAACAGAGGTCAGAGTGCAGTCTTGTGGAAACAGCAAAGTTGGCTCTGCATTCTGTCAGATAGATTTCCAAATGTGTAGGAGGGAACTGCAGATGCTGGTTTAAATCAAAGACGCACACAAAATGCTGGAGCAACTTAGCGGAACAGGCAGCATCTCTGGAGAGAAGGAATGGGTGACGTTTCAGGTCGAGCCCCTTCTTCAGACCCAACTGAAGAACCTGAAGTCTGAAGAAGGGTCTCGACCCGAAACGGCATCCATTCCTTCTCTCCAGAGATGCTGCCTGGCCTGCTAAGTTACTCCAGCATTTTGAGTCTGTCTTGTATTGATTTCCAATCTTGGTGGCTAGGGTGTTCTCTTTAAAGAGAGATGCAAACACTACTGGCTATGACTGGTGAACATAAAGACAAGATACAAAGAGCTTTTGCACAATTATCTGTGCTACATATATTTTTAATCTGAATATAATTTATTTTTGAAATTCACTAAATTCTTCTGACACACAGTCTACATGTCACATACAACTTTATTGTAGAAGTAAAGCAGATAACAATACAATGTTGGAACAAGCCCTTCGGCCCACAATGTCTATGCTGAACATAATGCCAAGTTGAACTAATTTCCTCTGCCTGCCAGTGATCCATATCTTTCCATTCACTGTATATCCATGTGCCTATCTAATAGCCTCAGAATGCCACTAATATATAGTATCTGCCTCCACCACCAACCATGGCAGGGTGTTCCAGGCACCCACCACTCTCTGTGTAAAAAACTTGCCCTGCACATCTCCTTTAAACATTGCCCCTCTCACCTTAAAGCTAAGCCCTCTAATCTTGGACATTTTGACTGGGAATGAGGTTCTGACTGTCTACGGTATCTATCATGCCACTCATAATTTTAGATACCTCTATCATGCCTCCTCTCACCCTCTGATGTTCCTGAGAAAACAATCTAAGTTTGTCCAACCTCTAGTTAATAGTCAATACCCTCTGATCCAGGCAGCATCCTGGTAATGTCTTCTGCACACTCTCAAAAGTCTCCACTTCCTTCCTGTAATGTAAGAACCGCACACAATACGCCAAATGTGACCTAACCAAAGTTTTATAAAGCAGGCACATAACTTCCTGAAACGGGCTCAGTATATATTTAATGTGATTCTTACATCCATACATTGTAATGGATTCCATATGAAGAAAACGTTCTCCAGCGCATTCTAGGAGGTAATTGTATATCTCGTAGTTTTATGATGAGGTACATTGTCAAATTTAATTTGTTACAAAAACTACCTCCCCGCATGAGAGAGTTGTATAACCACATATAGGCTTCCTATATACCAAGGTGCTGAAGTAAAGGGGCTGTCCCATTTGGGCGACCTAATTGGTGAGTTTAGAAGAGCTTAGTAGAGTTTGAAAAAAATGTCATGTTGAAGACCTCCTTCGACTATGTAGAAGACCAGCTTTGACTAGCTACGACTAACCGGGAAAATTGGAGAGCGAATAGTGGAGAGTGAAGACGACCTCCTTCGATCTCCTTCGACCTCCCTTCAACTATGATGAAGACTACCTTCGACTACCTACGACTAACATGCCTACCTACTACGACCTACTACGATTAAACCTACGAGTAAAAAAAGTCAATTTTTCCATGGCAACCTTTTTTTACTCGCGGGCATTTTTCAACATGTTGAAAAATATGCCACGACCTAGCTGAGGCCTCAAGTACACGGGGACTACTCTCGAGCATGAGGGTGAGATACAAAGACCTCCTACGACCTCGTGTCGACCATGCTGCGAGTATGAGTCGAGGGCAAACTTGCCAGAACTCGCGGATTAGGTTGCCCAAGTGGGACAGCCCCTTAAGGATAGACACAAAAAGCTAGAGTAACTCAGCGGGTCAGACAACATCTCTGGTGTAACGGAATAGGTGACACTTCTTCAGATCCAGGACTTGACCCGAAACGTCACTTATTCCTTTTCTCCAGAGATGCTGTCTGACCCGCTGAGTTACTCCAGCTTTTTGTGTCTATCTTCGGTTTAAACCAGCATCTGCAGTTCCTTCCTACACACAAGGTGCTGAAGTACCGTGTTACCTTCTGGGGGTCTGCGTGTTAATTGGCCTTGGTGTCAGTAATGTCCATGGATGGGGTGCAGGGTGTGACTGGAACACTGGTGTTCGCGGTGGCTTGGGAGGAGTAACCCTTCAGGATGCTGCATTGGCACAACTGCTGGATGACGTTTGCGAAATATTGCAAAATGTATTTAAGAGAGAATTAGATTTAGCTCTTAGGGCTAACGGAATCACGGGATGTGAGGAGAAAGCAGGAACGGGGTACTGATTTGGGATGATCAGCCATGATCATATTGAGTGGCAGTGCTGGAACAAAGGGCCGAATGGCCTACTCCTGTACCTATTCTCTACGTTTCTATGTGGGAAGTGAGGCTTCATCTGGATATGATGGAACAAAATGTCACTGTTTCCTGGACCCACTCTCTCAGAGCAGGCTTTTGATACGTCCAAGTTCTCTTCAGAGATTTCATTAAATAATTCTCTTCACTTCTTGTTTAGTTTTAGACTAGTTTAGAGATACAGCGCTGAAACAAGCCCTTTCTGCTCACTGGATCCGCGCCGACCATCGATCCCCGCATATTAGCGTATTAACCCACTGGGGACATTTTTTACTTTTACACCAAGCCAATTAACCTACAAACCTATACGTCTTTGGACTGTGGAAGGAAACCGAAAATCTCGGAGAAAACCCACGCAGGTCACTGGGGCAATGTACAAACTCCATACAAACAGCACCCATAGTCAGGATCAAACCCGGGTCTCCGGCGCTGCATTCGCTGTAAGGCAGCAACTCTACCGCTGCGCCACCGTGCTGCCCTGTAGAATAGGTCAAAATATCTTTAACTACAAATTATTGGAGTCAGATATCACTCCATTCAATAGTATTCCGATGGTTGAGTCATTCCAATTGTATTAATTGGTCTGAAGAAACGTCACCCATCCATGTTGTCTAGAGATGCTGCCTGACCCGCTGAGTTCCTCCAGCACTTTGTGTTGGTTGTTGTAATCCAGCGTCTGTTTCTACTTTTCTCCGTTTGTATTACAGCTTGTTTCAGCATTGAGCTCCCGCTGGTTGTGTTTTAGATTGGTGGGCACGGTAGAATGAGGGCCAATTATCAGAGGTACAAGGAACTGTAGATGCAGGGATCTTGAGCAATATACAAAGTGCTGCAGTAATTCAGCAGGTCAGGCTGGATCTGTGGAGGGAACAGACAGGTGGAGTTTTGGGTCAGGATCCTGCTTCAGACTTTGTCCAATAATCGGAAGGTTTCTTCTGGTCAAAGTTAACTTGCACTCTCGGAGTTACTCCGCTAACCTTGTGATGGAGCAGCATTTTAGCTGGCGAATCTGTAGGAAGTAACTGCAGATGCTGGTTTAAACAGAAGATAGACATAAAATGCTGGAGTAACTAAGCACGACAGGCAGCATTTCTGGAGAGTAGGAAGGGGTGATGTTTCGGATCGAGACCCTTCTTCAGACATTCTTCTAATAGCCAGTTCCCATAAAGAGCATTCTGAAGCAAAGAATCTATTTCACTTGTGCTGATTGAGGGATAAAGTTTGGGTAGCAACTGGGAATATCTCAGATAGACACAAAGAGAGAGTATGAAGAGTTTGAAGAAGGGTCTCGACCCAAAACATCACCCATTCCTTCTCTCCAGAGATGCTGCCTGTCCTGCTTAGTTACGCCAGCATTTTGTGTCTATCTAGCTTTTTAGCTGGTGCCGTTTTGGTCTGTCATATACTGGGGAAACGGGGTCACATGGCACAACATGCATAGATTTGTGAGGCTGAATCTGTGGGCCAGTTGGAAAGACTGCAAGAAGACCACACTCCAACGGCAACAGTAAGAGATATTGGTGGAAGTCAATGCTCTATAGCTCATTCCTGAATGCAGTGCTGCAAGAACTTCAATGACCACAAAGAAACATTGAAGCTGACTGAATGCATTTACAAATTGCGTTCCCTCTCCAATACACCACGTGTCTCACTGTTTAATTCACCACAACCCCCATTATCAACCTCTATCATTCAGAACTGATACACAACATTCACATGGTTCATTAAACTCTTGCATTTCTCATCTATCAAAAGCCTCAGTGCCCATATTTCCTGTACATTGCCAGTAACTAAAGACAGAACACTAGAATGATTGCGCAACATTCATTGTACACTTCCCTTGCATGAGAGAGCAGGGGATAGGTGTGATCTAGGTAAAGTTGTACACTCTCTCTGTCTGATGGTCTCGAGCAAGTGGTCTACAAGAGGGAATGAATGTCTCTGGCTTTCTTTAAAGGTGCCTTTGCAATCTCCCTTATGCAACAGTACTTGGAAAATTCTGAGTTAGGTTTAGTTTAATTTAGATATAGCGTGGAAACATGCCCTTCGGCCCACCGAGTCCGCACCGACTAGCGATCCCCGCACACTAACACTATCCTACACACACCAGGGACACTTTATATTTTTATACCAAGCCAATTCACCTCCAAACCTGTACGTCTTTGGAGTGTGGGAGGAAACCGTAGATCTCGAAGAAAACCCACGCAGGTCACGGGGAGAACGTACAAACTCCGTACAGACAGCACCCGTTTGTAGTCAGGATGGAACCCAGGTATCTGGCGCTGTAAGGCAGTAACTCTACCGCTGCGCCACCGTGCCGCCCCTGTTGCAAATACTTTCAGTCCTAACTTGGAGGAAGTTATATGGGTCAAAACTCATGGCCATGATGATCTTGATGTTTCTTCACTCTGCTCTGAAGTTGCAGATGTGGCTGCAGCAGGCACCTTTCTGAGGGGACATCTTTAGTGAATAGCAAATTATATCTAGCATGTTAATGACTAGGACTCGGCAACAGTGATGCCCTGCGGATGGTTAAACTCCCGTGATGAAATGGCCACTGCCTGGTACTTAGTGGCACTAATGTTATTTGCCACTCATCATGCTATGTTTGAATGTTTTGCTTTGCAGTAACTTGTCCTGATGCATGTGCCCTGCTTATTCTTCTGGATGGTCTGCTCACTGAGGCATGTGCCGTGTATAAGAGTGGGTTAGGGAGACAGACAGGGTGAAGGGAGACACAAAATGCTGGAGTCACTCAGCGGGTCAGACAGCATCTCTGGAGAAAAGGAACAGGTGACGTTTCGGATTGAAACCCTTCTTCAGGTTTCAGAAGGGAGTCCATGGATGGAAAGGCTAAAACATGGAGACTGGGGAAACTGGGGACAATTAGAAGGAAGGGCTGGAGATGGAGACGAGGAGGGAGGAAAGGGACATTAGGTCAGAATAAGAAACCGGGGAGAGAGTGAGTGTGAGAGAATGAGAGTGAGAAAGAGTAAAAGTGGAGAACGAGCAAAGCTGATGTACAACTCTCATGATTCTACTATGATCCCTCCACCTGCCTGTCTGGCCACGGGAGATTGGATACGAGCAGCACTCACAAGCTTTGTCAAGTGAGAAAATTAACGGGTGGAGTTGTCTGTGGGGAACTGCCGGCTTTACTGATGTGAAAGACTGTGATCGACAAGTCACAATGTTGTGCTCTACCTGCTGCCATTCGACACTCAGGCTCTGTCCAGCAACGCAGCTACTTTTGTCAAAACATCAACCATGAGCTTTATTTTCCTAAGTACGAAACAACGCTGGTTTCACTGGCACAGCGTGTAAGAAGGAACTGCAGATGCTGGTTTAAATCGAAGATAGACACAAAAAGCTGGAGTAACACAGCGGGTCAGGCAGCATCTCTGGAGTCTATTCTGTGGCACAGTGTTTTGCAGATAGTCCCTCTGGACATATACTAGTTAAAGATTTGGGAGAAAGTGTTCATTTCTTAATTCTACCCGCCAACAGTGCATCTTATTGGCTTTGCTACAGTTCCTGGTGCTATGTAGCTCCATCAACAATTCCACCCACCCACAAAGGGGCCTCATTGAAACATACAGAGTGGTGAAAGGCCTGGATAGAGTGGATGTGGAGAGGATGTTTTCACTAGTGGGAGAGTTTATGACCAGAGGTCCTAGCCTCAGAATTAAAGGACGTTCTTTTAGGAAGGAGATGAGGAGAAATTTCTACAGAGAGGGTGGTGAATCTGTGGAATTCTTTGTCACAGAAGGCTGTGGAGGTCAAGTCAGTGGATATATTTAAGGCAGAGATAGATAGATTCTCGATTAGTACGGGTGTCAGAGGTTATGGGGAGAAGGCAGGAGAATGGGGTTAGAAGGGAGAGATAGATCAGCCATGATTGAATGGCGGAGTAGACTTGATGGGCCGAATGGCCTAATTCTACTCCTATCACTTATGACCTTATGACCCAGCCACCCACCCTTTCAAACTGGCTGCAGTTTCACCTTCCACAGCATTACATCCCCACAACTCCCACACTCTTCCCAACTCTGGACAGATATTCGCTGCGGGTTCCATATGTGAGTCATGCTGGCTGTTGTGGTGATATCTATAGTAACCCAGCTCTAGACTGGATTCGGTCCACACTTACCACTGTCTGCAAATGTTTTTTACTTAGTTTTGGAGACGGCCCAAATAGGATGAATGAAAAACCCAGAGACTCACCCAAACCGAGTCCATGAATTGCTGCATTCATAACTTTAAACAGTATGAGACTGTACATTGATGTGCAAGTTTGAATTATATTAAAAAGGCACAGTATTTCGATTTTGGCCGTTAATTATCAAAAGCTACCATCAGTTGAATTTTTTAAATCTCCATGGATAGTTTTCTGAATACTTTCACTCATTTTACATCTAAACGCTGTTGCTGTCGGTGACAGGATAGTTTTTGCACTGGCTGGTATGTCAGCAGGGTTAACATTCTTGGCTCTTCACATTTTCACTGCAGTTCAAATCTAACCCTGACAGATGCAGCAGCCAGTCACAGACGCATTTGTTGAAGTTTACCAGCTAAGGTTTTAAGATCTCGGCAGCTGAATCTGATTTGTATCTCCATAGATGCAAGGTGATGGACAAGGTGATAGACCTTATCTGTATAACTCATCCAGTTTGGCTTTAAGTGTGTAGGAAGGAACTGCAGATGCTGGTTTATACCAAAGATAGACACAAGATGCAAGTGTAACTCAGCAGGTCTGACAGCATCTCTGGAGAAAAGGAATAGGTGACGTTTTGGGTAGAGACCCTTCTTCAGACTGAGTCAGGGGAAAGGGAAAGGAGAGATATAGACGGTGATATAGATATGAGCAAATGAATGAAAGATATGCAAAAAAGTAACGATGATCGATGAAAAGGGCCACTGTTTGCTTGGGCAGCTTACAACCCAGCAGAATGAGACTTGATTTCTCTAACTTCAAGTAACCCTTGCATCCCCCCTCTCTCTGTCCCTCCACCACCCTAGTCGTTGTATTAGTTGCACTGTCATCCTAGTGAGTTTCATTGTCTGTATAACACATTAACTCCTAGCCCACAGCCAACAATGAACCATTTCCTTGTGCATCATTACTTACGGATGGATCGGCAGGTCCGTCCACTATTTTTGAAATCCATTATAAGGGGGTCGTTAAAACGAAGGTCTACAGTATTGTCTTTGCGAAACAGCTAGGATAGAAGATCGAGAGTATAGTTGAAAAGGGGTTTTGGGAAGCAGCCTTTTAAAGGTGCCCAGTAAATTAGAGAAGGCTTGACAGGAAGTTCAGAGTTCCAGAGGTAAAGAGGACGATTGGGTGAATGTTGGGACGCGTCGTGGGGTAGTGCGTGTGGGACAGGCGGAGTTGAAACACAATAAACTTCAACATCAAGCCAGCAGAGATAGAATTAGACAAGGAGGGATTTCAACATTTAGATGTAAACAACTAATTCTTTCGCAACAGAGGGACATGACAAAAAAGAGCGCTCACCGCTCGCAACACTCCCTGTGGCCGCTCAGGGAATTTCAACTGAGCTCTCGTTATTTTGTCCGGATTATAGGGATGGGCGGAACTCCAGTTGCCGGAAAATCAGTGTTCAAACTATATATAATTTTGTACCATTGTAGCATTATAATTTCAGAAAAAAAGTGCATTGTCCACAATGAGGTAGGTTGGAAGATCGGGACTACACTCTAGCTTATGGGTTGGACAGTTCAGTAGCCTGATAACAGAGGGGACGAAGCTGTTCCTAAATCTGGTGATACCTGATTTTCAGCTTTTGAATCTTCTGCCTGATGGGAGAGGAGAGCAAAGGGAATGACCAGAGTGAAAGTAATCCTTGAGTATGTTGGCTCCATCCCCAAGGCAGCAAGAAGTGGTGGAGGAGTGGGCTGCTGGACGTTCTGTGTCAATCGGGCTCCACGTGAGGTATAAATGGAGTCAATGGAAGGGAGATTGATTTGTGTGATGGTCTGGGCTGCGTCCACAATTCGTTACAATTTCTTGCGGTCTTGGTTGGAGCTGTTCCCAAACCAAGCTGTGATGCATCCTGAAAACATTAGCACTACATCATTAACACTAGTGGTGTATTAGAGTATAGATCTGTTTGGTCTCAGCTCTTTCGAGCACAGACTGTGGGTTACTGACTGTAATGATATTAGAAGTTACCTACAGGTTGAAGCCGCTATAGCCTGTGAGGCCAACTTAACAAAAACAAACAGCTTACAAAAAAGCTAATCTCATTTACAGGCATTCTTTATTAGCCAATGCTGTTGCAACTCTGGTGAAAGATGAGGCAACACTCTTGTCCGCCACAGAGCAGGAAACCACAAGGTGGAAGTTCACAGTAAACACACACTAATATGAATATTTAAAAGGAACAGATGCATTTACTTATGCATTAACTGCTGGCAGTTATTGTCCACCATTAATTACCATGAGAAGACAGCGGTACATCAGAGGGCCCTTACAGAGGCAAGTCAATCTCATTGGTTGCGAGGTTGAAGTCAAAGCATAGGTCAGACTGGGTCCAGATGTTGACTTCCTGGCCTAAAGGACATCAATCAACTGGTTGGCTTTTTTTTTAACCACAGGTTAATGGTCACTTCAACCAGGTTTACAAATTGTGTCGGAACGAACTGCAGATGTTGGTTGACACTGAAGATAGACACAAAATACTGGAGTAACTCAGCGGGACAGGCAGCATCTCTGGAGGATAGAAGGGTCACGACCCAAACGTCCCCCATTCCTTCTCTCCAGAGATGCTGCCTGTCCCGCTGAGTTGCTCCAGCTTTTTGTGTCTATCTTCGGTTTACAAATTTTTGGAAAGCAAAACTGATTTCCAATTCTTAACTTACCCAGTTGTGGAATTAAAAACTTATTTGGCCACTTACCCCTGCAGTGTCCTGGTGACAACTCTCGGACACGGGCCCTGAATGACCACTTGTGCACAGATCTCTGAGCTGACCATTCGTGGTCCTCTTGTACACGACCCAATGCAACCTTACCTACTCATGGCAAGATCTTGAAAGGGTATCATAGGGTAGAGGTTGAGTTGTTGCCCGCATTGGTGTTAGTTTATTACTGCCATGTGTACCGAGATGCAGTGAAAACTTTGTTTTGTATGTACTCAGGGCAAATATATCATACAAGATGGTACTACATATAAGAAAACTGTATAGTGTTTTAGCTATAGAGAAAATGCTGATTACAAAAAGTACAAGGACCACAATGAGGTAGATTAGAAGATTGGTAAATTCATCCCCAACATATGAGATGTCCATCCAAGTGTCTGATAACAGTTGTGAAGAAACTGTTGTTGAATCTGGTAAAATGAGCTTTCATGTTTTATAGCTTTTTCTGGATCGTAGAGGGGAGAACAGAGAATAAAGCCAGAAGGTTATAAGTGATAGGAGTAGAATTAGGCCATTCGGCCCAAGCCTACTCCGCCATTCAATCATGGCTGATCTACTTCTTCTTCCTAACCTCATTCTCCTGCCGTCTCCCCATAACCTCTGACACCTGTACTAATCAAAAATCTATCAATCCCTGCCTTAAAAATATCCACTGACAGCCTCCACAGCCTTATGTGGCAAAGAATCGCACAGGTTCATCACCCTCTGACTAAAGAAAAATGTCCTCATCTCCTTCCTAAAAAGAACATCCTTTAATTCTGAGGCAATGACCTCTAGTCCTAGACTCTCCCACTAGTGGAAACATCCTCTCCACATCCACTTTATCCAAGCCTTTCACTATTCTGTATCTACCTTCATTCTTCTAAACTCCAGCGAGTACAGGCCCAGTGCCAACAAACGCTCATCATATGTTAACCTACTCATTCCTGGGATCATTCTTGTAAACCTCCTTCGGACCCTCCTCAGAGCCAGCACATCCTTCCTCAGATATGGGGTCCAAAATTGCTCATAACATTCCAAATGTGGCCTTACCAGCACCTTATAGACCCCCAGCATTGCATCCTGTTCTTGAAGACAAGTCCTCTTGAATACTGTTTCCCCAAGGCAACATGAATGTGAAGTGTAGTGGAGGGGGGAGAGTTGGGTTGGCTGGTTTGTGTGATGGACTGGGTTGTGTTCACAACTGCAATATCTTAACGTCTTGTACTAGAGCAGCTGCAATATCAAGCTGTGATGCATCTGAATAGGATGCTTTCTATGATACAGCTAAAGAGGTTGGTATGATTCATTGGACATGCTGAATTTCCTAAACCTTCTGAAGAAGTAGAGGCTTTGGTATGCTTTCTTGGTCATAGCGTCAATGTGGTTGGACTATTCAAGTTGTAATGTTTACAGCTGGGATGTTTTAGCTCAAAACCATCTCCACTTTGGCACAACTGATGTATAGTTGGTCGTGTACTCCGCTCTACTTCCTGAAGTCAATGATCACCTCCTCTATTTTGCTGATATTGAGGAAGAGGTTATTGTCTTAACACCATGTTATGTAGCTCTCTATCTGTTTTCTGTACTCCATCTTGTCATTGTTTGTCAGTCCCACTACGGTGGGTTTCACCTGCAAACTTGTAAAGGGACTTGAAGCAGAATTTAGCCGCACAGTATATAGGCAGTGTAGAGTAAGGGGCTGAGAGCACAGACCCGCAGGTCACTGGTGTCAAATATTATCCTGGAGTATATTTCGTTTTCTAGTGTAAGAATCTTGAACAAAGAGAAGTTTTTATGAGACTAGGGGGTAGTCATTTAATAGTAAAGTGTGCAGGAATTTCATCTTGTAGAGGATGTTAAATGTCTGGAATACTCCATCATGTAGAGCAGGGTCGGCAACCTTGTTGTGCGTAGGGGCCGGGTCCCATGTCTGTGAGTGGTTGGAGGGCCACATCTATCGCCATAGTTAATAAACTTTGTCATATTTATATATTTAAGAAATATTATGTCTACTGAACAGGAATTAGTTAGAGACACTAGTATTGAAACAACCCTCAAGATCAACTTCGCGTTTATTGTCACTTAACCAGTGAAATTTGAGTTACCGTATTTCCCGACGATGAAGACACACCCCCATTTTGAGTCGCTAAATTTCGAAAAAAGGCTGGTGGGGCAGGATCAAGGGTTTGGCTCAGTCAGTAGAAAGGAAGATGTGAAACTCTTTCAAGGAGGCAATGAGGACCGGGGAACCCCCATCTTCGCCTGTCCCACAATGCGCTGTGCGGTTCAGGTCTGAGGGACGGGGACTTCCTGGCTCAGGGAGATCACATAATGGGGAGAGAGAGGAGAGAGAGAGAAAGCCCAGGACAGAGCAGCCAACCTTCCGCCCAGTAGCTACCCGCCAACCACCACCTCCACCGGGTGGGCCGGCAGAAGGCGCTGAGGTGGCGGCCAGTTTCGCTGTCCGGTCCCGGCAGCCGTTCGCAGCCGCCCGAGCTACTGAGTGAGTGAATGAGTTGCTGGCATGATCCCCGACCCCCTCCTTCTCAACGCTCCTGCCCTCCCCCCAACTTTATCCCCTGGCATCCCAGACAAGCTTGCTATTTTGTGCAGACAAGGTCGTGCTGACACGGGCCAGACTCCTCACACGCTGTGGAAAGGAACTCTTCCACCCCCCCCCCTCTCCCAGCGGCGCTGTCCTTTTACAGCCGCTTCCCACTTCACACATTTCCAGGATCGAAGGCGTGGCAGGTTCCGTGGAGCAGTCGCTACAAGAGTGTCATTGCTCGGCCAACTCCACTTCAGGAGATGGCCCCTGTCCCTGCTGGCCCGGCGGAAAGCTGCTCCGTCATCCCGCCCTGGGGACCGGACCCAAGTCCTGGTAGAATGTCGCCATCAGCAAAGTGTCTGCAAGGGTGACATTGGACCTAGCCACCCAGCCAGAGAATGTAAATCAGCTGCCAGCGATTTACATAGCGCTCGGCGGCTCTGCAATTGTGGCCGCCAGCGCAGGCCTCCTTGCGTCCTTGCTTCAAAGCGCCTGGGTGCCGCGGCCTTGGGCCTGGGAGGTACCGGAGATGACAGACATCTGCGGGCCGGATTATTACGTGAAAAAAACCACGCCTATGGGCCGGATGATATCGGGTTACGGGCCGCATTCGGCCCGGGGGCCGTGGGTTGCCGACCCCTGACTAAGAGGCTATAAGAGCATTTAAAGATAAGGTAAATACATTTTTGGAGGAGCAGGGAATTGAGGGATCTGGAGAACTGAGGGATAGAGGAGATGAAGCCTGCGGCAGATAAGCCATGATATATTGAATGGCTGGGCAGGCTTAATGGGCATGTGACCAACTCTTGCTCCTATTATGAATGAGTTTCAGTGACCACTTCAGCTGGACTGGATGGTTGGGAGCAAATACAGGTCCTTTAGCAATCACTGATATGCATATTGACAGAGGGAGATTCAGACTAGTTTTGTTTAAGAAGGAACTGCTGATGCTGGAAAATCGAAGGTAGACAAAAATGCTGGAGAAACTCAGCGGGTGAGGCAGCATCTATGGAGCGAAGGAAATAGGCAACGTTTCGGGTCGAGACCCTTCTTGAGACTGATATGGGGAGGGGTGGGAGGGAAGAAGAAATGAAGAGATTCAGAGTAGGATTGTTTATCAAAATTAAGATGCATTTGCAATGTACCATCAGATTATCTGTTGTACATTTCAATCATGCGCAAACGATAGATATAAACATGTATCCGTATTCAGATGGCTCCCTGAGATGAGTGGATTGTGCTCACTTGCCTGGATTTCTGAACTACTAGAAACATAGAAAATAGGTGCAAGAGGAGGCCATTCAGCCCTTCGAGCCAGCACCGCCATTCATTGCGATCATGGCTGATGGTCCCCAATCAATAACCCGTGCCTGCCTTCTCCCCATATCCCTTGATTCTACTAGCCCCTAGAGCTGTCTCTTAAATCCATCCAGTGATTTGGCCTCCACGGCCCTCTGTGGCAGGGAATTCCACAAATTCACAACTCTCTGGGTGAAAAGGTTTTTTCACATCTCAGTCTTAAATGGCCTCCCCTTTATTCTAAGAATGTGACCCCTGGTTCTGGACTCGTCCAACATTGGGAACATTTTTCCTGCATCTAACTTGTCCAGTCCTTTTATATGACAGTTTCTATAAGATATCCCCTCATCCTTCTAAACTCCAGTGAATACAAGCCTACTATCTCAGAGTTGTGTATTTTCTGAATCCAGGCACTTATCCGTTTGCTGGAAGGCCATAAATCAGTGCTAAACTGAAAATGTTCTTTTTGTCATTAGATTTTGTTTTGTCCCATTGTTAGTAAGAAACAATGAGGCAGTCAAACGAATATTGAGCAAATATCCCAGTAGGCTCCTTGCTTACACAATGACAAAGGATCACAAACTGACGGAAATACGTTGATCATATCCTGTGGAGTTTTCAACTTCATTCTAGCAATCCACTATGTGGATTTGTAAGTGCAGCATTCTTGATATTTGTACTTTGGTATACCAGAGTATTCGGAACTGGCTACTGCCAGTGGGCCTTTAACAAGTGCGATGAGAAACGTATTAACGAAGGTCATTATGAATCAATGGAATCTTCCACTTGGAGGGTTATAAAAGGTTCATTGTAACATTCATCCTGCCCCTCCTTTATTATGTGTCCTACCTGGGACTAGTGACTGGAGAAAAACAGTATGGAAATAATCAAATGCTTCGTGACCATCTCTGAATGATTTTCCATTAACTTAAACTAACTGGTGGAATATCTTGTGGGCATCCTTAGATGAGGTTGTTCTCTCTGACTGAATTCCCACTTTGTACACCGCCCAGGCAAATCAATACCGCTGGCATCAGGCATAAAGACCACAGTGAAGTGCTTTGGGAGACTGGTGATGATGCACACTGACTGAAGCCCAGACAGCCTTGATCCACTGCCGTTTGCCTAGCGTCGCAACAGGTCCACAGCTAACACCATCTCCCCGGCCCTAAACTCATCTCTGGAATGTCTAGACAACAAGGACCTGCATTAGACTCCTATTTATCCACTATAGCTCTGCCTTCAACACCATAATCCCATCCAAACTCATCTTCAAACTCCAGGTTTTAGGAGTCAGCACCCCCCTCTGCCACTGGATCCATGACTTTCCGACCCACAGAACGCATTCAGTGAGGATAGATGACAACACCTCCTCCATGATAACTCTCCACACTGGTGCCCTGCAAGGATGCATCCTCAGTCCCATACTCTATTCTTCATACACTCATGACTCTGCAGCCAAACTCAGCTCTAACTCCATGTCTAAGTTTGCAGATGACACCATTGATGTGAGCTGGATCACAAACCTTGGTGAGAGGAGTAGAGGAAGTTGGGAACTATGTATCTCTGTATCTTTCCCTTTGCTTAACTTATTGTACTTGAGTTTGGCTTGAATATATTTATGTATTGTGTATCTGATTGAATTAGGTAGAATGCAAAACTGAAGAAGGGTTTCGGCCCGAAACGTTGCCTATTTCCTTCGCTCCATAGATGCTGCCTCACCCACTGAGTTTCTCCGGCATTGTTGTCAAACTTCTGTACATGTGGAAATAATACACCTAAACCTTCCTTCCTAAATTGAAAGACAGATATGAAACGCCCATTGTCTTGTGGGGCTGGGGATCGAGTGCTGATTCTCATAATCTCCAGGGTGTAATCAAGTGCAAGGGGTTGGTGGCCGTGTGGTACCTGATTCACTCTGCCTCTGACGGTGCAGGGGGGAGAATGTTTGGGCCCTCTCTACAGTGGATCCATTTGGAACAGGCAACACAGTGGTGAGCAGGACACTGAGTAAGTGTTGGCAGTGCCACACGGGCACATTTTGGGGCTGGAATGGTGCCAACATGACCAGACCGATGACTTTGACACTTAAGAGTTTCCATTACATACTGCCAGAGTCTCGGCTTAGTTTTGGGAGTGAGGTTTGGAGAACGTATCCTTGCACCTCACCCACTCTCCAGCGGTGATGGGAGCAACAGCATGGACAGCAAATGAAGGATCAAAACTGGTGTTCAGAAACAACCCCCCCCCCCCCCCCCTCCACCACCACTACCATCCCCCACACACTGCAGTTGCCACCTGGTAATGAGAAGACTGAGAGAAACAGAAACTGCCACTGGGGTACAGGCCCGGTGAACACATCTTGAAGGACAAAGCATCCACCAGTACAGAGGATAGACACAAAATGCTGGAGTAACTCAGCGGGACAGGCAGCATCTCTGGAGAGAAGGAATGGGTGACGTTTCAGGTCGAGACCCTTCTTCAGACTAGTTACGGATAAGGGAAACGAGAGATATAGACGATGATGTAGAGAGATAAAGAACAATGAATGAAAGATATGCAAAAAAGTAATGATGATAAAGGAAACTGGCCATTGTTAGCTGTATGTTGGGTGAAAACGAGAAGCTGGTGTAACTTGGGTGGGGGAGGGATGGAGAGAGAGGGAATGCCAGGGTTACTTGAAGTTAGAGAAATCAGAGACTTGACTTTGTCCTGCAGCATGAACTGAAGTAAATCACATCCATGTATTTATCTTCGTTGGGATTTAATGTAAAACAATCAAATATGTAAGCAGTTCTCACAGGTCGCAATGATGGTCGTTTTTTGTTGTTTTTAATCACAACTTGTTTGGTGGATAAAACAGCTGAGCAAAATGTTTTATTGAAAAATAACTTTTAAACAGACTTAAAGCGTGAGGATGAAGTCCTGGCCTGACAACATTCCGTGAGGTTGTATTCAGTCGTTTGTGTCTCCTCCAATGTAGATTGAGGATCAGTTATACAAAGGAAGTGCAGATTTCAAAGTGTCTGTCTTGCCAGTACTCATTGTTCACAGCAGATCTAAATTTAGTGGTGCCAAGTAACAATACACTAAAGCTATAAATACTTCAGATGAATTTTATAAAACCCTACTGTTATTTTTATGATGTTACTTAGTTAAATGCACAATTATTGATCATGGGAATGAAAGGCACAATGAATCATTTGCAACAATATGCCATACTCAGTATGATCTAGTAACAGAATAATTGCAATGATGCAATATCTATATTACTAAAAGTCTGATCTTGACCACTTCCTGTTGTTCTGTATATTGATTTTAGAAAAAACGCTGTCACTTACGGCTGTGATTTTTGGCCATCTTACTCAGTCCCCCTCCGCTGCGCAGGACAAGAGGATTTTTCCCATCGATGAAAAATAAAAGAGTTATTAATGTTTAATAAATGTTGAGATTCTCTCTGCTGCCCCTGCTAGTGGGAGGGGGGAGGGACCATAAAACCCGGAAGTGTTGAATGCCTCAGTCAGTCTCTGCAAGATGGGGGAGCGAGAGGGTCACGTCTCTCAGTCTGAGCTGTGAATAACACTGAACACATGTCTACTAAACTGTGAGTGGTTTTACTGACCTGTCAGTACCCTTAATGTGGTTTGAAAATATAGCTTGGAAATGCTAAAGCTGTGTTGCCTTTGGTTTGGAAATGCTAAAGCTGTGTTGCCTTTGGTTTGGAAATGCTAAAGATGTGTTGCCTTTGGTTTGGAAATGCTAAAGCTGTGTTGCCTTTGGTTTGGAAATGCTAAAGCTGTGTTGCCTAATTAAAGTTGCCATGCCTAATTAAAGTTGCCTTGCCTAATTAAAGTTGCCTTGCTTAATTAAAGTTGCCTTGCCTAATTAAAGTTGCCGTGCCTGATCACAGTTGCCTTGCCTCCTATAAAATTAAAAGTCTAATCTTGACCACTTCCTGTTTGCGCTTTATATTGATTTTAGAAAAAACGCAACCACGTACGGCTGTGATTTTTGGCCATCATACTCAGAGTCCCCCTCCGCTCATCAGGTGCCGAGGAATTTTCCCATCGATGAAAAATAAAAGAGTTATTAGTGTTTAAAAAATGTTGAGATTCTCTCTCCTGTCAATCATGCCATGAAGACCACACCCCTTCTGGTGGGAGGGGGGAGGGACTATAAAACCCAGAAGTGTGGGTGTGGCTCAGTCTCTGCAAGATGGAGGAGGGAGAGGTCATGACTCGCTGTCTTTAGTGGCCTTGCACCCTGCTTGAAATGGTATGAAACTGCACTTGAATTTGGTGGCCTTGCACCCTGCTTGAAATGGAATTTCAAGGAATAGCCGTGAGTCAACTGCCAGCCCACCAGCCGTAAGTGAGTGAGCTGCCAGCACACCAGGCATGACTGACTGAGCCGCCAGCCCAAGAATCCATTCGGCCCACAATGTCCATACTAACCCTCTGGAAACCAGTCCCTTCAGCCCACAACACCTATACTAGCACTCCAGAAAGCCCTCCCCCCCCACTGGCCACCAATATTGGAATTGGTGGAGAGGTGGAATATTGCGTTGGGGGACCAGCCATCCTGTGTGATGCTGAGACCTAACGGGCCCCACTTAGTCTAGTAATCTAATAGAAACTGAACTAAGTGAGACACGTCGGGTCCTAGCTTCACACAGGAGCGCTGGTCCCACGATGCAATATTCCACCTCTCCACCAATTCCAATATTGCTGGCCAATGGGGGGGGGCTTTCTGGAGAGCTAGCATTGTTACTGGTTTCCAGAGGGCTAGTATGCACATTGTGGGCCGAATGGATTCTTGAGCTCAGTCACTGAGACCACTCACACACACACACACACACACACACACACACACACACACACACACACACACACACACACACACACACACACACACACACACACACACACACACACACACACACACACACACACACACACACACACACACACACACACACACACACAACTTTCTTGAATACTTGAAGGGTCTCGACCCGAAACATCACCCATTCCTTCTCTCCAGATATGCTGTCTATGACATATTGTTTGTCTGCTGACTGGATAGGATGCAACAAAAGCTTTTCACTGTAATAATCCTGATTTCTTATTTAACATGAAGAGAGTCAGTGGAACCTGTGGCAATCTAAAGGGTTTGTTAACTCTCATTATATCTCTTCGTGACTTAGGAACTCAGATAGAGATTTTACAATTCACAAGACGTATGCCTGTGTGGACTTCTTGTGAAGCTGATGATGTTACACATGTTACACCTAAAATGCTTGGCAGACCATTTGCCCTTTTTCTAAATGACTTCTAATTCTGACTTTCAATTTAAACCAATTGATAGCTAATTTCTTTTCCACTTACAGTACATTTACGTTTCTTATAAATCATGTCCCCTTTTCAGATATATTACGGTTTGCAAGACATGGCAGGCAAAATAATCTGATATTCAATTCTATTTTATTTTTTGCATTTTACTAGTTAGTCTTCTAATGGCCCAGTCTTAGTCACGCGTGTGACCAAAAAGATGAAAAATTGTGGAATATGTCTCTTTTAATTCTGAAAGCATGACAGGTATATTGTTTTGTGCTGTATATATGATTCAGATTTTTTTCGATTTATCAAGTGGATTTTTAATATGTTATGCTGACAATGTTTGTCAAGGGTCAGAGATCAAATATGACTGGCCACGTGTGTGACGGCACACGGAAGCATTTTACAAACTCCGAATTTTAAAAAGCTAGACTGTTCATTTCTTTAGCAGACACGCATTATAGTTCTGCGGGTTGGAAAATAGCGATGAATGTGACGAATCTCTTTCAAGAATTTTTTAATGTATCACACTTTGTGACGACATCTGGTCACGTGTGTGACATTTCGGTTCACTTTCCAAAGAATGGGCCTAATGCACAATATTACAAATGATTCATATTATTATATTCCCAATTTATTTTTGGATGGGTGATACTGCTATTCTGAATTTAAGACATTGGAAGTTGCTACACTTCTCAAAGGTTAGCCAGCACCGAAAGCTTCAGAATGTTTGACATGTGAATAGGTTGTAAAGGTTTGTATTTAATAGGTGATTCTGTACAGGTCAATGAATGCAATGTAGCACATCCACCAGTGGGATTATATAATATACCATTATAACTGATCCACTCAGATATTTAGACTGTAAAAATCTACATTCCTAAAATGCACAAAGACGGTCTATTTTATCTGGTCTATATTTTTAGAAATTTATAATGTATATTAGACAGGGAATTTTGTATGGCTTTGACTGGGAATTAAAAACTTGAGCTTCTCAAAAATACTATTTTATTTTTATTACAGAATTGCTATTTTGCTTAGCAGCTGGTTAAAAAAAAAAGAGGTTACTAATTCTTTCTCCACAAGGAGAGTATAAATCAAGGGTTTATTTGAAGTGGCTGAACAGAACCACAACTAACGGTTAAACATTCCGATACATCGCTCTTGATGTACTTCAGGAGTGTAATGTGTATTCCCAGTGTACTTTTATACTTATTGTCTTTAATGAACACTAACCCACAGTCATGCATCCATTTCCCATGTGAACCAGCTGTCGATTTTATTGAACCTCAACATTTTTAAATCAACCAGAAGGCTTTATGAGCCAACCAGCCCAACAAATAGTTTTGGACAACAGAAACATTCAGTAAACATACCGCACTGCACAAAGAGTTTCCTGTATGATATTTATAGATGGAACATCACAAGGTGGAGCCTGCATGGAAGAATGTTAACACTGTCAATGAGGACAACTAATTATATATGGCCAAATATCTTCATTAAAATGAACCATAATTCAACTGGAAGGAATTATATACAACTGATTAAAAAAAAACTGCTGGAGGAACTCAGTGGGTCAGGCAGCAACTGTGGAGGGAATTGGACTAATGACGTTTCAGGCCGGGACCCTTCTTTAAACGGATGGCTCTGATTTGAACAAATGCAGTATTTATTTGTTTTTAGGAATTTTTAAATCAAGGGGACAGAGTATTGCAGAACAGGTTTTAAAGTAGTTGAACTCAGCAGAATCAAGGGATACCAAACAAAAATAGTTTCAAACACTATCCTGTTATACAACGGATACAAAAAAAAACACATGGAAATGAAGTACACTTTTTGTCAGAAATCCAACTGCAGTCCATTGTTTTTCCAAAGCAAGTGTCAAAGGTTAACAGTTATTCCACAGCAAACATGGAATTTTTAAGGAAACATGTTAAACGTTGCATCACGGCATTCGACACAAACCTAATAAATACAAGATTTGTTTTGTATATGAAGAGAAAGATCTGCAAAAGCCAAACAGGAAAAGAGATGTAACTGACGCAATAAAGTTCCCTCCAGGATGTATGAATGAAACGGCATTGTCTCAATCAAAGGGGTAAATTGGTGTAGGAAGGAACTGCACATGCTGGTTTACACCGAAGATAGACACAAGATGCTGGAGTAACTCAGTGGGACAGGCAGCATCTCTGGAGAGAAGGAATGGGTGGCGTTTCGGGTCGAACCCCTTCGTCAGACTGAGAGTCAGGGGAGAGGGAAACCAGAGATATGGAAGGGTACAAAGAACATGTAAAGTGTGAAAAGAACAGGTCAAAGCAGACGATGATAAGGAAATGTACAATGGTTCATTGTTGGCTGAGGGGAAGGTGACAACGAGGCACGAGACTGAGAACCTAAAACCTCCTATAGCAGCATCAGTCTAAGGACATCAGTCTAAGGACATCAGCATCAGTCCAATCCATGTTAATTAGACTTCTCTATTTACAACTATTACTACTTGAATTTATCAACATCCTTGAATAGTAAGTGATTCTCAGGAGTATTAATATACAAAAAGTTGATGCTGAATGACATAACTAGAGAACCAGAAGCATAGCCCAAGATGCCAGCCAAAGCTTAGGTATGGTCCGAGATAGTGGAGGGATTAAATTCAGCGAGGGACAAAAATGCCAGAATTGGGGGAGCTCTGTTTTCACAGAGGGTGACATTGCGGGGAAAGGCAAGATTTCACAATAAGGATGAATATTTTAATAGCTATAATTTTAAAGACCTATCACCTTGCTGCCATTACTGAAACCACGTAATAAGAATCGCTAATCTTTAAACAAGTCTTTTGGCATCCTATCTACATAAGGCCACCACCTAAATGCAAGGGATTTCTCAGGCCCCGCACAGTGGGGCTCACATACAGAAGTGAATCGCTATGAATTATTGCTGGTTAGGCCAAGGTGGAAGGAGTGTATTTGCCTCACTCGGTTCACCAATACAATATTTCCCAAAGTGCTTTCCAGCCATTTAAATACTTCCCACCATGGCCAAATGGCATAGTAGGAAATGCAGCAACCAATTTGCTAAAAGCCAAAGATAAGACACAAAATGCTGGAGTAACTCAGCGGGACAGGCAGCATTTCTGGAGAGAAAGAATGGGTGACGTTTCGGACCGAGACCCTTCTTCAGACATTCTTCTAATAGCCAGTTCCCATAAAGAGCATTCTGAAGCAAAGAATCTATTTCACTTGTGCTGATTGAGGGGCAAGGCTTGGGTAGCAACTGATAGGCAGCAAGCATGATTTTGAAAAGATGGGCGACATTTTGGATCGGGATCCTTCTTCAGACTGGGACTATCTCCCCTGTTTGTTCATATTGTTTACCATCGGCTGAGAGGGCAGACGGGGCCTCATTTCAACAAGAGCCAACAATCCCCTCACCACTGTACTGGAGACTCAGCGGGGATTCTTCCGTGCACAATGTAGACAAGAGTGCTACTATCCGAGCTACTGCGAACATTCCTCAAACAATGGGGAATCGATATTTGCTCTGCTGGAATACCTGAACCATTGCTCAGAGTCCTTTGCCCCCAACATTGACTGTTGTAATGTCTGTATCACTGGTCAGATGTCAATGGTAGTCCCGATTACAGCAAGAGCAAATAAACCCAAACAACCCCTTCTGAAATCTCACTATAGGAAAGACTGTCTGATGGGAGCTAATATCAACAAAATCGTAATGTCAAGTTTATTCAACACACACAGACACGCACTTCCATCTCAGAATACTGCGCAGTGAAGATAATTAAAGAGCTATAAAAACACAGGCTGGATTTCCATGCAGAAGGTCAAATGCCTGGTACATGAGTGGGAATTGCAAGTGCCTTCGTGTGTCTGTCACATCCGTTAGATTATTTGGCTGGCATGCCCTCTTTCCACTGATTGATGATGCTAAAGTTAGAAATCAGATGACAGGATTGGCAAAGAATTAAAAGTCTGTATTTAAGAGGCTAAGTAGCAGTATTTCTCCCTGGTCATCCGGTGTCATTAAAGTGTACAGGAAGGAACTGCAGATGCTGGTTTAAACCGAAGATAGTCACAAAATGCTGGAGTAACTCAGCGGGACAGGCAGCATCTCTGGAGAGAAGGAACGAGACCTTCGAAGGGTCTCGACCCGAAACGTCACCCATACCTTCCCTCCAGCGATGCTGCCTGTCCCGCTGAGTTACTCCAGCATTTTGTGTCTATCTTCATTATGAATGTACTGTGGGGAAATTACTATTTACCTGGGGGATTGATTATAATAAAATAATTCTGATTTATATAATAATTCTAATTTATAGAATAAGTAAAAATTAGTTTGCATCACAAATAAAAAATATTTTTTACCTGGTCTTCATTATTTAGGTTCATGGTCATGTTTGAGATGGTTTTGCCTTTAAAGAGGTACATGCGTTCAATAGGGGAAATAATGCTGGACTGACACAGCGGGACAGGCAGCATATCTGTATAGAAGGAATGGGTGACGTTTTGGGATCGAGACCTTTCGTCAGATGGGGTCTCGATCCAAACGATACCCATTCCTTCTATCCAGCCTGTTCCGCTGAGTTACTCTAGCATTTTTTGTCTATCTTTGGTTTAAACCAGTATTTGCTGTTCCTTCTTATGCATAATGGTGGTCAGTTATGTTAAAATCGTCAAGTGAGATGCGACAAGGAAGGGACAGAACGAGAGCAGCAAATTGTCTCTGATTACATGATGATTTATGTATCTTTGCAGTTTGCCTTGTGAAAAAGACAGCTCAAACTCCCTTTGAGTTTCAATTCATTACTGCGCTTGTGTTATTAAAATTTGTGTTATTAAAACTCACCGCAGAAAGTCTCACAAACTACCCTAGCATCATTCTAATGACAATTGGTTATTCCAATAATGCCACAAGGCATGCAGCCCAGCAAGGGAATAATTACAACTTTGGAGACTCATTTGTGAAGATAGGAAATAGTTCACAGGGCAGTACAGTGGCAGTGGAGCCCAAGTAACACAATGTACAAAGTATCCTTCAACACGAGTTACTGAGAAAATATGCAAGTGCAAAAGGACAAATAGTGTAGGAGGGAACTGCAGATGTCGGTTTATACCGAAGATAGACACAAAAAGCTGAATTAACCAGGCCGGTCAGACAGCATCTCTGGAGAAAAGGAATAGGTAATGTTTCGGGTCGAGACCCTTCTTCAGTTGAGTTACTCCAGCTTTTTGTGTCGATCTTCAGGACAAATAGTATGTTGGCCTTCATTGAAAGAGGAATTGATTGTAGAAAATTTGGTGAGAACACACTGGGTGTATTGTGTGCTGTTTTGGTCACCTGACATATGGACAGGTAGACTTGAATGGATAGAGTGGAGAGGTTGGTTCACCAGACGGATTCCAGGGAAGGCAGAATGCTCTATGAGGATAGATTGGGTTGTTTAGATTTGCTGGAATTTGGAAAAAATGAGAGGATATCTCATGCATATAATGCTGACAGGTCTAGACTGCCTGGATGCAGAAAAGATGCTTCCCCCAGCAGGGCGAAGGGGTCTAGAACTGAGATGCCATTTCAATGGTTCAATGATACTTTATTGCCACATGCACCAGATACAGTGAAATTCCTTTTTTGCAATTCAGTAAAAATCTTGTGTCATAGACACAATCATACTTAAAGTACAAGAGTGTAGGAGAAGTAGATTGCACTGAGACAGTATGCAAGAGTCGCCATGTTTCTGCCACCATTTTGTGTAATTCATGTTCCAAGTTGTGACAAGTCTTAGCCTGGCCATAAAGGCCCACTATGTATGAAGGAACTGCAGATGCTGGCTTAAAACAGAGGTAGACACAAAATGCTGGAGTAACTCGGCGGGACAGGCAGCATCTCTGGAGAGAAGGAATGGGTAACATTTCAGGTCGAGACCCTTCTTCAGACTGATGTGAGGTCCACTGTCCTTCACAGTACAGGAGATGAGATTTTGGACTAAGAGGAGAAATTTGTTTATTCATATAACATTAAACTCTTGCAATTCTTTACCACAGAGGGCAAGTCTCCAAATATATTTATTTGATATTTGGTTTATTATTGTCACGAGATACATTGAAAATCTTAGTTTTGCATGCCGCAACAAAGTCCATTACGAGTCTGACAACAGCGAGGTGGAAGCTATGAAGATAGACACGTCATGCTGGAGTGACTCAGCGGGACAGGCAGCATCACTGGAGAGAAGGAATGGGTGACGTTTCAGGTCGAGACACTTCTTCAGACTCTATTCTTGAAGGAAGAATATAAATAGATTTCGAGACACATCGAAGTGTGCGGGGGGGGGAAAGTGGGGATATGACATTGAAGTAAAGGATCAGCCACGACTGTATTGAAAGGCAGAACTTTTGAAGGGTGGGACAGCCAACCTTGTTCCTTTATTTTATGTTTTTTTCTGTTCTTATGATGCATCAAAGTAAAAACTGAGCTGGAATGTGACCTGACGTTAATGTAAATTTGCATCAAATGTAAATCCTTTCTCTGGGATCTGATCCAGGATCAGTAACATCTCACAGGTAAACAATTTTTCTCTTCCTAGAAAATGGAATCCAATCAACTTCCCTTTTAGAGAGAGTTCAACCAATTTCCAGAATGTCATACAATAAAACATTAGCCCTTCTGTAACATTCCTGTGTCGGTGCAGATGTTGCACATTAGGGAGCAGCAACAAAGTTGTAATCTGATTATGGGATTTCTGCTGGTGACTTTATGAATGCTTGATCTTTGAAGTTCTGAATGATGTTATTTAGTGGTATTATCCAGGATTATGGTGCAAAGATGATTAATGAACTCTGCAGCTCAGGAACCTGCTGGTTCAGAGGTGACAGCCCGAGGAATGTCTGCATTTTGTAAGTGATTTGTTATTCTAGGTGCTTGATTAAAGCAGCCAAAGCCCACACTCTTTGTGATTTCTGGATTAAATTACAGACTGAGAACTCCCAGTATGCCCACTCACAATCTGAGTGTAATTCAGAAATTAATCTCTTGTGAAATAATTTCCATTTCCATCACATTTTGCAATGAATAGGTTGTGGACTTGCTATACAATTTTACCCTGAAGGAAGTAACAATAAATGGCACTTACTTGACAATTGTCTTCAATTATTGCCAAACATGATTAATATAGTACAAAAATGGGGCCACTCACTCCATCATGCTTATGCCAGCACGTTGAAACAGCTATCCAGTTAGTCCTTCCATGCTTCTTCCTCCTTGCATTGTATTTTTGGAATTTTCTCCTTAAATCTCTTTGCCTGTCCACTTCCCTTGGTTCCTACAGGATGCTGTAAAACCTACCTCTTTAACCATTCTTGAATGTATTGTCTCCAAGAATGCCTGACGGCAAATTGTCTCTGCTAATGCTGCCATGAAGTGCCTGGGGATATTTCACTAATTATCTCCAGATTCACCTCCAGATTCAGGGACAGTTTCTTCCCAGCTGTTATCAGGCAACTCAACCATCCTACCGCAACCAGAAAGCAGTCCTGAACTACTGTCTACCGCTTCAGGGACCCTCGGACTATCTTTAATCGGACTTTACTGGCTCTACCTTGCACTAAACGTTATTCCCTTATCATGTATCTGTACACTGCGAATGGCTCGATTGTAATCATGTATTGTCTTACTGCTGACTGGTTAGGACGCAACAAAAGCTTTTCACTGTATCTCGATACAAGCGACAATAAACTAAACTAAACTGGTGGAAAAGGTGATGTATGGATCTTAAACATTGTTATTATTAGATGTCACTATATGCTTTGTTTATTGGGCAACCATTTTGATTGAGATTAGATTAGTTTATGGTCACCAGGGTGCAATGAAATACCTTGTTCACATGAATCATGTATTATTTATACATGATAATGGTAGTGAGAACAATAAATACAGCAAATCAACAAGATGTCGCAACGATTGCAGTACAAACTGAAGTAGTGCAAAAAAAAAGTGCAATAATTGAATCACTGAAAGACGTAGAGTTTTGTGCAAGGATGTGAGTCAGGATCTCAGGGAAGGGTGTGACAAAGAGGTGGATGGTTCAGATGTCTGATAGCCATGTGGAAGAAGCTGTTCTTAAGTCCGGACAACTAGGCTTTCAAGCTTATCTTTCTTCTGAGAAGGTAGAAGAAAGAAAAGGGAATGGCCATGGTGGCGGTCATCCTTAATGGTACTTCCTGCCTTCCTGATGCAACGCACTGTCAAGATGCACTGGATGGGAGGATGTGAAGAGCCTGTCATGGCCAGGGTGGTGTTCACCAATCTCTGCAAGTTAGCAGGTGAAGAGCAGAGCAGTTGCCGTGCCAGGCTGAGATGCATAACCGTCAAAATACATTCAATTTCGCATCTGTAGAAGTTCAAGAGAATCTTCACAGGCATGCCAAAGCTTCTTAGATGCATCAGTTTAGAGGGACCCAGATAGCTTGCTGGTGATATGGATGCCAAGAAACTTGAAGATGTCCATCAGCTCTATAGCAGTTCCATTGTCAAGAATTGGGTGTGTTCACCACCACAGCCCTTCTCAAGTATCTTGGATGAACCAACCATTATTTCATCTTGCCGACATTAAGGGCTAGGCTGCTGTTCTGACACTATGACACAAGTGTCCCAATCTCTTTCTGTACTCCACCTTATTGTTGTCGTTGATCCAAGCGACAACAGTGTTATCAATTACACACTTAAAGATGGAGTTGGCAATGTACTTGGCCACACAGTCATGTGTGTACAGGGATTAGAGGAGATGACAGAACATACAATTCTGAAGGACTCCAGTGTTGAGGGTCAGGGTGGAAGAGATGTTCCAACTAATTCTAACTAACTGAGGTCTGCTGGTCAGGAAGTCCAAAAGTTAGTTGCATATGGAGGCCCCAATGCCAAGGTCCAAGAGCTTAGACGTGAGCTTAATCAGTGTTATGATGTTGAAGGCTGAGCTATTATCAGTGACATAGGTGTTCTAATTGTCAAGGTGATCCAGAGCTGAATGTAGGGCAAGGAAGATACTGTCCTCTTTTCCTGTGGGCAAATTGCAATGTGTGTCGGTGGTCTGGGAGGCTGGTGCAGAGTGGGCCATTTCCAATCTTTGGAGGTACTTCATTGTGGTCGCTGGTAGAACTACCGGGCAGTAATCATTGCAACAAGTCAAATGATGGACTATTCTCTTGTGATCTGAACAGTATATTCTTCCATTTGTGCATTCCCGCATCCAAAATGGCTATACTAATTTGGACCATAAAGTTGGATTAAAGAACATTGGTGGAATATGACTTACTAGACATCATTAAGGTGTTTGCTTTCATGCTATCAAATAACCAAAGAAAATTCTTCTGAGTTATTCGGTTTTAATTTTCTCCTTGCAGTAAAATGAAAAAATACAAAGCATATCACTTTCAGGAAATATTTTTTTTCAGATATTTTCGTATTTTCTCATGATATGGACGAAGAAGGAAGCCATTCAGCTCCTTAACGCGATGCCAGCTCCCATTTCTCCACTAATTGTACTTGTAACCTAGTCTCCCCACATTCCCATCAACTCCCCCCCAGATTCTACCACTCACCTACAATAATTAATTAACCTACTAAACCACACCTCTTTGGGTGTGGGATGAAATCGGAGCAGTCACATGGACAACGTTCAAACTCCACACAGACAGCGCTGAAGCTCAGGGTTGAACCCAGGTCACTGGAACAGTGATGTAGCAGCTTGCCCACACTTCATTAATTCGTCTTCAGTTTTCTTTGTGGATTGTAGAGTCCATGGGATCTCATGAGGAATCCTCCAGCTCCCCAAAGCCAGGCTCCAGAGCAGCCCTCTGCTGATCACACCTAAAGCCGCTCGACTGCTGGATATATTTCCACGGTACACAAAATTGCTGGAGGAACTCAGCGGGTGCAGCAGCATCTATGGAGCGAAGGAAATAGGCGACGTTTCGGGCCGAAACCAATCCTCTGGCTGTAGCTGCTGCCTCTCAATTCTCAAAATGGCAACCAGAAGCAGGCAATGATCAGAGGAAATATACATCCACACCCATCATTGTCTTTAATTTGTGTACTGGTGATGTCTTTACTATTTATTTCATTCCGCTTACATGTTTTTACTCTATTTGCTAAATTTTGTAAGGTGTCCTTGAGACTCTTGAAAGGCGCCCATAAATAAAATGTATTATTATTATTATTTTTATTGTACTAGTCCTGATAGCACGACATTCGGAGGCTGCAGCGAATCGTTCGATCAGCTGAGAAGGTTGTTGACTGCAACCTTCCCCCCATTGACAAACTGTACACTGCAAGGGCCAGGAAGCGAGCGGGTAAGATCATCTCTGACACCACTCACCCTGGCCACAAACTCTTTGAAGCACTTACCTCTGGAAGGCGACTCTGGACTGTTAAAGCCGCCACAGCCAGACATAAAAACAGCTTTTTTCCATGAGCAGTAGCTCTACTCAAGAACCAAAAGTCTGTAGCCTCCTTTTGCTCTGGTATTTTATTTCATTCACATGTTTAAACTAAAATGTTTTATTCTTAATGTTTTATGTTTTATTCTTAATTGTTTACTGTATGTCGTGTTGTTAATTGCGAGCCGAGCACCAAGGCAAATTCCTTGTTTGTGTACATACTTGGCCAATAAATTTATTCATAAACTTATTCATTCATTCATTCACTTTTAGGCAATGGTCCATACAGTTCATGAAAGAACTGCAGATGCTGATAAAATCGAAGGTAGTCACAAAAATGCTGGAGAAAGTCAGTGGGTGAGCAGCATCTATGTAGAGAAGGAATTGGCGACGTTTTAGGTCGAGACCCTTCTTCAGTCTGCGGAAGGGTCTCGACCCGAAACGTCGGCAATTCCTTCTCTCCATAGATGCTGCCTCACCCGCTGAGTTTCTCCAGCATTTTGTGTCTACAATTCATACAGTTCTTTCAAAACACCTCTCAAAGGCTTTAACTACATTTACCAAAATTTACCTCACTCTTCAAATGCTGATCAATGTTCATGAAATGTTTATTGTTGGAAATAATGGCTGAAATTTATTAAAGAGTTTAACACTGCCAATAGACATGCTGGTGCTAAATTTCTTACACTGTTTAGTTAAGGTTTATTATATTTCCTGCAATAAATGTTTTCAAATGTTTACATGTTTAACTTTTTCTGGAAACATTTGTACTTGGAAGTTAACATTTCTAGCTCTAGTTTACCGACCATTCAAAATAGTTAGGTCATAAAACTGTCCCCGAAGACAAAATTGACCACACACGATTCTCCTTTTCCTTGTGTTTAATTTCTGAAGGGTTTTTCATCATTGCATCAAACTCAATGACACAAGCATTCCCTGGCAAGTGTAAGTTGGCAATGAGTAATGTGAAGCAGTTTCACTCAGGGCATGCGAAAGCAAGACACTGCCCCACAGAAGTGATAGTCATGGTACGGTCTTCTTCTGGCCGTGTCACATGCAGGAGGTCAGAAACATAGACATGGAAACATAGGTGCAGGAGTAGGCCATTCAGCCCTTCGAGCCAGCATCGCCATTCAATATGATCATGGCTGATCATCCAAAATCTGTACCCCGTTCCTGCTTTCTCCCCATATCCCTTGATTCCATTAGCTCTAATAACTATATCTAACTCTCTCTTGAATACATCACACGAGTACAAAATTGGGAGTTCCAGTGGGTGTAAAAGGGAGGAGATGTTGGCAGGAATGTTATGGTTGCCACCCAACTTCGTAAGGTCCATGAAAGTTGGCATGGTGCTACAAGCATCACAGATGAAGGTATGTATGCAAGGTGCTAAAAAAAGCAAGTTCTGGCAATAATGATAGTCATTGCTTCGGATACCAGGGAGTGAAGGTGTGGAATTGTCCAACTGGAAAACACTGGACTCGGACAATACATAGAAACATAGACAAAAGGACATAAGGGCCTACCCACTAATTCTTAAACTGTGGCCGCTAGTTCTGGACTCCCCCAACATCGGGAACACGTTTCCTGCTCCATGCTGACTTGGACCGATCCTGTTACTGCTATCCAAATGCGCCGCTATTACATCATTGATAATCGACTCCAGCATCTTCGCCACCACCGATGTCAGGCTAACTGATCTATAATTCCCTGCTTTATCTCTCCCTTCTTTCTTGAAAAGTGGGATAACATTAGCTACCTTCCAATCCTCAGGAACTGATCCAGAATCTATAGAACATTGGAAAATGATCACCAATGCGCCCATGATTTCTAGAGCCACCTCTTTGAGTACCCTGGGATGCAGACCATCAGGCCCTGGGGATTTATCAGCCTTCAGTCCCATCAGTCAACCCAATACCATTTCCTAATGTGAATTTCCTTCAGTTCCTCCTTCACCCTTGGTCCTCTGTCCCCTAGTGCATCTAGGAGATTGTTTGTGTTCTCCTTAGTGCAGACAGAGTACCTGTTCAACTCGTCTTCCATTTCCTTGTTCTCCATAATAAATTCACCTGTTTCCGTCTTCAAGGGAGCCACATTTGTCTTAACTAATGAAGAGGGGATGACAGGTGTGTTAAATGGAATTGACCGCGTATGTGAAGGCGAGAATAACAATAATACATTCAGATCCACACATTCATTCAAAATGCCTTGATAAGAATATATGTTGATATATCACAGTATCAGGGCAACAGCTGTGCCATTTGCTAGGATTCCAAAAAATATTGGTAAGGTAACACAGCGCTTAGACTTAACGAAGATAGACACAAAATGCTGGAGTAACTCAGCGGGACAGGCAGCATCTCTGGAGTGAAGGAATGGGTGATGTTTTGGGTCGAGACCCTTCTTCAGACCTGAAACCTCACCCATTCCTTCTTTCCAGTGATACTGCCTGTCCCGCTGAGTTACTCCAGCATTTTGCTTCTATCTTCAGTGTAACCCAGCATCTGCAGTTCCTTCCTACAGACTTGGACTTACCGATGTTGGCTCAATATGGAATGGTCCCAGTGAAGCTGGATATAATTATCTCCAAAGTGCAAGAATTGGAAGAATGCCAAGAATAGAGGCAATGATGTTCTACCTTTAACAGGAACAGCAGGACAGAGAAAAGATTCAGTGCCTGTAGGGAGTACAGATGCTAAACAGTGAAAGCAGAGGAGTAAAGACGAGAAGGAATCAAAGAAGTAAATAATATGCTTGGCTTTAAGGTGTTTTTTTATGACGGCATTATGCTCAAAACAATGTAACATTTTTACTGCTGTAATAATTAACAAAAACTATTTGACTGGTATATTATTTAGGTTGATGTTCAGAAAATATGTTGCACTACGAGTTTATAGTTATGCTTATTTAAGGTAACCACAGCAGTAAGGGATAAGGTTAATGTGCATGAAGGAGGAATAATTTATGGGAATTATCTATTCTTAGAATGGATAGTGTACAGATGGTAGGTTTATTTTATAGAGGATGATTTGTACAGATCAGGGCAGTACAGCACAGAAATAGTCCGTTTATCCCACAATGTCTGTGCCAAATATGATGTCAGGTTAATCTCCTTAGCCTTGATCACATGATCATATCCTTCCATTCCCTGCATATTCATGTGCCTACCTAATAGTCTCTTAAACACCAATATTGTGTGTGTTTGTACCATCACCCTGGCAGCATGTTCCAGATACCCACCAATCTCTGCTAGAAAAAAGCCCCCCCCCACATCTCCTTCACACTATGCCCCTCTGATGTTGAAGCTGGGCCTCTTGGTGTTTGATGTCTCTGGGAATAAAAGGTTCTGATTGTCTACCCTATCTATGCATCTCATTATTTTATATACTTCAATCACATCTCCCTTCAACCTCCACAACTCCCGAGGAACCAATCCAAATCTCTCCAACCTCTCCTTATTTCTAACGCCCGCTAATCTAAGCAGCATTCCAAAGCCTCCGGATTCTTTCTCTAATGGACCAACCAAAACTGCACACAATACTCCAAATGCGGCATATCCTACGTTTTATAAAGCTGCAACATGACTCCAGGACTCTTATACTCAATGTCTCGACCGATCACACCAAGCACACAATGCACCTTCTTTACCCACTCTATCCACTTGTATTCCCACTTCAAGGGGGCAATGGATTCGGACGCCAAGATCTTTTTCTGTGTGCATGTGTGTGTCTATATATGTATATATATGATCTGTGTATATGTGTATTTGTGAGTATGTCTATATCTACACACACTGAACCTTTTTTTCCCTCTCATTTATTATATTGTTTACAGAGCACTATGTTTGCATGTTCCGTTGTGCTGCTGCAAGTAAGAATGTCATTGTTCTATCTGTGACATATGACAATAAAACACTCCTGACTCTCTTGATGAAGTGTCCAGACCTGAAACGTCACCTGTTCCTTTTCTCCAGAGGTGCTGTCTGACCCGCTGAGTAAATCTAGCTTTTTGTGTCTATCCTTGGTTTAAACCAGCATATGCAGTTCCTTCCTACACATGGACTTAATCAAATGCCTTGCTAAATTCCATGTGGACAAACATCCACTGCCCTATCCTCATTAATCACCTTTAGCACCGTAGAAAACTCGAATGAGTAAAATATTTCTGCCGCAGACTATACTATGCTGTCTGGTTTCATCCAAATGCAAGTAAATCCTATCCTGAAACACTTGCTTCCCTGCCACTGACGTGAGGCTCACTGGCCTATAATTTCCTGCATTATTTCCACTTCCCTCTTTAAACAAAGGAACTACGTTGGCGACTCTCCAGTCCTCAGGGAACTCGCCTGAGAATCGAGAGGATACAAAGATCTTCGTCAAGCTCCTGCAATCCTTGCCTCTGTAAATAATCTGGGATGGATCCCATCAGGCCCTGGGGATTTATCCACCTTGGTGCTTTTCACGAGGCCCAACATCACTTCTATTTCAATCTCAAACTTCCCTCACTGATCTGACTATACTCCATGTTCTTCACTTTGGTGAGTGCAGATGCAAAGAACTAATTTAGTAGCTTGTCTCCAAGCATTAATTCCCTCCTTTATCCTTCGGCTGTCCCCCCTTCTCCCTTGTTACCCTTGTGTTTTTAATGTTCATGTAAAAAATGGGGATTCTCATTCATCTGATGCCGAGATATTTCATGGCCCCTTTGGCTCGTGTAATTGCCTGCTTGAGTTCTTTCCTGCTTGCTTCATATTCCTAAAAGCCTCTGTTTGGTCTCATCATCCTAAACCTTACATATGCTTCCATTTTAGTTTTGACCAAATTTACTACAGCTCTGGCAATCCTCTGTTCCCATATCTTGCCATCCTTATCCCTCCTGCTCACCAGAACAGGCCAGTGCTAAACGCTGATCAGCTGCTCTTTAAACAACTCCCACATGCCTGATGTAGACTTACTCAACAACAGCTGCTGCCAATCCACTCTCCTCGTCTCTTGCCTAACAATGTTAGAATCTGTTTTACCCCCTTGAGTACTTTCCCCAAAGGTCTCCAGGTGGAATTAGGTTAGAATTAGGTTCAAAATTGAGTTATAATAACTGGCATCAACATGGCCGTCCTCTGATATAGCAGTAACCTGGCCAGAAGGGTCTCAAAGCCAAACATCACCTATTTCCTTCGCTCCACAGATGCTGCCTCACCCACTGAGTTTCTCCAGCATTTTTGTCTACCTTCGATTTTCCAGCATCTGTAGTTCCTTCTTAAACAGTAACCTGGCCAGGCTCGTTTCCCAATACAAGCTCCAGTGGGTACAAAGTCACCCACCACAACAAGCCTGTTGTTTTTGTGCCTTTCTGCAATCTGCTCCTCTCATCCACCCTCTCCCGCTGGCTATTGGCAAGCCTGTAGTATAATACCATTAGAGTGACTGCATGTTTTTTAGTTTTGTGCTCTACCCATATTGCCTCAGTAGATGAACCCATCAGTATGTCCTCTCTGACTGTGACATTCTCCCTGATTAATAATGCAACTCCTCCAACTTTTTTTATCATGTCCGAAACATTGAAACACTGGATCCCTGGAATGCTAGATGAGGGGTCTGGACAATAAGTACATTTATAGGAGGGAACTGCAGATGCTGGCTTAAACCGAAGATAGACACAAAAAGCTGGAGTAATTCAGCGGGACAGGCAGTACCTTTAGTGAGAAGAAATGGGTGACGCTTCAGGTCTGAAGAATAGTCGATTTAATAATTTTACATATACATGTCGTTTGCTCAGTTAATTCAATATTTGTATATAGCTGGTGGTTTGCATGGAGTAGAGATCTTTTCACAAACACATTTAGTATATATGAATGTAACTCTTTAAGGACTACAGGTATCATGTGGTGCAAGTGTTCTTGTACCAGCACCTGTTAGCTGAGTGATGACTGATGAAATTTCCATTCCTGTTGCTTGCCTCAGTGAACAGCAACACCCATGAACCAAGGAACACTACAGGGCAAACAGTGTCTGGCAAAGTGCCAATTGTATTTCTTGTCTGGGTTGGAGAAAGACAGTGAAGATTTACAGCGTGTCAATGACAATAGTGTCCCGAGAAATACTGACCGGCACAAACTTCAAATATCTGCTCATAACTCCTTGCAGGAAAAATGTTCCCCATGTTGGGGGAGTCCAGAACCAGGGGTCACAGTTTAAGAATAACGGGTAGGCCATTTAGGACTGAGATGGGGAAAAACTTCTTCACCCAGAGAGTTGTGAATCTGTGGAATTCACTGCCACAGAAGGCAGTGGAGGCCAATTCACTGGGTGTTTTCAAGAGAGAGTTAGATTTAGCTCTTCAGGCTAACAGAATCAAGGGATATGGGGAGTAAACAGGAACGGGGTACTGATTGTGGATGATCAGCCATGATTATATTGAATTGTGATACTGGCTCGAAGGGCCGAATGGCCTACTCCTGCACCTATTTTCTATGTTTCTTGCCTGAAAATCAGTGCTTTAAATCAGGGGATGAAATGAACTGAAATCTTTGGACAGGATATACTTCCCAGTTTATAAAATATTCTTTTACACAGGGTTTTAACTTTTTGTACAGATTACACCTGTCGTAGGCCACCAAGTACACAGGAAGTCTTATCCCCATATCTCTACAATAACTGGCTGACATACAAGTCCACATCTTATAAAGCAGAATTTATTAAAACTATAAATGTCAGATCTGCTAGGTTTAAAAGACAATTAATTTCTCAGAGATGTTCTTTATGAGTGTGTCAATGGTGTTGCCTGACTGAGATGGTAACTCAAACACAACCCACAGTTCATCCCTGATTTTAATGCTGCTTATTTTGAGAGGTTGGCTGGTGGGAGGGAGAGAGGGGTGGGAGGGAGTGGGGGGTGGAGAGAAGCGGGCATGGGAGGGGTTTGTTGATGGGGAGATTAATTGCTGTGACTTTTTATCCTACTTCTGAAACGGTTAGTTGGAGACAACAGAAAGTGTGTGGGATATTTCTGAGTGGCCAATCACATGCGCAGAATCCTCAGGCTTGGACCCAGTCATCTTGGACTGGCTCAGAGTCAGATGAATGGAGCAAAAGAAAAGATGTTCAAACATTAAGATCTAATGAGGAAGATAAATCCTTTCACAGGCTGGGTAATCCCCGATTCCCCAAAATAATCTGGCTGCATTTCAAAATGTTTGTTGATTCCCACATCTCTGCTGTTTAACCCAGACCAGCTGCCCTGTAGTACAAACTCCTCCGTATCTCTGCGTTCCCATCTGCACATTAATCTTTGCAGCCCATTCGTCATCTTAAGATGTGACTAAATTTGGCCGTTCTTGCGCTCAGATGGTGGGAGAATGGAGAATGGAGATCCATGTAGCAGCTCTACTTCTACTGTTATGACGATCACATTTAAACTGGTGCCAGATTCGCAGACATGCCTTTCATTGGGCCCTGCAAGTCCCATGGGCTGAGAGGAGCTTTACATAAAATACATGTTTACACCGAGTGTGCAGGGAGTCCATGAACCTTTGCACATACAAAAAATACCTTCAGGGAAGGGTTATCATTTCAAAGTTTAATCCAGGCACTGATGAGAATTTAGAATCCATTCAGTCAAGTCTAAAGGTTGGGATAGTCCGCTGCACATCGTTTTGAATTGTCCGCAGCCCCCATTTTAATTCATAAGCCTGGAGACTTCTCAGTGGGGGATTTGAGGCCTTGCATCTGCAGAGGTGTAACAGAGGCACCTGGCAACGTGCATGAGTCTGTGCTGTGGTAGGGATGAGGGAAGGTTGTTGAGGAGGGGAGAATGGTGCAGGTCAGGGAGTTAGGAAGGTCATGAGGGGACGAGCTAACAGAGTACAGGGTTGTCCTCGTACCTGATGGTGTTGGAAAGCTGAATTATTCCAGGTCTCTCCAGTTGCTACGGGCTTTTCAAGCTGATTGCCTCACTGCTTGACAATCAGAAGAGTTTGGGCTGTAGAAATGCTTGGATTCATGGGGTGCTGAGGGGGTGTTGACTGAGATATAAATAGACTCACAGAAGTCATAGTTGTCCTGTTGAGCTCTTAAGGGCCTATCCCACTTGGGCGTCATTTGCGCGTCATTTACGCGACATCATTTTCGCGTCACGACGCACGTGTCGTGCCGCGCGCACGTGATGCGTGCATGAAGTGCATTACGCGCGCATGGTACGTGGTGACATGGGCAGTGACTTGCGGTCACGCACAGCGCCCCAGGATTTTGGGATTCACAAAATCTATGCGCGCCACCTGTGTGACGTGCGAATGACGCCCAAGTGAGACAGGCCCTTTAAATCTGCACAATTCCAATTTGAGAGTAAAAGCTCGAAATTTCCAAGAAACACAAGACTTTAATTATTGCAAGCAGTATGAATATTGATTTCTCTGAAGTAACCCTTGCTTTCCCTCTCTCTCTGGGGAGAAGGCAGGAGAATGGGGTTAGGAGGGAGAGATAGATCAGCCATGGAGTAGATTTGCTGGGCCGAATGGCCTAACTATGCTCCTATTACATGGCCTTTTAACCTCTCCGTCCCTCTCACACCTTAGTTCTCCGACTAGTTTCACTGTCCTCCTGATTAATTTTACTGTTTGTGTGCCTCGTTGTCACCTTCCCCTCAGCCAACAATGAACTATTTCTACATTTACATGAACATCGTCTGCTTTTCACACCTTACATTCTCTTTGTATCTCCAGTTTCCCAGTCCCCTGACTCTCAGTCTTAAGAAGGGTCTCGACCCAAAACATCGGCCGTTCCTTCTCTCCAGAGATTCTGCCTGTCCCGCTGAGTTACTCCAGCATTTTGTGTCTATCTTCGGTGTAAACCAGCATCTGCAGTTCCTTCCTACATTTTAATTTTTGGGCACTTTTGGTATAATTTGTTGTTATTTTGCTTGATACATTGCTTTTGATTAGGTCTGTCTGAGGAAGTCAGTGATTTGTTGAATCAGCCGTGGGTTCCTGAACGACTCTGGATCTACGAAAGGTATAAAACCCAACGTCATTTCTAACTGAAGGGCCATTTATCTTATTTTGGATTGTGTAACAGCCCAGCTGAATACACTTCCCATTTAATGGCTTGCACACGGCAGAACTCTGAGAATCAATGTCACACACAGCCAAACCCCCATCATTTTTGGAATTTTAGTTTAGTTTAGAGATACAGCATAGAAACAGGGGCAGACCCATTGAGTCTACGCGGACCGTCGATCATTTGTTCACACTAGTTCTATATTATCCTACTTTCTCACCCACTCCCTGCACATTAGGGGTAATTTACAGAGGCCTATTAACCTACAAACCCACACGTCTTTGGGATGTAGGGGGAAACCAGAATGCCTGGAGGAAACCCAGGCGGTCCCAGGGAAGAACATACAAATTCCACACAGAGCATCCGAGGTTAGGATCGAACCTGGGTCTCTGGCGCAGTGAGACAGCAGCTCTACCAGCTGCACCACCATTATGTGCAGTTCTGGTTGCCCCATTGCAGAATGCATGTGAAGCATCAATCGAAAGTGGACTGTGTGAACTGGAGGAAGGCAAACTTTAATGGGATGATAAGACTTGCTAGTGTAAAATTAATAGACAATAGACAATAGGTGCAGGAGTAGGCCATTCAGCCCTTCGAGCCAGCACCGCCATTCAATGTGATCATGGCTGATCATCCCCAATCAGTACCCCGTTCCTGCCTTCTCCGCATATCCCCTGACCCCGCCATCTTTAAGAGCCCTATCTAGGTTGCAGTGTCTTAAAAACGGTTATGGATAGGACAGTTATACGGATATTTAGCATGTCCAAACCCTTAACAATCTTATATGTTTCAATAAGATACCCTCTCATCCTTTTAAACTCCAGAGTGTACAAGCCCAGCTGCTCCATTCTCTCAGCATATGACAGTCCCGCCATCCCGGGATTTAACCTTATAAACCTACACTGCACTCCCTCAATAGCAAGAATGTCCTTCCTCAAATTAGGGGACCAAAACTGTACACAATACTCCAGGTGTGGTCTCACTAGGGCCCTGTACAACTGCAGAAGGACATCTTTGCTCCTATACTCGACTCTTCTTGTTATGAAGGCCAACATGCCACTCGATTTCTTCACTGCCTGCTGTACCTGCATGCTTACTTTCATAGACTGATGAACAAGGACCCCCAGATCCCGTTGTACTTCCCCCTTTTCCCAACTTGACGCCATTTAGATAGTAATCTGCCTTCCTGTTTTTGATACCCAAGTGGATAACCTCACATTTATCCACATTAAACTTCATCTGCCATGCATCTGCCCACTCACCCAACCTGTCCAAGTCACCCTGCATCCAAAGATTAACAGGAAAAAATTGAAAAGAACAGTATAGTCTTTAAGAGGAGTCTTCAGGTATAGGCTGGGTATATTTGCACGAGAAAAACACTGAGGGAACAAAGTTATTGTACATCAGATGAACATAGACCACAGAAGAGTACTTGGATGATGAGGTAGGTCAAGCATTTGATGATACTGAAAATTGTTATTGTACATCAGATGAACATAGACCACAGAAGAGTGCAGCTCTGGAACATGCCCTTCAAGGCACAATTACCATGCTGAATATGATGCCATGTGAAACTAATCTTCTCTGACTAAATATTACTCATATCCCTCCATGTGCCGATCTAAAAGCCTCTTTTGTATCTGCCTCCCTCACCATACCTGGCAGTCAGTGTGTTCCAATGCACACTACTCTCTGTGTAAAAACAGTACCCCGTACATCTTCAGATGAAGAATGGGGGAATAAGACTGACTGCATTGTTCTATGAGGAGTCAGTATGGACTCAATGGGCTGAATGGCCACTTCTGTTAAAACTGGATTGAAAATGTCTTGATGAACGATCCAGGCACATGAATAGAATGTGTATGTTAAAAAGCCACTGTAAATCTGCGCAGCTTTCAATTTGTACCAGGCAATGGGAATTGACAATTCTTTTGAAGCATCACATAAATTGCCTGTTGGCATATAATCATTTTCAGAATGATGAAAGCTAAACAAATCATTAATCCTAATCTCTTGAAGAGACAAGAAATAACTTTTCTGATTTAATGCTGTGTCTCTGTTCCTCAGCAGTGCAGTACCTTGTAATAAAAGCTGATAATAGTACAACTTTATTAGAAACACAAACACAGGCAGCACAGTGGTTCAGTTTATTATAACTGGAGCCACAGGGCTCCAGAAACCAGGGTTCAATCCCGACCTCGGGTGCTGTCTGTGTGGAGTTTGCATGTTTTTCTTGTTCCCTCCAGGTGCCCCAGTTTCCTCCAACAACCCAAAGACTTGCTGGTTGTCAGGTTAATAGATCACTGTAAAAGCCCCCGAATATAACGGCGAGTGGTATAGTCTGGGGTGGGGGGAGGGGGTGGGATGGTGGTAGAATCTGGGTGGGGGGGTTGTCGGGAGAATAAAATGTAGTACAAGATTATTGCAGAGGAGGCTTTGTGGTTTAGTCACCAGTGTGGCTGTTTCAGTGTGACTCTGACTCTCTCTTGCATTGATGCAGATTTCTCTTTACTTGCCCGATTCTGAAATAGCTTTACTAGTCAAGATTCACCTAACAATGAAGGGCTACATTAAAATTTCTTTGCTCATCGCGAGTAGTGGATGTGCAGAATGAAGGTCCCAATTGTAGACCAAACAACAGAGGTACACAACACAGAGTAACATGTTTCTTCAACGCTACAAACTGCCATTAAAGTGAACATCCACACCAAGTGAAGAGATTGTTTTGTGATATCCAATAGCTCAAAAGCACCTCATATTTCACTTGGGAAGTTTAAGCCCCTGTCCCACTTAGGAGACCTAAACAGCAACCTCTGGTGACCTTGCCCGCCACCAAAAAAAAAAATCAAGGTCGCGGTGACCTGCAACCACCTACCACCTCCCACGCACATGTTGAAAACATTCCTCGACTATGAAGAAAACCGGCTTCGGTTAGACCTGCCACTAAAAAATTATCGATTTTTAAAACGGCAACCTATTTTCAGTCGAGGCCGGTTTTAATCATGATGAAAAAATAGCAGCAACCTAGATGAAGCCTCGACCACGCGGAAACCACTTTCGACCATTAGGGAGAGTGACCAAAACCTCCGGTGACCTCATGGAAACTTTGGGTGGCGGGGGCAAGGTCACCAGAGGTTGCTGTTTAGGTCTCCTAAGTGGGACAGGGGCTTTACAACCCAGTATGAGAATTGATTTCTCTAACTTCAAGTAAAATTTGCATCCCGTCTCTCCGTCCATCCCCACCCTAATCATTGTACTAGTTTCACTGTTGTCCTGGTGAGTTTCAATGTCTGTATAACTGGTTTTCACCTCGCCCACAGCCAACAATGGACCACTGCCTTTATCATCATTACTTTTTTGTATATTTCATTAATTTGTTCTATATATCACCATCTATATCTATTGTTTCCCTTTCCCTCGACTTTCAGTCTGAAGAAGGGTCTCGACCCGAAATGTCACCTATTCCTTTTCTCCAGAGATGCTGTCTGACCCACTGAGTTACTCCAGCATATTGTGTCTATCTACAGCACAAATTGTTTGTTTGAAAAAACCAAGAGGAGCAAAAGACTGCAGATACTGGAAATTAAAAAAAAAAAAAAATCAGACAGATTTTGGAGACAGAAACATAACTGATAATTCTCCTCACAGATGCTGTTTGACCTGCTGATTGTTTTCAGCATTTTCTGTTATTCTTCAGGGCTCTCGCTTAACTTTTTTTCCCTGTTGCCAGCTGGGCAACCTTGGCAGCTTTTTAGGTTGCCAAATCACAGTTTAGGTGGGCATTTAAGACGGCTTGCATGACGCGTGCGATAATGTGCTCAGACGAAGTGCGTAGTTACCAGTCGGAATTATGGTCAATGATGCATTCACATATTATTTCTGCTTCAAATAAAATCACAAACTAAACATATTCACCAGTCAAGACATGATATATACCACAAAGACATGCAGCAAAATTACAATACAGTATCTCATCTCTTTTTACACATTGCAATGAATGCAATTTCTATTATCTCTTTCCGCTTCCAAACAAAAATATGGTTATTCAGCGTATGATCAACCTCGGTGAGACCAATCGCAGGCTTGGCGATCGCTTCGCACAACACCTCCACTCAGTTTGCAATAACCAACCTGATCTCCCGGTGGCTCAACACTTCAACTCCCCCTCCCATTCCGAATCCGATCTTTCTGTCCTGGGCCTCCTTCATGGCCAGAGGGAGGCCCACCGCAAATTGGAGTAACAGCACCTCATATTTTGCTTGGGTAGTTTACACCCCAGCGGTATGAACATTGGCTTCTCCAATTTCAGGTAGTCCTTGCTTTCTCCCTCCTTCCCCTCCCATTCCCAGCTCTCCCACAGCCTACTGTCTTCACCTCTTCCTTTCTTTTTCCCACCCCCATCCCTCTCAACATCAGTCTGAAGAAGGGTCTCGACCCGATACATCGCCTATTTCCTTCGCTCCATAGATGCTGCCTCACCCACTGAGTTTCTCCAACATTTTCGTCTACCCATTCACACAAGTTCTGTTATCCCACTTTCCTCACCCACTCCCTGCATATTAGGGGCAATTTTACAGAGTCAAGTTAACCTACAAAGCCAACGCGTCTTTAGGATGTGGGAGGAAACCCACACGCTTGCAGGGAGAATGTGCAAATTCAACACAGACAGTGCCCGAGAACAGGATCGAACACAGATCTCTGGCGTGTGAGGCAGCAAGTCCACCACTATACTTTATTTTCCAACACACACAAAATTATATGTTGAGAACTTTGGTTACTAAAAAAAAGAAACTATCAATTTTCAGTCTTAAATCTCTAAGTGACGCCATGTCCCACTTTACAGCTACTCTATGTTTTAATTCAGTTCAAGGCTATTGGGGCAGTACATTGGCCATAAAGTTGCTGCCTAAAATTGCCAGAGACCTGGATTTGATCCTGAATATGGGTGCTGTCTATATGGAGTTTTTTTAAATCTTGTTTAAAACATTGTTTACAGAGTACTATGTTTACATATTCTGTTGTGCTGATGCAAGTAAGGATTTCATTGTTCTAACTGGGACGTGAGAGAATAAAACACTCTTGACTTACGTCGCTGATGTGTGGGATAGAACTAGTGTACGGGTGATCAGTGGTTGGTGTGGACTCGGTGGGCCGAAGGGCCTGTTTCCACGCTGTATCTTTAAATTAAACTAAAAACACTAAAACCAGAGGAAATGTAAAGAAGGGTTTCTACCCGAAACGTCACGACCCGAGAGCTAGCGCCGAGCCGTGACCCGGATACGGATGGCGGGCGGGTGTCCCAGTTGCTTGCCAAGCCGGGCAAAATAGCATGGCTTTTAGGTTGCCCGGCGGGACTGTAAGTTGCCATTGGCACCCGGGCAACCGTTAATTTTGAGCCCTGTTCTTTTAGAGAAACTGCACATTGCACAAGATACCAAGAAGGACCATTTATTCTATGGATTCATATTGTACTTAAACCTTCTCTGCAGAATTTCATTAAAAAAATAGCAAGTTAACACACAACACAGCCCTATCCCCACATAACGGCACGCAAGGTCTTCATGTACCACAGTGTAAAGCAATTGCCAACAAAAAACTTAAATTTAGAGATCATTGCACTTGAGGAACATCCCCCCCCCCCACTTTGTAGAGAAAGATTATAGCTATGTATAATTCTCACGAAAACTAAAAGGTTAAAATTCTTCCTAGAAATCTTTTTCCAGAGAATTAGATTTTGACATTGGAAATAAAAACAACATAATAATAGCTACAATGCACTTTTAACATTTCCCAGGCTGCTGAGAATAGCTTAACTATCTGTGGTTCGTACATCTCACTGTAGAGGGAGAATGGCTTGACGACGATTAGGGTCTCGACCCGAAATTACACCCATTCCTTCTTTCCAGAGACGCTGCCTGTCCCGCTGGGTTACTCCAGCATTTTGTGTCTGTCTTCTGTTTAAACTAGTATCTATCCAATGTTGCTTCCTATCCAAAAATTCCATGTTGTATATCACTTAAGGGGCTGTCCCATTTGGGCGCCCTAATTGGCGAGTTTAGAAGAGTTTGAAAAAATGACATGTTGAAGACCTCCTTCAACTATGTAGAAGACCTTCGTCGACCTCCTTCGACTATGTTGAAGACTAGCTTCGACTAGCTATAACTAACTTAGGGAAAATTGGACACCGAATAGTGGAGAGTGAAGACGACCTCCCTTCGACTAAGATGAAGACTATCTATGACTACCTTCGACTACCCTTGATTACCTACGACTAACATGCCGACCTACTATGACTAAATCTACGAGTAAAAAATGTATCGATATTTTCCATGGCGACCTTTTTTTACTCGCGGGCATTTTTTAACATATTGAAGAAAAGCCGCGACCTAGCTGAGGCCTCGAGTATGCGGAGACCACTCTCGAGCATGAAGGAGAGTTACGAAGAACTCCTCCGACTTCATGTCGACCATGCTGCGAGTATGAGTCGAGGGCAAACTCGCCAGAACTCGCGGATTAGGTTGCCCAAGTGAGACAGGCCCTTTACTGACCATTACTGATGCGAGAGTGCTTTGATTAACAAAGTGAGCGGTACAACTGAAGTGTAGGAAGCAACTGTAGATGCTGGTTTATACTGAAGACAGACACAAAATGCTGGAGTAACTCAGCAGAACAGGCAGCATATCTGAAGGAATAAGTGACGTTTCGGGTCGAGACCCGTGTGGAAAAGCAGGGGACAGCACACAAGACTCAGTGTAGTAAGTGTTAAGAATGAAGAGCGTCATGGTTGAGTAAAAGAGCATTGATGAGGAGCTAATCGATCGGCATCTGAGTGCTGCATAGTTCCCTGTTTATGAGGATATAGTGTCATTGAGTCATAGAGTGGAAACAGGCCCTTCGGCCCAACTTGCTCACACCAGCCAACATGTCCCGACTACGATTATCCCACCTGCCCGCGTTTGGTCCATATCCCTCCAAACCTGTCCTATCCACGTAACTGCCTAGCTGCTTCTTAAATGTTGGGATAGTCCCTGCCTCAACTACCTCCTCTGACAGCTTGTTCCATGCACCCACCACCCTTTGCACCCCCCCAGATTCCTAAATCTTTTCCCCTTCACCTTAAACCTATGTCCTCTGATCCTCAATTCACCTCCTCTGGGCAAGAGACTCTGTGCATCTGTCCGATCTATTCCTCTCAAGATTTTATACACATCTGTAAGATCACCCCTCATCCACCTGCGCTCCAAGCAAGTGGCACCCAGTATTTCTGTGGAATCTTGATATAGGCCTCTGTAGTTTTAATACTAATCCTTCCCAAGTGCCCACCCATTGCAATCCACCCTCTGCAACTGGGTTTCCGAGATGAATTGACGTACAAGGAGGCCAAAACATCTAAGCATCGCGAGTTTTCAATGAGGCCGCCAATTCAAAACTTGGAGAGATTCACAGCTACTAACATGAGCGAAGCAAAGAAATCAGCCCTTATTTATTTGCCACCTAACCAGCGCTTGAAAAATCTAAAACAAATCTCAAAGATACTAGAAATGAACAAATGTTGGAAATACTTCACAGGTGCGGCCTGACCTGCTGGGTATTTCCAGCATTTTCTGTTCGACTCTTTGATGTGTTGGTTTCAGACGGCAGCCATACGATGCCCGTGCGCCTCAACGCGACCACGAGGTCGCGTAGTTTGCGTGCCAAGGACACGTAAGTGGGACAGGCCCTTTACTTGTGATTGGGACCTGAGAGGATCTGAACCCTGGGACAAGTAAAATTCAGGTTTATGACAAACCTTTGCGTCCCAACAATATAAACAGGAAACAATGCCGAATGCTGGTAAAGCGTTGACCTAAGCAGCTCAGTGGAGCACAGCGCCACAGATCCAGATTCGATCCTGACCTCGGATGCTGCCAGTGTGGAGTTTGCACATTCTCGCTATGACCGCATGAGTTCCCCTGCGTGCTCCAGATTCCTCCCACGCTGGTTTGCAGGTTAATTGGCCCCATGTGAACTGCACCCAGTGGATTCAAATGCGGGATAGTATGGAACTAGTGTGAGGGTGTGATCGATGGCTGTTGGATTTGATGGGCCGAAGGGCTGGTTTCCACGCTGTATCTTTAAATCAATCAATCGATAAGCCATTCCATTGATTCTCAGATACTTACTCAACAGATAAGTTACCCCACGTTGTCAAATGTACTTTTTAAAACGATCAATGCGAGCAAAATGAACAATAACCAATTCATGATTTGTGATGTAATTGCCAGGCGGGGTCGGGGCATTGTTCCTATAGATATCGATGGGGAAGATGTGGTATTTATACTGGTTTATAGATTCAAAAACATAAAGTACACCGAGCAACCCATCTCTCTCTCTCTCTGCATCGCGTTCCACAGGCAACACCCAACGTCCACGGAACCTCCTGGTTTCACAGAAACTGTTATTTTTTCCACCTGCCAGTGGCTGTGCATTTTCAGCCATGGAATTCCTTCCATCGTTACACGGTGCAGTTACTTGAGAGGGAAAAAAATCTGCTCGCCAGCTGTTTGGGAACTCGCCCAAGATCTCAACCTGTGGTTTGAAATCAGTCCCCAGCTTTCGTGCAGTAAATGCGGCGGAGCTTTCCACAACCAGTGGCCATCCCTCCCATCCCACATCCTGCCCACCCTCTCGCTATTTCTGCCACATCCAGTCACTGCAAAGGACTGATTTGACAAATTACTTCTGACCCCCACTTTTTGCACGATTGCGATCTAAATATCAGTACCACAGTGTCAGAGAAGGCGTCAGTTGAAAACTTTCAAAAGCTGCTACAATCGGTTCCGGCTAACACACATTACCTTTTAAGGCTTGCACTATGTGTTAGTTAATGCACCTCGTTGACTTGCAATTTATTCCGCAAAAAAATGCTGTCCCGTTACAAGCACGATGAGACTATAATTAAACAGTGGCGTTTGGTGCCTACCAAAAACTCGCAGTGTTTCTGAGTTGATTTAACACCGGGGCTCCGATACTGAGTGCAGAATACTGATATTAACTTCAAGACTTCTAAATGCACAGGCTTTCATTTGAAATTCCACTTGTTTTGATGTTATAATTGGACAGGGTAAAATGCAGATGTTTCATTTCATGTTCTGTCATTTCCGATATTCAGTTGAAATAAATGTTCGTTACACTAGGTTAGCCGAAGCCTCTGTTATAACAGAAGTGGGATCATTAACCAATCCCCCCCGCCGTAAAGCAGCTTCTAAAAACATTGTTATACAATAAAAGGTTTACTTTACCATCCTGGCTGGAGCTGTGCAAGTGTTCGCCCAGGTCACAGCCAAACGCAGTGTCCTTCGCACCTTTCCGCTTTCCCTTCTGCTTGGCTGCCTTGTTCTTCATTAGTGAACAAGTTGTATTCAGTAATCCCCGGCGCAAAGTGCTCTGTCGCGGGAGCTATCCGAAAACAACCATGGGGTTTGTCTTTTGAAGAAAAAAAGTAAACAATCCAACAATCCCAGCAAATCTCTCCTGGGCCAAGTGCAGACTCACATCCTGACACGACTTTTTAAATCAGTAGCTTCTGACACAAAATGATTTCTGCAGAGTCCACATTGTGGGCGAAAAGAAACGACAGGATTCCTGGCTTGTCCTTTTCACTGGAGACTTGATCCGCCTGTTGTCAGCCGGTTGGTGAAGTTTACACCGCTTCAAGTGTGTAGGAGTTTTCCTCTTATCCAGGCCTGTAAAACGGGGAGTTTAAACATCAGCTTCCCGTGCCTCGCTTAAAAGTTTTTTGTGTTTTTTCCCCCTTTCCAGAGCATGTCAGTGGTTTATCGATTTGTGCTCAGGAAATGCTGTAAGAAGCCAAGGAAGTGAGGCACGAAGGACAAGCTTGACTCTTGACAGCGGGGAGATAACGGCTCCAGCCTTCAACAGTCAGTCGCAGCTTGACAGGAAACCTGCTGTAGGCCAGACTTGGTGCACTGAGCTAAACCACATCCTGTTGCAAAGTCTCTGTTTCAAAACACACATCTAGGCGCAGAAGAAATAAAAAGCTGCATGGTTTTCATTATATGAATACCGACACGTTAGGAGCACAAATATAATGATGTAAGGTAGAATTAATTGGCAGAATTAATTGCTCTTTTAAAGCGCCCCATTCCACAGGCGGTAGGCAGAATTACTATCAGTCACAACATGTTTATTTTTAAAGCCAGGGCTCCACTGCAAAATCAAATCAATGTTTAATTTCCTGCAACATGTTCCTGTTTATTCTCCCCGAAGCCCTGTGACGGTGTGAAGTGAACAATTGGATAAAGACAAGAACCCGCACTTACGTAGCACCATTCACAGCCCCAGGATGTTGCACACAGCTTTACACTCCACCTAATCTTTTGATGTCTGTTGGCTAATGCTTATTGATTATACATAACCCTCCACATAGCATTGGGCTTCTCTAGGTGGGTCTCAGCATCCAAGGCAGACCACCTAGAAGAACAATTATGTCTTTTGCTGCCCAAAGGGCAATCTCATAACGTCATAAGGTCATAAGTGATAGGAGCAGAATTAGGCCATTTGGCCCATTAAGTCTTCTCTGCCATTCAATTATGGTTGATCTGCCTCTCTTAAGAATAGAATAGTTTCTTTATTGTCATTGTAACATGAACCATGTACAACAAAATTGTAAAATGTCAGCCAGTCAGTGCACCATTCAAACATTTCTAAAAGCTAACGATACATACAAGGTAAAATATTAAAAAAAAGATAAACAACTAAAATAAATATCATGAAAATAGCACGCATAAACACCCAGCCCTACATCCTTCTGTCGATTTCACAGTCTCTTATTATGTATCGCCCCTGCGTTCCTTGGCGGCTACATTTAGTGCCTTTATAGCAGTGGGGTAAAAACTGTTTTTAAGTCTGTTTGTCCTTGTAGATCTGTACCGTCTGCCTGACGGTAACAGTTCAAACAGGGAGTGTCCGGGGTGGGAAATGTCCTTTATAATACTCTGGGATTTTTTGATGCAGCGGGAACTGTGTAAGTCCTCCAAGGTAAGGAGAGGGCAGCCGACAATCCTCTGGGCGTTGTCAATGGCCCATTCTCCCCATTAACCCCATTCTCCTGCCTTTTCCCCATAACCCTTGACACCCATACTATTCAAGAATCTATCTATCTCTGCCTTAAAAATATCTATTGATTTGGCCTCCACAGCCTTCTGTGGCAAATAATTCCACAGATTCACCACCCTCTGACTAAAGAAATTCATCCTCATCTCCTTCCTAAAGGAACGTCCTTTAATTCTGAGGCTATGATCTCTAGTCCTAGACTCTCCCACTAGTGGATACATCCTCTCCACATCCACTTTATCCAAGCCTTTCACCAATTCGATAAGTTTCAATGAGGTCCCCCCCTCATCCTTCTTAACTCCTGCGAGTACAGGCCCAGTGCCGTCAAACGCTCATCATATGTTAACCCATTCATTCCTGCGATTATTCTTGTAAACCTCCTCTGGATCCTCTCCAGGGGGTCAATATAGTCCTCACTTTCAATTTGTTTTCAGGATGATGACCAGAGGTATTGGTTTCCTTATCTGACGTCTTTCGTTTTTCCGCCTTGGGTGTGGTAGCCTCCTCCTACTGGAGGTGTCCCTCATGTAGTCAGCTGTAATGAAGGGTATTCTCCTTTGGGCCTGCAGATATCACTTTACACATTAGCATTAAAATCTAAGCTTACCGTACAATTCAGAGAAGCAGTAAGTGCCGCACCTCTTTTCAGATGAGATACTAAACTGAGGTCCCGCTTGTCTAATCTGGTAGATATGAGAGATCCCATGGCACTATTTAAAGGATTCAAGGAGATTTCCCCTTGTTTTTTAGCCAATATTTATTGTTTCGTCAATATCACTGGAAGAGATAAATATCACATTGTTGCTTAGTTGGAGCTTGCTGCTGTGTTTCCTGTCTTGCAAAATTGTTGATGAAATGTTTTTACATATCATTAGGTCTAGAAATGGTTTGTAGAAATGCAATTTTTTTCCAGTGTGCAATTGATATAATTCCCCCTCAATCCACATTCTTGACTCATTTGCAAGTGCGGAGAATGTAAGCAAAAATCCCTCACTATCAGAGCCCGTTCTCCTCTTGACAATCTGGAAATGAGGTGGGAGTGTAGTAGTGAGAGAGTGAAAATTAAGTTGCAGCATCAATGGGGAAGTAGATATGAAGATGAGGATTCCCCTAGAGTGAATCTTCAGAATCTGGTAGAAAGAGGGACCTAGCTGGGGGAGGGGGACAGTCGCCGAGAGAACAAAGAGGGACCCAGCGGGGTCATAAGGTCATAAGTGATAGGAGCAGAATTAGGCCATTTGGCCCATCCTGTCTACTCTGCCATTCAATTATGGCCAATCTATATCTCCCCCCTATCCCCATTTGCCTGTATTTTCCCCATAACCCCTGACACCCATACTCATCAAGAATCTATCTATCTATCTCTCTTAAAAATCTCTTAAAAACCACAACCTTCTGTGGCAACGAATTCCAAAGATTCGCCACCCTCTGATTCACCAGTCTCAGTCACTGATTATTTTCTTGGTTGAGGTTTGAATGATCTTCTTGCTATTGAGGGAGTGCAGCGTAGGTTCGCAAGGTTAATTCCCGGGATGGCGGGACTGTCAGTCTATTGTCTATCTGAGGGAAACAAGGCTCCTGGAGTCAATTCAGGAAAATGGCCCTGAGGTGACAGATCAGCCATGACCTAGTTGAATGGCAGAGCTGGCAAAATTGGCTGAAGGATCTATTGTTACATCTATTTATTTTGTTTTTGTGATGCATGCAAGCCAGCAGCTTGGACACAACCATTTAGCATAATCTAGAAGCTAGCGTAGGGGTGGGATGTGCACACGCTTTGTTTGTGGATGGCAAGAAGGCAATTATGAGCAGATGGCAGCTATTTAGCCCTTGCTCTAGTATCCATCAGCACCATAGATTAAAAAAGCTGGAGAGAAGGAATGGGTGAGGTTTCGGGACGAGAACCTTCGTAAGACTTTTCAATTTTCTAATTCGCAGATGACACCACCACTTTGGGCCAGATCTCAAATAATGATGAGATGGTGTACAGGAAGGAGATCGAGAACCTCGTGTCCTGGTGTCGAGACAACAAATCTCTGCTCCTTGATCAGCATCACATATGGCCTGCTCTTTGGCACCTTTTTCCTGCATTGTACCATATCGCTTGATTCCTTTAAAATCCCTATGACCCTGTGGGTTTCTTCCAACTCCTCCGGTTTCCTCCCACATACCAAGGATGTGTGAGTTGTAAGTTTCTTGGCCTTGGAAAATTACCCCTAATGCACAGGGAGTGGGTGCAAAAGTGGGATGACGTTTGGTGGTGTGAAAGGATCAATGGTCGGTGTTGACTTGGTGGGCGGAAGGGCCTGTTTCCATGCTGTATCTTTCAATCAAGCAATCAAATAGTCTATGTTTAGTCTTGCACCAGCTTAGCAGAGCTGCAGTCTTGATGTGTTATACCGCTGAGATCACATTTGTGGTTTGCAATGTGATACGAATGCGTACAATGGCACGATCTTTTCTATTTTCTATATTCCTTCCACTATTGAGAAACCCAATTTCTTGGTAAATCCACAAGCATGCCCTGGAGTCATGCAGGTAGAACAGAGCTGCCAACTCTCACGCATTGAGCGTGAGAATCACGCATTTCACCCAATTCTCACGCTGATCACAAATTTCTCACGCTCTGTCGTGAGAAATTCTGTGATCAACGAGAATTTCAAAACTAATATCAATTGCATGGGCCGCGGGTGTTGGAGAGCCGGGGTGGAGGGTGGGATGGAAGCAGAAGCAGTGGCGGGGGCAGATGCGGACGGGGAGCCGAGGCTGACGAGTGTTTGCTGGGCTGGCGAGTCGATCGCTGCAGCTCCGGCCATGGAGCAGCCTCAGTGCAAGAGTCCCGGGCCGTCAGATGCGTCGGAAGCGTTGCGCCACTGCCGTGAGAGTCCCTGTGCCAAATTCTCCATGGTGACCAGCATGGACCAGGCTGCAACTCGGTGCATCCTGGAGGACAACCAGTGGCTGCTGAAAGTAGGTACCAAGCACTGGGTAGAAGCGGTGGAAGATAGCTGGCCTTCAAATGGGGGTGGTTGGAGAAAGCATCCTGCTTGCCTGCTAGATTTTCACTTACTGTAACTGCAGGAAAAATGTTCCCGATGTTGGGGGAGTTCAGAACCAGGGGTCACAGTTTAAGAATAAGGGGTAGGCCATTTAGGACTGAGATGAGGACAAACTTTCTTCACCCAGAGAGTTGTGAATCTGTGGAATTCTCTGCCACAGAAAGCAGTGCAGGCCAATTCACTGGATGTTTTCAAGAGAGAGTTACATTTAGTTCTTGGGGCTAACAACATCAAGGGATATGGGGAAAAAACAGGAAAGAGGTACTGATTTTATATGACCAGCCATGATCATATGGAATGGCAGTGCTGGCTCGAAGGGCAGAATGGCCAAATCCTGCACCTATTTTCTATGTTTCTATGCTTGAGTATATGGCAATAAAACTCGACCACTTGATTTTGAAGCATTCATGCATGGTGGAGGCATAATGTAGTCATAGAGTGATACAGTGTAAAAACAGGCCCTTCGGCCCAACTTGCCAACACCCGCCAACATGTCCCAGCTACACTGCCTGCTTTTGGTCCATATCCCTCCAAACCTGTCCTATCCATGTATCAGCCTAACTGTTTCTTAAATGTTGGAATAGTCCCTGCCTCAACTACCTCCTCTGGCAGCTTGTTCCATACACCCACCACCCTTTGTGTGGAAAACTTTACCCCTTAAAAAGTTACCTCTTAAAAATACTTCAAACAAAAAACATTTAAATCACATTTCTACAATGCACTAAAACATGATTTTAATACATCAAATTTCAAAAAGTCCCTACCGTGGGAGGGAGGTCTCCCCCTCCCACACCCTCCTCCCACTTGGTTGCTCCACTCCCTCGCCAGGTACCCCCAAGGCCAGTGATCAGTGATCGCTCAGCCCCCCACTTTCAAAAACGGTTCACGGCCCATGGTTCAGACGGAGAGCACTGCTAGATGTGAGCGGAGAACTGAGGCCAGTTGTCTGTGATGTCTGGACCACAATGCTCAATGACTATTGTCATTTGCCACTCAGCTATTATGTTTGTTTACCTCACTGACTATTTCTAACCCCCCTCCCCCCCAATTCCTTTGACAGGTTGAATAGATATGTTCCCAATCTCATTGTTTTATTAATTGAACACGTAGATGAACTTCCTCAAGGAGTGTAATCAGATGGAAACTGATTCAGATGCGATGTTTAAGAGTTTGTTCAAAGAAGGGGCATATTTTAAAGGAGTGACAGAGATACTTGCAGGGGTATGTGTGAGGAGGTCTTTAGTTTTAGCTTGAACCAGGACATCTGAAGATTCAAATTTTAATATAGTAATTGTGCTGATACTGACTCTAACCAACCACGTAATGAATATCATCCATTCGGAGGTTTTATTTTTCTGATACCATTTAAACGTCATGTGGATTTCAATCACTTCAATGTAAAAGTAATTGAAAATGGGGAGCATTGGAACAAAAATTTGCCCTTGGTACATAGTAACTGTAATATAATAATGTATGCATGTTGGCAGGTGCAATCAAAACAAAGATCTTTTTTTATCATTGTTGTGCTATGAATACCACATAAAATATTATGTACTCTTAAGATCACATTAAATAAAATATTATTGCTTAAATATATAGTTATTGGACTTTGCATTTTGGAAAAATTCCAGCTGAGAGGAAGACAGCAAAATACTGAAAATATTGCGGGTGAAAATGACTTCAGGACAGTTTGTTAGGAAAATGAAGGAAATGGTAACAGAATACTTATACAGCTGAGTGAGTATAATTTAATGGATGAGAAATTGTGTTCAACCAATTAATGACTACTTTGACAAAGCAACTAGCATGTTAGATAACAAGGAAGCCAATGGATGCAGCAAATTTTGTTATACAAAATTAGGTTCCCAGCAAATTATGTTATACAAAATTTGGTCTGTGAAATGCCCATAAAAGATTACCACATTAGATAAGCACCTGTGGACTTGAACATAATAGGTTAAGTCCAGGGGTTCAGGTATGGGGCTTTATGTGTGGGCCAGATATATTGTCAGTGCAGAGGGGCTTGGAGCAAGGCCAAGTGTGCATCCAGAGTCAAGGTCTGGAATAGTACTAGGTGTGCAGTCAAAGCTGGGACAATGGGAGTGTTCAGCACTGGGAAACTAAACATGTAAGCAGCTATGATCAGGGTAGAATAGGGGGTCAGGTTGGCTGGACTCAGGGTCAGGAATGAGAGAAGGTATGCAACTGGAGTCAGGGTCAGGAGTGGTACCAGGTGTGCAATGAGACCCAGGTTGGTCAACATGGGCCAAGTGCTTGATTATTATCTGATTTCCATACATGAATACACTAAGATCATTTGTGTGCTGCATCTGTTGATCAGAGCCTGACTCTACTGTGGAATGTAATTTGGCTTAACCTTATTCATAGCTAATCCAATTTAAAGCATAAATATTGCATTCAAGTGTAAGTTAAAAGACTCGCTACAGTATGCACCAGGTTGCACAATTTCAAACCGAAAAATGCAAAAGCTCCATACCAATGGGAGAGGACACACCACCCAAACCACCCCCCCACCCTCCCACACCCTCCCCCCCACCTCGGTCGCTACACTCCCTCGGGCTTGGTCTCTCACAATTTTTCACTCCCAACTCTCACCCAATGTTGGCAGCCCTGAGGTAGAATGATGCGTACTCAACTGCCTTCGCACAGAGAACATCTATCAAACTCCCTTGCACAGTAGAAACAATGTCTGAGCATTGTTTGCCTTTCCAGCTTCAGCCTCGAAAGAGTCAGAGTGCCCACTATAACCTGAGCAGCCACCATTTCCAGCCCTGCCGTGCAGATGTAGGTGTGAGTGGAGCATTTAGTGTATCCCAGTAAAATCTTTCCATTGAATCACAGGTTGAAGACGATGAGTGAATGGGGTCTCCAGCAGAAGCACCCTTCTTTTTCCTGACATCCACCACACAGTTCTTCTCCACACCGTAGCACAGTGGTTGAGTTTCTGCTTTTCAGCCCCAGAGACCCGTTTGATTCTGACTACGGGTGCTGTCTGTATGGAGTTTGCGCATTCTCCCTGTGACCGCGTGGGTTTTCTCAGGTGCTCTGGTTTCTTCCCACACTCCAATGACGTGCACGTTTGTAGGTTAATTGGCTTCTGTAAATTGGCCCTAGTGTGTAGTGTAGAATTGTCCCTAGTGTGTGGGGGTGATTGCTGGTCGGCATAGACTCAGTGGGCCAAATGGCCTGTTTGCATGCTGTAATCTCTAAAAACTACAAACTCGAAAACTGAAAAGTCCTATCCTCATTCTCTGTTATGCTGCATTTCTAGAGGAAGACTCCTAAAGCTCCTCAACGTGATTGATAATGGCAGAACCCATGTAGCCAGAGCACCTTCTCCTAGCTAACAATGATCTGTTTCACATGTTCCTTGATCCCCATCCCCTTTGATGTTTCATTTTCACACCTTCCGCTTCCTTATCTCTGCGTCTCCCTCTCCCCTGACTCTCAGTCTGAAGAAGGGTCTCGACCAGAAACATCACCCATTCCTTCTACCCAGGGATACTGCCCGTCCCGCTGAGTTACTCCAGCATTTTATTGTCTGTCTTCTGTGTAAACCATCCTTCCTACACAAGCTATATGAGCTTACTGGGTCAACTCAAAAGAAGTCTAGAAACACCATACGCCAATCTAACCAACCATCAGCAACTAGACTGCAGGTTGATGATGAACCCTTTAAATAGCAATACATGTGGGGAAGTGGAGGGAGGGGTCCTTCCTGCTGTCAAATACCGCATCCTCCATGTGTGTTATACAGGGCACTGGATACATCATGAATGATGCACTTGCCAAGTGCACGTTCATGGACAATAGGAGCTTTCCACTAATGTTGTACCCTTTATCCTTTAACTTTGCATTGCGGACAGCTTGACCGCATTCAAATGTCGTCTTTGTTTGACTGGAAAGCACGCAAACAGAAGCTTTTCACTGTATCTCGGTTAACGTGACAATAATAAACAAACAGACCGTCTGCTCTACACACTTCTCGCAGACAGAGCTTTGCACCTTCCACATGCACCAGTCTGCCTCCCGCTGCAAATGCGGGGTTGCCCAAGGGACGGGCAACATCTCTGGATAGAAGGAATGGGTGACGTTTCGGGTCGAGACCCTTCTTCAGACCGTCAGAGGAGAGGGAGAGACAGAGACAAAGAAGTGTGAGGTGTGAAAATGAGACGAGGGGATGGAGATCAAAGAAAATGTAAGAATTGATCATCGTTAGCTCGGAGAAGGTAACAACAAAGCAAACAGAGATAAAATGTATTCAAGGGCAGTCAAACTGTTCGGAGAACTGGGAGGGGGAAGGGATGGAGAGAGGGGAAGGCAAAGGTTACTTGAAGTCAGAGAAATCAATATTCATATTGCTGGGGTGCAAGCTGCCCAAGTGAAATATGAGGTGCTGCTCCTCCAATTTGAACTGGCCCTCACTCTGACAATGGAGGAGGCCCAGAACAGAAAGGTCAGTGTGGGAATGTGAGGGGGAGTTGAAGTGTTTAGCAACCGTCTTTTCCTCATGTAACTCTACCAGCAATCAGGGGAGAAATTTCAGAGTACTGGTGTAGCCAGTACAATTCTAGAGGCTTGGCAACTCCATTTAAAGATGAGCTGCGCTCAGGTAACGTAGCCAGGTGGTGACCTTTCCGATCCAGATATTTGCTTTAAATGAAAGAGGTGCAAATGCATATGATTGTAGTGGTTTTCAAATGAATCACCAGCAGGAAAGAAAGCTGAATACAGATGCTGCAATTCTCACACATATCCCGCTTGGATTTGTCATGAATTAAAATATTCCAGTAAAGGCCAGTTGCTTCGGCAACGGAAGAGGGAAATTGGAGGTTGTTTTCGTTTAGCCAGTTTTGTGCAACAAGTTCTCGAGATTGTTGTGGTGAAAACACTTGTTGTTCTCTATTTACTCTGTCGTCAAGAAAATCCTTCTTGACTTGGAACAGAGAGATTCCATTACCAAACTCATCTTCCTCGCTTCTCTCCTTTAGTATTCCTAAGGGACTGTTCCCTCAGCAACTCTCTTTCACACTTCCAACTGCACCAATCCCATCTCAGGGTACTTTCCTATGCAGGCACAGGAGATGCACCATCTGGCCTTTCATCTCATCTCTTCCCAGTATCCAGGGACTCAAACAGTCCTTCGAGGTGAGTCACCAATTCTCATGCACTTTTTCCAATCTAATATATTACATTCAGCGTTCACAATGTTGTCGCCCCTGCGTGGGAATTAAATATTGTATGACTTCTGCTTTACTTCTAGTTGCTCATCATTTTAATTCTTCTTCGTACCCCCACTTTGACATCTTTGTCTGAAGAAGGGACTCGACCCATTCCTTCTCTCCAGAGATGCTGCCTGCCCCGCTGAGTTACTCCAGCTTTTCATGTCTATCTTTGGTTTAAACCAGCATCTGCAGTTCCTTTGTGCACAGTAAACTTTGGTGGGCTTCATTGGAACATCTGAAGAAAGGATTCGACCCGAAACATCACCCATTCCTTCTCTCCAGAGATGCTGCCTGTCCCGCCGGAGTTACTCCAGCTTTTTGTGTCTATCTTAAATTTCGCTGTGCGTTTGTACATGTGACCATTGTTTGACCATTGACATAGACGTGAGGAACAGCACCTCATCTTACACGTCCACATAAAAGAGCTTGGAAATGAATATAGCTTTCAACAAGTTTAGGTAACCCAGCTTTTGCTAGAAAACTGAAAATTAAAAAAAAAACAGAAAACAGAAAATGTTAGTAATATTTCACCAACAATAATTTAGTTTCAAGAGTAGGTCAAAGAATTATCCCCACTATGAATAATCACGTCCTGTCCCTGCAGCCACTTTTCACTATTCACAGGGGACAAGGCAGGACTTTGTTGGAAGATTCTCCACCAGCATGTTGGGGTGCAACTCCCACTACACAAAATAAATTCAACACCATTCTTATCAAATCAACCAGATTCTTTGTCCCACCACTCTAAACATTCACACATTCAACACCACCACGCTGCGGCTGCAGTGTGTATAGGGCGGCAGAAACCCAGGTTCGATCCTGACTATGGGTGCTGCCTGTACGGAGTTTGTACGTTCTCCCCGTGACCGTGTGGGTTTTCACCGGGTGCTCTGTTTTCCTCCCACACTCCAAAGATATACAGGTTGTTAAGTTAATTGGCTTCGGTAAAGATTGTAAATTGTCCTCAGTGTGTAGGATGGTGTTAGTGTACTGGGATTGCTGGTCGGTGCAGACTCAGTAGGCCGAAGGGCCTTTTTTCTGCGCTGTATCTCTAAACTAAACAAAACTAAATTATCCACAGCATGTACTGCAGTAATTTACCAAGACTAATTCAATAGCACCACCCAAATTGTTTTTATGGTACGCAACAACTTGGAAATATATTTACAGTGCGTTTTCTTTGTTGGATAAAAATGGTGCAGATACCTACCTGACCTCACTGTGGGAGTAATGTCCCCACAAGGACTGCAATGGTGCAACAATTCAGCCTGCTGGGAAATAAAGACAGGCTTTACCAACCGCAATAACATCCCAGGGAAAATAAAACCAAATCCATGACGTCTCTCAACCTAAATTTGGCTCTGAGTATTTTAGGATATAATTTAATCCGCTCTGCCCAGCAAGTAGGTTTTGATTAGAGAGTTAACATCAAACATTCACTGCATTCCCATTCCACTAATGTTATCTCCTACCATCTGGACACAGAGGAACCTCCGCTCCAGAGAAGGACGGCCGAATTTAAAAGCAGCATTTCAACTCTGCAGGCTGGTATGCACAGACCCCAAAAGCCAGGATCCAGCCACAGGTTGATGTTTGAATGTTAAATGCTGAACTGGTGAATGTGTCTCTTCAAATGATCATTTTAAATCCCTGTGCATGTCACTGGAGCCACCATGGGCCGTCAAGGATTGATTACGGCTGAAAGAGGGACAAGGCGAGTTGTAGAGTTTGGATGGACTGAGAATTACAGAAGGTGGAGACTAAAAATGGATAGATTGTGCAAATGATGAGAGAGGCTCAATTCAGCATTTGGATTTGTTATATTGGAAATGATCAACTGGGAACTCTTTTATTACTTTGCTACCATTTTGCTAATGAGAAATCCATTCATCTCCCATATATGATCCAAACGCAGGCAGGAGGGACTAGATGGGGCACCTAGGCCGGCAGGACGAGCTGGGCCGAAGGGCCTGTTTCCACGCCGTATACCTCTATTCTTATATGTATGAGAACTGAAAATGATAACCTTAAACGATTCCCTGAGATAGTCATCCAGTTAGCTTTTGCCAACGTCGAGGAAGGAACTGCAGATGCTGGGTTTTACCAAAGATAGACACAAAATGCTGGAGTAACTCAGCGGGACAGGCAGCATCTCTGGATAGAAGGAATGAGTGACGTTTCGGGTCAAAGGTTCCAAAACTTCAAAGGTATTTTATTGTCACGTGTACCAATTAAGGTACAGTGAAATTCGATTTACCATAGTCATACTAAAATAAGCAACCAGACACGCAATTACATAACAGTTAACATAAACATCAAATACAGCGGATTCTCCACATTCCTCACTGTGATGGAAGGCAATAAAATCTAATCTTCTTTCCTCTTTATTCTCCCGTGGTCAGGGCAGTCGAACCAACCGCAGTCAGGGCGATCGAAGCTCCAGCAGGCGGCGGTCGAAGCTCTTGTGGCCCGGAGCTCCTGAAGTTAGTCCCAAACCAGGGACTGCGGGCTCCACGATGTTAAAGTCCGCAGGCTCCCGAGGTTGGAGTTCCCAAAGTTGATCCCCGCCAGGGACCGCGAGCCCAACAATGTTAAGTCCTGCAGGCTCCCACGGTTGGAGCTCCCAAAGTCGATCCCCAGCACGAGGCCGCCAGCTACTCGCTGTTAGGCTGCAGTGCAGACGGAGGTAAGTTACGGAAAAAAAATCGCATCTCCGTCGAGGTAAGAGATTAAAACGTTTCCCCCAACCCCCCCCACCCCTCCCCCCACATAAAACAAGCTAAAGAACACCAAAACATACATTTAACACATACTAACAAAACAACAAAGGACAATAAGGACGAGGCAGACAGCTGGCAAGGCAGCCATAGACCTTTCTTCAGTCTCCAGAGATGCTGCCTCTCCCGCTGAGTTACTCCAGCATTTTGTGTCTATCTTTAGCATTTGCCAACTCTTGGCATGGAGGCTGAATGCACATTTTCAAGTTTCAAATAGCAGACAGGAACCCAGATGCAGTTCGTGGGAGCCTGGGCCAAGAAAAGTTGGGTCTGAAGTTCCTCATGTATTCCTTCTTTCCCAAATAAAGTTGTTTCAAATAGTTGCCCCACATTTCATGTTTCAACCTGCCATATATTGCGATACTGCTCAAGCCTTTATGCAAATAGTGATCACTGAGAGAATGCTCAGAGAAAATCTGCAACTTGATCTTTACAATTTGGTGTGTGAATGGAGCAGTGCGTTTAATTGTTTCAAGAGTTGATAAATAGGCAGGATTAGAAAGGAAATTATCCAAACAATGAAAAACCTGGGAGTGAACACGACTTTCCAAAAATAACCACAACGTCGCCTGTGTCTATACTTGTCAGAACTCCAGATAAAACTGTGCCAAGAATCATTCCACATATCACAAAGTCACCTTAACTGATTAGGGGAGAGGCTGACTGAAGAAATGTACCTGTTTATGTACAGCCACAGAAACGTGTGAGCATCACCTTTACCTCTTCTGCTTGTCTTGGGAGACACCACACAAATCCGCCAGCATTTAGTTTAGTTTAGTTTAGTTTAGAGATACAGCACGGAAACAGGCCCTTCAGCCCACCGACCAGCGATCCCTGCACACTAACATTATCCTACACTCACTAGGGACAATTTATAATTACACCAAGCCAGTTCACCTACAAACCTGTACGTCTTTGGAGTGTGGGGGGGGAAACCATGCGCTCAGAGAAAACCCACGCAGGTCATGGGGAGAACGTGCAAACTCCATACAGACAACCACCCGTAATCAGGCTCGATCCCGGGTCTCTCGCGCTGTAAGACAGCAACTCTAATGCTGCACCTACATTTAATAGTCCTGAGTTTACAAGAAGTTGGATGTTGAATTAAAAACATCTACCCCAGTTAATCTCGGCCAATTTCTTTCTCATGTCCAGTTTATATTTAGTAAAAATGCCTTGAAATGGGCTATGAACATTATTTATCAGCAGGTTTTATTTTTGAATCTGTAAAATGGCATGTTGTGGGAGAAAGGACCAAATACATTTCTTCTGGCAAAAGACAGAATTGCACACATGTGGCTGCTTTCCAAACTAAACAAGCTGGTATAATTTGTTGGAAGAAACTGCAAATGCTGGTACCCCAAACATCTTCCATTCCTTCTATCCAGAGATGCTCTCTATGCCGCTGAGTTTAGTTTAGAGTTACAGCACGGAAACAGGCCCTTTGGCTGATCGAATCCGTGACCACCAGCGATCGCCGCACATTGACACTATCTTACACACTTACTAGGGACAATGTACGCATACAGCAAGCCAATTAACCTACATACTTGTACATGTTTGGAGTGTGGGAGGAGGAAAACAAAGATCTTGGAAAAAACCCTGCAGGTTACAGGGAGAACGTACAAACTCCGTACAGGCAGCACCCGTAGTCAGGATTGAACCCGGTTCTCTGGCGCTGTAAGAGACCAAGGAATGAGTAGGAAGGGTCTCGACCCGAAACATCACCTATCCCATTTCTCCAGAGTTGCTGTCTGACCCGCTGATTTACTCCAGCTTTTAGTGTCTATCTTCAGACAAAGGAATGAACCTGTCTGGTCCTATGAAACAAATAGAGTGAGTCGTTAAGACAGGCTTTCATTACGAAGGACTATTTGACATGATTTGTAAGGCGCGCCTGCAGTACATTGTGTTCTGGTTTGAATTGCTGACCCTCCTCAGCAGGAAAGGACTGCGTGTGTCCCGGCCGGTCGAGGCAGACAAGAAGACAAACAAGGAGAGTGTGGATTGTAAAAGACAGACACCCATAAGTGAGTCTTGAAGGGTGGCTGTGGATTAAGGTGAATTACTTTAAGTGACCATGGGAGTGGTTCTCTCCCTGGAACATTCACCCTCTGACTGCTACAAATCACAATGTTTTATTTATGGAGTGTCAGGAGTTCTCATGACAAAAGCTGCAATAAAATAAAATCCTGCATTTAACAAGGTTTTATTCTTTTCTTGATCGAGGATGTTCCAAATGCATCACATTTGATGTGTAATCGCTGTTTGGAAAATCTTTATATTCAATCAAAGTAGTGCAATATTCCTTCTCTCCATAGGTGCTGCCTCACCCACTGAGTTTCTCCAGCATTTTTGTCTACATTCAATATTGGGGTCGGTTTTCTAATCAGCTCTGTTCCAGAACCATTGATCCTTAGAGCACATAAAGCCATCACAAAAGGACAGTTTTTGCTCTGCAAGTATTAGTGAGGGCAAATGATATATGCTGTTAACTGGGCATAAATGCTGTAACAACTTTAGATTGAGGGTAAGGTTGAAAATCTAACATTTGACTCCAGAACAAATGGCATTCCATAATAATCTTGGGAAAGAAAATTTTACGCTTGAATGGAATCTTCACACTCAGTGGAGAAAATGATACTTTATCAATTCATCTGTTTTCTTTTAAATAAGCAATAATATTATTTGCTGCCTGTCAACCTCTCCAACACTGAAAATCCACTCTTATCACCTTGAATCTCTTTTCTTCAGGTTTTATTTGTTGTTTGAAATACTAAAAATGGCAGCGTTAAAATTCAGTTATTAAAAAAATCCTCCTCCTAGTCCATTTTATTCTCCCCTCATAGTCTAGCTTTTTTTCTCTCTGCATTCCCATTCTGTACCTGATATGACATTGAATTTGGTAGGAAGGAACTGCAGATGCTGGTTTAAACCGAAGATAGACACAAAGAGCTGGAGTGACTCAGCGGGACAGGCAACATCTCTGGAGAGAAGGAAAAGTCTTGACCCGAAACGTCACCGATTCCTTCTCTCCAGAGATGCTGCCTGTCCTGCTGAGTTACTCCCGCTCTTTGTGTCTATCTATGACATTGAATTTGCCTGACCCGCTGAATGATTCTATCACTTGGTGTTTTTTTTGTAAATCAGCATCTGCATTTCCTTGCGACTCCACTTTACTGTTTCACTGTCAAGTTCCCTCTCTCCAACAGGGTTCCTCTGATACCCCCTCTCACTTTTCCCCCTCTGTGACCTAGGCTTTGTCCCACTCCTAAATCTTTTCCAGTTTTCTCACCCACCCCCACAATCAGTCCGAAGAAGGGTCCTGACACGAATCATCACTTATCCATGTACTCCAGAGATGCTACCTGACCCTTTGAGTTACTCCAGCACTTTGTGTTTTATTTGCCTAATTGGTTTATTTGGTTACAGAGATTCCCAGTTAATTTCCATCCTCATTCAGATTCCAGATGCCCTTTAAACTCATATGTTCAGCAACTTGCTCTAAAAATTATCTAGAACCTCAAGGTGCTAATTGAACAAATGGGAGAAGTGTTTAGGTTGCTGGCAGAAGCAAATCTGGGCAGCAATGTTAGGTAGATGTTTAAAAAATGTCTGCTCAACTTCTCTCTGTTCCTTTAACCAATTATCTAACATATCCTTCCTCTTATCATTGACCCACATAAAGCAGTATAAGACCATAAGACATAGGAGCAGAATTTGGCCATTCGGCCCATTGAGTCTGTTCCACCATTCGACCACGGCTGAACTATTTTTCCCTCTCAATCCCATTCTCCTGCATTCTCCCCGTATCCCTTGCCACCCTTACTAAACAAGAACCTATCAATCTCCGCATTTAAAATACTCAGTGACTTGGATTCCTCCGCCATCTGTGGCAATGAATTCCACAGTTTCACCACCCTCTGGATAAAGAAACTCCTCCTCATCTCCCTAGATCTTCTGCAGCATTGAGCCAGACACATGAGGTTGAAGCTGCCTATCGTGACTGCAGAGGAATTTTGTCAAAAGTCAAAATGACATTCTTGTCCTTCCTTCATGTGGCATGGGGTCTATTTGCAGTCTGTTTCCAGGCTTCCTGAGGTTATTAGTCTGCTGTTAATGCTTTCATTGACTGTTATTGTGCTGTCAGCTGAGGCTCTGTTGATTGTAATCTTGCCTTTTTTGCCAGGAGGTTCTGGGGTCAAATCCCACTGCAGATGTCCTGAACAAGCTGCCAGAGGAACCTCGAGAAGCTATCATTACAAATTAAAAGGCACTTGGACAGATGTAAGGATAAGAAGTGGGCTTTGGGCTAAATGCAGGCAATTGGGACTTGCCCAGTATGCCGACTTGGTCAGCATGGACAAGGTGGGCAGAAGGGTCAGTTTCCACTCTGTATAGCTCCCTGACTGGTGGATAGACACTAAATACTAACTGGCCCTGATCCTGGCAAAGGCAGGAACATCTGAAATCAATCTCTTCCAGCAGAGGAACGGATATAATGATATGGTAGCTTCAAAATACATGCAGGGTTTCGAGTCTCTATTAGTAAGTTGGTCATCTGTCCCTTTTGCAGCCAAAATGGCAGTGTTTTGCATATAGACTAAGAGGGCTGTTGTGTACATTCTGCATTGACCGGGAGATTGTGCTTCTGAATGGGCACAATCTTGATGAGCTGTATCCAAAAACTGTATTTCACTGCACCTGATTCGTGACAATAAAAAAATCCATTGAAGGTCAGTGCCAAAATGTACTTTGGCAGCCCAGTGCAATGCCACACTATTGAAGGGAATGTTCCTAGGATTAGATGTTAAACAGGGGCCCTGTTTATTCTACCAGGTGGACTATTTTGAGTGGTGTTTCTTCTTCATGCACCATTACTACGGTAAATCATACGGTTGTTATTGCAATGTGGAAATTGGTTGTTGTACTTCCTATATTAAATCTGTGACTAGTCTTAAAATAAATTGCTTTGGGATACTTGGAACGATTATGCTCTTAAATGCAGATTTTATTTTGTTGAGTTAGAATCATAACAAAACATATTTTAAACAGTTTGGAACTCCCTGAGGAAGTGGGAGAAGTGCAATATGAACACAGGACCTTTAATTTAGGTCGATTGATCAATCGCTCAAATTGTCCAGTTGCCATCATTCTGGGTCAATTATGTTTTTGTGTAGGAGGGAACTGCAGACACTGGTTTACACCGAAGACAGACACAAAATGCTGGGATAACTCAGCAGGACGGGCAGCATTTCTGGATGGAAGGAATTGGCGACGTTTTGTATCGAGACCAGACTGCGAGGCAGGAGAGAGGGAGACACAGAGATATGGAAGGGTGAGGTGTGAAAACTAGGCATCAAAGGGTACAAAGGAAAATTTAGGAAAATGTAGAATAAATGTAGAATGGATCATTGTTAGTTAGGGGAAGGTGACAACGAAACATACAAAGATAAAAATGTAATCAGAAGGACAGTCAAACTGGTTGGAGAACTAGGATGATGGAGAGATTTAGAGAGAGGGAAAGCAAGGAGTTACTTGAAGTTAGAGAAGTCAATATTCATATCGCTAGGTTGTAAGCCGCCCAAGCGAAATATGAGATGCTGTTCATCCAATTTGCGCTGGACCTCACTGACAGTGGAGGAGGCCCAGGACGGAAAGGTCAGTATGGGAATGGGAGAGGGAGCTAAAGTGTTTAACAACCCGGGAGATTATGTAGGTTTAGGCAGACTGAGCGGAGATGTGCAGTGAAACGATCGCCGAGCCTGCGTTTGGTCAAATTTTGTTTTTCTATATTTAAGGAAATCAGTGCAGGAGGAGAGACAGAAGCCATATCAGTTCATATATGTTTACTGAGTTTGTAAATTTGTACACTTAGTTTGTCATTATATGGCTAGAACTAAGAGACATTTAATGCTGTTCTGTGTGTCACCATCTAAGTGAGTGTGAGTTTGGAAGAATTTGCCACTAAACGATCACAAAATTATATAATGTAATTAAAATATTGTTTTGCAAGTGTAGTTGCAGATTTATTTCAGATGTGGAAGGGCTGAGGAGAATGAGGGCTGGTTCCCAGACCTGATGGAGCCCAGGCAGTGTGTGGTACAGTGGCAGAGTAAATCATCTCATATAGGGTACGTATCTGTAGGAAGGAACGGCAAATGCTGGTTTAAACCGAAGATCGACACAAAACATTGTAGTAACTCAGCAGGTCTTAATCATCTAATCTCGGAGCTGCCTGCGATAACTTACCGGGAAAAGGTGCTCCGATCGCGGAGCCTATGTATTTAACATAGTGAAGCCGCGGTCTCAATTAAAAAGCGGGCGATTCGCGAATGCGGAGCCGCGGATCTTCTCCGCGGGCGGGGGGGGGGGGGGGGGGGGGGGGGGAAACATAGTGCCGTCCGTAGCAGCCGTTTCCAGGAAAACTGAGGAATATATCTATCTGGAATATATATAGGTATAATAATATATTATATACTACTGGAATATATTACTATCTGGAATATATATAGGTATACTAATATATAATAATAATATATATATTAATATTATATATAATATGTTATTATACCTATATTACTATCTGGAATATATTATCTGGAATATATATAGGTATAATGATATATAGTTTAAATGGACTGCAACACGGAAATAGGCTGCCCATCGTGTAATATGGACAGTGGCCACTAGATGGCGCTTACTTTCCCGATCTCATTTTCTAATTAGTTTAATTAGTTAATGTGCAACTTTCGGCAATGACGAGTTATGACTTCCTTCTCAATTATATTTCATCTAAATCTGTGGAAAATTTCATGTAGTTTGGTGACTTGGGTCACGTAAACTGATTTCTAGACACATTTTTGATGCTTGGCCCACAGCCTACAAGCCAATTAACCTACAAACCTGTACGTCTTTGGAGTGTGGGAGGAAACCAAAGATCTCAGAGAAAGCCCACACAGGTCATAGGGAGAACATACAAACTCCCTACAGACAGCACCCATGGTCGGAATTGAACCCGGGTCTCTGGCGCTGTAAGCGCTGTAAAGCAGCAATTCTACCACTGCGCCACTGTGCCGACCCTCTCTTTCACAATCTCATTATATTCCATACCATCTACAGCCAAATCTATATGCTGTAGTCTCTCCACTGTTGTCATGCAGCCAATTTGTACAATAGTAAGTTTCAACAAGCAACAGTGATACACATAACCTGCATTGTTTGATTATTTGGGACACAAGGAACAACTTTGGCTTTTCTTCATAATAATACACCTAACAGTCCTGATACATTATATGTACATGCGAGAAAGATGAAATATTAAATCAGTAAGTGCACGTTTATAGCATTTATAACAAATAAACTGATTTTGTTAGACAGTTCTGGTGATTGGCCTCACCAAAGTATTGTCATAATCTCATGTGCTGGGGCTCTTCCATATTCTATTGTTTCTCTTCACATGAGATTTAAAATTTACGCCTTGTGACAGAAAGATCCGTGGAGTTCATGACTTTTACGTCTGCTGATGGTGGAATAAAGATGTGGAGTTTTATCTGCGTGCCCTCATTAATGGTGTACTAGTCAACTTCCTGATAGGATGGCTGGGAAGTGAATTGGAACTGGCTGCTGTTCTGTGCAGTGAGCTTGCAGGCACTATGGGTTGCATGGGGTCAGAGACTACCATGGGGATCTTGAGGTAGGGAAAGATGTGAGGAGGAATGGGATTAGGGCAGGATTAACTCTTCTTGGAGGGAATTCCAGGTTCCTCTGAACCCAAAAGGAAAATTTGCCTTGAATGGCGTCTTCTAATTTTGCTAATAGGCAATTAAATACCACAACCTCCAAATAAGCTACATAGACTTGGGGGCATTGTTTTATCCTTTTGCACTATTATTGGTTGTTTGTATGTATGTGTGTGCATATATATATATATATATATATATATATATATATATATATATATATATATATATACACATACACACACACACACGCGCACACACGCGCACACACGCGCACACACACACACACAAACACACACACACACACATGGGTGTTTCCATAAATACAGCATTTGGTAATGAAACCGAAGGTCTCAACTTCCAGGTTATTTTTCCTGTTTTTAATGTAATAATCCCATTGTTTCATATCCTGTCTTTTAGTACTAGAATAAATCTGTTCCCCCAACGCTGGATTCCCCCACTTACCCATTCCTCCAATGCTATATTCCACCACTCACGCATAGCCCCCAACTGCGCAGGCGCGGCTCATTTCCTCTCATCCCCCAGCACTCCCTCCCCTTCCTCCCCACATTCCTTATCCTTTCCCCTCTCCTCCCCTCCCCCAACCCCTCCCTCACCTTGGCTTTTTTGTGACATTTATGAAGCAGGATTTCTTCAATTCCTTAGGCTAATTTATACAAGATAATCAATTTTGCAATTAAATAACTCTATATATGTTTATGATTTTTATCATTTATTACCTGATTTGATGGTTTTCTGATGCCTAACGTTTTTGCCGAAAATGTGAGTAGCAGTGTCCCTTTGGTCACGTGTGAAATGTGCAAATTAAAAGCAGTTGAACCGTTTTTATATTTATTGTTTCTTTTTAATTCTTTACTAAACTAAATGTGCCCAGGTTCACACGGGAGGGCTGGTCCCCCAACGTAACATTCCACCTCTTCACCAATTCCAATATTGGTGGGGGGGGGGGGGGGGGGGGGGTTGTGGGGCCCTAACATGGGTGTTGTGGGTCATGTCAAGTCAAGCACAGTGAGTGAAGGGCTAACAATCCATTTCAATCCATTTCATGCCAAGTCAATCCATTTCAAGTCAACTCACGTCAAGCACAGGGCAGCCAGCCAACAATACAATCCATTTGGTTTCATTTCAGTTGAGGTCAAGCAAAGCAAAGGCAAAGCAAAAGCAAAAGCACAGGGCAGACCAAACAACTCATTTCATTTCATTTCCATTTCCATTTCAAGTTCAAGCACAGAGCAGGCCAAACTACTAATTTCATTAAGGGCTAACAAATCATTTATTGCAAGCATATTAAGGGTTAACAAATCATCGTTCATTGCAAGCACATTGCGGGCTAACAAATCATTTATTGTAAGAACATTAAGAGTTAACAAATCATCATTCATTGCAAGCACATTGCTGGCTAACAGATCATTTATTGCAAGCACTTGAAGGGTTAACCACATAAATCACATAACCACGTAAACCACATAAAGCACATAAAGGATAGTTCGGTAGTTTCACAGTTCAGTAGTTTCACAGCAGAATTAGAGTTGTGGCCTCTCCCTCGCGATCTTCCAGAGTGACTGACTCATGTCATGGCATTTGGGGTTTTATAGTCCTGCCCCCCCCCCCCCCCCCGAAGGGGTGTTACCTTCATTATGGTGATTATCATTATTACAGGCGAGAGGACCAATCAGCTGATCTCAAGATTTTATAAACATTCATAACTTTTTTATTTTTCATAGATCGGAAAAATCCTTGGGGCTGCCTCAGCGGAGGAGGACTGTGAGTAAGATGGTTAAAAACCATAGCGATATAAGGTAGCTTTTTTTCTAAAAGCAATATAAAACGCAGACAGGAAGTGGTCAAGATGAGACTTTTAGTTATATAGATATTTTAAGCTTTCCATTGAAATACTTAAAATCATGAAATAAAAATCTAGTTTGCTCACCTATATTATTGATGTCTAATTCTGTTGGCTCTCCCGTTTTCTGACCTCATCATTGCTATAATGTTTTTTTTTGCACTTGTCGTGATTTGAAAAATATTACAAAATATTTTTGCACTTTTTTGTTCTTTTCTCGTAAATGTTGCTTCGGGTTTACTACAGAAATGTTTAAATTCCGTTAAACTTTCATTGCTTGTTGCTATGTTGTTGTAAAGTGTGTGCATTGTAGCAAAGGGAATCGAAAGTGATCGGGTTCTAGATAACGCTAAAAGTATGCTCCTGTCTACACAGATGCTTTAGGTTCTGGGCAAATTTGGAGTAAATTAACATCGAATTCGATTGAAAGGTTCAATGAATTCGAATGATCGAATTCAATGAATATATTCTTTCTCATTTGTGTATGTTAAAAAAAAGTATAAATTTTTTTTCCTCGTTTTTTTCAAATTTTAAAAGTATTAAATTTTGGTCAAATTTTGATCAATTGTGATCACAAATTAGCGAAAAAGGATCATAGGTAGTCCCATTTTTAATTCAGCAGTATTTTGTTATAATTTAATAACAAGCAAATTTGGCCACCCATGTCACAGGTTGGTACCCTTATTTATAGAAACACCCGTATATATGTGTGTGTGTGTGTGTGTGTGTGTGTGTGTGTGTGTGTGTGTGTGTGTGTGTGTGTGTGTGTGTGTGTGTGTATATATTTATTTATGTATTTATATATATATATATATATATATATATATATATATATATAAAACTCTCATCTTCTTATCTGCAGGTTTGCGATGTACCTCTATTTGTGCAAAAGCGGTATATGATAGCACTACAATATTCAGCCCACCTTACTCACCATTGTCCTGTGCTGTAAATGAAACACGTTTAGTTCAGATTGATGGTATATTTTAAAAGTTATTAACGCTTAAAAAAAACTTAAAACAGTGCCCCCAAACACGCATGCGCAGTTGGGGGAGAGTTCCCGTGCGCATCTTTACTGGCATCGCAAAGGGCACCCAATGGGTCCCAGGCCATGCCTGCGCAGTTGGGGCCTTTCCAGAATTCAGATCGTCATCTTTTACAATGGCGACAAGGGTAACATTACTTCCATTTTACTGTTTCTCTGGGCCCACGGGGATCTGCCGCCTTGGCGCTGAGGCTGGGGCTGCATCAGTGGGCGGCGGCGGCTGGCTCCAGCCGGCTCCGGGGGTGGGGAGAGGCCATGCCGATGATCTGGGTCCTGGACGCTGTGGCTGGCTCTAAGGCCGACAGCTGCTGCTGCTGCTCCGGGCCCACGCGGCGACCTGAGGCCATGCCGAGGATCCGAGGACCGGGCGTTGACCCTGGCTCTGAGGCTGATGGCTGCTGCTCCTCCGGGCACACAAGGAGGGAAAGGAGCGGCACCCTCGAGATCCTGCAGAGGTGAGGAGGGAGAGTGGGGGGATTGAGGGAGAGATGGGGTAGGGAGGGAGTGGGGGGTAAGTGGAGGAGGTGAGTAGGGTAGTGGCGGGATAGGGGAGGTGATGAATGGGGGAGGTAGGGTATAGAGGGATAGGAGAGGGACAGGGAGGGGAGAGGAGCTGTGGAGGGAGGGAGGGAGTCACTGAGGTTAGGGGAAAGGAGGGGTTTACAGAGCATTATGTTTACACTAAACTAATTGAATGGGTCCCTGTCACACAGGAGGCTTGGTCTCCCAATGAAATGCCCCGGAGGAGCATCAGCCATCGGCGCCCTCAGAGCCAGGCCACGGTTCAGCCTGGAAGCACCAGCAGCTACGGGCGCGCCGGCGTGTGGGCGGGAGAGCTTGGAGGAAAAATGGGGGAAGACCCATGGGGGAGAGAGGGGTATCTCGGGGGAGGGGGCAGGAGCCAGCGAGGGAGACCAGAGGGGAAAGGGGGGAGCTGCGGGGCGTTGCGATGGCAGTGCGTTTGGGACTCACAGCGGGTGCTGGATGCTCTCCTCTGCCGGGATCAGTCTCTCCTCTTTCCGTTTGGCGACATTGCCGTGCTGCAGGCCTCCGAAAGTCTGGTTGGAAACCTCTGCTGGCTTTCCTCAGCTCCAGTAAAGACACGATGGCGCAGGAAGGGGTGGACCGTCCCGGGGAGTGACAGAGGAAGAGACTAATCTGCACGGCGCTGGAAGGCAGAAGAGATCGATCTGCGCATGCGCGGTTTTTAAGATTTTTAAAGCTCACTAACTTTGATGACATTCAACCGATCAGAATGAAACTTGGCGCACTCGCAGCACAGGAGAACGGTGAGTGAACTGGTGAAAATTTGTAGCGCTATCATGAACCGTTTTTGCGCAAATAGAATGAGTCTGAGCTGATAATAAGATCAGAGTTTTAGTTGTGTATAGATATTATGCTGTGTAGCTGCAAGTAACATTTTCATTGTTCTATCTGAGACATATGACAATAAAACGCTCTTAACTCTCGACTCTTGAACTTGTTTACGTAACTGCTGCTTGTACACCTTGAATCAGGAATAGTTAGTGCTCAGCACACTTGATTCAGCTTGTAGTAGTTTGTAACCTGATGTTGGACTGTGTGTTCTTTGCTGACTGAGGCCAAACTGATCCTTGAATGCTGGAGTACATTATACCAGTCCTGTACTGAGGGTGTACAGCACAGTCACGAGTGCTGTCTTTTGGACTAAAACTAACCCGAACTCTAAAGTCCAGTGGACTCGATTAAAAAATCCCTTCCATGAAAAAGAGCAGGAGAGCTTTTCCTAATATTCTGACCAATATTTGTCCCACGATTAATACCATTAAAACAGTTTTCTGGTTTATTATCCTTATTTTTGCTGTATGTACATGATCTGCCCTGCATTGCCTGTGTTCCGCTGGTGAATGTTCCACATGAACTGTAAGGAGTGAGGGAAGGATCTGCAGATGCTGCTTTACACTGAAGATAGGCACAAAATGCTGCAGTGACTCAGCAGGGCAGGCAGCATCTCTGGATAGAAAGAATGGGTGATGTTTTGGGTCGAGACCTTTCTTCAGATGGAAGATGATCCTTCTCCAGCAGAGATGCTGCCTGTCCAGCATGTTGCGTCCATTAACTGTGAGGAGCTTCGGGACACATTGAAATATGTGGTTTAGATGCAATTTCCACAAAAATCTAGTCAAAATTAAACTTGTCATGAGACAGACTGCCACAGTGAGCCAGGGAGCACAGCATGGAAAGCAAAAGTTTCTTCCCAGTGTGGGCGAATGCTCAGATTTCTTTCTTATCAAGTCAGTGGTTGATAAAAGTTACATTTGGGTCTGATAACAATGTGTTGTCATATTTCTTATCTGAATAATAGTAAAACTATTCTGAACAAAGTGCATAAAAATGAACAACAACCCTCACAGGAAGCTGCAAAGTGGTGTACACCGCCCACATTCCAGAAATTAAACAAAACCAAGAAGAAGCAAACTCCTGCTGGACACGTATAAAATCATGAGAGGAATAGATCGGGTAGATGCACAGAGTAGGGGAATCGAGGACCAGAGGACATAGGTTCAAGGTGAAGGGGAAAGGATTTAATAGGAATCTGAGGGGTAACTTTTTCACACAAAGGGCGGCGGGTGTATGGAACAATCATGCCAAGGAGGTAGTTGAGGCTGGGACTATCCCAACGTTTAAGAAACAGTTAGAAGGGTATACGGATAAGACAGGTTTGACCAAACGCAGGCAGGTGGGACTAGTGGACCTGGGAACTGTTGGCCGGTGTGGGCAAGTTAGGCTGAAGGGCCTGTTTCCACACTGTATCACTCTGTGACTATGAGTCCTGGAGATTCTCCTTACAACAATGCACAGAATTTAAAGTTCTCCTTATAACCTTGCAGAGGCTCTGCACTCCACTCCGTTCTTGCCTCTTAAAGAGACTGTAATGAGTAGTTGGATATTTTCTTGTTAAATGCTCTTCAAGAGTTTTGTCAAGTGTCGAGAGTCAAGAGTGTTTTATTGTCATGTCCCAGGTGGAAGAATGAAATTCTCACTTGCAGCAGCACAGCAGAATATGTAAACATAGTGCACTGCAAACAATATGTATAAGAAGGAACTGCAAATGCTGGTTTAAACCAAAGATAGACACAAAAAGCTGCAATAATTGAGCAGGACAGGCAGCATCTCTGGAGAGATTCTGTGTGAAGAAGGGGCTCGACCCGAAACGTCACCCATTCCTTCTCTCCAGTTGCTGCCTGTCCCGCTGAGTTACTCCAGCATTTTGTGTCTATCTTTGGTTTAAACCAGCATTTTCAGTTCCTACTTATACATATTGTTTGCAGTGCACTATGTTTACATATTCTGCTGTGCTGCTGCAAGTGAGAATTTCATATATATATACACACACACACACACACACACACATACGCACACATACTCACACATAAAAAACCTCAAACAATAATAGTCTATGTAGTTCAGAGCTTATTGGAGGTTGGAGTGTTTAATAGCCATAGCAAGATCTGAGCTGCAGCATCCACATGATGTGTACGGTTACCTCAGTCTAATGTTCTAATTTTACTTCGGAGTCACGTGAGTGACTACGTGAAGAACCCGCTCAGTGCGCAGGCGCGGCATTACGCCAGCAGTGCAACAGCGGCAGCGGGAGAGCCTAAGCTCTCCCGCAACAGAGAAATGGACCGTCAGGTGAGTATCCTGAGGTCGGGTTTCTTTTACAGGGGAGCCCCTTTTTCTGCTTGTGTTTTACAGGCAGAGAAAAAGGCTCTGGAACAAAACTGTCCCCCGTTCAAGGAGGAACGTTTCCCGTCGGGGGGAAGGGGGGCAGCAACAGGCGGTAGGAGCGTTTACCCGGTGTTCCGCAATTCCCCGACACCGTGCTGAGCCCAGCCCGATAGCGGGCTGGATGTATAGCCACCCGAAGAGGCATCCGGCAGGTGTTCCCGATTTGGGACGGGACGTCTCTCCACCCGCACGGGGGGAAAGAGAGCCGCCTGAGCCGCTGGAGCGGCTCTCGGTGCTGGTGCCTGCGAGACGCGCTGCTTGAGGGGCGCTCTCGCTACTACAAGGCACAAAAGCTCCAGAAGAAGGCGGTAGGAACATTCACCGGGCGCCCCGCTATCCCCACACCGCGCCGAAGCCAGTCCCGCTAGTGCCTGAGCTGCGGGCTGGATGTTCAGCCATCCGAAGAGGCATCCGGCCGGTGGCTTCCGACTTGTCGGAGGGGACGTCTCTCCACCCGCATGGGAGAGAGACAGCCGCCTGAGCCGCTGGAGCGGCTCCTGGAGCAGGAGCTCCTGCGAGACACGCTACGTGAGGGGCAGTCTCGCTGGAGGGTTCAGGCATACCCTCCACAGTGCCTAGGCACTGCCCATCGCTTCCTCCTTAGTGTGGTTAGCTTTGGGGTGACCAGTGGCTGGGCTGGTCATGAAGAGGGGTCACTGGCTGAACAATATCGGGAGTATGCTTGAGGTACAGGATCAGGAAGAGCTGCTGGGTGTGGCCGCTATGTGGCTCCACCACTAGCGAGATGGCTTTTCACTCAACTGATGGCCAGCTTACTACCTGTCTTTTCCAAAAAACCTCTCCAAGACAGGTAGCCATGAGGCGTACGTTTTATCACTCCTCCCCTAAATTGCATTTACTCAAAGTGCCCGCCATTATTGGGGGATACATTGAGCAGCGCATTTAACCTAAATATTTAAAAAATGCATTTGGTACCCTGACGTCGGCTATCATGTCCACCTGCTCATTCCAGAAGGGCAGGGTAGTATGGCAAAACACCTGACCCTACTGTTCAACGGCATACCTCATAACTTCTGAAATGAACTCACAAACCTGCCCTCAATCTATGAAATTAACAGGACTATGAGAACGCCGACCTCACAAGCACAGATCCTGCTACCTGGCACTTACCAAACCAGTCCTAAAAAACTGGACGAAGTGTTCAAACTATTCGGCACAAGAGGGCAGATTCTGGAATGAGCACCACACTAAACCAGACAGCAGTACCTCTACGTGTCCACCAGGGGCGTCTTCCTCATGGTACTGGTGAAAGCTCGGGGCCTGCATGCCAAACCCGTAGCATTTTAGGCCACGGCCCAGAGCAGGCCCCAGGGGAAAATGTGCCACCCCCCAACAAACATCGTCCCTACAAGAACAAGGAACCAGAAACCAAAGAAAACAACAATGAAGACAGATAAGTATGGTTCCTACCATCACATAAAGGTTAAGGGTTGTACTAACAAGGGGTGGATGAATCACGCCTGGTTAGGAAGCTATCACTCTTGGTAGTTATATACCAAAAAATAAATACAAGGGGAATAGAATTAATATCTTGCCACCAATTCAGCAAGCACCCCAAGTGGTCTACCCTCCCACGATGGTGAATGTCGCACCATCGTTGATAAACCACTTGAGTATTTCACCAGGTATACCCATTCATGGGATTTGTAACTACTACCATGGATCCAAGGATACTTTATGGTAGACATCGACCTTGAAGATGCACACTATTCAGTACCTTCTCATATAAGTTTCGGATATACCGCAATTACCTGGATGGAGTAACCATGATGAGTGTTGCAGCATTTAAGTCAAAGTTATCCAGAATCAACTAGCCCTGACACTTAGAAACATTCCATCATGGCATGTCTATATATTAACGACAAACTATCCTTGGATACAGCTTTAGCTGCATCGCTTCTCGGCCTTTTGGCTAAGATCAAGTGTAGTATCTGTTCTTATCAGTTTAATAATCTGATACGTCCCTTATCTAGGGACCATATATTAAATTGAATTTTGGAACAGGGAGATGGAATAGGGGCTTGCTCCGTCCACTCCACACATCGACCCAGTATTGCAGTGCCTCTGGGAACGGTGCACAAAATATATATCCAGATATTTACGTTGACCATCCACAACGTTGTTATCTGGTATTCATTAAGACTATCAGTCATGGTGCATTAACCACCAATCAACTACGTGGCAAAGTAATTGGGATATAGCAGCATTACCAGCTACTGAACTTTGTACCTTTCCTATGAGCTGAGATACTAGTGTTCAAAACTATCTCCATACCTGTAATATGGGGGCAAATGGATTAATCTGTAGTGTTATCATGGAATTTATCGGCAGGAAGGATTATGGTTGTACACTTCCACCTGTTTTGAGTAACATCTTATGTGTCCTGATGTGTTACTGAGCTTGTAATACTTAATGCCAATATGAATTGACTTAAACATGTTATATATTAACTTACTTAATTCTAGTGAAGCATTTGCTCAGTAATCCACCAAATTTGCATGTTCGTTTATAAGATAACAACATCAGTGGTGGCATATACCAAACCACTTGGGCGGAGAACATCGATATTAGGTGACAATTTATTAACAATTGGAAACCGTATGTCGTCAAACATGTTTGACCATCAGTAACTCACCTATCAGGTGAGCTAAATACTGTAAACATACATTTAAACCAAAAATATTTGCTGAAATCACTAAGCAATATGGACACCAGATATCGATTCCTTATATCCAATTAAATCACCACGTACTAACTTACGTCACATGAAACCAATCTCAAGGCAGCGGCAATTGAGACATTCCCGCGTATTGAGGGGTGGGGGGAACCTAATCTCTATGTTTTCCTTTCCTTCTACCTCTTCAATAGGTACTACGGCTTCATCAGTCGGGTACTACGCAAATTACAGTGGACCAAATCCACAAGCATGGTTCCCAGTGATCCTCGACATGGTCATTAAAAGAATTGCAGAATTGGGAAGACCATTGCTGTGCTTGGATCAGCAGCACTATCAACCTGATGACAGTATTCCGTAGCATATCCTAGGGAACATACCTGAGGAGCATCAAGAAATGGTACACTGTTTTCCAAAACAGGAATTACACATTCAACTATAACAAAAAACTGTACTGGAGCTCCTGGCAGGTCTTCACCACAATGAAGGACATGTTCTGTTAGCCTACTCAACTTGGGTACCGCTCACTGGTGATCAGATACAGGAGAGGTATATCAATCCATTCCCCAGAAATAGGTACACCCAAATTGGGATGTCAGTGAAATCCTGACATACCTTAGGAGATGATCACCAGCCAGGTCACTCACCCTGGAACAGCCTACCCTGAAGATGGACATGCTGGTGGCCTTACATCAACACAAAGAGCCAGCTCTCCCATCTACTGCGATGGGACAACATGGTTATAACACCAGATAGTGTCACATGCCCATTCAAGGGTTGGCCAAACAGAACAGACCAGGAACATCAGGTCCAGTCATGAAATTCCGGGAATACCCACCTGAACCACGTTTTATGTGTCATGACCCACTTAGAGATCGACACAATAAGGAATACCGAAGGAGAGGAAAAAGCCTTTTGGGTCAGCCACATGGTCGGGTGATGAGCTAAACTATCTCTAGTGGCTCAAGCAGGTACTGGGAGTTGCTGGAGTAAATACTAACGTGTATAAAATCTTATTCCACCAGGACAGCTTCCACGTCAGTAACTAAGAGGATGGACGAGCCTATGGACCACATCCTGGCTACTGCAGGGTGGTCTAGGGAGTATACGTTCCAAACTTTTATAACAAACCACTGACAGAACCTGTATCGTTTGCAGAAAAAGAATCTGCAAAAAATATATAATTTAAGCCCGGGGGAGCAATTGGTCTTGTTGTTGTTAATAACACCATTATTGTTTTTACAAACAGATTCATGGTTGATTACGATAACATACTTCCTCCCTCGAATGACTTCGGCAGCGAGTGAAGTATGAACTGTTACACGGTTTGAAATCACAGAGCTTTGAAGTCTTCACGTAGTCACTCACGTGACTCCGAAGTAAAATAGTAAGATTAAACGAGAACTTACCAGTTTGAAGTTTGATCTGTATTTTATGAGGAGTTACGATGAGGGATTACGTGCCCTCCGCTCCCACCCTCATTATATGGATCAAACTAATAAATTGATGTCTCCTTATCTTTACTATGTTTACTTCAAATAACTGTGTCTATCTGTGATTCCACACCGCTGCTTGGAAGTATGCCGCGCCTGCGCACTGAGCGGGTTCTTCACGTAATCCCTCATCGTAACTCCTCATAAAATACAGATCAAACTTCAAACTGGTAAGTTCTCGTTTAATCTTACTATTAGAGCTGTTCATGGCAAGATTAGCAAGTTTGCGGATGATACAAAAGTGGCTGGGACATGTTGGCTGGTGTGGGTAAGTTGGACCGAAGGGCCTGTTTCCACACTGTATCACTCTATGACTATGACTCGATGTTTTGAAACTGACAGCCCATTGGAAAGTGTTGGGGATGGCAGGAAATAGCGGATTCTAATTATCAGATGACTCACAGTTGTGCAAGATGATCAAAAGGCTATTGTAGGGCCTCTCTGGTTTAAAATTAAGATTCAATAGTAAAGAAAGATTCAGCTGATACATAGTGTCTAATTTGGAGATTAGTTTGGGGCCCAGAAGCCCGTGCAATTTACTCAGGATAGGCCCATCGTTAATAATTCTTTGTTAATGGGCTGAAAATATGATCACAAGAGGCTGTCTATTTCAGTATAATGTGATCTTCTTCTTGCGTATGGCATGCGCAGCCTAAAGTTGTAGGTCAACTTGTTCTATTTGATCTTTTGTTTGTGCACGTAGGGTTGATTGCATTAGTTGAAACAGGGTGGACCATGTGAAGGTTGCAATCTCCCACCCCAGCATAATGTGATTACAAATTGCATTTTGGAGAGAGTGGAATGTGACATTAACCATTTCTGTGACATTTTGCTTCATTCTGGATATCTGACAGGGCATTTTTTCATATGAAATCTATTGTGTGCATGACGACTTTAGCATTGGGCTCGCAATGTGATGTGATTCTCTGCGTAATGTTTCTTTTGGAATGTTGCCCAGAAAACTAGGGCATGTTATCCCATGACTTGTATAAGTAAGCTTGGCATGGCACTGAATTGGATCCCATTTATTCCTATAATCACATTCTATTCTTATCTCCCATTCCTTCCCATTCTTTCATAATGTTGACACGAACAGCCCCCAATTCCCACTCATCAGCCCCCGTGATTAGCCCACGTACTGGTGGCTCAATTACCTGAGCTATCAATGCCCCATACCCCATGTACAAAACAAAATCCACCAGCTATCCAGTGGCTACTCCCCTTCTGACTGGGCTTGTACTCACTGCAATTTAGAAGGATGAGAGGGGATCTTATAGATGATTAAGGATGAGAGGGTCTGAAGAAGGTTTTCGGCCCGAAACGTTGCCTATTTCCTTCGCTCCATAGATGCTGTCGCACCCGCTGAGTTTCTCCAGCAATTTTGTCTACCAGCAAATCTTATAGAAACATCATCATTATAATCATAATCATACTTTATTAGCCAAGTATGTTTTGCAACATACAAGGAATTTGATTTGCCACACAGTCATACCAATAAAAAGCAACAGAACACACAAAATACATTTTAACATAAACATCCACCACAGTGACTCCTCCACATTCCTCACTGTGTTGGAAGGCGAAATAAAAGTTCAATCTCTTCCCTACTTTGTCCTCCAGCGGACGGGGGCCTCTAACCTTCCGTTGACGGGACGATCTTACTACCGTAGCCGGCGGCGGGCATCCTCCTTGGGGCGATCAAGCTCCTGCATTGGGGGGGAATCTCAACTCTCCCGCGCCGAGCGATCTTCCAAGACTCAACCGGCGGGCTCCTTGATGTTAAAGTCCGCATATAAAATTATTAAGGGATTGGACAGGCTAGATGCAGGAAAAATGTTCCTGATGTTTGGGGAGTTCCTTCTCACCTCCTTTCTAAAAGAGCGCCCTTTAATTTTGAGGCTATGACCTCTGGTCCTAGACTCTCCCACCAGTGGAAACATCCTTTCCACATCTACTCTATCTATGCCTTTTACTACTCATAAGTTTAATGAGGTCCCCCTTCAACCTTCCAAACTCCAGCGAGTAGAGGCCCAGTGGTGTCAAACGCTCATCATATGCTATCCCACTCATTCCTGGAATCATTCTTGTAAACCTCCTCTGGACCCTCTCCAGAGCCAACACATCCTTCCTCGGATATGGGGCCCACAGTACTCCAAATGTGGCCTGACCAGTGCCTTATAGAGGAGCCTCAGCATAACATCTCTGTTTTTGTATTCCAGTTCTCTTGATATAAATGCTAGCATTGAATTTGCATTCCTTATTACCGATTCGACTTGCAAATTAACTTTTTGGGAGTCCTGCACCAACACTCCCAAGTCCCTTTGTACCTCTGATATCTGGATTCTCTCTCCATTTAGAAAATAACCTACGCCTTTATTCTTATTACCAAAATGCATGACTCCGCACTTTGCTGCGCTGAATTTCATCTGCCACTTCTCTGCCCACAGAGCAGCGAGCATGCAGTCGCAGGGAAGTTGTGGAGTTTGCCACTTCTCCCTGTGACTGTGTGGGCTTCTTTGAGGTTCCTCCAACATCTATCGTGCATGCAGATTGATTGGATCGTTGGCTACTGCAAACTGCTCATCATGTGAGGGTGAGCAGTAGAATTTGGAGCGGGAGGGGGGGGGGGGGGGGGGAATTGGGGTGAAGGTGCGGAGAATAAGAAATGGGATTAATGTTGGATTAGTGTAAATGGGTGGTCGATGATCGGCGTGGACTTGGTGAGACGTAGGACCTGTTTGCGTGCTGCATCTCTTCTCTATGTTTCTGTGATCAGAGATGAGTGTTGATCGTTGAGGCAGATAGTGGAGAAGATAGTGCATCATTCACAAAGGGGATGGAGGAAAGGATGCTGGATTATGTAAACATAAAGAAGAACACTCCTTGCAGGGAATGGATGTATTGGAATCCATGCATGTGACCAGGGTAGGGTCGGGCTGGCTCATTAGTGTGGACGGAGGCCTCAAGCTCTGGTTTAAACCCACGTCATGATAGGATGGCAGCACAGCTCATGACTTTGTGCGTGCCACCACATTGTCATTTAAAAGTGAGCGTAGCATGTGGTTTGACTTTGCGTGTATGTGGCTATCAACAGCACGGACCTGGGAGGAGCTGGAGCACTGGCAGTGTGCAAACCACCCAGGCCTGCTAACGTTCACACATGATCATGCAAAGTGAATGTTTCTTTGCAAAGCATTTTCTGTACCTTTGTTTCCGTGAAACTGCTGAGCGGGCGCTTATCTGCATGAGGCAGGAAGTTTACAGTTTATCGCAGTGTGCTTGTCGAAAACCAAACCATGGCAGAGAAGCTAATTGGCGAGTTTCAAATGCGTTTTCAGGTCTGTTGTGCTGCATATGAAATATATTATCAAAAATAAAATTTGAATAAAATGTCAAGAACATGGTAAATTAGGGAGCACTGAAGCCCATCTCAGGCTTCATCCTTGACCATTTTACGTGTGTCAAATATGGAGAGGAGCTTTAAGGTTAACTCACAATCCAGAGTGGAGAGATCTCTGACAACAGGGGGCCATTTGGCTCTCCATGCTTGTACTAATGTTGATGATCACAGCTCAGGCCAGTAGCAGGGTAGTGCAGCCGACTTCAGTAACGCTGTTCCGAATAAGATTCAAGGTCAGAGGTCGCTCCTCATTTTAACTGGTTTCTTGTGACTCCTGGTGGCAGGCCGAATCTGTCCCACTGTAAATAAACAGCTGATGTTCCCTGTCTAACCACTGGGTGACACAATAGGGGCTGCGACGCACTCAACCGTAACCACCTCGTCAGAACATTTCTAAAAGTAATTGAGATAGATTCCACTTCTTTTCAGATCCTGCATAAATGTGTCTTTCAGTCTGAAACTTAAACGTTTCTGTGTCCAATAAGCATGGGTGGTTGATCAGTTATGCCCCTGTCCCACTTAGGAAACCTGAACGGAAACCTCTGGAGACTTTGCGCCCCACCCAAGGTTTCCGTGCGGTTCCCGGAGTTTGTAGGTGGTTGCCGGAGGTTGCAGGTAGTGGAAGCAGGTAGGGAGACTGACAAAAACCTCCGGGAACCGCTCGGAAACCTTGGGTGGGGCGCAAAGTCTCCAGAGGTTTCCGTTCAGATTTCCTAAGTGGGACAGGGGCATATAAGAACTGTGGGATGGCTATTGCGTTGAATTGTAGACATTACCTTGGCGCAATGAGGGATCATCTTTAATATTAGAGTCACTGTGAAATGGATGGCTCATTCATCTTGTGCAATGGAGTACCACTACAGTGCAGGACCCTTCTCTTTATTTCTTACCATTAAAGGCACCCATTCATTTGGCAGAATTGTAAAGGTGAATCCTGGCCTTACTCTAAGTGTCTAACTTTCTTCCAGCTCCTCTGTGTGACTGGCACACTCATGTGTGGAGAAGTGTGGACATGGGCAGCAGAACCCAACCCTGATAAGCTTAGACCACAGTTTGGCTGTCAGTGCCACAGAAGCTATCACTTACTGAGCTTGCTGTTTGGTTTTGTCATGACCTATTCCACCATTATCCAGGTGTGATGCCACATTCTCCCCCCACTGTGGCCTTTGTCTAACTAACCCCTGCCCCACTGATCTGCCATCCAACTGAATGCGCTCCAGACCCATTGCCCCCCTCCCCACTGCACCTTGTCTTGCTTGTAGCACACCAAGAATGTTACCCCACTTGCCCATAAAGATCTGCCATCCAAGGTCCCTCACCCAGATCCCCCCTCCTCTCAGTCTGTTGCTCAACTTTCACCGATTCCAATCTTGACCCTCTGATGACCCTACTCAATATCATCCTCCTTGAATCAAGCCCCAATCTCATCACCACCAGTCCCCTCACTGGCCCCTCAGCATCTCCAGACCCCAAACATCCTCTCCTCCCACACTCATAAGGGCCTGTCCCACCAGTATGCGATTGCATGCGTCTAGCGCGACCAAACGTGGCGGTTTGAGGCGTACGGCCTTGCGGGGCCGGTCCCACTTCCAACCGCAGAGCCGTCTGGAGTTGTGCGGAGCTGGTCCCGACATCATACTCACCAATCAGCTGGGCAGGAGGCGGGCCGACTGAATTTGGACGTCGCACGGCGTCGGGCGGTTACGTCATCACGCAACAGCACGCCGGGCGGTGACGTCATCGCACAATGACACGCGCTAGGCATACGCAGTCAAGATGTTGCGTACGGCGTCGAGAAGCTGCGTGCAGCGTCGAGACGCTGCATACGCCCGTCGAGGCGCTGCGTACAGCCTCAATGCGGCTGCGGGCCGACAGGCCGTTGTCGTGCAGAATTATTGGACAGTGTCAGTTTTTCGGAGCCCCGCGCGATGTCGGGACCAGCCCCGCACAACTCCATACGGCTCCGGCAATCAAAGTGGGACCGGCCCCGCGAGGCCGTACGGCTCAAGCGACCACGTTAGGTCGCGCTAGCCGCATGCAGTTGCATGCTGGTGGGACAGACCCTTTACTCTGTGACCTACACCAGACCCCTGAGACAGCCAAGCACATCAATGAGGAACCCTTGAGAGTGTTCTATCGTGTACCTTGTGCTGGTGCTACAGACATTCACATAGAACCTAGGAGAATACAGCACAGGACCCACAATGTGGTTCTGAACATGATGCCATGATGAACTAATCTCCTCGGCCTGTATGTGAACCATAAACCTCCATTCTTTGCATACCCATGTGCCTTTCTAAAAGCCCCTTAAATGCCTCCATCACCACGCCTGGCAACATAATCAGGGATTGCAATGGAGGAGCTGGTGAGTTTTGTTTTAAATTTCAATATCATTTAATTAAGTCCCACAACTGCTCAGGTGGGATTTGAGCTGCTGTACCTGGATTGTTAGTTCAGACTAATTAACTACTAGCCTCATAACATAACCACAGAGGACACAACGTAATGGAGTACTTCAGCAGGTCAGGCAGCATCTAATGCTGGAGTACTTCAGCAGGTCAGGCAGCATCTAATGCTGGAGTACTTCAGCAGGTCAGGCAGCATCTAATGCTGGAGTACTTCAGCAGGTCAGGCAGCATCTAATGCTGGAGTACTTCAGCAGGTCAGGCAGCATCTAATGCTGGAGTACTTCAGCAGGTCAGGCAGCATCTAATGCTGGAGTACTTCAGCAGGTCAGGCAGCATCTAATGCTGGAGTACTTCAGCAGGTCAGGCAGCATCTAATGCTGGAGTACTTCAGCAGGTCAGGCAGCATCTAATGCTGGAGTACTTCAGCAGGTCAGGCAGCATCTCTGGAGAACATGGATAGATGTAGGAAGGAACTGCAGATACTGGTTTAAACCGAAGATAGACACAAAAAGCTGGAGTAACTCAGCGGGACAGGCGGCATCTCTGGAGAGAAGGAATGGGTGACATTTTGAATCGGGACCCTTCTTCAGACTGAAAGTCATGGGAAAAGGAAACGAGAGATATGTGATAGGTAGGGTTGCCAACTTTCTCACTCCCAAATAAGGGACAAAAGGTCAAAATAAGGGACCAATTCCCAACGGCATAAAGTACAGAAGTCCTTTGTCGAGTCACCGCTGCCGGGCTTAACCCAGGTCTATTTTGTTTCCCATTGCTTGTTATAGCTGCACAGTCTTTTCTTTTATGCAGGTTTATCCATATTTGCACACACGCCAAACCGACCGAACATCACCAGACGTTACTGAAACATTTTGTTTTGGCAGGAATTAGCAAAATATAGCGTGCAACTGATGCGCATAAAAGGGCCTGTGATTGGAGGACAGGTGAATCACTTGTGCGTGGCGTCAACAGCACATGCAACACGCCCGCACGCTGTTGTATCAGATCTAGGATCTGTCTGTAAGTGTGGCCCTCTAGTGATTACAGAGTACAGATGCTCCTCGACCTACGATGCTTCGACTTACGATATTTCGACTTAACGATGGTGCAAGCGATACGCATTGAGTAGAAACCGTATTTCACTAGCCTGGCCTCGTGGCAGCGTTGAGCTGCGTTGATAATTTAAGTGGTAATGCTTTACTGTTTAATTAAAATTGGCTTCCTGTGGTATATTTAGATTTCCGCCTGCTCTGTTGAGGCGAGCTTCTGGACCGAAGAATAGGCTCGCGTACGGCGAGATTTTGCAGGGATGTAAGAGAACCGTGTTCGCCTTGCCGTAGGAGGAAGCGACGAGGGAGGGACTTGTGAGGAATCTTGCAAGAGGCGAGATGGACATCGAACGGCCACAGATCTGATGAGCCGGTTGATATAATCTCAGAGCTGCTACCTGCTGTGACAATTCGCCATGTGTTCGCTCCTGCGGGGGTTGGCACTCGGGAGATTTAAGGGGCGTCGGTGCTCAGGGAATTAGCGAGCGGTCCGACGGAACAGGGGCAGTGGTGGGAGTGGGGATGAGGTGGGGTGGGTTGGCGAGAGACGCCATAGAGATTTCATAATTAAAACGTTGGGAAAAGGGGAAGTACAACAAGATCTGGGAGTCCTTGTTCATCAGTCACTGAAAGTAAGCATGCAAGTACAGCAGGCAGTGAAGAAAGCGAATGGCATGTTGGCCTTCATAACAAGAGGAGTTGAGTATAGGAGCAAAGAGGTCCTTCTGCAGTTGTACAGGGCCCTAGTGAGACCACACCTGGAGTATTGTGTGCAGTTTTGGTCTCCAAATTTAAAGAAGGACATTCTTGCTATTGAGGGAGATTCTGTGTGAAGAAGGGTCTCGAACCGAAACATCAGCCATTCCTTCTCTCCAGAGAAGCTGCCTGTCCCACTGAGTAACTCCAGCATTTTTTGTCTAGCTTTGGTTTAAGTTCCTTCGTACATTTGAGTGCCAATTTACACATTTAACGGCAGTCTGCCTTCTGACCCAGCTACGTCCTGGGTCACCTAAAAAAAGAACCACAGATTTAATGAGAATGATGGCTGTTCAGAGTTGGCACATGCTGCCGACTGCCAAATTGTAATGTTTGTGTACCATTTTATGCTGGAGAAAAGGACTCCACACTTGACATTCTTTCCACTATCAAAGTGATCTCAGGCTAGTACCTGCTTTGAGTGTTTCACATTAAACTGGAACCGATTAGTCTGACAAACTATTACTGCAAATAGCTGCTGTAGGTTGTCAGCCCTGTTAGGGCTGATAAACCAGAATAATAATGGATAAGTTAATTCAATTCCTCTTGACTGGCAGAATGCCTAATTGATATCAGTAAGTCAAGCCTGCTGTCAAAGGATCACAGGGGCTTAATGATTAATTGCAGATTAGATAATGCGGTTTTTGCAGAGTGTGCCTTTTGCACTCTTAATGTAATTTTGATTTACCGATCTTATCTTCACAGTTGGTGTTTTTGAACAAAATGAGGTTCAATGTTACTGTAGAGTTGTTTCAGAGGGCAAAAAAAATGAAATGAATTTACAGGTTACATCAGTGTTGATGTGGAGCTATGAAAATGCATAGTGTTTGAATGGCTAATTCCTCCGACTATTGACTCTGGCTTTCACAGGAGGAAATATACAAATCTGCATCCGGTTCCTGTAACTTTAAACTAATCTCATGTCCGGATTAGCATTCCTTGATTACTGGGGAAGTTGTGGCGCTGTAAGTGGCCGAAATAAAGTTAAGTGAGCAGGGAGAGAAGGAAGATAAAATTACGATTCAGTGACTAAGTGGTTGTAGATGTTATGATATAAAATGGCTGCTCTGGGTGGTGATGTCTTGTATTTTGAGACTGGAATTTCTGAGTTCAAAAGAACATGGAATGTGTAGGAAGGAACTGCAGATGCAGGTTTACACTGAAGATAGACACAACATGCTGGAGATACAGCGGGACAGGCATCATCTCTGGAGAAAAGGTACGGGTGATGTTTCGGGTTGAGACCCTTCTTCATACCCTTGGATCAGAAAGAACATGGATCTTCATAAGGTAGACACATATTGCTGGAGTAATGGAGAGTGTGTATGGATCTTCATAACACAGGGGCTGAAATTAGTTGTTAGTTGGTGTTCTCAGCAGAAGAGCCAATTTTAGAGCACATTGCCTGCATTGACTGGTGCTTTTTTGGTGGGTTTTCTGTAGGTGCTCTGGTTTCCTACCACAATCCAGATAACTACAGGTTTGTAGGTTAATTGGCTTTGGTAAAATGGTAAATATTCCTTGGTGTGTGTAGGATAGAGTTAATGTGTGGGGATCGCTGGTTGGCATGGACTCGGTGGGCCGAAGGGCCTGTTTCCACACTGTGTCTCTGAAGACTAAAAACTAAATGAAAACTAAAAAAACAACATTATTGGCATCCTTGCTGTCTGCTTGGTTGTGGCACTAGCCCGTGGTGCATCCTAATACATTTCCAAAACCCTGCCCAGCAATTCATCTGCTTGAGATGTTGCAGGGGTGAGAGCAAGGCTTTCACAACCTTGGTTTACAGGTATGCCAGTTCAGGATTGTCAAAGTGATCTCTGGAGGCCCAAATAATGATGCAGGGTTCAACAGGGCCAGCCACCCTCATGGTGTGGCTAGACTTTAGAGATACAGCGTGGTAAAAGGCCCTACAGCCCACTGAGTCCACACCGACCAAGTACACTAACACTATCCTGCACACTAGGGATAATTTGCCAATTTTACCGAAGCCAATTAATCTTCAAACCTGTTCATCTCTGAAGTGTGGGAGGAAACCGGAGCACGCAGGGAAAACCCACGTGGTCACAGTTTGAATATACAAACTCCGTACGGACAGCACCCGTAGTCAGGATCGAACCTGGGTCCCTGCCACTGTAAGGCAGCAACTCCACTGCTATTCCATCGTGTCGCCCCAAAAGGAGCAGTCAAATCCCATGTAACCTTCAGCAAGTGATTCATCTCCTCATACAAGGCCTTTCACCGGATCGCCTCAGTGCAGAGGGAGAATAAGGAGGGAAGAGACAGTAACTCTAAGACTTTTGCCTCCATCACAGTGAGGAGGTGCCTGGTGAACTCACTGTGGTGGATGTTAATTTGTGTTTATTGTGTGTTTTGTTATTTATTATTATATGTATGACTGCAGGCAATGAAATTTCGTTCAGACCGAAAGGTCTGAATGACAAAGAAAGGAATCTAATCTAATCTAATCGAATCTTCACATTCAAAGGCTCACAAATCAGGAGTGTGATGGAATATTTTCTGATGAATGCAGCTCCAACATTTCTCAAGCGGCTTGACAAAATCCAGGGCCAAACAGCCCACTTGACTAAGTTCACCACTATAAACATCAACATCTTCCATTGCCAGTGCATAATGGCTGCAGCTAATATCATCTACAAAATGCAATGCAGTCACCCATACAGATACTCGTACAGTAACATCTCCAAAGCCCATGGCCTCCACTGCTAAAGACAAAAGCAGCAAGCATGAGGAAACATCAACTCCTTCAGGTTCCCCTCCATATCATCACCATCCTGATCTGCAAATGCATCACCAGTCCTTCATTGGCACAGGGTTTAACCCTGGAACTCTCCAGCTGACAACACTGTTCAAGTACAATCTCTAGAGGTTCTGCAGCAATTCACCAGCATCTTCTTGAGGACAGTTGGGGATGGGCAATAAATGCTGGTCTTGCCAGTGGTGCTAACATCATAAAATGGTATAACCAAATGTGGTGATCATTAGAATTACTCACAGATTTTATAACAACCCGTCTGCTGACTTCAGATAGTTTATTTTTAGTTTACAGATGCAGAGATACAGCGCGGAAACAGGCCCTTCGCCCCACCGAGTCCGCGCGGACCAGCGATTCCAACACATTATCGCTATCCTACACACACTGGGGACAATGTACACTTTAACCAAGCCAATTAACCTACAAACCTGTACGTCTTTGGAGTGTGGGAGGAAACTGAAGATCTCGGAGAAAACCCACGCAGGTCACGGGGAGAACGTGCAAACTCCGTACAGACAGCACCCGTAGTCAGGATCGAACCCGGGTCTCTGGCGCTGCAAGCACTGTAAGGCAGCAACTCTATTGCTGCGCCACCGTGTTTGTACCCCTCAAACATGCAGCTACCAACACTGGCTCTTTGGTGCGTGTTAAGGTCTGAGCTGAAATAGCTTCATGGCTCCACACAAGCAGAGACCAGTTGGTGCCTCTGTGGTATGTTATGACTGGTAGCCTCTGGAGAACATTCCTATGAGAAACTTGGAGGAAGCAATGGTGATATTAAAGGAGGAAGGGGGGAGGAGTAAAGCATACTTCAGGCAAACAAAAATAATCAACCAGTGAAATGTTTGCAAAGGCTATAAACGCATCTAGTTTTGGGAGAATAAGTATGGGTCAGAGTTGGCCTGGATTCTGTAGGGAAATGTTGGCAGAACCTTTGATATTTCCTCATGTAACATTCAGTAACTTTGAGATCTCCTCATATTTGTTGACATATTCCTTGGCTGGAAGGTTGCTGTTAGATCCCACTGCTGTTTCACCAACTACACTCTGACTCTGGGTTTGTGCAGGGACATGGGACATTGTGGAGCTCCCTCACCCCTTATGGTGAGGGAACCAGCTGAGTCTCCTGAGCCAGGTTGGAAGTGGTGGACAATGCTTCCACATTCATTTCAAGAGAAGCCAATGGCTGTGAAGGAGTGACCATTTGTTGATTCATTTTTTGTTCTTAATTGAATATTTAAATGTTTTATTAAACTTTTGACATTTTAGTTGTTAATTTATAATCTTTTTTAATACTAGTTCTAATAAAATTCAATGCTTTCTGAATGTTCTTCAAATGTCAAAAATGATCATAAGTATTCAGTCTTTAACAGCTCAGAGTAAGCTCAGAGCAGCCGCCCGACTCATCACCCACACCAAATCCTGGCATCACATCACTCCAGTCCTCAAACAACTTCACTGGCTTCCCATCTCCCACCGGATCACCTACAAAATCCTGGTCCTCACCTACAAAGCCCTCCACCATCTGCCCCCCCCATATCTCACTGACCTCCTCTCCCCCTACCAACCCTCACGGTCCCTCAGATCCACATCAGCCGGTCTCCTCTCCATCCACAAATCCAACCTCCGCAGTTTCTCCAGGGCAGATCCCAGGCTCTGGAACTCCCTCCCCCAACTGATCCACAATTCTGAGTCCCTCACCATCTTCCAGTCCCGCCTCAAGACCCATCTCTTCACCTCTGCCTATCCTTAGCCCAACGTCCCCCTCCCTTTTCATCTGTGCTTGAATTGTTGCTCATTTTTTGTTTTTGTTTTTGTTTTTGTTTTTGTTTTTGTTTTTGTTTTTGTTTTTGTTTTTGTTTTTGTTTTTGTTTTTGTTTTTGTTTTTGTTTTTGTTTTTGTTTTTGTTTTTGTTTTTGTTTTTTGGCTTGCCTTGTAAAGCGACTTTGAGTCCCTGAAAAGCGCTATATAAATTCAATTTATTATTATTATTATTAAGGGGTCTCGAAACATCACTCATTCCTTATCTCCAGAGAAGCTGCCTGTCCCGCTGAGTTACTCCAGCAGTGTTTACCTTTGATTTAAACCAGCATCTGTAGTACTTTCCTACATGGCAATGCCTTTCCTCCCATGTTTCTGCCACATGGATTGTCTGAGGTAAGTTTGTGGTATATGAGTAAAATGGGTAAATTGCACTATTATTGTTTGTTTGTTTTTTATGTGTTTGTGTGTGTGTGTGTGTATGTGCGTGTGTGTATAGACACAAAATGCTGGTGTAACTCAGTGGGACAGGCAGCATCTCTGGAGAGAAGGAATGGGTGATGTTTCGGGTCAAGACCCTTCTTCAGACTGGAGAAGGGTCTTGACTCGAAACGTCACCCATTCCTTCTCTCAGAGATGCTGTCTGACCCGCTGAGTTACTCCAGCATTTTGTGTCTATCTTCGGTTTTAAACCAGCATCTGCAGTTCCTTCCTATCTATATTACTAAACGTCTGTTCTTGACCGGTTTTGGCTTTCTGTGCTGCGATTTCCGAGAGTACGCCACCACCTACGGCAGTCATTTTTGGCCACCTCGCTCAGAGCCCCCCTCCGCCGCTTGTGTGCCGAGGATTTTTCCCGTCGATGAAAATTGACAGAGATATTAATGTTTATACAAAATTCCCCATTCTCTCTACTGCCCCTGCTGGAGGGAGGGGGAGGGACTATAAAACCAGGAAGTGGTGTGCCTCAATCAGTCTCTGCAAGTGGTGTGCCTCAATCAGTCTCTGCAAGTGGTGTGCCTCAATCAGAGCTCTGAATGACACTGACAAATGTCTACAGCACTGTGAGTACCCTTAATTTGGTTTGAAAATGAATATATGGTTAGAGGTAAAAAAGCACTGCCTGCAAATGGTTGTTTGGGTTTGGGTTGAAGTAAAAAGGCACTCTCTCTCCCCCCCCCTACCTCTCCTCTCCCCCCCCTTCCCTCTCCTCTCCCCCCCCCCTCTCCTCCTCTCCCCCCTCTCCTCCTCTCCCCCCCTCTCCTCCTCTCCCCCCTCTCCTCCTCTCCCCCCCTCCTCCTTCTTCCGCTCTCCTCCTTCCCCCCCTTCCTCTTCCCCCCTCTCCTCCTCTCCCCCCTCTCCTCCCCCTCTCCTCCCCCCTCTCCTCCCCCTCTCCTCCCCCCTCTCCTCCCCCCCTCTCCTCCCCCCCTCTCCTCCCCACCCCCTCCGCTCCCCCCCTCTCCTCCCCTCTCTCCTCTCCCCCTCTCCTCTCCCCCCTCTCTCTCTCTCCCCTCTTTTTCTCCCCCTCCTCCCCTCCATCCCCTCCCCCACCGTCCCTCCCCTCCACACACCCCTACCCCCTTCCCTCCACCCTCCCTCCCCCTCCCTGCTCCCCACCTCTCCCCCACCCCCCTCTCAGCACTCCCCCCTCTCCTCCCCCCCCCTCTCCTCCTCCCCCTCTCCTCCTCCCCCTCTCCTCCTCCCCCCCTCTCCTCCTCCCCCCCTCTCCTCCTCCCCCCCTCTCCTCCTCCCCCCCTCTCCTCCTCCCCCCCTCTCCTCCTCCCCCCCTCTCCTCCTCTCCCCCCCTCTCCTCCCCCCCTCCTCCCCCCCCCATCCCCCCCCACTCTCCTCCCCCCCCCTCTCTCTCTCTCTCTCCCCTCCTCCGTGAGTGCGGGGGGGTAGTTAGTGTGTGATGCTGCATGCGCCCCCCCCCCCACAACCGCAAGTTGGGGGAACAGACCCAACGGGTCTGCACTTGGTCTAGTATACACTATACGTATATGTAGATGTATGTGCCGTATATGTGTGTACATTTATTATATTGTTTACAGGGTACCATGTTTACATATTTTGTTGTGCTTCTGCATGTAAGATTTGTTCTTGTCTGGGACATATGACAGTAAAACACTTGACTCTTGAATGGAGCAAAGGGGATTCTGTGCAAAAGAATGGGCCAGAATACGTCAAGACCAATATAAAACGCTTTCCTTGTTACCTCAGCCATTCTCTTTCTGTGGAAAGAGCCAGCGTCTTTAAATTCTGATCCAACATCCTATATCTGCAAAATTACAGAAGGTAGATAGTGAGATTTTATACGGGTTATTAGCATGCTCTTGTTCTAGTTGCTTTATTGCACATCATCTCAATTGACCCATTTCACCCTAACAAAGTATCGTGTTAGTTGATTTAATATCAACACACAGCCTAGTGCTACAACCCAGGGCATTGGCTTAAGCTTAGAATTAAAGGAACAATGAAAAGAATCTGTTTACAAATAAAATACATTGTCTGCATCCCCTATCAAACGGCCAGGCAATCCTTAGGCAAAGGGTTTACTGAGCAGTTCAAATTCTCCTCAGAGAAGAACACTTGCCTGTCAAAAACGGAGCAGAATGTTCAGCTTCATAAGTGATAAAACAGATTTTAAAAGAAAGCACTTTTTCTCCATTTGATCGTCCAAGCCAACACACATGAAGCAAGAAAGTGTTAGAAATGTGTTTCCAGCATGACTTTGTGTTTCACATTACCACACATCTGCATCTGTGGGTTAAAGTGAGAGCAGCAAGGAGTGGAGGTGGGTTTTATAAATGCGTTCAGCGATCTCAAACAAGTTTTGTTAATAGAAGAACATGCACAAAGTTGCACATGCACACAATGAGAGCATTTTGGTGGAAAATGTAACAAAAAAGAGGATGCAATTTAAAGTGAAGGAAAGAACTTTCAGTCACTTAAAACGCAGGTGGCTTGTGATGGATCGGTGCTTTAGGCCAGTATTGTACTGAAAGATCTAGTTCTTTGCAATTTCACGCAACAGTTCCTTCTGACATCAATTAGGTACAAAATGGATCAACGACTTAATGTTGTTAAAGTCTAAAGACTGAATTTGTTTGTGTGACTGGCTTAAAATTAGCCTTGCTCCTAAAAATAGTTTAGATTATGTTGGGTTTAATGCATTTCAACCAGGCCACTGAGTGCTGCAGGCAACAGAGTATCCACAGGCCCTGTATTGGCTGACAACACATCTGGGTAAAGGGAGAGTACTGCTAGTCTATGGTGTACATATAAACTAGGTGCAGGAGTAGGCCATTTGGCCCTTCGAGCCTGCACCGCCATTCAATACGATCATGGCTGATCATCCAACTCAGTATCCTGTACCTGCCTTCTCTCCATACCCCCTGATCCCCTTAAGTCACAAGGGCCACATCTAACTCCCCCTTAAATATAGCCAATGAACTTGCCTCAACTACATTCTGTGGCAGAGATTCACTGTGTGAAAAAAAATGTTTTCATCTCGGTCCTAAAAGACTTCCCCCTTATCCTTAAACTGTGACCCCTTGTTCTGGACTTCCCCAACATCGGGAAAAATCTTCTTGCATCTAGCCTGTCCAACCCCTTAAAAATATTGTACGTTTCTATAAGATCCCCCCTCAATCTTCAAAATTCCAGCGAGTACAAGCCGAGTCTATCCAGTCTTTCTTCATATGAAAGTCCTGCCATCCCAGGAATCAGTCTGGTGAACCTTCTCTGTACTCCCTCTATGGCTGTAGGGAGGCCATGAGATAATTGTGTAGGTTTGAATGGTTGCAGTGCCAATTGACATTATCTCTGTGTAGGAAGGAACTGCAGTTGCTGGTTTAAACCGACGATGGACACAAAAAGCTGGAGTAACTCAGCGGGACAGTCAGCTTCTCCGGAGAGAAGGAATGGGTGACGTTTCGGGTCGAGACACTTCTTCAGACTGGTTAGGGATAAGGGAAACGAGAGATATAGACAGTGATGTAGAGAGATAAGGAACAATGAATGAAAGATATGCAAAAAAGTAATGATGATAAAGGAAACAGGCCATTGCTAGATGTTTGTTAGGTGAAAACAAGAAGCTGGCGCAACTTGGGTGGGGGTGGGATCGAGAGAGATGGAATGCCGGGGCTATGTGAAGTTAGAGAAATCAATATTTATACCACTGGGCAGCCCAAGAAAATATCAGATGCTGTTCCACCAATTTGTGTTTAGCCTGTGTTGGAATCTGGAGTCCCAGGGCTGGCTAAAGGCATCTGTGAATGGGAGTCCAGGAACCCAATGTAGATTGATGTTATCTTTGGTTAACTGGAGGATGTGGATAGTACTGCTGGTTAATTGTCGTTGTGTCAATGCAAGGAAGTGCAGATGCGGGATCCTTGAGCAAAACACCAAGTGTTGGAGGAACTCAGTGGGTCAGGCAGCCTCTGTGGAGAGAATGGACAGATGATGTTTTGGGTTGTCATGTCAGCATTTGCAGGAAGTCCTCTGAACTAACCTGCAGTAGATCTTGGCACTAATTTGATACGTGGGTGAGCCTGTGCACACAACGCTGTGAAAACCACTGCCTCTGAAAAAGGGTCTTGACCCAAGATATCACCTATTCCTTTTCTCCAGAGATGCTGCCTGTCCCGCTGAGTTACTCCAGCAACTGCATCTGCAGTTCCTTACAACGCATGGTTGGGTTGGTATCCTCCTTCAAGAGACACAGTATCAGTCTCGTTGTGTGACCAAAGGATGTCAAGATCTAAAGCTTCAGTGGTGTTAGAGATAATATTTCTATTTATCAACGACTACATCCACCTGAGGCAGTGGTTTTCAGAGCGTTATGTGACTAGGCTCACCCTCGTATCACTTTGGTGCCAGAATCTGCTGCAGGTTAGTTCATAGGACTTCCTAAAAATGCTGACATGATCCTTGGTACCTCCTGCTTAATATCTGAAGTGGATTTCTCACACATGCTCTGCCTTGGGTATATATTTGGTGCAGGTCAGATACTGGGAACATAATGATGCAGAAGCACTGTTCACTACAGGTGGGGGAGTGTGGCAGGAAGATCTTGTGCGTCCATTTAATGTATAGGGAGGGCTAATACAATACAATAGAAATTAGAAGAATTAGAAATAATTTATTGCCACACAGCCAGGCTGGTGGAAATTTGGGTTGTCTGCAGTGATACAATAATAAAGAACACACAACCACAATAAAACTGTAACACAAACATCCACCACAGCATTCATCACTGTGGTGGAAGGCACAAAATTTGGCCAGTCCTCCTCCATTTCCCCCCCGTGGTCAGGACCAGAGTCCAGAGTCAGTCCAGGATCGGCTCTTCCTCACCGGAGACCGCGGCTTTAAGTTGTTGTAGGCCGCAGGCCAGCGGTCAAGATTTAAAGTCCCCGCCGCAGCCAGAAGCACCGTAGACTGCAGGGCCGGCGGTCGAAGCTCCCCTCCAGGGGTGATGGTAAGTCCATGCCGGACCCGCGGTAGAAGTCGGCCGCGGGCCGGCAGTGATGGCTTCTTCTTCCCCCGGGTCCCCAACGTGAGATCCCGGGCTGTAGACGCCGCACCAGCTGGAGCTCTGCAGACCGCAGCTTCAGGCCACGACTTCAGGCTGCCGGCTGCCCCGGGTCAGCGAAACGGAGCGCTCCCCTCCAGCGAGCCCCAGCGAGGGCTCACCCGCTCCACGCCGAGAGTCCACGCTGCGCCCGCCGCTGAAGCCCCGGGCGCGTCTCCAGGAAAGGCCGCGTCGATCCTTGATGTTAGGCCACGGGGGAGGCGACCTGGAAAAACTCGCCTCTCCGTGGAGGAGGTGACCGAAGCGGTTTCCCCCACACCACCCCCCACATAAAACACACAAAGAAACATTAAATACAAACTGACGAGCTGCATGACATGGCTGCTGCCAGAGCAGCGCCCCCTACAGAATACAATACAATTTATTGTCATTTGAGCCTCAGTGAGGCTCAAACGAAATTCTGTTTCCACAGCCATACAAACAAAGACAATTCCTAGACATACACACAATTTAGTTCACACAAACATCCATCACAGTGAACCCACTGTGACGGAAGGCAAAGTCTTTTCTCTCCCCTGTTCTCCATGTCTCTCCCGATGTCGAAGCCCCAGGCGGGTGATGATAAGTCCCACGGCCATTTTAGGCCGTGCCGGGCGATTTACGGCCCCGCTCCCAGTCTAGAAGTCTCGAAGTTGGAGCCCCCGGCGGGCGCTGGAATGTCCCACGGCCATGAAGCCATGCCGGGCGATGTATGACCCCGCTCCGGGTCGTTCCCACCCCGCGACACGGGCTGGAGAAGTCGCGTTGCGGGAGCTCCGGGAAGCGGTCTCTCTCTCCCCCCGGACCCGCGAGCTCCCGATGTCCCAGTCCACCGGACCTGCGGCTGCGTTGCTGGAGCCTCCGAGCCCCAGGAGTCGTGTCGCAGCAGCGAGTCACCACCGCTCCCCACGCTCCGAGGCCGGCCAGCCCCACGATGGTGAGTAGTCCGCAGCTCCGCAGTCTCCCGAGTCCCCGGGTCGTTCAGGTTGGAGGCCGCTCCACGGTGCTAGGCCCCAACGACAACGGAGACCCGACAGGGAAAAGGTCGGGTCTCCCAGACAGGGAAGAGATTTTAAACGGTTTCCCCCTGCTCCCCCCCCGCCCCCCACATATACACATTTAAAACCAGTGTTAAAAAACACCAAACACTACATTTAACTAGACAAAAAATAAAAAAAGACAGACAGGCTGTAGGGGCCGCTGCAACGGGTGAGTCGCGCCGCCACCGGAAACATAGGTGCAGGAGTAGGTCATTTGGCCCTTTGAGCCAGCACCGCCATTCAATATGATCAAGGCTGATCATCCAGGATCAGTACCTCGTTCCTGCTTTCTCCCTATAGCACCTGACCGCTATCTTTAAGAGCTCTATCTAACTCTCTTGAAAGCATCCAGAGAATTGGCCTTCTGAGGCAGAGAATTCTACATATTCACAACTCTCTGGGTGAAGAAGTTTTTCCTCACCTCAGTCTTAAACGGCCTATCCCTTATTCTTAAACTGTGACCACTGGTTCTGGACACGCCCAACATTTGGAACATTTTTCCTGCATCTAGCCATCTAGCATGTCCAATCCCTTAAGAAGTTTACATGTTTCTATAAGATATCCTCTCATCCTTCGTCCTCCTATTGGCCCCAGGGAGTTCGAACAGGAGTAAATGTTTTCAAAGAAACTAATTAAAATAAGATTTAGTTTAGTTTATTGTCATGTGTACCAAGGTACCGTGAAAAGCTTTTTGTTGCGTGCTAACCAGCCAACAGAAAGACTATACATGATTATAATTGAGCCGTCCACAGTTTACAGGTACATGATAAACAGAATAACATTTAGTTCAAGATAAAGTCCAGTAAAGTCCAATTATAGATGGTTTGTGGGTCTCCAATGAGGTAGATGTTAGCCCAGGACTGCTCTTGAGTTGTTGATAGGATGGTCCAGTTGCTTGATAATAGTTGGAAAGATACTGGCCCTGAATCTGGAGGTATGTATTTTCACATTTCTGTACCTCTTGCCTGTTTGGAGAGGGGAAAGAGGGTGTCTTCCCTGAGACTGATCCTTGAATATGCTGGTGGCCTTGCCGAGGCAGCATGAAGTGTAGATGGAGTCAATGGAAGGGAGGTTTGTTTGTGTGATGGGCTGGGTTGCTTCCATAATTCTCTGCAATTTCTTGCGGTTTTGAGTGAAGCTGTTCCCAAATGATGCCGTGATGCATCCCGATAAAATGCTTTCTGTGGTGCAGGCGTAGAAGTTGGTGAGAGTTGTGGGGGACATGCCGAAAATCCTAAGCCTTGTAAGGAATTAGTGGTATTGGTGCGCTTTCTTGGCCATTGCTTAGATGTTGCGGGTCCCGGACAAGTTGCTGATATTTACTCCTAGGAGCATAAAGGGCACTGTCCCACTTGGTGATTTTTTTTCGGCGACTGCCGGCATTATTGACTGACATATCAGGACACCGAAAAATTTGTGGCGTGACGCGGCTTGATGACGTATTGACGTGCGGTGTTTTTTCAAGTGTTGCAACATTTTTTTTGACGCCGCTGGATTTTGAAATGTTCAAAGTCTTTTGGCAACCCTGATATCACGCCGGCAGTCGCCGAAAAAATCGCCAAGAGCTACAGCCCCTTAAAGCTCTCATCCACCTCTTCTCTACCCTCGTCAATTTATTTATGTGTACTGCTTCACTTCCTGGAGTCGATCACTATCTCTCTTTGAGAGAAAGGTTGCTGACTTGACACCAGGTCACGAGGCTCTCAATCTCCTTCCTGTACTCCGTCTCATCATTAGTTGATATCCGGCCCACTACGGTGGTGTCGTCCGTGAATTGGTCAATTGCATTGGATTAGTACATGGCTGCACGCTGGTGGGTGTACAAGGAGTAAAGAAGGGGACTGAGAACACATCCTTGCGGAGCACCAGTGTTGAGGATTTTCACAGAGGGTGAGCACATGAAGACAGTGTAAATAAAAACAGCTTCCTCAAGTCATAATAGTCAAGGAAAGCTTGATGCTCTGCACAGCTTCTAAGATGCTTATTGTTCTACACTCCAGAGTCAGGACTGACTTTTGTGTAATTATTTTTGAAGATGGCACAATGTATTGGGAAGTTTGATGTTCAGTTCAGTTCAGTTTAGTTTATTGTCATGTGTACAGTGAAAAGCTTTTTTTGCTTGCTAACCAGTCAGAGGAAAGACAATACATGATTACAATCGAGCCATTCACAGTGTACAGATACATGATACACAGTTAAAGTAAGACATTTTGCTGTAGGAGCAGAGATTTAAAATAGCGGAGGGATTGTAATGTGTGATCACAGATCCGCCTCTGTGACAGGCATACAAATAGTCGCCTCGGTTGGGCGCCATCTTGGAATCAGCTGAATAGTGAATAATAAGGACAGAAACTCAGTAACATTAATTTGCTCACTCACATCCCCAGACTTATTCTTCTTCTGTCGTATGTCTTTTAGACCTGCAGCTCTGTTGAGGTGAGCCAGGCCAACGTGTCATCACAACAGGCCAACTAGTCTCCAGACTAGTCTCAGCCCACTCTTGTTGATCCAGAATCCCAGGTAGAGGCTTTCAAGCTGCATGAATGCATATGTTCCATTTCTACAGTAAATCTACTTCTGTAACCTGCTCAATCACTCTCTCAGCACCTCGAGTGATACTGTTTGGTCTCGGATTCAATGAGGAAATCATCATGAATGCAAAGAAGTCCTGGGACACCTTGAGTTATATCATAGACCCCAGATTCAATTATCTTTAGGGCTTACCTATCTTCAGTGCGTGGATTGAAGTAGTCATAAAATCCCATCTACATTGTCAGGTAGTTCTGACTTCCTGAGGCCCCAATGAACCAATGTAGAGGAGCTTGTTAAAATATTGATGCCCCACACATTTTGTGAATGAATCTCATGAGATGGCTACTGGAGGATACTGAGTTGGATGATCAGCCATGATCATATTGAATGGTGGTGCAGGCTCGAAGGGCCGAATGGCCTACTCCTGCACCTATTTTCTATGTTTCTATGTTTCTATGGCTAGGGGCTACAGTTTAACATCAACAGTTCTGCTTGGGGTGACTTTATCATCCGAGATTTATCGGTTTTGGGCACCACCACCAATGGGAAGCGCACACACACACTGGAAATTCACCAACACCCCATTTTGACATCCCCTGGGTGCAGGTAAGGGAAACAAGGACTCAGTCACATCCAGCAATAAATAGGCTTGTGATCATGACAAATGTGAGTATCTATAAGGTGCCCTCTATAAGGTACTGGTCAGGGCGCATTTGGAGCACTGTAAGCAAGTTTGGGGAATATGAGGAAGGATGTGCTGTCTCTGGAGAGGGTCCAGAGGAGGTTTACAAGAATTATTCCAGGAATGAGTGGGTTAGCATATGATGAGCGTTTGACAGCACTGGGCCTCTACTCGCTGCAGTTTAGAAGGTTAAGGGGAGACGCCATTGAAACGTAGAGTATAATGAAAGGCATAGATAGAATGGATGTGGAAGGGATGTTTCCACTGGTGGGAGAGTCTAGGACCAGAGGTCACAGCCACAGAATTAAAGGGCGCTCTTTTAGAAAGGAGACGAGGAGGAATTTCTTTAGTCAGAGGGTAGTTAATGCGTGGGACTCATCGCCAGAGAGGGCTGTGGAGGGCAAGACGGTGAATATTTTTAAGGCAGAGATAAGGCCCTGTCCCACTTTCCCGAGTTACTCACAAACTCTCCCGAGTTTTCCCCTTGATTCAAACTCGGAGAATTACGGTAATAGCCATTCGTAGGTACTCGGGGCTATTTTATTTTACTCGTTGAGATTTTTCAACATGTTGAATAAACGTCTCGACTTACCTGATGCCCCGAGTTCCTACGGCTGGCATTACGAGCCGCTATGAAACATCTACGGACTCCTACGGGCTACTATGGACTCGCTACCGACATTATCCGACATTCCCCGAGTTTGATTCAAGGGGAAAACTCGGGAGAGTTCGTGAATAACTCGGGAAAGTGGGACAGGGCCTATAGACACATTCTTGATTAGAACGGGTGTCAAGGGTTATGGGGAGAAGGCAGGAAAATGGGATTAGAAGGCAGAGATCAGCCATGACTGAATGGCGGTGGACTCGATGGGCTAAATGGCCTGATAACTCCTATAACTTGTCAACTTGTCAACTATGCGACTTGTGGCCAGCTGCATGTCGCTCCTGCAGATCCACAAATGTTGGCCAACTCTATGAATCACATCCAGTTGAAATGCAGTGTGTGTAGTTCATTCTCTGCCCCCTGATTGCCTGCCTTATGCTTTGGGCATAGTATTTCCCTCAAGACGGTGCAAAACTGAGCAGCATTCAAATGCAAGTGTTCTGAGTACACTTGCAGAAAGACACTGCTGCTTGCTGATGTAACTGCATTGAAAAATGCATATGATTCATCTATGCATAATCTGTATGCCTGTCAATTCCCAGCGACTGTAGCTAGTAAGTTATTGTAACTGTAATATTGCCAATTCCCACACTGCTAGAGGTCCATGTCCTCTCTATACCGTGAATTCACGGGGCTGCCCTATGAGCAGAAGACCTCCTGTGTGGAATAGCCGTCTGTGATTAATATTCAACAAAGGCTTTAAAGCTCATGACCATGGTTTCACCACTGAATTAGGTGTCTGTGACCTCTCTATACGACACTATGGGTAAGAGAGAGATGCTGCCATTAATGTCTCCTTTTGCTTGCCCAATGCCCACACTGCAGAATAAAATCCAAATGACCCTCACTGTCTTATGCCCTGAGGACATTCCACATTGTCCACAGGGCATTAAGCCCTCTGCATTAAATAACTTTGCCTGATCCTTCACATCAGCCAGACTGCACACAAAGTGATCCCACAACACTAACTGAAAGTTACCTCAGTGTCTACTGCCTGACCGCATGTTGACTAAACATTTCTTCTGTATCCACATCCCAAACCCGTAGTTTTGCAAAATGCAGAATTAAAAGCTTTTTACTGTGTACTTTCTAAAAATAGTACCAGTCCCCTCCATGATGTTAGGCCGCAGAGCGACCGGAGATACGATCCGGAAAACAATCACATCTCCGGCAAGGTAAGCGATTGGAAAAAAGTTTCCCCCGACCCCCTCCCCCACCTCCCACATAAAACAAACCAGAGAACATTAACACATACTTTTAAAACACACTAAAAATAACAAAAAAGACGAAAAGACAGACAGACAGACTGTTGGCGAGGCTGCCATCACTGATGGCGCCACCCGGTGGGTGACGTTTCGTGTTGAGACCCATCTTCAGACCCGACACGTCACCCATTCCTTCTCTCCAGAGATGCTGCCTGTCTCGCTGAGAGACTTCAGCATTTTGTGCCTATCTTCGATTTAAACCAGCCTCTCCAGTGCCTTCCTTTACATTTACGTACACTGTCAGGGGCTAGCCAGTGATTTCCAAGAATGACACCTAATGGAATTAACACAAACTCCAGTTATGTTTCCTGGAAATTGGAACAATTATGGGTGATTTGTTTTGTTATCAAGAGGTTGAAATGGGAGGTAGAGCAAATCTACTATGTTGTTTTGGAATTCCAGGACTAGAAATGCTTTCTAAAAATAGTACGTCCCCTCAGGAGCAAAATTCAATGGTAAATCATTTGATAAACACTTCTGCAAAAAGCAATCGAGCTTGGCTTTGCAGTTAATTTAAAATCTTGACATTTATCAGCTTTTGTTAACCACAGGTGTTAAGAAATATAGTGGATAGACAGTTACATGGAATTATGGATCTCACAGTTTGATGGATAAGGCTTGAGGGGATAAATAACCTATTGCAGGTCCTCTGTTCCTATGTAATGAAAAAATAGTCCTCATCTTTGGAGTGTTTTACTGATGTACTATGCCAATAAAGTTTTCCTAATAAGAATGTTTCACAAGTGTTGATGGCTGATACAATTCTGGGGTATCCTGAAATCCACCTGGGTTAGAAGTTTGAAAACCTGTGCCAAGAAAACAAGTTGCAAGATTTCATTTATCTTTCATTGAATCTTCGTATTACCGGAGGCGGCCCTCAGGACTAAGGAGGACTTGCTTCATGCTGCTTCTGAGGCGAATAATGAAGTTGATGTGGTCTACTTGGGGGACGGGGCAGGCAGGTGGGGAGTTTGTGCACTCCTTCTGCCCCTTACACGGGGCTTCTGTGTGTTACTGGGGCATGAATTCAAGTCTCTCCAGTACCATCCTGAATGCCCTGTCTCTATTTTGAACGGCCAGAGATTCCCTGGAGTTATTTGGAAGGTTGAATTTTTCTCAATACATTTTTGAGCATTTCTTTGAATCATTTAATTGTCTACCTGGTAATGTCTTCCCTCAACAGAAAACAGAATAAAGGTTTTACTTTCGAAATCTACCATCAAGCCGGCAAATGATAGTTCAACAGAGCCAACTGAGTGTATCCAAGTTTGGAATAGACACAAAAAGCTGGAGTAACTCAGCCGGTCCGGCAGCATCCCTGGAGAAAAGGAATAGGTGACATTTCGGGTTGAGACCCTTCTTGTAATGTTGGGGATGTTGATCTGGGAGGAGAGACTGACATTGGTTTATTTATCCTTCCAATAAATGAGGGGGATTTTGTAGAGACAGTGTTGGTGGTATTTGTCCAGAGATGCTTGCTCCAAGTCGTCCAGAGGGGCAGTCAGGGATCACTGCTGTCTGGCCAAAAGTGAGTTTTGTTCCAGGAATGAGAAATTGATCTTCAAACCTCCTTCTCCTCAATCGATCAAAGGTTATGCTAGTGTACTGAAGGTGCTGGTGAATGCTATCATCCATGTCTGCAAAACGGGTGGCATATCAGAAATAGTCCCCAGTTGCTGTGAACCCATTGCTGAATATAAGGTGCCCTCTAGTGGCAATGCTTCTTATTACAAAGATTGAACAATGGGTGTAACGGTAAGCAGTGTATACATGGTATTTGGTGGTTAATAATGGATGGGATTTATATAGCGCCTTTCTAATACTCAAGGCGCTTTACATCGCATTATTCATTCACTCCTCAGTCACGCTCGGTGGTGGTAAGCTACTTCTGTAGCCACAGCTGCCCTGGGGCAGACTGACGGAAGCGTGGCTGCCAATCTGCGCCTACGGCCCCTCCGACCACCACCAATCACTCACACACATTCACACACATTCACACACAGGCAAAGGTGGGTGAAATGTCTTGCCCAAGTACACAACGACAGTATGCACTCCAAGCGGGATTCGAACCGGCTACCTTCCGGTTGCCAGCCGAACACTTAGCCCATTGTGCCATCTGTCGTCCCAAATGGGCCTGGTTAATGGGCCTGTCCCACTTAGGCAACTCTTTAGGCAACTGCAGGAGACTATGCGGTCGCCACATGGTCGCCACATGCTCGCGGGTGGTTGCCGGGGAGTCGCCTTCATGGTCGTGAGGAGTTCCCGCATTCTGGGAACTAGTCGCGGCCTCATTATGGTCACCGCGAATTTTTCAACATGTTGAAAAATTAGCGGCAACCAGAATGAAGCCGCCATGGAGAGTAGCGAGAATTCTCGTGCCATAGGTGGGTCACCAGGAGGTCCTAGTGAGTTGCCAGGAGGTCGAAGGTTCTCGTAGGTTCTCGTAGGTTGTAGCCAGTGGTAACCGGTGAATTTCATTGGCTCATTAGGAAAGAAAAACATAAGCAGTAGTTTTCAGAAACAAGGATAACCGACGGGTAATGTTAAATGTCCGCTGGGATTCACAGCTGTGTATCCCTGGCTTCTTAAAAGTTGTCTTACACTCCTTCTCCACTCCTTCTCCCCCCTCAGTCACCTGAAAAATCACCTAAGTGGGACAGGCCCATTAGTGTTACATCGTGCCACTAACTGCTCGGAGAATAACAATCACTGCCTCAGATGCCACAAAATAATGAAGGACCCAAATCAAACATGTACTCTGAAGATGGACACAAAAAGCTGGAGTAACTCAGCAGGTCAGACAGCATCTCTGGAGAAAAGGAATAGGTGACGTTTCGGGTCGAGACTCTTCTTACTCTGAAGAATTCTACACATCCCTGTACTGACCATGCTGCAGGGCAGTTCCCAGCTTCTGTGACTCTCACTATTCTCAACACAATGTACAATCTGATTCAAGCCAATTCATGCCACTCACTCTTCATATCGCATGAAAAAAATCCGAGATGCCCTCCATGCACGAGTACAATCACAGCAGATAGTACATACAGCAGGTTGTGAAGAAGAGAAATCTGAGTGCAGGGTATATTGTTACAGTGTAGTGAGCTCCTGGCACATGTGCTGCTCCTGCTATATTGCTTTTTAATCATCTTCAAAAGAACTATATGTAGCTTGATCACAGCAGCAGTGTGCTAGTGAAGTTGTCTGCCAGTGAAACTTCCAAGACTGTTACTGGGAAGAGTTGGCTTGGGTTTTCAGTATTTGTTTGAGAGGACATTGGGACCATTCCAGCTCACACCCTCAAACCAGTCCAGGACTTCAGTCTGGCTATTATGGAGCGGGAAGCAAACTCGAGCTCACAATGTTATGTTTTTTGAACACTCTAATATTGAAACAGTGATCACTCACTGGCAAGGAAGAGTTATTGCATGACAACATTTAGCTTTGTTATGATTGCCACATCTGTATTTCAGTGTAATTATTTTCCAGTAAGAACTGTTCAGCCTAATGAGAAATGCGTCGACTATTGGGAGAGTTAATGATCTTAGTTTTTCTATTATTGTAGAGCACAATTTGACACACTAGGGTTTGCTAACTTATTACAGTGCAATCTGTAGGATGGATAGGTAATCAATTATGCTGTATGGTCTTTAATGATAAATGATTTTGCTTTGTGTGGTGCATTATAATGGGGCTGCACATTATCTAGAGGCAAGGGTTGATTCTCATTCTTCATCTGCCACTCCTCTCTCAGCCTAATGATTGTAAAATTACCCATTCGGGACTTAATTCATGTGCATTAATTTGGAATTAACTATTGGAAAAAGACTGTGTACATACAGCAGTACCTCATAACTCACGAAATACAAACGCACCCATAATACAAAATGAGCAAGCAAAATGCCTAAGTGAACTTGATTATGCTCAGTTGCAGCACAATTAAACTGAACATCAAGCAAAAACATTTCAGTCGGGCACCGTAATGCTGTGCACACATATTACGTTAGAGCGGCAAGGGATAATGAGGATAGATGTTTGTAACTTTGCAAAGAGATAACGAAAAGGGCATTGCCTGCAGTTATTGCCCCATCTTAATTGTCTTTTGGAAGGTGAAAATGAGCTGCTCGCTTGAATTCACTAGTTCACAAGTTATAGGAATAGAATTAGGCCATGTGGCCCATCGAGTCTACCCCGGCATTCAATCATGGCTGATCTCTGGCTCCTAATCCCATTTTCCTGCCTTCTCCCCATAACCCTTGACAACCATTTTAATCAAGAATTTGTCTATCTCTGATTGCTGCAGTGTCTCCGGGGAAATTAGTCCACAGGGTTGATATATAAGCAGTTGCTGGATTTAAACTTACTATCAATGGAGGAACTGTGAAATCAGGGTGGCGTATAACTTCATCAAGGTATCACTCTTGTGGTTCTTAGTCATTGTGGTCATTGCCATGGGCGCAGGTCGAGGGGAGGGGGGGGAGAACAAAGGGGGACCTGGGATGGATACTTTGGAACTTTGTAAGTGCCCTTTATGTGGCGATGTAAATTGCTCGTTCTAACTTCCCCCCAGTCTAGTTTCAGTCAAAAATTACTGAGTCAAGCACTTGCTCATCTAAACTTTATTTTGACACAACACAATTACAGTTCCACTACTGTACCTATCCACTGCGGGTTCGATCCTTGTATCTGCCTGATCAAGCCCTCTTGGCCTCACTCAAACAGAGACACTCCAGAAGGTCACACAGTCCTAAGCCCTCTCCCAGAAGATCGACACAGGACCTCATGGTAGCAGACTTTTATAGGTCCCCGAAACTTGAGGGGCCGACCCACATGGGGGTGGTCTCTTTACAATCGAATTACAGATATCGATTAACCCCATACATGACAGACATTTCCCTAACCCAATAATACAGTGGCTAATATATTGTATTCAAACAGTGTTTCTCAGAGGAATCGAACATCGCAACATTTGCCCTGATATGCAAGAAAACCAGACAAGGCTCTATACTTAATCCAATCAACATCCAGCAAAGTAAAGCTTTGCAACATTATTTACAATGAGTATGTCTGGTTTGCATTCATCCAATCCATTCTATGCATTTTGCACCTAATTGTCATGGGCTGCAGATGTTCCCATTCTCTTCCTACAGCTCTGATCCAGGCTCTGGACAAACTGGCACCAGCTTGTCCCACTACTACAGAAAGCACTTTTAAATTGACCAAAGGGCCTAGCAGCCCAGAAGCCTTTACTCAATTTTAGGGTCCTGCATCCAGATTAGTGGAAGGAATTCCTTTGCACTTCTGCCTTGCTTTTTGGAGATGGCGGAAGGTAATGCATCACAGCATTCCCAGGTTCCGACTTGCTCTTGTAGCCACTGTGTGCATGTGGCTAGTCTAATATGGATTCCTCATCAATTATGCATATATGGTATCGATGATGGGCAACTTGCCCATGGTAATGCCATTGAATGTTATGAACAGGTGATTGGCTTCTCCTTGTTGGAGATGATCTTTGCTTGGCATGAAATGTACTTATTGTTTATCAACCCCTGTTAGCAGGCACCAGAGTCTTGTTATATGCACATGCACTGCTTCATTGTTGAAAACCTGCAAGTGAACTTGAACATTGTCCCCTCTCATCTGATAAATGGGCAATGATTTCATTGTGGGTTGCAATGTGGCGATGAAAGTAAGGGCCAGGGCTGAACCTTGTTGCCTTCCACCACAGTGAAGAATGCTATGGTGGATGTTTGTGTTAAATTTGATCAAGTATTGTGTGGTCTTTTAAGCGTATCGCTGCTGGCAAATTCATTTCACTTCACCTTCAGGTGCATGTGACGAATAAACTTGACTTTGACTTTAATGGGGAATGCTTTCAGTTCTCGAAAAATCTGACCACACATAATTCTCCAAAGACTTTTCACGTCGTCCACACTATTAACTGGCTTTCCCTCGTGTCATGGCTACATGAGGGATTTGATCTTATATGCTACGATTCCTTGTGTCCAGCATAAACTTCTTCTTTATCTACATTTTACTGAATTTCTAGAGTCAAGAGCGTTTTATTGTCGTATGTTCCGAAATGGAACAATCAAATTCTTCCTTGTGGCAGTAGCACAATAGGTTTGTAAAAAAAATTACCCAATAGATTATAATAATAAACAAACAAAAATAAATTCAATATAAAAAAATCGGTGTAAAAACAAAACAATGACCAAAGTCCCCCGTGCAATCCAGGCAGTTCATATTTCAGAATTTAGTTGGAGTGTTCAATAGATGGGTTGTTGGGAAGAAGTTGTTCCTGAACCTGGACGTTACCGTTTTCAGACTCCGATACCTTCTTCCCGATGGCAGGGGGGAAATGAGAGTGTGGGCAGGGTGGTGTGGGTCCTTGATAATATTGGCCGCCTTTTTGAGACAGCACATTGTACAGATCCCCTAGACGGGGGGGAGGTCAGTATCACCGAGTTACTGAGCCAGGCCATGATGCAACTAATCAATATGCTCTCTACAGTACACCTGATGTCCTGCTCCCTCAAAGTTTAATGATGGATCCCTAACCTTTTCTCCTCCTTCTATCCTCCCTTCATTGACATACAAAGGTCCATTCTTTCCAAGGATCTCCAAACTGAATGTTTTTTGTAATATTCTTTTACTGCTAAAGACTTTGAGCTACCATTGCTCAGCTCAGTAAGGTCTGAAGAAGGGTCTCATCCCAAAACATCACACATTCTTTCTCTCCAGAAATTTTTGTGTCTATCTTCAGTAAGGTCTAATCTCTGCTTCCCGTTTTATCTTATCTTTTCCTATTTTTTAATATCATTTTGCGTTAGTAATTCAAAAACCAAATGAATGCTAAAGATAGAGTCAGTGCTTCACGACTAACATAGATATTTCAATTATTACCCCGATTTCATCTGTCCCGACATCGGAGCTTTGATCATCCCGATGAGAGGACTTGTACATCGGGCGTTCCGTAGCGGCGACTACGGAGGGTTCAAGGCCCCAACCACGGGTGAACAAGAGGAAGGCTGACTGAACTTTGTTGCCTTCCATCACAAGTGATCACTGTGGTGGATGTTTATGTTAAGTTCTAACGTTCTTATAATTGTGTTGTGTTCTTGTAATAGTATGGCTGCATGGTCACTCAAATATCACTCTACCTTAATTGGCGCATGTGACAATAAATGTGAATCTGAATCTGAATCTATTAGCAAGTTGTAAACTGTCTGGATGAGTTTCTGAGGCTGAAAGTTCGTGCCTTTTTTTCATTTCAACCGTTCTGTTTCTGCTTGAGTGAGAGGAACGAGTGAGAGAGCCTTCTGTATTTGCAATCTTATAGAAACTTACAAAATTCTTAAGGGGTTGGACAGGCTAGATGCAGGAAGATTGTTCCCGATTTTGGGGAAGTCCAGAACAAGGGGTCACAGTTTAAGGATAAGGGAGAAATCTTTTAGAACTGAGATGAAAAAAAAAATTTTTACACAGAGAGTGGTGAATCTCTGGAATTCTCTGCTACAGAATGTAGTTGAGGCCAGTTCATTGGCTATATTCAAGAGGGAGTTAGATGTGGCCCTTGTGGCTAAAGGGATCAGGGGGTATGGAGAGAAAGCAGGTACAGGATACTGAGTTGGATGATCAGCCATGATCATATTGAATGGCGGTGCAGGCTCGAAGGGCTGAATGGCCTACTCCTGCACCTATTTTCTGTGTTCCTATGTAATATGAATGTTGTTCTGGTGTGCCAAGCATGTTTTATATCTCAATAACCATCAAAAATATCTGAAACAGCCCAGCAAGGCTTTTAATTCAGGAACAAAAGATGGGTAAATTGTAAATCGTCGTTCACTCAGCCTCATCCACATGTTGTGAATACATAAGGGCACATGAATGTTGTGAAAAATTCATTACTATCACATTATGTTTGGGTGCAAATTCACTCTTTACTTTTTATGTTACAGGAGAAACCAAATTTCAGAAAGTATGTTAGCTGACAACACCTGATGTTAGCTTTTGCACACCTGAGACAACTAAGGTTCTGCGTATATGCAAGTATTTTCTTGCCTCTTACTAATCTGTGTCCTGTAGAGAGCTTGCAGATAGGAACTTTAAAAATGAATCAGGTGCTTTTGGTATGCATGTTATGAATTAGTGATTTTATCTTAATTGCAAGTTTATCATTTCCATATGTAGTTTAGTTTAGTTTAGAGATACAGCGCAGAAATAGGCTCATTGAGTCCACTCCAACCAGTGATCCCCGCACACTAACACTATCCTACACACACTAGTGACAATTTACAATTACACCAAGCCAATTATCCTACAAACCTGAACGTCTTTGGAGTGTGGGAAGAAACCGGAGCTACCGGAGAAAACTCACGAGGTCACAGGGAGAAGGTACAAACTCGGTACGGACAGCACCCGTAGTCAGGGTGGAACCCAGGTCGCTGGTGCTGTAAGGCAGCAACTCTACCGCTGCGCCACCGTGCCATTCATTTTTAATTTACAAAAAAACGCGTGTTATTTGCTGATTCATGGCTGCATCAATGATTGGCAAACTCATTAAAAAAAAAAGCCTTGAGGTTTACGCCAATATTCCCTTGCATATTCTGCTCTTGGCAGCAGAACAATTAAAGCTACACACTTCCCTGTCTATGAGTGATGCTGCTGTTGGGAAGTTCTTTGCCCTCCCTGGAGAAAATTGTCTGCTAAACTTGTGGAGGAGATAATATATTTAAAAGATATGACTATGTGCTGCTTAAGAAGGAATTTACAGGGAATTTTGATGACGGCAATTTATTTTGAATACTTTATAGCCATATTGCTGAAGTTTGTGTTTGGCATTTTTGAAGCTTTGAGAAGGATTGGAGCTTCCACATCGACACTTGGGCAAGTTTGCACAGCTTTGAAGCAAATTGTACCTCGTGCCAATTCTTAAAGGGATTGATTGGTGAGTGTGGAACTGATGTCCATTGCATATTTGAGGAGCAAATATTTTACGATGATCAGTCAGTTTGAAATCATGTTTTCGACATCAAAGTTCCAGTGAATCCCCTCTCTCAGTCTCACATGCTGAACATGAAAACTGTCAAAAAAAATGCGAAGAAGGATGAAAAATGATCAGCATGATGGAATACACATGGTTAGGAAAAAATCATGAGAAGTTAAAGGTACGCAATGAGCCAATAAAGAGATAAACTAAAATGAAGATGAACAGTTGGTTCAGAAGAGTAAAAGGATGGTAGTGAACAGGAGATAGAGGTTATGGGGAGAAGGCAGGAGAATGGGGTTAGGAGGGAGAGATAGATCAGCCATGATTGAATGGCGGAGTAGACTTGATGGGTCGAATGGCCTAATTCTGCTCCTATCACATGATCTTATGACAGGAGGAATCAAATGAGGAAGTGGAAAAATAAAATAAAGCAATGTTGAGTTTGCAATTAAGAAAGAAAATATATAGAAAAAGTGAGAAATAGCATTGCAAATTAAAGAAGGAGCAAAGGAAATGTGAAGAATAAATAAGATGGCCAAAATGAGAAAAAATAAATGAGATGAAAAGGTAGGAATTTTAGTGTATGTAAAATAGAAATAATTTTGTCAAAGAACATGAAGGAAAAGAATGGAAAAGCTAAGAAATGACAATCAAATGGAATGAAGAGCTAAGTTGTAACTTGCATTTGGAAGAGTTGTTTGAAGGTTTTGATGATATTCTTGGCTTTACTTTTAGACCAGGAATAGTGAGACGATGATATATAGTGTTTTGTGTAGGAAGGAACTGCAGCTGCTGGTTTAAACCGAAGATAATAGACACAAAAAGCTGGAGTCTCTCAGCGGGACAGGCAGCATCTGTGGAATGGGTGACGTTTCAGATTGAAACATCTGAAGAAGGGTCTCGACCCATTCCTTCTCTCCAGAGACGCTGCCTGTCCAGCTGCGTTGCTCCAGCATTTTGTGTCTATCTTCAGTTTACAAATTTTTGGAAAACAAAACTGATTTCCAATTCTTAACTTACCAAGTTGTGGAATGAAAAACTTATTTGGCAACTTACACCAGCTTTTTGTGTCTATATATAGTGTTTTAATATGCATGCCCTGTCACATGGTACAAATTTTACTGATGCAAATTATGTACCATACATATTACCATAATGCTGGCCCCATAGCAGAAGCGTCCACATCGTGCGGCTGGAAACTGGAAGTATCCTGAGCTAATTCTGCTACATCTATTGCTACTCCTACTGATTGTCGCCGGAAGCTTGCGTCCTTTTCAGGATGGACGATGACAGAGATGTCAACATTTGAAAAACGGAAGATGGACACGAAAGAAGAAGAAGACCATAATGCTTGAAAACCACCTTTCTCCAGAATGCTCCATGTAAGACATTATCTTTACTGTATTGTTGAATTTGCCTGTGTTTGAGCATTGAATTCTGACTGAAGAAATAAGTTTCAAGTTTACACTAGGTCAACGCTATTACTGGAAGTTCTGTTGTGATCTTCATGTGTCCTCCACTCCTTTCACAATGTCCTTGTTGCAACGTTGTCGTATTTTGGAGCATTACTGCACCAGACGTAGAATTACATATCATATTATAGAAAGATTATTTTCTCAAGATTGTAACAAAGTAGAATAGTTGACCTGGTAACCACTATTTTGAATTATTGTTAGTCCAGTTCTTGTTATTCAAACTGGAACTACCTTGCATCCCTCTTAGTAAACTCTTTGAGTAGTATTGTTATATTAATCTGTAATGGCACCTTCAAACTTGTTCTAACTTTAATTGGAACACTCTACCCACAGTTGAGTTGAGGAAAATATATTTGTTATCTTTGAAGATTCAATCTTCAAAGAAGATTGTGGCCCTTGTGGCTAAAGGGATCAGGGGGTATGGAGAGAAGGCAGGTACAGGATACTGAGTTGGATGATCAGCCATGATCATATTGAATGGCGGTGCAGGCTCGAAGGGCCGAATGGCCTACTCCTGCACCTATTTTCTATGTTTCTGTGTTTCTAATCTGTCCATATTCAACACAATTCTACATTATTAAATGGATATTTTTAAGGGTATAGATTCTTGATTAGTACTGGTTTCAGGGGTTATGAGGTGAAGGCAGGGGAATGGGGTCAGGAGGGAGAGATTGGTCAGATAATATTTAGGCAGATATAAGCAGATGTACACCAGTTTTTGTTTTGGCTATGACCATCACAAAGTTGCTGTTATTACCTGGGCAGTGATGTTTTATCAGTGCGGACCATCTAGAATTGCTTCAGTTCAACTTTCAAAGTTACTGGTTTTCAGTGTGGAAAATATTAGAGTAGTTCGGCAGCTGAGTCAAACTAGTTATGCCTGTAATTTATCAGCTTGCCTAGCGCCATAGCTGAGTGAAAGATACACAATGAAAACAGGCCCTTTGGTCCACCGAGTACATGCGATTATCCATCACCCATTCATACTAGTTCTATGTTATCCCACTTTCTCATCCACCCCCTACACACTAGTGGCAATTTACAAAGGCCAATTAATCTACAAGTTCGTATCTCTTTAGAAATATGGGAGGAAACCGGAGCACCCAGAGGAAACCCATGCTGTCACAGGGAGAATGTGCAAACTCCACACAGACAGCACCTGAGGTCAGGATCGAACCTGGGACTCTAGCGCTGAGAGGCAGCGGGTCTACCCGCTGCGCCACTGTGCTACCTGCCTCCGATGGACACTGTGACCCTTGATGCTGGTGGCTTGTTGTTGTACACATGCACCACTAGAGGGGGTTCTATTAGGTTATCAGTACATGCCAGACCTGACTAACCTGCAGAGGGCAGATTGTGGTGGTGTTAATGAGCTCAGAATTCAGAGTGCACCAACATTCCCATAATGGACTCATATTTATACATACCTTTAAATAAGGAGGGTGAACCACTGTAAATTTCAATCTTGTAGGATTTTAATACTTGAAAACAGATCATGTTACATTTCTGCAACACCTTTGTTTGGAATTTGAAATATTTGCCTGCTTCAATATAAAGGAATTCATTCATACAATTACAAAAAGAGTGAGTATAGTTAAAAATTGGTTACATCTGCAGAAGTAATTTTGGGCACATTTCTGGGAGCCTTGGTGCCCTTCAGGAAATTCATCTCTTCATTTTCCAACCAGATTTCTGTTCAACTGGAGCACCTGCTGAAGAAGGGTCTCGACCCGAAATGTCACCCATTCCTTCTCTCCAGAGATGCTGCCTGTCCCACTGGGTTACCCCAGCATCTTGTGTCTATCTTTGGTTTAAACCAGCATCTGCAGTTTCTTCATACACACTGTTCAACCTTTACTTTCTTTCCTGGCATAAAGCATCTTCAAATTATATAAACTGTGGTGCAACATGCAAAATTAATCTGCAGAGATATTTTCAACTTCACTGATCTGGAATGTGACAATTCTTCTTTGGTCAGAAGATGTATTAACTCTGTTTCCCCAAATAAAAGTATCCTTGAAATTAAATAATCTATCAGTACTAACCCCACTATTGAACTGTTTTGTACTGTATTAACTTCTAATAAAATGTTTAAAAAAAACTCTGTTTCCCCTGACACTGTGACATTTAAAGGAAAACACTCAACTGCATTCTTTATCCTCTCTGAGACCTGCAACCGTGATCTCGCTCAGAACGTCTTCAGTCAGAGGGTGGTGAATCTGTGAAGTATTGCCACAGAAGGCTGTAAGCCAAGTCAATGGATATTTTTAAGGCAGAGATAGATAGATTCTTGATTAGCAAGGGTGTCAGGGTTATAGGGAGAAGGCAGGAGAATGGGGTTGAGAGGGAAAAATAGATCAGCCATGATTGAATGGCGGAATAGACTTAATGGGTCGAATGGCCTAATTCTGCTGATAGAACCTATGAACGTCTGCCTTGACAGCTCTGCCAAGGAGGTCAGCGTCATTATTATTCTAAGCTTGCTAGTTTCTGGATCATTCCAGCTGCTGTCTGTTACATTTGAAACTCCTTATTCAAGGAGAGGAGTCTTCATCTTATTGTCATTAAGGCCACAAGAGCAGGCATGTCGCGGTTCCTCTGACACCCCTTCTCACCTGAGAGCATTCTTCCACCCGCGTATCATTGCATCTGTTGCTGGCAGAATACAAGAGATGCAACTAGTTTCTGCCTCACATCTCCAGCGACGTATGTTCAATCCTGACCTCGGGTGCCGTCCGTGTAGTTTGCACGATTTTCCTGGGACCACGTTGGAATGAGCTTTGACTCCAGCTCCCTCCCGCATCCTAATGTGCAGATGGGTTGGTTGATTAGCAACTGCAACTTGCCCCGAATGGGTCTATAAATAACTCATAGAATCTGGTGGAAGTTGACGGGAATCTGGAGAGAATAAAATTGGTTAAAATAGAATTAGTATAAAAATGGGAAGTTGATGATTGATGCGGCTTCGTGAGCAGTAAGGCAGGTTTCAAAGCTGTAGCTCTCTATGACTCTCCTATATCTGGAAGAGTTTGGCTTTTGCAGTGATATATCCCTTAAGAGATTGGACCTGATGTGTGACATTGTGACGATTGCAAGAACTTGCAATACATTAGCAGAATACCAAGTTGAGAATAACATTACACAGAGAAAGCCAACATTGCTGTTCTGGGAATTGTGCATTTGAAGCCACAAAGTTTATGTGACTTTTACAAACTGCGTAAGAATAACCCACAACATTCGTTTAATGCCAAAGTAATATTGTACAATAATTTCTAGGCCTAAGTGCAATGCACTGGGTCAATAAATCTGACAATTGCTTCTGTCCTGGCTTCAGCACTTGTTGCTGAACTGAATTTCCATGTGCAGGTGATTCTGTTTATTTGTATTTCACTGCTAAGTAGTTTGTTTGTCACACGTCCTAAACTTTTTCCTGAGCCAAGGCACAGCTCTCTTCTGTGGAGATGGGTCCCTTCTTGCAGTTCTCGTTGAGTTTTAGGGGAAGCTTTGAGCGTTGCCTCAAAGTCACCCCAAAACACAAGATGCACAGAGGTGTTGCAGTTTCCTACTGCAGTGGTGCAGCTTGGTGGTGCAGCAATAGAGTTGCTGCTTTACTGCGCCAGAGACCTGGCTTCCATCCTGACTACAGGTGCTGTCTGTACGAAGTTTGTACATTCTCCCTGTGACCGCGTGGGTTTTCTCCAGATGCTCTGATTTCCTCCCATACTTCACAGACATGCAGGTTTGTAGATTAAGTGGCTTCTGCAAATTGATCCTAGAGTATAGGATAGAACTTGTGTGGACGGGTGATTGTTGGTCGGCACGGACACGGTGGGCCGAAGATCGTATTTCCACACTGTATCTCTAAACTTACTAAACTACTGAAATGTAGTGTTCTACAGCAGACCTGTGAAAACCTCAGCAGCAGCAGACGTGACGCAGGCATCCCTCAAAACAGTGGAGGGGACAGCACCCATTGGTTGTTTTAGCCAGTTGTCTGAGCTCCTCCCAGGCAAGTCCACAGTCAGAATCAACTCTGCTAATGTAGAGGCAAGGATATAGAATGATCCTGTGCTCACTCTGCCTAGATGCGAGAATGGGCGACACGGTGGCACAGTGGTAGAGCTACCGCCTTGCAACGCCAGAGACCCGGGTTCGATCCTAACTAAGGGTGCTGTCTATATGGAGTTTGTACGTTCTCCATCTGACCTGCATGGGTTTTTGCCAAGATCTTCGGTTCCTCCTACACTCCGAAGACATACAGGTTTGTAGGTTAATTGGCTTGGTATAAATGTAAAACTGTCCCCAGTGTGTGTAGGATAGCGTTAATGTGTGACGATCGCTGGTCGGTGCAGACCCGGTGGACTGAAGGATCTGTTTCCATGCTGTATCTCTAAACTAAACTAAACTAAACTAAACTCTGCTGGAATATCGATGCATTAAATATTACATTCTAGTCTGCACTCCCTAGCGCTCAAACACAGAAGGAGGAATGATGGTACAAAGCCAAATATTCCCCCAACACGGTGATGGATTAAACAGATTTAACCGACAGAAATTCAGCATAGATATCAGACCTTAACAGTTCAGAAAGATCTCCCTGTGATCAACATCCAAAAGCAAAGAAATAACAGGTCTCCCACCCAGGGACCCTGAAAAATGCACCTGATGAAATGATTGATGAATTTTCAGCTGTGAAATGTCACCACCTTTCAGCTTTTAAAATTCATTAAAAAAGAAGTCCCAAACCATCAAAATGATTGATGCCCTGGTTTCCCAGTTGCAGATAGTAATTAAGGTAAATAATAATTTTAAATCCTTCAATGATAAATAAAAGGAGATACAGAAATCCTTACTCTTCAAATCCTTTTTCAATCATGTTGGCAGTGCCAGTAAGTCCTTTCCATCTTCACGAAGCTAGGGGAGGGAATAGGGGATAATTAGTTTAGTTTAGTTTAGTTTAGAGATACAGCGCAGAAATGGGTCCTTCGGCCCACCGAGTCCATGCCGACCAGCGATCCCAGTGCACTAGCACTATCCTACACTCTAGGGACAATTGACAATCTTTACCAAAGCCAATTAACCTACAAAAAGCTGTACATCTTTGGAATATGGGAGGAAACCAGAGCACCGGGAGAAAACCAACGTGGTCATAGGGAGAACGTACAAACTCCGTGCAGACAGCACCCTTTGTCAGATTCGAACCCGGGTTTCTGGCGCTGTAGGGCAGCAACCCCACAGCTGCACCACTGGGCCACTCATCAGGATAAGTAGGTCAGAAACCAGTGCTTCTGAGGATTATAAACAGGAGGTGGAAAGTTGATTACAGCAAGCAGTTGTATCAGGTATCACTACTTCTCTATGATAGATTATAGGCATAGGTTATAGATTATAGGTTAGGACAGAATCATCTTTCCATGGGAAAATGGGCTATAGGGAGCAGTTGGAGCTGGGATCAGTCTTACTCTAGGACAGAACTTGGACAATGAATACAGATGGTGGGGATGAGTTGAAGCAGGAAACAAAATCAGGACAATGATGTTCTGTCCTTAGTAAGTCTCACCACAGTGCTGGAGGAACTCAAGTGATAAGTGGATATCGGGGAAGAGGTGTGTTAGCTGTGTTCCCCTGTTGCAGGCTTGAGAAAGACTGAGCCCCTGGGACAAAGCTGAGAACACCAGTGTTGTATGAAGATGCATTCATCTAGGAGACCATTTCTGACTTGTGTTTCAATAGATTGTGGAAACATTTGGGAATGTCAGGACATGAGCCAAGCACCACAAGACACACAGTAACCTACTGCTAAACCAATCCATGCCTGAATATTGTTCGGGTCTTGCTGCATGCAAGCATGGATAACTTCATTTGCGGCGAAATTGTCAATAGGATTGAACGTTGATCAATCATCAGCAATAATCCCTACTTCTGACCTCATGATGGAAGAACGCTCATTGATGAAGCTGCTGAAGATAGTTTGGCCCAAGACAATGCCCTGAGTAGCTTATGCAGGGTTATTCAGGGGCTGAGATGATTGGCCTCCAACAACCACAACTGAAAACGAAGATCTCAGGAAAAACCCATGTGGCCATGGGGCGACCATACAAGCTCTACAGACAGCACCCATGGTCAGGATCGTACCCGGGTCTACTGGTGCTGTAGGGCAGCAACTCTAATGCTGTGCCACTGTGTTGTCCTATCATTGGGCTGTCTTCTCCTCGATGACCATTGACTTCAGTTATAATAGTGCTCTTTGTTACATTTGGTCAAATGCTGCCTTGCATTAGAGATTGGTCACTCTCCCCTTCACGTCCAGTGTGCAGGAGCTCACTTCTCCGTGGATTGTCATCTTGTCGTGGTGGAGAAGCTAGTGTGGTCCTGAGATCCTGAGAGTGATGCCGGCTGGACCTATACTCCTGGTAGGGTCACCCATGGTGGTAAGGTTAAGGGGGAGGTCTCTGACAAAGAGCAATCCAACTAAGACCTCAATGGTGGAATAGGCGGAGGATGATGGCTGACCTTAGTGGAGCTTCACAACGGCTGGGAAGGCGGATGAAGGCTGCAGCAGAAAAGGGTTCCCGGTCGTCTTGGACTCCATGCCACTGGATTTTGACCCAGATCTGTCAAGGACCGTGTGGTGGCTGTCTGTGCACCAGTCTCCCCACGTTAAACAAAGTCACGCACAGGCGTCCTCTGACAAATCGGATAAGCACTGCGATAATTCTCTAAACCCTCCAACACAAAGCCAACAGCTCTGGGGCAGGTCAGAAGAACTCGTAACTCTGGTACAAAATCAAGGTAATATATAGGTATTAGACAGTTGCGGTACAGAGGGTACGGCAAGCTATTAACAAATCATTTGAGTCATTCCTGTGATTTACAACAGTTGTAGTCACATGACCCCCTCTCTGGCATATTTTTACAACCCTTGTTTGCCTCATGGTTTTTACCTTCTTTGTTTAGAATAATTTCATTTCAACAAAGTGAAACCACAGAAAAGTGGGCTCAATTCTCAGAGACCACCCCTCAAAATATGAGACACATATAATACAACAATCACACAATTCATACAAACAAGAAACATGTTCCCTATTCTCGGAAATAAAGTTATTTCTAAAACTACAGATCTAAACAAGGTCTAATGTTTACAATCCTAATTAAAACACAATACACGTCACAAATAGTTTCACTACAAATTACACAATTAAAATACAATTACCTATGTATTACAAACATTAAATATATAAGTTTGCCCCATTCTTACAAACTACACAGATCTGCAAGATTCCAATCACACACCTCCTAACTCCAAGCACTCCAAGCCATATAATTTTCCAACTTGATTGACAATAAGTGTTTCTTGCGGAGCTAAGATACAGCTTCATGTTTACATTCCCTTTTCTCTCCTGTTATCTCTAGGGGATGGAATTCCAATCTCATCTGTAAGGCCTCTTTACGACTCTCTGTTCTTCATTAATAGCATTACAGAGCAAATGGAACGTTACAGCTGCAGACCACAGTCACTAACAGATCACAGTCGCCTCCTCAGTTTTCTATAAACATAAGAAATCAAACTTATACAAAGGTCACATAACCATCACCCTAACATCTTTCCTCTTCAAGCGACCTTACTCCCTTGCACACATGCCTTATCCCTTATCTCAACGTAAGTATAATTCAACGTAGCCAAAGACTGAATCACATAATCTATTATTTTTCCAGCCTTGTTGTCTTGGACTTAGTATAAACAGTCATAAACCCTGAGCCCCTCATGCTATACTAGAGCTCAGGAATGTGTCATAAAGAAAGAGAAAATGGCCTGTGACCAAATGAGAAAGGGCCCCATTGTAAACTACTTTGGAATACAAGATTATACAAGATACAACTTCTTGCAACTTTGTAATTGCTTCAAAGCAATAAACAAGGCCTCTTGTTGTAATAACAACAGTGAATTCTGTTCGGGCTATGCATGTTCAGATTAGCGTTTTCATGTTTTGATAAACCATTTGTGCCCTGTGTGTGAAGGTCTTTGTACTCTGCTTCTACAGCACCATGTGTTTTTGAAAGCCTTAAGCTTTTTCTCTTGCAACACGACATAGCTTACTTTTATTATCTGAGCAGTTCTATTATATAATATTTCCTCACCTCCATGAGAGGACAGTCATACTTGTTTCGAGTGACCACTGATGATGATGCAGGAGCTCAAGTTTGGACCAAGATGTTGAAGAGGTCTGGAGCCAAGAGATCCTGACAAAACTCCAATGATTGATGAGCATTATGTGATGAGCATTTAATAATGTTTGGAAGGTGCAATTTGAAGGCACAGTCATTGATACATTCCTGGTCAGAAAACTTTCAATTACGTACTTACCATTCTGCTGGAGCCTCAGTGTTTCAATTATAGAAAAATCGAGGCTATTCTTTCATCCCTGGCTCAGGGCTTGAAATCTGACTGTAACTCAAGTTAAGTGTGAATGCACGTTCACTTTGCAGTGTACAAAGAATAATGCTATGCCTTTTACAAGATTGTAAGGAATATGCATTGTAGAAAACTTAAGAGGATGAGCAAAAAAGGTTGTAAAAAGTTTGAGTAACATCGCTGTCTGAATGCTGAAACAAGAAGCTGCAGGTCCTGGTTTACAAAAAAAGGCACAAAGATTTGGAGTAACTAAGGGGATCAGGCAGTATCTCTGTAGAAAATGGATAGGCGATGTTTCGGATTGGGACCTTCCGTAGACTGATTGTGGGGGGGAGACAGCTGGAAAAGTGGAGGAACATGACAAAGGCTGGCAAGTGATAGGTGGATACAGGTGAGGGGGGTTTTGATATGCAGACTAGAGACAGAAAAACAGAAGGTATGAGACAAAAGGATTGAAGAGTTGCGAATCGTGGACTGAGAAAAAATAATGTAAATGTAAGCGGAGGTGTAGGAGAGAAAGAGGTAAGAGCCCAGGTGGGGAACATGGGGAGGGGGTGGGAAGAAAGGGAGGGTGGGGGAAGAAGAGGGAGTTGTTGGGGTGTAGTTCCTAAAATTGGGAGAATTCAATGTTCTTGTTAAGATTTGCTTTGATTCACCCACAAGGATACTGTTATTGCTGTTGTATAGCAAGTTAGGTTGACGGTGGAGATGTCAATGCACTTCTGGCAAATACACGTGACTTTAAATGCAGATTGTACTTGATGGTATCGTCACTGAAAGGTTAACATAACTGATACACTATACAAGCACTAAAACTAAATCCGTGGTGGGATTATTGGAACTACCAGGACAGAGGATGGGTTATATCAGCTCAAGATTAAAACCAAATTACATGTAAACCATCAATGTGTAGGAAGGAACTGCAGATGCTGTTTAAACCGAAGATAGACACTAAAAGCTAGAATAACTCAGCGGGTCAGACAGCATCTCTGGAGAAAAGGAATAGGTGACGTTTCAGGTCGAGACCCTTCTTCAAACCATCAATAGTGTATTTCAGATCAGTCTTAAAAATATAGTTGTTCTCATATTCTATGAGCACAAGATGGGAACAAAAATAATGCACCATCTTGTGGAATTTCATACGTATGACGTTTTGTATTTCTGTGCTCCTTGTGAAATACTGCACTTGTTGCAGAAAGTAATGAGATGTTCGCAGGCTGCTGGGCACATCAATACCACAAACAACCATAACCATAACCGATAAGACTAAGGAGTTAGTGGTGGAGGTGGAGTCGCTGCAGATGGTCTTGGAGGAGAGGATGCTCCTCAAACTGCAGAGTATCTTGGACAATACAGCTCACCCCCTCCATGACACACTGGTCAACCTGAGGAGTATCTTCAGCAACAGACTGGTTCCACCAAGATGCAGCACAGATCCTTTTTCCCTGTGGCTATCAAACTGTACAACTCCTCCCCCTTCTTTCGTGGGGTAGACTGACTCCCCCTCCCCTCCCCAATCATTGCACATCCCCAATCCTTTCCACTCATCACTTTAATTTAATGCTCCATGTATCTTGTTGTGTTTTAGGACTGTTGGCAGACCAAATTCCCTCCTGGGATAAGTAAAGTTATATCATGTTGAAAAATTAGCGGCGATGAGAATGAAGCCGCTATGGAGAGTAGCGAGAATTCCAGAGCCGTTGGTGGGTCGGCAGGAGGTCCTAATGGGTTGCCAGAGGTCGAAGGTTCCAAGAGGTGTGTTTTATCTGACGGGTGACCTTATAGAGGTTTATAAAATCATGAGGGGCATAGATAAGGAGAACAGCCTCAGTCCATTCTCCAGGGGAGGGGAGTTAAAAACTAGAGGGCATAGGTTTAAGATGAGAGCGGATTGATTTAAAAGGAAGCAACTCTTTCACACAGAGGGTGGTGAGTACATGAAACACGCTGCCAGAGGCAGTGGTGGAAGCTCGTACAATTACAACATTCAAAAGGCACTTATGCAGGTACATGAATAGGAATGGTTTGGAGGGACATGAAGCAGGCACAAGTAAATGGGACTAACTCAATTAAGCAACTTGGTCATCGTGGACAAATTGAGCTGAAGGGCTTGTTTCCGTGCTGTACAGCTCTATGACCTGAAATGATAACTTACACACATGCTACCAGATCCATCAAGTGGTCCTGGCATTTTCTGTTGTAAGTTTTATGGATTGTCTCCAAGGAAGAAACTGAGATAGGGAAGCACTGAGGTTCTTAGAGTCCTAGAGTGGTACAACGTGGAAACAGGCCCTTCAGCCAAACATGTCCCAGCTGCCCTCGTTTGGTCCATCTCCCTCCAAACCTGTCCTATCAATGTACCTGTCTAACTGTTTCTTAAATGTTGGGATAGTCCCTGCCTCAACTACCTCCTCAGGCAGCTTGTTCCATACACCCACCATCCTTTGTGTGAAGAAGTTTAAAAGAGGATATTGCAAAGTTTAGTCAATAAAAGTTGACAAACTGCCTTCACTGGTCAGGAAGTAGACGGAGTTGTGCTGGCCGCAGATGGAGAAGATCTCCCTTCCTCCCAAGGAAGATGAGACAATTGGCCTAGTTGCTGCCTGGCTGAGCAATGTCAGGAGTTGAGAAATGTTCGTGATGCAAGACAATTGGAGCTCTTTTCCCATGAAATCTCCCGTACTGCCTTTCACATGAACCAGATCTGAAGGTGTCAATGAATATATGCTTTTGTGTGGTGAAATCTAGGTGGTAATTGTCGGGAATATGGAGAGAATACAACAGGATCAGTGTAGGATTTGTATAATAGTATAGGGATGCAAGCAGAAGCCTTCACGTGGCGCATCCCGGGCAATGCTGATGACAGAAACTGTACCACAGTGACTGACTGAAGTAGCCAATTCTGCAACCACTGACCCTCAACCGTCACTGATCGACCGGAAAGACGTGATATAGAAGATAGCCGGACATGGGGAAGAAGAATAATAGTACTGTATGGTTAGTGTGGACTCGATGGGCCAAAGGACCTGCTTCCCTCCTGTACTTCTCTGTGACTGACAGCCAACCTTTCTCCTCTGCCCTTCATATAAAATTTGGCAGAAGTAGTCGCAGAACTCCAAGAAAAACACTTTTTACTCAGTGTAATGATGAGGGTGAAATATTTCCCTGCGATACAGTGTTCTGCAAGAGCAGGGATTAGTATTTATTTATCTTTTGCTCTGTTTTCCTTTTCAGTCTACTAGGGGCCTGAGGACTGATCGCCTGCTTCAAATTCAGTGTGTTTGGAGTTGAGTGGTTAATAAGATTAAAAAATGGAACAATTAAAAGCAGGGCATCAGGCTGCAATGAACCAGTTTCAGAGCTGTGCAAAGCTGGTCTTGAACTTTCTGAGAATTGGATTCATAAAACGGTGATTGGTTTTATTCCGAGCATTAACACTTATTAATAGCATAAAATTAAAGCCTTAATTAGCTGAGAGCAAGTGGCAATTTCCCCAATTATTTTTTAAACTCAATGATACACAGAACAGGCAGACACTGTGTAAAGTTGCGTCTTTGGACATGTTTCCTTCCAGAGATGAGAAACCGTGGGCTCAGGGAAGTGAAACAAATCCTCAGTATGTTCCAAACCTCCGAAGAAGGGCCTCAACCTGAAAGGTCACCCATTCCTTCTATCCAGAGATGCTGCCTGTCCTGCTGAGTTACTCCAGCATTTTGTGTCTGCCTTCGGTATAAACCAGCGTCTGCAGTTCCTTCCTGCACACTCTTCACCCTACCTGTACAACATTGCCTCAATGTTAAGAATTTGTGTGAAATATTCCAACAATTTTTTTTAAACTCCGTGAGTCCAGATCATAAATTTGTTTTTGGTGACCATCCCAGCGGATAGTTGGCACAGCGCTGGAGGGAAGTTCCATTTGAGGAAATGCAAACAAAGTGCTGCTACAAGAGGTCTTTTGAATGTTTACAGGTCACGTGCTTGAATATCTCAGTTAATAGAATTGAGAGAGTGCAAAGTTTCAGTGTGACTTCAGGAAGAATCAAAAGGCTTTTGTGCTGAAAACATTCTTCATGATGTGCATGATATTTATCCTTCTGTTTAGCCACAGGGTCTCCAAATTAGGGGTGCTGACATTCGATGAATACTAAATACATTCCAGCCACATATATCTGCCTGGTATTTTGGTACAAACAATAATATGCCTATTTTTTTTTGCTCTACTAAGATACATTGTGAATTTTCACTTGACTTCTGATGGGGCGGCACGGTGGTGAAGTGGAAGAGTTGCTGCCTAAAGCAGCAGAGATCCGGGTTCAATCCTGACTACGGGCGCTGGCGGTATGGAGTTTGTACGTTCTCCCCGTGGCCTGTGTGGGCTTTCTCCGAGATCTTCGGTTTCCTCCCACACTCCAAAGATGTACAGGTTTGTAGGTTAATTGGCTTAGTATAAATGTAAATTGTCCCTCGTGTGTGTAGGATAGTGTTAGTGTGTGGGGATCGCTGGTGGGTGCGGACTCGGTGGGCCGAAGGACCTGTTTTCACACTGTATCTCTAAACTAAACTAAACTAAACTAAGCTGTAATTTTGAGGCTTAAATGAGGCTGTCCATGTGGTCCATTGCTAACTGGAAATTGGCATGAAGTATGTGCAGTTAATTTGGTATTATTTAGTTGACGTATTTAACATACTGTTGAGTGAATTGTGTTTATCTAACTCTCCATCACAGTTTTGATTTAAGAGCATCATATTGCTGCTACCAAAATGCAAAAGTTCAAAGACTGAATGAGTTTCTGACCAGATCACTTGATGATCTTATCAGATCGATCACTTAAGGTCACTAATAGACTAACAGAGCATAGTGTGAATCCTGGCCTATTTCGCTGTAGGGCACTTAAGCCCCTGTCCCACTTAGGAGACCTAAACAGCAACCTCTGGTGACCTTGCCCGCCACCCAAGGTTTCCATGAGGTCACCGGAGGTTTTGGTTACTCTCCCTAAAAGTGGTTTCCGCGTGGTCGAGGCTTCATCTAGGTTGCTGCTATTTTTTCATCATGATTAAAACCGGCCTCGACTAAAAATAGGTTGCCATTTTAAAAATCGATAATTTTTTAGTCGCAGGTCTAGTAGTAGCCGGTTTTCTTCATAGTCGAGGAAGGTTTTCAACATATGCGTGGGAGGTGGTAGGAGGTTGCTGGTCACCTCAACCTTGATTTGTTTTTGTGTAGCGGGCAATGTCACCAGAGGTTGCTGTTTAGGTCTCCTAAGAAGGCTGAAGGCCTTATTAGAAGATTTTTATTACCGCTGTCCCCTCCCCCACCCAGGCATAGACCTTTTCTTGCCTCATAAAGATCCAAAATTACCAGGTGTAGGAACATTTTCCAACTTCTACCATTTTAATATCTGTCTCACGAGACATTCATTTCTGTGTGCTACAGACTTGATCAGAGTATCTGTGATATTTCTATCCATCCACATAAATCGATTGATTCTGTCCACCAGGCAATGTCACCCAGTGGTTGTCAGGAAACAGTACGACCTTGATCCAATGGGCTAGATAGTTGCGACTGCAGGTTGCAGAGCGTTTAGAAATTCAGCCTCTTTGACGCTAATGGAACGCAGTTCTGTTTGAGGGATTCAACATACAGTCTCTACCAATGCATGAACTGTTCATTGTGCAGTGCATTGCAGGAGGACATGGAAAACCCTTGCAGCAATGCTGATGTGGTTCAGTGTGACGTGGAAGTAAAGCAAATCAATATGAGCAGGGAGATGGAACTCGGTAAGTTGTTTGCATTGAAGTATCCAAAGTTCTTTACATGCTGGATTAGTTCCTCTGGATTAGAAGGCAGCTATTAAATTATATAACAAACAGCCTGAGCCTGGTAGTAGGAAAATATTGGAATCCATTATTATAGATATAACAGCGGTGTACTTATAAAAAATGACCTGACTGTTCAATAGCTCAATAGATACTTTATTGTCACATGTAACTAGACACAGTGAAATGCTTTGTTTGACACACAGTCCAATAAAATCATATTATACATAAGCACAATCATAGATATGTAAAAGACTGCAACAATTGTAGTGTTACAAAAAATATATAGATTCATCTGAGGCAGTAAAGAAAGAGTCGCCATGTTGCTGGCGACATCTTGTCGCATTCAGATATCAATTTCTTAAAGATATTGAGTCTTATCTTCTTGGTCTTGAAGGTCTGATATTGTGCCGGTGGCACTGAATGGGTGAGGTAGTGGTCGGCCTGGCGATGTTGCTGGTGCCCACCACTGCCCTCTGCTGCACCAGGCAGCTACTGCAGGCAGCACCCAATCTGCACGCTCGTCCGACTTGTGTGGGACACCCAGCTTCTTTTGATAAACGCGTTCCCCTGGCTACTGTTGGACGTCCAGCAGCTGACTCCACCTGTGCCCGCTGCACGTGGCAGTCTGTCACCTCCCGCAGTCACTCCTCCGCTTCCAATGCGCCTGGGACGCCATTACCCTTTCCCAACAACATGTTCACAGCCAACATGGATTTGGCATCAAAGGTAGACACAAAGTGCTACTTGAGTAACTCAGGGGGGTCAGGCAGCATCTCGCAGACACTCGGACAATTCAGACGAGTCTGCAGAAGGGTCCTGACCCAAAAGTTCACCCATCTTTTTTTTCCAGAGATGCTGCTGAGTTACTCCAGCACTTTGTATCTATCTTTGGTATGAACCAGCATCTGCAGTTCCTTGTTTGTACATGGATTTAGCATTGACTGGAAGGTTTTGAGGATGTCATTATTACAGTGGACCAGTGGCTTTGGCATATTTAGACTCCAGGGGGCTATTAATTGTAGTCTACTTTTTACAATGGCTGTTTTCAGTCATGTAGCCAAAACAGGTCCTTCATCCAACTCATCTATGTTGAGTCCCCATTCGCCTGAGTGTAGCCCTTGTGACAGGCATGTGCTCATTTGGTAGCTAATGTTAAATATGGTTTATCTTCACTTAAGTAGAAACAGTAGATCCTTACTAAGTAGATACGTATGTTGTGCGGCACGGTGGTGCAGCGATAAAGTTGCTGCCTTACAGCGCCAGAGACCGGGGTTCAATCCTGACTAGAGGTGCTTGTTTGTATGGCGTTTGTACGTTCTCTCCGTGACCTGCGTTGGTTTCTCCGGGAAGCTCCAGTTTCCTCCAACACTCCAAAGACGTACAGGTTTCTAGGTTAATTGGCTTGGTATCAATGTAAAATTGTCCCTCGCGCGTGGGATAGTGTTAGTGTGCGGGGATCGCAGGTCAGCGCGGACTCGGTGGGTCGAAGGGCCTATTTCCACGCTGTATCTCTAAACTAAATTAAACTACTGAAGTGTGTGCACCCTCCATTATGAGGTGTGTTGAATAGCATATTTCCTCCTCTTGTGTACATTATGGCCTTCCTTTATTTAATACAAGAGTGAGAAGATCTTCCATTCAGGACAGCTGGTAGTTGGTAGTTCCTTGACGTATTCAGTACAATTGACTCTTTCAGGGGATGCATTTTTTTTTAGCCAATGCAGGAATATTTCTGTCCATTTTATCCCAGACTTATTAAGGAAACTGTAAATCCGAGGACTATCCATGTTGCCTTTTCTCTGGCTGCTGTAGCTGGTTATATTAGAACGTCAGTATTTCCATTGCATTGGCTGTGTATAATAGGATGCACCAGTTTTATTTACCTTTAGCTGAAACATTAACGTTTCCCGTACAGGATTGAGATAGCTGCAAGGAAATATTAATTCCAGCAGTTTAACAATGTTCTATTTTATTCTGTAGACATGCTTCTGATCATGATTCCCTGACGAAAGTTGCTTCGATCTCTGTGTGGAAATTGTAACTCCATGAGGCAACTAATAGACTTGTGAGTCACCCTAATTCAGTGAGTGGTGTGGAAGAGTACTACCTCATCCTGCAGCCATGACAACAGAACGCCCTCACACAGTGGGCAGCTCTTCTGTCTTCTGCTCCCTGCATTGGCTTAATATAAAAATAGTCCACAACTTAAAAATATGAACTTCATGTTACAGAAGTTAGAAGTCGAAACAGTGCAGACTTTCCTGCATCATTCAAATCCAATTAGTTGAGTAAATCTGCAGTCAACATATGATGAGCGTTTGACGGCACTGGGCCTGTACTCGCTGGAGTTTAGAAGGATGAATGAGGACGTCATTGAAACTTACTGAATAGTGAAAGGCTTGGATAGAGTGGATGTGGAGAGGATGTTTCAACTGGTGAGTGAGTCTAGGACCAGAGGTCATAGACTCAGAATGAAAGGACATTCCTTCACGAAGGAGATGAGGAGGAAATTCTTTAGTTAGAGGGTGGTGAATCTGTGAATTCTTTGCCACAGAAGGTTGTGGCGGGCAGGGCAATGGATATTTTTAAGGCTGAGATAGATAGATTCTTGATTAGTACAGGTGTCAAGGGTTATGGGGAGAAGGCAGGAGAATGGGGTTAAGAGGGAGAGACAAATCAGCCATGAATGAATAGCGGAGTAGACTTGATGGGCTGAATGGCCTAATTCTGCTCCTATTCCCAATTAAATGATTGCAAGAAAGTACTGACCATTCTTGTGAAAACAACGTGAATAAAGATTGTCAGGGCAAACCTGTCTGTGGTAAACTGGCGATAGACACATGGTGCTGGAGTATCTCAGCAGGTCAGGCAGCATGGAGAAAAAGGATGGGTGACGTTTTGGGTCGGGACCCTTCATCAGACCGGTAAACTGACTGCCAGAATTGGCTTGCACCTGTGGAGAGCGAAACCGAGGTAACAGGTCTAGGAAAAGATGAAAAACAAGCCTATTTTTTTTTAAGGTGTGAGGTTAGTAATCAAGAAGTGGGTAGGGGTGGTGATGATGGGGTGGAGAGTGTCAAGGAACGCAGGTGATAGGATGGAGACCAAGAGGGACTGAGTGAGAACATAGTGATGGTGCCAGTTCAGGGAAGGTGCTGAAAGTTTGTTGATCTGACTGGAGGAGATTTACATAGATGAAGATGGATGAGATGAATAAGGACATTGAGGTCATGGCCATCAGCAAATACTATTTAACAGTTAACAGTTCTGAAATATTTTCTCAGCACTGCCTATTGGATTGTCAAAATTTTAAAGACCATTTTAGTGCACCTTAAAAGGTCGTATGATCTTAAATTTACACTAGAGTCCATCAGGGTGAGATAGAGATTCAGATAATTCTTACACCAGCATGGACAACGCAACAAATTGTTCTTGTAATTTCATTAGTCAGAGAATCTGTGGAATTCTTTGCCACAGAAGGCTGTTGAGGTCAAGTCTATTGATATTTTTAAGTCGGAGATAGATTCATTCTTGATTAGTATAGGTGTCAAGGGTTATGGGGAGAAGGCAGGAGAAAAGGGTTAGGAGGGAGAGATAGATCAGCCATGATTGAATTGCGGAGTAGACTTGATGGGTTGAATGGCCTAATTCAGCTCCTATCACATTAACCTTAATGTCTACAGTTGCTTGGAAAGGTCCCATGATACGGGTTTAGGCCACTTGCTCATTATTGATGGGCTATCCATTGAAGTTGATTTGCCACATGTACCATTCCCCTGAGGTACATGTAGCTATATCAGTTAATGGAGTCACAGACCCTTCAGCCCATCCATGCTAGCCACCAGCCGTCCATTTACACCCATCCTTCATTAATGCCAATTTGTATTCTGCACACATTCTATCAACTCTCCTCAGGTTCTGTCATTCACCTACACAATAGATGTCACTTACATAGAGCAATTAACCTACTAACCCACACATGTTTGGGATGAGGGGAGGGGGGAACTGGAACACCTTGAGGAAACACAAGTGGTCACAGGCAAAATGTGCAAACTCCACACAGACAGCATCAAGGGTCAGAATTTAACCCATGTCTTTTGCACTGTGAGGCAGTGGCTCTACTAGCTGTGCTAATCATTAACCCTTGTAAAGTCACTAGCCAATTTGGACCTTTGCTTGCATTGTGTCTATTGATAATGATGTGTCCTATGTTCCAGTTTTCTTACCATGGACTAAGATTCCAATCTTAGTCCATGGTAAGAAAACTGGAACATAGGTTATTGCTTTTTCTTGCTATTTCCTTTAAAAGCTTGTGCTGATATTGTCTCGGTCCACAGACATTTTCAGCTACAAACTTTTATTACTATTTTGACACCACTGGTTGTTTGGCCATATTTATTCTATGTATATTTTATACAACTCCTGGCCACTATCTCATTGAGTTGCTATTGCCTTATCATTGTGGGTTGAGTTGCCGTGGAGATGAATCTCCATTGAGCTATTTATTTCTGTCAAAGGATATGCTAAATCCTTCTTTGTAAAATGATCCTACTGGTTTGAACATTGAGTACTAGACTCAGCTGTTGCTCGTAACCCTATCCTGTTCTGTTGGGGTTTTACATCATTTATGCTGTGATTCTGACACAAAAAATCAAAAGAAATCACTGAGTTTTTCAGCAGGTCAGGCTGCATCTACGGAGAATGAAATAGAGTTAACGTTAGGTGTGAGTGACCGTCCGTTGGAAATGGAAAGGTGAGAAGACAAGCATGTTTTAAGTTGCAGAGAAGAGGGAGAGGTGGAGAGACTACAGATAATATCAATGATAGGTTGGTGGTAATGAAAGTCCAGCAACACTAATGCCATTGAAGAGAGGTGGTGAATATTCGATAACCCTGGCTGATCTATTTGGAGAGGTGTGAAAGGAAGTAAATATTTGGCAATGTTTACCTCTGAGATGCACTTAAATGGAAATATATCTAATGCACAGGGAGGAAGGAATGAAAGGCTGTGGTGGGTGGTTGAATGTAGGCGAGGATGATTTGAGTTTGAGTTTAGAATATTGTCACGTGTACCGAGGTACAGTGAAAAGCTTTTGTTGCGTGCTAACCAGTCAGGGAAAAACAATACATGATTACAATCGAGTCATTTCCAGTTACATGATGAATGGAATGACCTGAATAATAGTTAGTGCAAGATAAAGCCAGTGAAATCCGATCAAAGATAGTCCGAGGGTCTCCAATGAGTTAGATAGTAATGCAGGACTGCTCTCTAGTTGTTGGTCGGATGGTTCAGTTGCTTGATAACAGCTGGGAACAAACTGTCTCTGAATCTGGAGGTGTGCGTTTTCACACGTCTATATCTTTTACCTGATGGGAGAGGGGAGAAGAGGGAGTAGTCAGACTGCGACTCATCCTTGATTATGCTGGCGGCCTTGCTGAGGCAGCGTGGGGTGTAAATTGAGTCAATGGAAGGGAGGTTGGTTTGTCTGATGGTCTGGTCTACGTCCACAGTTCTCCGCAATTTCTTACAGTCTTGGATGGAGCTGTTCCCAAACCATGCTGTGATGCATCCCGATAAAATACTTTCTACGGCGTATCTGTAGACGTTGGTGAGAGTTGGGGTCATGCCAAACTTGCTAAGCTGTCTAAGGAAGTAGAGGCGTTGGTGTGCTTTCTTGGTCATTGCTTCAATACTGAGGTTCCTAGAGAAGTTGTTGGTGATACTGACTCCTAGGAATTTGAAGCTTTCAACCATCTTTACTTTGGCGCTGGCAATGCAAACTGGGGTATGTGTACCAACTCACTTCCTGAAGTCGATCACTATCTCCTTTATCTTGCTGACATTGAGAGAAAGGTTGTTGTCACGACATCAGGTCACGAGGTTCTCCATCTCCTCCCTGTACTCCATCTCACCATTATTTGGTATTCGGCTCATAATGATGGTGTCGTCTGCAAATTTGTGAATTGAATTAGATTTGTACATAGCTGCACAGTGGTGGGTGTACAAGGTGTAAGGAAGGGGGCTGAGAACACATCCTTGCAGAGCACCAGTGTTGGGGATTATCGTGGAGGATGATTTGTCCCCTATCCTTACTATTTATGGTCTGTTAATCAGGAAGTCGAGGATCTATTTGCAGACATGAGTGCTGACTCCAAGTCCCCCTTGTTTGGTGATATGCTTGGATGGCATAATGGTGTTAAAGGCAAAGCTGTAGTCTATGAATGGGAGTCCGACCTAGGTCTCTCTCTTGCAATATGTTCCAGGGTGTTCCAGGGATGAGTGTAGGACCAGGGCGATGGCATCATCCGCAGACCTGTTGTGGCGGTAGGTGACCTGCAGTGGGTAGAGACTGGATTGAATGCATTCTATAACCAGCTTCTCAAAGCACTCACGATGGTGGATGTCACAGCCACTGGATGGTAGTCGGTAAGGCATGAGGTCGCATTTCTTCCGCACTTGAAGCAGGTGGGTACCTCAGAAAGGAGTAGGGAGAGATTAAAGATGTCCGTGAACACTGCCGCTACCTGGTCCACTCGGCCAGGAACTCTGTGGGCCTGTTGCTTTTTGTGGGTTTAACCTCAGGAAGGCCACTCTAACCTCTGCTACAGTCACCCTGGGGAAAGACACACTGGAGTCTGAAGGGTCAGGCCTGTTGGCCCTCTGCTCAAAGCAAGCATAGAAAGCATTCAGTTCATCAGGTAGGGTCTCACTGTCACCAATGATGTTGCCTGACTAGGCTTTGCAGCCAGTTATCTTATTCAGACTGTGCCCCATTCTCCGTGTGTCCGAGTGATTATACTGAGACTCAAGTTTGTCCCGGTATTGTCTCTTGGCATCCTTGTATGCTTTGCGGAGATCATAGCGAGCCTTGTGCCACTCAGGATGGTTTGACGTATGCAACGGACCTGGCCATAACCTGTGAATGAACCTCGTGGTTGGGGAACACTCAGGTTCTCTTCATCGGCACACACTCTTCCACGCACTGACAGGCGTACTCACTCAGGTTAGCTGCGGAATCCCCGAATATGGACCAGTCCACTGACCGATATAGCAGTCGCACGAAAGACGACATCCGTGTCCGTTGACCAGTATTTAACTACTCTCTGTACTGGATCCTCCTGCTTCAATCTTTGTTTGTAGGCAGGGAGCAGATGCACAGCGAGGTGATCACATTTCCTGAAATGTGACCGAGGGACAGAGAATTAGGCATTTTTTCTAGATGTGTAGCAGTGGTTGGTATACGAGAATTTCCCCGAACAGTCTGTGAGCCATACATAGCGCTGTGGCCATAGCGCTGTGTTTAAATCCCATAGAGCTGCAGCCGGTTGCACTATATTTAGAACCCATAGTGCTGCAGCCAGCAGCTCTTTGTTTAAATTCCCATGCGATAAGACGACAGCGCTCTGTTTAAACCTTTACACCCCAAACCAGCAGCACTGTGTGTTTTACCTTTATGCACCAAGTCTGCAGCACTTAAGGGCCTGTCCCACAGGCGATTTTTAGGCGACTGCCGGCGATAGTCAGTCGTAGTGGGATGCCGAAAAACCGGCTTCTCTGGTCCCAGCCTATGACAATGTCTACGACAAGCCACCACCTAGTCGACGTCAAGCTAGGACAAGCTATGTCAACCGGTGACACCACTCCTCGCGACTTGGGACGTCCACCTACGACCACACCTAGGACAACCTTCGACTACACAGGCGACAACCTATGATAACCGAAGTCAACTTACGCCAACCCGCGACTAGATACGACAAGCTACGACCCTGTCGGCGACAACTGAAGGCAACTGAAGACAATTCAGTCACTGGTACCTGTTGTCGGTTGACATAGGTCGTTCACCGAAGCCAGCACCTGGCGACAACCATCATCATCTACCGTCATCCTGGCGACAACCTATGACAGCACCTACGACAGGAGTAGACAGGCAACGTCAAGCCCACAGTCGCCGAAAGGTTTTGAACAATTCAAAATCCAGCGGCGATAAGAAAAAAACTTACGACACTTGAGGAAACAACTCACGACAATACAGGCATTCCCCGCGTCACCCCGCGACCATGTGGCAACAGCCTATTTTCTGGCTGTCGCCAAAAAAAAAATTGCCTGCGGCTGAGAACGCTTTGTTCCCAAAGAGGGGTGGGGGGGGGGGGCAAGGCTTGCTGGGATGCAGTCCCCTGCCATTGGTTATAGTTTCAATTTGGGAGCAGCGCAATAGGCCAGGACTTACCGGCGGTTATTTCAACACCTGATTTCTTACCTGTATAAAGGCAGGCACCAATAAGCCAGAAGTTAGTTCAAGTTCATGTACGAGGGGTTCACCGATATGTTGAGTCGCGATCAGCATCGCAGATGGAGGTAGAGAGAGAGAGAGAGAGAAAGAGAGAGAGAGAGAGAGAGAGAGAGAGAGAAAGAGAGAGAGAGAGAGAGAGAGAGAGAGAGACAGGTACTGCTGTAAAACAGACCTCGCACATACCAATACAAGTATTCTTTTTGTTCTCTCTCTTACCAATAAAGCTGATGTAGACAAAATGTAGACGATGTAGTAAAGGAGACGATGTAGACGATGGAGTAAAGGAGTAGGCGACTCCTTTTCTCCATAGATGCTGCCTCACCCGCTGGGTTTCTCCAGCATTTTTTTTGGCTACTTTCGATTTTTCCAGCATCTCCAGTTCCTTCTTAAATAAATCTGATGTGTTCATGTATGAGAGGGGTTCATGGATGGGCTGAGTCTCGATCAGCGCTGCGGATGGAGGCAGGCAGAGAGAGAGAGACTGGACCCCGCACATACCGAGACAAGCATTGGTTATGTCCTCTCGTGCCATTAAAACTGATTTGCAACTATACAGATGAGTCAGCCTTTTTCTGTTCTACTCCTCAGATCATTGAACCTGTTCCCTTGTAACAGTGTTCGAGGGCGTTCTGGCTCCTGGTGGGACCAGAGACATGCTGGTACTACTTTGGTAGTATGCCCCCAAGGTCAGCTTGATTGAAGTCTCTGGCAACAACGACCAGGGCTTCGAGGTGTTTTGTCTCAAGGCTATTGATGGTGAAGTACAGCTCATTCAATAGTCAATAGACAATAGGTGCAGGAGTAGGCCTTCGAGCCAGCACCGCCATTCAATGTGATCATGGCTGATCATCCCCAATCAGTACCCCGTTCCTGCCTTCTCCCCATATCCCCTCACTCCGCTATTTTTAAGAGCCCTATCTAGCTCTCTCTTGAAAGCATCCAGAGAACCTGCCTCCACCGCCCTCTGAGGCAGAGAATTCCACAGACTCACCACTCTCTGTGAGAAAAAGTGTTTCCTCGTCTCCGTTCTAAATGGCCTACTTCTTATTCTTAAACTGTGGCCCCTGGTTCAGGACTCCCCCAACATCGGGAACATGTTTCCTGCCTCTAGTGTGTCCAAGCCCTTAACAATCTTATATGTTTCAGTGAGATCCCCTCTCGTCCTTCTAAACTCCAGAGCGTACAAGCCCAGCCGCTCCATTCTCTCAGCATATGACAGTCCCGCCTTCCCAGGAATTAACCTTCTAAACCTATGTTGCACTCCCTCAATAGCAAGAATGTCCTTCCTCAAATTAGGGGACAAAAACTGCACACAATACTCCAGGTGTGGTCTCACTAGGGCTCTGTACAACTTCAGAAGGACCTCTTTGCTCCTATATTCTATTCCTCTTGTGATAAAGGCCAACATGCCATTCGCTTTCTTCACTGCCTGCTGTACCTGCATGCTTACTTTCATTGATTGATGTACAAGGACCCCCAGATCCCGTTGTACTTCCCCTTTTCCCAACTTGACGCCATTTAGATAGTAATCTGCCTTCCTGTTTTTGCTACCAAAGTGGATAACCTCACATTTATCCGCATTAAACTCCATCTGCCATGCATCTGCCCACTCCCCCAACCTGTCCAAGTCACCCTGCGTTCAGAGCAAGTTTGAAGTCTGCGTGGGGGGGGTAAATGAAGACTACCATCAGGATAGATGATGATAGATGTAGATGGATAATTAACAATACAGCTTGGCCCAGTGGCATGTTTCTGCTTTCTTGTTTCTGTGTTATACATTCAATAAAATGCCCTATCGTTAAAACACCATGCAATGGATTGTGTTCTCAAAATGGATCCCTGGTCATGGCAGATTTAATACTTGTATTGGGATGGTGCAATTCTTTATGATCTAGAAGCAATGGCATCTGCTGAATCAGAGTGCGATGGGTTTGCTGGTGTAATGCCATACTCAGCTGCTCCACTCTGGCTATTTTGGGGCAGTGGTTTGATTATCATATGTTTTGACTGAGAGCCAGTTGGCAAAGAAGAGATGAAGTATTTTTTGACAGAAAGGATTGGTATCTTCTATCAGGGGAGGTCACAGTAATGTCAGCATTGGCTCCAGGGCAGATCGACAGAGTTCCAGCTCATGATGAACTTGCTTTTTAGTTGCAAACTTGTCGGTGCCAGTGAAATATATTCATTTCACATCTTGGATCACTTTATTCAAAAACAGGATGGATGCACAGCAGGCTACCTCCTCATTAGGTAACAAGTTGCACTTCACCTCCATCAGTGGAGACAGAGCCATGCTGTGAGAGGCACTGTATAAACAGGCATTCTTTATCTGTGATAGCCCTTGCCAGCAGCAACTCAGCCCAAGATTCTCATCCATTATGAACAAGGCCCAATGTTGTATAGTCCAAACCTATCCTTACCTCCATTGCCCTGTAGAGGGACTGTCACATGAGACTGTCACATGTAGAGGTACTAAATGCCTGCAGCCCATTTTTGAAATAATTGAATTTATTAAATTTTAATTTAAAATGTTTTAAAATATTACTGGTCTTAGTTGGCTGCCAAAGGTTTGTCTACATTTCTGAATCAGACTGGCAGCTATGCCCAGGAACCCTCTTACCGTGCAGCTCAATCTGGCTTTGTTGCAGCTAACAGGTGAGCAGTGAGCTTGGGTGGCTCCGTGCTGCCATAAAGTTCTGGCCATTGTATGTTGGTCGTTGTAAGACACCCTGACTCTTGCAGGCAATAGCACAGGGTGGCACCGTGGCACAGTGGCACAGTGGTGGCACAGTGGCACAGTGGCACAGCTGTAGAGTTGCTGCCTATCTGTAGGGACTTCGTACATTCTCACCGGGATCACGTGCGTTTTCTCCAGGTGCTCCGGTTTCCTCCCACATTCCAAAGACGTACAGGATTGTAGGTTAATTGGCCTCATGTGAAATTGTAAAATTGTCCACAGTGTGCGGGATGATGCTAGTGTGCGGGGATCAATGGTCTGTGCAGACTCAGTGGGCTGAAGAGCCTGTATCTCTCAGCTAAACGGAGATGTGCTCACGCTCCTTAAAATGTCCATGGCTGTGTTTTCCAGCTGAAAAGCTTGTTATAAATTCTCAAATACCTAATTTCATGCTTGCACTAGCTGGCACTGCAAAGTTTGCTGGGGGTTAATTAATGATGACTGCAAAGACAAATTGCCATTCTGACCAAAAGCACAGCACAGTATTTTTCAGAAGAACATGAATCTTCAGGGGGCAGAAAGACTAATGCTTGTTAATCACCCCATACTGCAGCACCTGCTGCCTGAGACATGCTTACACAGCAGAGTTAACTTTTATCATAGGGTTTGATTACCACGCAGTTGTGGAACTTGTTTCATCAGACATCTGGTTGAATGGCCTCAAAAGAGGGTCGAGATTACGAAGTGAGCCATGCCAGCTCGTTGTAACTAAGCAATCACCCATCGTGGCCTCCAATCAGCTATACAAGTGATTCCATGAGAGGCACCATCTGTTCTCATTGCTGCCCTGGGGTTTGCAGCTGTAATGATAGCAAAACTGCCAGATACTGCTGAAGTCCTCTTCTTGCGTATGGCGTGCACAGCCTAAAGTTGCAGGACAACGTGTTCTATTTGATCGTATTTGAGTATGCACATCAGGTTGATTGCATTCGTCGAAACAGGGCGGACCACGTGAAGGTTGCAATCTCCCACCCCATTGCTGAAGTTACACTGTGAAACTAACGGCGACAAAGGGAGTGCAGACATGCAGGGGTGGGTGCAACAATGCAGACATTTACTGGCGGTAATTCTCGGTTGCTTTGTGGAATGCACTACTCTGCAGCCTTCTCTAGAGCCACTTGCATTAATTTGGGATCTGGTGCGTTCACATCTGTACACACTATTTACATAGTAAAACGTCCTGAATATGTCACACTTTATCACATGAGGATATTTTAATGGTGCACTGAAATACAATTTCTGCTTGGCGATCTTACTCTCTGCTCCTAAAAAAATGATTTTATGTACACGTGTTGATTTGCCCTGTAATACAAATATTGCAAACTAAAATGGACTTTAAAATAATATGAGAAATCATCCCCATGGACTTTAAAATAATATGAGAAATCATGCCCTCACTTGTATCCACCTATCACTTGCTAGGTAGACACAAAATGCTGGAGTAACTCAGCGGGACAGGCATCATCTGTGGAGAGAAGGAATGGGTGACTTTCAGTCTGAAGAAGGGTCTCGATACGAAACGTCACACATTCCTTTTCTCCAGAGATGCTGCCTGCCTGAGTTACTCCAGCATTTTGGATCTACCTTTGATGTAAATCAGCACCTGCAGTTCTTTCCTATCACTTGCCAGGCTTTGTCCTGGTCCCACCTTTTCCCAGCTTTCTCCTCCCCATCATAATCGGCCTGAAGAAGGGTTCTCCCACGAAACGTCACCTGTCCATGTTCTTCATATATTCTGCGTAACCCACTGAGTACAGACTGAAGAAGGGTTGCGACCTGAAACGTCACCCATTCCTTCTCTCCAGAGATGCTGCCTGTCCTGCTGACTTACTCCAGCATTTTGTGCCTATCTTTGAGTTACTCCAGCACTTCGTGTCTTTTTCTGTATAAACCAGCATCTGCAGTTCCTTCTATCTCCCTTCTGACAGAGAAGTAACTTGACCTCAAAATACATTTTGCAAAATCAGTCAAAACTCTCTTGTCCTCCCTGCTGTACCTTAGCTCATACATCCTTAATCATCTCTCCACCAAAATCCACTCAGCTATTTGCAAGTAGTTTTGAATTCTTCATGCATAGCTTCAAGCTGTGGATTAATGGGCTGTAATAAACATCTTCACCTCCTAAGCCTGGGGCTCTTGCAAAGATTAAAATGCAAAATATCTGAAATAGCAACTAAACTCAAACCTGCAACTGCTACAATTATCCAGAACTATTGTATCTCAGTAGACTCCCATCTTTCCTAATACATCATCATTCCGGTACCTAATCTCTTAATTTTCTTTTGGGAATGAGAGTGGATGGTTTGATGAAATCATCAGTGCACTGTGCAGAAACAGTAACAAAGGGGACTTGAGTTTTTAACATTAGGATAATAATTTCCAAACAGAGGTGGTCGCAGTACTGTACAATAATCAAAATGATACTCCATACTCCAGGAGTTTGGTTGGGCCTTATTTGGAGTATTGAATGTAGTTCTGGTCGCCACAGTAACAGGAAGGAGGTGGAAGCTTTGGAAAAGGTGCAGAGGAGGTTTGCCAGATTGATAGACACAAAATGCTGGAATAACTCAGTGGGTAATGCAGCATCTCTGGAGAAAATGGATAGGTGATATTTTGGGATGGTACTCATCTTCAGACTGTCACCTGTCCATTTTCTCCAGAGACGCTGCATGACCCGCTGAGTTACTCCAACATTTTGTGTGCATCTTTGGTATACACCAGCATCTGCAGATCCTTTTAATTACATTTTACCAGAATTATGCCTGGATTAGAGGCTATTTAGCTACAAGGAGAGTTTGGACAGACTTGGATAATTTCCTATCAGGAAGGATAGACAGAGAGGAAGAGGAGGTGGGTGGCATTGCTGTTTAAAAAGGAGATTCATGCAAGAGCAAGGAGAGACATTAGCTTGGATGCTGTAGAATTGGTATGGGTAGAACTGCGAAATAGCCAATGGCAGAAAACGCTTGTTGGAGTTGGATACAGACCACCAAACAGCAGTTGGGGACAGCATCAAGCAGGAAATTAGGGATGTGTGTAACAGCGGTTCAGCAGTTATCATTTGGTGACTTTAATCTACATTTAGATTGGGCCAACCAAATTGCTAACAGCGCTGAGGAGGAGAATTTCATGGAATGTATAGGGGATGGGTTTTTAAACCAATATGTAGTGGAATCGACCTGAGGGAAGGTCATCCTAGACTGGGTATTGTGTAATGAGGAAGGATTAGTTAGCGATCTTGTTGTGCAAACCCCCTTGGGCAACAGTGACCATAATATGGTGGAATTCTGCGTTCGGGTGGAGAGTGACACGGTTAATTCAGTGACTAGGGTCCTGAACTTGAAAAAAAGAGACTTTGAAGGTATGAGATGGGAATTGGCTCGGATAGACTGGCAAATTATATTTAAAGGATTGACAGTGGAGATGCAATGGCAAAGATGCAATGGTATCCAGAAATTGTTCATCCCTGTCTGGCAAAAATATAAAACTGGGAAGGCGGCTCAACTTGTGGCTGATGAGGGAAGTCAAGGATAGTATTAAATCCATGGAAGAGGCATATAAATTGGCCAGAGGAAGCAGCAAACCAGAGGACGGAGAAATTTAGAACACAACAGAGGAGGACAAAGGGGTTCATTAAGAGGGGGGGAAAGAGCATGAAAGAAAGCTTGCGGGGAATATAAAAATTGACTGTAAAAGTTTGTTTAGGTATGTAAAATGGAAAAGATTAGTGAAGCCAAATGTAGGTCCCTCACAGTCAGAGACAGGTAAATTTATAATGGGAAACAAGGAAATGGCAGGACAGTTAAATGAGTATTTTGGTTCTGTCTTCACTAAGGAAGACGCATACAATTTCCCGGAAACACTAGGGGACCGAAGATCTAGTGGGAGGGAGGAATTTAAGGGAACCCACATTAGTCAGGAAATAGTGTTAGGTAAATTGTTGGGACTGTAGGCAGATAAATCCCCAGGGCCTGGTGGTCTGCATCCCAGAGTACTCAAGGAGGTGGCACTAGAAATCGTGGATGCATTGGTGATCATTTTCCAATGTTCTCTTGACACTGGATCAGTTCCTGTGGACTGGAGGGCAGCCAATGTAACTTTTTAAGAAAGGAGGGAGAAGGAAAACAGGGAATTATAGACCAGTTAGCCTTACATTGGTTAAGAAGAAACTGCAGATGCTGGAAAATCAAAGGTAGACAAAAATGCTGGAGAAACTCAGCGGGTGAGGCAGCATCTATGGAGACTTACATTAGTAGTGGGGAAGCTGCTAGAGCTGATTATTAAAGATGTTATAGCAGCGCATTTGGAAAGCAGTGATGGGATCGGTCAAAGTCAGCATGGATTTATGAAGGGGAAATGATGCTTGACTAATCTTTTTGAACTTTTTGAGGATGTAACAGGTAGAATGGATAAGTGAGAGCCTGTGTATGTGGTGTATCTAGACTTTCAAAAAGCCGTTGACAAGGTGCCACACAAGGGATTAGTGTGCAAAATTAGAGCACATGGTATTGGGGGTAGGGCATTGACATGGATAGGGAACTGGTTGGTAGACAAGAAGCAAAGAGTAGGAATTAACGGGTCCTTTTCAGAATGGCAGGCAGTGACTAGTTGGGGTGCCACAATGCTCGGTTCTGGGACCCCAGTTGTTTACAATATATATATTAACGATTTAGACGAGGGAATTAAATGTAACATCTCTAAGTTTGCGGATGATACAAAGCTGGGTGGCAGTGTGAGCTGCGAGGAGGATGCTGTGAGGCTGCAGGGTGACTCGGATAGGTTGGGCGAGTGGACAGATGCATGGCAGATGCAGTTTAATGTGGATAAATATGAGGTTATCCACTTTGGGGGCAAGATCAGGAATGCAGATTATTATCTGAATGGTGTCAGATTCAGAGAAGGGGAGGTGCAATGAGACCTGGGTGCACTTGTACAATCACTGAAAGTAAGCATGCAGGTACAGCAGGCAGTGAAGAAAGCTAATGGCATGTTGGCCTTTATTGCAAAATGATTTGAGTTTAGGAGCAAGGAGGTCCTACTGCAGTTGTACAGGGCTCTGGTGAGACTGCACCTGGAGTATTGTGTGCAATTTTGGTCTCCTAATTGGAGGAAGGACATTATTGCTATTGAGAGAGTGCAGCGTAGGTTAATTCGCCGGATGGCGGGACTGACATATGATGAAAGAATGGGTCAACTGGGCATGTATTCGCTGGAATTTAGAAGGATGAGAGGGAATCTTATATAAACATATAACATTCTTAAAGGATTGGACAAGGTAGATGCAGGAAAAATGTTCCTGATGGTGGGGGAGTCCAGAACCAGGGGTCACAGTTTAAGAATAAGGGGTAGGCCATTTAGGACTGAGATGAGGAAAAACTTTTTCATCCAGAGAGTTGTGAATCTATTGAATTCTCTGCCACAGAAGGCAGTGGAGGCCAATTCACTGGATGTTTTCAAGAGAGAGTTAGATTTAGCTCTTCGGGTTAAGGGAATCAAGGGTATGAGGAAAATGCCGGAACGGGGTACTGATTTTAGATGATCAGCCATGATCATATTGAATGGCGGTGCTGGTTCGAAAGGCCGAGTGGCCTACTCCTGCACTATTTGCTATGTTTCTATGTTTCTATGTTCAGCCGTCATTGTGGGCTGAAGGGCCTGTAGTGTTCTACACTCCAACTGAGACTCTCGCAGTTACCATGACAATTATAAATCCTCAGTACTTGTTTCAACGCAGAATTGCGAGGTATTATGCTGGGTCAAATTTCGACAATTAAATGTAGATTTATCATGTTTTTTCACAAAAGATAGTGAGTTACTGCATAATAATGAAGCTTTTGCATATTTTATCAACTGTGAAACACACCTCCTCCTTTACTCACAGATATTATAGCAACGTGATCCGAGGTATGCAGCAGAATTAACATATGTTGTTTTCACTTCCTGATGCTATTATCCCAAATGTAGTCCATGCCAATGATGTCCCTCCACTGCCTGTAGCTCTAACATAAGATAGACTGATGAAGGGTCTCGACCCGAAACGTCACCCATTCCTTCTCTCCAAAGATGCCGCCTGGCCCATTGGCTTACTCCAGCATTTTGTGTCCATCTCCGGTGTAAACCAGCATCAGCAGTTCCTACCTACACTTTCTGTAGCTCCTACATGTTTGGTTTGGCTGAGAGAGTTCCTCTTGGTTGCCCTCCTCCGCCCACATTTGCTTCTTCCCGTAGGTGTTGGCTCAGCCTCTAACTTTACCTTACCAGTGAGACTCTACTACTGGAATTTTTAATTTAAATGTGACACATTCAGGATGGTTTACAGTGTAAATAGTGTGTACAGAGCCTAACAGAGGTCATAAGAGATAGGAGTAGAATTAGGGCATTCGGCCCATCAAGTCTACTCCGCCATTCAATTATGGCTGATGTATCTCTCCCTCCTAACCCCATTCTCCTGCCTCCCCCCCATAACCTCTGACATCTATACTGATCAAGAATCTATCTTTCTCTGCCTTAAAAATATCCACTGATGGCCTCCACAGCCTTCTGTGGCAAAGAATTCCACAGATTCACCACCTTCTGACTAAAGAAATGTCTCCCCATCTTCCTAAAGGACCATCCTTTAATTCTGGGGCTATGACCTCTAGCCCTAGACTCTCCTACTAATGGAAACAACCTCTCCACATCCACTCTATCCAAGCCTTTCACTGTTCTGTGTGTTTCATGAGGTGTCCCTTCATTCTTCTAAACTCCAGCGAGTACAGGCCCAGTGCTGACAAACGCTCATCATAGGTTAACCTACTCATTCCTGGGATCATTCTTGTAAACCTCCTCTGGACCCTCTCTAGAGCCAGCACATCCTTCCTCAGATATGGTGCCCAGAATTGTTCACAATATTCCAAATGCGGCCTTGCCAGCGCTTTATCATCACATCCCGCAGAAAAGGCAACAATCCATGACTTGAATGGAATTCTTGGTAATTGTGACTATTATACATCAACTGGTCCCATTCTTCTGTCCCTGTCCAACTTAGGTGATTTTTTGGGCGATTACAGGCGACTGCTGCAAAATGTTCAACATGTTGAACATTTTTTGGCGCCAATTTTTGCTGTCGCAGGTTGTCGTAGGTTGTCATAGGTTGTCATAGGTTGTCATAGGTTGACGTAGGTGCTGTCGTAGGTTGTCACCAGGTGTCGTAGGTGAATTCCATTAAAACTAGTCCCTGGCCATCGCCTAAAGAGTCGCTCGCCTATGTGGGACTGGCTGATTATTCCTCAACCGATTGAATCTATATGGAGCTCTCCAACAGTTGGCAATTCAGTTATATTTTATTTACATTATATTGTACATTGTTTTATTCTTAGCACGGTTTCCTCATCTTCATGCTGCCCCTTTTTGACTAGAGCTGAACCCATGCAATGCCAGCCAATGCCACTCAACTTCACTTCTCCTAATGTCTATTGAACCCTCTCTCACCTCTTTGTTGTTTAACATGTAATTAAAATTCATTAATTGTCAGGAGTAATAAGGCTATGGCAACCACACAGCACAAAGAGATTCATTACAAGATCGATGAGATAAAGTAGGAAAGTTGTGTTAAATTTGGATGTAACCCTGATAAAAGCTAAAAAAAAGACAAAATGTTGGAGTAACTCAGTGGGTCAGAGAACATGGATAGGTGACATTTTGGGTGGGGATCCTTCTACAGACTGACTGTGGAAGCAGTGGGGGAAGAAAGCTGGAAGAGAGGAGAGGAAGGAGAAAAAGATGATGTGGCTTGATAAAAGCGAACTTGTCAGACTGCTCCTCATATTATAAATACATCACAGAGGTGCGAAGGGAAGATGCCTGAAAGATTTACTGGAATTATATCAGGATGACTAAGAAGTTATATTTCTCTGGAAAGATAGAACAGCCTCGAATTTCCTTCTCTTGAAAAAAGATTGAAAGTTAATCTTACATAAAAGATTGAAAGTTCACTTTTATGTAAGATTAGAATTAAAGACATTTATGCGTCTTTAATATATCCAAAAGATATTTCAGTAAAACTACCTCCAAACTAAGAGTGGATCTCAATGGACACTTTCCCAATATACTCATTGATCCATGTTGATTGATGGCCTCTTGGTATCTAGAATGTATATCAAGGAGAAACCCTATCTTTAAAAAAATCATCCGTAGATGTTAGCCTTGATGTATAACAGCATTAGTACATTCTGCTCTGCCTCCAGAATTCATTCCTTTTGAAAGCAACACACAAATATTTCAATGTAAAATATTCAGCACTGCAGACTAGAAATTATGTTTTCGGCAAATATAGAGTCTGTACGATGCACACACCAAATAAACTGGCCCTGACAGCCCTTTGATTCTTTGTTGACCATTTGACAAAATAGACCAGCATTTGGAAAGTCAAACACAGGGATAGTCAGTGTGGCTTAGAATATAGGAAATATGTTTTCACAAATTTGATTGAGTTTTTCAAGATTGACAAGGTGAAGATTGACAAGGGAAGGGAGGTCGACGTTGTCTACATAGACTTTAGCAAAGCGTTTGGCAAGGTGCTGCGTGTAGCTTAGTCTGGGAGATTTGAACACACGGGGTCCAAGTTAAGATAGTGGAAGGATCAGAGGGGCGTGGTGGAGGCCTGACACCAAGGACGTTCTGCAGGGATCAGTGCTGGGTCCTCTGTTGTTTGTTATCTGTATTAACAATTTGATTAGTATGGGTGTCATTGATTAAATGGCTGTCAGGGGTTATGGGGAGAAAGCAGGAGAATGGGGTTACTAGGGAGAGATAGATCAGCCATGATTGAATGGCGGAGTAGACTTGATGGGCCAAATGGCCTATTTCTGCTCCTATCACTTCTGAACAATTCAGATGGCAATGTTGTTAATATGGTCAGTAGGTTTGTGGATGACACCACAATTGATGGTACATTGGATAGTGTGGAACGTTATCTAACATTGGGCCAAGGAAAGACAGCAGGAATTTGACTCGGACAAGTGAGAAACACTGCATTTTATTAAGTTAAAAGCAGGGCAGGACTAACACAGTAAATGGAAGAGCCTGAGAGAATTCCGTAGAACTGAGAGACCCAGGGGTACAGGTACATCGTTACGTAGTTCTCTGAAAGTGGCAACACAAGTAAACAGAGTGGTGAGGAAGGTAAAGAAGAGTTTTGAAGAAAACATGCTTGCCTTCATCAGTCAGGGCACTGAGTGCAGGGGTCGGGAGCTATAGGCAGGATGTCATTAAGTTGAAAAGAGTGCACAAAAGATTCACAAGAATGTTACCAGGACTGGTGGGCTTGAGATATGTAGAGGCTGCATATGATGGAATAGATGAGGTTGAAGGGTGATCTTATTAAGGTACGTAAAATCATGAAAGGCACAGGGAAGGTGGATTGTCACAGTCCTTTTCCCAGGATAGGAGAATCTAAAACTTTAGGGCATAGATTTAAGGTGAGGGGAAAGATTTTAAAGGGGCCTGAAGCGCCATTTTTTTTACACAGTGAGTGATGGGTATATAGAACCAGCTGCTAGAGGCAGCTGCAGAAGTGGGTTTGTCCTCTCCCTCAGGTACTAACTCCCATTGAGTTGGAAGGAACTGCAGATGTTGGTTTAAACCGAAGGTAGACACAAAATGCTGGAGTGAATCAGCGGGACTGGCAGCATCTCTGGAGAGAAGGAATGGGTGACTTTTTGGGTCAAGACCCCTCTTCAGACTCCCATTGTGCAGTTTACACTTCACTAAGCTGCGATAAAGATATTACTGCTAAAATATTTTGCCTTTTTTCTTATTTCCATATGTCCCTCTTTCTTAATCCTTTAAACACTGAAAGTAATATTTTTCCTCGATTCCACTTTTTATCAATTACGTCAAATGGATGGCCCCATGTTCGTGACTTCTCAGCTGATTGAAATTGATCCTTTCTGTTTACCTTGCCTAAGCATCGTGTAATTCTGCACACTAAAGGGCCTGTCCCACTTAGGCGTCATTTGCGCGTCACGCAGATGGCGTGCGAAGATTTTGCTCATCCCAAAATCCTGGGGCGTCGCTCGCGACCGCGCTTCACTGCCTATGGCACCACGCGCGCGTAATAGCGCACCATGACGCGTGCGTCCTGCGTCGTGACGCGTAAATGATGTCACGTAAATGACGTGCAAATGACTCCCAAGTGGGCAGGCCCTTAATTTACCTCTTTAGCTCTGACACATCAACTCTCCCCACTACCCAGCATATTTAATTCTATTGAATAAAGGTGACGTCTCTTTCAGTTGTATTCCCATGCAGTTTTGTAGCAAGAATAATTTGCGACAACTCCTGTGTTAGTGTTGCCTGCACATTTGGACGTCGATCACTCTAACTCTACAGGGGTTCACTCTGATTTAGCCGGCTGTATGTCTGTGGGTGCCAATCCCACCATTGAAATGTTACACCTTCAGTGTCACCCTCCTCCCACTCACACCACCTCCCAACACTCCCAAAGTCACAGCCTTCAGCTTGAACCTTCAAACAAGGTGGGCTCCAATCCAGTTGGTGACACTAAATGAATGCTAATTAAATTCGACAGCACGGTGGCGCAGCGGTAGAGTTGCTACCTTACAGAGCTTACAGCACCAGAGGCCCAGGTTCAATCCTGACTATGGGTCTGTGCGGAGTTTGTACGTTCTCCCCATGACCTGCGTGGGTTTTCTCAGAGATTTTTTGGTTTCCTCCCACACTCCAAACACGTACAGGTTTGTAGGATAATTGTCTTGGTATAAATGTAAATTGTCCCTAGAGTGTGTAGGATCGCGTTAATGAGCGGGGATCGCTGGTCGGTGCGGACTCGGTGGGCCGAAGGGCCTGTTTCCGCTCTGTACTTCTAAGCTAAACAAAACTAAACAAAATTTAAATTCTAAACACTAAATTCAAATTGGGTGAATTATTGTGGACAGGTATCATAGTTTTGTGACTGGATCTTTAACCATTTCACATGTCACAAGCTATTTTTATTAAATAAAACGTGAGTACAGCTTGAATGTTGATCGCCAAGTATGAGTAAAGGAGAGGAGAGGACCCAGCATGTCATTTGGAAACCCTTGTGAACTAGGTTCACTAGTCTAATCTTGTTCTTCTCTGTAGCATGGAGCAGAAGCATGAAGTGACAGGTTTGCAGCTGATGCTTTATTCTGTGATATTGATTTTTGCCTGACATTGACCTGTTTAGTAGCAGTTTCCATTTGAACATTCAGCGGTTTGCTGTAGAGCCCACAAGTGCCTCCACAAATAACCTACATCATGACCTACTGGGTATTCCTAAGACTGCAGTGGTTACTGAGTGAATCTTTTGCCATCCAGAATTCAATGAGTATCCATGCGGAAGCTGTAACTCAGGCTCCTGTACAAGCTGTGTAGGAAGGAACTGCAGATGCTGATTTAAACCGAAGATCGACACAAAGGCTGGAGTAACTCAACGGGTCAAACAGCATCACTGGTGATGAGGAATAGGTGACGTTTCGGGTTGAGTGGTCTTGACATGAAACGTCATCTATTCCTTTTCTCCAGAGCTTTTTGTGTCTATCTTCTGTACAAGCTAATCGTTTAGAAATTCCATCAAATATGATCAATACCAAAAGCAATGATTTTTCCAGTGAAATACAGCAACCTTTTAATAAAAAAATCCAAATTGCTCTGATAGTGTATATATTTGATGTTTATATAGATTTACCTTGAATTCTTCATTTACAGAGAGGGTTCTATCATTTTATATGTAATATCCAGTCCTTATATAGTTCTATCCCATTTAAACAGTCAGTGCCACCTTAAAGCCACCAATCTTACACACACTTCAGAGGGAATTCTTTTTTAGTTTATTATGAAAGATAGATAATTATGAACATAGGAAAAGCAACAAATACAAATGAACGAAGAAGCACTAAGATATATTTTAAATGATGACACAGAATACAGAAATGGCAAATATATCTTGGGAGCCAGTAATTATTAATAAAATCATTAATAAAATAATTCAAAACTAACGAAAAATGGCTCACACAAATTACAATGAAGGAGTGAATGACAATTTCCAAAAAAGTTATGAAATGGAAACTTTAAAAGACAAAGGAAAACTATAATGTGTTGGGAGGAACTGCAGATACTGGTTCAGACTGGAGTAACTCAGCGGGTCAGGCAGCAACTTTGGTAAATAGGAACAGACTGAAGACTCCAGTCTGAAGAAGGGTCTCGACCCAAAACATCACCCATTCCGTTTCTCCAGAGATGCTGCCTGTCCCGCTGAGTTACTCCAGCATTTTGTGTCTATATAGGTTAAGACATTCAGGATTACGCCACAGTAACATGAAATGGCTGAACGATTAAACAATTATTTAACGTGGGGGATAACATCAAAAGAATGTAGTAGAAAAATAAGTAGAATTTACCAAGTTATGTGAAGGTGAAATAGCTGGCAAAGGTAGATTGTATCTGATGATTACCTTGGTCCTCACATAGGTTCCAAAGTCAAGTAACATGAGCAACAACCAACTGATGTGGTGGCAGCAGCTCCAAACTGCAGATTACATTAGTAAATGTGCCAAGCTTACTATCTCACCACATGTTGTGTCAACCTTTTGTACAGTTGGGCTTATAGGACTTGATATTCAAGAAGCCAGCATACTGTGCAAACTGTACAACTCCTCCCCCTTCGGTCATGGGGTGACCACCCCCCACCCCCCAATCTATACACATCCCCAATCCTTTCCACTCGTCACTTTAATTTCATGTTTCATGTATTTTGTGTTTTTATGACGGTTGGCAGGTCAATTTCCCTCCTGGAATAAATAAAGTTCTATCGTATCGTATGGTATTGTTTATTGTTGGATTTCCCTTTCATTCTTCAGACTCTCTGGCCTTGTTTTCTGTGGCCCTTTTTCAGGAAGCCCAGTCAACATCACAGCCAAGTTAATATTGCTTTAGGCGTAATTGATCAGATTGTTAAGTGATGGGAAGCACTAGTCCGTGGGTCACAGTACTGAGGCTGCTGCTATTCACCCTTTGAATGACAACATGTACTTGGGAATTAGGCATGCAATTTCAAAATCTGTGGGAACAATAAAGTTCTAAGGTTGCATATGGGTTATTATGGGATGGCGTCAATAACATGGAGAATGAGTGGAAATTTGGCAAAGGAGCCGCAATGTAAATGAGTGCATTTCAGATTTTGCCCAGAACAAAGAACTCATGTAGCTCATGTAAATGAAGAAGTGGAGTTCATGAAAATTAAGAACCGGATGCCATTTCGGGCCAGTTTTGTAAGTGAGGGAGGAGTGATGGCCAAGTTTCCCTGTGTGTTGCAAAGCTTTGACTTCCTGGGAGCATGCTGCTTGTTTGCTCTGATCCTACCGAAAGGTCCCACTCTACACTTTCATCCCCGTTCCCTCCTAGCTGCTCTGGGAGTAACTGGAACAGACAGTGTGGCCAGGATGGGATAACTGTTGAGATAAACAGTGGCCCAGATTTACCCGAGACAAACAGGAGAATGGGGTTGAGAGGGAAAGATATTGACTGGGAAGTAGACTTGAGGGAGTGAAGGAGTCCTGACAATTTCCCCAGTAAATGTCAGGAAATCTCACAACACTGAGTTATTCAGCAATTCCTCTAACACTGTTCCGCCATCTCCATACTTCTAGTTGTCCAGGTTAATCATTTTTGGCTTCTTGCATGGATTTGATTATCGCAGTGTGATTAGCGAAGACAAAACCAACATTTAAACATTTAAAGATTATTTGCTCCATATGGGAAATCTGCAATAAACTCACGAATGTATTAAATTAATGCTAAATCAATTAACAGAAAGTTGAGGATTCAGATAGCAGATGTTTGCAGTCCAGAATGCTCAATTTATGGGAGAAGGCCATTGCTAATTTGAATGGAAAATGGAATGAATGGACTGGAGAAATAGTCTGTCAATAACAAGAAGCCAGAATAGCAGGTTTAGTTTTGAGTTTCCATAACAAATAAACTAATGCCAATGACAGCACCAACAACGGGTAAAACTGAATTTATCGATATGTATGTGAAACATTCCCATCTTCCTCAAAGTGTCTGTGAACTGATCAAAGTAGCCCAAGATAGACACAAATAGCTAGAGTTACTCAGCGAGTCAGACAGCACCTCGGGAGAAAAGGAATAGGTGATGTTTTGGGTCAAGACCCTTCTTATGACCCTTCTCGACCTGAAACGCCACCTATTCCTTTTCTCCAAAGGTTATAATTTACAAAGAATTTCCAAAATACAAGGACTATACTTACAATACCAGAAAACATGCTGATGAATTGCACCCGGACAATCGTGGACAGAGGTGTCTGAAGAAGGGTCTTGACCTGAAACGTCACATATTCCTTCTCTCCAGAGATGCTGCCTGTCCCGCAGAGTTACTCCAGCTGTTTGTGTTTATCTTCGGTTTAAACCAACATCTGCAGTTCCTTCCGACACACAAAGTAGCCCCAAGCTGGAAATGGCCGGTGACCTAGTTTGTGTCATGGATCAGTGCCCACAAGAAATAGGATTGAGATTTTTATTATGACTTCTGGTGGCTAAAGTACTTGTAAGAATTACATTTGTTGACTGTTCCAACTCTTGATGTATTACATGTGTCTAAACTAGCTGCCAGTATTAAACAATCTCTACTGACAATCCAGCACTCCATACACTGACCCATCATCCCTATCCTTGCAGACTTTATCCATCAATATACCAATTGTAAGATTCTCATAAGTTCATAAGTCATAGGAGCAGAAGTAGGCCCCTCTGCCACTAATCAAGAAGCTGTCAATCTCCAGCATAGAAATACAGAATGACTTGGCCTCCACAGCCATCGGTGGCAATGAATTCCACAGATTCACCACCCTCTGACTAAAGACATTCCTCCTCATCTCCTTTGTAACGGTACACCCTTGTACTTTGTGGCTCTACCGTCTGGTCCTAGTGGAAAGGTCATCTCTACATCCACTCTATCCACTCATCCTTGAGTTTATTTTCATTATTGTGATATAAGTATCATTATTATTGAAGAGCAGCAGTCTAGATAGTCCAGAAAACCATTCACGCTCTCCAATGGCGGCCACATCACAATGATGCTGTTTTAAATATCCCTCTTCTGCATCAGCCTTGACCTGGAATGCAATCATTTTCTTTCCCATAACTAATCTATTTTAGAATCATGCCAATGGTTATAATTTAATACAGTCTACATTTCTGACCAAGATACAGCCTAGATTTTTTTCTGTAATGCCCTATTTTTGCTTTGTAGTTTAACAACTCCAGATGAAGTAGACTGCATGAATGATACTGATAATCTTTTTTAGGTCAGTGTTTCACTTCAATATAATTCTAATTGAATAAGGACATCAGGCTGGGCTTATAATTTCATCTGGGCCTCATCTATCACCTTGTGCTGCTGCTGGCTGCCGTTGCCTCGGGCATTATCTTACACCGTCAGACCCAGAATAACATACTGAAAGCACATTACAGGAGCTATTCTGCTTATAAATATATATCACTCTCAGTGTTCAAAGCAATTACGGCTGAAGCAAGTTACAGCTGCTTATGCTTCAGCTAATAGGAAAAAACTCATTGAGAAGAGGCTCAGCTGTCCACTGGGGAAACATGAAGATTATTCAACCTAATATGTGGTTGAAAAAAGATAGAAACTACTGGAAATACTCAATCGGTCAGCCAGCACCTGTAGAGGAAGAATCTGGGGCTGACCCTTCCTCAGAACCAGGACAAATTGGAAATGACATGTCATAAGATGTAAAGAGTGAGGTAGTGGGATAACAAAGGAGGGTCTGTGATATGATGGCAGGTGGGAGACTTTAAATGTTTAGTTTAGTTTAGAGATACAGCGCAGAAACAGGCCCTTCGGCCGACCAGCGAACCCCGCACATTAACACGATCCTACACACACTAGGGACAATTTACATTTATACCAAAGCCAATTTACCTCAAAGCTGTAAGTCTGGAGTGTGGGAGGAAACCAGAGATCCTGGCGAAAACCCAAGCAGCTTACGGGGAGAACGTACAAACTCCGTGAAGACAGCATCCGTAGTCAGGAGTCAGGTGCTTGCACTGAAACAGAAATGTCTGGCTTCCCTTTCCACAAATCTTTCACTGGATGAGTTTCACTGGATGAGCTTCTGTTCCAGTGTAAAAAATACCTTACTGTTCCTGCCAGTTTCCACCCAGCTCTCCTCTTCCCCTGGTCCATCTCTGACTCTTTCCTTCTCGCTGTAGATCGCATGTCCCCATTTCAAGAAGGTAGCCTGACCACTATCATCCATTACAAGCCTCCAAACTCCCCCAACTATCTTGACTATAGTCCCTGCCTTCTTTAAAGATTCGCCTAGTTCCTCTATCTCCTTGATATTTTTGCTTGATTGAACATAGAACAGCACGCCACATGAAAAGGCCCTTTAGGCCCACGATGTCTGATGTTGAGATTTTCAACATAGGTGTCTTTGAAATGTTTCATTTCTTCCTAAACTGTGCCTTTCCCAGTATCTTGACCAATTTCAGTTATTTATTGAACCTCTGCATTCACCCCTTCTCCTGGACAAACGAAGGATTTATTTATTTCAATGCAAGGAGTAATGTGGAGAAAGCAGATTAACTTGAAATGTTAACTATATTTCTCTTTCCACAGGTACACAAAATTGCTGGAGGAACTCAGCGGGTGCAGCAGCATCTATGGAGCGAAGGAAATGGGCGACGTTTCGGGCCGAAACCCTTCTTTTTGCTTGATTGAACATAGAACAGCACGCCACATGAAAAGGCCCTTTCTCTTTCCACAGATGCTGTCGGACCTGCTGAGTGTTTCCGGCATTTTTTGTTTTTATTTCAGATTTCCTGCATCCGAAGCTCCTTTAAAATTTTTAAGTATAAATTAAAATGCTTATGAAAATGAAAGTTTCAACTTGAATTTTGTTCTTCACACCTCTTTTAAACTATGTTAGTGTTATTTATAATGTGGGACGTATCCATTTCAGTAAACGTTATTTTTAAGTCTGGGTACAAAGTAACTTGGGGACTTTGCTTAATTGAAAATACTACTAGAACCATCACTGAAGATTAACCCGCTTGTGATAAATGAACACTGGATCATCAACAGTCGAAATAATTCCCCATTCTCAATGAATACATTCTGCACCTACTTGAAGCCACGCAGGGCCGGATTTACGTATAAGCTAGACAAACGTAAGCTTAGGGCCTCGAGATCTGGGGGGCCTATTCACCTCGTTGCCTCACTGACCATCCACCCACCGGGACCTCCTACTCTTTGCCCGCTGACCCTGGCCACTCCACCGCCCTCCAGCAGCCCGCAGCCGTCGCCTTACCTGCAGCCTGGACTCAGCACCGGGCCTGAAGTTTCCACGCTGCTAACTCCCATTCCCCTGGGTTTGACTGCGCTGGGTCCTAGTGCTAGTTCTCCTAACCCTAACCCTGGTAATCTCAGTGGATGTTCCACTGGGTCTTCCCCATTCCTCTCAAATCATGTGACCTCATGATTCACTCCTGGACCTCCTTATCTGAGGGATGCATGCTCAGAAGACCACTCTGGCCCTGCAAATGTCATGCATGCTCTAGTTTTTGTTAGCACTCATCTTGAGGTCCAGTTGGAAACAGGGAGGGGAAATCTCACTTGGAGAAATTCATTGAATTGATGCATTCAATGCATTGATGCATGATTTCATGCTTTAACCTGGTGCCTCTGCTGAATCTACCTTTCAGACAGTGAAGTACATTTGTCCTGGGAGCAGTTAGCAAATCATCAGATTTATTAATGAATTCGACACAATCCACAGGGATTACATCGAACTGCGTTATCCAGAGTAAGATAAAAGCTCCGGGAGTCCTGAAAAGCTATAGCACATTTCTACAACAAGACTACCCAGGAAAAGTGACCTATTTACCTACAGACCTGAGCCACGATCGGTTATCCTAGTTAACAAAGGATTTTGTTGGTCTGCATGCTTCACCATCACAACATATAGGTTACTTGTTCCCTTCACTTGGCATAGCCCAGGATTTCAATTGTGTGACATCAATCACGTTTTATTTTCAACCACTTTCAAAGCTTGACTGAATTGCCCAGAAACTGGGTATATGATATTAATTTGTGTAGGAAAGAACTGCAGATGCTGGTTTAAATCGAAGGTTGACACAAAATGCTGGAGTAAAATGCTGGAGGGTTTGACCTGAAACCTCACCCATTCCTTCTCTCCAGAGATGCTGCCTGTCCCGTTGAGTTACTCCTGCAGTTTGTGTTTACCATATTAATTTGTTCTGTGCACTGTGGTCTTGGGTTTCCACACTGTGAAAGAAACAAATATGTGACTGAAAATGTTTATATTTTTAGGGAAAATGTAGCTCTTAGGGCTAAGGTAATCAAGGAATATGGGGAAAAAGCCAGAACGGGGTACTACTGGTGCAATATTCACAGGCAGACATGAACTATTTTGTTGTATGCACAGGAGTTGCAGTATGTGTCAGGCTTCATTTTGGGCCTGTAACAACATGCTGAATTTGACAGAAAATTGTTACATTCGCAAAGAAGATGCAGAAGAACATCCTCGATTCCAAGCCAGATTTATTGGCAGCTCAGCACACCACAGTTGCTGCCTCCGAGCTCTCCATGGGGCTGCTTTGAACGAATTAATCTTGATTCTGTGATTTAATAATGTCGTGGTGAATGATTGCAGCAATAAAACCTGAATTGTGTTCCACTGCAAAAGTTTTAATCTTACCCACATGAAAAAGAATGAGGCCCTCCTTAAAGCTGTAATGTGGTCAAACAGATATATTTCACCTCCAACGTGCTTCATCAGCTGTTCGCTTAAAAACAAATACATTGTAATGATCAGGAATCAAAAGGGAGATTTGTTCCCTGATCCGATAGTTTTGAGTTTGAGCCCTGAGGCTCCTGTTAAGATGAGTTGCCAACCTTCTTTTGTGTTGGAAGGAAGTGCAGATGCTGGTTGAAACCGAAGATAGACACAAAATGCTGTAGTAACACAGCGGGGCAGGCAGCATCTCTGGAGAGAAGGAATAGGTGACGTTTGAGTCGAGACCCTTCTTGCTATTGAGGGACTATTATTGCTATTGAGGGAGTGCAGCGTAGGTTCACCAGGTTAATTCCCGGGATGGCAGGACTGACGTATGATAAAAGAATGGGTCTACTGGGCCCTGTAATTGCTGGAATTTAGAAGGATGAGAAGGGATCTTATGGAAACATATATATTTCTTAGAGGACTGGACAGGATAGATGCAGGAAAAATGTTCCCGATGTTGGGGGAGTTCTGAACCAGAGGTCACAGTTTAAGAATAAGGGGTAAGCCATTGAGGACTGAGATGAGGAAAAACCTTTTCACCCAGAGAGTTGTGAATCCATGGAATTCTCTACCACCAGGGCCGGATTTAGATGAAGAGAGGCCCTAAGCTATTTCACTTGTGAGCACTCCCCCCCCCCCCCCTCCCAATCCCCCACCCCCACGACTAGAGGACCATGACTACCCAACAGTGACAGTGTGACACTTTTAGATCCTACTGTATGTTGTCATTAAACAGTTGGTTTTAAAATACATATTGGATTCACCGCGGAGAGGGCGATGCTTACCTGGATCGCCGTTTGAAGCTGGAATGTTAGGCCTGTGGCAGGGATGGGGGTTGGGGCCAGAGGAAGGCAGGTGAGTGGACTGAGGCCGAGGCGATGTCTGGTGGGTGGTCAGGGGGTAGGGAGGTATGAGGACTGTAGTGTGGGTGGGGAAGAGCTGGGGTCACATGGTTTGAGGGGAATGGGGAAGACCCCGTGGAACAGCCACTGAGGTTACCAGGGTTGGGGGGGACCGACCCAGCACAGTCAAACCCAGGGTAGTAGGAATCTGCAGTGTGGAAACTTCAGGCCCAGTGCTGAGTCCAGGCTGCAGGTAAGGCGATGGCTGCGGGCTGCTGGAGGGTGGTGGAGTGGCCAGGGTCAGCGGGCAAAGAGTAGGAGATCCCGGTGGGCTGATGGTCAGTGGGGCGGCGAGGTGTGTAGGCCCCCCTAGATCTCGAGGCCCTAAGCTTAAGCTTGTCTATCTTATATGTAAATCCGGCCCTGTCTACCACAGAAGATAGCGGAGGCCAATTCACTAGATGTTTTCAAGAGAGAGTTAGATTTAGCTCTTAGGGCTAAGGGAATCAAGAAATATGGGGAAAAGCCAGAACAGGGTACTGATTGGGATGATCAGCCATGATCATATTGAATGGCAGTGCTGGCTTGAAGGGCCAAATGGCCTACTCCTGCACCTATTTTCCATGTTTCCATGAGACGCTGCCTGTCCCGCTGAGTTACTCCAGCATTTTGTGTCAACTTTCTTTTGACCATTTTCTATCAATTTGGGTCAGAAGGATATTTATTATCATAAAAAAATGACTGCAAAGTGACTCTGCCAGATTCATCTTTGAGCCTTTTGTTCCAAGAGACTTCATCCGCCAACATCGTGACGCTTTCACTAGCAGTCACAATAACTTGTTTGCTGAGAGAATAGGGACATCAGTAACAGCAGACTGAAATATGCACAGTAATGTCCATGTGGACACTGCTGACATGCACCCTCCTTGGCATTTCAATAAGAGGAATTAATACCTTAAAATCATGTATTTAGTTCAAGTACTCAGATGGCAGCTAATCTTTCTGCTCCACAGGAAAGGATGTTAATGTCTGGAAGGTCAATTTATCTTGTTCTAAGCTTACTATGAACACATTGTCATGCATTATATTTACAAAGCTTCTAAGGGCGGCACGGTGGCGCAGCGGTAGAGTTGCTGCCTTACAACGAATGCAGCACCAGAGACCCGGGTTCAATCCCAACTACGGGTGCTGTCTGTGCCGAGTTTGTATGTTAGCCCCGTGACCTGCGTGGGTATTCTCCAAGATCTTCGGTTTCCTCCCACGCTCCAAAGACGTACAGGCTTGTAGGTTAATTGGGTTAATATAAATGTAAAAAAAGTCCCTAATGGGTGTAAGATAATGTTAATGTGCGAGGATCGCTGGTCGGCGCGGACCCGGTGGACCGAAGGGCCTCTTTCCACTCTGTATCTCTAAACTAAACTAAAAAATTGTAAATTGATCAACATCCACTCTGCACTCCCTGCCCACTCGCCCCACAAGGGGGCATCTAGAGTTGTAGTGATAGTGTAACAGTGTGGAATCAGGCCCTTTGGCTCGACTTGCCCACACCAGCCATCATGTCCCAGCTACACTAGTCCCACCTGCGCACGTTTGGCCCATCTCCCTCCGAACCTGTCCTATCCATGTACCTGTCTAACTGTTTCTTAAATGTTGGGATTGTCCCTGCCTCAACTACCTCCTCTGGCAGCTTGTTCCATATACCCACCACCCTTTGTGTGAAAAGGTTACCCCTCAGATTCCTATTAAATCTTTTCCCTTCACCTTAAACCTATGTCCTCCGGTCCTCGATTCACCTACTCTGGGCAAGAAACTCTCAGCATCTACCTGATCTATTCCTCGCATGATTTCATACACCTGTATAAGATCACCCCTCATCCTCCTGCTCTCCAAGGAATAGAGACCCAGTCTACTCAATCTCTCCCTATAGCTCAGACTCTAAAATCCTGGCAACATCCTTGTAAATCTTCTCTGTACCCTTTCCAGAAGTACCTCACCAGATTTGGTATCCAGTTAGAAGGATAGATGGATCTACATTCCAACATCTGAGAAGACCCCATTGATTCTGCATCCAAAGTCTACATTAGCAGCAGCCAGTTCATGAGGATACTTCCAGCTTCTACCACCCTCTATCACTGCAGTCCTGCTGCTGACTACAGCCCCTGCACTAGCCGACCAGCGATGGATAAGTGCCATCTCATCCAAGCAATTACAGTCCCGTCCCTGTGCGCGTTCCCCACCAATTATCTGCTTTGGACTCCTGTTGTCACCTTTTGAAGGAAGACACTCAGAGTCTGAAGCTGGTTAATATAGAAGTCTATATTTATCAAGAGAAACAGACATTTGTCTCTGAGTTGCTCTCCGTCGAATCTCCCAAACTCAAAGGAACATCAAGGCTTTATACTCACGATCAAAGATAAGTAGTATAATGCGATTTTACGCAATTTCGATAGTTACAATGATATTGTTTTTTTGAAATTTTGATTTTTACAAAAGGTTCAATTGAATTACACATTTACAAAGCAGCTGCAAGAGACCTCTGAATGTTCCTACACCACTGATTCAAAGTAATTCATAGGGATGGTCTAAAAACTAAGGACAGAGAACCAGACATCCCAGGTTAGTGTGAGGGCTGATTCTCATGAGCATACAAATACCCCATTATTGATAGACAGACAAATATGTCTCTGACCATGTCTGATGTGCCAAGTGACGAAATAAATCTGGTCTGGAGGCTTCCTTCACCTCTATCGCAATGGTGTGAAATTACTTTCATTGAAGATTGACGCAAAGTGCTGAAGTAACTCAGCTGGTTAGGAAGCATCTATGGAGTTTTTAATTTAGTTTAGTTTAGAGATACAGGCCCTTCGGCCCATCGATTTTGTGTCGACCAGCGATCCCCGCACATTAACACTAGGGACAATTTACACTTATACCAAGCCAATTTACCTGCATACCTGTACGTCTTTCGAGTGTGGGAGGAAACTGAAGATCTCGGAGAAAACCCACGTGGTCAGGGGAGAACCTACAAACTCTGTCCAGACAGCACCCGTAGTTGGGACTCCGGTGCTGCAAACGCTGTAAGGCAGCAAGTTTACCGCTGTGCCACCGTGCCACCCAATTCATGTATACAATTAGCAAATCAAATGAAAATATTCTCCCAGGGTTTACTTGGGAGTACCTGTGCAAACATCCTATCCCCCCTGGTTAAATCCTAACCCCCCTGGTTAAATCCCTCCCTACCTATGTCCAAGACACCTCACACACTCTTCGTATCCTCCAGGACTTCCATTTTCTAGGCCCCCATTCCCTCATCTTCACCATGGATGTCCAGTCACTCTACACCTCCATCCCCCACCAGGAGGGTCTTAAAGCCCTCCGTTTTTTATTGGACCGCAGAACCAACCAATCCCCGTCTACTGATACTCTCCTCCGCCTAGCGGAGCTGGTCCTTACCCTCAACAACTTTTCGTTTGACTCCTCCCATTTCCTACAAGGCATAGCTATGGACACGCGCATGGGCCCCAGCAATGCCTGCCTCTTTGTAGGGTACGTCGAACAATCACAGTTCGAGGCTTACGATGCTCCATCCCCAAACTCTACCTGCGCTACATCGACGACTGCATTGGTGCCACCTCCTGCACCCATGCAGATCTCACTGAATTCATCCATTTCACCACTAACTTCCATCCGGCACTCAAATTCACCCAGACCATTTCCGACATCTGCCTACCGTTTCTAGACCTCACTATCTCCATCGCAGGTAACAGACGACTGACTGACATCTACTATAAACCTACTGACTCCCATGGCTATCTGGGCCACACTTCTTCCCACCCTGCTTCCTGTAAGGACTCTATCCCCTACTCCCAATTCCTCCGTCTACGCCGCATCTACACCCAGGACGAGGTGTTCCAAACCAGGGCATCGGAGATGTCCTCATTCTTCAGGGAATGGGGGTTCCCCTCTTCTACTATAGATGAGGCTCTCACCAGGGTCTCTTCTATACCCCGTAACTCTGCTCTCATGCCCCATCCCCCCACTTGTAACAAGGGCAGAGTCCCCCTTGTCCTCACCTTCCACCCTACCAGCCGTCACATACAACAAATAATCTTCCAACATTTTCGCCACCTCCAACGGGATCCCGCCACTGGCCACATCTTCCCATCTCCTCCCCTTTCGGCTTTCCGCGGAGACCGCTCCCTCCGTAACTCCCTGGTCAATTCGTCCCTTCCAACCCAAACCACCCCCTCCTCGGTTACTTTCCCTTGCAACCGCAGGAAATTCTGCACTTGTCGCTTTACCTCCCCCCTTGACTCCATTCAAGGACCCAAGCAGTCGTTCCAGTTGCGGCAGAGGTTCACCTGCAACTCCTCCAACCTCATCTATTGCATCCGCTGCTCTAGGTGTCAGCTGCTCTACATCAGTGAGACCAAGCGTAGGCTTGGCGATCGCTTCGCCCAACACCTACGCTCAGCTCGCAATAACCAACCTGATCTCCCGGTGGCTCAGCACTTCAACTCCCCCTCCCATTCCGAATCCGACCTTTCTGTCCTGGGCCTCCTCCATGGCCAGAGTGAGGCCCACTGTAAATTGGAGGAACAGCACCTCATATTTCGCTTGGGTAGTTTACACCCCAGCGGTATGAACATTGACTTCTCCAATTTCAGGTAGTCCTTGCTTTCTCCCTCTTTCCCCTCCCCTTCCCATCTCTCCCACAGCCCACTGTCTCCGCCTCTTCCTTTCTTCTTCCCGCTCCCACCACCCCCATATCAGTCCGAAGAAGGGTCTCGACCCGAAACGTCACCTATTCCTTCGCTCCATAGATGCTGTCCCACCCACTCTGTTTCTCCAGCATTTTTATCGACCTGTGCAAACTGAGGGCTCTCTTTCCAGAACCAAGAGGGTGCCAACATGGCTGAGGAAGGAAGTCAGGCAGTCAAACTTGCTATTTGGCCGAGCTTGGGAGCCACCCATCAACAAGGTCTCTCCTACTGTTGGCCACCCCCTGCCACTCACACTAGGTCAACAAAAGATGAGCAATGTGGGACTAGGGTTGCCAACTGTCCTGTATTAGCTGGGACATCCCGTATTTTGGGCTAAATTTTTTGTCCCATACGGGACTGCCCTTGTCCCATATTTGACTGCTAAAACTCGGGTTAAGGGGACCGTTGGGTCGGAGTGCCGCGTCCGGCCCCGCCTCACCCGTCCCGACATAGCGCAGTCCATGGAGTGCAGCAGCAGCGCCTCGCCCGTGGCCCCGTCGGTCCACAGCCCCGCCAGCTGTCCGACCATCGGACCTTCGCTTACCGCCGACACCACCACCCCTCCTTCTCATGGCCGATCGTCGGTTCATGAGATGGATGGGGTGCTGGACTTTTTGCGCGACGTCGCGCGGGCCAAAACTCCTCAGCTGGCCTGTGGGCTGGGGTTTGCGTGCCGTCCAGCGCCTGGCCAACTCATCATTCACCCAGCTACGGCCGAGTCGGTCAACGAATTGCCGTCGTGAATTTGTCCCGTATTTTGACCTTTTGTCCCTTATTTGGGAGTGAGAAAGTTGGCAACCCTATGTGGGACTGAGGCACAGCCAGGAATTGAGGAACATGGCCATGGATTTATGCATCCTCCTGCATAATGGCTCCACCATCCACAAATAATGCAGCTGTGGCCTGGGAAATGTAAATCAGCATAGATGTTTATTGCATAGAACTGCTCCTTAAAAACTCTGCACACCCTGTCTCTGAAGGAACGGGAGCGGATTCCCATGTTCGGGATCCTTTGCCTGGGATCCCACCTCTTGCCCCTAAAATGCTGCACAAGTGAACATCAGGGGGGCTGGTGAGGGGAGCAAGAATGCCTAGGGTCAACCTTTAGTTACTCCCCAGTCCCTTTCCCATCTTTCACTTTACACTCACGAACCTGACGTCATTAGTGCCTCCATGCAGTAAAAGGATGGTGGATGTTTCGGGCCGGGACCCTCCTTCAGACAGAAAACAGGGGGTGGAGAGTGAAGAACCGGAGCAATCAGGGCTGGCCACAAATGACCTCAGGTGTGATATGTGGATTCAGTTACCCGACTATGGTGGGGGATGGGGGCAAGGGGGAAGGATGGAGGAGAGAGGAGAGAGGAGAGGGGAAGTCAACAGAAACAATTGTCCCTGGAATGTCGGGAGTGGACGAGAGAGTGGGATAACATAGAACTAGTGTGAATGGGAGATTGATGGTCGGCGTGGACTCAGTGGGCTGAAGGGCCTGTTTCCATGCTGTATCTTTCAATCAATCAATCAATATGGCCTTTTGACCCTGCTCCATCACTCAACGCGATCATGGCTGAGTTCAATAACCTATTCCTGCCTTTGCTCCATGTTCCTCCATTTCCTCTTCTCAGCAGAGATTGATATTTTGGGTAAGGATGCATAGGTAACAGGGCGGAACGGTGTCGCAGCGGTAGAGTTGCTGCCTTACAGCGCTTGCAGCGCCAGAGACGCGGGTTCAATCCCGACTACGGGTGCTATCTGTAAGGACTTCATATGTTCTCCCCGTGACCGCGTGGGTTTTCTCCGAGATAAGTGTAGGGTAGCATTAATGTGCGGGCATCATTGGTCGGTGCGGACTCGGTGGGCCGAAGGGCCTGTTTCTGCGCTGTATCTCTAAACTAAACTAATTATTTACTGATAACAAATTGAATGTACCAGTCTGCTGTGCACCTTGTTGAATCATCTTGAGATCTTAGTTCAGACTGCTTTTATATGGGCCTGTCCCACTTGGCGTTTTTTTAGGCAACTGCCGGCGATTGTCATAGTTGTAGCAGGTCGCCGAAAAGCCGGCTACAGCCTATGTCACCATCGACAGCACCTACGTCAAGCTACACTCATTGGCGTCAAACCACTGTCGCCAAAAAATTTTCAGCGTGTTGAAAATTTAGCGGCGACCAGAAAGACGCTACGACTTTTTGCGCAACTGAGGAGACGACTCCCGGCCGAACATGTTGCCTAAAAAATCACCCAAGTGGGATAGGCCCATTATTCTCCATGCCCTGTGCCAAGCTGGCCCGCATAGCTCATTGATGGTATACAAATGGTAAGAGTCTGGTTACTAGGCAGTACATTGCATTTAAGTGCAATGTAGTGACACCACCTGTCAGGTTAATAATATATTTTTTGAGCACTGAAAGGGTGGAATGACAGGACGTTCTGCACAAACCTGACAGAAGCAATTAAACCCCTGACAAGCAGAGCTGCAAACATACTGCAAATTATGTTGTTATAGCTGGATATAAATTAAAAAAATCATTGTTGAATTGGACCATTGAAGCATCATAACATCACAGCTAGGAGCAGGAATTCCATGTCTGAAAGTGATGAAGGACATTTAGAATATGAATCTGGTTCTAACTGATTGGAGATAGACACATTAAGCTGGAGTAACTCAGCGGGACAAGCAGCATCTCAGGAGAGAAGGAATGGATGACGTTTCTGGGTCGAGACCATTCTTCAGACTGGGGAAGGGTCTCGACCTGAAACGTCACCCATTCCTTCTCTCCAGAGATGCTGCCTGTCCCGCTGAGTTACTCCAGCTTTTTGTGTCTATTTAGGTTTAAATCAGCATCTGCAGTTCCTTCCTTCACATTCTAACTGATTGGGGGTACATTTGGACAAAGGTTGGCAATGTGAGTCGTGACTTGGTCAGGCGATTGGTTTGACACATTTCATGCAGATGAATAAGATGAGAAGAGGCTGAGAGACTTTCCTGGATTTTTCCTTTGAGGGGTATTATATTCAGGTCATCAACTTCACCAACCATCAGTGAAAGTCATGAACCAGCTCAAATAATGTCCATGTCTCTTCTTTCCTTTGCCTCCATACTTGATCCAGCTTTGTAACCCAGAATCAGCATTTTACAACAGTCAGCAGTCTGAAGAAGGGTTTCGGCCCAAAACGTTACCTATTTCCTTCGCTCCATAGATGCTGCTGCACCCGCTGAGTTTCTCCAGCATTTTTGTGTGCCTTCAATTTTCCAGCATCTGCAGTTCCTTCTTAAACATTTTACAACATTTACTGCCACTTTGAAATGAGGGGTTCAAGTTATTTTGTAAATGTTTTTGTCACAGATACTTGAAGAATCCCAAGTCACATCTGTCACGAGTTGGACAAAAGGTGGAATTCACATTTACATGGCACCTTTTGTATCCTTCGCTACAAACATTTCATAGCCATTGAATGGTTTGGTTTACCAGCACCTGAACAATATTGGGTTGAGCGGCAAGCAATCCCTTTTCATTGAAATAGTAATAAATCTTTCCACCCACACCTGGATAATGTGCCCCATTGATTTTCCTTTAAGGTCTTCAGCAATGGGAAACTAGCAGAGTTGCTGTCTCGAGTTCGATCCTGGCCTTAGGTCCCATTTGTGTGTAGGTTGCTTGTTCTCTTGGTACCCGCATGGGTTTCTTCCACGTGCTCCTGCGTCCTTCCACATCGCAAAGACGTGAAAATTGGTAGGTGAACCTCCCATTATAACTTGCTCCGGGGTATGTAAGAATCTGGGAGAGGTTGATGGAAAAGTGGTGAGAACAAAGTGGGGTTAGCGGAGGTTTAGTGCAACTGGGCATTTGATGGTTGGGACAGACTCAGTGGGCTCAAGGGGCTACTCCCATGTTATATGACTCGATTACAATGCTATTTGTGTATCCTTTGCCTTGGAGAAACCCTTACACCTACATTTTTATCACTTTTACCAGACCTTTCATGTTGAAAGAGACAACCGACCTCAGAGGAATGGGAAATTTGGAAAGAGCAATGAGTTAAAGTCCACACGGAATCCAGCTCACTGCAGGAATTCACATTTAAACTGTGAAATCATTACCAATTTAGGAAACAGATAAATCAGAATCTTGCCAGTGTATTCCCATATATCACACAATAGCAGCAGGAAAAGATGATTAATTTTTTACTATACCTGAACACTGGCATCAATTCTGTTCCATCAAGTGCAACTAATAAGATTTTCATGCTGTATTACATCTATTTCTTATTAGGTGCTATAGTATCATGTTCAAAATATAAGTGGAGTGAGATGCTGACAGACTTTGGCCAGCTTCTTTGATTTTTCTTTCAGGGAAGTATTTAGGAAATTAAGCAGATAAGTGTTCATGAAGGAATATGCTGTATCTGCATTATAAACACCATTTTGATAAGTGATTGGTTAAGATATGCCACAGTAAAAGCTGTGCTTCAATATCAACTTAAAACTAAATAGACATAACATAAAAAACAAATCTCTATACTGTTTTCATTCAGAGCAGCCAACCTGCTTTAATAATTTCCTGTGTAGGAAGGAACTGCAGATAGTGATTTACACACCAAAGATAGACACAAAATGCTGGAGTAACTCAGTGAGACAGGCAGCATCTCTGGAGAGAAGGAATGGATGACATTTCGGGTTGAGACCCTTCTTGAGATCTCGACCCGAAATGTCACCCGTTCCTTCTGTCCAGAGATGCTGCCTGTCCCGCTGAGTTACTCCAGTTTTTGTGTGTCTATCTTCGGTTTAAACCAGCATCTGCGGTTCTTTCCAACACATTTAGAGTATCTTGAATGGTTTCCTCAACCTGAGCCACATTTTGCTGTGGCTTGTTTATTTTCTTATCAGTGTAAGGATCACACACGTGATAACTAAAAGCTGACAGCCAGCTGCAGAGACAGACATGGTTCATAAAATCTAACATTACTAAAGCTGTCCAGAGTACGGGCAAATTATTAACACCGACCAACTGTAACTACCTTGTAAAAGAACTGATTATTTACAAAAGCTGACCTATTGCTCCATTGAGTTTGACACTTCTTACAGAAGTACCAACATCATAAATTCATTCATGTGTGGGAGGCTTGCGAGTTCCTATTGCAGCATTCTGTATTTGTTCATCAAAGTTCTAGTCCAATATTAGATATAAAATTATATCATAGCTCTTTGTTCTTGGAAATGCTGAGAATTGCTCCTGTGATTTCTCTAAAGATGAATGAATGACACCTCGTCATTATATCAATAATTCAAAGTTGCCTATTTTTCACTGTTGCAATTTGACATCAAAATGTATAGCAGTTCATTATTTTTCCTTCCATTGGATTAAAGCAAATGCCCTGCCCTAATTATAGAATGCACTTCAATTGGACAAGCACCAATTGATCAAAAAAAAATTCAATGCTGTTCTGCTAAACTTATGTAGAAACATATAAGGGTATAGGAATTCATGACAGAATGGGACCTTTCATGTGACGGGACTTTCTGTGGCTCTGTGCACTTTGTAAGTAATGTAGCACACTTCCCGGAATCAGACACAGAGGAAGCTCTGTATTGGCAGTGGTGACATTTAGCAAACAACATATGATTAATATCTCTGATGCCAAGGTTCTCGAGCACATGTGAGACAAACTCCAGTGCAGGCCTTTATTTAAGGCTAGAAGTATTAAAGGGGCCGCCCATTCCTGGAATGTGCCCAGGACCCGAGGTAGATCCTTCCTGTCAACAGTAGTGGTCACTTCCACCAAGCCCCCCCCCCCCCCCCCCCCAGCTATCGCCACATGGACACATGTTTACCCTGCCCAACGGGTGGCACGGTGGCGCTGTGGTAGAGTTGCTGCCTTACAGCGCTTGCAGCGCCGGAGATCCGGGTTCGACCCCGACTACGGGTGTGTACGGAGTTTGTACGTTCTCCCCATGACCTGTGTAGGTTTTCTCCGAGATCTTCGGTTTCCTCTCACAGTCCAAAGACGTACAGGTTTGTAGGTTAATTGGCTTGGGTATAAGCGTAAATTGTCCCTAGAGTGTGTAGGATAATGTGCGGGGATCACTGGTCAGTGCGGACTCGATGGGCAGAAGGGCCTGTTTCCGCGTCGTATCTCTAAACTAAACTAAACTAAACTAAACTAAACTAAACTAAACTAAACTAAACTAAACTAAACTAAACTAAACTAAACTAAACTAAACTAACCACCCCATCCCAATCCTCCCCCTCAACGTTATTGCTGCTTTATTTCAACCCCCCTCAGTTCCAACCATTTCATCCTGATCTCCTGAGCAAATGCTACCTCCCACCCCTCTGCTCATCACCCACAATATTGTTCTCCCCAGCTCTGGCCCCAGTCTATTATTTAGCCTCTTCTACCCTCTAACCTAATCTATTCGTCAGCCACCCTAAACCTGATCATGCCATCTACAACCCTTCCTGCAAGACAACCATTGTCTCTTCACCAGCCTCCACTCTAAACCTTCCATGGCCTTCCCTCCTTACCAATCCTCTCACAACCCTCCACAATCCTCTCCATCAATCTCCTCCCTCATCCCTTATCCTCCCCCTCTCACAGCATCCATCTCCAAATCATCTCCTTGATTTCTATTCGAACCACTGGAGATTATGAAAGAAAAGTATTTTCTTGTGTGTGTGCATGGAAGGTTTGTTCTATCCCATTCAATACCTCTGGACTTCTGTGTGGTGCAATATTTTACCCAAAGAACCTCATCCTAATCAACACAGGCCTTCCTCATAGAGATATAAAGCATGGAAACAGCTTCCCTCGGCTCACTGAGTCCGTGATGGTTATCAACCCACCAACACACTCTTCCTACATTAATCCTATCTTGGTTATTTTCCACACATTCTGATCAACGTGTCAATTACCAACCTGCACATCTTAGGGATGTAGGAAGAAACTGGAGCACCTGGGAAAAATCCATGCAGTCACAGGGAGAATGTTCAAATTCATTTCCATTGAATTCCACTGAAGGTTCACAGAATGTACAATGTTCCCTCTTTAAAAAAAAAGCCTTACAGCGCCAGAGATGCGGGTTCGATCCTGACTACGGGTGCTGTCTGTATGGAGTTTGTACGTTCTCCCCGTGACCACATGGGTTTTCTCTGGGTGCTCCAGTTTTCTTCCACACCCCAAAGACGTACAAGTTTATAGGTTAATTGGCTTTGGTTAAAAATATTGAAAATTGTCCTTAGTGTGTAGGATAGTGCTGGCATAGTCTATTAGTTTTTTTAGTTTAGAGAAACAGGCCCTTTGGCCAACCGAATCCGCACCGACCAGCGACCGCACATTAACACTATCCTACACACATTAGGGACTATTTACACATACACCACGCCAGTTAACAAACCTGTACGTCTTTGGAGTGTGGGAGGAAACCGAAGATCTCGGAGAAAACCCACGCGGTCACGGGGAGAACGTACAAACTCCGTACAGACAGCACCCGTAGTCAGGATCGAACCTGGGTCTCTGGTGCTGCAAGCACTGTAAGGCAGCAACCCTACCGCTGCACCACCGTGCTAGCGTATATGGGGTGATTGCTGGTCAGCACAGACTCTGTGGGCCGAAAGGCCAGTTTCCGCGTTAAAGTCTCTAAAGTCTAAAGTCAACACAGAGATTAACCAGGATCGATGACACTCCGAGGCAGCGATTTTAGTAACTGCATTATTGTGCCATATGAGAGTATTTCTCATTCAAAATGGTTTAAGCCTCTTTGTAAGGTTTCATCGCAAATCACCTTTCGGCCATATGGTATTACAAAGATAATAAAATTAACAGCAGGTTGCAAATCATTCTTATAATAATTCAAATGATAGCTATATTTATGCCCAGTGATAAAATGTTAACTTCATGACAATATAACCTTCAACTTCAGTAGATAGTTTAACTTCAGCATTGCCATTTAATGCCAAAATATGTTTATGCGGGGTGCCAAACAATTTAATTTAAAACAAATGGTTTAATTTAGAACCTGTGTGCTCCTGAACCTTTGCAATATATTAGCAGAAGCTGTTCTTCATGTAAACTCTGGCTCTGCTGACAGTCTCAGCAGGCATAGTTGTCACGGAGGAATCTGAGAACAGAAGCAGCTCTCTACAGATCCTCAATCAAACGGTAGGATCCAAAGGGGATTTAACGACCTCGGTGGGAGAGATGTTTTTTTAGGTTTAAACTGCAGTTTATAATTTGTATGATGAGGGACAGTGCTGCATTCCGTCTGCATTATTGAGACTATAATGTTTGATTCAACTAATAAACTATTGTAGATTTGATTCTGATCGCTGGGGATCCCAGCCTGCACACCAGGCTGTCCTTCAATTGGCTATGCAGGGGGAGGGGAAGTCAATTTGATAGCAATTGTTCCAACAGAAATAATAAGCTGATTTCAGGATATGGCTGTCAGAACAAACTGCACAACATGAACATTAGGGAGAAATTAAGCTGCATTGTTAAAATGAGTCGACGAACTGAAGCCTTTGAGAACCTCTAGGGCTGTGGACCTATAAGCAGCACCAGTACTGTGGGGAAATCCTTTCGGATTTCTGCCTGCCTGCTTGTCTCTGCAACAGATCCTGAATCTGAAAATGTCAGTAATGGGGTTGAAACAACTGACGCAAAAACAACAGGGAATATACCTAATCCAGAACTCAATTTGAGTGCGCATCAACATGTTAAAAACACTTTGAATTTTACTGCAGCCGTACTAAAAGATTGTGTTCAAGGTGTGACTGATGGAGAAATAGAAGGCATTAGCACAAATCCTGGCTCAAATCGACTCAGTTGTGTTTACGTTCTGATGCTAAGATACTGGGGGCTGAGTTATTCTACACCCAGCTGGTAGAGGAAGTCATTACATTCACAGCTCCTGGTTGGTTTAGGTTCTTAGCAAAGCCTCTTTACTCATTACTAATGGATTGTAAAGAAAACCGACTGCTTAGTTCTGCAAACTAATGAGGCAATTAACGTCAGTAAATTCAACCAAATTGTTTTTATTTTCTTCTTAAACAGCTGCTGAGTTAACAATAGTATTTAGTAAAGGAAAAGTTACTCTTGAATGCAGATTTTCTATTTGTTATTAAGTGCTATCCCAAAGAGGCCCATTGGGAAATGGGTTTGCGTTTCTCATATGTTGCTTGGGCAGCTTACAACCCAGCGGTATGAATATGATTTCTCTAACCTCAAACAACCCTTGCTTTCCCCCTCTCTCCATCCCTCCCCATCCTAGTTTTCTGACTAGTTTCACTGACCACCTGATTATTTTGCTGATTGTTTACCTCGTTGTCACCTTCCCCTCAGCCAACAATGATCCATTCCACATTACCTTGATCATCGTCTGCTTTGATCTGTTGTTTTCACACCTTACCCTTCCCTATCTCTCGTCTCCCTCTCCCCTGACTCTCAGCCCGAAGAAGGGTCTCCACCCGAAATGTCCCCCATTCCATCTCTCCAGAGATGCTGCCTGTCCTTCTGAGTTACTCTGGCATTTTGTGTCTATCTTCGGGATAAGGTGCAAGATGATTCTTTCTTGGACATCGAGGATACCACTGTGCTGTCACGTCTCAGACACTAATTCTCCATTGCTCTACAAGTCCTAACTCTAAAGCTGGGAGATCACATTTACCAGCCACAATAATCTTTGTGTATGGGGAGCAAAGATAAAGGTTTTTGCTTCTTCTCAGCAGCTCAACCCACCTCTCCCAGCCAAATCATCACCCACCCCCAACAATGGTCCCCAGCAGACTCCAGCAAAGTACTTCTGGGAGCCAGCATGCTTGAGAATATCAGGCACTTTTTGCACTGACTACTGTTTGTAAAGAATCTTGCAATTATTTGGTGCTGTACGGGAGAGGAGAAAATAAAGCCAAATCTTTTCTGCTATTGAAGTGGGGTGAGAGGATGGGGTTCATTGGACAATGGAATATAACACGTGCTTTTGCGCAGATTTTAAACTCATCCATTTCAATTTTTATGTCAATGATAATAGCATTTAAGAGGCTTTGGGATAAAATCGTAGTCATTCAGCAGGGAAACGACTTCTCCATGCCAATTAAGATGCCCCATGTATGCTAATCGCACCTGCTCGTGTTTGGCCCATGTCCCTCTGAAAATATTTCCTATCCATGTACCTGTCCAAATGTCTTTCAAATGTCTTTCAAATGCTGTCATAGTACCTGCCTCTTCCAGCAGCTCATTCCATATACCCACTCTCTATGTGAAAACGTTGCCCCTCAGGTTTCTTTTAAATCTTTCCTCTCTCACCTTAAAACTGTGTTTTCTGTTCTCCCATTCCCATGCTGACTTTTCTATCCTGGGCCTCCTCTGCCGTCAGAGTGAGGCCCAACGCAAATTGGAGGAACAGCACCTCATATTCCCTTTGGCAGCTTACAACCCAGCGGTATGATTGTTGACTTCAAGTAACCATTGCTTTCCCTCTCTTTCCATTCCTCCCCCATCCCTCCCCCTCTCAGACTAGTTTGACTATCCTCCTGATTAAATTTTACTTTGTTTGCCTCATTGTCAGCTTCCCCAGCCAACAACGATCTATTCTACATTTGCCTTGAACTTCATCCCCTTTGATCTCTCGTTTTCACACCTTACCCTTCGATATCTCTCGTTTCCCTCTCCCCTGACTCTCACTGAAGAAGGGTCTCGACCCGAAATGTCACCCATTCCTTCTCTCCAGAGATGCTGCCTGCCCCGCTGAGTTTCTCCAGCTTTTTGTGTCTATCTTCTGATTATTGAATCACCTAAACACATGGTACATGGATATGCAAGGAAAAGAGGCCTATGGATAATGTCTTCTCAGCAGCTCAACCCACCCAGCAAGAGTTTATCTAGCTATCATGTTTGGCATAGACACTGTGGGATGACGTTCGACTGTTCTATGTTCTATATGTATTGATTTCTTATAATTATTTGCAGAACCTCTTCCCATATGAGTCAGAATTCTGACAATATTTCTCTCAGCGACCATTAACCCAGGCTCACTGAATTTAAGAATGGTGTCTTGGGAGCTCATGGAGAAGGAAATTGGGTTGGCAATTTTCACTTTTGAAGAGCCAATGTTTTATTTTCTGTTCTTCCCCTGCATGCGGAGCGTGATTGCACCTCTCCTTCTCTTTAACCCCTCCAACACACAGATGAGATGAAAACAACGAGATGGTGTGAGGTGTTGGATGTTCGCACCATTGACTACCTACAAGGTGCCAGTGGGACTTGCCCTGAGTTGCAGCTTGCATGCAGTGGATGGATGTATGTTAGTCTTTCCTGCTACGAATGCTGAAAGGTTTGTACGGAGTTTTGCAGAGTGAAACAAACTGAAACCTTTGTATTACAGCACCAATTCCCATGTGTTCCTGGGTTTGGAGGCAGCTAGACTCTAGGCTCACCCACTTGACATGTAGGGCCCTGCCATTTGCATTAGTTTAATGGGTCCTCCCATTATCCCTATGTACTCTAGCCAGATCAATTACTGACATCCCCAATTGGCACGGTCACAGTTTATGCATGTCTATGACTCTGTTACATTAAACATTTTTGTTTGGAAAGATGTTGACTTTGTTAAGCTGTCCATTTGAAACTTGCAAACTGCATTGCTTGGCACTCATATGGGCGGGAACAGGAATTTTTCACCTGCCAAATGTTAGAGTTGTATCCAGACATGTAATCCGCTAACATCCCGATGTGGAATTTGGAGTGTACTGCTTTTGGCAATCATCTACGCTCAGACTCGACTAATGTCATCCATCAAGCACTGGATTCTCTTCAGTGTTCCCATGGTTAGATTCAGTTATACAAGGGAGGGGGTTGGTAATCTGATAGGTTTGTGTCAGAAAAACAAACTTGCTCTCAACGTCAGCGAGACCAAGGAACTGATGGTCGACTTCAGAAAGGTGAATGCTGAGGATTCATGAATCTGTCTTCATCAATAGATTTCTGTGGAGAGATTGAACAACCAAGTTCCTGGGAACAGATGACACTAATGTTGAAGTAAGTTAACGGGTCAGGCAGCATCTCTGGAGAACATGTATAGATGACGTGTCAGCTTGCGACCCTTCTTCCATTCGGCGAAGAACAACGTAAGGTTGAGGTCCATTGCAGGTGTGGGTGAGTGAGGCCTGGATCTGTGGGCGGGTCAGAGCGAGGGCCTGCTGGTGTTGGCGGATGGCAGCCCACATTGAATGCAGGAAGGAACTGTTGTGAAAAGCAGTGGATTGAATGTAGTTCAAGTTCAAGTTCACATTTATTGTCACATGCACCAATTAGTACAGTGAAATTTGAGTTACCATACAGCCATTCGAATAAAAATAACACAATACACAATAGAGTTTAACATAAACATCCCCCACTGTGGAATCAACATTCCTCACTGTGATGGAAGGCAATAAAGTTTAGTCATCTTCCTCTTTGTTCACCCATGGTCGGGGCCTTTGAACCCTCCGCAGTCGCCACTACGGATGGCCCGATGTACAGGCCCTCTCGCTGGAATGATCGAAACTCCGGCGTCGGAACGGATCGGAACACACTCTGCGGCTTGGAGTTATCGAATCAGCCGCTTCTTACTGGAGACCGCTCCAGCACTGGTGATCCTTGGCAAGGGATCGCCCCGCTCCGCGATGTTAAAGTCAGCGCCACGCCCGTGGCTAGAAGCTCTGCAGAACACAGCTCCACGATGTTAAAGTCAGCAGCCCCAACGCTCCGGAGCTCCAACACTGTCGATCCCCGGCAAGGGATCACCCCGCTCCGCGATGGTAATTCTGCACTGCGCCTGCAGCTGAAGCTCTGGGCCGATCTCCAGTAGGAAAGGCCACACCAATCCAGTTGGTAGGCCGCAAGGGGGGGAATATGCAACACAGAGAAAAAGCGCATCTCAGTCCAGGTAAGTGACTGAAAACGGTTACCCCATATTTCCCCCCCACTACCCCCCACATAAGACATACTAAGAAACATTTAAACATACATTAGACACACTAAAAATACCAAAAAGGGTGAAAAGACTAACAAGCTGAGGTGGCACCACTCGATCGTTTGGCCCAAACTGGGAGGCCTGGAGGCACAAGATGGTGGTGCAGACAAGTGTTGAGGAAACATACTTGACTGGGGTAGTGAAACCAAATCTGAACATGCCCATAGAATAGGAGTGCAGCAGGAATAACCGAGGGGGACCACTGAAAAAGGATCCCGACCCAAAACGTCGCCTATCCATGTACTCCAGGGATGCTGCCCGACCTGCTGAATTACTCCAACACTTTGTGTCTTTTTTTTCTAATCCCGTATCTGCAGTTTGTTGTTCCTTCAAGTTCCTGGGAGGGCATATCTCTGAAGATTTGTCCTGGACCCAGCACATTAATGCAATCGTAAAGAAAGCTTATTAATGCCTCTATTTCCCAGGAGGATTAAGGAGATCCAGTATATTGACAAATTATTGAACTTCTATAGGTGTATGGTAGAGAACATATTGTCTGGTTGCACCATGACCCCAGAATTGGAAGAGAGTGGTAGGCACTGCCCTGTCTCTTACAGATACTGATCTCCCCACCATTGAAGGGATCTATAGGTGACACTGTCTCATCAAAGACTCATATCACCCTGGTCACACTTTCATTTTACTCCTACCTTTGGGAAGGAGGTATAGTCTAAAAACACGATCACCACATTCAAGAACAGTTTCTTCCCACTTCACTCTTGAACACATCATGACTAACCTCAACCATGGACACCTATGGACTGTTTTTGGTTGCACTAAGCCCTTTGAAGGTGTTTTTGCACTAATGATGTGGTTTTAATAATTGAATATCATGTATGTATAGTGTGTTTACAGGCTTGCAATACGGCTGCAAGCAAGAATTTCATAGTTTGGTTGTCAATGCATATGGCAATTAAACTCTCCCTTGACTATCATCATCTGTCACAAGTTAACTTCCCTTTAAGTTTCATTTCAATTTCCTTAAGTGTAACATTCCTTATGTAACCCCATCTCTCTCTGCCTTCTCCTCTTTTAAAAAGCTGCTTAATATGAACCTATTGGACAAATCTTTTGACTATTACACCAGACATCTCTATGTGACTGCGTGCTAACGTTCTGTTTCTGAATAATCTTGTAAACCCCTTGATACATTACATTGCATCAGAGAGATTAGAGCACTTCAAACATAGACCAGTAAAGCACAGAAACTGGCTCTTCAGCCCATAATGTCAACGGCAAATATGATATCTTGTTAAACTAATTTATTCTGCCTGTATGTGATCCATCTCCATTCCCAACAAATCCATATGCCTATATAAAAATCTCTTAAACACCACTGTTGTATTTGCCTTCGTCACTGCCCCTGATGCCATACTCTAGACATCCAGCATGAATACATTTAATGGTAACGTTAGCTCTCCCACTAAATGATTTTCTTCTCACCTGTAAAATTGCAGCCTACACCACCACTGAATTCCCAATCACTGACCCGCACTGCAAGTAAGTTTTGTAGAGAAGGAATGGGTGGCGTTTTAGGTTGGAAGGGTCGCAACCCGGAAAGTCGCCCACTACTTCTCTCCAGAGATGCTGCCTGTCCTGCTGAGTTGCTCCAGCGTTTTGTGTCTATCTTCGGTGTAAACCAGTGTCTGCAGTTCCTTCCTACACAGTATGTTTTGTGCATCTGTGCCCTGGATATCAAAGGCAATACATCCTCACACAACGTTGATGGGCAAGTGGATAGCAGACATATTTTCTACACTTAAATGATTTTCCTTTCACTGTGGTTGGAAAATGTAGGAACGTATTATTGTGGAATCTGAAAGGAAGAGTTAACGACTACTGTTCCATTTCATACTGATGAAATCTCCTGGCCTTTTTTCCGGCATTTGGTTGGTTGCCATGACAAATATCCTAGCATGTGAAGATTTAATGCTGATAGGAATAAATCAATTTGAGACAATCCACAAGTGAAGGTAATTACATGGGCCATATTTTTAAAATATTCTCCTGAGAGTAATGTCTCTAAATTCATTCCAATAGTGCATTCTGCACGATATTGTCAATTCAAATAGCAATGTAACATCATCATCAATAATAAAGTAAATGCAAGTATTGGGCCACATTTTAATCATATACCTGTAGTACATAGGAGTCAAGGGGAGTTATTTATGTTTATTTTTGAGAGTGCATGCAACCAAGTTCTTGAAAGTCTATTTTGATCATGATTTGTAGCATGATATAGACTAATTGGAAAGAGGACTCTAGGAAAAAAGGTGATGAAAGACACCAATTTGTTATTCCAGAAATTTGTTCAGAAAGATTTCTTGACATAACGGGATAGCCTATGAGAGGAATTGAAGTCAGAAAAGTGCTAGGTGTCGCATGATTGGGAGAAAAATGGTCAATTTGGATAACATGGGTGACTAGGCTTTCCATACTGAGGTTTCACCAAGATTATTTTTCATTCAATTGTCAATTAACATAGATGGCACCTACTAACAACTTAAATACATCACTCATGAAAGCACCTGTTCATACAAACTACAATAAATGTCTGGAAAACGACAAAAGAAATGGGAATTCATTTAAAATGTTTTGAACTATTATTTAGTCTAACTACGGTTCATAATGCACATAGAGAGTCATAGAGTCATGCGGTATGGAAATAGGCCCTTCGGCCCAACTCATCCATGCTGACCAAGATGTCTCAACTGGTCTAATTTGCCCAGGTTTGGCCCATATTCCTCTAAACCTTTCCTGCCCATGAATCTCTTCAAGTGTCTTTTAAATGTTGTTATATTTCATGGCTCAACTACCTCCTCTTGTTCCATATACCTACCACCCTCTGAGTGAAAATCTTGCCCCCCAGGTTCCTATTAAATCTTGCTCCTCTCACCTTAAACCAATGTTGTACGGTTCTTGATTCTCCTACTCTGGGTAAAAGACTTGGTACATTCACCCTACCTATTTCCCTCGATTTATAAGATAACACCTCTATAAGATCACTACTCAGTCTCTTGTGCTTTAAGGAATAAAGTCCTACCCTGTCCAAACTTCCCCTATAGCTTTGCCACTCAAGTCCTGGCATCATCCTCGTAAATTTTCTCTGCCCTCTGTACAACTAAATGTACAGGATGACAAAAGCTGAACACGGTACTCCAAATATGGTCTCACAAATGTCTTGTCCCAACTTCTATACTCATTAATCTGACTGATGAAGGCCAATGCAGCAAGAGCCTTCTCTCCCATTATATATATATCTGTGACAGCACTTTCAGGGAACTCTGTGCATGTACCCCAAGATCCCTCTGCCCAACAACACTTGCCAAGGCCCTGCAATTTTTTGTGAAGGGCCTGCCCTGGTTTGACTTCCCACAAAACAACACCTTGCATTTATCGGCATTAAATGTATGAGTTAAATGTATGTTTTAGTGTTCTTTAGCTTGTTTTATGTGTGGGTGGGGGGGGGGGGGGACCTTTTTTAAACTCTTACCTCAACGGAGATGCGATTTTTTCCCCGTATCGTTTCTCCGTCCGCACTGCGGCCTAACATCGAGGAGTTGGCAGCCTCTGCTGGAGATTGACTTCGGGAGCTCCAACTGTGGGAGTCTGTGGAGCTGGCGATCCCTGTGGAGCTGGCGATCCCTGGTTAGAGACTGATTTCTGGAGCTCCAAGCCGCAGGAGCTTTGATCGCCCGGACGCGGGGACTTCGATTGGCGGCGGCGGGAGCTTCGATCGCCCCGATTGCGGATGGTTCGACTGCCCTGACCACGGAAGAATAAAGAGGAAGAAGATTAGACTTTATTGCCTTCCATCACAGTGAGGAATGTGGATGTTTATGTTAACTTTTATGTACTTGTCTGGCTTGTTGCTTTTTTTAGTATGGCTGTATGGTAATTCGAGTTTCACTGTACCTTAATTGGTACACGTGACAATAAACTGACCTTTGAACCTTTAACTCCATTAGCCATTCCTCAGCCCACGTGCTCAACTGTTCAACATCCTGCTGTATGTTTTGATAGCCATCTTAACTGCCTATGATACCACCCACTTTAGTGCCATCTGCAAACTTCCTAATCATAGATAGATACAAAGTGATGGCATAACTCAGCGGGTCAGGCAGCATCTCTGGAGAAAACGGATAGGTAACGTTTGGGTGGGGGCCCTTCTTCAGACAGAAATTAAGGGGTGGGAGAATGGGGATTGTAGTGAAGATCTGCAGGTGAGAACATCCCAGGGCAGGTCAGGGCCGGCACAAATTACCTCAGGCAGGGTGGTGCCTGGTAAGGCCATTGTTGGCCAGGGAACTAAAGAGGGAAACATGGTGGAGAACTGTGGAACTGATTGAACGACGGATGGAGGAAGAGGGAGGAGGAGGAGGAGGAGGAGGAGGAGAGGGGAGTGTAAATAGAAGTCCCTTAAAATTAGAGAACTCAATGTTCATACTGCTTGGTTGTAAGCTACCCCAGCAAAATATGAGGTGTTGTTCCTCCAATTAGTGAGTGGCCTCAATCTGGCATTGGAGGAGGCCCAGGACAGTAAGGTCAATATGAGACTGGGAAGGGGGGTTGGAATGCTTGGCAACTGGGAGTTCCCAAGGGCCTCGGCGGACCGAGTGTAAGTGTTCAATGAAGTGGTTGCTGAGACTACGTTTGGTCTCGCCAAAGTACAGGAGCCCACATTGGGAACACCGGATGTAGTAGATGAGGTTGGAGAAGGTGCAAGTGAACATCTGTCTCACCTGAAAGGACTTTTGGGGTCTCTGGATGTGTCGAGGGAGGAGGTATAAGGGCAGGTGTTGCATCTCCTGCAGTTGTAGGGGAAGGTAATAATAATAATAATAAATTTTATTTAATGGGCGCCTTTCAGACATCTCGAGGGGGTGGTTTGCTTGGGAAGGGATGTGAACAGACTGGTTAAATGATTAGGGTGGAGGAAGGAGGAGTTGTAAACCAGTATCTGCAGTTCCTTGTTTCGACAACTCACTAATCATGTCTTGTATATTAAACACTTGTAAACTCATTCATGATCATATTGGCAAAGATCCTAAAGGAAATAAGTCAATTTTGCCCCAAATGTTAATGGGCTAAAAGATTTAAATTGTAAGTAACGATTGTCTGAATTTAGAAGATTAAAGGCTGGTGTAAGTGAGGTGTTTAAACTGAGGCGATAGAGCAGATTGAGAAAAACCTGCCTAGAAATTGATTGGCAGTCAGCAGTGCTAAGCAAGCTATAAAGCAGCATTTGTCATTCGCATTTGTGCTTCCAAAATTCAGTTACCACATCAAATTGCCAAATACATGAAATTTGATTGTTTAATCAGAAGCTCAAGGATTCCAGAAAGCATACCTTTGACCAAATGTGAATGGAAATAAATAGAGGCAGGAAAATGACCAGTCTATTTACCATTCCTTGTCTCCAGAGATGCCGCCTGTCCCGCTGTGTTACTCCAGCATTTTGTGTCTATTTACCAGCAAGTCGTTCAATGTAGCATTGTCTGCACGGTTCATCCCGAAAATGCAGTCAAGCTGCATGAAGAACTCAGAGACCGTCTTCAGCTGATTAAAAGTAATTCCTTCATTTGGTTTCTTTTGTCACTTCCATGTTCAGGTCTCTTTGGGCCAATTGTGTTGCTGTCTAATTTTTCCCAACAGTTCTAACATTGCCGTGCTGGGATTCTCATATAAAAAACTAGATGAGTGCCAACAGAGGGAAGGCAAAAGCCTTGGGTATGCAAAATAAGCACTTTGCAGTCACTCTTGATTTACCAACACCTATTCACAGGCAACATGCCATTATTTGTTAAAGGACTCGAAGGGCCGAATGGCCTACTCCTGCACTTATTGTCTACTGTCTATTGACATTGCCCATGGGGAGGACACTGTGAAAATGTTATGCAAAACAAAGCTTTTCACTGTACCTCGGTACACGTGACAATAATAAACCAAAACCTATGTGATTTAATTTCATTTATGTATAGTTTTTTGGATAGTTCTATCCAGAGATGCTGCCTGCCCTGCTGCGTTACACCAGCATTTTGAGTCTATCTTCACCAGGATCATGCCTGGAATTGAAGGCTTTATTTCCAGGAGAGGTTGGACAAGTTTGGTTTGTTCTCATTGAAGCACAAGAAGCTGACAGGTGAGTTTATATAAATTAAAAAGATTATGAAGGCACAGCTAGGATAGATGGTCAGAATCATATTTCCTAGTGAAGGGTATTGTTGTTATACGGTATATACTTGTTATATGGTATATCTGATCTCTTTGGATAGCATGCAAAGTAAAGCTTTTCACTGTACCTCGGTGCATGACCATAATAAGCCTATGCCTAAACCTACAACTAGAGGGCATAGGTTTAAGATAATGAAACAGAATATAGAACTGGTGAGCACAGAAACAGATCCTTTGGCCTGCCATATCTGACCAATTGCATCTGCCTGCACCTGGGGCGTATCCCAGCATTGTTCATATATCTGTTCATGTGTGTCTCTTAAATGTTGCTCTTGCGCCTGCTTCTACCACCACCCCTGGCAGTGCATTCCAGACATGCACCGCTCTAAGTGTAAAAAAACTTTGCTCCACACATCGCCTTTAAACTTTACCCCTCTCACCTTAAACCCATGCCTTCTAGCATTTGACATTTCCACCCTGTGGGCAAATACTCTGAATATCTACCTTATTTCTGATGCTAATCATCTTATAAACTTTTTATCAGGTCTCCCCTCAGCCTCTGACGCTCCCGAGAAAACAATCTGTGTTTGTCCAACCTCTCCTTATCGCTAGTAAATCCCAATCCGGACAGCATTCCAGTGATTCTGTTCTGCACCCTATCCCAAATCACACGCTATTTCTATAGCGTGGTGATCAGAATTGCAGATAATACTTCAACTGTGGCCAAACCAAGGTTTTACACAACTGTACGGTGACAGACATTTTTAATACTCAATACCCCACGCAACGCCTTGCAAGGGAATCCTGCTGAAAGCATACAGTACCTTTAGGGAGCTGTGGAATAGCATTCCCACATCCCTCAGTATAGCAATGCTCCTAAAGATCCTGCCATTTATTGTATACTTCCCTCTTACGTATAACCTCTCAAATTTCAATACCTCACATTTGTCCAAATTTAATTCCATCTGCCATTTCTCCACCCACATTCCAACCGCTCTAGATTCCGCTGCATCCTTTGACAATTTTCCTCACTCTCCACCATTTTTTGTGTCGTCGACAAACTTAGTCATCAGGAGAGGGGATAGAGTTAAAGGAGATTCAAAGGGCCAGTTTTTCACATGAAGGCTGGCGGTTATATGGATTGCACTGCCTAATGGGATGGTGGAGGCAGATGCAGTTACAGTATTTGGACATGTGCTTATATAGGAAAGAGAATGAGGGGTACTGAACTAATGCAGACAAATAAGCCAAGCATTAGATGGACATTAGGTTAGCATGGACAAGTTGTACAGAAGGCCTATTCCTGTGCTATACACTCTGTGACTCTACTGTAAAGTGTGGTGACCAGAACAAAGAGGCAATAGTCCATATATAGCTAAACTTTGCGGAGTTGAATTCTTTGCCACAGAAGGCTGTAGAGGCCAAGTCAGTGGATGTTTTTTAAGGCAGAGATAGATAGATTCTTGATTAATACAGGTGTCAAGGGTTATGGGGAGAAGGCAGGAGAATGGGGTTAGGAAGGAGAGATAGATCAGCCATGATTAAATGGCAGAGTAACTTGATGGGTCACATGGCATAACTCTACTCCTATTCCTTATGGCCTTATGACCTTATGGCAAACTAGTGTTTTATGCATTCTGGTACAATATCTTGAAGAAGATATCTTATGGTATACATCTTGGGGTTTATAGTTTAGTTTAGAGATACAGTGTGGCAACAGGCCCTTCGGCCCACAGAGTACATCCCAACTTTTAATCACCCGTAAACTTGTTCTATGTCATCTCACTTTCACATCCTACACACTTGGGGCAATTTACAGAAGCCCATTAACCCACAAACGTGCACGTCTTTGGGTTGTGGGAGGAAACTTGAGCACCCGAAGAAAATCGGTTACAGGGAGGGCGTACAAACTCTGTACGCACAGCACCCGCAGTCAGGATGGAACCCAGGATATTGGCGCTGTGAGGCAGCAGCTCTACCGCAGGGTCAATGTGCTGCCACTGTGCCTTTTCCTTGAGGTTTACCCACCCTAATAAACCTTGAGGCCACCAATACCTCCTCTTTTGTAATTGCGGAAATGCTCCAAGACACCATTATTCATTTCACTTATTCCCCATCAATTGGTTAGCAATGAAGGGACGTGAAGGGTAGGGATGGGTTGTTTGTTGGCGTGGTGGGAGCAGGAAGCGATCAAAGGCTGAATACATTGAGATTAAAATGAAGCATCTGACCTGGTGTCGGCATGTGTACAATTCACAGCGGATTAAACGGAACACAATAGGTGCAGATGTGAACTGACGCAGATCTCTGTCCTGCTTCTGTGCTGTTACTGTTTTGCAACTATGAAATAAGAGGGGCACGGTGAAAGGATGCAAAAGATCGGTGGGTAACGTCAATCAAACAAAGACATTATTGTAAACATATCACAATAAAAGGTTTGTCAGAGGGAGGGTGTGGCTAAATAGGAATAAGGAAAAACGTGTTTAGTGAAGTAATGGAGAAGGCTGAGAAAGCAGTTGACACATATGCAGCGTTTCAAAACGCACTTGACAGAAAGGATAGGGAGATGCTATGTTTGTTAGGAAACCATCTGGTTCTTGAAAGAGAGGGATCGAGTACAAGAGCAATATGATTTAGGATGAACCTGTACAGAGCATTGGATGGGTCTGCATGTGATGATGCACAGAAAGGAGTGCGTAGCGTGGGGTGGCGGTGAGCTGTAGTGGAGCTGAGGAACTCACCTCTTAGTACTGCAGTTGTATTAAAGCACCTAACACAAAATGGATATGTTATTCGGCAGACTCCATTACCCCGACAAACCTTATTGGTAAGACCATGACAGAACTGGAATATCTACAGGAATATCCATGCTACATGTTACATCCAGTTCCAAACAAATTATAATGGTGAAGATAGACATGAAATGCTGGAGTAACTCAACGGGGCAAGGCAGCTTCTCTGGATAGAAGGAATGGGTGACGTTTCGGGTTGAGACCCTTCTTCAGAATGTAAGCCAGCATCTGCAGTTGCTTCCTACACAAATTCTAATGGTGTGGTCCTGAAACAACATCAACACGTGGTTAAAAGGCAAAGTACTGAAGTAACTCAGAGGGTCAGGCAGCTTCTGGGAAGGTAATGGATAGATGATCTTTCGGGTCAAGACCCTTCATCAGACTGATTGTATAAAGGGGGGAGAAATCTAGAAAAGAGGTGGGGTGGGGCGGGGCAAAGTCTGGCAAATGAAAGGTGGTTACAGATGAGAGGGGGTGGCAGATTTTGTGGACATAGGCTGGCGATGAAAAGGAGACAAGGTGAACAGGAGAAAAAGGTGTGTTACCCTTTATCGCTGGGGCTATCAAACTGTACAACTCCTCCCCCTTCTGTCATGAGGTACACTGAGTCCCCTCCACCCCACCCTCCCCCACCCACCTTCATAGTTATAGAGTGAGATGGGGTGGAAACAGACCCTTCGGCCCATCTTGCCCACACCAACCAACATGTCCCAGCCACATGTCCCACCTGCCTGTGTTTGGTCCATATCCCTCCAAACCGGTCCTATCCATTTACGTGTCTATCTGTTTCTTAAACATTGGGAAAGTCCCAGCCTCAAGTACCTCTTCTGGCAGCTTGTTCATACACCCACCACCCTTTGTGTGAAAAAGCTATACTGCTTAAATTCCTATTAAATCTTTTCCCCTTCACCTTAAACCTATGTCCTCTGGTCTTCGATTCACCTGCTCTGGGCAAGAGCAGGTGATTCACCTGCTCCTGCAGCTACCCAATCTATTCCTCTCATGAATGTTCGGTGAATCGGTCGCCTAGTCTCAGCTTGGTCTCACCAATGTAAAGGAGGCCATATTGTGAGTACCAAATACTGCATATAAAGCTCTCTTTCACCTGGAGGGGCTTCTGGGGTACTTGGATGGAGATGGAGGGACAAGTTATATCTCCTGCGGTTGCTGGGGTAAGAACATGAGTAGTGGGCGATTTGGATGGGAAGGGATGAGTGAACCAAGGAGAGGGAGTGGAATCTAAGGAGAGCGGCTGGGATGGGGATGGGTAAACATGCACGATTATTGTGTTCGGGGACCTCATAGTTATTTTTAAGGTGATCTAAGCACATCAAAGCTGCCAAATATCAGAAGGAACTGTAGATCACTCAAGAAATCAAATCCCAAATTTGTTCAGTAGAAGTGCCCACCTGAGACTCTTTCAAGTGGAGAAGATTGATGAGAATGAATAAAAACCTTCAAGATTACGAAGGATTTTTTTCAGCTTGAGTAGAGAAACACTATATCCTTCAGTTACAGAATCACCAATAAGGGATAATTTAGAATCAACACTAAATTCAAAGCCAGAATAACTCCTATTACACTGTAAGTTATTGGAGGTTGACCACTGCAGTACTGAGAATGACTGAAGCAGGGAATGGAAAAGACATATGAAATAACAGAAAATATTAGGACAGTTACAGGAAGGGGCAAAGCGATGTGTTTTACATATTTTTCATGATGGCACAAACATAGCATTGTAAGCATTTCTTGAAAGCATTTCCACTTCTATGAAATGGTATTACCTATTAGAGTTAATGAGGGTCATTTCAATGTAACCGAGGATCTGAAGTCAGTCTAGGTGCAAAGTCCCCCTGGCCCAAATCTTCCCTGTTCCTTCGGTAGACACAAAGTGCTGGAGTAACTCAGCAGGTCAGGCAGCATCGATGGAGACAAAGAATGGATGACGTTTCGGGTCGGATCCCTTCTTCAGTCTGAAGGAAAACAAAACGTTTTCAAAAACAAAACAAAACCCCACCCTTTGAGTGAACAAGCTACCCCTCAGATTCCTATTAAATCTTTTCCCCTTCACCTTAAACCTATGTCCTCTGGTCCTCGATTCACCTCCTCTAGGCAAGAGACTCTGATCTTTATTTTCTATTCTTCTCAGAGCTGTGTTCTCCCATTCCTTTGTTTGGGGCCATTCTATTTCAACAGGTATAAGTAGGTGAAGTCCAGTGGCCAGTGTTCCCACCCTGATAGATGGGAAGCCAGTGCATGCTGGTGCTGCTCTATTGCATTTTAGGATGCAGGGCATCCAGAAGTGTAGGCACCAAGGCAGACAATGCTGCTGCTGGTCAGGCCTACACCATCCCTCCACAATGGGACCTCCACCAGAAATGTGGGTTAGTACTGGTGCCGGGTTCTCAGATGAAGTAGCTCAACATCATGCCTAATGTGGCCAGAAATGTTCCCTGCACTGGTTTATGAGCTGTCATCTGGTGCACTCCTCCAGTATAGTCTTGACAATCTATGTGCAGTGAAGTTAAAATCAAATTTGTTCCACTTGTTCAGATATGGGTGCACGTTGAATTGTTATTTATATGTAAATGTGCACATTGTATTGGAAGAGCACATTTTCACGTGAATACACTGCTTCCTTTGTGCGGCTTATATCCTGGTGCGAGTATGTGAAGAGTGCAGCTACGATATGAGTTAATTTATTCTGGATTAAGCAAATGTGATTAAAAAAAATGAAAAGCTGTTCCAGTTTCAAAGACTGCAATTTTAAAACAAAATTAAATGAACATCTTTGCTAAGCCCAAACCTAACTCTGTCACGACATTTTGCATCTCAATCAGTGTTAACGTAAGATAGGTAACGAGGAAATGCTTCTGGCTGTCAGCATGTCTTTAGCAGTGCGGCTTTAAGAAGCCTCTGCACAGGCGTAACAGTCATTTGCAGAGCTTGCTGTTGCAGCCTGCAGAATTCTGCTTGCTCAGTATTTCAGTCGTAAGAAGACAGGGCACACACTGCACATCTTCCTGATGAGCAGACCTGAAGAAACTTCTTCCAATTATTCTCTTTTTCTGGTTCTGTGGCCTTTACTGAACAGTAATTGAAACTCGTGTGCAATGGGTTTCTTCCCGAACTTTATTCATCTGGTTAGAAGGATGCTGATGATTTGATGACAGGACAGTACGGCAGTCTCACCGGTGAGTAATTATGCCTTTTACTCTACAATATTTATATTTTGCTCCATTTTAGTGACATTCCCTGCACAACTGCGTTATTCTTAATTTCAGCTGATTCCAGAGAAAATCTCGAAAGGCATAATACTTAGCAGTCTTTAGGTTTGCAATCAATAATCATCTACAATTGAAAATAGAGACATTTTGTTGCTTGTTTTCAAGATATTATTTCACCAATTTTCTGGCATTATTTCCAAAGCGATGCAGGCTTGCAGAAAATGTTCAAACTTCTGATATCTGCAAGGAGCGTATGATTCAGACTAACGTCAGGGATGCATATTCAAAGTTTAAGTCATGATTATTATTTTAATTTTGGCTGAGCATCAGATATAAGCTCAGACATTACACGTACTGTTTGACCTGCTTGTGGAACATATATTTTAAAGCTCTCTTACCAGAAAGTGTCAGAACAGAAATTCCAAAACAAAAATGGTCATGCATTATCAAGAATTCTGCATAGATCATCAAGATTGGGAAAGTTAATGGTGAAACCATTTATCACAAAATGATTAAGAGAGTATCGAACTTTCAATCGACCTGTTAGATCGTCTTGCAAATGACAGCATGCAAGTGACAGCAGTTTCTGTGATTCTTGGGTTGGCTTCCAGAACCCCAAGAGTGCCTTAGAATTCCTTTGAACATAGAGGACATTAGTTGCCAGGCATCCTTCACTGAGAAGGTATCCATGTACAAGCAAAGGGCAGATCTACACAGAGGGCAACTGAGCTATAACATGACACAGAAACCAGTTGTTCCTTTTACAAAGAATCCATGACCAGGACTCTTCTCAAACACCAACGGGTCGGGGCGAACAAGCAAATCTGTGAAGCTGACGGACCAATGAGGTCAACCAAGGAGGATGCTGAAAACCTCTGTGGTATTTTCGCTGCCAATGTAACTTATGTCATATCATTTTCTTCTGACTGAAATGGGATAAAACTACAAAAAGGTTGAAAGAAAGAAGTGGCGTGGCATGGTTTTGTCATTTGAAATGGCAATTGATGCTGGCGAGAAGGTTCTCAAAGTTGTTCTATAATTACTTGGGTCCTGAGGTCTCTGTTGTTAATGGAGATGAATGGAAGTCAAGGTATTCACCTTATTTAACCACCAACCATAAGGACCTGCTATAAGGAAAATTTAGAGTTATGCAGCACAGAAACAGGCCCTACAGCTCAACATGCCCATGCTGACCAAGATGCTTCTAGCAACAATAGCCCAACCTGCCTGTGTTTGGCCCATATCCATCCATATCCGTTGTGTCCTTGGGCAAGACACTTCACCCACCTTTGCCTGTGTGTGAATGTGTGTGAATGTGTGTGAGTGACTGGTGGTGGTCGGAGGGGCCGTAGGCGCAGATTGGCAGCCACGCTTCCGTCAGTCTGCCCCAGGGCAGCTGTGGCTACAGAAGTAGCTTACCACCACCGAGTGTGACTGAGGAATGAATGAATAATGCGATGTAAAGCGCCTTGAGCATTAGAAAGGTGCTATATAAATCCCATCCATTATTATTATTATCTAAACCTTTCCTATTAAGCACCTGTTCAAATGCATTTTAAATGTTGTTATAGTACCTGCCTCAACTCCTCCTCAGGCAGTTTATTCCACATACCCACCACACTCTGTTATAAAGTTGCCCCTCAGGTTCCTATTAAATCTTACCCTTCACTTTAAACCTATGTCCTCTGGTTTCTTTTTTCCCCTATTCTGGGTAAAATAATTCACCCTATCTGTTCTTGTCATGTTCTTCTACACCTCTATATAATCACCCCTCATCCTCCTGTTCTCCAAGGAATCAAGTCCTAGCCTGTCCAACTTCTCCCGATACCTCAGGAAAAGATCCCAAGTCAGTCTGAATGTTGACGATTGAGAAAATGTTATCTTGCTTCATCTGACCACCTCTCAGTCTGATATTCAGTGATGTTACTGTGAAAGGTTGACACATAAGGCTCAAATGCCAATTACTGGCCTGTTAAAGTTTGTCTTACATAATTGTGGGACAAGCATTGTAGAAGTAAGGGAATTTCAGAGAACACAGAACAATGAGCAAATCTGAAAATTAAACAGTGAAAGTATCCTGAGTTGGTTCATGCAGAGTCTAAAGACACAGACATTAAATGTACTCTCTTCCACAAGTTGTTGAAGGGCATACTTTTACTTGGCCTCTTGCACCATATGTGTCACTACCATTATCTTTAAAGACCTCCAGTAAAGATACTGCCTGTTGAAATTTGTGATTCACTACATCAATATCCGCATGAAGACTTGTAAAATTTCAACTGCATTTTGATTCTTTTTTTAATGTACAAGAGACGGTTGGAAAACAGTAAGCAGGAATTTAAATCAAGTTTTCAACAGGGAAGTTATTACCTCAGGGAGATCTCCGTACCCTGAAAAATATTTAATAGTTTCCTGCTACGATAAATCCATTCCTGTGGAAAAAGGGCTCCTAAAATCTACACTTCCTGTACTTTGTCACTTTGTCAGAATGAAAAAGTCTGTAGTCTGAAGAAGTCAGTAGTAACTAAGAAATATGTAAACATTTCTAAATTCTTTCAAATAGACCACAACATATTATCTCAGGCCACAGAGAGTATGCAGCATCAGAAATATTTGTGCCTCATTTGTTGCTTCAGTCCAACATTAATATTCTAGAGGAGATGTTACCATTTAATTTATACCTGTAGATCCATGAGGAATATATGAGAAGGAAACAATGGCTCTCTCCTCTCATGGAAGTTTGGATGAGTGAAAATGTCTTTGACGTGAGAATATCCTCCTATGTCATTATAAGAAATAATATTTTGCTGAAATATTATTTCTTATAATGACATAGGAGGATATTCAGCCTATGCCAGCTCCCAGAAGTGTAATCAAATCCTGGCACATCCCATTTGCCTGCACCCCATAGAAATCTGGATGGGAGCGGCAGTACATGTAATTGGACCTTGGCCATCTTCACTAGTTTTAGGTTCACAAGTCAATGAGAATATTGATATTGGAGGCATCTCAGAACATGGGTGATGACCAAAGAAAACAAAATGTCAAAGCTGAGATGGAAAATATTTGGAAACAACAGGCACAGGATCAGAGGCGAGGAACCGTGTTATTAATAAGAAGTGATCAAGCTGGGAATAGAAATGATTAAGGCTTAAACATATTGATGGAAGCGAATATTAGTGGCAGATTATTGATTGTTCATTGTGACAGAGTTTACAGTGCAGGAAATAGGCCATTCAGTCAATTGATTTTTTGTTGCTATTTTTTGATTTTGCGCAAGTACCAGCCATTTTCACACCATCTGAGTCGATGAGCATCAACTCATGCACGTAGCTGTTTTTTTGGTTGCTATTTTAGAATGCCAATGCAAAGTGGACAGATCATTGAAAAAGTTGAGAAATAGGTGGATAATTGAGAGATAGATCTGGCATGGGGGAAGAGGAGGAGATGGGGAAGGGGGGGGGGGGGGGAACAAATGTGCATACCCACATTTTGGGTATGCAAAACAAAGAATTTCACTCGACGCATGTGACGATAAAATATTCATTCATTCATTCGAAACAAAGTAATATGTCGGTCATGGGGGCAATTTCAACTGCATGGCAGACAGGGAAGATCTGAGGTAGACTGAAGTGAAGGGTAAGAGGCAGTGAGGAATAAGTTCAATAGGAATCATTTGATCATGCCCTTCATTCAGGGACTGCACTGAATCATCCCATTCATTGCTGGTGTGAATCGTACAAATTGGTGGCATCCGTATTTCTACTCTCTCTTTGATAAAACTCTGTACAGCATCCCAAAGTTAACGGAGTAAATTTCTGAGGCAGATTGCACTGCACTGGTAATAAGTTGCTTTACACCACAGATTGTGGATGAATTTTAAAGCTGACGTTCTTAATAATATTATGTAGGATGATGCACCTAGATTTTCTTTTTCCACTTAAAGTAAAATTACAAAGGACTTTAAGGGGCTTCCGAAAAAAGAGAACATTGATCGCATTAAAGGATGTTTTGTGTATGACTATGGCCTAAAAACAATAAAGGGGATGGCGCAGTGCCGTAGCTGGGAGAGCTGCTGCTTCACAGCACTGGAGACCCAGGTTTGATCCTGATTTTGGGTGCTGTCCGTGTGGTATTTGCACCTTTCCTTAGGGTTCTCCAGTTTCCTCCAACACTGAAGACTTGCAGGTTTGTAGGTTAGTTGGCCTCTGTAAAATTGCCCCCAGTATGTGAAGAGTAGATGAGAAAGTGGAATAACACAGAACTAGTGTGAATGGGTGATAAATGGTCAGTGTGGACTCAGTGGGCTGAAGGGCTTGGTTCCATGTTCTGTCTCTAAACTCTGAACTCTACCTAATACAACACATATAATGGAATTTTTACGTGGCTTCACGGGGATGAACATTGATTGATAACCAACATTTAACATTTGTATACATTCTCCTTCTTTACCAAAAATTGCAGCAGGATCTTGATCGGTTAGACAGGTAGGCATAAGGAATGTTTAATGGAATTTAATGCAGAGAAATGTGAGGTGTTGCATTCTGGAAGTCTAACATGGGCAGGACCTACACAATGAATGGTAGGGATCTGGGGAGTGTTGTAGAGCAGAGGGATCGAGGAGTGCAGGTACATAGTTCCTTGAAAGTGGCGTCACAGGTAGATAGGGTGGTCATAAAGGCTTTTTGGTATTGTGTTCAGTTTTGGGCACCATGTCACAGGAAAGATGTTGTCAAGCTGCAAAGGGTGCAGAGAAGATTTACGAGGATGTTGCCAGGATTTGAGGGAATGAAGCTACAGGGAGAGGTTGGCCAGGGTAGGACTTTATTCCTTGGAGTGCTGAGTGGAAATCCTGAGTGGAATGGATCAAATAAATGCACAGAGTCTCTTGCCCAGAGAAGGGGAATCAGGGACCCGATGACCTAGGTTTAATGTGTGGGAGGAGGTAGGTGGAGGGAAGGGGGGGTGGGGGGGGGGGGGGGGGGGGGAGATCTAATAGGAACTGGGTAGCTTTATTATGCAAAGGGTGGTGGATGTATGGAAGGAGCTGCCAGAAGAGATAGTTGAGGCACGTACTATTGCAATGTTTAAGAAACATTTAGACAGGTACATGGATAGGGTAGGTTTAGAGGGATATGGGTCAAAGCAGGCAGGTGGGATTAGTTAGTGTAGGTCAATGTGGGCACATTGGGCCGAAAGGCCTGTTTCCACACTGTACGACTCTATGACAATGACTCTAAAGCTGATTTTAAAATTGCTTACAATACATGCGCTCTATGGTAATAATATTACACTATTCATCCTACTTTGTGTCCAATGTTTTTTTGCTTTTGAAATATTTTGTGCACAAGCTGGAAGAATTAGATATTTAGAAAGCCCTTTGGCCAGATGAAATATATTTGAGAATCATAATAATATTAGATAGAGATACTCGTTGATATTTTCTGAGCTACATAAATAATGGAATATTGCCTGAGGACTGGGGTCCCAGGAATGAAAGAAAAGTATAAAGACCATGATTGTAGGTCATACAATTGGGAAGTTTAATAGATTGCCCTTTATACAATATTATATATGAACACAATAGAAAGTTGAATGTTACATCAGTTTCCAGTTTGGAAATAATGACACCAGTGACTGATATTTACATTTTATTCATTTATAGGATCCAGGCATCACCGCTGAGAGCAGCTTATATTTTCTATGTGTAATTACTCTCGCGAATATAGTCATGAGCCACTTTCTTGAAGTGCAGCAATCTTTACAGTGACGGTACTCCCACAGTAATGTTGTGAATGACGTTCTTGGACTTGGACAGAGTACATTGTGGCTATTTCTTTTGAAGTTGTGATATATGATATTATAAATGACACTTTAGAAGTTTGCATGTCACATCAGTTACCAATTATGACAACGGCAACTTGTATTCACCTTTTATTTATTTACATAATCCAGGGATATTGTGGTAGTGACATCCCCTTGCACCTTTTACCTTTATCTTTCCAGGTAATTGAATTGGGAGACAAAGCCAAAGAAAGCGCTGGTGAGTGGCTGTTATGCAATTGTACATGAAGTGAATAATGGATGGATTTTTATATATAGCGCCTTTCTAATACTCAAGGCGCTTTACATCGCATTATTCATTCACTCCTCAGTCACACTCGGGGGTGGTAAGCTACTTCTGTAGCCACAGCTGCCCTGGGGCAGACTGACGGAAGCGTGGCTGCCAATCTGCGCCTACGGCCCCTCCGACCACCACCAGTCACTCACACACATTCCCACACATTCACACACAGGCAAAGGTGGGTGAAGTGTCTTGCCCAAGGACACAACGACAGTATGCACTCCAAGCGGGATTCGAACCGGCTACCTTCCGGTTGCTGGCCGGACACTTAGCCCATTGTGCCATCCGTCGTCCCAAAGATGTGAATGGATTAGGTGATGCCTTTCAGGCAGGAAGCTTTACCCTGAGAGTTATTATGTTTCTAGCTGCACTTACCAGGCAAGATGAGAGTTCTCCATCAGAGCCTTGAACTGTGCGCTATTGTGTTAGAAACATAGAAACATAGAAACATAGAAAGTAGGTGCGAGATTAGACCACCAGGCCCGTCGAGCCCGCACCGCCATTCGCTCATGGCTGAACACTAAACAGACACACTTACCCACAAACAGTAGACACAAGACACAGAACACAAGACACTACCCTCCCCTTTATACCGCTATCACCCCTTTCCACCCCAAAAACCTCGTGATCTCCTGGGAGAGGCAAAAAACCGGATAAAAACCCAGGTCCAATTCGGGAAAAAAATCCGGGAAATTCCTCTCCGACCCCAATCCAGGCGATCGACACTTGTCCAGGAGATCACTCAGGTCTTACTATACTAACCATACCTAGGTCCATATCCCTGCCCTCTCCCCGTAGCCCCTTATCCCCTTGGCAGCTAAAAAACCATCTATTTTAGTCTTAAATATATTTAAAGTTTCTGCTTCCACTGCTCCCTGGGGCAGTGAATTCCATAAATTAACCACCCTCTGGGTGAAGAAGTTCTTCCTCATCTCCGTTTTAAAAGAGCCCCCCCTTATTCTGCAACTATGTCCCCTAGTTCTAGTTTCCCCGATCATTGGGAACATCCTCGGTGCATCCACCCGATCAAGGCCCCTCACGATCTTATATGTTTCAATGAGATCGCCTCTCATTCTTCTAAACTCCAAAGAGTAGAGTTCCAGCCTACTTAACCTTTCCTCATATGTCAATCCCCTCATTGCAGGAATTAATCTTGTAAACCTTCGCTGCACTGCCTCCAGGGCTAGTACATCCTTTCTTAAGTATGGACCCCAGAACTGTACACAGTATTCCAAATGTGGTCTCACTAATACTGTGTACAGCTGCAGCAAGACCTCCGTGTTTTTATACTCAATCCCCCTAGCAATAAATGCCAAAACTCCATTGGCCTTCCTGATTGCTTGCTGCACCTGCATACTAACTTTTAGTGATTCATGTACTAATACCCCTAGATCCCTTTGCGTTGCATTACAACGCAGCTCCTCCTCATTTAGAAAATAACTTGCCCTATCATTTTTTTTCCCAAAGTGAATGACTTCACATTTATTAGTATTAAACTTCATCTGCCAAGTTGTTGCCCACTCACCTAGCTTATCTATATCCTTTTGCAGACTCTTCCTATCCTCCTCATCCCCTACTTTTCCTCCCATTTTTGTATCGTCCGCAAATTTTGATATATTACACTTGGTTCCCTCCTCCAAATCATTTATATAAATTGTGAACAACTGGGGTCCCAGCACCGACCCTTGCGGAACCCCGCTAGTTACCGGTTGCCATCCCGAGTATGAACCATTTATCCCCACTCTCTGCTTCCTATTTGTTAGCCAATCCTCTACCCATGCTAATATATTACCCCCAATCCCATAATTTTTTATTTTTAGCAATAGTCTCTTATGTGGCACCTTGTCAAAAGCCTTTTGGAAGTCCAAGTATACCACATCCACCGGTTCCCCTTTATCCACCCGGGTTGTTACTTCCTCAAAGAATTCGAGCAGATTCGTTAAACAGGACTTCCCCTTCACAAAACCATGCTGGTTCTGTCCGATGAAGTCATGTTTATCCAAGTGCCCCGTTAGTGTTTCTTTAATAATTGTCTCTAACATTTTACCCACCACCGATGTTAGACTAACCGGTCTATAGTTACCCGCCTTCTGTTTACTTCCTTTTTTAAATATAGGTGTTACATTGGCCATTTTCCAATCCACTGGGACCGTTCCTGCCTCCAGGGAGTTTTGGAAAATTATCACCAATGCATCCACAATCCCCACCGCTATCTCCCTCAAGACCCTTGGATGTAATCCATCAGGCCCAGGGGATTTATCCTCCTTCAGTCTCATTAATTTCCCTAATACCACCTCCTTGGTGATCTTAATAGTATTTAGCTCCTCCATTCCTACCGCCCCCTGTTTATCCAGCGTTGGAATATTTTTTGTGTCTTCTATGGTGAAGACTGATACAAAATACTCGTTTAATGCCTTTGCCATTTCCATGTTCCCCACCAACAACTCTCCAGTCTCACCCTCCAATGGACCAACGTTCACCTTAGCCACCCTTTTTCTTTTTATATAGCTATAAAAACTCTTACTATTAGTTTTTATGTTGTTTGCTAATTTCCTTTCATAGTCTATTTTCCCCGTCTTAATTAATCTCTTAGTTATTTTTTGCTGACCTTTAAATGCTTCCCAATCCTCTACCCTCCCACTATCTCTGGCTACCTTATATGCCCTTGCCTTCAGCCGAATACTATCCTTTATAGTTTTACTGAGCCATGGCTGACTGTTCTTACCCTTACCCCTTTTTTTCTTCATAGGAATAATTTTTTCTTGAAGGTTATACAGTAGACCCTTAAACGTACACCACTGCTCATGTACCGTCTTATTCTTGAGTCTGCTATCCCAGTCAACTTTGATCAGCTCATTCCTCATACCTTCATAATCCCCCTTATTTAGACTAAGCACCCTAGCCTGAGTTTCAACCTGCTCCCCTTCTATTTGAATATGGAATTCGACCATATTGTGGTCACTTGTTCCCAACGAGTCCCTAACTATGACATTTTTAATTAATCCTGCTTCATTACACAGGACCAGATCCAAGATTGCCTCCCCCCTTGTCGGTTCTGTAACATACTGTTCTAGGAACCCGTCTCTAATACATTCTATAAACTCTTCCTCTAGTCTACCCTGCCCAGTTTGGTTTGCCCAATTAATATGAAAATTGAAGTCCCCCATGATTACAGCAGTTCCCTTTTTACATGCGTCAACTATTTGCAGATTTATGTTCTGACTAACAGCGTCACAGCTATTTGGAGGTCTATAAATTACACCCACTAGTGTTTTTTTTCCCCTTGTTATTCTCTATCTGTACCCAAGCTGTTTCACTATCCTGATCCTTCAACGCAATATCCTTCCTCTCTATTGCCGTTATTCCCTCCCTTATTAAAAGGGCCACCCCTCCTCCCTTTCTTTCCTGTCTATCTTTCCTAATTGTCGAGTACCCCTCTATATTTAACTCCCAGTCCTGATCCCCTTGCAGCCATGTCTCCGTAATGGCCACAATATCATAACTATATATACTTAATTGCACCGTTAATTCATTTATCTTATTACGAATACTCCGTGCATTTAGATAAAGCACTTTCAGATGATTTTTACTACCCTTCCTTTCCGTTTTTGCCCCTTTTACATCTAGAGCTTTATCTTCACACATTCTGTCTCCTGTCACATTTTGACTTTCCGCTTCCCCACTGATACCCTGCTCTATTTCCTCTACCCCTGCCGTTATTACCCCCCTTGATACCTCCCCCCCGCTACTTAGTTTAGAAAGACTTTGGAAATTCATATTCTTGCAACTATTTATGCAATTTGTCCGATTCCAGGACAAGGGGTCACAGTTTATAGATAAGGGGGAAATCCTTTAGGACCGAGATGAGAAAAACATTTTTCACACAGAGAGTGGTGAATCTCTGGAACTCTCTGCCACAGAGGGTAGTTGAGGCCAGTTCATTGGCTATATTTAAGAGGGAGTTAGATGTGGCCCTTGTGGCTAAAGGGATCAGGGGGTATGGAGAGAAGGCAAGTACAGGATACTGAGTTGGATGATCAGCCATGATCATATTCAATGGCGGTGCAGGCTCGAAGGGCCGAATGGCCTACTCCTGCACCTATTTTCTATGTATCTATGTATCTATGTAATCTTTTGATCAATTTGGCCCTCAGGATATTGACGATAGGTGATTCAGTGAGAGTAATGCTGTTATATAATTTGCAATGCGAGGAGAAATTAAGTAGACGAGACTTGCACTCTCTTCAGGCTAGCAGAATGGTGGGTGATCTCAATGAAACACACTGGAACCGACAAAGTGAGGGGTTAGATAGAATAGATGCAGAGTTGGTGGTTCCCCTGGCCAGGGTTCTAGAACTGAAGTCACAAACTCAAAACAATGGACTGGCCATTGAGACGAATGAGAAGAAATATCTTAATCAGTAGGCTGTAAATCTATTGAACTTACTATCCAGGAGAGGTGCGAATATACTCAGTTGGTGAGTATATTGGCAATTTTTACGTATCAGGTCACCGAAAAAGTTGCGGCGTGATGCGGGGCGTGTGTGGCGGTGACGCAGCGTGATGACGCGTTGATGCAACATTCCTCAAATGTCGCAACATTTTTTTTGTCGCCGCTGGATTTTGAAATGTTCAAAATCTTTCGGCGACCCTGATACTTCAGTCAATGATGCCGGCAGTCACTGAAAAAAATCACCAAGTGGGACAAGCCCTAAAGCCATTTAGAACGGAGATGAGGAAACACTTTTTCACACAAAGAGTTGCGAGTCTGTGGAATTCTCTGCCTCAGAGGGCGATGGAGGCCGGTTCAAGAGAGAGCTAGATAGGGCTCTTAAAGATAGCGGAGTCAGGGAATATGGGGGAAGGCAGGAACTGATTGTGGATGATCAGCCATGATCACAATGAGTGGCGGTGCTGACTCGAAGGGCCGAATGACCTACTCCTGCACCTATTGCCTATTGTCTTTTGTCTATTCAAGATCTTTCAATATTAATAGAATCAAGTGATGTGGGATTAGTGCGGATAAATGGGACTGAGGTAAAAGATGACCCATGATCTTACTGAACAGCAGAGCAGGCTTGAGGGCCAAGTGGCCTACTCCTGCTCCTGTTAACATAGAAAATAGGCATAGAAACATAGAAAACAGGTGCAGGAGTAGGCCATTTGGCCCTTCGAGTCAGCACCACCATCCAATATGATCATGGCTGATAATCCAAAGTCAATACCCCGTTCCTGCTTTTTCCCCAGATCCCTTGATTCCTTTAGCCCTAAGAGCTAAATCTAACTCTCTCTTGTTTCTCAAGATCACCTGCTCTTACATCAAGGTTAGGTGATTGCACTCTCTCTAGTTGGAGAGACTCATTGCCTGTCATGAATGTTATGCCCCTGTTCCACTTAGGAAACCTGAACGGAAACCTCTGGAGACTTTGCGCCCCACCCAAGGTTTCCGTGCGGTTCCCGGAGGTTGCAGATGGTTGCCGGAGGTTGCAGGTAGTGGAAGCAGGTAGCGAGACTGACAAAAACCTCCGGGAACCGCACAGAAACCTTGGGTGGGGCACAAAGTCTCCAGAGGTTTCTGTTCAGGTTTCCTAAGTGGGACAGGGGCATTAGCCATCCTTAGAATAAAGAAAGTAGACCATTCATTTTCCAAAAAACAGACAGCAAAATGGCATTGGTAGTTGAATTTCACCCCCAAAAAGCTTTATTTAGCAATCCAAAGTTATAATCCTCTATTTCTATAATCATTTTTTGTTTACCTGCCAAGGGTGTACAATGGTTGGCTAGCTTTTGATTTTTGGTGGGGGCAGAGTATGTTAAACCAAAGCCAACATGGGCTCTTTCCAGAACATCTTCCTTTCCCAGTGCCTGTACTTTGCTGGTTCTTCTGGACTAATTTGCAATCATTTTTGCCTCTAGATCTCATAGCAGGAACCATCTTGCTAATATTGTTATAAATGCTGACAGCCTTTTGCCGTGTTCTGAGTGCCTGACAGATACTGTCAATGAAAGGAATTGTGTGTCAACTCGTTGTTCTTTGTTCCTCTACGAGAATGTTTTAGTAGATGCTGACTTTGCATTCCAAATGCCATCATAAACAATCAGCCTGCAAAATCCTCCTTGTAACGCAATGTTTTGAGAAAATCTATACAAGTACTTACAATCTCTCTTTTATAATCTTGTGACTTCTGTATTCAGGTAACGTATCACATATTTTGCTCACCATTCTTTTTCTGAGTTTATAGAAACATAGAAACATAGAAAGTAGGTGCGAGAGTAGACCACCAGGTCCGTCGAGCCCGCACCGCCATTCGCTCATGGCTGAACACTAAACAGACACACTTACCCACAAACAGTAGACACAAGACACAGAACACAAGACACTACCCTCCCCTTTATACCACTATCACCCCTCTCCACCCCAAAAACCTCGTGATCTCCTGGGGGAGGCAAAAAAACGGATAAAAACCCAGGTCCAATTCGGGAAAAAAAATCCGGGAAATTCCTCTCCGACCCCAATCCAGGCGATCGACACTTGTCCAGGAGATCACTCAGGTCTTACTATACTAACCATACCTAGGTCCATATCCCTGCCCTCTCCCCGTAGCCCCTTATCCCCTTGGCAGCTAAAAAACCATCTATTTTAGTCTTAAATATATTTAAAGTTTCTGCTTCCACTGCTCCCTGGGGCAGTGAATTCCATAAATTAACCACCCTCTGGGTGAAGAAGTTCTTCCTCATCTCAGTTTTAAAAGAGCCCCCCCTTATTCTGCAACTATGTCCCCTAGTTCTAGTTTCCCCGATCATTGGGAACATCCTCGGTGCATCCACCCGATCAAGGCCCCTCACGATCTTATATGTTTCAATGAGATCGCCTCTCATTCTTCTAAACTCCAAAGAGTAGAGTTCCAGCCTACTTAACCTTTCCTCATATGTCAATCCCCTCATTGCAGGAATTAATCTTGTAAACCTTCGCTGCACTGCCTCCAGGGCTAGTACATCCTTTCTTAAATATGGACCCCAGAACTGTACACAGTATTCCAAATGTGGTCTCACTAATACTGTGTACAGCTGCAGCAAGACCTCCGTGTTTTTATACTCAATCCCCCTAGCAATAAAGGCCAAAACTCCATTGGCCTTCCTGATTGCTTGCTGCACCTGCATACTAACTTTTAGTGATTCATGTACTAATACCCCTAGATCCCTTTGCGTTGCATTACAACGCAGCTCCTCCTCATTTAGAAAATAACTTGCCCTATCATTTTTTTTCCCAAAGTGAATGACTTCACATTTATTAGTATTAAACTTCATCTGCCAAGTTGTTGCCCACTCACCTAGCTTATCTATATCCTTTTGCAGACTCTTCCTATCCTCCTCATCCCCTACTTTTCCTCCCATTTTTGTATCGTCCGCAAATTTTGATATATTACACTTGGTTCCCTCCTCCAAATCATTTATATAAATTGTGAACAACTGGGGTCCCAGCACCGACCCTTGCGGAACCCCGCTAGTTACCGGTTGCCATCCCGAGTATGAACCATTTATCCCCACTCTCTGCTTCCTATTTGTTAGCCAATCCTCTACCCATGCTAATATATTACCCCCAATCCCATAATTTTTTATTTTTAGCAATAGTCTCTTATGTGGCACCTTGTCAAAAGCCTTTTGGAAGTCCAAGTATACCACATCCACCGGTTCCCCTTTATCCACCCGGGTTGTTACTTCCTCAAAGAATTCGAGCAGATTCGTTAAACAGGACTTCCCCTTCACAAAACCATGCTGGTTCTGTCCGATGAAGTCATGTTTATCCAAGTGCCCCGTTAGTGTTTCTTTAATAATTGTCTCTAACATTTTACCCACCACCGATGTTAGACTAACCGGTCTTTGAATTCTTATCAATTGTTTATAGTGCATTTTCCTGTGAATTTATTTATCCTTCCTTTCTTTTTTGTTACCATTTCTCTCACCATTCAAGTGTAGTTACTTAATGACAAGGAAGAAATGTGTGTCTTAAAATTCCTTGCCCTTGCCAACCCATGGCATCTATCCCAGGCTGAAGTCTCATTTAGAGTCGCTTATGTTAACGTTTTAAGAGTTTATTTGAACCAATTATTTTACTCAACTTTTCTTAATACCATCCGTGATGTAAATCCAATGTAAAGGGTTAAAAAATGGTGCAAACAATGAGACCTCAAACTAGGGTTGTTGTAGTAGGAGTGGGGTTGTGATTACTGGGTAGATTGGCCAGCAGTTCTCTTGGTCTGTTGCTCATCCCTGGAAGGGGATACAGGTATTCTAGTCAGCGTTAAATCCAAAGAAGGGACAAAGGAACTGAGTGATACTCAGAAGGATTGTTCAGGAACTGGCAAATCCCAGAGAGAGAGCCTTCAGCCAATCAAGCAGGAATAGTCTGGTCAGATAGAGCTGAACAAAGAAATTATCATATTCATGCATCAAGAGTATTGTGCGGCATTTCTTTCAGGTGATTTCTTTAATAGAAGGACTTGAAACTATAATAAACCATGGTAGAGTATGACTTCTAAGATAGACACAAAATGTTGGAGTAACTCAGCGGGACAGGCAGCATTTCGGGAGAGAAGGAATGGGCGACATTTCCAGTCGAGACCCTTTTTCTACCACGACCTGAAAGGTCATCGGTTCTTTCTCTCCAGAGAAGCTGTCTGTCCCACTGAGTTTGTGTCTATCTGCAGATCTTTCCTACACCAAGTATGACTTCTGATCTGTACAATACTCTAGTGATTATAAAACAAATTGGGCTGGTTATTCATTCCTCACTGTAGTACACCAACGTATTAATCAGTCTAACTCTTGGAAATGTGTAAAAAGGCAATTTAAATTCGTAACAGCTACTTCTTATAATGTGCACCATGCATTGATTTAACTAGAAATTGAACAGTAGAGGCGAATTCTTAATCAAACATGACAAGTGATCTACATTTGGGAGACAGCAGTGGCGCTGAGTTCAAAAATGTACACAGTACAGACACAAATATTTTATCTGTCACTTTAGAGGTTTTAGAAGTCACAAATCAATCGCTGCAAGTAGCTGGATTAAAATGATGGTTGTGGGCAGTATCTTATTCATGTCTCCAGTGAACTCTGCTGGTAGTCATAAGGAAAGCTCTTTAATGTATCTAAACTGATGCCATGTAATCAACATCACACCCCAGTTTAGTGCCCAGGACCTGCATTGTGGACCTTAAACTGGCAAAACCAGGTGTTGGAGCATAAAGTGCTCAAAATGGTAAATGTTACAATTATTTACTTTACTTCCCAAGGAATGCCATCACCTCTGCGCAAAAATAATTGTATACCTTTTCACAACTTTCCAGAACTATTTTCAGTTAGGTCACTGTTGTGTCACAGAGCTGCTGTATAAAATCATGAGAGGAATAGATCGGGGTGGATGCACAAGAGTCTCTTGCCCAGAGCGGGTGAATAGAGGACCAGAGGACATAGGCTTAAGGTGAAGAGGAAAAGATTTAATAGGAATCCGAGCGGTAACTTTTTCACACAAAGGTTGGTGGGTATAAGGAACAATCTGCCAGAGGAGGTAGTTGAGGCAGGGACTATCCCAACATTTAAAAACAGTTAGGTACGTGGATAGGACAGGTTTGGAGGGATATGGACCAACGCGGGCAGGTGGGACTGGTGTAGCTGGGACAGTCTGAAGAAGGGTTTCGGCCCGAAACGTCGCCTATTTCCTTCGCTCCATAGATGCTGCTGCACCCGCTGAGTTTCTCCAGCAATTTTGTGTACCTTGTAGCTGGGACATGTTGGCCAGTGTGGGCAAGTTGGACCGAAGGGCCTGTTTCCACACTGTATTCTAAGGAGAATTTCCACACTGTGACTCTATGGTGGAACATTGATTCATCAGTAAACTGATAGCAAGGCTTCAAGACCAGGCAGTCTCTTGGTTGGATACACCCTGCGGGCTGCAGCAACAGGACAATGAATGTGTGGCATAAGTTTCCATCATTAAGGTTGGCCAATTCCCCCTCGAGGGTGCCTGCGAAAGGACAAGAGAAATAAACTTTGTATTGAACTAAATATATCAAGGGAACCTCATTAAAACTCTGAAGTGAGGGAGAGAAAAATAAAAAATGGATTTGGATTTGAATTTGAACTTTCTGCCAAGCTTTTTATCTATGGAAATTCTCATTGGCTCACATTGTGGTTGCTCTTTTCCCTAGATGTGTTTTGTGCAAATATTATTTGGTTACTCAAGATTGAATAAACTTCTCTCCAGAGATGCTGCCTGTCCCAGAGGAACTCCAGCATTTTGTGTCTATCTTCGGTGTAAACCGGCATCTGTAGTTCCTTCCAACACGTTGAATAGACTTCATTGACAAAGGTGATACTTGATCATAAAATTTCAAGGCAACAACCATCTCTAGTTTTTATGTGGTGTATGAAGAGAGCATGTGGATGATGTGAGAGGCAGATAACTAGTAGAACAAATATCCCACCACTGAAATATCCCACCCAACCTGAGTTTTGCGACTCAAAGGAACCAGCTATATAATCCAATGTGCTCTGCAAGGACGTGGGCCAAGATTTGTCTATCATCCAAATACAAATCGTAAGACTGGACTATATTTTAACTTGTTTAACAGACTTCTTTGCCAGTCCAGTCAGGAACTGGATATGATTTTTTTCTGAATTCAGGCTGTCAATGTGGAGAGCCACAACCATTCTCTCTGAAGTGTGGAGTGCAAAGCCAGCCACCCTTTCTCAGTTCCAGTATGCAGCGTGAATCTTAAAACAACGTTTGTATTTTGTACATTTAACTGGAGATCAGAATAAAGATCGGAACATAGACATCTGATAAAATGATGGCGACCAACAAAGTAATGGGACTGAATGAAGATGGAGTAAACTCAGCATCTCTGGAGAAACAGAATAGGTGACATTTCCGGTCAAGACCCTTCTTCAGACCGAGAGTCAGGGGAAAGGACAACGAGAGATATTGACTGTGATATAGAGAGATATAAAACCAATGAATAAAAGATATGCAAAACAAAGTAACGATGATTGAAGGGACCAGACCAATTGTACTGGCCAACTGGCTGTTTGGTTGGTTGAGAATTGAGAAAAAGCAGCATCATTGTGGCTCTGCTATTAATAGATTTAATTATTCCCGTTTGGTATTCAGATTGCACAGATTTTAATATTATATGTGCACATTCATTTGAAACTATTTGTTTTAGTTATGTTCTGTAATGCGCAGGCAAATTAACTATTTGGAAAAGTCAACCTGAACAATTCTCCTTAGCATAAATGGGTACATTCTTATCTATTTTGCAATGATGGATCTTGGTGTAATTTACATTGCTTTAAATGCCCTGACCAATGAAGGCAACATACCATATGCCTTGTTTACCAATCTATCCACTTGTTTGCCACCTTCAGGGAGCTATGGACTTGCTGATCTATATCCCACTGTATACTTTGACAGCCTTTCTCACAATCTGCAACTCTGCAATCTTTGTGTCGGCTGCAAACTAACTAACCAGCCCATCTATGTTCATGTCCAAGGTACAAAAATGCTGGAGAAACTCAGCGGGTGCAGCATCATCTATTGAGCGAAGGAAATAGGTAACGTTTCGGGCCGAAACCCGTCTCATTTAGATATATGTTTAAGAAGGAACTGCAGATGCTGGAAAATCGAAGGTACACAAAAATGCTGGAGAAACTCAGCGGGTGCAGCATCATCTATTGAGCGAAGGAAATTAGTCTGAAGAAGAGTTTAGGCCTGAAACGTTGCCTATTTCCTTCGCTCCATAGATGCTGCTGCACCCGCTGAGTTTCTCCAGCATTTTTGCGTACCTTCATTTAGATGTATGATGTTTTCAAGAGAGAGTTAGATTTAGCTCTTAGGGAATGGAAACAAGGGATATGGGGAGAAAGCAGGAGCGGGGTACTGATTTTGGATGATCAGCCATGATCAACAACAGAGGTCCCACCACAGATCTCTGTAGAACTCCACTGGTCATACATGTCCAACATGAATAACACCCTCCTACCACAATCCTCGGTCTTCCATCAATAAGCCAGTTCTGCATCCATACGACCAAGTCACAGTGAATCCCATGCACCTTAATCTTCCGGATACTATGAGGGACTTTATCAAATTCTTTATTAAAATCCATGTAGATAACAATGATCACTCTACCCTCATTGATGACCTGCATCATCTATTCAAAAAGCTCAATCGAGTGAGTAAGAGTAAGCGCCTTGAGTATTAGAAAGGCGCTATATAAATCCCATCCATTATTATTATCATTATAAGACATAACCTATCGCATACAAGCCCATACTGACTCTCTCTAATTAGCCCTTTCTTTTTCAAATGGGAGCAATTCTATCCTGAAGAACCATCTCCAATAGCTTCTCAACCAGTGACGTGTGGGTCATCAGCCTCCATTTCCACTTCCCTTCTTAAACAATGGAACAATATTGGCAACTCTGCATTCCTCCAGGACCTTGTCTGTTCAATCTCCTCTCTTGCCACTCATAATCACCTGAGATAGATCCCATCTGGCCCTGGGGATTTATCCACCTTAATGCTCTTCGAGAGGACCAAAAACATCCTCCTTATTGATTTCAAACTGCCCCTGCATATTAGTATTCTCCACATCAATCTCACTGCCCTCAATGTTCTTCTCCTTGGTGAATACAGAAGCAAAATACTTGTTTTGTACCTCACCTACATCGTCTGACTCCAAGCACAGATTCCCAAATTTATCCTTGAGCTGTCCTACCTTTTCCCTGGCTAACCTGTTATTTTTAATGTACGTATGAAAAGCCTTGGGATTTTCTTTGATAATTCATCAAAGCCAATTCTTAGCCCCCTTTAGCACTTCTAATTGCTTGCTTGAATTCTTTACATTCCTCAAGGCCCTCTCTGATTTCATCTTCTTAAGCATACATGCACTTCCTTTTTCTTTTTGACTATATTTCTAACCTCTTTGGTCATCCAAGGACCCCCCGCCTCTCCTCGTTACTGGAACATGCTATTCCCAAACTTTGGTCAACTGGCCTTTAAACAATTCCTTACTAGCAAATAAAAAAAGACACAAAATGCTGCAGTAACTCAGCGGGTCAGGCAGACTGAAGGAGGGTCTCGACCCGAAATGTCACCAATCTATGTTCTCCAGCGATGCTGCCTGACCCACTGATTAGTCCAGCACTTTGGGTCTTTTTGTGTAAACCAGCATCTGCAGTTCCTTGTCCCATGTATCAGATGTCGACTTGCCCAATGACCATTGCTTCCAAGGTAGACAAAATTGCTGGAGAAACTCAGCGGGTGCAGCAGCATCTATGGAGCGAAGGAAATAGGCAACGTTTCGGCCCGAAAAGTTGCCTATTTCCTTCGCTCCATAGATGCTGCCGCACCTGCTGAATTTCTCCAACAATTTTGTCTACCTTCGATTCTCCAGCATCTGCAGTTCTTTCTTGAACAATTGCTTCCAATTTATTCTCCCTAACTCCAGGCTAATGACTGTAATCTGCCTTACTCCGTTTGATCTCATGCCCCTTGGTCCAGACTTATTCCTATTCAAAGCATTCTTAACCTTATGGAGTTGCGATTGTTATCCTATCCATACATTGCCCATCAGCTGATATTCTAGGAGCTGTCTGGGTTTCACTTCAGTTGAGATTAATAGAACCAAAAGACTTCTGCCTCTGGTAACTCTTAACTATATGGGTACAACCAATTACATATTCATAAACTATGGAAAGGCGAATGGTATTGAGAAAAGGCTAAATGCAACTCGACATATTATTTAAATTTGCAATTTCTAAGAGAAAGTAAAAGCAAATTGGACCACATGACTCTGATTGGACTGTGCAAATTAATCTCCATGTCTGCCTCTGGAGAAAGTACCACCCTGAGCAGAGCAGAAGCTGATTTGAACAGTGACCCTAGTTACCTGCCCCCAGACTGAGAGGACCTCAGAGTCCTGCCCACTAGGAACAAAGTAAAGAGAACATGTACAGTTCAGTTCAGTGTATTGACACGTGTACCGAGGTACAGTGAAAAGCTTTTGTTGCGTGCTAACCAGTCAGCAGAAAGACAATACATGATTACAATCGACCCATTTACAGTGTATATATACATGATAAGGGAAAATTATTTCAATGAATTTGCAGGGTACAATCAGTCATGTCGATCAATTTGCTTTTATTTCTTTTAGAAATTGCAAAATGAAATAATATGTGTAGGAAGAAACTGCAGATTCTGGTTTAAGCCGAAGATAGACACAAAAAGCTGGAGTAACTCAGTGGGTCAGATTGCATCTCTGGAGAGAAGGAAGAGGTGGCATTTCGGGTTGAGACTCTTCTAATATGTTGTGTTGTGTTTGTCCTTTTCCCATGGCAGTCTGCCTTTCCAGAGTTTGTATACATAATTGATTGCACCAAGAAACGCATAGTTTTGAGTGCATTGTAAGAAAAAGATTAGCAACTATATCCAATAGTTTTGGATTGTTGTCATCTGTCACACAAGACTTTCAAGGATAAACGTCCATCGCAACGTTACTTTCCTGCTGCTGTCACATACAATTTAATTCCGTCTTGATTTCAACCTTCAATGTATCCATTTCATGGCATCCATATTCCTCTGGGTGATAAATGTCTCCTCATGTAAGTTCAAATAGGGACAATGACCCATAATTCTAAATTCCCAGCCCAAACAGAACAAGGTCACCATGTCTGCATTGAAGAATGTTAACACTGGGCTAAAATAAAATGCATTCAGGAATGCAGAAACCAGCAGGGATCCTGGCACGTGGAAGAGAAATAGGGCCTGTCCCACGAGCATGCGACCTGCATGCAGCAAGCGCGACCAAACCGGAAGCGGAGGCCGCGTGGAGGTCGAGTGATCCCCGTACAGGGCCAGTCCCACCAGCTTGCGCCTGCATGCGGCGAGCGCGACCAAACCGGAAGCGGGGGTCGCTCGGAGGTCGAGTGAGTGACGTGAAGTTCGAGCGAAGTCCGCGGGAAGTTCGCACGTGACGTACGGCGTCAAGACGCAGCATCCGGCGTTGAGACGCTGCGTATGCCCGTCGAGGCAGTGCATACGGCGTCGAGGCGGCTGCGGGCCGGCAGGCCGTTGCCGCGCGGAATTTTTGAACATGGTCAGTTTTTCGGAGCAGATGTCGGGACCAGCTCCGCACAAATCCATACGGCTCTGGCAATCGAAGTGGGACTGGCCCCGCGAGGCCGTACGGCTCAAGCGACCACGTTAGGTCGCGCTTGCCGCATGGAGTCGCATGCTCGTGGGACAGGCCCTTAAGAGTTGGAAAATAAGTTTAAGAAAGGTAACGAGCAAGGACATCAAACTTTTTTTTACAAATAGGGAGATGAGGCCATCAGGAGCAATGCATCAACCTTGAAAATGGGTACTGATGATCTTGTAAATTATAGTAAGGAAATGGCTGTTATGTTGAACACTGATTGATTCCACCAAGATGCAGCACAGAACGCTGCAGGACATCCTTATTCCCTGCGGCTATCAAACTGTACAACTCCGCCCCCTTCTGTCGTGCGGTAGACTGACTTGCCCCCCCTCCACAATCTTTGCACATCCCCAATCCTTTCCACTCGCCACTTTAATTTCATGTTTCATGTATTTCGTGTTTTATGTCTGTGGACAGATCAGTTTCCCTCCTGGGATAAATAAAGTTCTATCGTAACATATCGTATCGTATCGTATGAGTTTGCTTCAGAACTTGCAATCGTCATTGAAAAAGGCATCACTGACATCTCAAAACTAATATGGAATGAGGTTACATTTAACCAACATAAGCAACAAAACATGAATGGTGCAATGGTGCTAAAGTCAGTAAACCCCCATGATTCGATGGATTCCATTCTACAATAGGTAGATTATAACACTGAAATCATCCCATTTTAATTTGAGAACAAATCAGTAATTTTGGAAAATTGTGTCAGTCTTTCCACTGTTTAAAAAAATTGAGCTGAGAAAACCAAAGAACAATAAGACCAAAAAACACAAATGCTGGAGGTCAAAACTATGCGACCGTTTCACTAAACTTGCATTTGGTCCAACGAGGCTTGCTGGACTTCCTGGTTGCCAACCATTTTAACTCGCCTTCCTATTCCCAAACTGACCTTTCTGACCTGGGCCTCCTCCATTGTGGCCACACACAGACTGGGGGGGAACAGCACTTCATATTACTCTTGGGTAGCTTACAACCCTACATTATAAAGATTGAATTCTCCAATTTTAGATAGGTAATGTCCAACCATCCCATTTACCTTATTGCCTCTCCCTCTCTTCTCTGTGCCCCATCTAGATGCACCCCACCCATTTCTCCTGTTGTTTCCACCCCTATTCCCCCTCCCCTACATCGCCTCCTCTGGCCTCACTTTTCTTCTCTCCTGATAACACAGCCTTCTGTCTCCTTTTTATCCCTGGACTTTGTCCACCCATCTTCAGTGTTTTTTTGCTCAGGATTTCAGCATCTGCAGCTCGTTGTGAACGATACAACCAGTTAGAATGAAGTGTGTGGTCATAAAACAACTCGATTGTGAAATTAAACTCGATTGTTTGAAAAGGCTGCAGAAATGACAAGGGATCTATTGATATTGACTTACTTCCACACAGTATTTTATAAAGCCCCTCTTAGGAGACTTGGCCAAAGTTGAAGCTCATCGATCATAAATGACCTGGTCAGGAACAAAGTTATGCAACAAAATACATTGGTAAGGGTAATAGGCAGGTGCGTGCTGTAATTGACAGTTTCTATCTCGAAAGAAAGGTGTTGGTTCTGTCCAGCCAGCAGTGCTCACTGGATTCATTCCAGGAAAACAGTTCAGCAGACCTAACCTGGCAAGAAATGACCATTGATCCAAGGATGTGGTGAGCTAGATAATTTCATACACAATTGGCTTCATGGTCGGAAGCAGGGGGTGATGGTGGAAGGATGTTTCTCGGAACAGCGGCCTGTGACTGGTGGTGTGTCTTAGGTGCTGGGACCATAGCTATTTGTTGCCTATATCCAGGGGCGGAAATCCAGGGGGGGACAGGTGGGACACATCCCCTCCTGTTTTGAGAAGTGGGGGACAGTTCCCCCCCCCCCCCCCATTTTTTGTAATCCGGATTTTAAAACCCGGTGAAATCTCCGCTTTCCGCGAGGCAGTGGGGGTGGGACTGCTGATCGAGGGCGCCGATTGGACGAGAGAGACGTCGGACATGATAATTCAGCATGGTGATTGGAGGAGGGAGACGTGCCAAAACACTCTCGGCACAGACCTGCACCTCATCCGCAGCCAGGATCGATCCCGGCTCTCCGGCGCTGCCCCGTCCCCACCCAAGTGCTCCCCCCCCCCCCCCCCCCCCGGGGTGGCCAGAGATGTCGGGAGTCAGACGGGAGCTGTACCCCCAGTCCCACAGCCAGCGCAGAGAAGCAGCACAAAACCCAGCTCAACTCTGCCTGTCCCGCCGGGTCAACCTACAGCCCTGCCTGGACTTGCGGGAAATATGGCCCAGGTGTACAGCCAGCACGGAGAAGCAGCGCTGGTGTCCCGTCAGTCCAGGCAGGGCTGTAGGTTAACCCGGCGACACAGGGTGAGTTCAGCTGCATTTAGCGCTGGATTGAGCCTCCGAAGCCTCGCGTGTGTGTGTGTGAGTGTGCGCATGCGTGCGCGGCCGCCTAGAAATTGTGTTCCCCCTGTCTCCCAGTCCCCCCCATATTTTGATAGCGATTTCCGTGCCTGCCTATATCAATGATTTGGGTGAGAATGTACCATGCATGGTTAGTAAGGTTGCAAATGACACTAGCGTAGATGATATTGTAGACAGTCATAAAGGTTGTCAGGAATTATAGAGAGAACTTGTTCAGCTGGATAAGTAGGCCAAGGAATAGCACATAGAATGTATTCAGATAAGTGCAAGGTGTTGCATTCTGCAAAGTCAAACCAGGATAGAACTTCCACAGTGAAGAATAGGGACCAGAACAGAGGGACCTAGGAGCTCAAGTACATAATATTGTTCAAAACTCATATTCCATATTGTTTACAATTCACATCAAGTCAAGGGAAACAGTTCCCTGGTGTGACAGGTAGATAAGGTGGTGAAGAAGGCTTTTGGTACATGGGCCTTCATCTGTCAGGGTACTGCGTATAGTTTAGTTTAGTTTAGAGATACCCGGTGGGAACAGGCCCTTCGGCCCATCGAGTCACACCAACCATTGATCGCCCATGCACTAGTTCTATTTTATCCCACTTTCATATCCTACACACTAGGGGCAATTTAGAGAAGCCAATTAAACTACAGACCTGCACGTCTTGGGAATGTCAGAAGAAACCGATACAGGAAGAATGTGCAAACTCCACACAGACAGCACCCACAGTCAGGATTGAACCCGAGTCCAGAGCGCTGTGAGGCAGCAGTCTACCGCTGCACCACTCTGCCACCCATATTGGGAATGATGTTATGTTATATATGGGACGTTCTGTTACAGATGTGCAAGACATTGGTGAGACTGCATTTGGAATATTGTGTTCACTTTTGGTTACCCAGTCATGTCATTAAACTGAAAGCAGTGCAGAGAAAATTAGCATCGATGTTGCCAGGAATCAGGGCCCTGAGCAATAGGGAGACTTTGGGCAAGCTAGTACTTTATTCCTTGGAGCACAGGAGGCTTAGGGGTGATCTTCGAGATGTTTAAAATCATGAGGGGAATTGAAAGGGTGAATGCTTAGAGTATTTTACCCAAAGTAGGGGAATTAAGAAGTGGTTTAAGATGAGAGGGGAAAGATTTAACAGGAACCCAAGGGACAACTTTTTCACTCAGAGGTTGGTGGGTATACAGGATGAACTGCCACAGGAAGTAGTTGAAGGAGGTAAAAGACACTTGGACAGGTACATTGACAGGATAGGTTTAGAGACTATGATCCAAATGCGGGCAAATGGAACTAGCTTAGATGGGGCAGGTGGACAAAAATGCTGGAGAAAATCAGTGGGTGAGGCAGTATCTATGGACCGAAGGAAATAGGCAACGTTTCGGGTCAAACCCTTCTGGGCATCTTGGTTGGCATGGACAAACTGGGCCAAATGGCCTGTTTCCGTGCTGTATGAAGTTATGACTCTCTATGTCTCTAGGCACATGGCTGGAAAGATTTAGAGCGATATGGTTTAAACATGGGCTAATGGGACCAGCTTAGATGGGCATTTGGTTGGCATAGACTAGATGGGTGGAAGGGCGACTCTATGACTGTGAGTATGGGACTGGTCTGGCCCAGAGGAGGTGAGCACTAGAAGATTTAAACACGTTTGTCTTATTTGTGTAAACCTATCTTGTAAAGAAAGTACAGACAGGATGTTTTAAGTCTTTTTGACCTTTTCAGTATGAAGCCACAGTGCTGACAGCATAAAGAATCATTAGACTTTAGTATTGAATTAAATCTCAATCCTGTGAATTGAAAGTGCTTATAGGAGCCAGAGTAGAAGTTATTAATGACATGTTTAAAGGTATTTTACTTTTTATAAATAACAGTTATTGAGTTATGCTGCCTCACCCGCTGAGTTTCTCCAGCATTTTTGGCTACCGTCGATTTTTCCAGCATCTGCAGTTCTTTCTTAAACATTTATAGAGTGATACTTTATGAGTCTTAAAGTGTGGAAACAGGCCCCAAGGCCCAACTTGCCCACACCGACCAACATCTACATTTGTCCCAACTGCTTGCATTTGGTCCATATTCCTCTAAACCAGTCCCATCCATGTACCTGTTTAATATTTCTTAAACGTTGCGATAGTACCAACTTTGTTGTAATCTAGATTTTGCTTGGTACACGTTTCCCGCGACTTATGTAAATTGGAAATCATATGGAATTATTACAATCATGTATAGAAATATGGATGTTGTTATTTGTCCTTTCAGTATACACACAAGCTAATGGTTAAACTGAGACTTTGGATCCAATTTTAAACTCAGGACTGACAGGAACGTAGGAAGAAGTCAGTCACAATTGCAGCAATGTTCTCCCTTTGGACTCTCTTTGTTTAGACACCACCGAGAATTTTAAATGGCTCATATTTCACTGCTGATTTTTTTTGTGCATTGCAGTTTTGAATGATATAATACTGACTGCTCACAGTGGATGGAAATTGGGCATTAATACAGGGCAGACTGCAGGGAGGATCCAGTGAAGCATGCAGTGATGTTTTTTCCATTACTGTAACAAGTATTGAGGCAATGTGATGCCCATGAACCATGTAAGCGGAGCAGCGATAGATTCTCGTCCTTTAGGATGGATGTGAGAAAATCCAGGAGTCAATTCACTACTAACTGTTTAAAATACTTTAAGTGAAATTTTCAGTTTGATGGAATAACATAAACTCGTTTCAATGCCAGCGGGTGTAGACTTCAGCCCCGTTGAAGCGATCCTTTAGCTTCAACTACACCCGAGGCAATCACTCCATCTGTTGTGATGCCAGGTGCTTTCAGATGCTCATTGAGAGTTAAGCAAGTCTTCTTCATCTGTGTCATCCAAACTTACTTTTGTTTCACTGTTAACAATTATGTTTCAGTCACAAGATTCGATATCAAGGCAGAACATCTTTTTTACATTTAAAATAAAAAATAGAGTGTGCAACTTCTGTACAATGTTTATGTAATGGGCTAAATATTCGACGAAAGAATTGGTTGGAACACCATTTATTTGTTGGTCTGAAAGTAAACATAGTAGTTCAGTATGGCGGCCCCTGGTGGTGGGCCACGCACTGTACATAACCTTCAGCTTTGGGGGGGGGGGGGGGCTCACGTGTCCCGGGTGATGAGAGGTAGGGGTAACCCTGTGGGGTTATTTAGGGCACACATGGGGTGGGAGTTAGGAGACTTGTAGCAGCAATAACGAATCTCGTGTTGGACAAACTTTGTGTCCTGCCTCGTTCTTTGACGGACAGCTCCGTGTCTACTACATCAGTTTAGTTTATGGTCACTTGTAGCGAGGTACAGTGAAAAGCTTTTGTTGCGTGCTAACCAGTCAGCAGAAAGACAATACATGATTACAATCGAGCCATTTACAGTGTACAGATACATGATAATGTGAATAACATGAATGACATTTAGTGCAAGATAAAGCCAGTAATGTCCAATAAAAGATAGTTGGAGAGTTTCCAAAAAGGTAGACAGTAGTTCAGGACTGCCCTGTAGTTGTGGTTGGATGGTTCAGTTGCCTGATAACAGCTGGGAAGAAACTGTTTATGCCAGCTACAGTTTCAGTAGGAATGTAACAGAGTATTAAATGTTTAAGAACATGTTATTCATGTTATTATATAAAGACTGCAGTGTTGGAACTGGGGATAATTTTTGCCAGATTACATTGTAAAAAATGGAGCTCATGACATTTTGGACTCTGCTAAGGATGGTACCAGACTGAAATGCTTCCAGAATAGAAACATAGAAACATAGAAACATAGAAAATAGGTGCAGGAGGAGGCCATTCAGCCCTTCGAGCCAGCACCTCCATTCATTGTGATCATGGCTGATCGTCCCCAATCAATAACCCGTGCCTGCCTTCTCCCCATATCCCTTGATCCCACTAGCCCCTAGAGCTCTATCTAACTCTCTCTTAAATCCATCCAGTGATTTGGCCTCCACTGCATTCTGTGGCAGGGAATTCCACAACTAGATGGATAGATGGACAAAAATAGATGGATAGAGATTCTACAACCTTCCATTCATTCCTGATCCACCTACCAGCATTTTTCTCAGGAATTCTGGACCAGTGGGCAGCATGGTGGCGGAGCGGTAGAGTTGCTGCCGCGCTGCGCCAGAGACCCGGGTTCGATCTTGACCACTGGTGCTGTCTGTACGGAGTTTGTACGTTCTCCCCATAACCTGTGTCGGTTTTCTCCAGGAGCTCCGGTTTCCTCCCACGCACCATAGACGTACAAGTTTGAAGGTTAAATGGCTTGGTATAATTGGTAAAATGGACCCTAGTCTGTGTAGGGTAGAGATCATGTGTGGATATCGCTGGTCGGTGCAGACTCGGTGGGCCGAATGACCTGTTTCCGTGCTGTATCTCTAAACTAAACTAAAAGTAATCCAGCTCCCTGCCCATCCTAGAAGGAAGCACATTACTTGTTTTGTGGAAAATAGGATTTCAATAACATGCTATAGATCCTGTTACAATTGTTGAGACTCAAATGGGCAATGCATAAATAGTGAATGCTTCACCAGATCTAAAAAGCAATCCATAGAGGGATGATGTTGGACTTCCATCCAGGTACATGTATGGTTTCCTTGCAAGTACCTCTCTCTCTTTCCCTCTCCCTCGCTCTCTGTCTCTCTCTGTCTCTGTCTCTCTCTCTCTCCCTCTCTCTCTCTTTCTGTCTCCCCCCCCCTCACTCTCTGTCTTTCCTCCTCACTCTCTCTCTTGTTGTGGTTTTGAAGTTACAAACTTTAACCTGGTCGAGGCAATTTCTAGGGGCAACAAAACCTGCACACTGACAGGATCTGGAGTATTCTGCAGCCCAAAGAAAGGAGAAACCGCCAAGAAATAAAGTGCACCTTGGTGACCAATGGTCGAGGGTAAATCAGCCTGTAATATGCATGGATAAGCTGTGAAGCTGCATTGCCAATAGTTTCCTGTTGACTCCAATTGTGCTCCAATTGATTTGGGTATGTTTCCTGTATATACGTCACGCATGAGAGCCGATCAGGGTTCTACAGGCATCACATGTACTGATGGGGGATGATTTTGTGAGGACTGCTTTCACTGGGCTGCAATGAGCAACATTGTGGGAGCTCCATGTCCTGTCATACTGGGCCTTTGGGTATCTATATATCTGAAAGTGACTGCAGGATAATCCAGTTCCTGTCTCAGTGATAGTGGCTCCTGAACTGGACATAAATCACCTGTGTTCTACCCCACAATCTTCACCGGCATTGCTTCAGCAGTATCCTTGTTTCCCAGCTATCTATCCGCATGGAAATGATTCATGTGTAAGAAGGAACTGCAGATGTTGGTTTAAATCGAAGGTGGACACAAAATGCTGGAGTAACTCAGCGGGTGAGGCAGCATCTCTGAAGAGAAGGAATGGGCAACGCTTCGGGTCGAGACATTTCTTCAGTCTGAAGAAGGGTCTCAACCCGAAACGTCGCCTAGTCCTTCTCTCCAGAGATGCTGCCTCACCCGCTGAGTTACTCCAGCATTTTGTGTCCACCTGGTAATGATTCATTCCGCGCATTAGCATTACATGGAAGTGTTCTTCTTCAGTAGATCTAAAAAAAACGGTAAAATCACTTTCCAGTCAGCAGGGTTATGCCAGTCTTATGCTACCATAATGCTACTAACACCATTAAATCATCTCATTATAATTTTGCATTGTGTCCAAGAATAACACTGCTGAATAACTGAGCTCTACAATAGAAATGACAATTGCCATTGCATTGTAAATTGCAGCGTTATCAATTGTACGTATTAACTCGTCGCCTTCTATGCACCGTACATAAGTGAAACACAGCTTAATGCACTTTTTTTATTATATCATTGATGTTGTTGTTTTTATTATATCATTGAAGTGAGTCTACCTCACTTGTTCCCGAGTTGCTCAGCAATGAGGTAGAGATGTATTATCAAAGCTTCTCAGCACTGTCACAGTGGAACCTATTACAGCTTTGCTGCAGTATTATAATTGGAACAGCGAGAGATATCACGGAGATGCCTCCTTCCTACCATCTCCTTGCTCTGTTTGAGAATTTGATGGTTGCAAAATAAAAGGGTTGGTCGACTATTTAAAAATGCTTCATTTTAAGGATCAGAACAGGTTCACGTGAATTGGAGATTACAAAATAAGTGTTCTAGGGTTTTCATTAAAAGCCTATTCAAGTATAGTAGATTTCCAATAGATTCGCTGACGTTTGCTCATCTTGTTAGAATGCGAGGCTGTTCGGGGGATCAGAGAAAAGTGCTTTAATATTTAGAATATAGCTGAAACAGTCCAGTGCTGCTGTGCTGAAAGTCAGACTGGAGCAATTTATCTCCAGGTATCCAGTGAATCGGGAAAGTTGTCAAAAGCATTCAAGTAAATTCATAATATTAATGCTAATCTACCTAAATGGACACAGTCTGTGTGATACTGAGTACAAGGATGGCTGTTATGAACGGCATCTGGGCAAGTGAGCTGGTTTCTTTAGTAGAGAATCAGTTTTATTGAATGTATATTTCTTCAAATGAGCCCAATTTGCACATTAGCTTTCTGCGTGGTTCAACAGGAAGATTTAGTACTCAATCGCAAGGATTGTTGAGCCGGGTCTTCCAAAATAAAATGGAAAGTTCTGCAGGTCAGGAAGCATTTGTGGACAAAATAAATCAGCTTTGAGACCCTTCGTTTTAAGTTGCTGAAAAGTGGGGAAGGATAGGACAAAGAGGATGTCTCTGTTAGAGTGAAATTAAATGGGCTAATGTGGCCATTCAAGGCAGTGTTCTGCTATGTGGTGCCAGTAGCTGGCCCGTGGGACATCTTCAGCATGTCAGGCTGTACCGATGGAGAGAAACAACTCAAGCTGAATCACTGGGGGATGACTGGAAGAAATGGTCAGTTCTGGAGCAGATAGAAAGAAAGTGCGGGTTTCAAGAAATTGGAGAGTTCAGTGTTGAGTTCAGAAGATTGCGATATGCACAGATCGCAGGCGAGCTCCTCAACCTTCCCTCGGGTCTCAATGTCATGGAGGAGCCCACAGACAGGTAGGCTAGACTGGGTGTGGAATGGAGAATTGCAGGGGGAGACAAGTGGAAGATGAGGGTTTGTCCTGCGGATTGAACACAGATGCTCTGCAAAGGAAACACCCAATTTGCGTTAGGTTTCCACTGAGTAGAGGAGACCGTACGGTGCATTCAGAAATTATTCAGACCCCTTCACTTTTTCCACAATTTGTTACGTTACAGCCTTATTTTAAAATGGATTCAATTCATTTTTGTTATCATCAATCTACACACATAACCCCAGAATGAAAAGCAAAAACAGGTGTTTAGAAATTTTTGCAAAGTAATTAAAAATAAATAACTGAAATATCACATTTACATAAGTATGCAGACCCTTTGCAATGATACTCAAAATTGAGCTTAGGTTCATCCTGTTTCCATTGATTATCCTTGAGATGTTTCGACAAGACAGCTCACTTGGAGTTTACAAAAACGCATGAGAAACAAGATTCTCCGACCTGATGAAACCAAAATTGAACTCTACAGCCTGAATGCCAAGCATCACATTGGGAGGAAACCAGGCACCGCTCATCACCTGGCCAATACCATACCTACGGTGAAGCATGGTGGTGGCAGCATCATGCTGTGGGGATGTTTTTCAGCGGCAGGAACTGGGAGACTAGTCAGGATCGAGGGAAAGATGAACGGAACAAAATATAGAGAGATCCTTGATGAAAACCTGCTCCAGAACATTCTGGACCTCAGACTGGGATGGAGGTTCACCTTCCAACAGGACAACGACCCTAAGCACACAGCCAAGACAACGCAGGAGTGGCTTCGTGACTAGTCTGTGAATGTCCTTGAGTGGCCCAGCCAGAGCCCAGACTTGAACCTGAACAAACATCTCTGGAGGGACCTGAAAATAGCTGTGCATCGACGCTCCCCATCCAACCTGACAGAGCTTGAGAGAATCTGCAGAGAAGAATGGGAGAAATTACCCAAATAAAAGGTGTGCCAAGCTTGTAGCGTCATACCCAAGAAGACTTGAGGGTGTAATCGCTGCCAAAGGTGCCTCAACAAAGTACTGAGTAAAGGGTCTGAATACTTATGTAAATGTGATATTTCAGTTATTTATTTTTAATTACTTTGCAAATTTCTAAACACCTGTTTTTGCTTTATTAATATGGGGTGTGTGTAGATTGATGATTACAAAAAAAGAATTTAATCCATTATATAATAAGGTAACAAAATGTGGAAAAAATGAAGGGGGCTGAATACTTTCTGAATGCATTGTATTGTGAACAACAAATGCACTAAATTGGAAGAAGTCCAAGCGAATCACTGCTTCATTTGGAAGGACTATTTGGGTCCCTGGATGGTAGGAAGGGTCACATGGGATTATTTTCCTCAATTCAGTCTGCCGCATGGCATCACCACTTACCCTCACTTACTTGGCTAACATAGTTGACCCTTCACACTCTGGAGTCAAACAGCAAGGTCTCAACAATAACCAGTCAGGGTCACTGCCCCCTGACAGTTCCTGAGGAGAGTCAAGAGTGTTTTATTGTCATATGTCCCAGTTGAACAATGGAATTCTTACCTGCAGCAGCACAACAGAATATGTAAACATAGTACACTTTAAACAATATAATAAATGAGAAAAAAAGTTGTGTATATATACTTATACACACATATATATACATACATACATAACCACAACATATACAGTGGCTTGCAAAAGTTTTCATACCCCTTGAACTTTTCCACATTTTGTCACGTTGCAACCACAAACGTAAATGTATTTTATTGGGATTTTATGTGATAGACCAACACAAAGTGGTGCATAATTGTGAAGTGGAAGGAAAATGATACATGGTTTTCAAATTTTTTTACAAATAAAAAACTGAAAAGTGTGGCGTGCAAAAGTATTCAGCCCCCCTGAGTCAACACTTTGTAGAACCACCTTTCGCTGCAATTACAGCTGCAAGTCTTTTGGGGTATGTCTCTACCAGCTTTGCACATCTAGAGACTGAAATTTTTGCCCATTCTTCTTTGCAAAATAGCTCAAGCTCAGTCAGATTGGATGGAGAGTGTCTGTGAACAGCAATTTGCAAGTTGCCAGAGATTCTCAATTGGATTTAGGTCTGGACTTTGACTGGGCCATTCTAACACATGAATATGCTTTGATCTAAACCATTCCATTGTAGCTCTGGCTGTATGTTTAGGGTTGTTGTCCTGCTGGAAGGTGAACCTCCGCCCCAGTCTCAAGTCTTTTGCAGACTCTAACAGGTTTTCTTCCAAGATTGCCCTGTATTTGGCTCCATCCATCTTCCCATCAACTCTGACCAGCTTCCCTGTCCCTGCTGAAGAAAAGCATCCCCACAGCATGATGCTGCCACCACCATGTTTCACAGTGGGGATGGTGTATTCAGGGTGATGTGCAGTGTTAGTTTTCCGCCACACATAGCGTTTTCCATTTAGGCCAAAAACTTCAATTTTGGTCTCATCTGACCAGAGCACCTTCCTCCACATGTTTGCTGTGTCCCCCACATGGCTTGTGGCAAACTGCAAACGGGACTTCTTATGACTTTTTTTCAACAATGGCTTTCTTCTTCCATAAAGGCCCGATTTGTGGAGTGCACGACTAATAGTTGTCCTGTGGACCGATTCTCCCACCTGAGCTGTGGATCTCTGCAGCACCTCCAGAGTTACCATGGGCCTCTTGGCTGCTTCTCTGATCAATGCTCTCCTTGCCTGACCTGTCAGTTTAGGTGGACGGCCATGTCTTGGTAAGTTTGCAGTTGTGCCATACTCTTTCCATTTTCGGATGATGGATTGAACAGTGCTCCGTGAGATGTTCAAAGCTTGGGATATTTTTTTATAACCTAACCCTGCTTTAAACTTCTCCACAACTTTATCCCTGACCTGTCTGGTGTGTTCCTTGGGCTTCATGATGCTGTTTGTTCACTAATGTTCTCTAACAAACCTCTGAGGCCTTCACAGAACAGCTGTATTTATACTGAGATTAGATTACACACAAGTGGACTCTATTTACTAATTAGGTGACTTTTGAAGGCAATTGGTTGCACTGGATTTTATTTAGGGGTATCAGAGTAAAGGGGGCTGAATACTTATGCACGCCACACTTTTTAGTTTTTTATTTGTAAAAAAAATTAAAAACCATGTATCATTTCCCTTCCACTTCACAATTATGCGCCACTTTGTGTTGGTCTATCACATAAAATCCCAATAAAATACATTTACGTTTGTGGTTGTAACGTGACAAAATGTGGAAATGTTCAAGGGGTATGAAAACTTTTGCAAGCCACTGTATATATAGTGTGTATATATAGAGGGTATAAGTGTCTATATGTTCACTTGTACATACATACATTCACTTAAAAAACAAAGGACTTTGTTGTGAATTTTAAGTTTTTGAATACCTCTGACGTTCGAAGACAGTTAAACACTTTTCAGAGACATTAACACTAATGTGAAAATATTAAAAATTAAAAATCCTAAGTTATTTAAAACACATTAAAACAGTCCAGGGAAATCTGATTGCCGTGTTGCTCTCAGTGAGGGGACTTCATTTATGGACCATTGAGTAGAGTTGCAGCAGTGGATTTGGACGAGCCTGCAGGAATGACCCATTCAGAATGACACATGGCAGAGTGACGCACAACCAGCCGAGAGGCTGCAGAGTGTTAGAAAAACTCCAGAGCAGCAACACGCACACAGGACAAGGAAAACATAAAGGCTGCATCCTCCAGGTGTTGCTAAACAACAAGTAAATAATGCAACCCATCGGGCGTGCAAATATGCAACTTTGCACTTTCAGTCAAACTGGGAGGAAAGATGTAATTTCTTAAACCTCAGCGGAAAATAAAACCGAGGTTATTAAAGATACGTTGAGCAACCTTCCTTGCAAATAAATTTCTAATCTTGTCAAAAATATATAATGTTCAGCAGCTTTTTGGTGTTCCATTCAAACCTATGCAAATGCGTTTTGGTTACCCAGTTGCAAACCTCAGTTGATAGTGAAACTATGGCAGGTGGCAACTTTTTTCAAAGTTACAGAGCTCATCTCTTCTGTCCGCATAATAGCAGCACATCACGCGGCTACAATTAAACTTCTGCTGAGATCTAATTCTTAGCTCAAGCAAAACGTTGAAATATTTGAAAAAGCCTCTTTTATATCCCGATATCGATGGTGTTGCTCACAGGAAGTTAAAATTAAACATCATCCCTGGATCTTCTCACTCACATCTTGCCCTCTGGTTCCATTATGTTCTACTTTCACATGTGTGCTGCCCTCAAACCTATCACAGGCTCCAGCTTCTTCTCAGTGGCCATTTAGGGAGTGAGCGGCACAGTGTGGCATGGGGTGGGTGGTGGACATGTCACCACAATCTTGAGGGGGCTTATGGCAGCAGGAAAATATATTCCCCGACCCGCTACATTCAGTGGGTGAGAGAATACAGAGAGTGGTGAATCTCTGGAATTCTCTGCCACAGAAGGTAGTTGAGGCCAGTTCATTACCTATATTTAAGAGGGAGTTAGATGTGGCCCTTGTGGCTAAAGGGATCAAGGGGTATGGAGAGAAGGCAGGTACATGATACTGAGTTGGATGATCAGCCATGATCATATTGAATGGCAGTGCAGGCTCGAAGGGCCGAATGGCCTACTCCTGCACCTATTTTCTATGTTTCTATGTTCCTAATATGAATACAGCAGACCACTCTCCAGTGGCACGGTGGCACTGCGGTTGAGCTGCTGCCTTACAGCACCAGAGTCCTGGGTTTGATCCTGGCTACGGGGGCTGTCTGTACGGAGTTTGTACATTATCCCTGTGATCGAGTGAATTTTCTCCATGTGCTCCGGTTTCCTCCCACATGCCAAAGACAGGTTGGTAGGTTATTTGGTTTCTGTGAATTGTCCCTAGTGTGAATGATAGAACTAGTGTGCGGGTAATCGCTGGTCGGCACAGACTTGGTGGGCCGAAGGGCCTGTTTCCATGCTGTATCACTAAACCAAACTAAACCAAATTAGTTTTTTTTCTGTCAACTTAAAAACTGGAAATACCAAAAAAGAATTCATGTTTTTTAAAGATTGTGTAACTCATCCTTCTTTCAGCCACATGTGGGAGAAATCATTGCCAAGACAGTGTGATGGTGAAGTAATCAAATTCCTGTCAACATATCCTAAATTGCAGCAGACAAAAAAACACTTCCAATTTTGTCAGTCGTGACACTATTTTATATTCTTCAAATGAAAATTCAAATTTGACTCTTTCTTCTCTTCCAAAAAATTATAAATGTCAAAAATGCTCAATCTGCATTGTCACCTGGAATACCAAGTGTGAGTACCACCCACGCGCGATCCCCATGGTCCCATTTAATCAGACCACTCACTTTCTTGCAATTAGGTCATGCACACACTCCCAGTTGTAAGATCCCAGATCATCAAACACTGAAAACTAGCTACATGCTTAATTGAATTGAATTGAATTGAATTGAATGCCTTTATTGTCATTCAGACCTTACGGTCTGAACGAAATTTCGTGCCTGCAGTCATACATACAATCATACAATAATAACAACAATAAACACAAATTAACACCACCACAGTGAGTCCTCCAAGCACCTCCTCACTGTGGTGGAGGCAAAAATCTTAGGGCTGCAGTCTCTTCCCTCCTCTTCTCCCTCTGCGCTGAGGCGATTCCCCACCGGGCGATGGTACAAACAGTCCCGCAGCTCACCGAATCCCGCAAACGGGCCGGCTCAAACACCGCGGCCCGGGGTGGTCGAAGCTGCCGCCCTCCAGTCCAGCACACGCAGCCGCTGGCCCGCCGCTCAACCCCGGACTCAGGTCGCCGCCGCCAGAACGCCGTCCCAGCCACCGGAGCACCGTTCCAGCCCCGAGCCGGATCGCCCTCACGTGAGTGCCGTTCCTCCCTCGGGCTGGGCCACTCCGATGGGAGCGCCGTTCCTCCCTCGGGCTGGGCCACTCCGACGGGAGCACCGTTCCAGCCCCGAGCTAGGCCGCCCTCACGGGAGCGCCGTTCCACCCTCAGGCTGGGCCGCTCCGACGGGAGCACCGTTCCAGCCCCGAGCTGGGCCGCCCTCACGGGAGCGAGCCCAGTGCAAGTCCTGACTGGCTCTGCCTCCGGAGTCTCGAGGCCGCCAGCTCCGCCATCAGGCCTCAGCGCAGACGGAGGCAGAGAAGGGGGATACGATAAAAAAGTCGTATTCCCCCGAAGAGAGAGACAGCAAGCCCCGTTTAAACCCCCCCCCCCCCTACATAAACACAACCTAAAAAACAAAAACTAACTAGACAAAACGGAAAAAAACAACATAAAAAAGTAAAGACAAACGGACTGCAGGCGAGCCGCAGCCATTCACCACCGCCGCCACTTCCGGAATCACATTGAACTGTGCAATAAGTATATACACAGGTGGAAGATGCTGCCCATACTATCTGCAGTTCTGGTGGCAATATTAATTCTTAGTTCAGAGATACAGCACAGAACCAGCCCCTTCGACCCACTGAGTCCACGCCGCCCATTGATCACCCATTCACACTTGTTCTGTGATGTACCACTTTCAAACTCCCTAGACACTAGGGGCAATTTACAGTGGCCAGTTACTGTACACACCCACATGCCTTTGGATGACCCACAGTGCCAGGGAAAACCCACACGTGGTCACAGGGAGAACATGCACATTTTACACAGGTCAGGATCGAACTCAGGACCTTGGCGCTGTGAGGCATCGGCTCTACCAGCTGTGCCACCATGCTGCCCAATTTGACAATTTAAGTTTCAACCTAAATATTTGCACCGTTACATTAACCAGCGCCACCCAGCTGCAGCTTAGCTGCTGGTGACCATCTCATTCAATCCTTTGCTGCCTCTTGGCGTGACTATACCACTGCTCTCATGATAAGTCTCACCAATACTCTTCTGTTCACACCAAGTCTTGTTTAGGACCCACAGTAAAGATAAAGCTCAATAATGAAATTCTCAACCTTTCTTTCAAACTGCGCCAGGGCTGTACCTATCTCTGTAATTTGTGGAAATAAGGAACTGCAGATGCAGTTTGCAAAAAAGAAACAATGTGCTGGAGTAATTCAGTGGATCAGGCAGCATCTCTGGAGAACATAGAGAGGTGACGTTACAGGTTGGGACTCATCTTCAGACTTATGCCCCTGTCCCACTTAGGAAACCTGAACGGAAACCTCTGGAGACTTTGCGCCCCATCCAAGGTTTCCGTGCGGTTCCCAGAGGTTGCAGGTGGTTGCCGGAGGTTGCAGGTAGGGAGACTGACAAAAACTTCTGGGAACTGCACCAAAACCTTGGGTGGGGCGCAAAGTCTCCAGAGGTTTCTGTTCAGATTTCCTAAGTGGGACAGGGGCATTAATCTCCAAAGACTGAATTTAATGACAGGCCCTGATTCGAAACGTTACCTATACATGTTCTCTAGAGATGGTGCCTGACCCACTGAGTTACTCCAGCATTTTGTATCTACCTCTGTCATTTCCTCTGCATTTCCTAAGCCCTTTCAATTCTGACTCCTTGGGTTGTTCTCGAGTTCAATCACTCTCTTCACAACCACACCAAAGTTAACCTAGCCTGAACTCTGCAATCCCTTCCTTAAACTTCTCTAAAACTTTCTTTCCCTATCTCTCTAGATTGTTCTCATCCAAGCTTAATGCTTTGGTCTAACTTTCTAAATATTAATAAGCAGCCTAATGTTCCTTATGCGGTTCAGCCAAAGTTTGTTTGAATAGGCTGCTGTGAACGAGAGCTATCTTGGACAATTTACTGTCCAACATAAATATAGGTCATTGTTGTCAACTTTTTATGAGGACAAATAAGAATAAAGCTGAATCACAACAACCCCCCAAAAAATTAGGCTGACGTTATGAGTTATGCATTCAACCATTTCACATTTGTTTCATCGCGAATACCTCCAGTATTTTACTGACAGCGATTTCTTACATTTTAACAGCATAATTTGGAGAATATCTTACATGAAATATTTGACATTTGCATTTCCTTTGCCAACAAAGAGCCCTTAAATACTTAAGAAGCCTTATTGTCACGAACTGAAATACAATGGATCTTTGCAAATCTTAGCAAAAGAAAATCCTTCTGAATACATAAAAGTGGCGCCCAGATTTTTAAAATAAGATTACATTCTTCAATAAGAACAAATAGACCAGTTACATGGCACATAATGGGTTTAAAGAAAAAAGAATACAGTGCCTATCTTGTAATGAGCAGTATTCTTTTGTTGAAATATGTATGCTGGACTTAAGATTAAAAAATATCAAGCTTACATTGCATTTTCATTTCACTTTGTTCAGCCATTTTATAAAAGAAACAATGATGAATATTTAGAGGCCTGTATTATAGAGTCCAAACTGAAAAAAAACACATCCAACATCAAATGGCCTAAATCTGAATCCATTTATCACAGTAACTACTTTTATAGAGTGGCGATCGAAAAGTGCTCTTTCTAAATGTAACAGATAAAATACCCTATTCACAAAAGCTCTATTTTAACAAGTGCAGTATCGTTTAAGGTCATACAATTCCACTGTTCATTAAAAGATGTAGGTTTGAAGAGTATGGTTCCAACTCATCTGATGAATGCTAATTGTCATATGTAAAATCAGGAGAACATGATGATCCAGAGATGCCATTCAACAGCAGAAGGCTTCAAAACAAAAGCCTATAAAGCTCACAATTTTGAATGGTTTCACAATATCCGATCAGAACTACAGATGCTGGTTTACAAAATAAGAAGTCGCAAAATGCTGAAGTAACGCAGTGGATCAGGCAGCATCTCTGGAGGACACAGACACCCAGTGGACCAGGCAGCATATCTGGAGGACACAGACAGGCGAAACTTTCTTCAGACTAATTGTGGAAGCAGGAGAAAAGTGCAAGAGAGGTGGGGGCTGTAATAGTGCTTTGACATGTACATATTCTCTTAATATTTCCCTTAAGTTTGGACTTCAGGGTCACCAAGAAAATGCGTTTCAATGTGAATGAGAAGTCAGCTGATATCTACCGAAGTCCTTAAATGCCGAGAATTTCTTTGAAACCATTTTTGTCACAATGGCCTCACTGGTAGTGCATGGCAATCCCTACCCATGAGATCAACAGATGTGTAGATCTTATGAATTGGAAAACTTGTAGTCAATTGACAGCTACATTCCTGTATAAATGGCAATGATGCCGATAAAAACTCTCTGAGCAGCCTTCAGGGGGTTTGGCGGGTTCAAGTGGAATTCATCTTACTACTAGTTTACCACAAATTTTGAACAAAGACCAACATTGTGTGTCGTATATCAGTTTTCATCCAGCCTGAGTTTGCATCAAGCAATTTCAGTTATTGTGATAACTTAACTCTGCTTCCACAAGTGACACTATCATCAGGTGTCATGGCCTTGGGTTTAATCAGTAATGCCCCTGTCCCACTTAGGAAACCTGAACGGAAACCTTTGGAGACTTTGCGCCCCACCCAAGGTTTCCGTGCGGTTCCTGGAGGTTCCCGGAGGTTTTTGTCAGTCTCCCTACCTACTTCCACTACCTGCAACCTCCGGCAACCACCTGCAACCTCCGGGAACCACACGGAAACCTTGGGTGGGGCGCAAAGTCTCCAGAGGTTGCAGTCTTCAGGTTTCCTAAGTGGGATAGGGGCATTACGCTTTCATACCTGAGTCAGGAGATTCAGCTTTGAAGTACCACACCATAGGTAGAAACGCTAAAGTCTGGGCTAGTGTTTTAGTGTAGAACCAAGGGAGCGCTACATTGTTGAAGGTGATGTATTTTTGATGTGCATGAGAGACCCAATGCCTTTATTTCTATGAAGAACAAGGGAATTATTTGCAGTGTGTAGTCTATTTTTATCCCTCAAACAGCATTACAACAAAATGGATTACCTGATTAATATTCATTGCTGTTAGCAAGAGTAAGTGTAGTCTAAATTGATTGTTGTGCAACCTATATTAGCATTCTTATCGTGCATGTTAAGGAATTCATGATGGAATATTCTTCTTCATTCAGGCTACAAAAAAGCTAAGGAATTACCATTTTAATGACAATGTTGTGCATCAGCGTTCAACATGTTTATGTCCCTCTGCCATTTAAGAGCAAATATTAATGTATTTGTGTATTTTTGTTAATATCTCTGGAAAAATATTGGACAGAAAACTGCAGATGCTGGAAACCTGAACAAAAACAGGGAGCGCTGGAAGCAGGGAGTGGGTCAGACAACTGTGGAGAGATTCATAGCTGTGTGTTCCGGGTCTGTTATTGATACTGTCTGACCTGCTGGATGCTTCCAACTTTCTTGGCAACATGAAAGTATTAAGCTTGTATGCCTAAATGATAACGGTAATTGCTTAGCTATAGATTGGAAGGTGGCATAATGGCTCAACAGGTCCAACAACCTGGCTCTGTTCCTGACCTCTGGCACTGTCTGTGTGGAGTTTGCAAGTTCTCTTTGCGAACTTGTGCTCTGGTTTCCAATATCCTAAAAATGTTTTGGTTGGTTGGTTAACTCACTACTTTTATTTTAAATGTTGAGATGTTCCAGGGACATTTAGACTCTTGCAACACTTTTAGTGTTTGACATAGACTTCCCCTTTTTCCTTTCTCATGCCCTCTATGCATGTTGTCTCCAGGGATGTTCCTGGGATGGTAATCCCACTCATTTATTTTCCTGTAAATAATTCTGTCTCACATGCCCATCAGCATCCGTGTGATTCACCTACCACTGAATTACACTTTGGGAACTTGTGGATTCCCCTGGATGCTCTGGTTTCCAATATCCTAAAAATCATACGGATGATGATGAGGGATCAATGAGGGATTGAGATATAATGAGATTGCTCTGGGAGATAGCATGTATGTGATGGGCTGAATAGCCTCCTGAGTCGTAAAAAATGAGAATTAAATGTATTTATATTTCATGCTGGAGCAACTATTTCATAGGTACAGTACAAATAAGACCCAGATTCTGAATGAAGAGCAGCATTCAAAAGGATTCAGGGAAAATGGAAGGAAGAAAGAGTGGGACTACCATCCCAGGAACATCCCTGGAGACAACATGCATAGAGGGCATGAGAAACGAAAAAGGGGAAGTCTATGTCAAACACTAAAAGTGTTGCAAGAGTCTAAAAGTCCCTGGAACACCTCAAAATTTAAAATAAATTTGAGAAATCAAAAAGAGGATGTGTGAAGATTTTTAGATAGACACAAAATGCTGGAGTAACTCAGCGGGGCAGGCAGCATCTCTGGAGAGAAGGAATGGGTGATGTTTTGGGTCGAGATCCTTCTTCAGACTGAGAGTCAGGGGAGGGGGAGACACAGAAATGGAAGGGTAAGGTGTGAAAACGAGAGATCTGAGGGGACGAAGTGTAGAATGCATCGTTGTTAGCTAGGGGAAGATGACAGCGAGGCATAGAGATAACATTTCATCAGGAGGACAGTCAGACTGGTCGGAGAACTGGGATAGGGGAGGGAAAGCAAGGGTTACAGGAAGTTTTTAATTATGTGTCACACCGTGCCACAGTCCCAGGTTCGATCCTGACCTCGGCTGCTGGCTGTGTGGAGTTAGCACGTTTTCCCTGTGACTGCATATGTTTCCTCCAGGCATTCCTGTTTCATCCCACATCTCAAAGACGTGCAGCTTAGTTGGTTAATTGAAGATAGACACACTAAGCTGGAGTAACACAGTGGGTCAGACAGCATCTCTGGAGAAAAGGAATAGGTGACGTTTCGGGTCAAGACCTTCTTCAGAGTCAGGGGATAGAGAAAGTAGAGATATAGATGGTGGTATACAGACAGTGATTGGTTCTGTAACGTACCCCTCATATGTAGGGAATGGTAGAAAGAATGGTACAACATCGAGCTAGTGTGAATGGGTGATTAATGGTCGGTGTGGAGTGTGAACCTGTTTCCGTGCTGTATCTCTGATCTAAGTATCAAAGATAACGGATTTGGAAATGTATACGACATCAGGTCGAGATAGATCTGACCTGTTGAAGAAATAAGGGAGGAAACGGCTGAAGCTCTGAATGTTATTGATAGTGGGGAGGAAAGATTGAGACTGCAGGAAGATGATCACATTACAAGATTGATGGAATGCCCTGGGGAGGAATAAAAGGACGTTGTCAGGCGTGGAAGGTTGAAAATTAGAAGAAAGATTGAATAGGTTGAGGTGGATTTATATCGAGCAGACGAAACTGAGGGAGTTTAACGGGGAGGTATAAAAGTACAAGGGTCTTAGATGACATGAATGAAGAAGGAACTATTTCCCTAAACAGAGGGCTCAGTGATAAAGGCATGATTTTAAACTCATGGATGGAAGACAAGAAAAAAATATTTTCACCAAATCTTTGATGAGGTTCAATAGTTTGCCAGCAAACCCGATGTAGAGAGTGCATCATATTTAAATTCATCGCATTTAAATAATACCATGATGTGTACATGAAGCGATGTGACCTCTTAGTGCTATAGACTTAGTGCTGGAAGATGGAATCAGGTTGTTTTGTTCAACCAGTACCGGCATGATGGGCTGAATGGCCCCCTTCTGCCTTCGAAATGGATGGTGGCACGGTGGCACAACGCTTGAGTTGTTACCTCACAGCGCAAGGGAGATGGGTTCAATCCTGACTACGGATGCGGTCTGTACAGACTTTGTACGTTTTCCCAATGACTGCGAGGGTTTTCCCCACGATCTTCGGTTTCCTCCCACATTCCAAAGACATATAAGTTTGTCGGTTAATCGGCTTGGTATAATTGTAAATTGTTCCTAGTTTGTGTAGGATAGTGTTAGTGTGCAGGGATCGCTGGTCGGTGCGGACTCGGTGGGCCGAAGGGCCTGTATCCATTATTTCATGTCTATGAACACTGACCAGATTTTGATTTTCGAAAACAAATTACCTGATATAACTCCTTGGTGAGGTAACACAGCAGGTCAGGCGGCATCTGTGGAGGTAGTGAATAGATGATGTTTCAGGTCAGGACTCTTCTTCAGACAGAGTTCTCCAGAATTCACGGAGTTCTGTCAAATTCTTTTTCAGGAGACCCTCTTTCACTGCTCTCATGGAAGTTACCTAATATGTTGACCTGCAAATTGGAATAGAAATCTATTCACTAACGACAGACAGTAAGACAGACTAGATCATCAATTGTGCAATTTATATTCTCCCGCAATGCATTGTTGATGACACTGGCCATTTCCTACTGGGGTTGTTTTGTACATACACAGTCCAACTGGAGAGTGGTCTGGTGCTATAAAGGAGTTTTCAGGCAATTTTGACTTCTTATAATTTCTCTGTGATGGCACTCAAAATCCCCGTGGAATTTCAACAATCTCTCTGCACAGCTATCATCCAGTTCCCATAAATGCTATTCAGAATAACATAAAATATGATTTACCTCACGCTGCCTCGGCAAGGCCAGCAGCACAATCAAGGATGAGTCTCACCCTGGCCACTCCCTCTTCTCCCCTCTCCCATCGGGCAAAACACCTCCAGATTCAGGGACAGTTTCTTCCCAGCTGTTATCAGGCAACTGAATCAACCTACCACAACCAGAGAGCAGTGCTGAACTACTATCTACTTCTTTGGTGACCCTCGGACTATCCTTGATCAGGCTTTGCTGGCTTTACCCTGCACTAAACGTTATTCCTTATCGTGTATCTGTACACTGTAAATGGATTGATTGTAATCCTGTATTGTCTTTCTGCTGACTGGTTAGCACGCAACAAAAGCTTTTCACTGTGGTGCATATGACAATAAACTAAACTAAACTGAACAGTGCATATTCATGATTAGCATTTCTGCATTAACAAAGCTTTTTTCATCATAACTTCATTTGCCTGATTTTTAACAGTGATTTTTAACAGTGATCTGCTACCACATTGATGGAAACTCCTGGCTTTGAAATGTGCCATTTATAAGAATCCAATTACATTAGCCAATACACAAGGAGCGAATCATGACACACTTCATTCAATGGTCCTTTAGTAATTCATTATTAGCTAACCAGCCAATAATGTGTACATATTTCAAATTTTATGAATCCAGCTGTGATATCAGCTCAGGAATAGTGAGCTGGTTTCAGATTTATTCATGAGGTTCAGTCCATCTTGGAGTAGATACACCAATGATAAAAGTTCTGAGGAATGTCACGAGAAAACTCATCTTTCTTCGGTAAAAGTCGAAAGAATCATTGCTGTCTTGTTGAAGTTAAGGTCAAAGGTGGTAGGTGCAGAATTAGACCATTCGGCCCATCAAGTCTACTCCGCCATTCAATTATGGCTATCTCTCCCTCCTAACCCCATTCTCCTGCCTTCTCCCCTTACCTCCTGACACCCGTTAGGATCTGTTAGGATCTGTTCTATTGTAGGATGAAGAAGCTTGCATCTTTCACAATCTTATGAAATCCCAAAGAATGTTTTTTTATTTAAGCAATGTTAGGCAGAAGAAGCAAATGCTTCAGAGTCTCCCACTAAGATACTGGAAAAGCTGTTAGTATTTGAAGCTTTGATAAAGAAATTCATTTAAATGAATAAAATCCCTGCAGTGTCATGGCAGCATTTTCATTCTGTGGTTATTTTGCTCCCACAGAGATGGACAATTTCTGGCAAATCACACACACAAATCAACACTGTTGCAACCCAGAGTGTTGTCAGTCCTGTGACACAATCCCAAATCACAGCAATGACAAGTGACACAGTGGCACACACGGTAGGGTTGCTGCCCCACCAGACACCCAGGTTCGATCCTGACATCGGGTGCTGTCTATGTGGAGTTTGCATATTGTCCATGTGACTGTGTGGGTTTCTTTAGGTACCCTGGTTTCTTCCTATATCCCAAAGAAATGTAGGTTTGGCAGTTAATTGGACTCCATAAAATTATCCTTCATGTAGTGGAGTGGATGGGAAGTGGGATGGCACAGAGCACATGTGAATGGGTTGGCGTAAACTTGGGGGGCTGAAGGGCCTGTTTCCATGCTGTATTTCTAAACTAAACTAAACTAAACTAATGCCGAGCTTCAGATCAAACAGAATATTTGGATTCATCATGCCATAACTGGTTAAAATCCGACGTTCTTCTAAGGAGCACATTTTATTTTTAAAAAGTAAAACTAATGAGAAGCAAAAACATAGCTAATTTAAATGTTTATTTAAATAAAGCCATTCACATCAGTACTTTAATGCCTCCTGTCCCACTTAGGAAACCTGAACGGAGACCTCTGGAGACTTTGCGGCCCACCCAAGGTTTCCATGCGGTTCCCGGAGGTTGTAGGTGGTTGCCGGAGGTTGCAGGTAGTGGAAGCAGGTAGGGAGACTGACAAAAACCTCCGGGAACCTCCGGGAACCGCACAGGAACCTTGGGTGGGGCGCAAAGTCTCCAGAGGTTTCCGTTCAGGTTTCCTAAGTGGGACAGGGGCTCCAATGCAATGTAAGTTCCACAGCAGCAGTGTGCAATGTCGGAAACATGTGCAAGTGAATGATCACTTTTGTACTAAATGAGCACAAAGATTTGTTTTGGTAAATTCTGTTTACATTACACAAAAATTGCAACAACTTTTATTTTTCCAGTTTCTAACCTACACATTAGATTAAAATATTCTACAGAGGCAACAGAGCAGCAAGCCGGACCACACGTGCATCTGCTTGCATTCTTCGTACACAATGAAGATTCAGTTCCATGGGATGATTGGAATGATTACAGATGGCCAGAACTAATCAATGTCTCACTAATCAATATTAATTACTTTTAACACTACTGTGATCCATGCATCTACCACTCACGGGACCGTCCACCAAACAAAGGTCACCCAAATGGGTGTGAAGTGCTTTATCGACATGAGACAGAAAATATAGATTCCTGGTTCCCCACACCTTTTGACTAAAGGGCCTGTCCCACTTGGCCGTCATTTACGCAACAGGCCAGTAGTGAATGACGCGCGAGGGTCGCGCGCATCATCATGCGTCCACACAGCCGTCTGGAGCACGTGACGTCATTTGAAGATAGACACAAAATGCTGGAGTAACTCAGCGGGATCGGCAGCGTCTCTGGAGAGAAGGAATGGATGGTGTTTCGGGTCGAGACTCTTCTTCAATCTGAAGAAGGGTCTCGACCCGAAATGTCACCCATTCCTTCTCTCCAGAGACGCTGCCTGTCCCTCTGAGTTAAGGGTCTGTCACACTTTTTCGACTTTTTTTGGCGACAGCCGGAAAATAGGCCGTGGCCACATGTTCTCGGGGTGACGCGGCGTGACGCTTGTAATGTCGTGAGCTGTTGCCTCCAGTGTCGTGGCCTGTTTCTTGTCGCCGCTTGGTTTTGAATTGTGCAAATCCTGTCGGTGACAGTTAGCTTGACGTCGCGTGACATCTCCTGGCGTAGGTGCTGTCGTAGGTTGTCGTAGGCGGTCGCCAGGTTGACGCCATCTGACGTTGGCTGACTTCGGTGAATTCAAGTGGCGGCAGCCTACGTCATGCTACGTCCACCGGCGACAATATCGGCGTCACGAGAAGTCACGTTGCGTCATTTAAAAAAATGTGCACCTGTCTCCACCTGTGTTCAGTTGGCGCCGGCAGGGTCATAGCTTGGGAGGGAGGAGGGGGGGAGTGGGAGGGAGGGGGGGGGGGGTGGGGGGGGGGGGGGGGGAGTGGGAGGGAGGGGGGGGGGGGCGGACAACGTAATAGAGGTTAATAGAATTTTGAGATGCATAAGCAGGCTGGATAGTCAGTGTGTTTTTCCTGGAGTGAAATTGTCAAATACTAGGGGGCACAGCTTTAATGTGAGATGGGGAAAGTTTAAAGCAGATTTACAAGGCTAATTCATCTCACAGCCAATGCTTGGAATACCCTGCCTGAGGAAGTGGTGGAAGCAGATACAAAAGCATTAAGATGCATTTAGATAGACATATGAACAGGCAAGAAATGCAAGCATTTAGACCATGTGCAGGCAAAATTGGTAACGTTGTAGCCACAGACATTGTGGGCCGAAGGGCCTGTTCCTGTGCTGTACATTGCTACGATTTTTTAGGTGACTTCAGGCGACTAGGCAGTCACCGCATGGTCGCCGGGGTGTCACTGTATGGTCGTGAGTAGTCTCCTCAGTCGCCCAACGAGTCGTAGCGTCTTTCTGTTTGCCACTGGATTTTCAACTTGTTGAAATTTTTTTGGAGACAGTCGGCGACAATGGGTTTGACGCCAATGAGCGTAGCTTGACTTCTCCTGACGTAGGTGCTGTCATAGTTGACGCCAGGGTAACGTAGGTTGTCACCAGGTGCTGACTTTGTTTTTTTTGTTGTTGTCAAAGTAATGATACTATTTAAAATTTTATGTCGAAGGGGGGGTCCAGTCACCGGTTTTTCGACGACCTGCTACGACTATGACAGTCGCCGGCAGTCGCCTAAAAATAGCCTAAGTGGGTAGGCCCTTTATTCTAACAGCCCCTGAGTGAAAAAATCCTTCCTCAAATCTCCTTTAAACCTCCTAAAAATGCAAATCCAAAATTTCTATGCCACTCGCAACTTCCTATATGTCATACAGGTCCCCCTTCATTGTCCTCTGCTGTCAGGAAAACAAGCTCAGCCTATATCATGTCTGCCCAGAACCGCAACACCACAAAAAAGCAGAAAATAGTGGAAACACTCAGCAGGTCAGGTAGAATCTGCAGGAAACCAGCAGAGTTGATGTTTCATGTCAAAAACCCTTTGAATGAATTAAAATTCAATGTTTGGTACATTAATGCATTATGGTCATGCAACAATGTGCGGTTATTTTCTAAAGATATACTGTATGTCCAGTCATGTTTGTTGGGTTTATTGACATCTGTACAAGTACGGTGAGATACAGGTACAATGAAAATCTCGCTTTCAGCTCCATCACAGGTTCATGGACCAAGACACTTACATTCACTCCATTATCCCCCCTTTAAAATAAAATACATAAAAACTAACAACAGTTTACAACATGAAATTCTATAATTGGTTCACTACTTCACAACTGAATTCTCTCTCTTCATTTCTTTTCACTGATTTCCTCATGGCAAGAGGCACTCGACATCTCTGAAGTATGCACTCCAGGCATTGGCAATTCTGAAGAATCCTTCAGAGAGCCCTCACATATACCTAGTTTCACATCTTCTGGAAATCCGCCTCAATTTAATCAACACATAACTCGGATTCCAGGTCATAACCCTTCTATATCACCTATGCCTACTAACCTGTCACAGCTAAAATCTACCGCAGGTGGCAAGTAATTTATCAACAGTGTCACCATTGTACTTTGTATTTGGTACATTACCGAATGCGACAAACAGGTTGCAGTTGCTTCTTCAAACATTGTGCCCTGATTTCACGACTCTCTAAAGACACTGGATCCTGCCGGAATGTTTGGAATCCTGAAGTCATTTCATCTGAGGTTCCATTTCTGGATCATAGCATCATAGAGTCATAAATTCATAAGTTCTAGGATTGGAATTAGGCCATTTGGCCCATCAAGTCTCCTCCACCATTCAATCGTGGCTGATCTATCTTTCCCTCTCAACCCCATTCTCCTGCCTTCTTCACCTTAAAAATGTCCATTGACTTGGCTTCCACAGCCATCTGTGGCAATGGATTCCACAGATTCACCACCCTCTCAACAAAGAAATTCCTCCTCATCTTTCCAAAGGTACATCCTTTTATTCTGATGCTATGGCCTCTGGTCATAGACTCTCCCACTAATGGAAACATCCTCTCTACATTCACTCCATTCACTATTCGGTAAGTTTCAATGAAGTCCCCCCCCCCCCCCCCCCCATCCTTCCAAACTTTAGTGAGTACAGGCCCAGTGCCGTCAAACGCTCATCATATGGCACCCACTCATTCCTGGGATCATTCTTGTAAATCTCCTTTGGACCCTCTCCAGAGCCAGCACATCCTTCCTCATATGTGGGATCCAAATCTGCTCATAATACGCCAAATGCCGTCTGACCAGTGTGTTATAAAGCCTCAGCATTACATTCCTGTTTTTACATTCTAGTCCTCCCCAAATAAATGTTAGCATTGCATTTGCCTTCCTTACTACTGATTAGACTTGCAAATGAGCTTTTTGGGAATCCTGCACCAGAACTGCTAAGTCCCTTTGCACCTTCAATTTTTCAATTCGTACAGTGTGGAAACAGGCTCTTCAGTCCAACTTGCCCACACTGACCAACACATCCCATCTACAATAGTCCCTCCTTCCTCCATATCCTTCTAAACCTGTCCTATCCATAAGAATATCCAACTTCAAGAATTTGCCACTTTCAACCTCACCAAATTCTGACCATGTTGTTTGAACTGGCATTAGTAAGTCCATAAAAGGAGCAACTCAGCAGGTCAGGCAGCATCTGTGGAGAACATGGATAGGTGACGTCTCGGGTTGAGATCCTTCTTCAGATTGATTGTGGGGGGGGGGGGGGGGGGGAGAAAACTGGTACAGGGGAGATGCAGGGTAAAGTGTGTCAGGTAATAGGCTGGCATAGGCGAGGGGGGTGTTTGATAGGCAGATGGTTGGCACTTTGTGTGGTTTTGTGTATTAACCAACTGATGTTCTGTGTTTCTACAGTTAGTTAGTCCATATCTGCTTGTAACATCATTCATAGAATCCACTGATCTTAGAAGTCCCTCCACATTGTGCAGCAGGCATGGACTTACTCACTGGAGAAACTCATAAATGCAGATGCTGACTTAAAGCATCCATCTTAAACTGCACATGATTCAGTCCATTCAACAATTCTGCAAATTGATGGACACTGACCTCCTCTCCAGAACGCGTGCAGTTTCATCTTCTCTGTCTACACCTTTACCGGACTCAGTTGAGATTATCCCAAATGCAACACCTTTTTTGCTGAGTTAATTTCTTTGTTCATCAATTTTTGGGCTGACAACTGATACCATAAACATCTGTGAACTGGTTCCTTCATAGAACCCTCTCACCTGTCGCCCCTTATGTTTGGTGAATCATCCCAATGAACTGAAATTGCCAGGACATGACAAGTGACGCCTCTGTTCAGATTGTTTTCACTGGGTTCGGGTCCAGAATATATTTATCCTCTGGACCGCAGGTCCAATTATCTCTCGAACGAATTATTTTGGTTTGAATGTCTTTTTCAGTCTTAAGGTCACCTCTGTAATCAGCACCTTCTATCCGAGTGTTTTCCTCAAAAATATCTCCTTCGTTTGTTGCCTGCAGTAAAATAGACATGTGCCCAGCCCAATGGACACCTGAGCAGTCAGCACTGCAAATATATTGCCTATGGAAGAATGTTCTCAGTGTTCTCTTTATGTCTTAAATTCTTTGTTAATATTACCCACCCCGATTGCGCATCCACTTCTGATGATATCACCTTCCCATTCACGACCATGCTGCCCCAGCACACTCACTGGCTCTGTGCCACATGGCTTGTCTTTGGTTTCTTTGTACACAACAGACAGGCTCACACACACCCATGCCCACACACCCATGCACACACACCCATGCACACACACCCATGCCCACACACCCATGCACACACACCCATGCGCACACCCATGCACACACACCCATGCCCACACATCCATGCCCACACACCCATGCACACACACCCATGCCCACACACCCATGCACACACAAATTGAGACACTGACACACGTGCACACACACACAAAGACCAAGACACTGACACACACACACACCGACACACAGTTTCCAGTTGAGACCCTTCTTTAGACTCTGAAGAGCAGAGGTCTGAAGAAAGGTCTCGAGCCGAAACATTCCTTCTCTCCAGAGATGCCAACTGTCCTGCTGAGTTACTCCAGCATTTTGTGTCTCTTTATTTTAAACCAGCATCTGTAGTTCCTTCCTACACAAGTGGACCTATGGAGCCATGTCCCTTGCAGGAAACTGCCTGTGTGAACAGCACAGGATTCATTTTTAACAAAGCAATTGGTGTGTTAACTACTTTAGCAATTTGTTAAAGACAATTTTTTTTCACTTTTATAAAAAAAATTTGAGTCCCATTATTGGGCATTTGTCAGGACAAAGTAAAATATTTTTCCTAAATTAAAAAATATTCAAAAGTATATTTGTTTTGCAATTTAAGAGGGTTAATGAATCAGTACAATTACCTTCGCCACACTCTCTAATGGGCCTGGAAAGGACATCCAATGCTGGGGTAACTCAGTGGGTCAGGCAGCATCTGTGGAGAACATGGGGAGGTGACCTTTATGTTCAAGGCCCTTCTTCAGGTGACCTTTCGGGTCGAGACCCTCCTTCAGAAGATGGTGCCTGGCCTGCAGAGTTACTCCAGCACTTATGTATTTATGTTCTCCAGAGATGCTGCCTGTCCCACTGAGTTACCCCAGCACTTTGTATGTGCATGTTCTCCAGAGGTGCTGCCTGACCCGTTGAGTTACTCCTGCACTCTGTGTCCTTTTGTGTATTAATCACACACAAGGACACAAAGTGAACCTGCAATCAGCATCTGCAGTTCTTTGTCTCTGATGGGTCAGTATCTAACGGACACCATGCCTGGGAGCTCCTTGGATCTGATTTGATATTGGGGCTCTGAAGAAGGGTCTCGACCCGAAACGTCACCCGTTCCTTCTCTCCAGAGATGCTGCCTGTCCTGCTGAGTTACTCCAGCATTCTGTGTCTATCCTTGATATTGGGGCTGTCAGATTATAGACCACAGCTCAGGGAAGATTGTGTTCACATGGCATTGGCCCTATTGATCTCAAGCTGCTGGCTCCAAGTAATTTGTATGCACCTGACAATGGCCTTTCCGCCTACAGGCTGCAGCCTCCAACTGGTGCAGACCCAAGTAACATTAAACCCCATGCAGGCTCTAACGCGAGTTTACAATCACAAACCATATCTTGAAATTAACATTGCAAAAGTCTAAACAGACATTGTTGGCAATTTATTTCCACAAGCTATAATTACTTTTCTAATAATAGCCATAATGGATTTTAATTTATGCTATTATGACAACAGGGATGATTCTGTTATTTTTAGATGTCTTCATTTTCTCAAGACATAGGCAAGACTAAGACACTGCTAAGGCAAGTATTAATTGTGTAGGAAGGAACTACAAATGCTGGCTTACACCGAAGATAGACACAGAAAGCTGGAGTAACCCAGCGGGACAGGCAGCATCTCTGGAGAGAAGGAATGGGTGATGTTTCAGGTCGAGACCCTTCTCCAGAAATTGCCTCGGAGAAGGTGGTGATGAGCCATCGAGATACCTGTGCCATCATCTGCAAGTGGATGAAGTGCTACTTTGGGGTTACCTGGTTAATCATTGAGAGGGTAGGATCACTCGAGGATAAAGGGGGGAATTTATGCGTGGAGTCAGAGAATGTTGGTGAGGCATTAAATGAGTACCTTGCATTGGAAGTCACCAAGTAGGAGGACAGAGAGATAAGTGTGGGGTAAACTAATATGCTAGGGCATTTTTGGATCACAAAGTTTAGTTTACTTCAGTTTCATTTATTGTCATGCTTACCGAGGTTGATTACAATCAAGCTGTCCACAGTGCACAGATACAGGATAACGGGAATAATATTTAGTGCAAATCTACAACGTTCAATAAAGTCCGATTAAAGATAGTGTGAGGGTCTCCAATGAGGTAGATGGTAGGTCAGGTCCACTTTCTAGTTGGTGATAGGATGGTTCAGTTGCCTGATAACAGTTGGGAAGGAACTGTCCCTGAATTGGAGGTGTGCATTTTCACACTTCTGTATCTCTTGTCTGATGGGAGAGGGGTGAAGAAGATGTGACTGGTGTGAAACTGCTCCTTGATTATGCTGGTGGCCTCGCCGAGGCAGCATGAAGTGTAGTCTGCAATATCATGCGGTCTTGGATGGAACTGGTCTCAAACCAAGCTGTGATGCATCCTGACAAAAGTTGGTGAGAGTTGTTGGGGATACGCCAAACATCCTGAGCCTTCTAAGGAAGTAGAGCATTGGTGTACATTCGTGGCCATTGCTTCAATGTGGCTGGTCCAGCACAAGTTGCTGGGGATATTTACTCCGAGGAACATAAAGCTTTCAACCATTTCTACTTCGGCACTGCCAATGTATGTGTACCCCGTCACTTCTTGAAGTTGAGCACAAACTCAAGAGTCAAGAGTCAAGAGTGTCTTATTGTCATATGTCCCAGATAGAACAATTACATTCTTACTTGCTGCGGCACAACGGAATATGTAATCATAATAAATAATATAACAAAAACTCAGAAAAAAACAAGCAATAACATTGCAGTAATAATAATAATAATAATAATAATAGTCTATTGTAGTTCAGAGCTTATGAGGTTGTTGGGTTTAATAGCCTGCTGGCTGTAGGGAAGAAGCTGTTCCTGAACCTGGACATTACAGTTTTCAGGCTCCTGTACCTTCTTCCTGATGGCAGTGGTGAGATGAGTGTGTGGCCAGGATGGTGTGGGTCTTTGATGCCGCTGGCTGCCTTTTCGAGGCAGCGACTACAATAGATCCCTTCAACGGTGGGGAGGTCAAAGCCGGTGATGGACTGGGCAGTGGTCACAACTTTTTGCAGTCTTTTCCGCTCCTGGACGTTCAAGTTGCCGAACCAGTTTTGCTGACATTCTGGGAGAGGTTTGTGTCTTGGCACAGGTTACGAGGTTCTCTATCTCCTTCCTGTACTCTGTTTCATCCTTATTTCAAGGGACCAAGTTCACGGCATCCTGAAAGTAGCAATGAATATAAATGGAGTGGTGAAGAGAGTGAATGATATGCTTGCCTTCATTAATTGACTCCAGTGACCATGTGGCTGATCTATAAATCTTTGGTTGGGCAGAAATGAAGGAATCTTGATATATTTCCAGTCAGTAAAGTGGAAGATTTGGAGGGGAATCTGCAGGTGGTGGAGCTACCAAGAGCCTGCTCCCCTTGTCCTCCGTTGTGGAAGAGATCACAGATATGATAAGGGGTTTAGAATAGCTCCAATGAGTAATTGTCTTTTTTAGTTTTTAGAGATGCAGCGCGGAAACAGGCCCTTCGGCCCATCGGGTCCGCGCCGACCAGCGATCCCCGCACATTAACACTATCCTACACACACTAGGGAGAATTTTTACATTTTACCAAGCCAATTAACCTACAAACCTGTACGTCTTTGGAGTGTGGGAGGAAACCGAAGATCTCGGAGAAATCCCAAGCAGGTCACGGGGAGAACGTACAAAACCCGTAGTCAGGATCGAACCCAGGTCTCCGGCGCTGCAAGCGCTGTCAGCCAGCAATTCTACCACTGCACCACCGTGCCGCCCTTTACATTTTACATGTGTGGTACACTTTACATACGTGACACTTGCAGCCACATTGGTGATGGAGGCAATGAAGCCCAACCAAGTGGGTTTTTGGAACTGCACTCACGCCAGCACGTGGACTGTACTCTGCTGGCGTGGATTGTGGGTGGGTGATCGGCCTTGGGGTGTCAAGAGGTGAGTCACTGGATGCAGGCAACCCGGCATTTGGCCTGCTCTTGTGGTCACGATATTCATATGGCTGGTCCAGTTGAGTTTCGGATCAGTGGTGAACTTGTTGCATGTAGACGGGGGGGTAATGAGGGGTGGGAAGGGGAGCAATGGTGCTACCATGAAATATAAATGGAGGGAATGGTTGGACTCTCTCTTTCGTCGGAGGTGGGCATTTCCTGGGATGTTTTGAAAATGGATCGTGCCAGTCGGAAAATGAGTCAAATTTCTGGCTTGGGCGCATGCCCAAGCCTGAAATTTGACTCATTTTCCGATGAGATAAATCTTTACCGATAGACTGTTAACAATTCAATAACGGCCACATCCAATCAATGAATGAGTGCAAATTTGCAAATGACTTGCTCAATGATTAAATGACCTGTCTGATGACCTGTCAAAGAAATAGAACATCGGTCAAATACTTGCATCTCCAGTGATTGTAGGAAGAGGAATCTGACCAACAGCAGCGGCCACACACGTGACCCATCTGTCTGTCTTTGTAGGTGGTTAGGTTGCATATAAACAATATTACAAAACTGATTATCACACAAAACAGCTTGATGCTGTGAATGATTTCAGCGTAGTGGAGAAAGATTGACGGTGCAAATTAACTGCTTATCGATGTTATTCACATTGGTTAAGCAAGGCTTCAGGCATACATTGACCTCATCCATGAAATATAATGCACCACATTATTGTCATCCGTTCAATGCCAAGCGTTCAGCGTGAACACTGTTACATGAACACCGCCAATATGCGTCCTGGAGATTCAATGCAGACCTTCACCAAAATGTCAAAGTTTAGAATTAAGCCTTTTGTAATGTCTGTGGGAAATGGATGTCAGCCTTTATCTAATTATATAAGCAGAATAAAAGCCCAGCTATGTGCTTAATCATGTTGGCATAGTCAACACAATACACTTTAACTCAAACTGCGGACTATCAGATATTATTTCACCCCACTGCTTGGCGACAGCTTAATAATGGCAACTCCAGAGATAGCAAACGCTATCTCCAACACAAGCAAGTGTGGCTGTGACCCTCTGTGGCTTGTCATCGCAAGTGTGTGGTGTTTGTGTGATGCCAGTCGTGTGGGTACAGTTTGCAGTCTGGGCAAGCCATGAAAACTGGATGTTAACCTTGAAGCAGTATCACAGGATTCCAAGTCCTGATTGACCAGGACCATCAGGACCATCAGTTGGAGAGGGGGGGAGGGGGTGATGAATTGAGCAGTGTCCTAAGCTAGTCATGTCATTGTTGGGATTTGACATTTGAAGATGCATTTTGTGACCTGAATCACTCATGCAAGTTCGCATTGAACTTCTTGTGGCACCACAATGCGGTTCTTAGGGCTTAGCACCTGGCATTGAGTAACACAGCCATCTGGTCAACTGCTCTCTGGGAGTTTGGCTGGACTTTCCAACCCTCTGTGGATCACATGCCTCCGTTATTCCACCTCCTACACCATAGCCTCCAGTGCAGAGTTGGAAGGCCAGAGAGCTCTCGCCTGTGTCGTGCCATTCTTCAGTCTCTCCCTGAACAATAGCCAGCATTTGTATAACAACAATGTACATCTTTTAAGAGCTATTAGCTGGTTTTAAGAAGTGCTGGCTGGCTTTGAACAATGTTTTTTTTTTTTTTTGTGTGTGTTTTTTTGTTGTTTATTTTATTAGAAGTTAATACAGTGCAAAACAGTACAGTGGAACCTAATTTTAGGTGCCAACTATGTCATGCCGTAATCCATTCTATGTACAACCTCTAGTTTTATGTTATGAGAAGGAAGTAAGCAAGACAAGAAAAAGAAAACAATAGAAAGGGGATAAAGTGGAAAAATAGATGGTAGAGAGTAGAAAAACGTGAAGTGTGTATATAAAAAATAAAAAATAAATAAAAAATAAAAAGTGGAAAGTAGAAATAGAAGAGAAGGCCCCTTAAAAGAGAATTTTTCAAATCTGTATTTGGAGATGTAGATCTATCCACGTCATGAACTGAAATCAGCAATCCTTATGGTACCGCTGCATCACATGATTCCAAAAAGTCGATGAAAGGAGACCAACTCCTTAAGAATTGGTCATATTTATCTATTAGTCGGAGTCTTGAACAATGTTAACTGTACAGAATATTTGGCCTTTGCTGAACATTTAGACTATTAAACAGTAGGGTTAACGATGGGGGTAATCACACCAACTTCCAGGGAGCATGAATTAACATTTGCCTGGAACAGAAACAAAGAACAAAGATTAATTATGTCTCATAATGCCCATGCTTGATTTTGATCTATTGCATTTACTTCTTACTGAATTATTCCATTTAACTGTCAACAGAAAAATCAAGACGCGATGCTGATGGATTGAATAACTATTGATGTTTAAAAATAATACCATCCTTTAAAAAGCTTGTCGCTTTTTTAAGGGCAGCACGGTGGCGTAGCAGTAGAGTAACTACCTTACAGCGCCAGAGACCCGGGTTCGATCCCGACTACGGGTGCTTGTCTGTATGGAGTTTGTACGATCTCCCTGTGACCATGTGGGTTTTCTCCAAGATCTTCGGTTTCCTCCCACACTCCAAAGACATACACATTTGTAAGTTAAATGGCTTAGTATAAATATAAAAAATGTAAAAATTGTCCCTGGTGCGTGTGTGTGTGTGTAGGGTGGTGTTAATATGCGAGGATCACTGGTCAGAGCAGACTCGGTGGGCCAAGGGCCTGTTTCCGCACTGTATCTCTAAATTAAACTAAAACTAATACCAACGACCCACAGGTTTACCTGACAGTCTTGAAGCTTTCGAGGTGTAAAGTATGTGGTGAATTTGTCACTTTCTCCTTTAACCCATGTGAACATATGATTATCACTAGTTCTTTATGAAATTCTTTGTTGAAGTCCTCTGATGAATATAAATTCCTGCTAAACTAACATGAAAGGTCAACAAGACTGGCATTTGATATTTCATTGGTAATTTCATGGAACCCACATACTGACCTCATCTCTACACTCATGCCCTTTATTATAATAGAGGCACTTCATTCTAAATCCCCTCTGACAGCATCAGTTATTCTTCCTTTACAGGTCTGAACTCTCAAGATTTGACAATATCTTCAGCTGTTCTTAAAGCTTGAAAGAATAAGCAAATATATTTCAGATATTGTATCTTCAACTGCCTGTGTATGTTTCGATGTAATGTTACAGACAAATTCTTCTGTGTCATTTAAGTCCAACGACTGTGTTCTAAGGGCAACTATAGGCCAGTCTTGCAAACATCCAGCTCCTGTTAACTGGCTGCACTCTTGTACATGCTCCCATGTTAAAGGTTCATTCATTTTAGTAAGAGGACAGTTGCTTCTCTGTTAAGTTCACGAGAGTATTCATTGGCATACTGAATCTCTCCAATCTTCTAAAGGAAGTAGAGGCTTTGATGGGCTTTGTTTGTGATTGCATCAATGTGCTGGATCCAGGACAGATCTGGGGTCAAGGAAAGAGCGTTCACGTCGCGGCCCTGTTTCCACCAATCTTTCCACCACCACGCACAAGAAGCACAAGAAGCGACAAGACAGACACCGTTGTATGAGGATGCCGAGAAGTGTGTTCATCTCTGGCTGAACAACTTTTAAACTTGTGTGTGAACTCGATGAGAAGAAGGACAGATCTTCAGAGAAAGGCAGGCCCAGGAGATTGAAACTTTTGACTCTCCGAGCCTTGAGGTGCTCCCGAACTGATGGTTATCGAGGAGCAAGTTTTGCTGCCAATAGGTACAGATTGTGGTGTGTGGATGAGGAAGTCAAGGATCCAGTTGCAGAGGGATGCACAGAGACCCAGCTCCATGGGGAGATTTTGCAATACATAGACTGACTGAAAATTCAGAAGATGTGAGCACAAATTTAGTTTGAGAATTTTAAATACGTGATAATGAAAAGTGACCACAAGTAGTTAGAAAGCACTTCCTTAATCTCACAATTTTGCTCCTTCAAGATTAATGAGGTCGGTGGACCTTTCATTTCCAGCTTCTGAAGGCATTTGACAGATAAATATTAATTTTAAAAGCCTGACGTAAATCTTACATTCTTTATGGAATAAGTCATTCAGACTAATGACTGCTACATAATGCTTTGTGCCAATCCATTCTGGAAAAATAGAAGTGCACATTTCAAATCTGTCAAACATTAGAGATTACAGTTCTATGAACAAGCAATACTTACATAAGCACTCTTCATTAAATGGCTTTTCTCACTCAGTGTTGGAGCCTCATCGACCGCTGCCTGTGAAGGCAATAAATGACTGGGAAATATACTTCTTTTATAATGAAGGATGAGAGATTTTACATTTCCTTTTCTAATCAAGGACCTACCAAGGAAGTCATAATCTCCAAAGATCAACACAAAATGCTGGAGTAACTCAACGGGTCAGGCAGCATCTCTGGAGACAGGGAATAGGTGATGTTTTGGGTTGAGACCCTTCTTCAGACTGAGAGTCAGGGGGGAGGGAAAGTTGAGGTATGAAGAGGTTCAAAGAACAAAAGAATGAAAGGTAGGAAAAGACAAATCAAAGCCAGCAACGGTGATCAAGGAAAGGTGGAGCCCACAATGGCCCATTGTTGGCTGTGAAAAAAGCGGTAACAAACAGTGAAACTAAGCAAGATGACAGTGAAACTAGTAGGATGACTAGGGTGGGGGAGGGGGGTGGTGTAGAGAGAGGGAATGCAAAGGTTTCTTGAAATTAGAGAAATGAACCCCCAAAACTGTATATGTTGCAGCCTCCATCATCCTGTGTTCAAAAAGGGCCTCGAATTTTGGAGAAAGTCAGCCACTGCCCTCCTTTTCTTCAAGAACCATTGTAGCTCAAATATAAAAACATAGAAACATAGAAACATTCTTAGGCCTCCCTCGGTCATGGCAGACCATGGGTGTCTCCAGGGTGCGATTCCCTATATGGAGGACGCCTGTGCGTGACTTTGTTTAACGTGGGGAGACTGGTGCACAGACAGCCACCCCACGGTCCTTGATAGATCTGGGTCAGGATCCAGTGGCATGGAGTCCAAGACGACCGGAAACCCTTTTCTGCTGCAGCCTTCATCCGCCTTCCCAGCCGTTGTGACGCTCCACTAAGGTCATCCATCGTCCTCCGCCTGTTCCACCGTTGAGATCTTGGTTGGATCGCTCTTTGTCAGAGACCACCCCCTCGACCTTACCGCCATGGGTGGCCCTACCAGGAGCATAGCTTCAGACGGCATCGCTCTCAGGATCTCTGGTCCACACAAGCTTCTCCACCACGACAATCCACGGAGAAACATAGAAAGATAGAAAATAGGTGCAGGAGTATGATGGCTGATAATCCAAAATCAGTACTCCATTCCTGCTTTTTCCCCCATATCCCTTGATTCCTTTAGCCCTAAGAGCTAAATCCAACTCTCTCTTGAAAACATCCAGTGAATTGGCCTCCACTGCCTAATGTGGCAGAGAATTCCACAGATTCACAACTCACTGGGTCACTTCCTTATCTCAGTCCTAAATGGCCTACCCCTTATTCTTAAACTGTGACCCCTAGTTCTGGACTCCCCCAACATCGGGAACATTTTTCCTGCATCTAGTCTGTCCAATCCTTTAAGGATTTTGTATGTTTCTATAAGATAACCTTGCATCCTTCTAAATTCCAGTGAATATAAGCCTGGTCGATCATATGTTGGACCCGCCAACCCGGTATTTAACCTGGTGAATCTACGCTGCACTCGCTCACTAGCAATAATGTTCTTCCTCAAATTAGAAGACCAAAACTGCACACAATACTCCAGTCTCACCTGGGCCCTGTACTCAATATGTCTCAAATATGTTGCACGGTGAGAGATTAAGCAGCCATAAACATCCAATGTGAGCAAGTCTCATCCAAGTATTTCCAATAGTAGCAGATGTGTTTAGTTTAGTTTAGAGATACAGCCCGGAAACAGGCCCTTCGGCCCAACCGAGTCTGCGCAGACTAGGGGACAATTTACACTTATACCAAGCCAATGAACCTACAAACCTGTATGTCTTTGGAGTGTGGGAGGAAACTGAATATCTCAGAGAAAACCCACATAGTCACAGGGAGAACGTACAAACTCCGTACAGACAGCACCCGTAGTCAGGTTCGAACCCGGGTCTCCGGTGCTGTGCGGCAGCAACTTGCTGCTTTGTCACTGTGCCCCCATGTGGCAAAGCTTAAGTTAAATATTTCTTCAAGGAGATACAATGCCACTATGTCTAGGTATGAATTAACTTTTGTTGCTTAGCTTTGGATATAAAATATCCATTTGGTCTTCGTTCGGAGAAAGCTGCAGTTCTGCTCTGACTCAGCAGGTGGCACTCACGAGCAAGGTTTGAACGGCAAATGGTTCCAATCTTTCTCCGGAAACTTCTACTTCTTCCATATGGCGTGCAAAACCTAAAGTTGTACGTCAACTTGTTCTAACTGATCTATTTGTTTGTGCACTCGGTGGCTGCATATGTGGTTTGACCCCAAAAAAATTGTTACAAAAGGTTTCTCAACAGTTATTTTGTAGTATCAGGTGTGCTTAATAACATACAAAAAATCTACCACAGTCAGACCACTAGAAAGGTCTAATTTTCAACATGGCGTCCAAGATGGCCACCAAATTCTTAAAATACCCATTATTCTTTCATTATTCATCATAGACAAATAATCTTGTTGCCTAACCCCATGTTTTGAGGGTCTAGGAATTCAATTTGCATATTTAAATTATAGTAAAGTGAGTACATAATTGTGAAATCCAAGATTGCGGACCAACATGGCCACCAAGCTATGAAAATGCCCATTACAACTTCATCATTCATCATAGACAAGTAATTTTGGTGTCTAACCCCATATTCTGGAGACCTAGGAATCCAATTAGCGGACTTAACATATAGTGAAGTGATTACATTACAAAGTGATTACAAATCCCGTAACACTTATTTCTGAAAAATAACTTTGATCCGCACCAGATTTATAAATAGTCATTGTCACACTCTTCCTCCTGTAAAGGCTGATTATGTGGATTCTCACAATTCTCGTCTTGACATGGTCCGCAAGCGGGCGTGCATGGTAGTCCGTATCTTCTGCAACTACACCATCTTGTTCAGCAGGCAGTTGTGCAATTACAGTGGACCATCTGCAGGAGGCTTTCTGGGGCAGCACTTTAGTTGGTCATAACTAGCACAAACCAATTGTTCTTCAGTTTCCATCCCCAATCCACCGCATTCATGTCACTCTCGTTGCCAATCCACGCCATGACCTGGTAATACACTCTAAGGCAGTGGTTCTCAACCTTTTTTCAATATTTTTTCAGCCAAGTACCCCCTAACCAGTGCAAAAATATAGGCCTACATATATGTAGGCCTATATTTTAAAATCTCACGTACCCCCTGGAGTGCCTTCACGTACCCCCAGGAGTACGCGTACCCCCATTTGAGAACCACTGCTCTAAGGCAATGATATCTAGTCGGGGGCTCGGTAGGAGGGAGATGTTCTGGGGTAACAAATGACTTGGCGCAAACGATTTGCTTGCTAAGAAGATTGTAGCGCAAAGAAGCGAGTGAATCAGCACTCTTTACACCAAACATAACTGCCATCGCCTTGCTCCCAAGGTCCTCTATGACATTGTTTGTTTGATTTGGAAGCAGTAACGCATTGGCCCAGGTCTGGATGGTCGACTCACCATTCGCAAGTTTCAGAAACGCTGACTTTTTGGTAACTCTAAAAATGAGCGAAGTTGTATCACATCCTATGAAAGCTTGAATAAACTGAGAACACAAATCACTACCCAGGACTTATTTCATCTCGATGATGTCGTACACCTTAGGAACTGTGGACTTGTCAAATAGGGATGTAGGGAATGGGCTTAGCTCATAGCTCATCACATCTTCCAGTGAAAGGTCCCCAAGTGAACCCAAATAAAAATCGTTGGAACAGCAGAGCAGGATCAATGGTTCGGCCATGGGCAACTTTGATGTTGGACTCAACTGCAAGGGTTTTTGCGCGGTCTTTCCGTTTGAACGAGATCCCAAAAACTGTTTTTCCAACCATTTTTTCAACAATCCAACATTGTCGAACCCATTCACATCCTCGTTGGCGACTACACCAGTAACAATATTTCTCAGAGATGGGTCTGAAGAGAATGGCGTGCAAGTGGAAAGTTTCTCCTTGATCTTTTCCAAGTCAGAGTGATCTCATTTCATCCTTGCTTCTGTTGATTCTCTGTGTTGCTCGCAGGTCGTGTAGGTGAGATCATTGATTTCCTGCAGGGCGTTGTTGTACTTAGATGTAATGGGTGTGGATCTGGTTCACAATGCGTGCATTTCTTCGGTCATTCCACTTCCATGAGTCAATCCTGTACCACTCTTCAAGGACTGCATCAATGTTCGTGAATACCACCCTTGAGTGTTGTGACAGTCGTTCAGGTGAATGGGCCTTCAATGTGAAAGGCAGGATTGAATATTATGGCTGAGATCTACCTGCTGCGGACTGTATTTACCATCACTCATGCAGTGGTCATTTCCCGTCTGGGCTTCGCACACCACTGCAGTTCCAGAATGTCCCAGAGGCAAAGCACAGAAAGTCTGGCCGGCCCATAAACAAAGTTCAGGAGCAGGCATTCATGAACGTTTGTTCTTACCTAGAGAACAATGATGAAGAACAGTTGACAATTTCACATTTACGAGATAAAATGAAGGAATTTCTGAAAAATACAGATTCTGTACCATTTGGAAATCAGTACCTTAAAGGGAAATTGAAAGAACAGAATGTGGACAATGTTCATTTTGCTGAAGTGGAAGGCCTCCATGACATAGTGACCATGAGAGAAAAGACATCACAGATACTGAGACCTTATTTCAACACCCCAGCAAAAGACGAAGAATCACAGAAAGAGGCGATCATTGAAACAGCGGCGCGACTCATTAAAAGTGATATCAAGTCCAATGTGCCGTCTCTTAAAAAAATCAGTATTCAAGTGCAAAATCACTCAAGCTTGATACTGCCCTTTCTTTTGTTCCTGAAGCTCTGCAGACATTGTTGAATGGTCTTTTCATGGGTAAGGAGACAAGACAAAAGGTTGCAGGAATAGGACACGCAATTGTCCAGGCAGTTCGACCACGTGCCGTTGTAGCTCACTTACAAGTTGGCCTTGCAGTGCAGGAACATAATTTGTATCGGTCACAATTCCTTGTGGATACCCTTCATGAAATGGGATTTAGTTCTTCTTATAAAGAAGTCTTGCGTTTTGAAAAGAACGCAGCGGATTTAGTTGCTCCAGATATGTTAGCAGATGACATTCATTTGCTGGACTAGGCACTTCTTTTCACCGGGGACAATGTTGACCACAATATCCTTACTATCGATGGCAGGGGTGCTTTCCATGGAATGGGAATCATAGCAGCACTCACCCTAGAGCGAAATAAACCTTGTGTTATTACAAGGAAAGTGTCATGTTTGTTTTTATGAGGCAGACCTATACTTGCACTGGAAAATATTCCTTTCTATGCTAATATTACACATAAAATGGATCTTGGGCACCATCTTGAAAATTAGACCTTTCCAATGGTCTGACTGTGGTAGACTTTTGGTTTGTTATTAAGCACATCTGATACTACAACAAACCGTTGACAAACCTTTTGTAGCAATTTTTTTAAGGTAAGGTGTTTTTTTTTGTCATATATGCAGCCGCCTACATGTCGGGTTGATTGCATTAGTCGAAACAGGATGGACCACGTGAAGGTTGCAATCTCCCACCCCTCTCCAGAAACTGAGCACAGGGGGATACAGCGTGATGGCACAACCAGTAGAGCTGCTGCCTCACAGCTCCAGAGACCCGCAGTTAATCCCCATGTTCTGCATGTGTGACAAGTGCACATTCCCCCTATGGCTGCCTGGGTTTCCTCTGGGTGCTCGCATACCCACCCACATCCCAAACATGTGGTAGGTGGTAGGCTAACCGCAAAATGACCCCTTGGTGTAAGTGAGTAGTAGAATCTTGGGCAGGGGTGTTGATGGGATAGTGGTGAGAATAAATTGGGGAGAATAAGGGGGGGGGGGGGGGAGGGAAGTGTGGAGAATCTTGATTATAGAGGTTACTAGACTAAGTGGGACCCGTTGGGTGCCATGTTCACATGGGAGGGCTGGTCCCCCAACGCAATATTCCTCCTCTCCACCAATTCCATTTCAAGCAGGGTGCAAGGCCACCAAATTCAAGTGCAGTTTGTTACCACTTCAAGCAGGGTGCAAGGCCACCAAATTCAAGTGCAGTTTCCTACCACTTCAAGCAGGGTGCAAGGCCACCGAATTCAAGTGCAGTTTCATACCACTTCAAGCAGGGTGCAAGGCCGCCAAATTCAAATGCAGTTTCATACCATTTCAAACAGGGTGAAACCACCATAAAACCACCATGAAACCACACAAAACACCACACTCACAGTTCAATAGACATGTGTGTTCAGTGTGTTCAATTGATTCACAGCTCAGACAGAGTCGTGACCTCTCCCTCCCCCATCATGCAGAGACTGAACCACACCCACACTTCCGGGTTTTATAATCCCTCCCCCCCACCCACCAGAAAAGCTGTGGCCTTCATGGCGTGATTGAGAGGAAAGATATTCTCAACATTTTTGAAACACTAATAACACTTTTAATTTTCATTGATGGGAAGAATCCTCTGCACCTGATGAGAGGAGGGAGACTGAGTAAGATGGCCAAATATCACAGCCATAAGTGGTAGCGCTTTATCTAAAATCAATATAGAGTGCAAACAGGAAGTTGTCAAGTTTTGACCACCAACCATTTGCAGTGCTTTTACTTCAACCAAAACCCCCCAAACCAACCATTTGCAGTGCATTTTACCTCAACCCAAAACCCCCAAACCAACCATTTGCAGTGCATTTTACCTCAACCCAAATCCCACCCAACCATTTGCAGTGCTTTTACTTCAACCCAAACCCCCAACAACCATTTGCTGTGCATTTACTTCAAACCAACCACATTTTCATTTTCAAACCACATTAAGGGCACTCAAGGTCAGTAAAACCACACTCAGTTTAGTAGACATGTGTTCAGTGTTATTCACAGCTCAGATTCAGAGACGTGACCCTCTCCCTTCCCCCATCTTGCAGAGACTGACTGAGGCATAACACTTCCGGGTTTTATAGTCCCTCCCCACTCCCACCAGCAAGGGCAGCAGAGAGAATGTCAACATTTTAAAAACATTAATAACTCTTTTATGTTTCATCGATGGGAAAATCCTCTTGTCCTGTGCAGCGGAGGGGGACTCTGAGTAAGCTGGCCAAAAATCACAGCCGTAAGTGGCAGCGTTCTTTCTAAAATCATGAAACAGAAAAACAGGAAGTGGTCAAGATCTTACTTTTAGTAATATAGATGGGGAGAAGGCAGGAGAATGGGATTAGGTGGGAGAGGTAGATCAGCCATGATTGAATGGCAGAGTAGATTTAATGGGCCGGATGGCCTAATTCTACTCCTATCTCTAATGATCTTATAATCTTATGAGAGTGGGATTAGTGTAAATGGGAGCTTGGTGATTGGAGTCAGAAGCCACAGCGCCTGAGTTGTGCTGTATATCTTGATGATGTTTGTGAGGAGCTTGTTGTATACAAATTGTCTGCTGCAGCTCCAGTTTTGCCACAATCAACCTATTTCAAAAGTGCTTAGCAGAATGTAACATGTTAAGATATTTTGAATGGGACAAGAGAAACATTATATAAGCATTATGCAAGTCTTTGCTGACTACCTTCAAATGTCCAAGCACCAGGACAATATCCATGTAACAGGCAGCATGTCAAGATGGCAAACGGTAGTGTAAGCGGCACAGAACTATTGTGCAGTTTGCACAAACGTTTCATATCTTGAGGATTGCTTTGATACCTGCAATAAAATCAGTACTAATTGCAAAGGTGAAGGGCCATATGGTAATAATGAAATATGGACATGTTTAAAGTTAACTTATGATATTGAAACCATATATTTATCAAAGCCAACACCAATACCATTGATGCCTGCTTCACAATCTCTGAATTATTTGACCTACATCCTACAATTCAGAGATTGTAACGCAGGCATCACTAGTATTGGTGTTGGCTGTGATAAATATATGGTTTAAATATCATAAGCTAACTTTAAACATGTCCATATTTCATTATCCAACAAATTAAGAAGTGACCTCGGAAATACAGATTATCAGCTAAAGTGAGCAATTAGTCATATTGGGACTTATTCAGATACCCAGTGCCACAGCCAACTTTATGTGATATGGTTATATATAGAAAATTATATATAACGAAATTACAAAGAGTTGGAGCTGATTTTCAAAGTAAGTTAACACACAGGGGAGTCGTCAAAGATTAATGGGGACTAGTGGAAAGGATTCCAGTTAAAATTATTTTTTATGATCTTAGGCCAATTAGTAGCACGCACAGTAATACAGCCAAAACTGCCACTAATTAACTACAGAGTTGGATTTTATTTGGGCAGAAAACCCCCAAGGATAACTGACACAAAATTTTTATATTTCTTCTGTGATTCCGACTGTGAATGACAGCAAGGCAAAATTAAGAGAACTTCATCTTCAATTTAGTGTATTGTCACGTGTGCTGAGGTAGAGTGAAAAGCGTTGGTTGCAAGCTAACCAGTCAGCAGAAAGACTATATATGATTACAATCGATCCATTTACAGTGTATAGATACATGATAAGAAGGCATTTAGATAAGATGTGTAATGCTAGTGAGATAAAGTGGGCAATTGGTGGAACTGGATGATAAGGGAATAATGTTCAGTGCAAGGTATAGCCAGCAAAGTCAATATACAATACACAATAGATGCAGTGGTAGGTCATTCAGCCCTTCGAGCCAGCACCGCCATTCACTGTGATCATGGCTGATCATCCACAATCAGTACCTCATTCCTGCATTCTCCCCATACTCCTTGACTCTGCTATCTTTAAGAGCCCTACCTAACTCTCTCTTGAAAGCATCCAGAGAATTGGTATCCACTGCCTTCTGAGGCAGAGAATTCCGCAGATTCACAACTCTCTGGGTGACAACGTTTTTCCTCATCGCGTTCTAAATGGCCTACCCCTTAATCTTAAACTGTGGCCTCTGGTTCTGGACTCCCCCAACATCGGGAACATATTTCCTGCCTCTAGCGTGTCCAATCCCTTAATAATCTTATATGTTTCAATAAGATCCCCTCTCATCCAGTCCAATCAAGGATAGTCCGAGGGTCACCAATAAGGTAGATAGTAGTTCAGCACTGCTTTCACAAGCTCCAGATCCTCTGGAGGACAAATTGATGGCACTGATTCTGACTTGAACGGCACCTGTGCAGAGGTTGGTGATCTGTAGTGGGTTTGCTCCATCCCTCCTCATTCCAATTTGACCTCTGGCTGACCTCTCTTCCCATGAAATTCCCCTCTCAGTCCGTGTCCCTGCCCAGCTTCAAACTTAATCTTTTGCCCATCACCTGATTGGCAATCTCTCTCCTTCAGGCGTAGGACCCTGGTAAAAAATGGTAGATCCTTCATGTGGCTGAGCCCAGTTCTCTGGATCCCCATCCTCCAGTTCCGCCGATTGCCCTCTTTACCTCACTAGCATTACACATCTTCTCTAAGTGCCTTCATATTCCCAGCACCATGATGATCACCCCAATACTAATCATGTTAGATGGTAAGAGAAGTTGTGCTGAAAAGGGAAACACACAAAGAGACTCTTTAACAAACAGTAGCCCACTGCTACTGTCAATATTTGTTATTGCTTTGAGCCCAGCATATGACACCACTGGTCTTTATTTTACACCTCTAAGTGTGTATCAACTTGACTGGAGACACAAATTGAGGCGGCACGGTGGCGCAGATAAATATGAGATGCTGTTCCTCCAATTTGCGTTTAGCCTCATTCTTGCATTGGAGGAGGCCCTGGACCGAAAGGTCAGTGTGGGAATGGGAAGGGGAATTAACACAAATTGGAGGAACAGCATCTCATATTTAGCTTTGGCAGCTATGAATATTGATTTCTCTAACTTCAAGTAACCCCGGCATTCCCTCTCGCTCTCCATCCCTCCCCCACCCCAAGTCGCTCCAGCTTCTCGTTTTCACCCAACCCTACAACTGGGCTGTTTACCTTATCATCGTTATGTTTTTGCATATCTTTCATTCATTGTTCTTTACCTCTCTACATCATCATATATATCTCTCGTTTCCCTTTCCCCCGACGAGTCTGAAGAAGGGTCTCGACCCGAAACCTCGACCCATTCCTTCTCTCCAGAGATGCTCTTTGTCCTGCTGAGTTACTCCAGCTTTTTGTGTCTATCTTTGGTTTAAATCAGCATCTGCAGTTCCTTCCTTACACAATGCGTCCTTGAGGTGCTCCTGTGCTGAAGGTCAGTGACGAGGAAGTGTTGTTTTCAGTTCCTACTGATTGAGGTCTGCCGATGAGGAAGTCAAGGATCCAGTTGCACAGGGACGAGCAGGGACCCAGTTCCCTGCGTTTGACTATAAGTTCAGAGGGTATGATTCTGTTGAACGCCAAGCTGTAATCGATGAAGAACAGCCTGATGTATGTGTTTTTGTTGTTTGTGGTCCAGCACAGAGCTTGTGAGGTGGCATCTGCTGTCGATCTGTTGTGGAGGTGGGCAAATTGCAGTAGGTCCAGATCCTTATTCAGGCTGGAGTAGATACTGTATGCATCATAACCAGCCTCTCACAGCTCTTCACCACCGTGGAAGGGAGCGTCACCGGTCGGCAGTCATCGAGACCTGTCACCTCACTCTTCTTGGTCACCATATTATGAATATTCTTTTAAAGCAGGTGGGGCATCAGAATGTAATAGTGGGAGGAGGCTGCGAAGATTCCAGCCAGTCGGTTCACGCAGGTTTTAAGAACGCGGCCAGGAATACTGGGTGCTTGCCAAGGGTTCACCCTCGCGAAGGATCTTCTGAGGTCAGCCTCGGAGATTGTGAGCATAGAGTTGGGGACTCTGTTAGTTCTTGAGGGGACATCGTTATTTTCCCATTCGAAGCAAACACAGAAAGCATTGTGCTCGTTCAGGAGTGATGCGTCACTGTCATTTCACATGTTCATAGGTTCTTAAGTGTTAGGAGCAGAATTAGGCCATTCGGCCCATCAAGTCTACTCCGCCATTCAATCATGGCTGATCTATCTTTCCCTCCTAACCCCATTCTCCTGCCTTCTCCCCATAACCCCTGACACCCTTGTGTTACTTGGCTTCACTTTGAAGGAAGTGATGTCGTTAAAGCCCTTCCCCAATTGTTGACAGTCCATCTAATCCTCCAGTTTAGACTGAGAGTGTTTCTTTGCTTTCTTGATGGTCTTCTGAAGGTTGTACCAGGACCGTGACCCAATATCACTTACCTTGACTAAAACATGATACATCACCTTAAAGTTTGAATAAGGGCTAATGAGAACTGAAAACAGCAATTGAAGCAGGTTCGGCTGAATCCATTGCAGCATGTTATAATATGGTCATTATATAGCGGTAGAACTGCTGCCTTACAATGCTTGCAGCATTGCAGCGGAGACCCGGGTTCGATCCTGACTACAGGTGCTGTCTGTACGGAGTCTGTTCGTTCTCCCTGTGACCACATGGGTTTTTTTCTGAGATCTCCCACACTCCAAAGACATACAGGTTTGTAAGTTAATTGGCTTGGTATAAATGTAAATTTTCCCCAGTGTGTGTAGGATAGTGTTAGTGTGCGGGGATCACCGGTCAGTGTGGACTCGGTGGGCTGAAAGGCCTGTTTCCGCACTGTATTTCTAAACTAAAGTAAACGAAACTGAACTAGGAATAAAGTGCACTGATATGTCCATGGTGTGTTTACCTCTCCACCTCCTTCCTATACACTGTGCACACCCCTCTCTCTGGTGGTGAATCAGGGTAGTGTTTAAAACAGTGGCTCCCAACCCGTTTCATCTGCGGATGAAACTTGATCAGACATTTGTATTTACAGCCCATATTTTAAGATAACATGATTGATGAATTGATAATTCTGTGAAAACAATTTGAGTTTTCAAAATTTTAGCTCTGCAGCTTATTAATCACAGAATTAAACCATTTAATAAAAGTCAAATTAAATAATTGAAAACGAAATTAAGGCATGAACTAAAAATTTGATGGCCCTGTTTTAATCGTTCGACACCCAATTTTGGTCCGCAGGGGTGGAGGTTGGAAACCAGTGCTTTAAAGAGAAGTAGATAAGCATGAGGGAGAAAGGAATACAAGGGTATGCTTAAGTCCATTTGGAGTACAAAAGGTGAAATTGTCTATTTAGACAGAATGCCTGATTTAGTTTTAGTTTTTAGTTTTAGAGATACAGCGCGGAAACAGGCTCTTCGGCCCACCGAGTCCGCACCAACAAGCGATCCCCGCACATTAACACTATCCTACACACACGAGGGACAAATGACACATACATACGGCAGGCCAATTAACCTACAAACCTGTACACCTTTGGAGTACAGGTTTGGAGGAAACAGAAGATCTCTGAGAAAACGCATGAGGTCACGGGGAGAACGTACAAACTCCGCGCGGACAGCGCCCATGGTCGGGATCGAACCTGAGTCTCTGCCGCTGCAAGCGCTGTAAGGCAGCAACTCTACCACTGCTGCCCTTTCAATACTGTCAATTCTACATTAATGAAGAATAGGACTGTCATGTGAACAGGAATGGACACGATGGGGAGAAATTGTACTCGGTGTACCATCTTGTACAACTTTCCCAGAATTATTTACCTCGCCCAGTATTTGCTTCTTGACAGATGGCACAATGGGCTAAGTGTTCGGCTGGCAACCGGAAGGTAGCTGGTTCGAATCCCGCTTGGAGTGCATACTGTCGTTGTGTCCTTGGGCAAGACACTTCACCCACCTTTGCCTGTGTGTGTCCTTGGGCAAGACACTTCACCCACCTTTGCCTGTGTGTGTGGATGTAATTATGTGAAGCACTTTGGGGTCAATGCAAGTTGACTAAAAATGTGCTATATAAATAAAGACATTTAAAAAAAAATTGAATTTAGAGGTTATGAACACTGCACTGACCTTGTTAAATTGATGCAATAATTTCCTCTTGCTTTTTCTTCAGCTTTGATCACTGTGGAACTAAGGTCATAAGGTCACAAGGAATAGGAGTAGATTTAGGCCATTCGGCCCATCATCTGCGCCATTCAATCATGGCTGATCTATCTGTCCCTCCTAACCCCATTCTCCTGCCTTCTCCCCATTACCCCTGACACCTCTACTAATCAAGAATTTACCTATCTCTGCCTTAATAATATTCACTGATGTCCTCCACAGCCCTCTGTTGCAAAGAATTCCACAGATTCCACAGAACTAAGGCCTTAACTTTGCCAATGATTTTGAAAAAAATAAAAACAAGGATTGTAGAAGAAATAAGAATGACCGAAGCTACCTTTCGGTAAATCCATGGGAAATATGAGAGAGATTGAAGGAAGTGTATGTTTATTATCTGCTGCTTCCAATAAAAATGATCAAAAACATCAATAGAGAATGAAAAATAATTAACGATTCTGAACCTCGAATTAAACATCACTGATCTGAAGCATTAACTATGCTTCTATCAGACTAGATGCTGCCTGACCTTCTAAGCATTACAGCAATGCCCAGTGTTTTGATTAATTAATGTTACTATTGTGTCAAAATCACAATAGCAATGATATTTATAGCACATCTCAAGAACTCAAGAGCTGTCTAACTGGTTTGCAAATATTTTGCCAGTTTAATCCATGTATCATTGTAAGATCTCGGTTCCTGTGCACTTAGACAATGTCTGAAGAGCCATAATCATTAATGTGATATTTGAACTCCAGTCATATTCTGCAAAATAAATGATACCAATAATGTTGCTTGATATTCTCCCAAATTGTGATTCCGAATGTGACGTTTCCTCCATCTTTTTTTTTATTGTCTCTTTGAATCAAAACATTCAAACATCTGATCTTTCCACTTTGTGATTATATTGTCATTAGTATATGGAGCCTCTTAGATGCCTGCTTGATGACTGCAGTCCAATGCATCTCGTCAGATGTGTAATTAATTTTCAAACTGATGATAACAATTTGATCAGGAGATTGGACAAACACAATAAGAAAAAGCACAGGTTCACTTTCAATCGGAAAGTAAATAACTCCATTGTTGTAGGTAAAGATTCTTTTAAATCTTTACAATTTTCAAAATGTTTTAGTGTAATAATAGCAAAATGTTAATAATAAACAGGCCTCAGAAAAATAATCACAGCTTTGGTTTTAGTTTTACTAAGATTATTGTAGTTTAACTTTAGAGATACAGCATGGAGACAGGCTCTTCGGCCGCGCCGACCAACGATCACCCCGTATACATGAATACTCTCCTACACACTGGGGACAATCTTTACAATATACCGATGTCAATTAACCTACAAACCCATCCGTCTTTGGAGTGTGGGATGAAATCGGAGCACCCAGAGAAAACCCTTGCGTCTTAGGGAAAACAGACAAACACATTACACCCATGGTCAGGATCGAACCTGGGTCTTTGGTGTTCTAAGGCAGCAGTCCACCGTTGCGCCACCTGTGCTGCATTGGACCATTGAAGTAGAATAATATTTATTTTTGCAGCATGCAACCTAAAATCGTAGCCGCTAAAAGAAATGTCATTCTACTTCAATATTAAGAAGAAGTGCAGTGCCTGCTATCTTGTTGAAGATTTGAGGTCTATTAAAAAGCTGCAGTGACTGGTTAATAATGTCATATCACATACTGGATTATGCTATTTAGACTGTGTGAATGTACATTCTTTGTACATTATTCAATCGAATGATCCTTAATTCCATCATTAAGGCATGCTTTGAATTCTTATACTCCCTGCGATGGAACATCGCCCAAAGCTATAAGAAATTACAGCAGGTTGTCGACCCAGCCGAGTCCATCATGCAAACCACGCTCTGCTTCCCCCCACCCTCACCCTCACCCTCACCCTCACCCTCAGGATGTTCTTTTAGCAAGGAGATGAGGAGGAATTTCTTTAGTTAGAGGGTGGTGAATCTGCGGAATTTGTTGCCACAGAAGGCTGTGGAGGAAAAGTTAGTGGATATATTTAAGGCAGAGATTGATAGATTCTCAGAGGTGTCAGAGGTTATGGGGAGACGGCAGGAGAATGGGGTTAGGAGGGAAATATAGATCAGCTATGATTGAATGGTGGAGTGGACTTGAGGGGCCGAATGACCTAATTCTACTCCTATCACTTATGATCTTATGATCTGATCAACTCCATCTACACTTCACAATGCCTTGGGTAAGCAACCATCATAAGTAAGGATCACCTCACACTCCGGTAATTCTATATGCTCCTCTCTCCCGTTGGGCAGAAAATAGAAATGCATGAAAACACGTGCCACCCAGATTTAAGAACAGCTTCTGCCCTGCTGATATGAATTCTGGAATGGACCTCTTATATGCCAGGGATGTATCCCCGATCTTTCAATCTACCTTGTTGCGGTCCTTGCACTTTTTTTAATCTGCACTTTCTCCGCAGCTACGACACTATATCTGCAGTGTGTTTCCTTTCTCTTTTCGCACTATGTGAACGGTTTGATTCTACTCATGCATGATATGATTTGTCGGGATATGTTTTTCACTGCATCTCAGTGCACCAACAATAATAACCCAACTGCACTATCTACTGGTAACTCTTTATAGTTGCATTTGTTGCATCTCTATAGCTCGCCCAGTTAATCTTGGTTAAAAAAGAGAGATTTTGAAGAGAAAGTTGCTCATCATACAACACTTAAAGGAAAGTGTGGTTTTGTTACAATTAAATGTTTTTTTTAGGATGCAATTTTTTTTTAAACATCCTGCCTCTAAATGTCTCACTGACAGAAATGGTGTACTGCACATATGTGAAATTGGACATTAAGTAACACTTCCTTGTGGAGTGAAAAAAACATATGTAATTATTCTTTGTTGCTTTCAGTGCATTGGAATGCCAATTATGTCGGGGACCTCCAAATTCTATTTGACGAGAGGCAGGGTTGTAATTGCACTCAGTGTAGTGAAGTGCTGCACAAAACAAAATTAGAAATAGGTCCATTAACTTGACACGGTTGATGCATATGGTGCTGATTGTACTTTTACTGGTTTGTGGCTCCAGAAGAGAGAAATTTAGTTTCACTTAAGCAAGCTTGGAAGGGAAAATTTGAGAAGTGTTTTTTTGCTTGTGAAACACAAATCTAAGACTGGCTAAAAGCTAGAGTATTATGTTGGCCAGTCATATACAATTCATTTGGAACATTGAATGATAGGTAGGATAGCTTCAACCAAGCATTGAAATGACAGATGGAACTGCATTTGAGCAAGTGGGGCTTGGGCCTGCGTTAATGAAAGCCTAGAGTTGCAGACACCTGATGCAGCACCGTGGCGCAGCGCCAGAGTTGCTGCCTTACATTGCTTGCAGTGTCGGAGACCCGGGTTCCATCCCGTCCACGGGTGCTGTCTGTACGGAGTTTGTACATTCTCCCCGTGGGTTTTTTACGAGATCTTCGGTTTCCTCCCACACTCCAAATATGTACATGTATGTAGGTAGATTGGCTTGGTATAAATATAAAATTTTCCCTGGGTAGAATTAATGTGCAGGGATTGCTGGTCGGTGCAGACTCGGTGGGCCAAAGGGCCTGTTTCCACGCTGTATCTCTAAACTAAATTAAACTAAACTAAACACAGCCACCCACTTTCAGGTGAGGATTTGCACTGTGACAGCGCATCTCCGTTGCTCTAGAAACCAAAGATCCGCTATAGGATCTTTGCTAGAAACATAGAAACCAGGTGCAGGAGGAGGCCATTTGGCCCTTCGAGCCAGCACCGCCATTCATTGTGATCATGGCTGATCGTCCCCTATCAATAACCCGTGCCTGCCTTCTCCCCATATCCCTTGACTCCACTCGCCCCTAGAGCTCTATCTAACTCTCTCTTAAATCCATCCAGTGACTTGGCCTCCACTGCCCTCTGTGGCAGGGAGTTCCATAAATTCACAACTCTCTGGGTGAAAAAGTTTCTTCTCACCTCAGTCTTAAATGACCTACTTACAATGACTTACAAGACCTACACCAAACCCAAACCAATTAGGAGCAGACGAGGGCATTCGATCCAATTTGTGATCCCAACTACAAAGACAGATGTGTACAGCAATTTGTTCTTCCCCCGCACAATTAAAGCATGGAATAATCTCCACCCTACTATAGTTACCCAACTAAATTTAAAGTAGCTCTTTCTTCCCAATAACCCCTTTCTGGCTTAAGCCCTCCCTTCACCACCTCCAGTTTAAATTCCATTTGGAATATTTTGGAGGACCAAGAAACCAAGAACCAAGACACCATTCTCAGGGAACTGAATAAATGTGCTCCTACAACCATTTGCTCTACAACACTGTGTGAGCGCAGCCTTTCACTGTGAAGGCCCTGCCCTGGTTTGATTTTCCAAAATGCAACTCCTCGCACTTATCTGCATTAAACTCCATCAGCCATTATTCAGCCTTCTTCTCCAGCAGAACAAGATGCTGCTGTCATTTTTGATAATCATCATCACAGTCTACGATTCCACCTACTTTGGTGTCACTTGCAATACGTGAACAAACGTCTGAAGATGCATTTTAGACAATATCCTGAGTGGTTGCATCGTAGCCTCATTTGGTAATTTCAACGTGCAGGAATGTCTAGAGGATATAGACATTATAGGTAGGCTCACCCACTGCAATGTGTAGGAAGGAACTCCAGATGCTGGTCTACGCCAAAGATAGACACAAAATGCTGGAGTAACTCAGTGGGACAGACAGCATCTCTGGAGAGTAGGAATGGGTGATGTTTTGGCACGAGTCCCTTCTTCAGACTGGGGCCTCAACCCGAAACGTCACCCTATCCTTCTCTCCAGAGATGCTGTCTGTCCCGGTGAGTTACTTCAGCATTTTGTGTCTATCTAGGACACAGCCCTCCCCACCAGAGAAGCCAACGGCATGAAGTGATGCCTCAAGATGGTGGCATCTATCATCAAGGATCATGACCATACCCTCTTTTCACGGATACCATTGGGCAGGAGGTACAAAAGTCTGAAGGCACACAACAACAGGTTCAGGAACAGTTACTTTCATCAATCATCAAGTTCTTGAACCAAGCCGCACACCACTAATCAACCTCAACAACAGAACACCATGAACCCACCTCTTGCACAACCACAGACTTGTCTCTTCTTGTAATTAAGCTTTGCATTAATGTCTTTATTTTGCACAACTTTTTTTTCTCTTTTTGCAGCAGTTTTATGTGTAATTAAAGTATAATAAGGATTTACTACAGTCTACGTGCTGGCAGTAGTGTTGTACGCAAGATTGTCTGTATTGCGTACAGTTTTGGTCTCCAAATCTGAGGAAGGACATTATTGCCATAGAGGGAGTGCAGAGAAGGTTCACCAGACTGATTCCTGGGATGTCAGGACTGTCTTATGAAGAAAGACTGCATAGACTTGGTTTATACTCTCTAGAATTTAGGAGATTGAGAGGGGATCTTATAGAAACTTACAAAATTCTTAAGGGGTTGGACAGGCTAGATGCAGGAAGATTGCTCCCGATGTTGGGGAAGTCCAGGACAAGGGGTCACAGCTTAAGGATAAGGGGGAAATCCTTTAAAACCGAGATGAGAAGAACTTTTTTCACACAGAGAGTGGTGAATCTCTGGAACTCCCTGCCACAGAGGGTAGTCGAGGCCAGTTCATTGGCTATATTTAAGAGGGAGTTAGATGTGGCCCTTGTGGCTAAGGGGATCAGAGGGTATGGAGAGAAGGCAGGTACGGGATACTGAGTTGGATGATCAGCCATGATCATATTGAATGGCGGTGCAGGCTCGAAGGGCCGAATGGCCTACTCCTGCACCTAATTTCTATGTTTCTATGTTTCTATGTCACTTGTGTACGTGACGATAAACTGGACTTAAATTGACTTAATGTTGTCCACACGTCTTCCACATTCAAACTCAAATTAACAAATTGCAAACAAAAATTGGTTGGCTGGGAACCTTGAACCTTGAAGCGGGATGTACATCAAGTTCCTCCTGAGCAAAAGTTTAAGTAGGCTATCCTCGAGAGTAGCCTTGTGCTCAGAAGATCAGTCCACCTAGATCCCTCGACCTGCATCAATGAACTGACGTCCAGCAGAAAACCAATGTCTGCAGATTCCCCACTCTCATTCTAGAGCAGTGACCATGTGCCTTGTTAAAACATGTGTTAGAACAATGTATCCAGGGAGACAAAGGGGCAATTGGCTGTTAGGAGGAAGGCAACTGGCATTTTTATTACATTTAATTAAGCTAGTTTAAATATTTAAACCTTTTAGTTTTGTTTAGTTTAGTTTAGCGATACAGCAGAAAAACAGGGCCTTTGGCCCACCGATACCATTCCGACCAGCGATTCCCGCATACCTACATTATCCTACACACACACGGAACAATTTACAATTATACCAAGCCAATTAACCTACAAACCTGCACATCTTTGGAGTGTGGGAGGAAACCAGAGATCCCGGAGAAAATCCACGCAGGTCACGGGGAGAAGGGAGAAGATGCAAATTCCAAACAGACAGCAGCCATAGTCAGGATCGTACCTGGGTATCTGACACTGTACGGCAGCAATCTTACCACTGTGCCACCGTGCTGTCTCTGTTTGCATGCCTATGTGCATGTATTTGCGTGCATGTGCCTGTGCGTGTGCCTGTGCGTGTGCATGTGTGTGTGCATGCGTGTGTGTGTGTGAAGCTCTGGGCAAGCACCATACACAGTCACTGTGGATTGAGTTGAGGAATTGCAAAGGCAAGAAGACACTAATTGGTGTTATCTACAGACCCCCAAATAGTAGCCCGGATGTAGGGTGTAAGTTGCAGCAGGAGTTAAAACTGGCATGCAACAAAGGTAATGCCACTGTGGTGATGGGGGATTTCAATATGCAGGTAGACTGGGAAAATCAGGTTGGTTCAGGACCCCAAGAAAGAGAGTTTGCAGAGTGCCTCCGAAATGGATTCTTAGAGCAGCTTGTAATGGAGCGGACCAGAGAAAAGGCAATTCTGGATTTAATGTTGTCCAATGAACCAGATTTGATAAGAGAACTCGAGGTAAAGGAACCGCTTGGAGGTAGTGATCATAATATGATTAGTTTCAATCTGCAATTTGAGAAGGAGAAGGTTAAATCGGAAGTGTCAGTGATGCAGTTGAATAAAGAGAACTATGAAGGCATTAGAGAGGAGACAAGGTAGACTGGAAAGGGACCCTAGCAGGAATGACTGTGGAACATCAATGGCAGAAATTTCTGGGCATAATCCGGAAGACGCAGGATCATTTCATTCAAAAAAGGAAGAAAGATTCTAAGAGGAGTAGGAGGCAACTGTGGCTGTCAAGAGAAGTTAGGGATAGAATAAAACTAAAAGAAAAGATGTATAACACAGCAAAGAGTAGCCGGAAGCCAGAGGATTGGGAAACTTTCATAGGACAACAGAAGGAAACAAAACGGGCAATACGGGCTGAAAAGATGAAGTACGAGGGGAAGCTGGACATGAATGTAAAGAAGGACAGTAAAAGCTTCTTTAGATATGTTAAGGGAAAAAGAATAGCAAAGTCAAATGTGGGTCCGTTGAAGGCAGACACGGGTGAAACTATTATGGGGAACAAGGAAATGGCAGAAGAGTTGAACAGGTACTTCAGATCTGTCTTCACTAAGGAAGACACAAACAATCTCCCAGAAGTACTGGAGGACAGAGGATCTAAGGGGGTCGAGGAACTGAAAGAAATTTTAATTAGGCGAGAAATAGTATTGGGAAGGCTAATGGGACTGAAGGATGATAAATTCCCTGGACCTGATGGTCTGCATCCCAGGGTCCTCAGGGAGGTGGCTCTAGAAATAGTGGACGCATTGGTGATCATTTTCCAATGTTCAATAGATTCAGGATCAGTTCCTGTGGATTGGAGGATAGCTAATGTTATCCCACTTTACAAGAAAGGAGCGAGAGAGAAAACAGGGAATTACAGACCAGTTAGCTTGACTTCGGTGGTGGGAAAGATGCTGGAGTCAATTATTAAAGAGGTAATAATGGGGCATTTGGATAGCAGTAAAAGGATTAGTCCAAGTCAGCATGGATTTATGAAAGGAAAATCATGCTTGACTAATCTTCTGGAATTTTTTGAGGAGGTGACAAGTAAAATGGATGAAGGGGAGCCAGTGGATGTAGTGTATCTAGACTTTCAGAAAGTCTTTTTATAAGGTCCCGCACGGGAGACTGGTTACTAAAATTAGAGCACATGGTATTGGGGGTAGGGTGTTGACATGGATAGAAAATTGGTTGGCAGACAGGAAGCAAAGAGTAGGAGTGAATGGGTCCTTTTCAGAATGGCAGGCAGTGGCGAGTGGAGTGCCGCAAGGCTTGGTGTTGGATGTTATATTAATGATTTGGAAGAGGGAATTAGGAGCAACACTAGCAAGTTTGCGGATGACACAAAGCTGGGTGGCAGTGTGAACTGTGAAGAGGATGTTAGGAGGTTGCAGGATGACCTGGACAGGTTGAGTGAGTGGGCAGATGCATGGCAGATGCAGTATAATATAGATAAATGTTAGGTTATCCACTTTGGTGGCAAAAACAAGGTTATTATCTCAATGGGGTTAGGTTAGGTAAGGGGGAGGTACAGTGGGACCTGGGTGCCCTTGTACACCGGTCACTGAAAATTTGCGTGTAGGTGCATACCAGTGAAGAAAGCTGGTGGAATGTTGGCCTTCATAACAAGAGGATTTCAGTATAGGAGTAAAGAGGTTCTTCTGCAGTTGTATAGGGCTCTGGTGAGACAACATCTGGAGTATTGTGTACAGTTTTGGTCTCCTAATTTGAGGAAGGACATCCTTGTGATTGAGGCAGTGCAGCTTAGGTTCACAAGATTGATCCCTGAGATGGCGGGACTGTCATATGAGGAAAGATTGAAAAGACTAGACTTGTATTCACTGGAGTTTAGAAGGATGAGGGGATTTCTTATAGAAACATATAAAATTATAAAAGGACTGGGCAAGCTAGATGCAGGAAAAATGTTCCCAATGTTGGGCGAGTCCAGAACCAGGGGCCACAGTCTTAGAATAAGGGGGAGGCCATTTAAGACTGAGGTGAGAAAAAACTTTTTCACCCAGAGAGTTGTGAATTTGTGGAATTCCCTGCCACAGAGGGCAGTGGAGGCCAAATCACTGGATGGATTTAAGAGAGAGTTAGATAGAGCTCTAGGGGCTAGTGGAATCAAGGGATATTAGGAGAAGGCAGGCACGGGTTATTGATCAGGGGACGGTCAGCCATGATCACAATGAATGGCGGTGCTGGCTCAAAGGGCCGAATGCCTCCTCCTGCACCTAGTTTCTATGTTTCTATGAAAGTGGACCCAGCGGCCAGTGTGAACCAAAGATCATAGTACTACGGCTTTTTCGCCGAGTGGAGTATCTTGCTCCACTCTATGATCTTCAGACTGAAGAAGGGCCTCGACCCGAAACGTTGCCTATTCCTTCGCTCCATAGATGCTGCTTCACCTGCTGAGTTTCTCCAGCATTTTTGTCTACCTTCCACTCAGCAGAAGGTCGGCCCAATAAGATCTATTTGCTCTCTCTATGAACTGTAGATTCTGCCTGACCTGCCATGTTTTGCAGCATCTCCTGGTTTTATTTCCAATTAAAATTAATTGATCTTCAATATATTCTTAATGTACGGAAGGAAGTAGTGATTTTTTATCAAAATCAAAATCAATTAGATTTTAACCGGGCACCAAGGACAGGTTTTCCATTATTATGTGTTTGGTGCCTGACTGCTCACCAGAAAAGAAGCTTGTGTAATTGTCACCCTTCACCAGTAAACGGGAGCATTTCATTCACATTCCCATGGCCTAGAGATTCTTAAAAACAATCTGCGATGGCTTTGTGTGCTAGACGGTAGAACACGGGAGGCCAGTTGGATAAATTAGATGTCGACTAGGATTGACAAATGGTCTGCAATGCTCTTTTGGATTTCATTTGTGCAAATTGTAGTATGGAATCGGGAACTCTTGAGTGGATCAGAGCTAGTGCTGTGAAATAGATCTTACCAAATAGTTCAAGCCTGTACTTGCATTATTTGGAGATGGCTGGACCTACCAAGGCCAGTTCTGATGAGCCTGAAGTGTCCATCTTCCAGATAAGTCTTTCTTTAACGTTTTCCTTAATGATTGCTGACAACTCCTCATGCCCCCACACCTTGTCACCAATGTCATCAGGTTCCAGAGTCCTCTCTCTGTGTCCCCTTCCTGATCTTCACCCCAACTCATCCCATTAAGCATTTCCATGTCCCTCCCAACCAACTGACGTATCATCATGTTGCATTGCATTCCCTATCAATCATCCCAAAACAAAACCATCAGTATCCTTAATCATGTCACCTCGACTATCCCTTGCACACACCACCATTCTCCTCTTTCCTACAACCCTCCCATTGTCTTCCTTCAATGAGACTCGTAATGAACTGATTAACAAATACAGCATAGGGTGGCACGATGGCGTAGAGCTACTGCCTTACAGCGCTGGAGACCCGTGTTCAATCCTGAATACAGGTGCTGTCTGGACGGAGCTTGTACGTTCTCCCTGTGGGTTTTCTCCGAGATCTTACAGGTTCAAGACGTTACAGGTTTGTGTGTTAATTGGTTTGGAATAAATGTAAAAATTGTCCCTAGTGTGGACCCGGTGGGCCGAAGAGCCTGTTTCCACGCTGTATCTCTAAACTAGGCCAAACTAAATTAAACCCTTGCAATAATGACCACAGGTGGACGATATTGCCGATTGTCCGCTATAACCAAGTGAAGGGGAGTAAAGTTTAACCCAAGTCTTGGTGGGAAGTAACACGACATTGGGCAGGGGTTACATACATGGGAATTCCCAGGCCGGTGAGCTGCAGAGCCCCTCCCCACACGCAGTGCACCAGGGACAGGCCTGGTACTCACACTCACACAGTGGGGACAGCACTCATGGTGGCGCAGCGGTAAAGTCGCTGTTTTACAGCGTTTTCAGCGTCGGAGACTCGGGTTCGATCCGGACCACGGGTACTGTCTGTACGTAGGTTTGTACGTTCTCCGAGTTTTCTCCGAGATCTTCAGGTGTGTAGGTTAATTAGCTTGGTATAAAAATTGTCCCTAGCTTGCGTAGGGCGGTTGTCATTCATTTCAATGATTACCATTCAACGTGCGGCGATCGCTGGTCGGTGGGGACTCAGTGGTCCATTTCCGCGCTGTATTTCAAAAACTAAAACTAAGTTAGTTATTGCGAGAGTTTACTGTAAACAGTAATATGGAATGTATCCTTTAAATGTTTGCTTTTACCATTGGCAGAAACCACAGAAACTGCACTGATTCACAGTCACTTCATCTTTTGCAGTGAACAGTGAATAAACAAAGGATTGACGTCTAAATGAAGCATGAAATATTAATGTTAGAACTCAAGCCATGATAAGTCAACACCATAATGAAAACCAATTCTTGGCTGGTGCTCATTAAAGGTAGAATATCCTTTCAGTAACAATGGGCCATCGATGTTATTTCAACATAAGGCATAAAACAGATGTTCATTGTTAAAGTATCTGAATTGGAATGATTCCATTGTCAATCACTTGAAGGATGATTGTCATTCATACAATGTTTAACAGACTGAATATCAACAATCCTGTTCATTCAAACGACAGCAAGTAGCAAACTAATTTCATACCATAAAGCCACCATTGGACATATATTAAGCATTGCTGAGGCAATTCAGTGGAACAGGCAGCATCTCTGGGTAGATGGAAATGGGTGATGTTTCGGGTTGAGACCCTTTTTCAGACTCAATTTGAATAAGGGTCTTGACTTGAAACGTCACCCTTTTCCTCTATCTAGAGATGCTGCCTGTCCCGCTGAGTTACTCCAGCATTTTGTGTCTACCCTTCATGTAAACCAGCATTTGCAGTTCCTTCCGACATATGTATGCATGTTTCACTCTAAGTATGACTTTAAAAGATTACTAAAATGAGCCACACTACATTTTTATTATCTTTATGGGTGCCAAAGCACTTGTGAAGACTAAAACCTCACTGACAGCGGGATGCTTTCCTTATGGAATAATGAAAGATGGAATCATTCATCACTGTTTCTTTCTGCTGTAATTAGACAGAATCGATTAACTGGGAAATGGCATGATATTAAAATGTCTGCAGGCTTGTCGGAACACAAAATTGATTATTCAATATCTAAGTTTAAATAGCTCTCTATTTGGTTTGTGTTGAAATATCCTTCCTACAACCAACCTGAGTAATATTAATCAAGACTGCAATCAACTGAGGCAATTGAGTAAAGTCCAGCTGTGGTGGAAATCCACTGTAGGGTTACCAAGACTCAAAAAATGAATACAATGATCATGTAGGGCCACCAATTTGTTTAAAATGAAAATCATATCATTTTGGAAATATTCAACAATGCAGAAGACATCTGTTGGTTGAGCATTTCACACTTTCAACCATTCAAGGTTCAGGAACATCTTCTTCCCTGCAGCCATTATGCTGTTAAACACTATAAATAAGCTCTGAGTTGCATAGACGATTATTGTTATTTTATGTGTACATGTGTGTCTATATATATATATATATATATATATATATGTGTGTATGTATGTGTATGTATGTATGTATGTATGTATGTATGTATGTATGTGTATATATATATGTGTGCATGGGTGGGTGCATGCAAAGGAATTTCAAAGTGATCTTATATTGACTAACCTGTCAAATGTGCATTTGCCCAGTGGGAGTATAGATGCTGAACTCAGAACAAAGATACATTCTGGGCCTAAGATAGACACAAAGTGCTGGGATAACTCAGTGGGACAGGCAGCATTTCTGGATGGAAGGAATGGGTGAACCTTTGGGTCAAGACCAGCATCTGTAGTTTCTTCCTACAAGGCAGCATCTGCAGTTCCTTCCTACTCTATTCTGGGCCTGATGTGGATGACAAAGCTGCAAGGGGTTTAACTACCATCGGAACAAGACCTTGCAAGTGTTGATGAATCGACTTTCACAACTGACCCTGTTGTTGTTCAGTAGGAGCAGGCTTGTTTCCTATTGGGTTCTCTTTAATTCAATATTCCTCCCCTCAGCTACGTGTTGATTTTTGCAGAAAATAATTTTGTACATTGGTGCCTTTAGACATTCAAGACCGTGGGAGATCCCTGGTTTATTGAACTATGATGTTACAAATAGTGTAAGCATGTAATGTCTGTTGTAGGACCATGTTGTGCTAGCACAATGAATACACGTCCAACACCGACGACATCTTGTATGAAGAGTTTATTTCCGACAACTAACAGAAACTTCTAGAAGGTCACATGTTATCAGTCACGAGGCACAGGCACACTCGCCAGCTTCTACTCCGGGCCTCAAGGGGCGCTGGCATTTACATTACAATTACATTACAGATCCCAACCTGAAATGTTGCCTATCCACGTTCTCCAAAGATGCTATCTGACCCGTTGAGTTGCTACAGTTTTGTGTCCTGTTTGTAATCCAGCATCTGCAGTTCCTAGTGTTTCTAATCTCCTTCCCTGACGACAACAACCGTTTCCTAGAGTCACTCGAGCATTTAACCCGTTGCCTCCAGTGTTATTTTTCACAAATTAGATTCCAGATTATTCTTTGCACCAAAATAATGTGATATTTAATGAGTTATTGTATATTTTCTTTGCCTGGTTAGTTTTAGAGTGTAATGCTAATTATTTCTATAGATGGGGTTAATCATATCATGGAACAATCAGGGCTGAGCAAAATTGTGGAATGATTGCAGAACGGAAGGAGGCCATTCATCCCCTCAAGGCCATGCTGCCCCTTTGTGGAACTATTTAGTCAGCCCCATTCCCACGCTCTTTCCCCTATCCTGCAATTTAATCTTCCTCACACACCAATCCAAATCCCTTTTGAATGCACTGACTTGATTTGTGTCCACTGCCCTTACAGGGGCTGAGGTCCAAATCATTACGCAACCACAATGAAAATCTTGTTTCAGTCACTTTGAATCTGTGTTTCATGAAATGTCCATTCATGGCATACTTCAATCACCATCACTAAATTATAGTGTAGGAAGGAACTGCAGATGCTGGTTTACACCGAAGATAGACACAAAATGCTGGAGTAACTCTTCAGAAGAAGAGTCTCGACTCGAAACACCACCCATTCCTTCTCTCCAGTGATGCTGCCTATCCCGCTGAGTCACTCCAGCATTTTTATCTGTCACTACATTATATGATGGACATTGCTTTGTCTAAATGTGGCTGTTGTGCTTCCCTTCACTATGATGGTAAATATGTTTTACAGTAATTCATTGATAATAATGCATTCAAGACTGAGTTTTGAAATGAGTTATATAAATGCAAGTTATTTCTTCAACTTATATATATTAATGTAATACTGGACCAGGTGGGGACCTGTTGGGCCAGTCCCCCAAGGCAATATTCCACCACTGACCCATAGCCCCCAACCGCGCAGGCGCGGCTGAGGGGTTCCCGATGTGACACCAGAGATCCCCGTTGTGACAAGAGTCACGGCAACCCTCCCCCAACTGTGCCGCACCATCCCTCTTCCTACCCCTATCCTCCTCCATTCCCCCTCATCCCCAGCACTCCCTCCCCCTCCTCTTCACACTCTTTCCCGTCTCCTTCTTTACCGTCTCCTCCTCCCCTCCCTCACTCACCTCTCCCTCCGTCTCCTTTCCCCTACCCATAGCCTCTCCCTCCCTCCCCTCCCTGCCCCCTCCTCTCCCTCTATCTCCCTGCTCCCCACACCTCACCTCCCCATCACACTCCCCCTCTCCTCACCTCCCCCACTGCCCTTCTCTCCATCTATCCCCCACTCCCTACCTCCCCCCTATCTCACCCCCACAATGAAAATCGCCATTTTTTGAAAAATGAACCTTCCCCCTTATCCCCCCCCCACCCATCCCCCACACACAATGAAAATCACGATGTTTTTTTAATGCAATTTTCAATGAAAATCATGTTTTTTCTTTAAAATAACCTTAACACAATGTTAGCTGTTAATGAAAACGGAAGAATTTGATTTAAACAGTTTTTTTGAAAATAGCGATTTTCTATGTAAATGAGATTCGTGATCGCATTGTGACACCGTTGTGACGTCGAACGCGGCTGACGGGCAGGGCTAGTGGAAAAGTGGTTTGAAAAGTGATTTTTGTAAAGTTTAAAATGTCAATAACTCGTAAAAAATATCATCAATCTGAACAAAACTTGTTTGATTTACATCACAGGGCAATGGTAAGGTGGGCCAAAAATTGTAGTGCTATCGTGTACCATTTTGGCTGGGTTGTGGGATCTCATGCGCACGCATACAAACAAACAAACAAGATGAGAGTTATAGTAATATATAGATGAATGCAATAAACATGAACATCATATTACACTACTTAAGTTCTCGGCTACTAGTCATTGTATTTTTGCAAGTGCACCGTTTAAATTATCATATTATTTCATTTGGTTGAAGGCACACCAAACACAAATATATCTACTTTTCTGGTCTGGATCTGTGATGTTATTTTTCTGTTCTGCTTGAAGATATAGATGAAGAAATGAGGCACCTTTCCAACTGTGAGTTCCCAACAAAATGCCAAGACGAAGAAACCTTCTCACTGCAATCCTCATTGTTTTACCCTGGACCATACTGCTGACTATTTGGCATCAGAACTCAAGAGATTTTTATTTTGCCGTTAAGAGAAGTAGGTGAACACTTTGTGGCCCCGTGTGACTTTTCATTATTCATGAATTCATTAGCTATGAATTAATGCTGCCTTTCATGTTCCTGACATGTATGCTGCAGACCACATTTTAAATAAACATATTTGATGTGGTCATGTGGCAGATAGACACAAAAAGCTGGAGTAACTCAGCGGGTCAGGCAGCATCTCTGGAGAAGAGGAATGGGTGATGTTTTGGGTCAAGATCCTTCTTCAGGCTGGTTCTTGGCACTATGAACACTTCCCTTCTCAAATGTACTCAGCCACAAACATTAGGAGCAAATACTTGGAAATTACTGGTGCTCCCCCTTCAATTTCAAACAATAAATAGCAGCATCTTTGAAATGTCCACATGGAAGTGGGGTCGAGATAGTTATGTGAGTCAGTGGGGAAGATCAGTTGGACCATCTCTGACACCTATCTCCCTTTTCTTGATCCCACTGTCTCTATCACTGACGTCTATTACAAACCCACTGACTCCCGCAACTTTCCCACCAAGTTTCCTGTAGAGACTCTATCCCCTACTCCTAATTCCTCCGTCTACACTGCGTCTGCGCCCAGGATGAGGTGTTCCATACCAGGACAGCCGAGATGTCCTTATGCTTTAGGGAATGGGGGTTCCCCTCTGCCATCATAGATGAGGCCCTCATTCATGTCTCCTCGGTACCTCGCTACTCTGCCCTTGCTCCCCCTCCCCCTAGTCCCAACAGAGACAGTCCTTTCCTTTCACCCCATCAGCCGTCGCATACAATACATAATCCTCCAAAATCTTCGCCACCTCCAACAGGATCCCAATACTAGTCACATCTTCCCATCTCCACGTCTTTCTGCCTTCCACAGAAACCATTCCGTCTGCAACACCCTGGTTAACTCATCTCATCTCATACAACCTCATTTTTTGCTGAGGCAGCTTACAGCCCAGTGGTATGAATATTGATTTCTATAATCTCAAGTAACCCTGGCATTCCCTCTCTCTCTATCCCTCCCCCACCCAAGTCGCACCAGCTTCTCGTTTTCACCCATCAAACAGCTAACAATGGCCTGTTTCCTTTATCGTTACTTCTTTGCCTTTCGTTCATTGTTCTTTATCTCTCTACATCACCGTCTATATCTCTCGTTTCCCTTTCCTGGGACTTTCAGTCTGAAGAAGGGACTTGACCCAAAACGTCAACCATTCCATCTCTGCGGAGGTGCTGCCTGTCCAGTTACTCCAGCTTTTTGTGTCTATGCATTCCTTCATGGGCTGTTTATATTACCGTCTTACTGTTTTGTATCATATAAGATGGTTATCACTCTAAAGCAAATGTATTTACATAAAAGCACAGAGCCAATTGTGCTAGCATCTGATTACACCCCACTCAATCAACAGTGCTGGATATCACTGATAAAATAGTTTACATTTAGACAATATCTTTCCTGAGCTTGTTTGGGTGAAACTAGGCATCACAATTCAAAAAATAAAGAGAAAGGTATTTTGCGCTTTTCCAGCTTTAACTTTAGAAATAATTTCTCCTGTCGTTGTCAATTGTGAAGACAGAGGATAATTTAATATCATAAATCAGTTCCTGCTCTAATGCCAATGAGGTCAGTATGTAAATGATAATGCTATCTTGGGCCACATATTCCTTTTGACATTGCGGTCTTTTGTTACATTCTCACCCCAAAGGAGGGATATTTAACCTAGAACTACTGCATTAGTCCTAAACAAGCAAGAAGATGCAATATACATATCCCTACACGCTTAGTTTGAGGCCAGTTTAGTTCAGTTTAGTTTATTGTCACATATAACAAGGTGCAATGAAAAGCTTTTGTTGCGTGCTAACCAGTCAGCGGAAAGACAACACATGATTCTAAGCTGCCTGATTATAGTCGGCAGGTTCACAGTTTCCAATATCCAGAGAAAATAATTTCCCTGTTGGATTTATCATTAATTTCCTTTCTCTATGATTAATGGAATGAGTTGTGTGCGGGCAAAGGGATATCCAGTAAATGAATGAGGTCCTGGAGAAACTCAGCGGGTGAGGCAGCATCTATGGAGAAAAGGAGTAGACGACGTTTCGAGTCGGGACCCTTCTTCCAGTAAGTGGAAGGCTTTTTTAAGTGAGATAGTGAGAGTTCAAGGATGTTCAAGCTAAAGTAAACAACGAGGTGATCGGGAGGAAGGAACCCTGCAAAACAAGAGATATTGAGGCTTTGGTCACAAAAAAATAGGAGGCAATTTTAGGTACAAACTGTTGGGATCAGATGAATCGCTGGAGAAGTAAGGAAACGCACAAGTGTACTGATGGAAATTGAGAGGGCTAAATGATGGAATGATATGGCTTTAACGGGAATATTAGGGAGAATCCAAAGAGTTTTTGTAAGTTTAGTTTAGAGATACAGCGCAGAAACAGGCCCTTCGACCGACCGAGTCCGTGCCGACCAGCGATCCCCGCACACTTACATTATCCTCCGCACAGTTTACAATTGTACCAAGCCAATTAACCTACAAACCTGTACCTCTTAGGAGTGTGGGAGGAAACCAGAGATCCCAGAGAAAACCCACGCAGGTCAAGGGGAGAATGTACAGACTCCGTAAAGACAAGCACCTGTAGTCAGGATCGAGCCCGGGTCTCTGGCGCTGTAAGGAAGCAGCTATACCGTTGCCCAGATATTAAAGGAAGAACAATAACCAGGGAGATAATAGAGCTCCTCAAGGATGAAAGTGGACATTGATGTTTGAAGTCGCAGGACATGGATGAGATTATTTATCCATTGTTTATACCATGGAGAAAGATGAAGATTAGTGAATTCGGGAAAGTTAATGGGGATGTCTTGGGGGTAGTTTGCATTAAAGATCAAGATGTGGGTGTGTGTCTTAAAACGAATGAAGGTAGATAAATATCCATTGCCTGATGTATATCCAAGGTATATCCAAAATTATTGTGAGAAGCTAGAGAAGCATAGAGAGGGAATGCCGGGGCTACCTGAAGTGAGAGAAATCAATATTCATACCATTGGGCTATAAGCTGCTGTAGCGAAATATGAGATGCTGTTCCTCCAATTTGTGTTTAGCCTCACTCTGACAATGGAGGAGACCTAGGACAGAATGGTCTGTGTAGGAATGGGAAGGAGAATTAAAGTGTCCAGCAACCGGGAGATCAGGTTGGTTCAGGCGGGCTGAGCGAAGGTGTTCCGCGAAATGATCGCCCAGTCTGCGTTTGGTCTCACCGATGTATAAGAGTCCACATCTTGAACAATGGATACAGTAGATGAGGTTGGAGGAGGTGCAAGTGAACCTTTGCCTAACCTGTGCAACCAGCTCTCAGAAAGATTGGCTGTAGCTTATTCCACTTGTCTAGAACTTAATTTTTTTATCTATTTGTTTCGATGGGGCATAAACTGCCAAACTACTTTCCAAGGTTCTCACCAGTAGTTAGAAATGGATACAAGGAAATATTCAAGAATAGGACATTTTACATACTTGTTATAACACAGAATGAGGCTATTCTTCCCTTCAGGTCCATACTGGCTCACAGCAAGTCAACCAATTTCTCTCTTCCCATTATATTTGTATCCCTGCAACTTATCCTCTCTCATATGCTCACCACCCCTCCTGTACTTCTTCTGCCCCTTACCCATATTAAAGGCTAATTTAAACTAGCCCGTTAATAAATTGCCTATTGCATTTCCTGTATTACATCAGTAAGCTTCTAAATTCACGTTAAAAGGCGCTTGGAGTTTCATGGAAGATGCTTTTGTAAATGTATATTTTCTTGCTAATGGCCCCTGATGCTCACACTTTTGATATTGCCATGGCAAATAGGTAATATCTCTCATCAGATCATGGATACGTTTTTGTTTTATGCTGAATATGTAAAATAAAAACAGAAAATATAAGAACTGGTCCAATTTTCTACAGATTGCAAATGAGCATGAAAAAGATCAGCTTGCATTTTCTCAGTCTTGGATCAAGTGAATGATATTGCATTGATGGTGCTGTTAATTGATCGGCCCAAGGCCATAATCAATATCTTCTTCCCTTTTATTTTCAGAGGAGCCAGACAATGGAACAAAAAGAGCACTCGTCAACAGTTCACAAAGCAAAGAAGAACAGGGTGTCTGTATTCACCATCAGGCAGCGAGCACTCAGACCTATATCAAGCTGGAATATGTTTACACTAGGCCGCCCCAGTGGTCGCAGTCCTTGCCAACCATTTATGTGGTAACACCAACCTACATCAGACCTGTGCAGAAAGCAGAGCTGACCAGACTAGCTAATACCTTCCTCCACATACAGAACCTGCACTGGATTGTGGTGGAGGACTCGCCCCGGAGGACTGGTTTGGTTGCACTGCTACTGGAGAAGAGTGGACTGAATTTCACTCATTTGAACGTTCAAAGTCCAAAAAGTGTGAGGTTGGGCCTCACTAAATCATCGTCGCGTGCTCCAAGGGGGACCTTGCAGAGAAACCTGGGCCTCCGCTGGCTGAGAGACAGACTGATCCCAAATGATTCATCAGAGGGTGTTGTTTACTTTGCCGATGATGATAACACCTACAGTTTGGAACTCTTTGAAGAGGTGCTCGCTGTTAATCAAAAATAATATTCGTATTAAAAATGAAATAGTCAATTCTTACATTTTACAAATTTAGACCATTTGACCACTCTACGTGCTCCATTATAGATTTTTTAAATTTCAGTGGGCACCAACATAATGAGCATTTAATCACACCTGGTAGCTTATACAAATCGATAAAGGCATTCCTACAAAGATACTTTTAAAAAGATTTCCTTATATTTTTCTGCAATTAATTAATGTCATCATAATCATGCTGGGTTTTGAGCTTCTGAATAGGAAAATTGCACTTTGGTTATTGATTCATCTGGTATTTGGTAGACTGGGCTGAGAGATACATTAGTTTTAACCTGTAGGTGAGAACAGGAATTTTGCCGCACTTCAAAATTTATCTCTGGAGATAGACACAAAATGCTGGAGTGACTCAGCGGGACAGGCAGCATCTCCGGAGAAAAGGAACAGGTGACGTTTCGGGTCGAGACCCTTCTTCAGACTGAGAGTCAGGGGAGAGGGAAACTAGAGGTATGAAAAGGTGAGTCATGAGATATGGAAGGGTGAGGCGTGAAAACAACAGATCGAAGCAAACATTGATAAGGAAATGTACAATGGTTCATTGTTGGCTGACGGGATGGTGACAAGGAAGTATACAATCAGTAAAATTAATCAGGAGGATGATGAAACTAGTCAGAGACTAGGGTGGGGGTGGGACAGAGAGAGAGGGAAAGCAAGGGTTACTTGAAGTGAAAACATTCAATATTCATTGTAATGGGTTGTAAGCCGCCCAAGCAAAATATGAGGTGCTGTTCCTCCAATTTGCATTGGGTCTCACTCTGACAGTGTAGGAGGCCCAGGACGGAAAGGTCATTATGGGAATGGGAAGGGGAGTTAAAGTGTTTAGCAACCGGGAGATCACTTAGGCCTGGGCAGACTGAAAGGAGGTGTTCAGCGAATCGATTATCGCGCCTGCGCTTGGTCCCAGTCGAGTTGAATATTAAAGACATGTTCTGTCTTGTGTGTGGGTACACTGCCCCCTCCTTATTGTCAACCTATGAATGCTGAGAACCAACTTCAGGAGTCAAGAGAATCAAGAGTGTTTAATTGTCATTAGCACTTGGACTAAAACAAAGAAATTCTCACTTGCTGCAGCTTTATAGACACATTAAAGACAACACAACAAATAAATATCCAATTACGTATCAGTTAATCTGGGTAAACAAGACCAAGATCAAAGATCCTATAGTGGAGCTATAGGATTTTTGACCAAGATTGTGCAAGGCCTTTGTCTGTGATGAGGTTGTGCTAAGGATGTGTAGGGAATTCAAAAGAGTCTGGAGAGAATAAATATTCTTTGCTAGGTTTTGACAGTAAAGCCTTGACAATATTCACGGTCAGAAATCAATGTTTTTGAGATAAACTTTAGGAATGATGTTGGATGAAACACATTTTATTAAAATAGAAACCTGTGACTTTATAGAAGGTTTTTTTTTAGGATACATAAAATGGCATGTGGAAAACCTAATAGCAATTGAAAAGTTGGATGAATAGGCAAAAAACAGACCATAGCTATGTCTTGGGGATAACCCAACAATCAAATAACTAGGTAGACAAAAATGCTGGAGAAACACAGCAGATGAGGCAGCGTCTATGGAGCGAAGGAAATAGGCAACGTTTCGGCCCGAAACGTTGCCTATTTCCTTCGCTCCATAGACGCTGCCTCACCCGCTGCGTTTCTCCAGCATTTTTGTCTTCTTTCAACTTTCCAGCATCTGCAGTTCCTTTTTAAAAATCAAATAACTAGAGCTGAATTGTATGTTAACAAATGCAGTGAATGGTCAAATAAAGTTTTCTGTTTTATATTTATCAGGCAACAAAAGTGAAGACAGGCAGTTTATAATAAGCTTAACACCCTCTATTGATATTTTTCAGATGCGATTCACTAAAAAGGTATCGGTATGGCCTGTGGCTTTTGTCGGTGGGCTGCTGTACGAATCTCCCAAAGTGAACACTGCGGGAAAAGTCGTCGGTTGGAAAACTGTCTTTGATCCAAATCGACCTTTCGCTATTGATATGGCGGGCTTTGCAATCAACGTTAAACTGATACTTGAGAAATCTTCAGCCAACTTCCAGCTGTATGGCGTCAAGGGAGGATACCAGGAGACCAGCTTGCTGCGCGAACTTGTAACTTTAAGAGAGCTGGAACCTAAAGCTTCAAACTGCACTAAAGTAGAGTAACGTTCCAACCAAGTCTCATTTAGCATAGAATGTTTACTCTTTCTCAAACAAAGCTCTATGATGTATATCACTCCAACTCGAATCAAACCATGATTTTTATCATGAATTCTCGTTCCCAGTCTTCTCTAAGTGCCTCTGTTGATGGTAGTTCTCTATTTAAGATACTATTATATAGATATGATATTAATTTCTGTGAGTCAGCATTAATATTCATTGCTTCTTCCAGTGGGTCTAAAATTATAGTTTGATATCTTTGCATATATTTCTTCATAAATTCGCAGATCTGGAGATATTTAAAGTATTGGTTGTCATTCAGCTTAAATTTTAATTTTAATTGTTGGAATGTTAACAGATTTCCCATTTCATACATGTCGCCTACCCTTTTAATTCCCAATAAATAAAATTAAAAAAAACAAAACTCGAATCAAACCATTACATTGAAAGTCAATCAGTATAGACAAGCCACTCATTCTAAAGTTTTTGAGCTAATGTCCAAAAATAGGCATTACTAAGAAACAGTGGTCAATTGTAAATTGACTATTGGATCCCTTTATACAAGGAACATTGCCAGTGTAATGAATCTTGTTTGTAATGGTCACAATCAATGTACCGTTCCTTTAGGGTGAAGTCCATTACTAATTTCCTAACCTTCACCAGGTGAAACTCTTAGTGTGTTGTACTTTAAACCTTCTCTCCTGCTATAAGCCGGTGCAGACTTATTCAAGATGCAATGCATAACAGCAGGTGAGAACAGTGAACTGCAACCAGCCCAACCCATGATCCCCAAAACAAACCTCTAAATCTACAAGAACACCAGGTAATGTTGGATTTATGTAGGCGATAGGAATTGTCGGAGCCTGCAAATCGTTGGCCTTTTAGTGTCATTTAAAAAAAAAAATTTATTCGCAAGGCCCGAGTTAATGCCAGTATTTAATAATTGCCTTTGCCTTGAGAAGGAGATGATGAGCCCGCGTCTAGAACTGCGGCAGCTCTTCTGGCTAAGGCACCCACCATTGGAGAGAGAAAGAGAGAGAGTCAGAGACAGAATTCAGACTTGTCAATGAAGAAGAACCAGAAATATATTCCTGATTCAGGTTGGTGTGGGATTTGGAGGGGAACCTCTGAAAGTTCACCTGCTCCATTTTTGTCTTTGGTGGTTGTGATTGTGAGTTTGAGATTGAGATATTTCTTGTCAAAAACCACAGTATATTTTGCCAAACGGTGCATATGGCAGACAATGTCTGCTGGTGGTGTAGGAAATAAATGTTTAGAATGGTGAATCATGAAGGTTGCTTTAGATTGAAATGAGGAGAAACATCTTCGCTGAAAGGATGGTGAACCTGTGGAATCATCTTCTGCAGGAGGTTGAGGAAGCCAAGCTGTTGGATGCACGTAAGAAGGGGGATAGAGATTTCTGGACACAAAAGGCATCCTAAGCAGTGTGGGAGAAAACAAATATGGTATTGAAATAGATGATAATCTGTGATTGCACTGAATGGGAGAGCAGGCTCAAGGTGCCAATTGGACAACTCTTGCTCTTCTTTGTCTACACCTCTGTGTTTCCATTTACCCTTTTGCGGCTTAGACGTTATTTACTACCAAGGCGAGGTTGTGCCACGTGCAAACATGAGCTGCGTTATTTGCGAAGGAGTTGCAAATAGAATCCAACTTTGTGTAAAGATAGACAAAAAATGCTGGAGTAACTCAGCGGGACAGGCAGCATCTCTGGAGAAAAGATCTCCTAGGTCTTTCTTCAGAGAGTCTGAAGAAGGTCTCGACCAGAAATGTCACCCATTCCTTCTCTCCAGAGATGCTGCCTGTCCCGCTGAGATACTCCTGCATGTTGTATCTATCTTCTGTGTAAACCTGCATCTGCAGTTCTGAATATGCCTGTAAATGCGATAGCACACAGATAATACATACAGGTCCATCACCGATTATCCGGCAACTGATGGTTTAGCACCTCATTTAATCCAGACAAAAAAACGAAACATTGCATATGGTGCATGCTCCTTCGGGACGCTAGCCTCCGTCCTGAGTTAATTGGTTACTTCTTTGTTAATTGTTAATTCTTTATTTAAATTTCTAAGAGTCCATGGTCCTGTAGAGGCACAAGAGGGGGATAATTAGTGGGTCAGAGGTGTATTGTTGAATTATTATTACATGACCTCTGTTATCCGGACAAAATGGATAATCCAGCAAGGCTCTGGAACCAAGGGTGCCAGAAAATCAATGGTGGACCTGTAATATAAAAAATATAGTACATTAATCATAATACTAGCTAACCATTATAATACAAAATGAAATGGAGTCTGTAGTTCAATTAAAGACACAGTCCATTGAAGATCATAACTGCTAAGGTTAGTGTTGTAGCGTGTTCAAGGTAGTTGCTGGAAAGACACCATTCATGATCTTGGTGTTCACGGTTTTCACGGCCTAATGGGGGCAAATAGGATTAGGTCAGCATGGATGAGATGGGCTGAAAGGCCCGTGCTGTTCGTTTCGATGGCTTTATGAATGAATGAATGAATGAATCTTCTTCTTCTTGCATATGGCGTGCACAGCCTAAAGTTGTAGGACAACTTGTTCAATTTGATCTTATTTGATTGTGCACGCCGGGTTGATTGCATTCGTCGAAACAGGGCGGACCGCGTGAAGGTTGCAATCTCCCACCCCAATGAATGAATGAATGAATGAATAAGTTTATCAAGTCAAGTCAACTTTATTTGTCACATACACATACAAGATGTGCAGTGAAATGAAAGTAGCCAAGAATTCACATACAAGGAATTTGCCTTGGTGCTCCGCCCGCAAGTGACAACATGACATACAGTGACAATTAGGAATGACACCTAAAACATTAAACATTAATAATAAAACATTATTGATTATTATTTGATTATTATTATTGATCATAACAACATGATTTGGCAGACCAGACGCAAATGCTGGATTCGTGGCCAATTCTTGGATTCATATTCCAGTATCGTACACAAAAGATTTTATGATGCAAATTTCTAATTGGGTTTGAGGTAGGAATAAAGTTATTAGCCAATAAACTGATGGTTTTTAATGCACATTGTAAGTTATGCAGAATTAGTTCTAAATATTACATTGCAATTTCCTAGCTATGAATCAAATATTGTAGCGTGTGAAATAAATTAGAATAGAACTCTTGCTAACTCAACAATTGAAGATTGTAAACTCATGATGCAACCAGAGAGCAGTGCTGAACTACTATCTACCTCTTTGGTGATCCTCGGACTATCATTGATCGGACTTTGCTGGCTTTACCTTGCACTAAACATTATTCCTTATCATGTATCTATACATTGTAAATGGCTCGATTGTAATCATGTAATTGTCTTTCTGCTGACTGGATAGCACGCAACAAAAGCCTTTAATTATACCTCGGTACACTTGACAATAATAAATGAAACTAACAGTGGTCTTTCTGACTCCTACAGGGAGTCAAACCATTGTCACAGGACCGGTAGCTTAACTTTGAGCAAAACACTTGTGGTCACACTCACTAAACTTCCTTTGCCCTCGAACCAAGTTGCTCCTCCAGCAACTGCAAGCCGTTGGTCAGTGCAGTGGTTTGAATCATTGAAATGCATCGTGCTTGGGTACAAAAGAAAATGAGTTGACATTGCTATTGTTATATATGATCATTTTGCAGATCCTAGTCTGGCACACTCGAACTGAGAAACCAGTTCTCATTAATGAAGGAAAGAATGGATTCACTGATCCAAGAGTGGAAGTGTGATCTGTACTGAGACTGAAGGCATTTCCTGTAAGTCACAATTTAATGCATATTAAATAATTAACATTTATCTACTTTAATTTTGGTCTGGACTTTGAAGCTTCATTGCTCAAGTGAACTGATAGCTGGAATCTAAATGTTTTCCCAACTCACGTATTTAAACTTAGTGAAGTTGTTAAGCTTTAACAAAAACAATGTTAGAACAACCTTGAATTTCAGACATTAAATGTAAAATCAGCTAGTTTTAGATACAGATCCTGAACAGCTTTAACTGCTAAATAATGACACATTTTAATCGATTTTCTAAACTTTCTGAATGTATTTACTACATGGCAGATGATCACAACTAAACATTGGAACTCTAGATTTCAATTTATTGCACTTAAAGGGAGGCACTGAAAGTAATGCCTTTCTGTTTCTCAACTATTCCATGTCTTTAATAACATGTTCATCACTATTTGATCTTAGTCATTGCCGGGCATCTGAAGATCATTAATCATAGAGTCATAGAGTGATACAGTGTGGAAACAGGCCCTGCGGCCCAACTTGCCCACACAGCCAACATGTCCCAGCTTCACTAGTCCCACCTGCCTGTAGTTTGGTCTATATCCTTCCAAACCTGTCCTATCCATGTACCTGTCTAACTGTTCCTTAATTGGTGATTCCTTTCCTGTGTAGCTCTTCTTGGGTCTAGCATCTTAGCAACATTTCCTTTCATTAGAGACAGCTATTGTGTAGGGGGCGAGGCAATTCTGGACCATGATTAAAGACAAAATCTTGCTTTCCAGTAAAAAATCTTGAGATACAAATATCGCTTAATCTTTAGGCGCATCAAGCAGCCCAGAGAAGCCAAGGAAATGTTGGGGCTTGAGATGGGTTGGAGGTGCAGTGGTTGAGGAGAGGCAACCAATCAAAGATTGTAAAGATTGACACTGAAGATAGACACAAAAAGCTGGGGTAACTCAGCGTGTCAGGCAGCATCTCTGGAGAAAAGAAAAAGGTGACGTTTCAGGTCGAGTCCCTTCTTCAGACTGAGAGTCAGAGGAGAGGGAACTGAGAGATATGAGATTATATGGAACAATTAATGAACGATATGCAAAAAGACAGATCAAAGCCAGCAATGATGATCAAGGAAGGGTGGAGCCCACAATGGTCCATTGTTGGCTGTGGGGAAGGCTATAACAATTAATACAAACAGTGAAACTCAGCAGGACAACAGTGAAACTAGAATGACGGCTAGGATAGGGGAGGGGCAGAGAGAGGAGATGCGAGAGTTATTTGAAGTGAGATAAATCAATATTAATACCACTGGGATGTGAGCTGCCCAAGCAAAATATGAGATGCTGTTCCACCAATTTGTGTTTGGCCTCACTCTGATAGTGGAGGAGGCCAAGGACAGAAATGGATATGTGGGAATGGGAAGAGGAGTTAAAGTGTTTGGCAACTAGGAGAAGGCGTTGCCCAAGGCGGACCGAGCGAAGGTGTTCAGCAAATTCTACCTGTTTCCAAACAACACCCAAATGGATGGAACATCATGCAATGCAAACAATGCATTTTATACATATTTAAATCTCTGGAACCTGGAGTTAATTCCAGCGCTCAAACTCAGGATAAAGTTCCTGCTTCGCAATTTGTAAGGTGCTCAAACATGAAGGAAATTGGAAATGGTTTGAGTAATTTGAGAGAGGATGTCAAACAATGGAGGAACTCCCCTCTGTGTGTAAAGATTTAAAAGTCATTTTTAAAATGTAGAATTTTTCAACGTTGATATTTATCTGTTCATGGATAAATGGCATCTATTGGACAGCAAAGCAGATTTCAAAATACCACTAAATATCTGTACATTGTTTTTAATTAGTCATTGTTATAAATCACCTTTATTGCCATGAGAGTCTGTGTGAACTTTACTTTCATTAATCATGCCAAGTCTACGATACTGCTTCCTCTTGTCGCAACCCTTCCCTAGGAGTAGGCAGTCTTTAATATTGTGACGATTTGCAAAATTCCATAAGCAGGTGTTTTATGAAGTGAAATCCACTAGATTAATTTCAAACATAATTAGATTATCACAGCTAATTGGCTCCAATCACAATGAACCGCTTGCTGGCGAATACATGGATTGCCTGATGATCAGATGTGGGCAATGAAGAAAGAAAAGCGGTTCACTTAATCGCAGGTTATTTGCAAACAAAGATCCTGTGTGATTCTATGAAGTAATAGAGAGAAGCCATTAAAAAGGACCAATATGAAATACAGTACTTACAAGAAGCAACTGGAGTTTACTCGATCAACAACTTGATCTATTTTAAAATAGTTTTTTGGGGCCATTGTGCCTATTCCTTAGCAGCCTAATGACCTTGCTGGAGCCTGTACATTGGATAGCGTAGAGCAGTACTTGGTTGCGATGGCTTTTGCAACAGTAATATCAGTCACCATAAAATGCACCCTCCACTGACTGTTCAGAAATACAAATAGTTCAGCATCTGGTTTTCCAGGTGGTGTTTCCCCTAACTCGAAACTAAACAGAGGCCCGATTGCCACACTCCACCCACTCGCTTGCATCCCACTTCCAGCATTCCCTGCCCACTCATCAGAGTCCCCTTCACTGCCTGAAGCACTATTTTCATTCACTCTGAAGAAGGGACCCAACCCGAAATATCACCTATCTATATTCTCCAGAGACGCTGCACAACTCACTGAGGTAACATTTTGTCTATTTTTTTGTACATCAGCATCCGTAGTTCCAAGTATTTGCAGATTGGAGATGAGTTTGTTTGGAATGAAGGTGGAGTTATAGTCAATAAATAGGAATCCAACAGATGTCTTTGTTATCATGTTGCTCAAGGGATGGGTGTAGGGCCAGGACATTAGCACCTGTCATATACCTGTTGTAACAGTAGTTAATGCCATCACGCAGGTTGGAATTGATGTGCGTCATGACCGGCCTCTATAAGCACTTCATGAAAGTGAATGTTAGAGCAAGTGCATTAAGGCATGCTAAAGTTGTTTTTCTTGGGCACTATGATGATAGTGGTCTTTTGACAGCAGATGGGAACCTCAGAATGGAGGTAGGGTGAGGTTAAAGTGTCCGTGAATATTCCTGCCAGCTGGCCCACACAGGTTGAGAGGACACGGCTGGGGACTCTATTATTGGGATTTAGATTGATCCAGAATTTGTAGATCCAGAATCCACAAAGTCCTCCAACACTCTGTAGAGACATATTCACTTGGGTGGGCCATCAAGTCCCACAACCTCAAGCAGTCACGTAAGATCTCATCTGTTTTCTCAGACCAGCACTATACGACTGTATGTATTGGATTCTCAGGCTTCAGTGTCTGCTTGTAAACAGGGACTAGAAGCACAGCGAGGTGGCCAGGATTTCCAAAATGCAGGCCGCGTGCTGAAGCAGTTGGCGTCTTGTAGAGTATAGTATGAGTATAGTGTAGTGATGCAGCATGCAAACGGGCCCACTGAGTCTGCGCCAAACAACAATCACCTACCTGTACACCAGCTCTGTCCGACAGACTAGGGACAATTTAGAAGTCAATGAACCTACAAACCTGTACGTCTTTAGAATGTGGGAGGATACTAGAGCACCCGGAGAAATCCTTCACAGTCACAGGGAGAACATACAAACTCCGTAAAGGCAGCACCTGTGGTCAGGACCAAACCCTGGTCTCTGGCACCGTAAGGCAACAACTCTACTGCTACGCAACTGTATAGCAGGTCAAGGGTGTTTGGATCTCTGGTGGGTCACCAGATGTGTTAATAGTATTTTTGGTCGTACACTTGAGATTGGCTTGTAGAAGATCATAACTGATGAACAAGCTCTGGGGTATTTCATTACATGGCTATTGGTAGTGGTGTATAGTTCATGCAGTAGTGGTGTAAGCTTCACACCCACAGAGGGTGGGGTGTAAACTGGTGCCAGGGTATTCAAAGTGAATTTCCATGGCAGTTAATGAGGACAGCACTTCACTGTTTATTAACAATGTGGAAATACCTGATGACAGTTAATGGATGTCATCATATGCAGAACAACTAGTAAAAGTTAAGCATCAAAAGGAACAGGATGTTTGCGGAGCTTCATTTAATTGTGTCTTGAGAACCAGCTCATGCAGTCAAAAAATTAGATGCATTAATCTGGGCCCTGAGGGAATACTAACTCTTTTGGCAACAGCTTAAAGGGCCTGTCCCATCGGCAGCCTGGCACTTCCTGACTTCAGTCGATACTATTGATTAGATTAGATTAGATTAGATTAGATAGCCTTTATTGGGCAGCTAACTTGCAAAAACTCCTGTATTGGATGAATGACGATTGCGACCATCTACCGGCCTGGGTACACATGGAAAAGGCGAGTTCACGTCTCCCGTTGCGGTCTGTCCTATGCTCCCCCTTCCTATAACATTTGTGGGTGCAGGCCCAATTGCGTCCCTTTCGCTCAAGATATGGAGCCAACTCAGGAAAAACTTCGGTTTACAAGGCCCTTCCATCTTGACCCCACTGCTTAAAAATCACATCTTTAAACCTTCAAGTACAGACCCCGCATTCAAAACTTGGCATGGCAACGGTATCAGTAGTATCAAAAACCTATACAAGGATGGCATTTTTTCGTCCTTTGCGGAGCTCTTGTCCAACTATAGCCTCCCAAACTCCCACCTTTTTCGTTTTTTCCAGATTAGGGATTTTGTGAAGAAGACATTCCCCCATTTCCCAAATCGTCCCCCTGAAACCCTGACCGATACCATCCTAGCTCTAGATCCCAACCGGAAGAAATGCATCTCTGTTTTGTATAACTTGTTAAGGTCGGTTATATTGAAACCTCATACCTCATTAAAAGCTGCGTGGGAGGGCGAGCTGAATACGAAACTAACAGACCAGCAATGGGACTCTGCCCTGGATTTGATCCATTCTTCCTCCATATGTGCCCGTCATGGCCTAATCCAATGCAAAGTCCTTCACAAAGTCCACTACACAAATGCAAGATTATCTAGAATTTACCCCGCTGTTAGGGACACCTGCAACAGATGTAATCAATTCCCTGCCAACCATAGCCATATGTTCTGGTCTTGCCCTAAGCTAGCAGCCTTTTGGAGGAGTGCTTTCGACGTGATAAGCAGAGCCTATGGCCAGACTATTCCTCCAAACCCACTGTCAGCCATTTTTGGTACTCATCCCAACACCAACCTCTCTGTTGCGTTGAAGCGGGTCCTGGCTTTTACAACCTTGTTAGCCCGGAGACTGATCTTGCTTAACTGGAGGCTCACCTGTCCCCCGACACACGACCGCTGGATCAAGGAGGTGCTCTACAATTTAAAGCTTGAAAAACTTAGGTTCTCTCTCAAAGGCTCTACCAAGACATTCCTAGACACATGGAACCCTTTCCTGGAACTTGTTAACTCTCTTAACTTGTCCCCGGATTCGGAAGAGGACTGAGTGCTTTCCATCACTGTCCTGCTTTACTGCAGCTGCTCCCCCCTTAGCCCCCCCCCTTCCCACACTTATTTATTTAATTACCTACTTATTTACTGTTATTAGTGATTTTTTTTTTTTTTCGCCAGTACATTTTGTTTTGTTTATCTCTACGTATTTGTGTGGATGTGTATGTATGTGAGTGTTGTTTGTCCCCGTTTGGTTCCGACCTGATTCGGGTGGGTTGAAGGTGGGTAAGGGTAAGGGCTTTGAGGGCCGCTTACATACTGTTGCACAATTATGCCTTGAGTGTCACTGTCTGTTATCATTGTATGTATGCAAATTGATGTGAAATTCAAATAAAAAGATTTCAAAAAAAATAAAGGGCCTGTCCCACCAGCATGCGACTACATGCGGCAAGCGCGACCTAACGTGGTCGCTTGAGCCGTACGGCCTCGCGAGTCCGGTCCCACTACGATCGCTGGAGCCGTATGGAGTTGTGCGGAGCTGGTCCCGACATCGCGCGGGGCTCTGATAAACTGACACTGTCCAAAAATTCCACGCAGCAACGGCCTGTCGGCCCGTAGCCGCATTGAGGCCGTAGGCAGCGCCTCGACGGGCGTAAGCAGCGTCTTGATGCCATACGCAGCGTCTTGATGGTGTACGCCCAGCGTGTGGCGTTGCGCGATGACGTAACCGCCCGACGCCGTGCGACGTCTAAATTCAGTCGGCCCGCCTCCTGCCCAGCTGATTGGTGAGTATGATGTCGGGACCAGCCCCGCACAACTCCAGACGGCTCCGCGGTTGGAAGTGGGACCGGCCCCGCGAGGCCGTACGCCTCAAGCCACCTCGTTTGGCCGCGCTAGACGCATGCAATTGCATGCTGGTGGGACAGGCCCTTAAGGATATCTTACGCTATTAATTAAACAGTAGCACTCTCACTCCATAAGCATCATGATTTGTAGCCCAATAATGGAGAGGTCTAGTTCAATAATCCAGAAAAACAAACTCGTCTCCAACCGTCAGTAAATAGCAAGAAAAGTGGCAATTTTGCTGCATTGAATTCCCAAATGGCTCAGTCGTTTTCTTCAGGGAAGTAAGCTACTCAGATACACACTGCACAGAAACAGGAACTGCAGCCCAGTGGCCATGTCCAAAGACATTGACCAACGAACCAGCATTAACCCCATTTCCCAACATTCTCCTCAAAGCCTTGGTGCTCATCTAAATGCCTAAATATTGTGAGAGCACACCACCACCACCACACTTAGGCAGTGATTTCCAGATTTCAACCATCCACTGGGTGAAACGATTCTGCCTCAAATCCCCTCTAAACCTCCTACCCCCTCACCTTACACCCATGACCAGCTATAAACACATCTGGGAAGGGGAAAACTTCCTCACTGTCCATGCCCCTCATTTTTATGCACCTCTGCCAGGTCCCCCATCAGCCTTCTCCACCACAAGGAAAACAAACACTTTCCTCATAACAAAAATGTTCCATCCTGAGCAATATCCTGGTAAATCCCCTTTGCATAAGTAGATAGAGTGGTCAAGAAGGCTTTTGGCACATGGGCTTTCATCAGTCAGAGTGAGTGTAGTTGGAAGTTGGAAGGTTATGTTGCAATTGTACAAGACGTTAGCGAGTCCACATTTGGAGTATTGTATTCAGTTTTGGTCACCGTGTTATAGAAAAGATCTTGTTAAGCTAAAAAGGGTGCAGAGAAGATTTACGAGGATGTTGCCAGGACTTGAGGGCTCAAGGCTAGGACTTTATTCCATGGAGCGCAAGAGAATGAGGGGTTATCTTAGAGGTGTGTAAGATCATGGGAGCAATAGATTGGATAAATACAGTCTTTGAGCCAGAGTAGGGGAATGAAGAACCAGAGGATACAGGCTTAAGGTGAGGGGGGAACAATTTAATAGAAACATGAGGGGCAATTTTATATTTTTTTACACAAAGGGTTGTGGGTATATGGAACGAGCTGCCAGAGAAGGTAGTTGAGGCAGGTACTATCACAATGTTTTAAAAACATTTTGTATAGGTACATGGATCGGTGTAGATGGACACGTTGGGCCAAAAGGCCCGTTTCCATGCTGTGTAACATTATGACAACCCTCCTTGCTATCAACAATATACTCATTTTTTGTGTCATCTGTGAACTTATTAATCACACTGTCTGCATTTACGTCACATTGCCAATTATAAATAACAATCAGCAAGGGTTCCAGCTGAGACTCTATTCCATGGGGCTATCCCTCCAAATCTGGATTCCATTCCAGGTTTAGAGGAATATGAGGGGAGATCTTATAGAGGGGAGATCGTATAGTATACAAAATCATGAGAGGAATAGATCGGTAGAGCCCAGAATAAGGGAATTGAGGACCAGAGGACATAGGTTCAAGGTTCAAGCTAGATGCAGGAAAAAATTTCCCAATGTTGGGCAAGTCCAGAACCAGGGGCCACAGTCTTAGAATAAAGGGGAGGTCATTTAAGACTGAGGTGAGAAAAAAAATTTTCACCCAGAGAGTTGTGAATTTATGGAATTCCCTGCCACAGAGGGCAGTGGAGGCCAAATCACTGGATGGATTTAAGAGAGAGTTAGATAGAGCTCTAGGGGCTAGTGGAGTCAAGGGATATGGGGAGAAGGCAGGCACGGGTTATTGATAGGGGATGATCAGCCATGATCACAATGAATGGCGGTGCTGGCTCAAAGGGCCGAATGGCCTCCTCCTGCACCTATTTTCTATGTTTCTATGTGAAGGAGAAAAGATTTAATAGGAATCCGAGGGGTAACTTTTTCACACAAAGGGTGGTGGGTGTGTGGAACAAGCTGCCAGAGGACATAGTTGAGGCTGGGACTATGCCATCGTTTAAGAAACAGTTAGACATGTTTGGAGGGATATGGACCAGGCGCAGGCAAGTGGGCATCTGGGACATTGTTGGCCAGTGTGGGCAAGTTGGGCCGATGGGACTGTTTCCACATTGTATCATTAAAATATCCTGTGAATTCACCCCAATCCCTCACCTATGTGGTTGCCTCATGATTATCCCGTACAAGGTTTAATTAATCATTGCAGCAAGTCAAGAAGATTGCCGAACATTGTTGTGTAACAAGGGATGGGCACTACATCTGCTGCCAAGAAGCGAGAATTAAAGAGTAGTGTTTCAAATGGGAAATACAAGGTTTTATGGAAGAGCTGTCTGTGGTTAGATTCAGTTCCAGGGTTGCCTGGTGCTATTCAGTTCCTCATTCAATACCCACGAGCCCTCATTGTAAACGTAGCCTTTTACCCCAGGTGGCCCCTTAAATGCAGGTGTATTTCCATCTCAACTCAATGTTTGCTCATGTGCAAGAATCAGGAATGGAGATTAACAAGAGGGACCCTGCCAATAGTTTATCATTGATCTTATTTATGACACATTTATGATTAAAAATGCTTCCAGCTCAAGTATAAAAGAGGCAAGCCAAATTACAGCAGGGTAAACTGTCCTTCCATGAATCTTTCTGGAAAACATTGCACAATAGCAAACACAAGACTGTACACCCATTTGTTCTAATTCAGTTGCCTAATAAACTATTGTACGTTTGTTTGTAGCTACAGGCTTTAATAAATCCATCAAGACGGGGGTGAGGGGGAAGCTCATGTTGTTAGATCACATATTAATCTATGTATTTAAAATTATGTATCGTGTTCAAGTTTAAATAATTTGCATTTGCAAAATCTAATTTATATCAGGCCGACCCCATGAGAGAAAATCTGATTTCTCATTTTAAATTATTCCATAGAATATACTTAATAGGTGAAATCTTCACAATCTCGTACATAAACAACAAAACAATCTACCAGCCCAGACTTTAGTTTATGCGATGAAGTGATAAAAATACACCTAAGTATGAACAATGTTAAGCAGAGCAACTGAGTTCCAAGATAAAACTGTGTTATGTTGATCATAGGAAATCAGCTGATCTGAATGAACTAAGCAGAATAGCCAAAATATGGTTCAATGATCTGATATTCAAAAACAAAGCTTTCTTGAATCATATATTAGTAGAAGTTCACTGCTCTTGACTACTTAGTAACGTGCGGAAGCAATAATTTAAACATTGTGCCAGGCCGCTCTGTGCTTGCCAGCTCAGGGTGGATGTCTTTGTGAAAGTTTCACCATTTGGCCAGATATCGCCAACCTACCTGCCTCTCCACACCCTCGCCTTCTTCCATTCTACCTCCGCTCCTTGTTCCATTCTGTAAATATTAATCCATTTTATTTCTTATTATTTCAGGTATCTCGTGAAGGTCTTCTGCAGATTGGCCTATACCATGACAATGTTTCAGGTCATACAAGTCTTCTGTATGTGTAAGAAGGGACTGCAGACGCTGGTTTAAACCGAAGATAGACACAAAAAGCTGGAGTAGCTCAGCGGGACAGGCAGCATCTCTGGAGAGAAGGAATGGGTGACGTTTCGGGAGATGCTGCCTATCCCGCTGAGTTACTCCAGCTTTTTGTATCTACCTCCAAGTCTTCTGTATATTTGATTGAAAATATCCTACTAAATCATTACTGTACAGTGTGTTTTAAATTATTACTTGCTTCTAGCTGATTATTTTCACCACTCTCCCAGATAATCCACTTCTACAGAACTGGATTTGGAGAGTCACCAACAAGAGGATATAGCTACGAGATAAGAGGCTATCCGTTTAAAACGGAGGCGTAGAGGAATTTCTTCTCAGGGGGTAGCGAATCTCTGGAATTTTTTCCCCATGAGCGTGAAAATGGCCATATCTTTAAATATAATTAAAGTGGAGATAGATGCATATTTTGAAATTAAGGGCTATGTGGAACTGGGGCAGTAGTTGAGGCCAGTAGATCAGTCATGATCATATTGAATGGTAGAGCAGGCCTAAAGGTTTTGGTAGCTTACTCCTGCTCTTATTTTCTTGTGGCCACAACTTTGACAAGAATGGATTTTTCTTCCAAAGATCTTTATATTGATGGAATGAGCATATAACCTTATTCTACAAAGGAGGGCAGGGATCGCAATTAGGTACCTGTTTATACTTGATTAAACATAAATCGTAATCTATTAATAGGTGAACAATCAACATTCAGACTCGGCTGGTTTTTTTAAACCCAGTTTCCTCTTTCAACATAGAGTACATTATCTTGCTGCACAGTTGTGCCACAAGAGAGCTACAGGCAAAGCCAGCATTTTATTGAACATCCCTAATTGCCCTTCAGGAAGTGATGGTCAGCCATGTTCTTGAAACACAATGTAGTGGCTGCAGCACAACTGAGCCTTTACAGAGGACATCAAAATGGGGGAAGTGTGGAGTCACACGTGGGCCACACCAGGTAAGGACAGTAGTGAACCAAATTAATTTTTACACAAAGTAGTTGAGCATATCAAATTTTCATATTATTAATTAAATATAAATTCGACAGCAGCTTTGACGAGATTGAATTCATAAATCTGTTTACATTTTGATGTCCTTTGTAAACAGGCCTCCTGACCGCTAGTCTGGCAATTTAACTACAGTGCTACTATTACATCAATTGCATTAGCACGAGGTCACTGCTGTTCCTTTTGGTCAAGATTTGGCACATTGCGAGGACTTGAACATAATAGAAGTCTTGTTTTAATTTTAGTTTGCAGACTTTGATGAAATTTTACATTAACAGTAAGCAACTTGCAATAATTATACAATGAAGGGCACTGAAATGTCAAAGGAAGGCTTATTAAAAAGTCGGATACTTTTGATTTCCCTTTTAACAGTTGAATGACTGCAGCCTCATCCCATTCAATTGCTTGGCAACATAGCGCCGCACTTAACAACACTAAAACAATCGAATATAGAGCCAAAACAGGAGATTGCGATCTCGGCAGGTTGTGTGGTATCTTCACAGAACATTAACTTGATGATATTGGCATGTTTGTTTGCTTCTGCACAGCATAAATCTAGGTGTAGTTGTTGCCAAGACCAACATGATTGATCTGTAATATACAGCCATGAAATTTCAGATGATTTCAAACTGTGCTCTAAAAAGCAGAGTAAGCATGCCTAGGTGAGGTGCACAAAACAAATAATCAATGATATGGATAGAAAAATATCCATTTTATTGAAGGCCAAAAAAGCTACATTGAAGGATGAACATTTAAATTGCTGCAGAATTGATTTAAACAAGATATTTTATGCGTACAATAGATCAATGTATGCAGTGAGAGAGCTGGATGATGGAAGCAAAACATTGTGGATATTCTAAATAGAGCCAGATACTCTAGTGAGAGTCAAACATTCCTATTTCCTTGCCAGCAGGAATCATTTGATGGCAATGCTACAATGAGAACTTATGGCTGCAATGGGAAGTTGTTATTCCATTTCCCTTGGCTGAAATTAAGCCTTTCGTTCTTTCGCCTGCTAACTAAACAAAATCACATACGCCATTCAAAGATCCTCCTGATCAGAAAATAGTAATCTTCCTTTGCACAATTTCAGTATGTAGTTATCAGCGCTCGAATAACAAAACAAGTACGTACCTGGAAATAAGAACAGGCAGTGGAGATTCTTACCGCAATTTTAATCATGTTAGTAACTTCATGAATAAAACAAAAACACTCTTCATTGAATCATTATGGTGCTGATCCTATCTGAGCATCCGTTAACCCAGAAACATTGCACAATGTAACCCAGAGTCTACGATGCAAGACATTTTGTCCTTTTTTTTCACTTCCTTCTACTTAAAATATGTTGGCAAAAAAAACATAATTACAAGCTGATTTGACGGCATTTAATAACAAAAAGAAAAAGAAACAGACATAACGATTTAATTGGAATCAAATGCAACAGGGAAAGAAACATTGAATGAAAGTAGGAAAAATCAATTTAAAAATTCACACACTTTACTACCTGTAGAAATGTTTCCAGAGGGTTTTTTCTTTCGGAGGCAGAGAGATTGATAAGCACTTCAGAGGCAAACATCTTTCATCATAACAAGTGCTTCCACTGCAAGTACCAGCCATCTACCTCTGGTAGACTAGCAGTAAGTAAGCATGCTTAGAAATGTGACAAAAATCATGCTATAAGCCTCAGATCTTTTTGCAACAGTGGTTAAATCACGGGATTTTAAAAGTATTTTGAATTCAGCAACATAAATAACACAGAACTAAAAGTTTTGCAGAACCACTGCCAGGATGGTACATCTTCTGGTAGGATTGAATGAAACAGGGTTTGCCTCAGTGATCCACAAACGTATCTTGAAGGTTTAGCAGAGGCATCAGAACTTCAATGTCTGGTGTAGATACCTACGACAACCATGCAACTTAGCTTAGTTTAGAGATAGTTGAGAGATCCCTGTGAAAACAGGCCCTTCACAGGGAGAAAGTACAAACTCCGCACAAACAGCACCTGTAGTCAGGATCAAACCCGCATCTTTCATGCTGTGAGGCACCAGCTCTACCACTGTGCCACCGTGTCACACACATTTCAGCTTGGGGATGAAACAGCCTGTAATTGAGGCCTGATGCCTACCTGAACCTATGAGCTGTCAACAGAGTGGGGACCATGGGAGAAATCAATCTTCACACTCTCGTAGCACCACCCCTAAAATCAAACTCTCGTTCAGGTGATAGGATATATCTGACTGAGGATTGGCTTGAATCTCAGTATTTCTGTCTACAAGTTGTTAGTTTACCTTCTGTCCCTGACCTACAAAAGGCAACTGACAGAATATGATCCTTTTCGGTTGTCCCCTCCTTTACCAATGCATTCTTTTAACTTAGAACTTCATGGTTACGCTAATGCACACTTAAAAAAGTGTGCGAAAAAATACACTGACAATTCACAGTCCAAAACTCAAGTCATCCTTGAAGTCTGAACAGTGCCAATAAAGATGTTTGTTTAATCTGCAGACAATGGAGATCTAAATAACAGAAAGTACTGGAAGTAGACAATAGACAATAGACAATAGGTGCAGGAGTAGGCCATTCGGCCCTTCGAGCCAGCACCACCATTCAATGTGATCATGGCTGATCATCCCCAATCAGTACCCCGTTCCTGCCTTCTCCCCATATCCCCTGACTCCGCTATTTTTAAGAGCCCTATCTAGCTCTCTCTTGAAAGCATCCAGAGAACCTGCCTCCACCGCCCTCTGAGGCAGAGTATTCCACAGACTCACCACTCTCTGTGAGAAAAAGTGTTTCCTCGTCTCCGTTCTAAATGGCCTACTCCTTATTCTTAAACTGTGGCCCCTGGTTCTGGACTCCCCCAATATCGGGAACACTTTTCCTGCCTCTAGTGTGTCCAAGCCCTTAACAATCTTATATGTTTCAATGAGGTTCCCTCTCATCCTTCTAAACTCCAGAGTGTACAAGCCCAGCTGCTCCATTCTCTCAGCATATGACAGTCCAGCCATCCCGGGAATTAACCTTGCTGCACTACCTAACCTAACCTACGCTGCACTCCCTCAATACCAAGAATGTCCTTCCTCAAATTAGGGGACCAAAACTGCACACAATACTCCAGGTGTGGTCTCACTAGGGTTCTCTACAACTGCAGAAGGACCTCTTTGCTCCTATATTTGATTCCTCTTATTATAAAGGCCACCATGCCATTGGCTTTCTTCACTGCCGGCTGTACCTGCATGCTTCCTTTCATAGACTGATGTACAAGGACCCCCAGATCCCGTTGTACTTCTCCTTTTCCCAACTTGACGCCATTCAGATAGTAATCTAAGTATTTAGCTAGTCGGCAGCATCTCTGGAGAGAGAAACAGTTAACATTTCAGGTCTGGGACACTTCACCAGAAGTGGGAAAGGGAGAAACAGGTTCATTTATAGCAGAACTGGGGCGGTGTGACAGGTGGAACAAAGGATATTTCTCAGATAAAGTGAAAGTGGGTGACCTTATGTGACAATTAAGGACAGTTAAAACAGATGAACCATCTATGTGTAATGTGTTGCTAATATTGCATGATTTGTGCTACTGGGGCAAACCTGCTTAACAAGGAAGAGCATGATGGCTGACAAAAATGGCCAGTTCTCGTAAAAGAAATAGCAAGTTAGCATTGGTATTCAATATCAAATCCTGCAGGTTTAGATTTATTATTCTCACATGTATCAAGTTACAGTGAAATGCTTTGTGTTGCATGCTATCCACAAACAGATGTACCATACATACAGATACAATCAGTTCAAACTCAACTACAACATAGAGCAAAGGGGAAGATAGAGTGCAGCCTATAATTCTCAGATTTATAGGGCTTCAGTTCATTAGACAAAGTCTTATGGAGTAGAGGTGAATGGGGTACTAATGGGGTACTCCATGGGGTAGAGGTGAATCAAAGAGTACACTAGCTTATGGAAAGCTAGCTTACGGATGGACCATTCACTAGGCTGATAATGAAGGGGAAGAAGCTGTTCCTAAGTGTGATGTTGCTGCACCTTCTGCATGGAGCATGGAGAAAAATGAATGACCAGGGTGGGACAAGTCTGATTATGTTGGCTGCTTTTCTAAGGCAGCGTGAAGTGTAGATGGAGTCCATGGTGGAAAGTCTGGTCTGTGTGATGACCTGGGCTACATCTACAACTGTGCAGTTTCTTGTGGGTCTTGGGCAGAGCTGTTCCTAAACCATGCTGTGATGCAACCCAACATTACGCTTTTAAAAGCACATATGTAGACATTTGTAAGAGTGACTGGAGACATGCCAGATTTCCTGATTCTCCTCAGGGAGTAGAGGTATCGGTGTGCCTTCTTGGCTGTGGCATCAATGTGCTTGTCCATGGCAGATTATTGGCAATATTAATGCCGAGGAACTTTAAGCTCTCAACCATTTCCGTATCCACATGCACACTGCAATGTGGCCATATAGAAGATGAGGTCTTGTTCCTTGAGCTTGCTTTGATCCCGATTGTAACAGTGCAAGAAGCCATAGACAGAGATCACAGTGGGAATGGGATGTAGAATCAAAGTGGCAGGCAACCAAAGAGGCATTCATTCTCCTATGGACTAAATGCAGGCATTCCATAAAATCCACCCCTCGTTTGGTTTTTCCAATGTAGACGAAACGACATCCTGAGCACCAACTGCAGCAAAAGATTGCGGAAAAAAGTAGAATGGATTCAAGGCTTTGTCTGAAAAAACTGTTTGGGTCCCTTAATGGTGTAAAAGGAAGAGGTGAAATGAGAAGTGTTGCATTCCCTGCATTTGCATGGGGGAAATGCTACACAACTGATGGATAAGTGATGGCAGAACAGGTTATGGTGACATTCTATGAATGGTGACATTCTACATTCCTACTCCCACCCTACAGAATATTTCCAGCCTCCTAAACACGCAAACTCGAAGAACACCACTTCAGCTTCTGTCTGGGATTGCAGGATTCCGGATGAAATTCTCCCCCATTAGACAACTTGCTTTTTCGTTCTGTTTATATGAGAACTGGCCATTTGGCCTTTCATCCATTTAAAAAAAATATCTGTTCTCTGCACACCATCGGATGGAGCTCTGTGGGTTTTTCTATATGGGTTTAACTTCCCACTTTAAACTACATGCTTTGACCCAAAAATCACTGGCTTGCATAACCTGAATTTGCTACATTGCCATTAAAATAGTAAAATCAAAGTAAAGAAACTGAAGCAAATCTCCAAATACATTTTTTTGGGGTTGGTATGAATGAAATGATGTATTTAAAATTAAGTCTGAATACTACCCACCAATTCTACTGGCAATTGGGGGTGGTGGAAAACAGTAGTTTTGACCATTTCCCCCATCCAATTAAAATAATTTTTTCCCCTAAAAGGCAACAAATTATATTGTACCACTCGATGCTGTCTTCCCAAGGAGAGGAACATTTAGCTTTAGCCTCCAATAAGCTCTGCAGCCTGAGCTGCAGAACAGAGGCAACTTGGAGGAGAAGACACTGATCATTTCCTTCGATTTCGAGTTGCACGCTGACCACTCCCTCTTCTCCCCTCTCCCATCAGGCAAAAGGTATAGAAGTGTGAAAGCACACACCACCAGATTCAGGGACAGTTTCTTCCCAGTTGTTATCAGGCAACTTAATCATCCTACCACAACCAGAGAGCAGTGCTGAACTACTATCTACCTCTTTGATGACCCTCAGACTATCCTTGATCGGAACTTGCTGGCTTTACCTTACACTAAAAGTTATTCCCTTATCATGTATCTATACACTGTAAATGGACCGATTGTAATCGTGTATTGTCTTTCTGGGACTGGTTAGCACGCAACAAAAGCTTTTCAGTACACGTGACAATAAACTAAACTGATTTCTGCTCTATTATCCCACTCTGGCTTATACTTTAATCTGCTCCACACATTCCCTTCATCATTCTTCATCTCTCCTTCTGCACGTTTCTGTCCCGTTGTAACCTTTAATCCTATCCACTATTACTACTCTTCACCCCTTCCTTTAATTCTTTTAATTGCAACATTTCATCCTCATTTACACCTCCCATCTCAATATTCCTCCTCTACCGGTCTCATTCGTCCTCTTTTCAACTAACCTTCATCCACTTTCATCCAATCATTTCCAAGCCTCTATTTGACTTGAATACTTCATTCCCCACTGCAAAGTTACCCGAGTAAATAAAGGGAATAGCTTGGAAGAGGAAGAAACAAGTTGTTTGGGCATTAAGATATAATATAAAAGTCTGGACATTATGTCACAACAAAATACAGATTAGACTGCACTTGGAGTATTGTATGCAGTCCAGGTCTCCACTTAAGGGACAGGATGTGGTTATGCTGGGGAAAGTGCAGAGGAGATAAAATTATAAAAAGGTATTGATAGGGTACATTAGTTAAAATCTCAAAATGTTTCCCCCTATTAATAGGATGTCAAAAATAAGAGGGCATAGGGTTAAGGTGAGACCATGGAGTTTCAAAGCAGATTGAATGGCAACTTTGTTTGTTAGAGGACATAGAGTAAGATACAAACACTATGTTTTGCTTTCAGGAACTGTAGCTTTCTTGATTGTAACTGTGGCTCTAAACTACTGATATCTAAAAATGATTAAAACTAATAAAGACAGTTCAACCCTCTCAATGGGTCTTGTCATTTCGTTTTGCGACAAGATTTAAAATATGTATAAAAGTCTGAAATAATCATTTGGTCCAGCCCCACATTGGAGCAGGATTTTGTTTACAGGTTGTACACTGAATACATGCTTGAGTTATTGCTGATTCTGAATTAATTGGTGCAACCATTACTGCTTTCAACAATGCAAAACAAAATGGCAACTTACCATTATGCACCATTAAAATTGTTACAACTGTGCTCAATGCATTAAAGCAAAAGATTACTGACTGTGAGCAAATGTATTAAAAATAAACTGACGATCAAATCTCTCGCAAGTCTCTCAATTATTAGCAATTTTGTATATTCTTGTGTAAATTGATACGTTTATTTATTAGGATTAACCTATTGCATGATAGTTCTCCCCCAAAAGGTAATTGGGGTCTATTATAAAAGTTGTTAAGAAAGTGAGTGGAATTGTACTGTTGATGTACTAAACTGAGGAAGGGCAAATTACTTCATTATTGGGCAGGAGCTGGGAAGAGCAAAATGGGAGCAGCTACTATTGGGCAGGTCCACATGTGGGAATTGTTTAAAGACCAGTTGACCAGAGCTGAGGTCCACCATGTTCCAACAAGGGAGGAGGAACAGGAATGGCAAAGTAAGGGGACCCTGGAAGGTAAATTTGGTCTAAAAAGAAATGGGGAGCATTTGCAAGGTTTAGGAAGATCCAATTTGGGCAACACGGTGGGGTAGCGGTAATGTTGCTGCCTTACAGCACTAGAGACCCGGGATCGATGCTAACTACAGGTACTATCTGTAGAGAGTTTGTACATTCTCTCGGTGACCACGTGGGTTTTCTCCTGGTGCTCCGGTTTCCTTCCACATTCTAAAGACATACAGGATTGTAAGTTAATTGGCTTCTGTAAATTGTCCCTTAGTACATAGAATGGTGCTAATGTACAAAGATCGTTGGTCTGCGTGGAGTCATTAGGTTGAAGGGAATGTTTCCGTGCTGTATCTCTAACAAATATATCAGTCGGGCCCTTTGAGGAATATAAAGAATACAAGCAGGCAACTAGGAGAGCCAGAAGGAACCATGACATCCGTTTGGCATGTTGGATTAAAGGGAATCCCAAGACATTTTTAAGTAACAAGGGCGAGGATAAAAGAGATACAATTTTTGCATGGTGTCAGTGGACATGGGCAAGGTACCTAAATGTGTACACCATTCGCCAATAAAGAGATGGGGGATAGCAAGATCAATGAGGTGCCACAAGAGCTGGGTGTCCTTGTACATCAGTCACTGAAAGCATTCCGGTACAGCAGGCAGTGAAGAAAGGAAATGGCATGTTGGCCTTCATAGCGAGAGGATTTGAGTATAGGAGCAAGAAGGTCCTACTGCAGTTGTACAGGGCCCTGGTGAGACTGCACTTGGAGTATTGTGTGCAGTTTTGGTCTCCTAATTTGAGGAGGGACATTCTTGCTATTGAGGGAGTGCAGCATAGGTTCGCCAGGTTAATTCCCTGGATGGCGGAACTGAGATATGATGAAAGAATGCATCGACTGGGCTTGTATTTAGAAAGATGAAAGATCTTATAGAAACATATAACATTCTTAAGGGATTGGACAGGCTAGAAGCAGGAAAAATGTTCCCGATGTGGGGGAATCCAGAACCAGGGGTCACAGTTTAAGAATAAGGGATAGGCCATTTAGGACCGAGATGTGGAAAAAGGTTTTCACCCAGAGAGTTGTGAATCTGTGGAATTCTCTGCCACAGAAGAGTGGAGGCCAATTCACTGGATGCATTCAAGAGGGAGTTAGATGTAGCTCTTAGGGCTATCGGAATCAAGGGATATGGGGAGACAGCAGGAATGGCGTACTGATTCTGGATGATGAGCCATGATCATATTGAATGGCGGTGCTGGTTCGAAGAACTGAATGGCCTACTCTTGCACCTATTTTGTATGTTTCTATGTTTAGGAATAGCGGTTCCCCTCAGGAGTTGATGTGCTTTCTTGCCCATTGCTTTGATATGAGTGGTCTTGGACAATTTGCTTGTGATGTTTACTGCAAGGAAGGTAAAGCTTTCAACCAGAGAAGCTGCCGGACCTGCTGAATTACTCCAGCACTTTGCGGGGTTTTTTAAACGAGCACTTGCAATTCTTTGTTTCTATTAAACAACACCTTTTTAAATGGAGTCTTTTAAATTTAATCGTCGAGAATTCTTCAACCATATTCTTTTTTTTTTTTTTTTTTTTTTTTTTTTTTTGATATATATTTTTTTATTAAAGGTAATCAATTACAATGCTTCAAACAACTTTATATCAAATTAATTCAATTTGCATTAAGTAAAACACTAGTAATACTTATCTACTATTTTTTTTAGAAATAATGATAGAAAAAGAATAGAACAGTTATAAATCATTAAGAGAGTGATTAAATAATAATTTGATTATATATAAGAAAGAAAAGAGAAACGAAAAAAAAAAAAAAAAAAAAAAAAAAAAAAAAATGAAAAACCACAATATGTATTGTTAATAACACTACTACAAGTGATAGTATCAATAAAGACATATATGTTAATTCCAATATAAAAATGAATTATTCTCACCAAATCCCGCAGGGTGCACGTCGAGCTGTGTTGCCAAGAACAGCTACTTCTCTAAATACTGTATATATGGAGACCATATCTGTTCAAAAGAATTATACTTGTCCAATAGGACAAATCTAATTCTTTCCAGATGTAACGTCTCCATCATCTCTGTTGCCCACATTTTGGTTGTAGGGGATAATGTTCCCTTCCAAAATTTCAATATGATTTTTTTCCCAATTATCAAACAGTAATCAAAGAAATTTCTTTGATTTACTGTAAGTGATAGATGTAAATCCGGAATTCCAAATATTATTAGCTTTGGGTTAGGGTCCAATTTAACTTTGATGACTTCAGAAATAACTTTAAAAATTTCTGTCCAGTAATAATTCAATTTAGGACATGTAACGAAACTATGTATTAAATTTGCCTCTGCTTTCTTGCACTTATCACAAATAGCGGAGAGATTCGGAAAAATACTATTTAATTTAGTTTTCGAATAATGTAACCTATATAATACTTTAAATTGTATCAATATATGTCTGGCGTTTAATGAACACCGGTGTATTCGTTGTAGACTTTCTTCCCAGTTTTCTTTTGTTATAGCCAATCCCATTTCATTTTCCCATGCTTGACGATATATTTCCGTTATTGGATTCTCCTTATCCAAAATGATGTTATATATATAGGCTATTAATTTTTCTGTATTTGGATATAAATTAAACAGTTCGTCTAACAATCCTGCTTCTTTATTTTTATAATCTTGTGTATTGGATTTAATATAATCTCTAATTTGTAAATACCTAAACAAATGTTGTGGAGACAATCCATAAATATCTTGTAACTCCTGGAATAAAAGAAATTTTCCTTTTCTATAAAGGTGTTCTATCCTTGTAATTCCTAAATCATCCCATTGTTTAAACCCCCCATCTAATATAGCAGGTTTAAACGATGGGTTATTCATAATTGGTAATCTAAATGAGAGATTATCCAAATGTAGAGTCTTAACTATTTGTTTCCAAATACGTCTATTATTATATATTATTAGGTTGTCTTTATAATTTTTTTTTTGTACTTCCGTTGGTGCAAAAATTATCGAACCTACATTGAAAGGTAGACAGTCTTCCTTTTCTATATTTAACCATGTCGGTTCATGATCCATATTTACCCACCAGAAATTCATATTCTTAATCTGAACAGCCCAAAAATAATATAAAAAGTTTGGAAGTGCTAATCCTCCATTTATCTTAGCTTTGCATAGATGTTTTTTATTTATTCTGTGATTTTTATAATCCCAAATAAAACTATTAACAATATTATCAATTTTAAAAAAAAAAGTTTTCGGAAGAAAAAAAGGAATAGCCTGAAACAAATATAACAACTGTGGTAGAAATACCATCTTTATGGCACTTATTCTACCAATCATGGATATAGGAAGTGTTTTCCAATATAAAATATTTTTTCTAAGTTTATCTAATAGTTGAGGATAGTTGGATTTTATTAATGAGTTATGAGTTTTAGTTACGTTAATCCCTAAATATTTAAGTTTGTCTGTAACTACTTTTAATGGGTATTGTTGTAATGTATTTAGATTTATTCCTGTTATTGGCATAATCTCGCTTTTATCCCAATTAATCCTATACCCAGAAAATGCACCAAACTTAGTTATAATGTTTAGCAGGTTGGGAATACTAATTTCCGGTTTTGTAATATAAATCAAAACATCATCTGCATATAAAGAAATTTTATTAATTGTTGTATCAGTATTATAGCCATATATTTCAGGTTCAGATCTAATTTTTTCCGCCAATGGTTCTATCACCAATGCGAACAATAAGGGTGATAACGGACATCCCTGTCTGCATCCCCTAGAGAGTTTGAATTTGGCTGATAAAATTTGGTTAGTCAAAATTCTTGCAATAGGATTCGAATATAAAATTCTTACCCATTTACAAAATCTATCCCCCAATTGAAACTTTTCCATTATATTAAATAAATACATCCATTCCACCTGATCAAACGCTTTTTCTGCATCTAATGATATAACCGCTAGTTCCGTATCTCGTATTCTTTTTGAATATATAATATTAAACAAGCGTCTGAGATTATGGGATGAATAACGTTTTGGGATAAAACCTGTTTGATCATAATGTATTAATTTAGAGATCACTAAACTTAATCTCCTAGATAAGACCTTAGTTAATATTTTTTGGTCTGTATTTAAAAGGGCAATCGCTCTATATGATCCAGGATCTTCCAAATCCTTATCTACTTTAGGGATGAGTGTAATTGTGGATTCATTTAGAGATTCTGGTAATTTTCCTTGGTCATATGCATATCTATACATTATTTGTAATCTTGGAGAAATCAGATCTTGAAATTTTTTATAAAATTCTGCACTCAGGCCATCCGGGCCCGCTGCTTTTCCGTTCTTTAGCGAACTAATTGATTCTATAATGTCTTTTACTGTTATTTCAGCATTTAACAATTCTCTACCTTCCTGATCTAAGCTATTGATTTGACATTCTTGTAAAAATATTTCCATACTATCTGTTTGTCCTGTTAGTTTTGACAAATAAAGATTTTTATAATATTGTAAAAATCTATCATTAATATCTTTTGGAGTAGTCAATATATTTCCATACTCAGATCTAATTCCGTGTATCATCTTCTCATCTTCTAATTTTCTAAGCTGTCGTGCTAGTAATTTTTGTGGTTTATCTCCAAATTCAAAATACACTTGTTTAGTTTGTTGAAAAAGTTTAATAACTTGATTAGAATATATTTTATTTAATCTATATTTTACTGATGCAATTTTATTACTTAACTCTTTGGAAGGCTGTTTTATATTTTCATTATCTAGACGTTTTATCTCATTTTCTAAATTTTGTTCTATTTTTCGATTTTCTTTATTGAGATGTGCTTGTGCGGATATTATTGCGCCACGCATGAATGCCTTAAATGTGTCCCAAAATAGTGATGGGGAAGTTTCAGGATTATCATTAGTTTCAAAAAATAATTTAATCTGATCCATCACATATTTACAACAGTCATTGTCCTTTAATATCTGAGGGTTAAATCTCCAGGTAGTAGTTTTATTAGATATATCTTTTAATTTTATCTTAAATGTTAATGGCGCATGATCCGAGATGATAATATTATGATATTTTGCGTCATACGTAAAAGGAAGTAATTTAGAATCTATTAAAAAATAATCTATCCTCGAATAGGTTCCATGTACGGGCGAGAAAAAAGAATATTCTCGTCCGGATGGATTATCTAACCTCCAGATGTCTTTAATATTAGATGTATTGATAAAAGCATTTATGAATTTACTTGATTTCGAGGCAGCTTTCCTTTTTGCAGATGATCTATCTAAGTAGTTATCTAAAGTACAATTTAAATCACCTCCAATTATTAAATTGTGTTGAGTGGATAAAGGAAAATTATTAAATATTTTCTTAAAAAATAGTGGATTATCAAAATTAGGGGCATATATGTTCATTAAAATTACCTTTTTTGAATATAATTCCCCTGTAATTATTACATATCTGCCTTCTTTATCCTCTATAATAGAACTTTGTATGAAAGGTATACCTTTGCGAATAATTATTGCAACTCCTCTAGATTTATGTATAAATGTAGAATGATACACCTTAGAAATCCATTTAGCTGTTAATCTATGTTGAGCATCTTTTTTAAGATGAGTCTCTTGAAGGAAAATGACATCTGTCTTCAATCTGTTCAACTGAGCTAACACCTTTCCCCTTTTAATTGGTTCATTAATTCCTTTTACATTCCAACTGCAGAAGGTTACTCCATCACCCCCAGTCTTCACCTTTATATCATGCATTTTACTATTAGGGCGGCTTTTTTTGGAGTAGCTTTCTTGACTCCCCCAGCTCCCCGTTGCACCCGGACATCAATCCAATGAGAATTTCTATCCACCTTAATCCGCATCTATGTCTTCTTAAACTATATACACAATATCCTTCACATCTACATTCAAATAATATATAATATAAGATCAATAAAAAACAAAAACAATAAGAAATATCAATAATAAAAAAAAAGTAAAGGGTGTTAATAGGGTGCTCAGAAAAAAAAGAAACTACACTTATATAGTGTGTAGTATGTGAAGGTGAAAGCCACACTAACGTGGCCATTAATCTAAAGACTTCCGTTTTTTTAATTAAAAAAAAAGATGTTAATTATACCAGCTCCTATCTCAAATGCTATATATATTGGGGTGGGGTACTAACTTTATATACTTAGTACTTAGTAATTATTTCTATTATTCATATTACTATTTGCTAATTACTAATATCAATTGTATTTAATACTATAATATGTAATACTATTATCATGGAATAATTAAATATTTTCTAATAATTAATACAGAACTACAACTAAATGTTCATTATTCCACTTCCTTCTAAGTGAGTATTTCATAACCACAGGTCGATGATAAAAGTTCAGTTCTCTCCTTCTCCCTCGGGTCCTTCCTCCACGTCTTCTCTCTCTTCATCTTCTGGCTTCTGCTGTATGCCTCGTGCGAATTCCAATGCTTCAGTATACTTAACGAAACGATATTCCTTGTCATCATAAGTTACTCTCAGTATTGCTGGGTACATCAAGCCATATCTCAGATCCTTAGTATTCTGTAAATTCCTCAGGATACCTTTTGTTTCTCTAAATAGTGCTCTTTTCTTGGCCACTTCTGCTGGGTAGTCTCTAAAAATACTGATGTTGTCTCCCTCGTATTTCAGGTTTCTCTTTTTTATTATTATCTTCATCATTTCTTCGAAGACATGATCAAAGGCCACTTTTACAATCATTTGTCTGGGCGATGAACCTATCCCAGGAGCCCGTCTTAGAGCCCTATGTGCACGGCTCAACAGGGGTTCATGATCCAAATTCAGAATATCCTTTAAAAGTTTTGCAACAAATTTTCGAGGATCTTGATTCCCCTCACGACCTTCGCTCAGACCAACTATACGCAAATTTTTACGGCGTTGGCGTCCCTCCAGATCAATACATTTCTCGTTTGTTTTGCGTAATAATTCTAAGAGGCGTTTGTTCTCGGCACGGAGTTTTTCGGTCTCCTTAGTATTCAGTTCAGCAATCTTAGTTAGCTCTTTAATTGCTTCGCCTTGTTGGTCTAGCGAAATTATAGTAGGATCTATCTTGCCATCCAGCTTTCTTTCCAATTTGCTTGTGATGTTTACTGCAAGGAAGGTAAAGCTTTCAACCAGAGAAGCTGCCGGACCTGCTGAATTACTCCAGCACTTTGCGGGGTTTTTTAAACGAGCACTTGCAATTCTTTGTTTCTATTAAACAACACCTTTTTAAATGGAGTCTTTTAAATTTAATCGTCGAGAATTCTTCAACCATATTCTTTATAAATGAATATTTCTCATCTGTATTCACATAACCGCACCTTGTTCACTGGCTTTGCAGAGATTTCTGTTCTGTCCCCACCCTTTCCCTAGTTAATATCCCTCACTTAACATACTTTGTAAAATACTTTTACAAGCTCTGAAATAGTTGAAGATGATAGTTTGCCACAACTGCAAGGGTAATTAGGGATGGCTAATAAGTACTAACTTAGCAGTGACACCCAAATATCATTTTGAATAAAACTGGTCTTAAAGTACATAAGCTGCATCATGCAATCTTACAACAACATAGAACAGTGTCTTCAAGTTCAAGTGAGTTTATTGTCATGTGTCCGCTGCATCCTGCAGTCTTACAACATAGAACAGTGTCTTCAAGTTCAAGTTCAAGTTCAAGTTCAAGTGAGTTTATTGTCATGTGTCCCTGTATAGGACAATGAAATTCTTGCTTTGCTTAAGCACACAGAAAATAGTAGGCATTTATTACAAAACAGATAAATGTGTCCATATACCATGATATAAATATATACACACATGAATAAATAAACTGGTAAAGTGCAAATAACAGAAAGTGGTTATTAATAATCAGAGTTTTGTCCGAGCCAGGTTTAATTACTTCTTACTTCTACTATAACAACAGCAATCCAGATTTCAATCATGAAAGCTCCCACCTGTTCGGGAATTGAAATACATTTCCTGCATAAAATCTGAGAATTGTTGACATGCTTCGCAAATGATGCGGCAATAGATACAGGGCTTCTTGTGAACCATGCAAAGATCAGTAATATTTAATGCTCTAATTGCCGTAGATGACATTAAAAAATCTCAGGTATTCAAAATCATTGTCTTCAAAACCAAACACCTGAAAGATTATTTTAGCTTTTAGTTTTGTCCCACTGTGGTTTCGGTTTGCGATAGAAACTGTGAATATGCAGGGATTGGGGTGTTTTGGGAAATGGCAGGTGTCGGTGAAAGACTGGGCTTCACTGGTGGTGACATCATAGTGTGGAGGCCCAGTTCTTGGTGATCTTGTGACCCACCTGCCACCACCAAGTCTGGACCTCTGAAGAAGTTTCAAGAAGCTACTGCCCATGTGACCCACCTGGTGCCACTGAGAATGGGATCCTGAAGATGTTACTACTTTGTTTCTATGCACTGAATCTGTGATTAGGCAGAGGGTTTGCCTCCCATTCATGTGAACCACCTGTTGCCACTAAGTCAGGACTCCTGAAGAGATTTCTGTTTAGTTTCAATATACTGATGCTTGTTCTGTATTGTGCCTGCCATTGTATCTTCCCACCGGTAGTTGTGATGGGTTTGTAAGGGTTGCCTCCCCCTGTACTTTCGTGCCGTTAGTTTCCCGCCACTGTATAGGGGTATAAAAGGGTGATCGTTTTGCTAGGGCGGATCTTTTCCTTCGGTTCTGTTTGCAAGAGGCTGCTAAGGGTTCGAGTGAGTGGATCTGAGGCCGGCCCCGCGGTGAGTACTAATAAAGAAGGGTTTGGACTCCAGTGTTCGATTCAGTGTTTTACTGACCCAAGGGTAGAAGAACCAGAATCAATATTTGGGGGCTGGTCCGGGATCTCAAAGGATTGCCAACACGAGTCTGAAGTTGAATCGTCTCGGATCACGGGAGGAGAAATTGGGCCCCCAATGTAAGTAGTTTTGCTACATCGGTTTTCCCCGCTCTGATAATCTGACGACGAATTGGTCATTCGCTGACGTGCATAGAATCCCAAAGAGATTGATCAAGGTTAGTTACACAAAATTGCTGGGGAAACTCAGCGGGTGCAGCAGCATCTATGGAGCGAAGGAAATAGGCGACGTTTCGGGCCGAAACCCTTCTTCAGATCAAGGTTAGTTGTCTGGCGAACACTGGTAGTAGTTTTGGGTGAGGGTTAGAGTCCCTGAAGGCTTATAGTCCCCACCTTGGAGGGTTCGAGTCCCTGGTTTGGGTGAGGGTTGGAATCAGTGGCGGACTGGCCAGGGTGTCAGCTTGCCCGATGGCAAGTGGGCCCCTGATGAAGTGGGCACCCTTTGTCTCCTGGCAACCAATATATTTAGACCCAGTCCACCACTGGTTGGAATTCCTGAAGGGTTGGAGTCCCCACCTTGTAGGGTTCAAGTCCCTGGGGTTAGAGTCCTCGCCTAGTATTGGGGTACGATTGGCTGGGTACCTTGAAAGACAATACTGGGAAGGTTCAATACTAAGCAGGGTAAGTACTGAAAACCAGCAGTGAGGTGAGATTGGCAGATTCAGTTTAAAGATTGGCGCTGAGAGCCATTACCAAGTGGAGTAAGTACTAAGGATCAGTACCTTATCGGTTTGGAGGGTTTGAGTCCCTGGGGTACGAGTCCCTGCCTGTGATGGGTTAGACTGGGGATCAGTACTAAGGATCAGTACCTTTTCGGTTTGGAGGGTTTGAGTCCCTGGGGTTCGAGTCCCTGCCTGTGATGGGTTAGAGTCCCTGTTGGTGCTGGGGATCAGTACTAAGGTGGATTGGCATAGTCACTGTAAAAATTAGTACTGAAATTGGGAGGACGCGTCTGTGATATTCTTCGACTGTGCGATCCAAATTTTTCGATTCTAAATTCCGCTAAATTTTAAGTATTCATATTGAACGCTTTTGCTTAAGGTCATGTAATTACTCGTAGTATAGCCGCTTGCTTTTGCTTAAGTGTGTATGATTATGTAATTTACTCTTGTATTATGTTGTATGCTCATATATTACATTATAATCTGCTTTTGTATTATAGTTGTTAGTTGTATATGCTCTTTTGCTTTTGTTATATATGGTTCAAGATTGTGTGATTATGATGCTTTAGTTTAAGTTCGGGTGATTTTGCTATTGTATAGTGATTGCTTGCTCCCTTGGGGAGGTGGTATTGCTTTAATAAGTTATGTGAATATCGCTTTGATACACTTTGTGAATTGTGTGGGAGCCCCGTTTGTGTGGAGATAAGCATATGTGAAATACTTGCTGTGTAGATCGATCCTGTGTGTAGAACGTTGGCTGAAATGGGTAATTACCTAGATACTACTACTGATCCCGAGAGTCCGTTGCAAATATTGTGTGCCAAGTATCCCGATGAAGCAAAACAATTGAAGCAGTTGTCTGGAGCTTTGAATTAAAAAAATAGGGTGTGAATTGTTGCCCGAGGGAGGGTTTGGTACCCTGGAAGGTGTGAAATACATAGAGAAGATAATTTGGAAGTATAGTCATAATATTGCTGCTAAGGAGCTTATTGGTCTCTGGAGCCAACATTATCAAGAGCTGAGAGAACAGAAAGAAGCCGTAATGTTAGCAAATTCTCAAGAAACGGCTCTGAAACTGGGGATAGAGCTTAGAGAAAGTGGATTGATCAAACCTACTGATACACTGAAAAGAGAATGTACTGTGCTTATAAGGAATATTAGACTACATGGGACCTGTTGGTTTCTAGCTTCACACGGGAGGGCTGGTTCCCCAATGCAATTTTCCACCTCTCCACCAATTCCAATATACATACACTCACACACACAGACTCACCCACACACAGACTCACACACACACAGACACACACACACACACAGACACACACACACACACACACTCACACACACACTCACACACTCACACACATACACTCACACACACTCTCACTCACACACACACTCACTCACACACAGACTTACACTCACACACACACACTCAAATACACACTCACACATACACTCACACACACTGACTCACACACCATATATATGACAGTAAACTTTCTTGAATCTACTCACATGGCTGAGTGCGGCCTCTCCACTTTGGGGCTTGCGCAGTCAGCGGCACTTCCGCAATTAGTAACCTCTGCACTTACTGGAAATTACGCAATCAGCGCGACCTTTGCACTCACCGGAAATCACGCAATCAGCGCGACCTATCCACTAAGTCATAAAATGAGCAGGACTTTTGAACTAAACAGTATATGAACTAAACTAATAAAGCATTTATTCTTTCCAAACAAAGTCCGACCTAATAAAACATTGCAGTTTCAAGCACAGGCAGGGCAACAGGCCAAACAACTCATGGCATTGTCATTAAGGGCCACCAAATCATTTATTGCAAGTACATTGCAGACTCACAGTTCAGTTGATCCACAGCTTAGAATGACAGTCGTGGCCTCTCCCTCGCGATCTTGCAGAGTGACTGACTCACGTCCAGGCATCCGGGGTTTTATAGTCCTGCCTAACCAAGCCTTTAATCCAGCAAATGCAATTAGCGCCAATAACACCCAAACCATAGGTGTTTATTCCCCTTGAAAGCCAAATGAGATGATGGCCATATTGAGCCGGTTGCCTGTTTGTGGAAGATATTAATTTAGAGGGAAATAAATGGAAAATGAAAAGCAGCAACTTTGCAGATTTGCTTCGAGATTTTATTGCATGATATCATGGAGAGATGGCGGCAGTAAACTGCCCACCAGTTCTCTGACTTCACAGCAGAATTAGTTGGCAGCTATACTGTGCAGTAAACAACTTTTGTTTACTTTAGTTAGATACTATTCTACGAAAATATTCTAACATACTGTTCGATAATGTTAATCTTATCCAACAACAGGTTAATACAAATCAAACACAAAACAAGGGTATCTTGACATTATACTATCTCATCTTTAAAGCGGCCCACGTCACGATCCCCATTTCCGAGCCAATCATAAGCCTCCCATATATTAGATTAGATTAGATTAGATTATTTAATGACCACACAGTCAAGCTGGTGGAATTCAGGTTCAGTACAGGATGTTACAAGGTAGGCTGATTCCCATCAAACATAACATAAAACACAACATCATACAATATACAGTACATGCACGGGGAGGATATGTGCTGTTATCATAGTGTGTTCAGTATTCGGATTGCGTGTGGGTAAAAACTGTTTTTAAATCGAGATGTCTTGGCGGACAGTGATCACAACGTATCTACGCTACTAGCGGTAGGGAGAGCGGATGACCTACTGTAACTTCTCAGGAATGTAAACAAAGTTCGTTATTGTAATGTATATAATGTAATTAGCATATGTTATGTCTGGTGCGAGGGGACGCATGCGCTGGGGGAGACTCAAGGTGGCGTCCTACAATAAAGAAGCTTGTTAGTTTACTCCTGTATCTGAGAGTTCTTTTGAGTCAGTTCCAAGTACCCAGAATACACTACAATTGGCGACGAGGATGGGATAGAGTTTGTGAACTCACCCGCAGGACTGTTTTGCAACACGCAGGATTGTTTAACAGTTTAAACTGTAGATACGGAGTTGTGTCGCAGTTGTTTGCGAGCCGGACAAGAGAGGCCTGCAGATCCCTCTATGCCGGGGACTGCATCAGCTGTACAAGTCGGCGAGTTTTGTCAGGCTATCTCTATGTTGTGTCAACGTGGCAAGATGTCGTCCTTCAGATTGTTACTCATTTTAGACTGAGTTTTCCTTTTGTCAAATTCCTCAAGCTGAATAGTCTTTGTATAAGTTTTAGGTGAATTGTTACAACATAACTCACAACAACAGCACGAAGAGGATAAAAGAACAGAAAAGGAAAGAAGAAGGACTGTCAGAAAAAAAAAGGTTGTGTTTGGAAACAAAGTGGAACGGCACCAAGCCAAAAGATTTGGCGCCAAATGGTTTTGAATTGGCGCCAAAGAAAAGAAAGGTCGGAACAGGAAGCAAGGAAAACAAGTGGGGCAGTAAGTAAGTGTCGCCGAAGAAAGCAGCCGAAAGCTGGAAGCCTTACCAGCAGGACAGCAACGGTGTCAACTTACCTGGAACATTTTCCAGGGCTCTGCAGCCAATGCAAAGGGCAGAAGAGGCCACCGACTTTGGACGTTTCCAGGGCTGTGTAGCCCACAGCCAGGCCCAGGAGCAGCCAACAACGTCGAGTGAAGGCCTAGTACCGGGTACGTCACGGACAGGTCCAGTGAAGCCACCGACGAAACAGTCAGCCCGGCTGGGATAAGTGTCAACCCGGTCGAGGGAGAAAGCCGGTCGCGTGAGAAGCGGACCAGCAGCGAGAAAAAAAAGCCCGGCCACGCGTGAGAAGCAGACCGGCAGAGTAAAAGAAAACTGGCCGCAAGAGAAGCGGAACGGTCGTGAAAGAAAGCCCGGTCGGGAGTAGAGTCACCCCGACCGTGAGTAGAAAAGAGGGTCCGGCCGCGCAAGAGAAGCGGACTGACTGAGGGGGAAAGCCCGGACGTGAGAGGAAGTCCAGCCCCGAGCAAAGAGTGGGTCCGCACGAGAGAAGCAGGACAGCACTCAAGCACTTCAGCCCGGTCGGGAGTAGAGTCAGCCCGGTCGTGAGGGCTGTGGAGCCAGCGGGCAGGCAAGTCAGCAGAGCAGCGGTAGTCGACTTGGCAGCGAGCCAGCGGCAGCAAACGTAACGGTGAAGCACGGAGGAGCCAGCAAAAGCAGCAAAAGTGGAGGTCTGGCGAGGCCAGCAGCAAAAGTACCGGTGGGGACAGCTCGAGAGGTCGAGAAGGCACCGGAGTCCATAGGCCGACAAGCTGGACCGGTGAAATCCTTCAAAACAAAAGCAGGACTGTAGAATGTAATGCGTTGTTCACTATTCCTTCACAGTAAAAGCGGGACTGTTTGGATGTAATGCATTGGTCACTGTTATTAATAGTAAACCTGTGTGCATAGTAGGAATATGGTTAAAATGTTCTAAATGTCTATTAACATGAAATGTTGGTTAATAGTATAAATCTATTATTATAAGAATTAGTAATAGTCAGTGGGCTGGATCACTTCTTAGTGTGTAGAAGGATTAAGTCTAGTGCAGAATACACAGTGAGAGAAAAGAAGATAGTGCACCTGAATAGCAACAGTTAGCATGGCTTTTCAAATTGTAGGAAACGTGCCCCAGTTAGATTCTGGGTGTAATTTTGAGAAATGGACCAAAGTCTTGGAGGTTTGTTTCATTTCCAATGATATTGCTGCAGAGGAGAAGAAGAGAGCATGGTTCATATTAGGCTTAGGAAGAGAGGGTTATCAGACCTTACGTATGTTACTGCTGCCAGCAGCGCCCACGGAAAAAATGTATGAGGAGTGTAAGGAGGCTTTAATGGCTCATTTCTCACCAAAACCTCCAAGGGCACCGAGAGGCAAGGAGCCTGAACTAAAGAGGGCAGAGAGTCTCTCAAAGGACCAAGGTCAAGTGCAAAAGGACAAAGGTCAAGTGCAAAAGGACAAAGGTCAAGTGCAAAAGGACAAAGATCAAGTGCAAAAGGACAAAGATCAAGTGCAAAAGGACAAAGGTCAAGTGCAAAAGTACAAAGGTCAAGTGCAAAGGGACACAAGTCAAGTGCAAAATGACACAGGTCAAGTGCTAAGTGGACAAAGGGCAAATGCAAAGTGGCAGAAGTCAAAGGCAAAGAGAAATTGCCATCCAAAGGGCAACCCTAGCTATTCAAGCTGCATTCAGGGGTATGAAGGTACGGAGAGAAATCCGGAACAAACAGAAGGCAGCAACGGTAATACAAGCAGCATTTAGAAGGCACAGAGTATACTGTCAATACAAGGCAATGAGATTGGCAGCTATAATAGTACAAACCCATTATAGGGCACACCTTCAAATGGAAAGTGATCGCAAAACTTACATTAAGGTACACAGAAGCGTTGTAATAATAATAATAATACATTTTATTAATGGGCGCCTTTCAAGAGTCTCAAGAACACCTTACAAAAATTTAGCAGGTAGAGGAAAAACATGTAAGGGGAATGAAATAAATAGTAGAGACATGACTATAATATAACCATATAACCATATAACAATTACAGCACGGAAACAGGCCATCTCGACCCTTCTAGTCCGTGCCGAACACATAATCTCCCCTAGTCCCATATACCTGCGCTCAGACCATAACCCTCCATTCCTTTCCCATCCATATAACTATCCAATTTATTTTTAAATGATAAAAACGAACCTGCCTCCACCACCTTCACTGGAAGCTCATTCCACACAGCTACCACTCTCTGAGTAAAGAAGTTCCCTCTCATGTTACCCCTAAACTTCAGTCCCTTAATTCTCAAGTCATGTCCCCTTGTTTGAATCTTCCCTACTCTCAGTGGGAAAAGCTTTTCCACGTCAACTCTGTCTATCCCTCTCATCATTTTAAAAACCTCTATCAAGTCCCCCCTTAACCTTCTGCGCTCCAAAGAATAAAGCCCTAACTTGTTCAACCTTTCTCTGTAACTTAGTTGCTGAAACCCAGGCAACATTCTAGTAAATCTCCTCTGTACTCTCTCTATTTTGTTGACATCCTTCCTATAATTAGGCGACCAAAATTGTACCCCATACTCCAGAATTGGCCTCACCAATGCCTTGTATAATTTTAACATTCTATACTCAATGCTCTGATTTATAAAGGCCAGCACACCAAAAGCTTTCTTTACCACCCTATCTACACGAGATTCCACTTTCAGGGAACTGTGCACAGTTATTCCCAGATCCCTCTGTTCACCTACATTCTTCAATTCCCTACCATTTACCATGTACGTCCTATTTTGATTTGTCCTGCCAAGATGTAGCACCTCACACTTATCAGCATTAAACTCCATCTGCCATCTTTCAGCCCACTCTTCCAACTGGCATAAATCTCTCTGTAGACTTTGAAACTCTACTTCATTACCCGCAACCCCACCTATCTTAGTATCATCTGCATACTTACTAATCCAATTTACCACACCATCGTCCAGATCATTGATGTACATGACAAACAACAGTGGACCCAACACAGATCCCTGTGGCACCCCACTCGTCACTGGCCTCCAACCTGACAAACAACCATCCACCATTAATTTCTGGCATCTCCCATTCAGCCACTGTTGAATCCATCTTGCTACTCCACCATTAATACCCAACCATTGAACCTTCTTAACCAACCTTCCATGAGGAACCTTGTCAAAGGCCTTACTGAAGTCCATATACACAACATCCACTGCTTTACCCTCATCAATTTCCCGAGTAACATCTTAAAAAAATTCAAGAAGATTAGTTAAACATGACCTTCCAGGCACAAATCCATGTTGACTGTTCCTAATCAGACCCTGTTTATCCAGATGCTTATATATATTATCTCTAAGTATTCTTTCCATTAATTTGCCCACCACTGACGTCAAAGTAACAGGTCTATAATTGCTAGGTTTACTCTTAGACCCCTTTTTAAACAATGGAACAACATGCGCAGTACGCCAATCCTCTGGCACTATTCCCGTTTCTAATGACATTTGAAATATTTCTGCCATAGCCCCTGCTATTTCTACACTAACTTCCCTCAATGTCCTTGGGAATATCCTGTCCGGACCTGGAGACTTATCCACTTTTATATTTCTCAAAAGTGTCAGTACTTCCTCTTCTTTGATCCTCATAGTTTCCATAGCTACTCTACTTGTTTCCCTTACCTCACAAAGTAAAGACAGAATTCAATTCAAAACACAATATGAGGCAATTAATGCACGGATGAAAAGGGAGGGGGACGTGGGGCTAAGGATAGGCAGAGGTGAAGAGATGGGTCTTGAGGCGGGACTGGAAGATGGTAAGGGACACGGAATTGCGGATCAGTTGGGGGAGGGAGTTCCAGAGCCTGGGAGCTGCCCTGGAGAAGGCTCTGTCCCCAAAACTGCGGAGGTTGGACTTGTGGATGGAGAGGAGACCGGCTGATGTGGATCTGAGGGACCGTGAGGGTTGGTAGGGGGAGAGGAGGTCAGTGAGATATGGGGGGGCCAGATGGTGGAGGGCTTTGTAGGTGAGGATCAGGATTTTGTAGGTGATCCGGTGGGAGATGGGAAGCCAGTGAAGTTGTTTGAGGACTGGAGTGATGTGATGCCAGGATTTGGTGTGGGTGATGAGTCGGGCGGCTGCGTTCTGGACCAGTTGGAGTCGGTTGATGTAGGTGGAGCTGATGCCAAGGAGAAGTGAGTTGCAATAGTCCAGTCGGGAGGTGATGAAGGCATGGATGAGTCTTTCAGCAGCGGGAGGTGTGAGAGAGGGTCTGAGTTTGGCGATGTTGTGGAGATGAAAGAAGGAGGTTTTAATGACATGGCGGATGTGAGGCTCAAGGGAGAGGGTGGAATCAAAGATCATGCCAAGGTTGCGGGCCTGGGGAGATGGGGAGACAGTGGTGCCGTCAATGGTGAGAGTGGGGTTATTGATTTTGCTGAGTGTGGCTTTGGATCCTATGAGGAGGAATTCTGTCTTATCGCTGTTGAGTTTGAGGAAGTTATGTTGCATCCAGGTTTTTATCGCTGACAAACAGGAGTTGATATGAGAGAGGGGGGGGTTGTGGGGGGATTTGGTGCCGAGGTAGATCTGGGTGTCATCGGCGTAACAGTGGAAGTCCAGGTTGAAGTGGAGGAGTATCTGACCAAGGGGGAGGATGTAGATGATGAAGAGGAGGGGGCCGAGTACGGAGCCTTGGGGAATGCCTTGAGTGACTGTGGCTGTAGCAGAGGTGTGGTTGTGGAGAGAGATGAAGTGGGATCTGTTGGAAAGGTAGGAACGGAGCTAGCTGAGTGCAGAGCCTTCAATGACGAGGTCTTTGAGTCTGGTGAGCAGGATGTTATGGTTCACTGTATCGAAGGCTGCGCTCAGGTCGAGGAGGATGAGGATGTTGAGGGAACCTGTGTCAGCAGAGGTGAGGAGGTCGTTGAGGACTTTGAGGAGAGCAGTTTCTGTGCTATGGAGGGGGCGAAAGCCAGATTGGAGGGGTTCAAGTAGGTTATACGCAAGGAGGTGGGAATGAAGTTGCGACGCAACGATACGCTCCAGGGTTTTTGAATGAAAGGGGAGGTTTGAGATTGGGCGGTAGTTAATGAGAGGAGGGATCAAGACCAGGTTTCTTTAAGGTTGGTGTGACAGAAGCAGTTTTGAAAGCGGAGGGGACAATTCCTTGGGACAATGAGGAGTTGAAGAGATTAGTGAGGTAGGGGCAGAGAACGGGGAGGCAGGACTTCAGCAGGGCAGTGGGCAGAGGGTCGAGGGAGCAGGTAGTGGGTTTGGAAGAGCTGATGAGTTTGGAGATTTCAGTAGGGGTGACCAGGTCAAACTGGGAGAGGAAGCAGTGTGGAGGAGGGGTAAGGAGGTCAGTGGAGATGTTGAAAGGAGGGGCCTTGGTAGGTGGTGGAGTAGATGCTGGGGAGTCGGGTACAGGGGATAAGGATTGATAGATGGTGTTGATTTTATCGGTACTGCTTCAGGCAGCCTACCGTGGAATGCTTGTTCGAAGGCAACTGCGGGGCCTGCATAAATCTGTCAAGGTCATACAGACTTATTATCAGATGTATAAACAGCGTCAGTATTTTAAGAAACTACGCTGGTCTGCCATTGCAGTACAGCAACGATACAGAGCATGCCAGATAAGAGATGTCCAAGTGAGACAGTATAAAAGTTTGAGAGAAGCAGTGGTGTGTATTCAGGCCTTATACCGCGGGATCAAAACCAGAGTATTGGTAGAGAAAACCAAGGCAGCACGCTGTATTAAGTCATTCATAAGAATGTGCATTACAAGAAAGCATTTCTTGATGCAAAAGGCGGCTGCAGTCACTCTGCAAACTGCATACCGTGGTTACCGATTAAGGGTACGGTTCAGAGGTAGGCTTGCCGGTCGAGACAAAAGTATGCAGGACCGATTGCGATTAGGACACTTCAGTATAGTCCAGCATGGAGCTTCCTTCACTGAGCAATGGACAAATGTTTATGCATTGCAGAATGTCATTATACAACAAGAGCAGATAAATATGCAGCGCCAGGAAATTGAGCGACTGAAAAACGAAAGCCTGCAGTCATGTGTCAGATCCCACCTACAAATAAGGAACAGAAACAGAGGAAATGTTAACTTTAGCAGAATATCAAGAACAGGAAGAAATCTGCAAATTAGATTAGGATATTTGAAAAGGGAAGAGGCAGAGATACAGGTAGAGCTAGAGTGATTAGAAAGATGAGTGGAATGAACCATTATAAGTGCTAAGTTTAGATACAGTTTACAGTTATGAGGATGTAATGTAAGATGACTGTAATAATATAATTTTGCAACTGTGTTAATTAATTATATTTAACGTACTAGAAATGGTGTTATTCGCCTCCAAGCTAAAGGAGGAGCAGTGTAATGTATATAATGTAATTAGCATATGTTATGTCTTGTGTGAGGGGACGCATGCGCCAAGGGAGACTCATGGTGGCGTCCTACAATAAAGATGCTTGCTAGTTTACCCCTGTATCTGAGAGTTCTTTTGAGTCAGTTCCAAGTACCCAAAATACACTACAGTTATCAGTTAAACTTGTTTATGTTTACATTACCATTCACCCTTCCGCATATTCCCAAACAGGAGGTAAGAACATCAAATCTACCTTGCTGTTTCCCACGGATTGTCTTCTACACCCGGTCAGGACAAAGATTTCCAATTCTCTTCTCCAATACGCCCTTTCGTTACCTTGTTCAATTCCAATCAAAATGAAATAAAGAAGGATATTAATTGTTCTTCCACACTGATAGAAATAAATCACCTGCCTCATTTGCAGACTATCTCCAAACTACCATACGAGTGTATCATGCCGATTGAAGAGATTTGTGAGCTATAGTGCAATACGTTTTAACCCCAGTAAAACATGTGACTTGGGATCCCCAACTCATGATGCACTATCTAACAATAGACAATAGACAATAGGTGCAGCACCGCCATTCAATGTGATCATGGCTGATCATCCCCAATCAGTACCCCGTTCCTGCCTTCTCCCCATATCCCCTAACTCCACTATCTTTAAGAGCCCCATTTAGCTCTCTCTTGAAAGTATCCAGAGAACCGGCCTCCTCCGCCTTCTGAGGCAGAGAATTCCACAGACTCACAACTCTCTGTGAGAAAAAGTGTTTCCTCGTCTCCGTCCTAAATGGCTTACCCCTTATTCTTAAACTGTGACCCCTGGTTCTGGGCTCTCCCAACATCGGGAACATGTTTCCTGCCTCTAGCGTGTCCAAACCCTTAATAATCTTATATGTTTCAATAAGATAGCCTCTCATCCTTCTAAATTCCAGAGTCTACAAGCCCATTTACTCCATTCTCTCAGCATATGACAGTCCCGCCATCCTGGGATTTAACCTTGTAATCCTACGCTGTGCTCCCTCAATAACCTACTTGCCCAGAGCACGGCACGGGAGGATGCAATCCTAGCTGCCCTTACTACCACTCTGCAGAAACCCACTGATATCTCCAAAATGTTGGATATTAGACCCCGGAAAGGAGAGGGGGCAGAAGAATTTTTGGAATGATTTTCAGAGATGTATATGGATCAGTCGGGAGATGTTAATAATCGGAACTGTGCGAACTCACCCCAGTGTTGTGTTGTTTTAATAAACTGCCTACCAGCCGCTGTTGCAGAGGCAATAAAAACTAATTGGTCTGCAAATAGTCTGAGTCAAATGGTCCGTGCAGTTAGATACCATTGGAAGAATAGTAAGAGACAGGAGAATCAGCCCCAGGTTAAAGCAAAAACGGAGTATGTAATAAAAAAGGAAGGACCAAAACCCATTCCAAATGTTAGTAATTACCAGGTGGAACCCCAGTACTGTGTGCCAGGATGGGTGGAGCGACAGGGACAGGTTATCCAGCGGACCATATGACCCACTTACAGCCAACCCTAAGTTCCCCCAAAGCAGCATTTTAGAGTGACCAGAGCATTGGGACCAGACTGTTGCTTTAGCTGTGGTGGGTATTGTCATTGGAGCAGAAAGTCTCCATCACGAAAACAAGGAGGGGGCTAAATTACCCAATAATTGTATTGTTCAAATCTATCAGTCATCATGGACGGTTACAACGCAGTTGCGCAGGTACAAGAGTATGTGGACCCACAGGTGTGGGCAGAAGACCTTACTCAGGTGTTCGGATTGACCCCATCCAGGTAGCTCTCCAGAAAAATGTAACACTGCCTTCTATACAACAGTATCTGCTGATGCAGCAGGCAAGTTAATTGACAAGTTAATTCAGGGACTGCTACAACAGGGCATTCTGGTAAAATGCCACTCCTCCTGCAACACGCCTATCGTGGCAGTACCCAAAGCAGGGAAACCGAATCAGTAATGAATGGTCCAGGACCTGCGGTCCATTAATGCTATACTAGAAACGCTTCACACACTGGTGCCTAATCCAGCCCATATTTTTCGCACAAATTCCAGCACAGGCACAGATCTTTTCAATAGTGGACTTACAGCATGCTTTCTTCTCCCTACCTCTACATCAGGACAGTCAGTACCTCTTCGCCTTCACCTACAAAGGACAACATTACACATGGACTCGATTGCCTCAAGGATTTGTGCATTCTCCAACATTGTTTTCCAGATGTATTCAAGGACAGCTGCAAACCTTAAGCTTTCGATGTGGCTCCACCCCGGCTCAATACGTGGATGATTTACTTGTAGCCAGCCAGGATAAACAAAACAACTGCTTTGTTAGATGAATCATCTATCAGCACTGGGATATGCAGTTTCCCAATCAAAATAATTAGTAGTATTAATATGGTACAGCACAACCCTAGAAAGTTATTGTTTTAGAACTAGGTGATGGGTGTGAATCATTATGAATTAGGCACATTCCCTTTCTTTTTTGTTTAGCTCTAACTTCTTTGGATTTTTTACTTATTTCCTTTCCCTTTCTAAGACCCTCTTTTCTTTGGGGCCTGTTTTCTTTTCTTTTTTCTTTCCTTTTTTTCCCCTCTTCTCACATTCTCAAGCACGCAGTCTACTTAAACATCATCATTCATTTAACGCCAACTACTGCAGAATACACTTCACCACTATCCTTATTCCTCTCTTCTTTCCCTTTTCTCTTTTTCTATTACAGCTTAAAGTTGTACACGAAATGTATTATGTTGCATATTATGATTAAGATGTACAATGCTTTTAATTTAAAAAAGTATTAGTAGCCCAATAGAAGATGAAGTTTCTTGGTGTGATACTATTGGCCACAGAGTCTGGAGAACAGCCGAGTCGAACCAATCTGTGAATTCCCTGCACCACGGAGGCAAGTAGACAGTGGCTCGGCGTGGTAAGCTATTGAAACACCATTCTCTGCCCAACAAGCGGAACTGTTTGCCTTGATAAGAGCCTGCATCTTAGGGAAGGATTCAAGAGTAAACGTTTACACTGACTATAGATATGCCTTTGGAGTGGTCCATGACTTTGGCCAGTTGTGGAGAAATAGAGGATTCTTGACTTCAGCAGGAACACAGATATCCCACCAAGATTAGTATCAGACCTGTTACAATCCTTAATGTTGACAGAACAAATTTCCGTTATGAAATGTAGTGCTCACACAGATGCCCAAACTCCAGTAGATATAGGAAATTGTCATGCTGACCAAGAAGCTAAAGAAATGTCCTGGGAGCGCAGGGTGGCTGTACCTAAAATTAAGAGGCAGACTAAAAGTAAAGAAAAAGACAAGTCTCCTTCGGAAAAGCCAATGGCAACTGTCCAAGACGTCATTAGATTCCAGGAGGACGTTCCTGAACGAGATATGGAAATATGGAAGCAACTTGGTTGTACGGTTGATTGTATGACGGGATTGTTGGTTACCCCGGCAGGACAGACATGTCAGATGAACTCGCAATGTGGGTTATTGAATGTGTACACTTTGCAACTCATTGTGGTGCGCAAGCAACAGGCGATACACTATTAGCACCGTGGTGGCATCCAAAGTTGCAGACTCTGGCACAGAGGATTAGTAGCCGTTGCCTGGTCTGTCAGCAACATAATCCCGGGAAAGGTGTAACTTGTGGAAGCGGGAAAACACCCTTACCCATACGTCCCTTTGAAACCCTCCAGCTGGACTACATTGAGATGGAAAGATGTCAGGGATATAAATATGTATTAGTGATTGTAAATGTATTTAGCAAATGGATCGGCCTACCCTACAGTGGACAACAAAGTCTCTACAGTTGGTAAGGTACTTATAAGAGAAATTATTCCTAGGTATGGAATTCCAATTCGTCTGAGTTCAGCCAATGGTCCACATTTTGTGGGACAGGTAAATAAAGAATGTTGTGTACAAATGGGTATCCAGCAGCAATTACACTGTGACTATCAACCACAGGCTGCTAGACTTGTTGAACAAGCTAATCAAACATTAAAAAAACTTGCTAAATTAAAAAGCTGAAACAGGGGCTGTTTTAAATTACTTCCTGTGGCATTGTTCCAGATGCTCACTACACCAGCAGGGAGAGCACGATTGAGTCCAGCAGAGATTGTGTATGGTCATCCACTCAGAACCCCATGGAACCAGAGTACCCCAAAAGCTGTTCACTTTCAGCACATGACAACGGAAATGAGTAACTATATTTTATCATTGACCAGGGCATTGAAAGATTTGCATTCCAAAGTACGAGCAGAGTATATTGAAACTCCACCTCTAACTACTTCGTCTAAGATTGAACCTGGTGATGTTATGGTTAAAAATTGGATAAGGGACTGGATACTCGGTGGGAAGGACCTTATCACGTCCTCCTCACAACCCCAATTGGTGCCAAGGGAGATGGAAGAAATGCATGGGTCCACCTTATGGAAGAAATGCGTGGGTCCACCTTCACCATTGTAAAATTATCAGTAATGTGCCTAAAGCTTAAGCTGCTAACCTCTTCTTTTCTTTGAGATCTATCTTCAGTATAGATGAGTTGAGTTACCCTGGACACACTGCTGCTGTTCATTTAATTTGGAATACTGCTCGTGAGAATGAAGTATGCTGACGTGATAGCCCTGAAAGAATCCACACCCATGAAAAGTCGGGAGGTGGAGATTTATTGGTCGAATAATTTGGACTCCTGGCACAACCTCATCATCATCATCACTGTTGGACCACTGAATTATAGACTGTTGTCATTTCACCCTGCTTGTAAAGATCATGTAATGATGCATGTTAAAAGGAGGGAACAAAAGCTCCTATGTCGAGTGAATCCTTTACGGAAAGAGGTGGTGATCATGAAATGATAAAAGGAGGGAATGTGAATTATGCAGGGATTGGGGTGTTTTGGGAAATGGCAGGAGTGTGAAAGACTGGGCTTCACTCGTTGTGACATCATAGGGTGGAGGCCCAGTTCTTGGTAATCATGTGACCCACCTGCCACCACGTCTGGACCTCTGATGAAGTTTCAAGAAGCTTCTGCCCATGTGACCTACCTGTTACCATCTCATCTGGGCTACTTAAGATGTTTCTACTTTGTTTCTCTGCACTGAATTTGTGATTGGGCATAGGGGTTCCCTCCCATTCATGTGACCCACCTGTCACCACTAAGTCTGGACCCCTGATGAGATTTCTATTTTGTTTCAATCTACTGACGGTTGTTCTGTATCTATGATTGGGCAAAGGAATTGCCTTCCCATTGTATCTTCCCACTGGTAATTGTGATTGGTTTGTAAGGGTTACCACCCCCTGTATTTTCACACTGTTAGTGTCCCACTTCCAGGGATATAAAAGGGTGATCGTTTTGTTGGGTGGGTCAGGTGTCTTTCCTTCTGTTCTGTTTGCACGAGGCGGCTGAGGGCTTGAGTGAGAGAATGCGAGGCCGGCCCCGCAGTGAATACTAATAAAGAAAGGTCTGGATTCCAGTGTTCAATTCATTGTTTTACTAACCCAGACTAGGGAGGGAAGCCGGAATCCACAAAACCACATATTTATTACAATGCCAAAGTAGCTCCCAAAGGAACCATTCATCCCCCAATAACTGGTGGGCAGATCCTTTTATCTCTAGGTCACAAAATAAGTTCTCTTTTCACTTGACTCTTTGCCCTTGTGTGTTTTTTGCTTGAACATTTTATTATACTTAGTCTTTGAATATTCACAACCGCCTCAAGCGAACTGATTCAGGTGATGGTGTGTGCAAATTAATATTCATTTCCATAGATCAACAAAAATGCCCTTAAGAGTTAGATTCAAGTTACATTATTGTGTGTAAATTAATAAGACTCCACATTTAATGCAGCATTTTTCAGAGCTTTTCACATTAAACACTTTCTTTTCAGCTAAAGTTTATTGCACGTCGACGTATCATTTCAAAATTAGCAATTCGATAGAAATACAAAATACATCCTTCAAGTATAGCCTAAATCTCTTTGGTATTAAACAACTTGTATACAAAACAATTTCCCACCATACATAATCTTTTGTAAAGAACCTTTAGGTATTTACAAAGGCTAAGAACATGATTCCATATAGAACAAGATAGAAATCTGGAAAGATAATTTCTTCACTTTAAAGTAATATAAACTGGAAATGGAATGCAAGACTAATAAATACATGTTTAAAACAATAGTCTAAATACTTGACTAAATTATGCATGACAGTAATATAATGAAGATTCAATAATAACCACCAGTGATTTCAATCAATTCAATTACAGCAATTCAACCGTCAACTAAACCACCCCTTCCTATAATTAAAAAGCAAGATTTCCTGCAGCTTCTCCAGTGCATATAATAACATTTAATCACGTTAAACACTTGATTTATAATTACCCCCAACTGATAAAAGTTATTACATAACATATGCATGAATATAAATTCCTTCCTTTCAATAAAAGCAAAAACGTAATTTTTATAACTCCATGGAACTAAGTAAACCCACAAATAATGGCCAGTAGCCAATCAAAGATTAGTATTAAGGTTGAGTGACACAAGTAAAACTAACTGCAGTGCCACGAATTTACCTTTCAGTCAAGTGAAAATGCCAATAGTTCACAATTCAACACAATTCCTGAACCAGTGTCAGAATTAATAGAATGGAAAGGGTTTTCCAGTTAATGACCATTAAACGTAAAATCATGTAGTGATAGGAGAAAGTTCATATTATTTATGCAAGTTTCAAGGACCTGGTTGCTATCAATTTCATTTTAATTAGAGATAAGGAGGGAAACATTTTTAACCATTCTTATCAGCTCTTCCATTCCCATTGCTGTTGCATTTAATTCAAATATTTTTCCCATCCTCTACACGTGCACCAATAGTTTGATTTCCCTACAACAGGATGTCCCAGAATTTGTTATCGCTTAGCAAGGATTTCACTGTTGACTCAATAAATTCATAACATCTCTCATCTTCTCTCCTGATTGTATGCTCGCAGGCAAATTATGTTCAAGTCAAGATCCTGCATCAGGACTGAGGCAGGGTCTCCACTCAAAGTGTTGACCATCCCTTTGTCTCCGTAGATATTGCTGGACCTGCCGAGTTCCTCTAGGAACGTTAGTTTTGCTCCAGTTTCCAGCATTTACTGTCCCATGTTTCCTGATTACATTCATGCTGTTTGTTTTGAGGCCCATGTCATCACTAACCATTAATCGCCTCACGCCAACACACCTGAAGCAGAACTCGACTACTCTTTATAAGGTTTATTATGATGGCCAGAAACCTAGCTCCAATAAAGAGCAATTACAGGCTCTGTCATAGTGAGGTTACCAAAAGGAATACCAGAGAAGAAATCTTCATTTGTATGTCCACATTTCCACTCAAAACAAAAATGCTCCAACTATAACGCTGAATGTCTACTTTCTCCTTGCATGCTGTCTGAATGACAGAGACATAGCTTAGGATAACACGGGTGACATTTTCCAGGCCTTGGTGTGCCCACATGTGATTACAAAAGGTGAATTTAAACAAATTTAAAGTGAAAACAGAAAACACTGGGAAGCTCATTTTCAGGCAGAGTCAAACTTAAATTTGAAATAATTAAATTAACTGAAGAGATCTTTTATTTGATAAAATTAAAACAAGTTCTTTGCTTCATTTAAAAAATACTTTGAGTCAATTGTAATCTGATCAGTAAGAAAGCTAGCAACAAATCAATAACCCATTTTGCAATTAACAAGACTCCCTTTTCATAGACAAAAAGCTGGAGTGATCAACGGGTCGGGCAGCGTCTGGAGAAAAGGAATAGGTGTTGTTTCAAGTCAAGACCCTTCTTCAGACTGAGAGTCAGGGGAAGTGGAAATGAGAGATATAGGCGGTGATATAGCGAGATATAGAACAAATGAATGAAAGATCTCCCAGTTACCAAACATTTTATTGGTCCTTCCCACACCAACCTATTTGTCCTGGGCCTCCTCCATTGTCAGTGAGACCAAATGCAAACTGGAAGAACAGCACCTCATATTTTGCTTGGGCAGCTTACAACTCAGCTGTTTGAATATTGATTTCTCCAACCTCAAGTAACCCTTGCATCCCCTCTCTCTCCGTCCCCCCCCCGCCCGTCCCCCACTCTAGTCGTCGTACTAATTTCACTGTCATCCAGTTAGGTTTCATTGTCCATATAACTCATTATCACCTAACCCACAGCCAACAATAGACCATTGTGAGTTCGCCCTTTCATTGATCGTTACTTTTTTGCATATTTTCCATTCATTTGTTCTATATCTCTCAATATCACCATCTATATCTCTCATTTTCCTTCCCATGACTCAGTCTGAAGAAGGTTCTCGATCCACAACCTCACCTATTCCTTTTCTCCAGAGATGCTGCCAAACCTGCTGAGTTACTCTAGCTTTTTGTGTCTCGTTTAAAATTTGGTTTAAACTGGCATCTGCAGTCCCTTCCTACAGGCTTTCATTTTGACTGGAAAGTAACTTAATATCTGCAGCCTGTTCATGGATGTGTACAATTGTTTTAATTTTCTAAAATACTTTCTAAAATCTATATCATTTGTTTCAATAGTGATGAGATGACATGAAGTGGATACTCCACCAACTGTGCAGGCATTAAAACGCAAGTTGGAAAAGAAAAGTGCTTAGTTTAGAGATACAAACAGGCCCTTCGATCTACCGGGTCTGCGACAATTTACAGAAGCCAATTAACCTACAAACTTGCATGTCTTTCGAGTGAGGGAGGAAATCGGAGCACTTGGAGAAAGCCCATGCTGTCACAGGGAGGCCATCCAAACAGAATCCGTAGTCAGGATCGATCCCAGGTCACTGGCACTATAAGGCAGCAACTCTACCATTGTGCCAGTGTTTCCCTTACTGGCATTTACTTTTCCCCACCCCAAAATAAATTCAACAAGTGTGAATTTTATTCTGCATCCCAAGTACTGGGCAGTGATTTACAAATTCTGCAGGGGTCATATCTATTTTTCTAAATCATCCTTCATCCCCACTGTAATATAGGAACTACAGACTGGAGTAAAAAAATCTGAGCCATGATAACAACATACACCTGAAGCAGGTGGTCAGAGAATAGACCAAAATTACTCAAAGCCTGATCAGACTTTCGGCCAGCTCCAAATGCTCATGGTGAACTCAAAGGCAAATTGCCCAATCGGCTACAACAAACCTCATCTCACGTGATGCCAGTAGAATCAATTAACAAATCCACTTTGTACCAGCACCAATAGAAGTGCTCAGACATTAAATATCTGCAAAATATGCCAATTACCACATTCAAAATAACACATAATCCAAATATAAGCAACAGAGTTTCTGCTTAATTTCGAATGAAGCAATACATTATCTCAACTGGATGCTAATCTCTGCATTGCATAATTGTACTTGAATATTGAAATGTTTCAAGTTTTTCTGGAACCCTCATAAAAAGAGCATGAATTCTGACCTGAATCAACTTCACAGCAAAGGCAAAGCAGAATTGAAATATTTTATGGCCTCCTCTACATTAGTGAGATCAAGCTCAGATCAGGCAAACACTTTGTCAAGCATCTGCCTCCATTCAGACTATTATTTACCTTTTGATCCTTCTCACTGGAACGCATGTCCTCGCACAAAGTGGGAAAGCTCAGTCTAGCTCCAAGCAACCTTGGGGCCAACATGTGCTCCTGATTTAGTATAAATTAACCATGTCACTCAGATGTGGTGTGTGCCATACAAGTCTTGTTCTTCGATCAATATATTGACCTAGGGCACTTTTAAGGGATGGTATTCTAGTTATACCCTTACCTTCTTTGGGAATAAGTTTACAAGAACACATTTAAGCTAAGGTACAGAAAACTAGCTCTCTTATTAGTTGGTAAATGCAAATGATCTGTGGCAGACATCAGAGATTATCCACAACAGTCAAACTGAATGCTAAAATGCAGTTACACAGCCAAGCACCCAGCCATAGGTACAGACCCGTAACCCACAGTCCAATTACAAGAGACGAGGACAATATAGAATTTACAGCAGTCAGTTTCTTGCTTCCTGTCCTCTTTCTAAGGATGATGCAAGGTTCAGATAGTTGCTCTATCTTTCTGTTACTTATCTCACTGTACCAATTTCATGTCAGCAGGACAATGAACTCTTCACATTTCATTCCAGGAAAATGCAAGAGGAATATTTTTGCAGAGAAAACTTAAATTCACTTTTCCCCAATCTATATAAAAGCCTACATTATGCAAATTTCACTTGCTTCCTACCAATTTAAGATTGACCCAAACAAGTCAATGTGCTCACTCATACATAAGGCGTAGAAGTCCTTATGCCAAATTTTGTGTATATAAACAGAATGAAAAAAGAAAACAAAAAAGTGGGCATTAGGTGTGTTTTTCTGAAAGTTGCATGTAGTTCGATTTTGTATCATTTAAATATGTAATCAGATTGATACGCATGCACAAGTTGAAGTGGCTTTGATTTCTTCACAACAGAAGTACATGACCACTAACTAGTGTGCAGGCCTTTTCCATGATCTGTTGCTTTGGAAAGAGGTGATGTTGGAGAGTTCAAGTTACATGGAGATTTGCCAATTGTGTAGCAAAGAGCTGACAGGTTTTCGCAAAAGGAAATATGATACCACATCACATCCAAAACCTCTCTGCAAGTGCCTGACAAATTAAAACAAAAACATGCATTATTCATACTTGGGCTATAGGCATCGCATTTGTTGTCTAACCAAAGCGGTGCTGGCGAGTCTCCATCTTGAAGCACCATTCGGTAGAAATTTGAAGGTTTCAACCTAGAACTTCACTAAACTCTGATTAAATATGATCTAATGTAGTACTTGAGCAATATCTATTTGCTGTGTTAGCCCAACTATATTATCCAGCAGGTTCACTGCTTTGAGTTTAAAAAACTCATTGTATACACACACCTCAGATGGGTTGATTCGCTGGCAACATACAAAACGTCACTTATAGGAGTTATTGCAGGTATAGCAACTCAAAGATCTGATCATTTAGCTCAAAAGGAGAATCAGTACAATGGCTGAAGAAGAGCCAATAATCTAAACGCCACCAACAAGATTAGGTTCACTCCGTTTGGTCATTTCCGGTTTGCGACGGGGTCCACCTATGTCCACTGTGATGTTAATGTACAAAGGCCTATGATCTTGTGATATCGTATTGTAGGAGCACGTGTTCAAACCATCAGTCTTCCAGGTTTTAGAGACTTCTCTTAGAAGCTTCATCCTGTAAAAAATATCAGATGTTCAAGAGCTCACGGTCAACAGTATAAATAAATGTAAAATTAAACTTAGTACAGGACATAAATTTACTTGGGTCTGTTTGGTGATGCTGTGCAATAATGATCAAAGTCCAACTTACATTTAGAATGATAAATTCACTTCTAAAAAATATAAATACAACTAAACAAACTAGAATGGAGATGAGTAGCTGCCAAAGTTTACATTCTAAAGGGCCTGTCCCACTGCAGTGACCTAATTTGAGAGTTTAGAAGAGTTTAGGAGAGTCAAGGAGAGTGTCATGGTCTTGTTGTATCACCGAAGTAGAACACCTCCTACGACCTCCTTCGACTATGTAGAGAACCTCCTACGACCATGTCGAAGACCTCCATTGATCTCCTTCGACCATGTTGAAGACTAGCTTCGACTATCTACGATTTACTCGCCGATGCTCTCTGGAAAATTGGACACCGAATAGTGGAGAGTGAAGACGACCATCTTCGACTATACTAACACTATCTATGACTACCTTTGATTACCTACGAATAACATGCTGACCTACTACGACCTACTTGGACTAAACCTACGAATAAAAAAATATAGATTTTTTTCCATGCCGACCAATTTTTACTCGCGGACAATTTTTCAGCATGCTAAAAAATACTCCTCGACCAAACTGAGGTAGCGAGTATGCAGGAACTTCTCTCGAGCATGAAGGAGAGTTATATAGACCTCCGATGACCACGTGTCGACCATGCTGCAAGTTTGAGTCGAGCGCAGTCTTCTAAACTCACAAATTATGGCCCCGCAATGGGACAGGCCCATTACCCACCTATTACGATTTACTTCATTTCCTTTGTCCCTTGTGTGGAAAGTCATCGTGTATCTGGCAACTTCAGGGGCTGGCCTCACCAGTTTCATTTTTTGCAGCTGAGCTCTAGAGAATGAAATACATTTTAGTGGCCATAACACTTTTGCAATTTTTCCATCCCAGTTTTAAAGCAGACTAAAATTTCTGGGACTTTGAAGGTGGGATCCTCAAAATGCTACCGGTCCACTCCAAGCCTCCAAAAAATTGCTTCTACAAGACCAACTTTCTGATTTTGAGTCAATCCTGTGAATGTATGCTGCAGCAATCCAAGATCTATACCTTCCTTTTAACACAAACACCAAAGTTGCAGAGCATTCAAAATGTGAAATCCCAAAGTCCAGCAAATCTCAGTAAATCCTCCTTACTTTTGATATCCAAACCCCTTGCAATCAATCTCAACATACTTTTTGCATTTTTAAACCGATGGTAATATCTGCAACATCCACTTACTGGATGGTCTATACCAGTAATCTCAGATCCCTTTGCACATAACTACTGGTCTCGCAGGTCAGAAACAAGCCCTTCAATCCAACTCATCCATGATGCCCCGTATCCCTCCAAACCTTTTCTATCCAAATGGCTTTTAAATGTTTTTGCACCACCTCAACTACATCTGGCAGCTCATTGCATATAACCACGACCCTGTGTGAAAAACGTGCCCCTCCAGTTCCTGTTAAATCCTCCCCCCCCACTACCTTAAATCTATGCCCTCTTGTTTGTGATCTCCCTAAGATCATCATTCAGACTCCTGTGCATCATCAAGGAATAAAATTCTAGCCTGCACAACCTCTCTATAGCACAAGACTCCCAGTGCAGATTCACCAATGTCTTAAACAACTGTAACACAATATCCATACTCAATTCCCCGACTGATGAAGGCCAGCACGCCAAAGTCATCTTCATCACACTATATACCTGCCATGCCACTTTAAAGGAATTATATACCTGTAGTCCAATAAGTCAACTAGTTTCTCAACATTTTTAGCCAATGGTGTTCAACCAGGATCATTGCTGGGATCACTATATATAAAACGCATAGGTGGCCTGATTAGTGACTTTGCAGTTGGACTTGTGGATAGCAAGCAAGGTTGTCAAAGGGCTAGGGTGCTGAAGGCAGCATATTCGTATTCGTCAGTTGGGCCATGCAGTATAAAAGTTGGCAAGCCATGTTGCAGCTTTTTTTTTTTTTTTTAAACTGTTTAGGCAGCATTTGGAGTACTGTATGCAGTTCTGTTCATCACACAAAAGGAAAGTGTGATTTAGATGCGATGGCTTTGGAGAGGGTATAAATGGCAATTGCTAGAGGGCATCAGTTTAAGGTGAGAGGTGGAAGCTTAAAAGGGGGTTTACAGGCGAGTAATTTTTTATTTATTTTTTAAAGACCGATAAGTACCTGGAACGCACGGAGAGTAGAGGGGATAGTAGCAAATAAAAAGAACAATAAGAGGATGGACAGGCATGGAACAGAAGGGGCAGACTATGTGGAGGCAGATGGAGTTAGTTTAATTTAGCATCATGGTCGCACAAAGACGCCTGTTGCTGTGCTAACGAAGATGATTGATGAGGGTTTACATGGATTTTAATAAATCCCCTTACCAGATTAAGATGCACAGAATTAACAGAGACTTGGTTACAAAGATCCAGGATCCAAAGACGTATAGGTATGTAGGTTAATTGGCTTGGTAAATGTAAAAAAAAAAAATTGCGTGTGCGTGCGTGATAGTTATTAATATGCGGGGATCGCTGGTGGGCGCAGACCCAGTGGACCAAAGGGCCTGTTTCCGTGCTGTTTCTCTAAACTAAACTAGTTTACTGAGAAGACAGGGTTGTGGCGGAAAGACAATATTCAGGCCAGGAATCTGTAACCAGTGGAGTTCACATGGATCGGTGCAGGAACCCGTGTTATTTGTGATACATATAAATGACTTTGATGTAAACATTGGTAGATTGTTTGCAAATTTGCTGATGATACCAAGATTGCTGGGATAGCAGACTGGGAGGAAGGTTGTCAAAGGACACAGCAGAATGTAGATCAGCCATAGAAGTGGGCAGGTAAATGGCAGGATTTTCAAGTGTGAGGTGTTGCACTTGGGGAGGTCGAATGCAAGGAGAAACCCCCCCCCCCCCCATTATTACAAGACCCTTAACAACATTCATGTAGAGTGATCTTGGAGTCCAAGTCTATAACTCCCTGAAAGTGGCAACACATGCAGATAGTGACAAAGGACGGTTATGATAAGTTTGCCTTCATTGTTTGAGGCTTTCAGTATGAGAGGCAGGAAGTCAGGATGCAGTTTTATAGGACTTTGGTTAGGCAGCATTTGGAGTACTGCATGCAGTTCTGGTTGCAGTTTGCAGGAAAGAGGTGGAGGCTTTGAAAATGCTGTAGAGATGGTTTACCAGAATGATGCCTAGACTGCAGGGTATCAACCACAAGGAGAGGTTGTACAGACTTTGTTTGGAATGCAGAGGGGACACCTGGTAGAAGCATATAAAATTATGAGATATACAGGGTAGACAGTCAGAACCATTCTCTGCAGGATGGAAATATCAAATACTAGAGGACATAACCAAGGTTAGAAGGGCTAGGTTTAAAGGAGATTTTGCACACAGAGGGCAGCGAGTGCCTGGAACATACAGGCTAGTGGTAATGGCATTAAAGAGATTTTTGAATAGGCTCAAGGATATGCAAGGAATGGAGGGACATGGATTATGTTCAGGCAGATGAGAATTGATCTCGGTTTTATGTTCGGTAGAGACATTGTGAACCGAAGGGCCTATTCTTGTGCTGTACTGTTTAAAGAGTCTCGACCCCAAACGTCACACATTCCATCTCTCCAAAGATGCTGCCTGTCCCGTTGAGTTACTCCAGCTATTTGTGTCTATCTTCAGTTCAAACCAGCATCTGCAGTTTCTTCCTACACTGTTTACATTCTACTGTTTTCCTTCCTATAATCAATTCTCCATCCAAGCTAAAATGTTACTCCCAAATATGTCTCCAAATGTGGAGAGATTGTGGTTACCCGGCGTGCAGGGTTTCCATCTGATATTAGTCCCCTTAATATATTTTGCAAATGCACAGTCCCTTTAATGACTAACAACCTCAAAGACAGACTTCATTATCATTAAACTTTGTTATCCTCTATTATCTCTACCTGTATCAATGTTCTCCATAGGGAAGACATATGAAACTATGACTACATGCGTCTGCCAAATCTTCATTAACCATTAGAGTAAAGTCCAAGTACATAATTCTCTGAAAGTGCCATCATAGGATGGTGACTGTTATTGGTGCTATCAAGCTGGAAAGAAATGCAGAGAAGATTTGCAAGTATGTTGCCAGGACTTGAGGGACTGTGTTTTTGGGAAAAGGTGGGTAGGGTGGGTGACTTTATTTTTTGGAAAGTAGGAGTCTGAAGGATGATCATCTGATAAAGGTGTATTTTAACGAGGGGCATATACAATGGTGAATGCTGAATCTTCCTCTCCTCCCCTCATCAAGAACTAGAGGGCAGAGGTTTATGGTAAGAGGAGGAAAGATTTAAAAGGAACCCAAGTGGGGAACATTTTCCACACAGAGATGGTCAGTATATTTAACAAGCTGCCAGAGAAAGGTGGTTGAATCACATACAGAACAATAACATTTAAAAAGACATTTGGATCGGTTCATGAAAAGGAAGAATTTAGTGATACGTGTCAAATATGGGCAAATGGGAAAAGCATAGGGGCAAAGGGCCTCTTACCCTATTGTATGACTTTATAATAATTTCAACTTCAAGGGGCAAAACTGTTAATTTTATGACCATCTCTTTTTGCACTGTTGTTGCTCTTACCCCTTATAGTCCTTGCTAATTTTCATAATCTACAATATGATAAACAGGTCCACCACCAATTTTCCGGCATCCTTGGTTACGGAGCCTTTCTGGATTATCCCTATTATCCCTATTGCTGGACCAAAAGAGTTCACGGCCTCAGAGAGGAAAACAACGGTACAAACAACGGATTTGGAATGAGAGGGGTAGTTGAAGTACCTCCCCCCATGACTCCATTCAAGGACCCAAGCAGTCTTTCCAGGTGCGGCAGAGGTTCACCCGCACCTCCTCCAACCTCATCTATTGCATCCGCTGCTCCAGATGTCAGTTGCTCTACATCGGTGAGACCAAGCGTAGGTTTGGCGATCGCTTCGCCGAACACCTCAGCTCGGTTCGCAATAACCAACCTAATCTCCCGGTAGCTCAGCACTTCAACTCCCCCTCCCATTCCGATCCAACCTTTCTGTCCTGGACCTCCTCCATGGCCAGAGTGAGGACCACCGTAAATTGGAAGAGCAGCACTTCATATTTCGCTTGGGCAGTTTGCACCCCATCGGTATAAACATTGACTTCTCCAATTTCAGGTAGTCCTTACATTCTCCTCCCCTTCTCAGCACACCCTCAGCCTTCTGGCCCCACCACTTCCTTTATTCCCCCCCACCCCCCCACCCTCACACCAGTCTGAAGGGTTTCGACCCAAAACGTTGCCTATTTCCATCGCCCCATAGATGCTGCCTCACCCGCTGAGTTTCTCCAGCATTTTTGTCTACCTTCGATTTTCCAGCATCTGCAGTTCCTTCTTAAACATCTTAAAAATAAACCTCTGCCTATTTTTAAATTTAAAATAGGCAGTAGTTAACACAAACTATCTAGGAATCTGATTTGCACATATTCACGCATGTTAGCAAAACAATCAAAATGAATAATGATCCGAAGTAGGCAATTATCCAAATATCTCTTATCGCAACGTTTATAAATACAGCAACCTACCTGCTCCAAAGATCGTCGTCCTCTCCTCCCCAGCCCCAGTAACGGTTTGAGAACCCATTGACTTTTAAGAATTGCTCCCTGGACATTGCTGTCACTCCACCAAAATATGCCCTGTAGCGTAACCTAGTTATTTGGGAATTTACAAGAATGGGAGTGGGGGAGGGGAAAGAAAGGTGGAAATGAAAAAATGTTTACTTTGTGCCCAATGAATAATTAAAATATAAACACTGACTATACAAGAGAAAATATTAGTTTTGTTTTAACACCACCACGACTAGTTGACTATTTAAAGTTATTGGTTGATACCTTACAATAATTTATTGTTTCCTTGAGGATCAATGAAAGAAAACATGAAAACTTACCCCAAATTAAATGGCTGTAAAATAAATTAGTAATTGATTCAATTATTATGCAGCCATAAACCGCAAATGTTTTACCACCAAATTAATAACTTAATGATAAAATACAGGAAGTGCAATAATTATAGCATGTAGACAGATCTAATTACATTTATCACAACCACAAGATGCTTACACAGTAACTAAATACTCAAGGAGCACAAAACCCAAATAAAAATGATCAGTACCATGGTATTTCTTCAGGGAAATAATATCATTGACTAAATTTGTTAGCCTATGGAAACTGGATATATTAATTACAGTGAATCTACTGACAAATAATCAAAAATACACTTAGTTGCGGTTAGAATAAGGGGCAGCCATTGCTAAATCTTTGGACGAATAATTCTCTACATTAATGTAACAAATATAATAGAAGTTAATGTGATAACCAAGTTAAACAATGTTATGGAAAATTGCATTTTAACTTTTTTGTTTTGTTCTCAAAAGTAGGTTCTGCAGTAACAAATTTCCAATTCACTATCACACCTACTTCTGGATTAAATTACAAATATATTTTCCAGAATACCACTATTTTGCAAGCTATGCAGCATTTAATAGCAAGATATTCCTCAGGCAATATGAAGGCCTCCTTAGCTAATATTTAGAGGACCCTACACAGGAGAGGACAATCAAGTATTCGTGGACTAGCTTTTGGGCCCAGGATCCACTGTTCTATCAGGTTTAAGATAGTTATGGATAGATACAGGGTATGCATACGAGTTAAAATTCTGAATTGGGGCAGTCAACTTTGAAGGTATTAGACAGGAACTCGCTCAAGTTCATTGAAGCAGGATATTTGAAGGTAAAGGAACATCTGAAAAATGTAAGGTAGATGCAAAATGCTGGGGTAACTCAGCGGGGCAGGTAGCATCTCTGGAGAGAAGGAATGGTGATGTTTCGGGCCAAGACCCGTCAGACTGATGTCAGGGGAGTGGGTGGGACATAGGTAGAATGAAATCAGAGATAGTAAGACTGGTGGGAGAACTGGGAGATCTGAAAAATTTGATGCTTTTAAAAGTGCACTGACAAGAGTTCCTGCATGCTCCTGTTGGAGGGAAGGGCAATGCAGGTGGGCATTGGCAAGCTTGGATTACAAGAGAAATTGTGGCTCTCGCCAGGATTAAGGAGGAAGCATGGGGCAGGTGTAGGCAGCTGGGGTCAAGTATATCTCTGGAGGAGTTCGGAAACTGAGGCGCAGGCTAAAAAAGGAAATCAAAGGACAAAAAGGAACAGGAGATAGCTCTGGTGATAATATTAAGGATAATCCATGGGGAAAGAGACAAGGACCTGAGAACTTGAGGAAGTCAATGGAAGTGTCTTGAGGGCAGCAGTATTATGGTCGAGGAAGTGCTGAAGGTCCTAACACATATGAAGGTAGACAATTTTTGTGGGCCTGATCAGATATAACCAAGGACACTATGGGAGCAAGAGAAGAAATTGCAGCTGCCCTGGCTAAGATTTATGAGTCATCATTACATACTGATGAGGTGCCGGAAGACTAGAGGATGGCAAATGTTGTGCCTCTATTTAAGAAGGGCAGTAGGGAAAAGCCTGGGATCTACAGGCCAGTGAGTCTAACATATGTAATCAGAAAGACACTATAGCGTATTCTGATGGATAAGATATACAAGCATTTAGATGAATAGAGGCCGATTAGGGATAGTCAGCACAGTTTTGTACATGGGGCCTCATTAATCTCATTGCGTTTTTTGAAAAAACAAAGTTGATGAGAGCAGACCTGTAGGCGTATATATGGATTTCAGCGAAGAATTTGACACGGTACTACATGGTAGTATGCTCTGGAAGATTAGAATGCATGGGATCCAAGGAGAGCTGCTTGATTTGATAGAAAATTGGCTTCATGGAAGGAAGCAGAGGGTGATGATGAAAGGTCGTTGTTTTTTGGATTGCAGCCCTGTGACGTGTGCTTCAGGGTTCAGTGCTGGGCTTCATTAATGGTTGCCATCAACTACATCAATAATTTGGATGAGAATGCACAAGGCATGATTAGTAAGTTTGCAGATGGCACTATAGCCTTCCTACATTTTCCAACCATGTATGCTGTACAAAGGGCTGTTTTCAAGAGAGGATCGGTGCTGCCAGGACAATGGGCCTTCAAGGTCAAAATGAGACTGCACTCTTAAGAATTTAGAAACTTTGTTGGCGGCAGAAACTTGACGACACTTTGTTTACAGGTTTAGTGAAGTTCACTATTACACTACGATTACACTTTTGTACTCGTCGATGATTGTGCTTATCTATCATATGATTTTACTGGATTGCATAAACAAGAGTATATGAAAGGTAAGCAGTACAATCATTGAATTTTCTATGTTTGTAGATAAGGGGAAAACCAGTGCAATTGGTCACTGAGAAAGCCTTAGATAAGGTGTCAGAAAAGAGACCATTAAATAAAATAAGACCATATAACATCATGAGTAAGGCAATGGCAATAGAATATGGATTGACACAGGAGCAGAAAACAAGGGAAGAAATCAACAGGTTATTTTTAGGCTGGGAAGCAGTTACAAGTGTAATTTGATTACACATTGATTCATGTGTAACTGGGGCCCCAGCTGTTTGTAACCTACAACAAAAAATTAGCATGGTAAATAATACAATCATAATTGCAAAAGGATTTGAGCACAAGAATACAGACCTCTTTCTACAATTAATTTTTTAATTGCCAGACCACTTATGTATTATAGCGTAGAGATCTGGACTTTTGACATAAGGGAAGCAAAATGGGAGTGAAGATAGAAACATAGAAATTAGGTGAAGGAGTAGGCCATTCGGCCCTAACTTTCTCCAGCATTTTTATGTACCTGCCTACTTTCAATGACTGGTGTACCATGACACCCTTTTCCTAATCGGCCACCATTCAGATTATAGTCTACTTTCCTGTTTTTGCCACAGTGGATAACCTCACATTTATCCACATTATACTGCATCTGCCATGCATTTGCCCACTCACCCAACCTATCCAGGTCACCTTGCAGCCTCCTAGCATCCTCCTCACAGCTAACACTGCCCCCCAGCTTCGTGTCATCCACAAACTTGGAGATGTTGCATTCAATTCCCTCGTCCAAATCATTAATATATATTGTAAATAGCTGGGGTCCCAGCACCGAGCCTTGCAGTACCCCACTAGTCACTGCCTGCCATTCTGAAAAGGACCCGTTTACTCCTATTCTTTGCTTCCTGTCTGCCAGCCAGTTCTCTATCCACATCAATACTGAACCCCCAATACCCTGCTATTTCCGGCAGATTATGTCTTCCTTAGTGAAGACAGAACCAAAGTAGTTATTCAATTGGTCTGCCATGTCCTTGTTCCCCATGATCAATTCACCTGTTTCTGACTACAAGGGACCTACATTTGTTTTAACTAATCTTTTTCTCTTCACACATCCATAAAAACTTTTGCAGTCAGTTTTTATGTTCCCTGCCAGTTTTCTTTCATAATCTATTTTCCCTTTCCTAATTAATCCCTTTGTCCTCCTCTGCTGGACTCTGAATTTCTCCCAGTCCTCTGGTGGGCTGCTTTTTTCTGGCTAATTTATATGCTTCATCTTTTGTTTTGATACTATCCCCGATTTCCCTTGTTATCCACGGATGCACTACCTTCCCTGATTTATTCTTTCACCAAACTGGGATGAACAATTTTTGTAGTTCATCCATGCAGACTTCCATTGCCTATTCACCGTCAACAATTTAAGAATCAATTGCCAATCTATCTTGGCCAATTCACGTCTCATACCCTCAAAGTTACCTTTCTTTAAGTTCAGAACCCTTGTTTCCGAATAATTATGTCACTCTCCATCCTAATGACGAACTCAACCATATTATGGTCACTCTTGCCCAAGGGGCCACGCACAACAAGACTGCTAACTAACCCTTCCTCATTATTCAAAACCCAGTCTAGAATAGCCTGCTCTCTCGTTGGTTCCTCTACATGTTGGTGTAGAAAACTATCCCGTATACATTCCAAGAAATCCTCTTCCTCAGCACCCCTGCCAATTTGATTTACCCAATCTATATGTAGATTGAAGTCACCCATTATAACTGTTTTACCTTTGTTGCACGCATTTCTAATTTCCTGTTTGATGCCATGCCCAACTCCACTACCACTGTTAGGTGGCCTGTACACAACTCCCACTAGCGTTTTCTGTCCCTTAGTGGTTCGCAGCTCTACCCATATCGATTCCACATCCTCCAAGCTAATGTCCTTCCTTTCTATTGCATTAATCTCCTCTCTAACCAGCGACGCTACCTCACCTCCTTTTCCTTTGTCTATCCCTCCTGAATTTTGAATATCCCTGGTTCAGCTCCCAGCCTTGGTCACCCTGGAGCCATGTCCCCGTGATCCCAACTATATCATATTCATTAATAACTATCTGCACATTCAACTCATCCACCTTATTACAAATGCTCCTTGCATTGAGACATAAAGCCTTCAGGCTTGTTTTTACAGCACTCTTACCCCTTATAAAATTGTGTTGAAAAGTGGCCCTTTTTGATTTTTGCCCTGGATTTGTCTGCCTGCCACTTTTACTTTTCACCTTGCTTCTCCCCTCATTTTACACCCCTCTGTCTCTCTGCTCACCCATTTAAGAAACCCACCACTTATTCTCGGTTTATTATATTTTTCTTCTTTCTCCCCTACATGTTGGGTCTGAGTGCTTTCCTTCTCTGCCTCCTGCCTCACACACTGTCAACTAGCTTTCTCTATTTGAGTCCCTCCCCCCAACTGTTCTAGTTTAGATGCACCAGATTAATGCATAGGACCACAGATTTGCCACGAGGAGGGTTTGGGGAGGGGGGGGGGGTGTCGGGGAGTCGGTCCACCCCACGACAGAAAGGGGAGGAGTTGCAGTTTGATAACCACAGGGAAAAAGGATCTCCTGTGGCATTCTGTGCGGCATCTTGGTGGAATCAATCCATTACTGAAGGTACTCCTCACGTTGACCAGTGTCATAAGTAATAGGAGCAGAATACGACCATTTGGCTCATCAAGTCTACTCTGCCATTCAATCATGGCTGATCTATCTTTCCCTACTAACCCCATTCTCCTGCTTTCTCCTCAGAACACCTGACACCCATACTAATCAAAGAATTGAGTCATTGAGGGGGTGAGCTGTACTGTCCAAGCTGCTCTGCAGTTTGAAGAGCATCCTCCCCTCCAAGCCCATGAATCCAACTCCTGATGAGCTTGTTAATCCTGTTGGCGTCTGCAGCCTTCGGCCTACTGCCCCAGCACACAACAGTGAAGAAGATGGCACCGGCTACCACCGATTGGTAGAACATCTGCAGCATCTCACTGCAGACGTTGAATGAGCGGAGCCTTCTCAAAAAGTGTAGCCGGCTCTGTCCTTTCTTCTACAGGGCCTCAGCGTTCCTGGAACAGTCCAGTTTACAGTAAACTGCACATCCACACCATTGATGGAGATGGGGGGGGGGGGGAAGATAGGGGTGTTCCTCTCCTCCTGAAGTCCACCACTAACTTCTTAGTCTTGTCTGTTTTGATCTGCAGGTGATTCAGCCTACACCACTCAAATGTCATTGACTACACCTCTGTATTCAGCTTCCCTCCCCTCACTGATGCAGCCCACAATTGCAGAGTCATCCAAAAACTTTTGCAGGTGGCAGGAGTCCGAATTACATCTGAAGTCCGAGGTGTAGATAATAATAATAATATATTTTATTGTCATTGCACATCAGTGCAACGAGATTTAGTATGCAGCTTCCAACCGATGTCAAAAAAATAAGATAAATAAATAAACTGTGCGACGTGACCATCTGAGGGAGACAGTCCAGGGGGGATGGGGGCACTCAGCAGGGCCGGTTCAGAGCCTCTATAGCTCTGGGAATAAAGCTGTTTCTGAGTCCGGAGGTGAACAGGAAGGGAGATAGGACCATCCCCTGTATTGCTCACTACCATGTCCGAGACAGTTCTGTAGCTTCACATATTGTGGTCGTTCAGTCAGGTAGTTGGGAACTAAACATTCAGGGGCATATGTCCTATTGAAAAGACAGACAGGTGGGCAGAGGGGGTGGGGTAGCTCTGTTGATAAGGAATGAAATTCAGTCCCTTGCGAGGGGTGACTTAGAATAAGAAGATGTAGAGTTATTGTGGTTAGAACTGAGAAATTGTAAGGGTTAAAATACCCTAATGGGTTATCTACAGACCCCCAAACAGAGCCGGGATGTAAGGTGCATGTTGCATCAGGAACTAAAATTGGCATGTAACAAAGGTAATGCTACAGTTGTTATCGGCAGATTTCAACATGCAGGTAAACTGGGAAAATCAGGTTGGGGGTACCGGGGCCCCAAGAAAGGGAGTTTGTAGAGTGCCTCCGAGATGGATTCTTAGAGCAGTATGTACTGGAGCCTGCCAGGAAGAAGGCAATTCTGGATTTAGTGTTGTGTAATTAACCAGATTTGATAAGGGAAACATTAGAAAGTAGCGACCATAATATGATGTTTTAATCTGCAATTTGAGAGGGAGAAGGGAAAATCATAAGTGTCAGTATTGCAGCTGAACAAAGGGGACTATGGAGGCATGAGGGAGGAGCTGGCTAAAGTTGACTGGAAAGGGACACAAGCAGGGATGACGGTGGAACAGCAATGGCAGGTATTTCTGGGAATAATCCAGAAGATGCAGGATAATTTCATTCCAAAGAGGAAAAAACATTCTGAGGGAAGTAAGAAGCGACCGTGGCTGACAAGAGAAGTCAAGGATAGTTTAAAAATTAAAAAAAGTATAACATAGCAAAGATGAGCAGGAAACTTTTAAAGATCAACAGAAGGTAACTAAAAAGGCAATACGGGGATATAAGATGAAGTACGAAGGTAAGCTAGCCAAGAATATAAAGGAGGATAGTAAAAGCTTATTTAGGTATGTGAAGAGGAAAAAAGAAGTTAAGACAAATGTGGGCCCCTTGAAGACAGAAACATGTGAGTTTATCATGGGGAACAAGGAAATGGCAGACAATTTTTTTTAAATGCCATTTTGCAAAAATTGGACCTTGGCCTTTACTGGGTTTCATCAAATCAGCACGCTGAATCGAGTACGGATCTTTTATTAGTTCCATATACAATTTTCCATTTAGACGCATTCAAATAACATCTGGTGTAAAAGTGAGATTCCGTAAATTCCACCTACCTATATCCAGTAGAATTCCGACCCACAACAAAGTGCTTTGGCTCCTGGTCACAGATGTACAGATTGAAGTCATTCTCTGGTATAAGATCAACATCATGAAAGATGAAACAATCCCACTTGCGTTCCTTCAACGCTTCCAGGAAACCCACGTTCAATAGCTTGGCTCGATTAAACACATCATTACCAGCCTGACGGAGCAAAAGGCAATCAGCATGCTTCATCTATACCAGACTCCCTGCAAAAACTTATATACAGATAATATATAGCTTATATATGGCTTCCCATAATCCTTCTCCATGGATTGTCACCTTGTCGTGGTGGAGAAGCTTGAGTGGACCCGAGATCCTGAGAGCGATGCCATCTGGAGCTATGCTCCTGGTAGGGCCACCCATGGCGGTAAGGTCGAGGTAAGAACCGTGGGGTGGCTGTCTGAGTATGAGTCTCCCTACGTTAAACAAAGTCACGCACAGGCATCCTCCATATAGGGAATAGTGAGGGAGATGGCAGACAAAAGGAAAGCCATTGTAATAAAGCCTTTCGTCATATAAGAAACTCAATTTATAGATATTCATTTAGCAAGGAAAACTTTACAGGCTTTAAAGTTATCACCAAACTTAATAAAACTCAATGTCCATCAAGACTGAATTACAATTACATAATTTACGGTTAAATTGATGTGTAAATTTGATAGTCAAAGTACAGTCTTCTCAGTACTTTTTAATTATTAAGTACCTGATTGATGATGTATATCCCATAATCTCGAAGCTGTCGCTGCAGAAATGGGTGCAAATGCTCCAGTAAATACAGGAGATGTTTTTCCCGATTCCGAAACGGAATCAGTATGGCCACACGTTGAGGTGAATGGCACTCTTGAGGGGCAAACATCCCTCTCTGTACTTTAGGGTTCTTCTTCTGAGTTCGTTCCAAGGTGAGTCGTGGATCAAATATTAACTTGGTTGAACCACCTAAAAGAATGAAATTTAAAAAAAATGTTTATCCCATTATTTATTAAGAACAAGTGTTTAGGGAGTGGATACAAAAGTATGATGCATAGAACTAGTGTAAACGGGTGATTGATGGGCCAAAGGGCTGTCTGTATACATGCTCTTTCAATTCCATTCACAGGCTTCCAATTCACTCCAAAAGACACAAAGGAGCACAAAAGGTCTACTTTATTGAAAAACAAGCAGAGAAATAGTAAGATTAAACAAGAACTTACCAGTTTGAAGTTTGATCTTTATTTTATGAGTTACGATGAGGGATTACGTGAAGACCCCGCCAGCACGCATGCGCGTCAATCTTCGAAGCAGCGGTGTGAAATCATAGACAGGAAACATTGACCTGAGAATAGTAAGATTCGAGAAACTAGAACTACCAGCTGAGTTTTATGAGGAGGGGTTGGGAGCGGAGGGCACGTAATCCCTCATCGTAACTCCTCATAAAATAAAGATCAAACTTCAAACTGGTAAGCTCTCGTTTAATCTTACTATTTTACTTTGGAGTCACGTGAGTGACTACGTGAAGATTTTAAAGCTATGTGACTTCATGCCGTGGAACGAGTCCATGCGTCACACACTACATCAATTGACCAAGGATGAGTAAACATAATCATGCATTCAGACATGTCATAGATGTAGACATGCTGATGCTCTTCTATGAACCAATAATCACAATAGTAACCCCTGTCATCCAGGAGGAACTATAGACAGAAATAATTGAGTTGGCAATGGGTTAGTACAATGTATTGAAAGATCGTTCGTTTGGCCACCCTGGAGACACTAGGATGTGGTACCGTAGAACGTCCATACCCCTACCGCTGAACTGTTACAGCCGTGGAGGAGTGAGATTAAAATAGTGAGATTAAAATGTTAGTCACTCCTGCTTAGCCAGAACCCGTTTAACCTGGAGATGGTCTATACCGATACCTTCTATGAGGTTTATGTAACTGACAAACATAGCTAGATCCGTGCCACTAAGGCTCTAAGTGACCTAACGTATAGTAGTAGATGACCACACATAACCGAAGGTCCATAGGGTATGCCCAAATTGTAGTTAGACCTGATGCCCCTGGTCTACTCTGCTTGACTGAGCCATAAACAAAAATAGTTATTAGCCTGCATGCTGACCAGTCACGTTATGCAATGACTGGACCCATTGCGCTGAACCAGAGCCACGAGCATAACCACTTTTAAGTGAGTTTGACCAAGGACAGGGATGAAACCGGAGCCCACTGGCGAAGCGGTGTCAGCACAATGTTAACATCCCATATGTCTGCATGTCTGAGCCTGTGAGGTTTGAGTTGAAGATACCCTTCATGAATCTGGATATTAGAGGGTGAGACCCAACAGAGTGGGTCCTGCTTCTTAGCAGAAATATGATGAGAAGGCACATTTGGTACAGATAATAGCATTATAACTAACTATGTCAAAGACCCATTCGAAAATGAACTCCCAGTTGTCAGTAATCCGTGCCGTATACATGTCAACAAATTGATCATGCATAGGATGGTTTCCCGAGTCACAGCCTGAACCAGCAATACTATGTTAGAATTAATCATATAAGGTTCTTGTATGATTCCCAACATCAGCGGGAACCATGACTGCATAGGACCGTCACTACAAAATACCTGAAGCGGATTTACTGAATATTAGCAAGACCCGACCAACAAGGCAAAATGGTGGAAGACAAACCTCCCCAGAGTAGCGAGAGTGCATCTATCGCCACTGCCATGCCACCTATATATATATATTAAAAATATATTTCTACTGGTGATTGAGCCTGGATGCAACATCTCGATCTTAGTGTTCCATAGGTCATCAAGTCATTAAAATACTAGTGATACATCATCCATTCTGTTTTGACATAGATTTAACATGATGCTACTCTCGTGTTAATAGAGGTTAGGTAAACCATCCCTGGCTACTTAGACTTGATTGCACCCAAGTGATTAACCTATGACACCACCAAAGCTTACGAACTTGGACTTGAACATGCTGATTATGCCTATTCGCACAACCCTTAAGCCATAGCATGCACCTAGTGTTTAAAGGTAGCCGATACCATAGAACTGAAGAACAGGTAATTCATGCAAATCCCATCACCTCCATGAGTAGAGATGGTATTAGTAATTTGTCATCTTAAGCCCTCGCATCTGTTTCAGATTCAGATTCAGATTCAGATTCAATTTTAATTGTCATTGTCAGTGTACAGTACAGAGACAACAAAATGCATTTAGCATCTCCCTGGAAGAGCGACATAGCAAATGATTTGAATAAATAATAATAAGTGATAATAAGTGTCCGGGGGGGTGATTGGCAGTCACCGAGGTACGTTGTTGAGTAGAGTGACAGCCGTCGGGAAGAAGCTGTTCCTGGACCTGCTGGTTCGGCAACGGAGAGACCTGTAGCGCCTCCCGGATGGTAGGAGGGTAAACAGTCCATGGTTGGGGTGAGAGCAGTCCTTGGCGATGCTGAGCGCCCTCCGCAGACAACGCTTGCTTTGGACAGACTCAATGGAGGGGAGCGAGGAACCGGTGATGCATTGGGCAATTTTCACCACCCTCTGCAATGCCTTCCGGTCGGAGACAGAGCAGTTGCCATACCATACTGTGATGCAGTTGGTAAGGATGCTCTCGATGGTGCAGCGGTAGAAGTTCACCAGGATCTGAGGAGACAGATGGACCTTCTTCAGTCTCCTCAGGAAGAAGAGACGCTGGTGAGCCTTCTTGATCAGAGTTGAGGTATTGTGGGTCCAAGAGAGGTCATCGGAGATGTTGACTCCCAGGAACCTGAAGCTAGAAACACGTTCCACCTCCGTCCCGTTAATGTGGATGGGGGTGTGCGTGCCGCCCCTGGACTTCCTGAAGTCTACAATGAGCTCCTTGGTCTTCTTGGAGTTAAGGGCCAGGTTGTTGTCAACGCACCATGCTGCTGTAATGCTGTTTGTAATACAACTGAAGATTTGCTGATGAAAAATTATGTGGAGCAATGCTGAATACTGTTTGTCCACCATAGTGACTTTCATGGATGTAAATAACGAGACCTACTCACCAGTGTCGCTAACTCCAGGTCCCTTACCTTACTGGAGTTCTAGCGAAATTTCATTCAGACTCTGTCCATGTTGTCATTCCCATTAGATCGCCGATGCTGCTGGCCAACTTCTCTTCTAGTGGCTAGTCCGTCACCGATGGAGCAGCAATTGTAGAGGCAAAGCACCATTTTCTCTCATGCTACCATCGTGCATTATGCATTAAGCATGGGATATGTATTTGCATTAAGCATGGGACATGTGTTTGCATTAAGCATGGGACATGTCACATGTATTTTAGCATCATCTCCATCACTGCGCTCAACACAGTCGGAGGAATGGCAACCCTGAACCAGGCGTTGCTTCAGGCACATGTGCATACTCCTGTAGCACTCTCTCTACCACTCCGTCCTTTGAGTGGGAGGAACTTGCAACCCTGAACCAGAAGTTGCTGCCTGACATGCCTTTAGATGGAGCGTTCTTTGAGTGCGACGAATCGCAATCTCGCCTGACATAGATGCCCAAGACTTGGCACTCACTCCGAGTTGGGTTTGTCTGGTTGCTTCCTTCAGCAGCCGCCAGGACTAGCTGTGCAAATCGATGCTCTGTTGGTATCTTCATTCCCCAAACAGGCTGCACGTGCTAGTGACTCCGAATCCTGCTCCTTTCCGATGCTAACGCAGTATACAGAGAAGGACTGGAGCGCCTCTGGCCCCCGTACGTCAGACATAGTGGGAGAAATGCTGGACACAAACCTGACAATTTGTCATGGCCGAAGAAGTTTACCTGAATGAAGACGCCCATCCCAGTTAACGAGAGATTTGATTACTTAATTGATATCGGCAATTTGGGGAAGAATCTTCCACAGTCCCTTAATGAGCGGAATTACCATGACGCCACCATGTATAGCTCGCACAGGTGACGATAGTTAAGCTCAACAAGGCTTTCCAAGCCAGTGATTAAGACTGTCATGGCAGGTCCAATTCTACTACACAATTTGTTGGTGTAAGTGAAAATAAATCCTCTCTTGGTATGATAGTGATGACGTGACCTAGTGGCAACTAAATAAATGGTGATGGCAAGGGTGATGAAGTCATGTAACATGACCCCCCCCCCCAGGTATACTGGAATCTAAAGTAGAATGTGCTCTAGACACACTTCCAGGGTTGCACTTCTCTCCACTGAGGGGAGATTAGAAAGCAGCCCTGAAAACAGGTGCTGTCGCAGTCCCCCGAGGACCTGCGCTGATATGGCCCTGTCCGTGGACCATATCAGATGGTGTAGAAGTCCAGTAATAACGGAGGGAAACCTCGTGGCCGCCTCGTCCAACCCAAGCCTCTCTGTCTCTGCAACGTTGCCTCCTATGAGCTGCCGGAGCCGTGGTCGCCGACCGTACCGCCAGCGAGTCGGGTAGTAACCCTACGGCCCTCTACCGCGAACCATGCCGGCATAACCGCGGTCAACAACCCCGCCGGCCAAATAAAAATCCTCATGAGTCCCTGACCACTCTGTCAGCTAGTCGGGATGCAGACCCGACAGCCACCGTTACACACTCTCCCGTAGCCAGCATCACCCTCGGTCTAAGAACCCCGCGGCCCGAATTGAATTCCTCGGGAGTCGCTGACCATACTGTCAGCGAGTCGGGAACGCGGACCCGACGGCCACCAGCTACTCACTCTATCGCGAACCGTAGCCGGCATGACCATCGGTCTAAAAGAACCCCGAGGCCCGAAATTAAAATACCTCGGGAGTCGCTGACCGCACTGTCAGCGACTCGAGCAGCAAACCAGATGGCCACCCGCTACCCGCAGCCGGCATCCCCGCGGTGCAATTGGTTACCCCGCGGTCCGACCGGGTTACTGTATGCAATATCCCACAGGAAACTCTGCGAGAAGAGTTTCCTGGAACAAAGGACAACCTAATAAGTAAGTTTAAAACTTACCTGCAGGCTTTTAAACTTACCAGTGCAGGAGCAGCACGCCTGTCCAACCGGTCGCTGCGCCATGCGTTAGACGTAATGACGTGCATGCATGCTGGTGGGGTCGTCACGTAGTCACTCACGTGACTCCGAAGTAAAATCCATATCCAGTGTTCAACAACAATACAATTAGTTTTATTCGTCACATTGCACATAAAGTGCAAGTGAAATGAATTTGCCAGCAGCGGTACAATGAGAAAGAACACACAAAAACACAATAAAATTTTAACACAAACAGTTCTAGTCAATATGTATCCCTCAAACATTCATTGAAATTGATTTTTTCCCCTCAAACAGCAATAGTTGACATGGTGTTCTGGTTATTTTCAAACCGCTGAAAAAAATATTCTACATATTCACAAATTGGTTGTAGAATTTCCCCAAACTATAACAGCAGAACTCATAGGAATTGGAATGGCTGAAAACAGTATCTTGCACCCCATCGCCCAGTTTTGATGAACAATGCAAATTATCTTTCCTTCTATTTTAATAATGCCAGTATGGTCAAGTATGCCCAATTATAAGCCATTGCTGGTTAAACAAATACAATACCTCATGAATTAATACTATGATTCTCTACACGACTACTCTATTTCAGCCTGCACCAATATTAAATATTTCATTGCATCCTCACCAACTAAAATACATAAACTTATCAGTTTCCAAACTAAATTATTCTGCAAGTTCTTCCTCCCTTCTCATAGATTAAAAATATCTATACTTACGCAAGTATGGTGTTAATAGTGGGCACAATGGCAGATAATTTAGAGACGGAGTTATGTTTGGAGTTATCATTGATGTCATCCTTTCTTGATCCAGTTTTGTCATCTTCCAAAAGGTATTTATCACAGATTGACGGCTGACTTCCGGTACAAGATTTTGTGCATTACCCATTATCATCCAAATGACAAGAGAGCCAAAACTAATAATAATTAGCAAAAGTTTGATACGTGAAAGAAAACCTCTTGTCGTCAAAATGCAAGCCATTGAAATAAATAGAAGATCAGTAGATGTAATGGATCACAGATGAGCGGTATCAACTAGTGATCAAGGAATATTGTGAAATCTCTACCGCAAGTCTCTCCATCTATTTATCGTACAGTGCAGCTTATAGTTTGTACTGCTAGTCATTGAACCTAGGAGACAAAAATCAAAATGTAATTAATTGAGATAACACACATCATTCACAGAAAAGACTTCAAACAATAATTTCTGCTGTAAAAATGGTGGCAATTTATAGAACCAAGGATACTATCTCAAAAAGAATAACTTATGTAGTTTAACCAAGACTGGAACTTTACCCCCAAAACACAATCAATTCTATTTATTATAATTAGCACTATTTATAACAAGATTTCATTTAATTACAGGCAAAAAAAAGGGTGATGTGATGAGGATGACACAAACTTGCTCACTTTACATTACCAAAAATCAAAACCTAGGACACTTATTTCCATAGTCCACGTCACATTATCTCTGTAGGATCCAATTATGTGCATACTGGCTTTTGAAGATGCCTCAAAATGCTAATATTTCTAAACAAGTTACTGCACATGGAACAATCTTCAAAATGTACAAAGTGTTATCCAAATTGCGAATTCTTTAGAGATTAAAAATTATTTTATTCTAGAAAAAGGATGAGATTGATGGCATCTTCATAACAGTACATTACAAATTAGCCATATGGTTTAAAAGTCAAACCCCGATGCAATATAGTTGCAACTCCTTCACGGCAAAACAATAAAACACTGGCTTCTCTCCATTTTTAGGGTGGGGATAGACAAGAACAGAGGCACTATGTAGTGGTTACAAAAGTGGCTATATTAAGTTGCTCGTTTACCCCAAATTAATGGCGTACACAAATACAATTCAGTATGGCAATATAGAAGTCCAAAAACGCTGCTAGTAACCTATTCAATCATAAGAGCAATGATCCAGCTCTCAGTTGTTTGTGGAAACAACAATGGTAGCAGGTTTTTTCCTTTCTCCACTTGGTGCAAACTCAAGTGGAGTTTACTCCCACAACGCATCGTGATGACTACACTGCAGTTTGATGTCCAGCCCAAAACGGGGAAAAATAAATGTTTAACCATGTAAAAGTTGGAACAGATGTTTCTACTGGCTTCCTCTGTGCCAGCCTTGCACATGCAGTCAGCCAGTTCTGGGCTTATACTTTATGTTTATTTCGAAGGAAGCAACAGCAAAAATTAGAGATGCTCAATGGCACTAGAAGGCAAATAGACCTTTTCTTTCGTACTGGTCTCAAAACAAAAAGTATTCCATGTTATTCTGTTGAATCCCAGAGTTTGCTTGAAAATGGCAAAGACCATTTTGGCTCTTCGAAAGGTTTTTAAAAGAATTCTCATTGAACTATATAAATTACAAATTGAAACAGGACCACAATAAATATCGAATAGCAGATCTGCAAAGTCCAAACCATTAAATTACTTAATTTCAGAACAAAACAAATACAAACACTGAAAATTATCTAAATTCACATTGAGGATAAAGTGTCAGCACCCTACCCTGTTGCCAAGAACATTACTAATCATTCATACACTTGGATAATCTCCAATGCTGATCCAATTCATTTTCACAAATCACATTAAAGAAAAGAATCCTCTATCCTGTTCAATTGCCATACATTCTGTATAATCTATTCAAATCTGCCACAACTGTTCAAATTCAACTTCTGTTTGCGACAGCACATGTTTGCATAGTTTAAGACCAGTACTGATATCCTAAGCATCTACTCTTTCTTCGCATAGTCTGTTTTAATTCCTTTCTTACCATTACTAATTCACCTTGGTCCAATTTGCAAAGTAATTTTCAACAGGATTTCTAGTCAACCCATTTCGTATAATGACACTTCCCCCGTAAATGGATTTTCCCTCAGTGTGCCCAAGGCTGGGTGGTCTCGATGAGGGGCTAACATAATTCCAGATGCCATGAAGCATCCAATTCAATACTTATTACTGGCCTTTTATTCAAGCAAAACCCATACACATGGACACAATTCATCTATTCTCAGCATCGGTGCTGGCACTTTATACTCAATGTAAATTTAGATAATTTTCAGTATTTATATTTGTTTTGCATCAACACCAATACCACATGTTTAGTTCATGTAATTAACTACCCACCACTATCTCCAGTCAACATTGCTCTCAACATTACTTTTAACTATGCAATTATTACAAGGCCAACATCTTTTATTTCCCTCGCCACCCTCCCGAGTTCCCACATTTTTCCAGATTACAACTCATTCAGAACTCAACTGATCTTGCCTTTATTCAATCACATGTTTACTGACTCTTTCTGCCCCCACTGGATGGATTATGAAATTCACACACTTAACTGCAGTTTGACAGGTTATCGCTTCCACTGTGGCAATCCCCTCCAACTCCAACCTCCACTCAGAATCTGGTCAACACTATTGTTCTGCTACAATACTCATCCCACAAATCTCGTGAACAGACAAAGCATGAAAATGGGCCCCTGATTGAGCCCGTGCCAAGAATCAACCCTTAAATAAACAAATCACATTTTATGCTCCCCCAACTCCTCCCAGATTCTACAACTCACCTACACATAACCCACCAACCCACATCTGTGGAATGCAGAAGGAAACCTGGAATCAGAGAGAATGTGCAACTTTCAGGAGGGGAGTGACGTGATTCCTGAAGCTGTGAGGAACACCACTAGTTGCACACTTACCGTATAATTTCCCTTCTCAAAAACATCTAACATCTTTGCTTGTATATTAATTTCTTCTCACTTTGAAACAAACAACTTTGCAAAGCAAGCAGAGCTTTGGAGACGTAAATGTAAACAACCTTACCTTTGCTCTTACTGATGCAACATACAATTGAGCAGTATTATTGAAGTCAGTCAAGTTAAAATGATAAATATTGGAACGAAGAATCAATGAATCATTACTTTTTAATGCTATTATAAAATTCAAAAGATTCCAACCAGTTAAGCTGTCTTATTTGGCGAGAAATAGCTTAGGAGTAACTACAAAGATTGTATGAATAAGCTGCCCTCAATGGATTTTGGAACAGATGTGATCTCATCCGTGGCATGCAGCAAGATTTCCATCCATTCTTCAGGGAATCAAAAAAATAGAACTAGAAATTCAAAGCCACTTTGTCCAGATGGGACTATCAATATCACTAGATTGTGCTGTGCACACCCAAAGTACATCACTGTAAACTAGAGATAGGTGGTTAAATGTACAGTTAAATATTTAAAAGACTCATTCATACCTCTTCTGCAGCAGCATCACAGAAAAGCAAATTTGTTTCCATGGTCAAAGTATGCTCTGACACTTTATTTATAAATACAAAGTTAATCCACAGAGACTACGTGAACAGTAATAAATACTGATAAAAGCATTAATTTTGTTACTCCGATAGTTAACAGTGGCCTTCAGCGCAGAACACATCACAGAATATTCCATACTGCTCTATAATCAGAGGTTCTGAACTTCTCTTAGGGAGATTTGACAGATAAAATTTTAAACGTTGTAAACAATATGGATGAAATTAAACTCAAAGACATCAATTGTCAAGTCAATTTGTAAACATGATATTTAATTCCTCAATGTCACAGAAACATACAAATATGTTCGCTATATATCCTATTAGAAAAAAAAATACACCGTTGAATATGTATCAGCCAGCTCAGGACTATCATTGCCTCACAGGCTATAATGTCAGTCTAAAGAAGGGTCTTGTCGCAAAACATCACCTATCCATGTCCTCCATTGATGCTGCCTGACCCATTGAATTACTCCAGCACTCTTGGTTCTACACAGCATCTGCAGTTTCTTGTGTCTACAGGTAATAATGGTAAACACATTTCTTAAAGCAAGAAACATGAGGTTTTGATTAATATTTCAGAAATAGTTTCTACCCCATTAATGGGGTATTTAAACTTAGTGAACTAACACCCATATACAAGACAGCATATGGCAACTACAAAATCAAATTGTCATTAAAACACAAAAATCTCAGAAACAAACTAACAGAACACAATGACACTGACATCTTAATTTCCTAATAACCAGTCATTGCTCGAAAGAGATTCCTGGATTGTCACTTAATGGGTAACATGCTCTCAAATCAGATGTGGATTCAAAATCCCCCCAAAATACAAACCTAAACTGAATCAATGATGTATCTTTATGAGACATTAAACCTAGGCTGAATTGTATCTCTCAATTGAACTTATAAGATCCAATTTGTATTGCACCTAGTTTAGTCAGAGCTGTTGCCTATTTTGAAACAGAAGTAAGCCCATTGTCTCACACATTTCTGCTGCATTTAGTGTGATCCTAAAAGCAGAAAGTATAAATGATTTAAAGCAGCAACAATAAAAATATGGTATTTCAAAGTATGGTGTGCAACTGGGATAGACACCTACCACCGGGACAGACAGCACCTCTGGAGAGAAGGAATGGGTGACGTTTCAGGCAGAGACCCTTCTTCAGACTTCTCAGAAAGGGTCTCGACCCGAAACGTCTCGACCCATTCCTGCTCTCCAGAGATGCTGCCTGTCCCACTGAGTTATTCCAGCATTTCATCCATCTTCGGTGTAAACCATTATCTGCAGTTCCTTCCTACACTATACACCTACCATTATTGTGCATTCAAAAGACGTAAGATAGTTCTTTGTTACATCGTAGTTCGAATGGCAATTGTTAAAGAGAGGTTCTTCCACAATACAATGTTTGATTTTTAAATTTTATTTCGCAAATATCTTATGACACCTTCAACTACTGGCCCAACTACGTCTATTGTTACTGGCTGCATTCTAGACAATTTATATTACAATACATTATTCATAATTGTGTGCAAGTATACCAGATGCTGTTTAACTTTAAAAAAAACAAATCTGATATGCAGTTACCATCAAGACTTATTTTAAGTGTGGAGACACAAGGAACTGCAGATGCTGGAATCTTAAGCAAAACATATTTATAATTTCTGCATTCACGATTGCACTAAAAGTGCTGGGGTAGCTCAGGTCAAACAGCATCAGTGAAGGGAATGAATAGACGATGTTTCGGATCAGGACTCTTCTTCAGCTGGATTGTAGTGAGGAAAGCATGAAAAGAGGCGAGCGGTGGGACAAAGCTCAACAAGTGATAGGTGGTTGCTGGTGGGAGAAGTTTGATTGGCAGATGGGTAGAGTAAGTGACAAAGGCAGGAGCTGAAAAGGAATCAAGGAAGTAAGAAGTGAAATGTAGTCAGAGGAGGAAGGGGTTGGCGGGGAGAAATGGGATAGTGGGACTGAAGGGGGGGGGGGAGGGGGTTTACTTAAAATTGGAGAATTCAATCACTGTGGGATTGTAAGCTACCCAAAAGAAATAAAAGGTGCTGTTCATCCAGTTTACGTGTGTCCTTGCTCTGTCAAACAAGGTGGCCAAGACCCCTCCCAACACCAACCTCTCTGTTGCGGTGAAACGGGTCCTAGCTTTTACAACCTTGTTAGCCCGGAGACTGATCTTGCTTAACTGGAGGCTCACCTGTCCCCCGACACACGACCGCTGGATTAAGGAGGTGCTTTACAATTTAAAGCTTGAAAAACTTAGGTTCTCTCTCAAAGGCTCTACCAAGACATTCCTAGATACATGGAACCCTTTCTTGGAACTTGTTAACTCTCTCAACTTGTCCCCGGACTCGGAAGAGGACTGAGTGCTCTCCACCATTGTTCTGCTCTACTGCAGCTGCTCTCCCCTTAACCCCCCCCCCCCCCCCACACTTATTTATTTAATTACTTACTTATTTACTGTTATTAGTGACTTTTTTTCTTCTTTTTTTTTAAATTACTTATCTGTTTTGTTTATCTTACCATATTTGTGTGGATGTGTACGTATGTGAGTGTTGTTTGTCCCCATTTGGTTCCGACCTGATTCGGGTGAGTAAGGGTAAGGGCTTTGAAGGTCGCTTACATACTGTTGCACAATTAGGCCTTGACTGTCACTGTCTGTTATCATTGTATGTATGCAAATTGCTGTGAAATTCAAATAAAAAGATTTAAATCAACAAGGTGGCCAAGGACAGAAACCCCAGTGTGAGAATGGGAAGGGGAGTTAAAATGGTTAGCGAACAGGAGATCCTGCAGGCCTCGGCGAAAGTGGTCTACGAAACAGTTACCTAGTCTATGTTTAGTCTTGCCGATGTAAAGGAGGCTACATTGGGAGCGCCAATTGCAGTGGACAAGATTTAAAAAGGTGCCCGTCTCATCTAGAAGTTTTGCTGTGGTCCCTGGGGGGGGGGGGGGGGGGGGGCAGAACCAGGGGTCATAGCTTAAGAATAAGGGGTAGGCCATTTAGGACTGAGATGAGGAAGAACGTTTTCACCCAGAGAGTAGTGAATCTGTGGAATTCTCTGCAACAGAAGGCAGTTCACTGGATGTTTTCAAGAAGCAGTTAGATTTAGTTCTTAGGGCTAAAGGAATCAAGGAATATGGGGAAAAATCAGGAACGGGGTACTGATTTTAGATGATCAGCCATGACCATATTGAATGGCTCGAAGGGCCAAATGGTCTACTCCTGCACCTATTTTTCTGTGTTTCTTCGTTTTTTTAAGCTTTAAATAGTCGCCAAAATCTTATTCTCTCCTCCTACAGCAAACCTACCATTCTGGAACCATTCGTTCTGCTTCTATAATGAGTGGATGTTTTAAATGTAATCCTTCAACCATTTCTGCATTGCCCACTATAATTTATCGTCATTGTTGCTACGTAACAGTTTGTAACACTTCCCCGTCAGACTGTGGAATGTCTTACAGCGTCGATAGGTCTTGTTTCTGCATTACAAAATCCTTTTCCAAATAAAACACTTCACTACCTCAGCTTACCACGATTAATTGCTTCCCCCCCCCCCCCCCCCCCCGAGCTCTCACGTCTCAATTGAACACACATTTGTTGAGCTCTCCCTCCCCAAACTGTCCCCTTAAATACTTGCCTCTATTAACCCAACAGGAAATTGTTGGTATGGATTACATCGCACGGCTAAACTCCCATGAAACGGCTTGCTCTTCTCCACAGATGGTGTCTCGCCGGTTGGATTATTTCTGCTATTACTTCAGATTTTGAACATCTGTAATTCTTTTTACCTTTTTAAATAATTTCATGTTACTCAAACAACTCATCTTACCGTGGAAAACTTTTAAAGAATATCATCCACATCTAGAAAGGGGGAGAATGTACCAGGGTACCTCAAATGCCACCATTGTATCCATTTTTAAAAAGATGGAGTTGTTGGATTGTATTCACAGGTGTCTCTGTGCTGCCTGCCATAGAGAATGTCATAAGGGCCTTCCTCAACCCCCTCCTCTCGGTATGTTGATTCAGCAAATCAAGCTCTCAACTTCTCCGAAACGGCATAGGCTATTTTAGAACTGTTTTACTGGAAGCAGTCAGGCGTGCTTAGAGATATGGTTACAGCAGCAGGTACGAATACACAATAGGCTATTATAAGGTAGACAAAAATGCTGGAGAAACTCAGCGGACGAGGCAGCATTTATGGAGCAAAGGAAATAAGAAGTGTTTCGGGCCAAAACGTTGCCTATTTCCTTCGCTCCATAGATGGTAGGCGGCGCGGCTCTTGCCAGCAGCGGCCTCTGCAGTCCGTCTGCGTTTTTATTATTTTATGTCTATGTTTTAATGTAGTGTTTGTTATTTTTGTTGGGGCATGTGTGTGGGGGGGTGGGGGGGGTGTGGGGGGGAGGGGGAAACTTTTAAATCTCTCCCTGCACGGGAGACCCGACATTTTCTTTGTCGGGTCTCCGTTGTAGTTGGGGCTGCAACGAGGAGCGGCCTCCAACAGGAAAACCGGGGGCTCCAGTGCCGACACTCACCTCACCGTCGCGGAGCTGGCCGAGTCCAGAGCGGGTGGAGCTGTGGTGGACGCTGCTGCGACCCGACCCCCGGAGATTCGGTGGCTGCAACTGCGGGTTTGGCGGACGGCACCGGGAGCCCGCGGGTCCCTGCTGGGAGACCGCTTTTCGGGGCTTCCGCAACGGCGACTTCTCCCGCCCGAGTTGCGGGGTTGAAGAGCTCCTGGAGCGGGGCCTTACAGCACCGCCCCGCGCGGCTTGGAATGGCGGCGGGCTGCGAGCGCGCACCGGGGGCTCTAACACCAAGACCCGGTGCGCGATCTTGCATTACCCGGCGTGGTTTAATGGCCACGGGACAATTCGCCATCGCCCGCCGGGGGCTTTGACTTTGACTCTGACATGGGGGGGGAGAGTGCAGTGGAGAGAGAAGTTTTTTTGGCCTTCCATCACAGCGATGTGATGGATGTTTATGTAAAATATGTTGTGTCTTGGGTCTATTTGTTGTAATGTATGGCTGCAGAAACGGCATTTCGTTTGGACCTCATGGGGTCCAAATGACAATAAATTGAATTGTATTGTATTGTATTGTATGCTGCCTCACCCGCTGAATTTCTCCAGCATTTTTGTCTACCTTCGATTTTCCAGCATCTGCAGCTCCTTCTTAAACATAGGCTATTATAATTTGTTTTTAATTCTTTCTACTGCAATGTCTACCAAAGTACTTATCTCTCATTTTTCACATTTATTTCTGGACCAGATTACTCTGCACATCTCTCAGAATGGCAGTGCTGGCTCGAAGCTCCTGCACCTATTTTTCTGTGTTTCTTCGTTCTTTTAAGCTCTAAATAGTCGTCAAAATCTCATTCTCTCCTCCTACAACAAACTTACCATTCTGGAACCATTCGTTCTGCTTCTATAATGAGAGTGGATGTTTTAAATGTAATCCTTCAACCATTTCTGCATTGCCCATTATAATTTATCGTCATTGGTGCTACGTAAAAGTTTGCAACACTTCCTCGTCAGACTGTGGAATGTCTTACAGCATCGATAGGTCTTGTTTCTGCATTACAAAATCCAGTTTCGCCCCGTTTTATCATTGTTGGATCGTTGGCTGTTGCTTTCCAAAACCACTCACAATATAGCAGGCAGTTTTGTAAATCTTTTCCAAATAAAACACTTCACTACCTCAGATTACCACGATTAATTGCTTCCCCCCCACCCCCACTTGCTGAGCTCTCATGTCTCAATTGAACACACATTTGTTGAGTTCTCCCTCCCCAAACTGTCCCCTTAAATACTTGCCTCTGTTAACCCAACAGGAAATACTTCGCTGAAGAAATGCTGGAGATCCTGGGGGAAACGAAAGGCGCTACAGAAACGTCCTTTTAATTAATAAAAATAACGAGACTGATTCTGCACATGCAACTGGGGCAGGACAGACTCACAACTGTGCGGTTCACCACCAGTGTAATCATAGCCAGCGACTCTGTCTGCTGCACGATCACCGCTACCCAATGCCACCAGGAAAAAGCCTTCAGACTACCACTAAACAAATTGATTTTAAACGGAAATGCCAGTTCCAATGTGAGCCCCCGCTTCCCCCACCACACCGCACCGCACCGGGGTGAAGGAATATACGCATACAGCATTCACAGCAGATACAGCACTCACCAGACAACGGCCCCTGGAAGGGACGACAAGTGGGCGGGGCGGGCGGCGCGCGCTCACGTTATAACCGCTCCACCGGCGCGCTCACGTTATAAACGCCCCGGAGGTGGTGGGGGGGGGTCGCGCGCGCGCTCACGTTATAACCGCTCCGGCGGTGTGGGGGGGGGCGCGCGCGCGCTCACGTTATAAACGCCCCGGCGGTGGGGGGTGGGGCGCGCGCTCACGCGCCTGGGTGGGGAGGTTATAAACGTGAGCGCGCGCAGAGGAGGAATCATACTGTTTCTGTACTGAATACCAAAGATTATAAGAGCAGAGCTCCTCTAGTATCTGTGCTGAATACTACAGAAGAACCTGTGGGCGATGTGGCCAGATGCAGAAGCCCTGGCGGTCCGCGGCCTGCAGAGGGAATCCATCATGTCAGCCACTGCTCATCCCCATAAAGACCAGAGAGACGTGAACTGGGGTCTGGCTTTCCGTGCTCTCAGAGGCAACTCAGGCGCAAAGGTGAGGATGAGGAGTGGGATTCGCCTGGATCGAGCGCCGATCATAAGAGCCGGACTGCACTTTGAAAATGGTGCCAAAACTTAGCGCCTCTTGCATGCGATCTCAATAGACAATAGGTGCAGGCGTAGGCCATTCGGCCCTTTGAGCCAGCACCGCCTTTCACTGTGATCATGGCTGATCATCCACACTCAGCATCCCGTTCCTGCCTTCTCCCCATATTCATTGACCCCTCTATCTTTAAGAGCTCTATCTAACTCTCTCTTGAAAGCATCCAGAGAATTGGCCTCCACTGCCTTCTGAGGCAGAGAATTCCACAGATTCACAACTCTCTGGTGATTTATTTCCCTTCATCTCTGTTCTAAATGGCCTACCCCTTTTTCTTAAACTGTGGCTCCTGGTTCTGGACTCCGCCAACACCGGAAACTTGTTTCCTGCCTCTAGCGTGCCCAATCCCTTAATAATCTTATATGTTTCAATACGATTCCCTCTCATCCTACTAAATTGCAGTGTGTACAAGCCCAGTCGCTCCATTCTATCAACATATGACAGTCCCGCCATCCTGGGAATTGACCTCGTGAACCTACGCTGCACTTCTTCAATTGCAAGAATGTCCTTCCTCAAATTTGGAGACCAAAACTGCACACAATAGGGCGGTTGCACGTAAGGTCACTGGGTCATAGGGCTTGACGCACAGAGCCGTTCAATCCATCTGGAGGACATCCGTCACTTCCGGTATATGTTATTAATGCAAGAAACACGTACTTTCCTACCTGTTAAAAACCGCCAAAATGTTGAATTTTTACGCTGAAAGAAATTGTGGAAGTCGGGGTAAGCGTGAGAGACATGTACCCAACTTTAGAATTACAAAAGTGAAGCGAAATGAAGATAAAGAGAAGCGAGAGCTGAAGGGACAACAGCAGCTAAAGTGCTTGGTAAACATTGGCCGTGCAGATATCGTAATTGAAAATATTGGAAATTATCGCGTTTGCTCACTGCATTTCATCAACAGTAAGGACTTATTTGTGTTTTTTCTTGATTCCTTTGGTATCTAAAAAGTCCCAGAAGTGATCAATCTGGCTGTAAAATTTTCTTCAGATGCGTTTTCATTTTGTATGTAAAAACCCAATTGAGAACCATGGGCGATTTAAAAAATGTACAGCCAGATTGATCACTTCTGAAACTTTTTAGATGCCAAAGAAATCAAGAAAAATCACAAATAATGCCTTAGTTGATGAAATGCAGTGAGCAAACGGCCAATGTTCGTTAAGCACTCTGTCTGTTGTTGTCCCTTCAGCTCTCACTTCTATCTACCGTCATTTCTCCTCACCTTTGGAATTCTGAAGTAGGCTAAACGCTTATCCCGATTTCCATAATTATTTGCAGCGCAAAAATTGACATTTTCGGCATGTTTTAACGGGCTACGCTGGAAACAATGGTAAGTGCCTACCTGCAGTACATCGCGTGCACTCCATTTAGAGTAGCGTAGCAACAGTACGGGTCATGGGTCGTGACCCGACTGCCGTGAAACCTCCCTATACTCCAGGTAGACAAAATTCATCAAACTAGATTTCGACCCGAATCATTGCCTAGTTCCTTCGCTCCATAGATGCTGCCTCACCCGCTGAGTTTCTCCAGCATTTTTGTCTTCCTTCAATTTTCCAGCATCTGCAGTTCCTTCTTAAACACAATACTCCAGGTGTGGTCTCACTAGGGCCCTGTACAACTTTAGAAGGACCTCTTTGCTCCTATACTCAACTCCTCTCGTTATGAAGGCCAACATGCCATAAGCTTTCTTCACTGCCTGGTGTACCTGCAAGCTTACTTTCAGTGACTGAGTGATGAACAAGGACCCAGGTCTCGTTGTACTTCCCCTTTTCCTAACTTGATATCATTCAGATAATAATCTGCCTTCCTGTTCTTGCCACCAAAGTGGATAACATCACATTTATCCACATTAAACTGCATCTGCCATGCATCTGTCCACTCACCCAACCTGTCCCAAGTCACCCTGAATCCTCGTAGCATCCTCCTCACAGTTTACACTGCCACCTAGCTTTGTGTCATCTACAAATTTGCTAATGGTACTTTTGATCCCTTCATCTAAATCAGAGGCTTTTCAGCATGAGGGCCACATTATATATTTGGCACATTTTTGCAGGCCATAGGAAAAAATAAAGAAATGTCAGTTTTATAAATTTAATGATGTAGAGAGAGAGAGAGAGAGAGAGTGGGGGGGGGGGCTGAGAGATGGCATAGAGAGAGGGCAGAGGCAGAGAGAGAGAGACAGAGAGAGGCAGAGAGGAACGATCGCACTTTATAACGCGCCGCCAACCCATACTGGCCGTAGCCACCGAACAACCCCCCTCCCCATTGCACCCTTCTTCACGGTGGCCCTGTGATGTCTTGGCTCTGACAATTCGAGGGACCTACCCGGTAGCAACACGAAGAGCAGTTCCGGACCGCGGCGCTCCCCGACTCGAGGGACAGACGCTCCGTCCTGCACTGTGCTTCCTGCGGGCCAGATAAAATCTCATGGCGGGCCAGATGTGGCCCGTGGGCCATAGTTTGAAGAGCCTGATCTAAATCATTAATGTATATTGTCAATAGCTGCGGTCCCAGCACCGAGCCTTGCGGTACCCCACTAGTCACTGCCTGCCATTCTGAAAGGGACCTGTTAATCCCTACTCTTTGTTTCCTGTCTGCCAACCAATTTTCTATCCATGTCAGCACTCTACCCCCAATACCATGTGCTCTAATTTTGCCCACTGATCTCCTGTGTGGGACCTTATCAAAGGCTTTCTGAAAGTCCAGGTACACTACATCCACTGGGTCGCCCTTGTCCATTTTCCTAGTTACATCCTCAAAAAATTTCAGAAGATTAGTCAAGCATGATTTTCCCTTCATAAATCCATGCTGACTCGGACCGATCCTGTTACTGCTATCCAAATGTGCACTATTTCATCTTTTATAATTGACCAGCATCTTCCCCACCACCGATATCAGGCTAACTGGTCTATAATTCCTTGGTTTCTCTCCCGCCTTTCTTAAAAAGTGGGATAACACTAGCTACCCTCCAATCCACAGGAACTGATCCTGAATCTATAGAACATTGGAAAATGATCACCAATGCGTCCACAATTTCTAGAGCCACATCCTTAAGTACCCTGGGATGCAGACCATCAGGCCCTGGGGATTTATCAGCCTTCAGTCCGATCAGTCTACCCAACACCATTTCCTGCCTAATGTGAATTTCCTTCAGTTCCTCCGTCACCCTAGGTCCTCTGGCCACTAGTACATCTGGGAGATTGTTTGTGTCTTCCTGTGTGAAGACAGATCCAAAGTACCTTGTCTGCCATTTCCTTGTTCCCCATAACAAATTCACCTGTTTCTGTCTTCTCAGTGGACTATTTCTGTATATTTTGCTAATTGGGGATTGTGCTTAGGTATGACAATACTTTACTGAACTGTATGCAATCAAATAAAATAATTTCACTGAGCTTTTGCACATAAAGTACCATTGAATTGACCATTGTTGCCACTGAAGCAGAACCAGCAAATGAAAGGCCAAAGATTTTAGAGCAAATATTCTGACTGGGAGTTTGCAGCTGCAAACCATTATCGATCATATAACAGAAGCTTTTCAGCCAGGCAACCAAACTGGAGACACAATCGCAGGCATTATGCAGCCAGGACTGGAAACAGGAAACAGCAGTCCTGCTCTTACAGAAGTGATGATGCAAATTCAGTTTGGCAGCTGCACTAACATTTTTGTCAGTAGGAAGTTTAAAAAACAGTTTGAAAATGGCAGCACACATCTGCACATCACAGGAGAGAACTTAAACACCTGACACAAAAGGCATCAAGGGGTAAAAGAAGGACTTGGGAACAGTATTGAGATAAAGCAGCACCTATGACTTGATTGATGGTGCAGGTTCGAAAGGCTAAAATGCTTTCTGCTACTCCGATTGTTCTCTATTGTTACTCGCCCAATTTTCACACGTAAAATGTCGGGTTTTATTGAGATTAGGTGGATTTAACTATTATTGATGCCAACATTTCACTTTCAATGCATATCAACAGAAAATGGTGGAAACACAACAGGCACTCCATCAGACAAGAGGGAAACCGAGTTAACATTTTTGAACAATGACATAGATCTCAGTCATAAGGGAACTTATGAGGGAAACTCAACTGTTTTGTTGATGTATTGGAAATTTCTTCTGCCAACTTGCAGAGGAAAAGCCTGCCTCAATGCAAGCTTTCTCTCAGCATTTTACTTACTTACTTACTTACTGCCTATTATGCCTCCTGGCATGTAGGGCAACAACGAAGGTCCTCCACTCCTGTCTGTTCTGGGCTAGCTTCTGGACACAACCCCAGGTCAGGTCCATTGTTTTCATTTCCTCCTCTACAGTTTGACGCCAGGTGGTCCTAGCTTCTGTCGATAGCCCTGGAAGTCCATCACGCCCAGTAGAATTGATTCCTTCAGTTACTGTTTCCGTAAGATATTTGTTTTAAGAGACAGGGTTGTTAGTCCTTTGCTCAACCTCCAACCTGGAGGACCAGTGGATGCTCTTCGTCTCGCCTCTACCCTTCGACCTGTCCAGCATGGGAGACCCTAACAGAGACGATTCTCCCGCTGGCATAGCTCTAGGGGTCACTGGGACACACAAGCTCCCCGACCACGACAAGGTTGCAATCCAACGTGGAGTCCCAGCATTTTACTCACGCCAAACGAGTGGTTTTCATTAACCATTACATTTCTTGTGAACTGAAACTTCTAACCGAGTGTCTATAACAAGTGAGTAGTCTGTTGCAGGTTTAAGAACCACTCTTCAGTCTCTGAAACATGGATAACTCATTTGTGGACTCAAAATCAAATCATTTTACCCTTGCAGGTGACGGTAGAAACATAGATCCGGGATGTTTGTAAGACATCTTGATGAAATGAGGAGGCTCTTATAACCATAGAGAATCGTTAGGTTATAAAAAGTACAAAAGTATGAAAGTTACAATAAAGCACTACGTACACTTCAGCTGCATCGTTATGCGCAGTTCTAGGGCATCTTGCAATAAAAAAAGAATGTGAGAATTGTTGAAGACAGGTTGATACTGGGGATATGGGACTTCCACTATGAGAAGGGGGAATGTTCTCTTTGGATAAGTATGCGTTAAGGGTAGAATTTATAGAGGTGTTCCAAATCTAAATTTCTATACCGATTCTCATTTGAATATAATATTTTGGGGAATTAGTTCATATGTATGGTTGTCTATGAGTCAAGTGTTTTTAACCCGGGAAGTGCCTGTATAACATTTTCAATTGAAATGTGCCCAATGTTGGGCGAGTTCATAACCAGGGGCCACAGTCTTAGAATAAATTTAAGACTGAGGTGAGAAAAAAGTTTTTCACCCAGTGTTGTGAATTTGTGGAATTCCCTGCCACGGAGGGCAGTGGAGGCCAAATCACTGGTTGGATTTAAGAGAGAGTTAGATAGAGTTCTAGGGGGCTAGTGGAATCAAGAGATATGGGGAGAAGGCAGGCACGGGTTATTGATTGGGGAAGATCAGCCATGATCACAATGAATAGCAGTGCTAGCTTGAAGGGCCGAATGGCCTCCTGCACCTATTTTCTATGTTTCTAATTGCCAATCAAAGGAATTAGCTATTTTTAGGTTGCAAAAAGAAATTTTCATTGGACTAGTATGCCTTTTTAAAATTTGTCAATTATAACATATATCAATGCTTTGAATCAATTAACAGGGTGCAAACCACCGCTTTTCAATTTAATTCTTTACTCTTGGAACCTAGGAAAGATGAAAAAATGGACAAATGATAGTTTGTAGCGGAATGATTCGACAAATAAAGTTTACAGGTTAAATTTCACTTTTATCCTTCGAAACGCTGACAGGAAGAAAGCGATTTCAGAGAATTTACTGTTTAAAACTGTTTCAAAGATAATCACAAGGGTCTGAGAATAAGGTGCAGTTTAGATCAAGTTTCTTGCTCATCCAGTGCAGTACTGGAGTAAATTTTAATTACCCTAAGATAAGTGAACATACACCCAATGAAAGATATCTATCTATATTACTAAAAGTCTGATCTTAACCACTTCCTGGTGTTCTGTATATTGATTTTTGAAAAATCGCTGACACTTACGGCTGCGATTTTTGGCCATCTTACTCAGTCCCCCTCCGCTCATCAGGTGCAGAGGATTCTTCCTTTCAATTAAAAATAAAAGTGTTATTAGTGTTTTAAAAATGTTGAGAATCTCTCTCCTATCAATCATGCCATGAAGGCCACGCCCCTTCCGGAGGGAGGGGGAGGGATTATAAAACCCAGAAATGTGTGTGTGGCTCAGTCTCTGCAAGATGGGGGAGGGAGAGCTGTGAATCAACTGAACACACTGAATGTCTACTGAAATGTGAGTGTGGTGTTTTGTGTGGTTTTATGGTGGTTTCACCCTGCTTGAAATGGTATGAAACTGCACTTGAATTTGGTGGCCTTGCACCCTGCTTGAAGTGGTATGAAACTGCACTTGAATTTGGTGGCCTTGCACCCTGCTTGAAGTGGTATGAAACTGCACTTGAATTTGGTGGCCTTGCACCCTGCTTGAAGTGGTACGAAACTGCACTTGAGTTTGCTGGCCCTGCACCCTGCTTGAAGTGGCAGGAAACTGCACTTGAGTTTGGTGGCCCTGCGCCCTGCTTGAAGTGGCATGAAACTGCACTTGAATTTGGTGGTCTTGCACCCTGCTTGAAGTGACATGAAACTGCACTTGAGTTTGGCAGCCTGGCACCCTGCTTGAAGTGGTATGAAACTGCACTTGAGTTTGGTGGCCTTGCACCCTGCTTGAAATGGAATTTCAAGGAATAGCCATGATTCAACTGCCAGCCCACCAGCCGTGAGTGAGCTGCCAGCACATCAGGCTTGAGTGACTGAGCTGCCACCCCAAGAATTAAATTGGCCCACAATGTCCATACTAGCCCTCTGGAAACCAGTCCCTTCAGCCCACAACACCCATACTAGTGCTCCAGAAAGCCCCCCCCACTGGCCACCAATATAGGAACCGGTGGAGAGGTGGAATATTGCGTTAGGGGACCAGCCCTCCCGTGTGAACATGGGACCCCACTTAGTCTAGTTAATTCCTATTTGCAAGTGAAAATTGAATTCCTTTCAACTTGTTGGGTATGACCTATTTTTAATTTGTTTTGTAATAATTTTAATGAATAGAAAAATTGAAGTCTGTGTGAATTATGCTGCAGAGTCTGGTCTCCAGTTTTGTTTAGTTTACAGTAGTTTATTGTCACGTGCACCAAGATACAGTAAAAAGCTTTTGTTGCGTGCTAACCAGTCAGCGAAATGACAATACATGATTACAATTGAGCCATCTACAGTGTACAGATACATGATAAAAGGGACGTATGCGAATAACGTGAGTGCAATATAAAGTCCGATTAATGATAGTCCAAGGTCTGCAATGAGGTAGCTCAGGACTGCTCTCTAGTTGTTGGTAGGATGGTTCAGTCACCTGATAACTGCTGGGAGGAAACTGTCCCTGAAGTTTCTTTCACTTGCACTGCTTGCTTCTGGATGAAAACCTTGCACCAGCAGATCTGTATGAAAGGCAGTGTATAATGGCCATGTTTAAATAAATTATACTGGGGCAAATTCCACTCCTCAATATATGCCATGAATAATCGTCTGAGGCTATGAACTATCAGTTTGGGATTGTGGTCAAAGAGGAGGATAAAATTGATGGCATTTATAGTATCTGGTTTTGCTCATTGAAAAATGTGTACATGCTGGGGAATGTCAATAAATGATTCATATTAATTCAATAAATATTTCAATAAAATATCTTGGAAATAAAGAATGTTTCTGCATCCATTCACAAATATTACAATAGTTCTTAATTATTCTTTCCCGAGGGTCTTAAAAATATTTGGTCACTTGGTGGCAGTGTTATACCAATTTCACCAAGATCCTCCCAAAACATCAATTTTAGGATTTGAGACAAAAACTACACTAGAAGTACACAACTATGTAAAAAAAAATCAAGCTTTGTGCTTGGTATATGCTGATACTTGATATGGTACTAAAAAGATGCACTGGCACTCTGACATCCAACAGCTGTAAAAGGGCCTGCACGCCATCGCTTACTACAAGGTAATTACAAGTGGCAGCTCAAGCGGCATTGAGGCATCACTCTCGGACGAGCGCAATGTGCCCCACGCTTTTATAGGGAGAACACTGATGTGCCTTCTCGGGCTCCCGTAGCCCCTGATGGTATTGCGATATCAGTCACAGAGGCTGATGTCGGATGATCTTTCAGCGGGTTGAACCCTTGGAAAGCATCTGGACCTAATGGTGTAACTAGTCATATTATCAAAAGTTATGTGGACCAACTGGCTGGAGTTTTTATTGGTATCTTCAACCTCATTACTGAAGTCTGTGGTTCTCACCAGCTTAAAAAGAGCATGTATATAATGGTGCCCAAGAGTAGGATGACATGCCTCCATGACTACCGATCATTGGTACTAATGTCCATGATGATGAAGTGCTCTGAGAGGTTGATTATGGTGCATGTCATCTATCATAGCAAGATCCGGGACCCAATATCACGACTACCGCCACAATAGATCGACGGGGATGCAATCTCGCTGGCTCTCCATTCTGCACTGGACCACACGGATAATAAAAGCACATACATCAGACTTATTTTTAGACTACCGCTCAGCATTCAACATCGTCATCCCCTCCAAACTGCCTACCAAGTTGAACTGGGACTCTGTGCATCCCTTTTTGCAGCTGAATCCTGACTTCCTCATCAACAGAACATAATCAGTACAAAATGGCAACGACACTTCCTCCTCAATTACTATCACCACAGGAGCACCTCAAGGTTGCGTGCTCAGCCCTCTGTTCTACTCGCTCTATAGCCATGACTGTAGCCAGACATCATTAAATACACCACCATTGTTGGCAGGGCCGGCCTTAGGAGGTGCGGGGCCCAATTGGGAACAATTTTGGTAAGCCTCGGGTTCCCAGCCAAGGTCTGTCAGCCCTGTTATTTAGTATATAATATGAAATTGTACACTGAGGTGCTATGGATTATACACTGTGTGAATCTCTCCTGCTCCCGTTTGACTGTTAGTAATTCCGCTGGCTTCCAACCTTTACAGTAGCTGCTAATTACCATTAAACTGTATTATGTGATTGGGCACAATGCCCTTGGAGACAGCGGTTGATTGGACGGGAGGAGACCGATTTGTTGATTGGACGGGAATTTTACGGCAAGCTGGTCGGTGATTGGACGCAACCCCCTTAGAGACAGCAGTTGATTGGCCGCCAAATAACCGGGCACAAAAAAATTGACAAATAGGAAAAAAAAAAATTGGAATTCCGATTTAAATCTGACATAAGGTACATAGAGTGGGTATCGATTAATTCTAGACAACAGATTAAAAAAAATAATCTAACCCCATTAATTCACTAAAGGTGTATTATGATGTGTTCTACAGTATGAAGTGTACAGCAAAACTTGCACTTCCAGAGTGGTCTATCATGTTGTTTCTTCAGCGGACCACGGATTTGTTTTAAAGGTAAACACTAAATTCTGGAGTTAAGAAAGCTGCATTCTGGAGAATTGCAGTTGATGAGGTGAACTAACCCGACGAGATTGAGACATGCTATTAATGCATTCCGTTTTTGCAAGAGGAAGACAGGCGGAATACTTGAATGTATTTGAAAAGCAAACATCCCAAACAATAGTGAGCCAGTGGTGCACTCCAGGAAGTGAGGAGGGAGTAGCGGTACTTCAGTTGCACTTGACCATGGCCACCGTCGTTGTTCCTGGACTCGTACAGAAAGTACCACTTGAACAGAAGTAGTACCTGCATTGTAATGGATTAACCCACTGAACCCACAGGGTCTCGACCAGAAATGCAACCCTCTCCCCAGAGCCGCTGCCCGTCCCGCTGAGCCAACACGGCCCCCTGTGTCCACCTTCAACTCCAGAGCCAAACGAAAAACTGAGTGCTGGAGGAACTCAGCGGGCAAGGCGACACGCGCGGAGGGAATGGACCAGGAGCTGCCACGGGCCAGGACTCCCCACCCCATCCCCACAACAGAAAGGAACCGCAGATGCCACCGTCACCGCAAAACGTCAAATGATTCCGGGAATGCCGAGGCGACAGGGTGAGAGAAAGGTAGTGAGAGAGCGAGAGAGACGAGATGGGGAGCAGAAGAGAGTACGCAAGACAGAGAGGGAGGGAGAGAGAGAGAGCGAAAGTCAGGGAGACATGACGTGGGTCGGTAGGTGAATGACTTTACCTGCACACCAAGAAGAAGCCCGTGCGTGCTGTCCGGAGCTCTCAATCATGAGTGAGTTTTAAGAAATTCTCAATTGAATTGAATTGATTGAATTGAATACCTTTATTGTCATTCAGACCTTGCGGTCTGAACGAAATTTCGTGCCTGCAGTCAAACATACAATAAAAAACAACAATAAACACAAATTAACATCCACCACAGTGTATCCTCCAAGCACCTCCTCACTGTGGTGGAGGCAAAAATCTTAGGGTTACTGTCTCTTCCCTCCTCTTCTCCCTCTGCGCTGAGGCGATACTCCACCGGGCGATGGTAAATCAGTCCCGCGGCTCACCGAACCCCGCGAACGGGCCGGTTCAAACACCGCGGCCCGGGGTGGTCGAAGCTGCCGCCCTCCAGTCCAGCGGACGCAGCCGCTGGCCCGCGGCTCAACCCCGGACTCAGGTCATAGCCGCCAGAACGCCGTCCCAGCCACCGGAGCACCGTTCCAGTCCAGAGCCAGATCGCCCTCACGTGAGTGCCGTTCCACCCTCGGGCTGGGCCACTCCGACGGGAGCGCCATTCCTCCCTCGGGCTGGGCCACTCCGACGGGAGCGCCGTTCCTCCCTCGGGCTGGGCCACTCCGACGGGAGCACCGTTCCAGCCCCGAGCCGCCCTCACGGGAGCGAGCCCAATGCAAGTCCTGACTGGCTCTGCCTCCGGAGCCTCGAGGTCGCCAGCTCCGCCATTAGGCCACAGCGCAGACGGAGGCAGAGAAGGGGGATACGACAAAAAGTCGTATTCCCCTGAAGGGAGAGACAGCAAGCCCCGTTTCAACCCCCCACCACATAAACACAGCTTAAAAACCAAAAACGTAACTACACAAAACGAAAAAAAACAACACAAAAAAGTAAAGACAAACGGACTGCAGGCGAGCCGCAGCCGTTCCCAGCGCCGCCACTTCCGGAAGTGTCATCAATACATCGATCTACATTCCTCAGTAAATGTAATTGTGCTTTGACCAAGTATTAATGACTTAAAATTAAAATAAAATTTACGGGAGTCCCGTTTGCCGGTGCAGCGGTTTTTATCCTTTTTTTTTTAATCCGTATTTAACAAGGTGAATGTTTTTTAAAATCTGTATTTAACAACGCGAATTCGAATTAGCGCGGGGCCCCCTTAGGCGCGGGGCCCAATTGGGAGCAATCGGTCCAATCGGCTTAAGGCCGGCCCTGATTGTTGGTCGTATTACAGATAATAATGAGGAGCGTAGGAGGGAGATGGGTTGTCTGACTAAATGGTGACAGAACAATTAACTTGCTCTCAATGTCAGTAAATCCAAGTAATTTATTGTTAACTTTAGAAGAGGAAAGTGAAGAATCCACAAACCTGTCTTGGTGAAGGAGAGAATCAACAACTTCAGGATTCTGGGAGACAAGACAAGACAAGAGACATTTATTGCCACATGCACCAATTGGTACAGTGAAATTTGTGGTCACCATACAGCCATACGAATAAAAAAAGAACACAGAACACACTTAGTCTTTAACATAGACATCCCCACGCAGCGGAATCAAAGTTTCCCACTGTGAGGGAAGGCACTAAAGTTCAGTCATCCTTTGTTGTTCACCCATGGTCGGGGTCTCCCGAGCCCCCCACTGTCGCCGCTACGGGCGGCCCGATGTTCAGGCCCTCTCGCCGGGATGATGGAACTCCGACGTCGGAACGGAAGAACATTCTCAGCTGCTTGGAACTCCGAATCGGCCAATTCTTACCAGAGACCGCGGCTCCCGAAGTCCACAGGCAACACACGCATTCGGAGATTCACGCTGGCAGCCCTCGGCAAAGAGATCCCAGGACTCAGCGATGTTGGTCAGTGCCGCCCGCGGCTGGGAGCTCCGCAAACCACAGCTCCCCGAGGTTGAAGCAGCAGGCCCAACACTCCGGAGCTTCAAACGACGATCCAAGTAAAGCGATGTTGCTGCTGAAGCTCTGGTCGGTCTCCGGCAGGAAAGCCGCGCCAATCCAGTTGGTAGGCCGCGAGAGGGGGGCGAGGACGCGACTCGGAGAATAGTCGCATCCTCGCCAGGAAGTGACTGGGAAACCGTTTCCCCCTTACCCTACCCCCTTCCCCCACATAGAAATACTAAAAAAATCCTCCAAAAAATACTTTTAACAAACTAAGAATTTTAAAAAGATAGAAAAACAGACAGACAGTAGGCATCATGCGGCGCCCCTAGTGACCGAAAATCTCTCTGAATATCTATGCATATCTCTGAAGATCTGCCTGTACCCAGCATTTGATACATTCATAAAGAAAGCCTATCAATAACTCTACTTCCTTGGAAGATTGAGGAGATTCACTATTTCGACAATACTCTCTTGAACTTCTGATAGAGAGCATATTGATTGGTAGCATCAAGTCCTGGTTCAGCAACTTGAACAACCAGCATTAAAGAAAACTACAAAAAGTGGTGAACTTTTTGTGATTGCCCAGTCCATCATGGGTAGTGACCACCCACTATTGAAGAGATCTATTGGAGGTGTTGCCTCAAAAAGGCAACCAGCATCATCAAGGACCACATCACCCTGGACGTACTCTTATTTCACTCCTGCCATTTGGAAGAGGATATAGTCAATCAATCAATCAGTTTTATTCGTCACATTGCACATAAAGTGCAAGTGAAATGAATTTGTCAGCAGCGGTACAATGATAAAGAACACACAAACACAATAAAAATTTAACACAAACATCCACCACAGCATTCATCACTGGTGGAAGGCACAGAAATTGGCCAGTCCTCCTCCATTTCCCCCCGTGATCGGGACCTCAACCCTCCGCAGCCGTCGCTGCGGGCGTCCAGATGATAAAGGACAAGGTAAAAGTTAAGGTAAGTCTAGGATCGGCTCTTCCCCACCGGAGACCGCGGCTTCAGGCTGGTGTAGGCCGCAGGCCGGCGGTCTAAGATTTAAAATTCGCGCCGCAGCCAGAAGCACCGCAGACTGCAGGGCCGGCGGTCGAAGCTCCCCTCAAGGGGTGATGGTAAGTTCACGCCGGGCCCGCGGTAGAAGTTGGCCGCGGGCCGGCATTCGGAGCTTCTTCTTCCCCCTGGGTCCCCCACGAGGGATCCCGGGCTGCAGACGTCGCGCCAGCTGGAGCTCTGCAGACCGCGGCTTCCGGCTGCCGGCAGCCACGGGCTAGCGAAACGGAGCGCTCCCCACCCCGCCCGCTCCACGCCGAGTCCGCACTGCGCCCGCTGTTGAAGCCCCGGGCGCGTCTCCGGTAAAGGCCGCGCTGATCCTTGCTGTTAGGCCACGGGGGAGGCGACCTGGAAAAAGTCGCCTCCGTGGAGGAGGCGACCGAAGCGGTTTCCCCCTTACCCCCCCACACCACCCCCCACACAAAACACACCGAGAAACATCAGTCTGAAAACTGTAATGTCCAGATTCAGGAACAGCTTCTCAACAACCATCAGGCTATTGAACATTACAAATTCTATATAAACACCAAAATACAAATTGCCTTGGTTGCACTCGGAACTTCAGGTTTTGGTTTGTTTTACACTACATTGGGTATTTTATTTACTGAATACCTTGTTTAGTTTATTATTTATCTACTGAGTACTGTGTTTACTAGCCTGACATGCTGCTACAAGCAAACATTTCATTGTTCTGTTTTGTACATATGACACTTGAAAGAATGCCAAATCACAAATGAAACCAGTCTGAACACATTACATTCTTATGAAGGTGATTCAAGACATGTGAAAACTTATCACAATGAAAACACATATATATTGCAGCCATTGTCATGGCGTAATGATAATTACTTTAGTACAGTTTCATTTATTATTATGTGTACCTTGGTACAATGAAAAGATTTTTGTTGTGTGCTATCCAGTCTGCAAAATGACTAGACATGATTACAATTATGCAGTCCACAGTGTACAGACACTCGAGAAAGGGTATAACGTTTAGTGCAAGAGAGTGCAAGTCCAGTAAAGTCCAATTAAAGAGTAAGGAAGTTGGGAGGTCATGCTGCAGTGAGAGAATAGACAATAGGTGCAGGAGTAGGCCATTCGGCCCTTCGAGCCAGCACCGCCATTCAATGTGATCATGGCTGATCATCCACAATCAGTACTTCCTTCTCTCCATATCCCTTAACTCAGCTATCCCTTAGAGCTCTATCTAACTATCTTGAAAGCATCCAGAGAACCTGCCTCCATCACCCTCTGAGGCAGAGAATTCCATACACTCACAACTCTCTGTGTGAAAAAGTTTTTCCTCATCTCCGTTCAAAATGACTTACCACTTATTCTTAAATTATTGTCCCTGGTTCTGGACTCCCCCCACATTGGGAACATGTTTCCTGCCTCTAGCGTGTCCAAACCCTTAATAATCTTGTATGTTTCAATAAGATCCCCTATCCTTCTAAATTCCAGAGGATACAAGCCCAGCCGCTCCAATCTATCAACTTATGACAGTCCCGCCATCCCTGGAATTAACCTCGTGAACCTACGCTGCACTCCCTCAATAGCAAGAATGTCCTTCCTCAAGTTTGGAGGCCAAAACTGCACACAATACTCCAGGTGTGGTCTCACTAGGGCCCTGTAAAACTACAGGAGGATCTCTTCGCTCCTATACTCAACTCTTCTTGTGATGAAGGCCAACATGCCATTCGCATTCTTCACTGCCTGCTGTACCTGCATGCTTACTTTCAGTGATTGATGAACAAGGACCCCCAGATCCCGTGGTACTTCCCCTTTTCCCAATTTGACACCATTTAGATAATAATCTGCCTTTGTGTTTTTGCCACCAAAGTGGATAACCTCACATTTATCCACATTAATCTGCATCTGCCATGCATCTGCCAACTCACCCAACCTGTCTAAGTCGCCTGCATCCTCATAGCATCCTCCTCACAGTTCAAACTACCACACAGCTTTGTGTCATCTGCAAATTTGGTAATGTTACCTTGATGTTGGTAATATTCGTTTAGAGTATTGTGTTCAGTTTTGGTCACCATGTTATAGGAAATAAATTGCCAAGCTGGGAAGGGTAGAGAGAAGATTTACAAGGATCTTGCCAGGACTCAAGGGCCTGAGCCATAGGGAGGGGTTGAGCAGGCTAGCACTTTATTCCTTTGAGCACAGGAGGATAAAGGGTGACATTATATAGGGGTGCAATATCATGTGAGGAATAGATCAGGTAAACGTACAAAGTCTTTTGCCCAGACTAGGGAATCGAGGACCAGCGGACATAGGTTTAAGGTGAGGGGGTGAAAGATTTAATTGGAACCCAAGGGGTAACTTTTTTACACTAAAGGTGGTGGGTGTATGGAACGAGCTGTCGGAGGAGGTAGTTAAGGCAGGTACTATCACAACATTTAAGAAGCGTTTGGATAGGTACATAGATAGAATAGGTTTAGAGGGATATGGGCCAAATGCAGGCAGGTGGGACTAGACTTTAGAATGAGTGGGGTATAATTAGTGGGTCAAAGGTATATTGTTGAATTGTTATTATGTGACCTCTGATGGTCCGGTATATGGATAATCCGGCAAGGCTCTGGAACCAAGCTATGCCGTGAAAGCGGTGGTGGACTTGTACTGGCCATCAATTTCATCCTCCTCTTTGGCCATATCCCAAAATGATAGGGGCTTTGAGTACAAGAATCAGTCAAGCATCAAGCCTAAAAAGTGAAGAGAATGTTATTATATGCACCAAAACAGACTAATGAAATTCTTACTTTCAGCAATATGACCAAAGGTTTATAAACACAGTATAGTAAACCCGCATTATAACAGACCACAGGGGAAGGGGAAAGGTGTCCATTACTTGTGATTGGACATTGTAACTGAGTAAGATATTATCATCGTATGTAGTTGAAACAAAGAACTGCAAATTAAGTTTAATACACAAAAGAACACAAAGTGCTGGAGTAACTCAGTTGGTCAGGCAGCATCATTAGAAAACATGGACAGGTGATGTCAGGAACCTTCTTCAGGCTGATTCAGTCTTACTCCAGCACTTTATGTGATTTCACCTTCAAACTAGGCGGCAATGCCACTGGTCAGCACCAGCGAGCCCTTCTTCACCAGTTGTTGCATCGTGTAGTGACATGGCTGTTGTGGCTCACGTTGTAGCCTGTGAGGTTAGTGTTTTCTTCAGGCCGCTGCCAACTATAAAATACACTCAGTTACCATGGGGCTCCCTCCCCTCTCACCTGCTGCCGCTTCAAAGGTAGAGGATGTCGGCAACTCCATGGGACAAGGAAGTGGAATAAGGGCTCACTGGTGCACCTTGCAAGTCAAGGGGTGGTGCCGGCAGCCTGCGCTCTAAGCTGCCGTGAGTGGGTCGGCAGGTCCATGCGCTACAACCGAAACACATTATAAAGGGGTATGGTAAACATTAAAGATAATAAACAATACCAGAAAAATTTAAGAAATAAAAAAAACAATATGGTGCAAAACAAAACAAGCCCTAAGTTCCTAGTGCAACCGAGGCAGTTCGTACTTTGGAGTTTAGTTGACATTCGTTGTGTTCAATAATCAGGAAGTTATGTTGCAGTTTTATACAAATTTGGTTCGGCCACATATGGAATATTGTGTGCAATTCTTCATCCCATTACAAGATGAATGTGAAGGCGTGAGAGGGTGCAGAAGAGATTTACCAGAGCCCTGAGCAAAACACAGTGCTGGAGTAACTTGGCGGGTAACTGAAGCATCAGGAATGGATAAGCAATGCTTCCTCAATTTACCGTCCAAAGATGCTTGGTTCAACCTACCGAACATTGAACTTTGTTTGATTATCACAGATATGATGAGGCTTGGGATGTTCTACTTCATACATGACGCTTCATAAATGTAGGAGGACATTATTCAACATTTACTTCTCATGAAAGGCTCACATCTTTATTACTTTAAGATTATTGTCTGAGCATGAACTCCGAGAAGTCACATTGGAACGATAGTTTTTATTCTTAATTCTGGTTAATAGGTGGCCACGGTGGGTGCCGGAGTTCGGACAAGCCACGGGGCTGCCAGAGGTGGGATGGGCGTGCGGTGGGTGCTGGAGGTCGGAAGAGGACACGCCGCCGAGAGAACAAAGGGGGACCCGACATGGGGCGGTGGCCGAGAACAAAGAAGGACCATTGAAGACTTTGTAACTTTGTCGACACCCTCTTTACATACTTTGTGTATGGAATGCAAAACAAAGAATTTCACTGTGACATATCACATGTGATATTAAAGTATCAATCTATTAAATCACTCTTGCAATGGCTAGAAATATCAAATATGTAATAATACATTGGTGACACTTCAGACTGGGATCATCTATGGAAAGGATGAGATGATAAGAACTTTTCCATATCAAAGATGATTTACAGTAAAGCTTTACCAGAACCTCCCAGATTGTCACTATTTCACACATATTTCCCTTGAAGATCTAAAACATCATTGGAGAGAGCAATTCATTGGATAACAAATGGGAAATAATGCAGCTTCCAAACATCTGACATATAAACAGAAAAGGCTGGAAATATTCACTACGACAGGCAGCATCTGCAGAGAGAAACAACATTATGACTTTGCCAAGAGAATTTCAATCATGGACAGAAGCATGAATGTACAATGGCAAGATTAACAGAGCAGCAGTATGTCTTTGTGGCGATGGAGGTGTGGGTTTGTTTAAATTCTTGAGAATTTGATTCAGTACTCATAACTTACACATTTGAATTAGTTATGGGTGAATTCAAACCACCAGCAACTCTGCCTATAAATTATCCAAGAACTACTGTAGTAAATGTCCGCACAGTCAAGACTCTTGTCACAGTGAGATGTTGACCCTCGACACATGGAGGCACTGGATTTAATAATGCTGAAGGCACTCTTGTTGAGCGGCAAACTGAACAAGCTCAACCACAACAAGCACAAGCTGGACGGCCTCTGGCTCATAATGCAGCATCAGAAAACAAAAACCCGTGGATACACTTGAAAAGACAATAATTTCAAAGAAGTTCAAACATAGTGCTTCCCTTGTATTGTTATTCAGAGTATAATATTGTGCTGCAGGAGCAAACTGCGATTAGTAGATGTGTGTTTAATGCCATATATGTCCTTGCTGTGAGTCAAGGCATGATACTGCAAATACTGAAGTGGATTGTCCTGACTGCTCTCTGGCAGATCTGTACTCATCTGGTGAAATGGGAGAGAGAAAATTTGGACGGTGTTTGTAGCACACTTTGAAAAAATTGCACCTGCATCTGCTCTTAGTTTAGAGATACAGCATTGAAACAGGCCCTTTAGACCACCGAGTCCATGCTGACCTTGAATCACTCTTCTCACTAATGCTGTTATCCCACTTTCTCATCCACTCTCTGGGGTCAAGGAAAGAGCATTCACGTCACGGCCCTGTTTCCACCAATCTTTCCACCACCACGTACAAGAAACGACAAGACAGATACCATTGTATGCAGATGCATACATTGTATGCAGCTCTGGCTTAACAACTTCTAATCTTGTGTGTGGACTCGATAAGAATAATATCCACTCTCTATACACTAGGGACAATTTATTAACCTACAAACCTGTGCACGTGGGAGGAAACCAGAGCAGCTGGAGGAAACTCGCCTCGTCACAGGGAAAACATACAAACTCCACACAGACAGCACCCTGAGGTCAAATTGGGGTATCTGGCACTGTGAGTCAGCAGCTCCACCAGCTAAGCTACTGTGCTGCTTAAATTCAGTGTCTCCCATTCACACCTAATCCATTCCAAGTTAAATAAATGCTCCCAAACATCCTGTCCCTGTGCACACTACACACAGCAGTCCTTTAGTACCATTGAGAAACCTAAAAATGGCTCTCTCTTAACCTTCTTGGGGACATTTATTGAAGAGCTCTTGGCAAAGGGCACTTCCAATAAGTTTTTACACAAAGCTTCATAATAATTATAGTTGACTGTTTCAAAGATGCCAATAACTTTTGTTGGGTGCTTTGAATTCACCCATAACTAACTCAAATGCTCAGGTTATGAGAGCAGAATCAGAATTCGCATGAGTTTAATCAAACCCATGCCTTCACTACCACAATGCTTGCTGCTCTGTTAAGCTCTCTATGTACGCCCCACTCCTTCCTCGAAAGAGTCGATGACTGAAACATTAACATGGTTTCAGTCTCCACAGGCACTTGCTGACCTGCCAAGTATTCCTGTTTTATTTCAGATTTTAGTTTAGTTTGGGGATACAGCACGGAAACAGGCACTTCAGCCACCAGCGATCCCCACACATTAACATTATCCTACACACACACACTAGGGACAATGTTTTATTTTAAACATTTACACCAAACCAATTAACCTACAAACTGTACGTCTTTAGAGTGTGGGAGGAAACCGAAGATCTCGGAGGAAACCCACACGGTTACGGGGAGAATGTACAAACTCCGTACAGACAGCACTCATCGTCAGGATTGAACCCGGGTCTCTGGCGCTGTAATCACTGTAGGGCAGCAACTCTACCGCCCACTACATATGCAGTTTAGTTATGTTTTGTTTTTCAAAGCTATGTAAATACCCTTGAGTGAATATGCTTTCAACAGGAAAAGTGAGTGGCATTGGATTAAAGTTATGGAGCCCAGCATCATACAGCAGAGAAACATGCCCAGACCATTTCAGACAGAAAAATAGCCTTCTATACTAATTACATGTACTAGCATTTGGCAAAATAGATACTCTGCCAGTTACTTTCAAAATGTTGTAAGAGTATCATTTCAGGCAGTATGTTCCACATAACAAGCAGTTCAGTCTTCTTCTTAGGCACTGAAAGTTTAGCCACAATCTTTATTGCCGTAATTAGGACTGGAAGAGAGGCAGGTTAGAACGCTTATATAAAATACAGCCAAAGTAATGTTATACTGGCGTTATTCTGTGTTTGGTATCTGACTTCAAGCTTGAGTTAGTGGAGGAATGGGTGAATGAAAGCCAGGAAGATGATCGTGGCTCTGCTCCGATCTCTCCCTACATTGCCCCATGAATGTCAAAGTCTTCCCAAATGCAGCTGTTCATTCCTGTTCTGTGCTCCTTTGCCCTTCCAGAAAAGGAGGTGGCCTGTTGAGCACAGTGCCACAGACTATTACTCATGCACATATTAGCACTGTGCAGCTAGTTCTTGTTGGAAGCTTATTTCATGAGCTCAGTGTTACAGCTGTTTTTGCATCAATAGTTCTTGTTCTGCACCATTGCCTGAGAGTATTCCCTGTTCACATTTGCTCTTTGGGGGGCCCAATCCCTTTTACAATTAAATGCAGTAACATACTTAAAGGCAACAATAATTAATCCGGAGACAATACAATGAGACTGGTGTTGCTTGGTATTGTATGTTGATGATGTAATCCTATGTTATTGAATCACATCTACTAGGATTAATTCCCTAACAGCAACAGACAGGAAAGGATGAACAGAGAGTAAAATAATGAGATGCAACACAATGGAGAGAGAGAGGAAATGAATGAAGGATATTGCCTGGTGCAATGAAGTATGTTCAACAGAAGACACAAAGTGCTGGAGTAACTCAGCGGGTCAAGCAACATCTCTGGAGAACATGGATAGGAGATGTTCCGGGTGAAGATCCTTCTTCAGACTGGGTGTGGTGGGGGAGAGGGGTGGAGGAAGCTGGAAGGGAGGTGGGAGCAAGACAAAGCCTAACAAATGATAGGTGGATAGAGGTAAAGGGGCTGTCCCACTGCGGCGACCTAATCCGCGAGTTCAGAAGAGTGTCTTCGACCTTCAAGCTCGAGGGCACTCGCCTGGAAAACCTCGAGCTGGATCAACCGTCAGCGATGAAACCGCGAGCTGGATCGGCCAACCGCATACACACAAACACATCGCAAAGACGGGGGCCAGGGAAAGCGGGGAAACGCTGTCTGAAATTCACACCCGCGATGAAGAGGAAGGTAAAAGACGGCTGCACAGTAACGGTAAGTTCTTTAGCGAGCGCGCTGGGGGGGAGGGGGGGAGAGAAGGGGAGGGAGGGGGAGAGAAGGAGAGAGAAGGGGGGGAGAAGGGGGGAGAAGGAGTGGAGACACTTTTAAGAAGTCAGACAACATTTAATAAAGTTTAGCTGGCATTTAACCTACCGGGCAGTTTTCCTTGGTCCTGAAAACTCCAATGAGCCAATTAAAGTGACTGGTCAGTGAAGGAGATTGCCTACGGCTGCCCTCGACTGCCTGTAACTACGTAGCGACCCCACTCCGCTGCACTACGAGTGAAAAAGAACCATGCCGACCAATTTTTACTCACGGAAAATTTTTCAACATGCTGAAAAATTTTCCGCGACCTAGCTAAGGCCGCGAGTATGCGAGAACTTCCCTCGAGCATGAAGGAGAGTTCCAGTGACTTCATAGGACCTCCTAGGACCATGTGTAAACCATGCTGCGAGTTTGAGTCGAGGGAAAACTTTTCTAAACTCGCAGATTAGGTCGCCGCAGTGGGACAGCCCATTAAGGATGTTTTTTGATCACAACACTCTACCTGTATCCACCTACCACTTGCCAGCTTTTGTCCTACCCTATCCGTCTTCTAGTTTTCTTCACCCAAGCCCATTACAATCCGTCTGAAGAAGGGTACTTGATCTTGAAACATCATCACCTGTCCATGTTCTCCAGAGATGCTGCCTGATCCACTGCACACTCCAGCACTTTGTGACTCTTTTTGTAAAACAGCATCTGCTATTCCTTTTGTCTACACCTTCATTAGAACAGGCTAAAAGGAATTTCAACACTGTTGGGCAAAAAGTTCACCAATTCCGGACTTTTCTGTGATGATAGGTGGATAGAGGTACACTTTTTTCGTGGCACATTTTTGAGAGAAAAAATGTCACGAATTTCAAAGTTCTAATGTTAGGATCTGTTTCTTTGCGACAATCTTTGAAACTAGCAGCATGGAGAGACCATTGGGTCCATCGAGTCTGGTCCTGATTTCACTACTTTTTTCCTGACTGCGTTGCAATTTTCATAATTTATCATATTTTCTTTTGGCAGTTCCCATTGAATGTGCTCGATTATCCTTTCGATCAGGTGTATCAATTTCCTTTCTCCCCCCCCCCCCCCCCCCCCCCCCCTCCCCTTGATTCACACACACACACACAACCCCCTCCCCTTCCTTTCTCTCTCCCCCTCTCTTCATCGTTGCATCCAAAGATCTCATTCACAGCCAGGATCTTTGGTTGCATCCGCTGCTCTCATTCACAGCCAGCTAACAGTTGGCTCCTTGCAGGCTTCACCCTACAGAGAGACGGCTGGCCAGGCGTCCAGTCAGGTCTGAGCCACGATGAGCGACACGACTCCGGCTATTACCACGGGTTAGACCTTATGCTCCCGGGGCATATCTGGCGAACTAGGTGCTGAAGTGAAAGAACCGGGGGTGCTTCGGGATTTATTATTGCGCTGAAGAGCGGCGCTGACAGCCCTGGGGACTTGCGACTGGCCGTTCGTTTTTTGCATGGTAAGGACTCAGAATCTTAAAGTATTTTTACCGCCCTAATCCTTTATCGCCAGATAAATGTGAGAGAACCGGTTCCCAATTATTATTCTCATTGGTTTCGAAAACCACTGTTAATCGCGCCTTATATTGTCTTCACTTTAGAAATTATACGTTTGTCCTTGTACGCGGGTTTGTACAAGCGAGAACGATCAAGTTTACAGGATTTTAATATTTTATTAGAACTCGAAAAGTGATAGTGTGTTTTCTATCATCAGTGGCAAACGTAACGTCCAACAAGGTCAGGTCGACCAAATGAAGAAGCAAATAGATTACTTTTCATAGGCACCCAACTATACTAATGCATCCCTTAGTCTATACAATGAACAAAACACAAAGTGCTAGAGAGGACTTCAGGAGGTCAGGCAACATATGGGGGGAGAATGTGTAGGAAGGAACTGCGGATAATGGTTGAAACCGAAGATAAACACGGAAAGCTGGAGTAACTCAGCGGGTTACTCTTCTTCAGTCCGCCTGTTCCTTTTCTCCGGAGATGCTGTCTGAGTCTGACCCGTTGACTTACTCCAGCTTTTTATGTCAATCTGGGGAGAGAATGGAAAGACGAGTCTCCGGTCAGGACTTTACTAATACATTGGTAGCCTATTTGTTGATCGTTTTAAAGGGAAGTCTATCAATAATCGTAGATTAACCCGTGTTGAGTCATGTGTTAACCCGTGGAAGCCACTTGAGCGGCACAGAGACAAAAGCCGCTGCCTCGCAGCGCCAGGGACCCAGGTTCAATCCCGGCTTCGGATGCTGTTGCAAAGACGTGTAATGTTTGTAAGTTAATTGGCCTTTGTAAATTGTAAATAAAGGGGTAAAATCTGAGGGGTTGGTGGGAATGTAAGGAATTTCTTTTTTAAATGCAATTAGTGTTAAGTGTCGGCGCGGAAACGAGGAATTTTTCTGCAATATTCTGTGAAACTTGATTCATTCTTTAAATCTGAGAAGACGGTTCCGTATGGTCTCATACAGTCCGGCAGCTCAAATTAGACCGCTTTTTGAAAACGGTTGTTGCCACAGTTGTTAAAAGTGCAAACCTATAACAGCTTGGCAAAGAAAACAAGATCATCGATGCCACCAATGTCCCATTAACTGAAGAAAATAAAGAGAAAAGGAGGTGGAATGCGTGCATGTAGCGTCAGAGAAATAATACGAGGGGTTGAGAAATTAGATTATGGAAAGGATTTGGAAAAATAATTTAAATGAAAAAAAAAGTAGATGGCATTGTTAAAGATCTAGAACTACCACAGCTGAAGAAGTAACCCTTCTAATAGAAAACGAGTGGTGAGGGGGGAGGGGGGGGGGTGTACACTCTAGAAATGTAACATTCAAGAAAACAGAAAATGCTGGGAAACAAAACTCGGCAGCATCCGTGGAAAGATAAATTGTCAACATATTAGGTCGAAAACCCTTCATCAGAACTGAGAACTGAGAAAGAAAGTCTCTGAATCCCACTTCTGATGAGGGATCACGAAAGTGAAATATGTTTCTCTTTCCACAGATGCAGCCTGCCTTGCTGAATGCATCCAGCATTTCCTGGGTTATCTGATACATGCAGTGAGTTATTTTCTGGTGCAGTGAGGTTGATTGGCAATCGTGAACAGCAGTCACATTGTTGAAACAATAGCCACATCTGATAATTGTGGGCAACTACTTCCAGAAAATAACAGAGAGAGCAACTGCAAGGTACAGTTTTCATTCATCTAATTCTAAACAGTTGAGTTTTGCTAAACGAACAAAAAATATTCATAACTGGCATTGTGGACATAGCAGACCAGTAAGTGTTTATTGGGGGTGCACAGGGTTGACCTACTGCAATGGTGAGGTGCAATAGACAATAGGTGCAGGAGTATGCCATTCGGCCCTTCAAGCCATTCACTGTGTTCATGGCTGATCATCCACATTCAGTACCCTGTTCTTGCCTTCTCACCATGCTTCCTGCCTCTAGCGTGTCCAATCCCTTAATAATCTTATATGTTTCAATAAGATCCCCTCTCATCCTTTTAAATTGCAGAGTATACAAGCCGCTCCATTCTATCAACATATGACAGTCCCGCCATCCCGAAAATTAACCTCGTGAACCTACGCTGCACACCCTCAATAGCAAGAATGTCCTTCCTCAAAATTTGGGGACCTAAACTGCACACAATAGTCCAGGTGTGGGCTCAAGGTGTGTGCAAAGGGGTGTCCAGGGTTGGGACTGGGTCCAGAAGACCATGGTGGTGCGAGGCCAGAAGAAAAGGAAGAGGATGAAGGATTGGAGATGGAAAAATATGAAGGTTGACATAGCAGGTGGTGGGGGTGCCTATGAGTTCTGATCAGGGGTTGCCACGACTGTTGCTGGAAGTGGTAGCCCAAGATGATTAGGCAAGCAACTCAATTAAAGTGGCCCAACGTGACTCAACTCCCAGCACCAGACTGGACCTGCCCAGACTGGGATGCCCCTTGAAGTCGCTTAGTTACTGACCCGTCCGTTAATGCAAGAAAAATAAGTGTTGGAGCAATTCAATGGGTGAGGCAGCATCAGCAAAACAACAAGAAGCTGGTCAAACTGGTTAAACGAGCTAGCTCAGTGCTGGAGGGGAGAGTAGACTCTGGGGTGGATGTGCTTGAGAGGCGTATGAGGCACAAGGTGCAGGTCATCCTGAAAAACCCTGGGCATCCCCTCCATGTAATTCTGGAGAGTCAAAAGATCACTCAGAACAACAACCGGCTCCTCTCCCTGCCCTGTAGAACGGAGCGGTTCAGGAGATCCTTCACCCCTGCAGCCATTAGATTTTATAATTCGGACCGCTAGGCTGTAGGGGGATGCATTTTGCAATTTTTAATTTTTAATTGTTAATTATTGGTCTTTTTAAGTATTTATTGCTCTCAGGTAGTGTCCACATTGTATTCTATGTATTTTCTGTCTGCGTTCGTTTTGAATCTGTGGGTTTGTTGGTTGGGGGCTTCTGGACATCTGAATTTCCCTGAGGGGATCAATAAAGTATTTATTATTATTATTATTATTATTATTATTATTATTATTATTATTATTATTATTATTATTATTATTATTAGTGGAGGATGGAGGACATTGATAGGTGACATGTTGGGTCAGGACCCTTCTTCAGACCTTCAGAGATGTGACCTGACCCTGTGAGTTACTTCAGCACTTTGTTCTTTTTCTGTAAACTAGCATCTGCAGTTCCTTGTGTCTCTATGAATGATTGTGTTTGGAAAATTAAGGCATTGGCCCATACAATAAATGGCAACATACTTAAAAGTTTACAAGAGCAAAGATGCCTTTGAGAAAATATTTAACAATCTTAGACAATAGACAATAGGTGCAGGAGTAGGTCATTCAGCCCTTCGAGCCAGCACCGTCATTCAATATGATCATGGCTGATCATCCACAATCAGTATCCTGCTCCAGCCTTCTTCCCATATCCCCTGACTCCGCTATCTTTAAGAGCTCTATCTAACTCTCACTTGAAAGCATCCAGAGAATTGGCCTTCACTAACTTCTGAGGCAGAGAATTCCACAGATTCACACCCCTCTGTGTGAAAAAGTTTTTCCTCATCTCCGTTCTAAGGCTTACCCCTTATTCTTAAACCGTGACCCCTGGTTCTGGACTTCCCCAACATCGGGAATTGGTGGATAAGGCAGTTAAAAAGCACCCAACTAATTTGTAGAGGCAGAAGGTGTCAGTTGACATTTTGTGTCAAGCCCCGACATAGTCCTGATGCAGGGACTCAACTCGACGCACCTATTTACACCTTTTGCCTTCACAGACTTTGCTTGTCCCACTGAGTTCTTCCAGCGTTTTGTTTGTGTTCGAGATTCCAGCATAAAAAGCCTCTTTTGTGTTCACAAAGATACTTTCCATCATTTGCTGAGGCACAGAATATATGACCAGGAGGTGACATTGATCACAATGGAATTGTATAAAACATTACTCAGGCCACAGTCTGAACACTGCATTCTGTTCAGGCCACCATACAATGGAAAGGTTGTTGCAATGGTAGAGAAGGTACAGAAGCATTTTACAGGAATCATGCTATGGATTGGGCATGTTCAGTTATGTGGTAAGATTGGTTAGGCTGGAACATAGGAAGACATATGGGAGACTGAAATGAAGTGCATAAAATTATCAAGGGTGAAAAAAGGAGATGTATCCTCTAACAGAGAGGCCGGTAACTAGGAGATATAGATTGGTAGGAAGGAACTAGATGCTGGTTTAAACCGAAGATAGACACAAAAAGCTGGAGTAACTCAGCATGTCAGACAGCATCTCTGGAGAAAAGGAATAGGTGACATTTCGGGTTGAGACCCTTCTTCAGACTGAGAGTCAGGTGATGCAGAGAAATATAAAACAAATGAATGAAAGATATGCAAAAAAGTAATGATGATAAAGGAAATAGGCCATTGTATAGGCAATGAGACTCAACAAGCCGACTATGAAGCTGGTACAACTTGGGTGGGGGAGGAATGGAGAGAGGGAGAGAGGGAGATGCAAGGGTTGATTACATTAGTACATTGTTAGATTGGTACATTGGTACACTCAATGGTGCATTGAAGTCACTGAGAAGAATTGAAAGGATTCCTCTTAGCCAAGGAATGATAGAGTCTGAATCAATCCTGCCTGAAAGGATGGTGGTACAGAAATCCATCTCACATTAAAAAAACACACCTGCAGAAACACTAGATGGACTATAAGCTATAGGGCAGCAGACCAATAACTGGAAGATTAAATAGGTATTTCTCAACCCGGATGGGGAGCACAGGCTGCTTTCAGTGCCATTACTGTCTGATTCCTGGGGTTTCCACATATATATATATATATATGTCCCGAGGGAAAATACTATAGGATGAATGCTGGTGTGTCAGCCAGCAGATTATTTCTGTTGTTCCTTCTCTTGTTGCCAAAAAAAAGCTTGGCCGCTACTTTTAATGTGATTCAGTACAGAAGCCAAGTAGAACTTAAATGCTGGAAAAATTAATCACACAACACAACATTTTTTATATAATCCTAACTTTAATCTTTTAAATTATACAAACCTGCAATTGTTACAGAAATAAACCACACATGTGAAAAAAACGAATCACAGCACCAGTTTTATAACCAGATATATGGATTCATTCGAATTTGATAATTAGTTATAAATGAGATGCCAGTCTTGGAATCGTCCAAGTTGTTCTCTGCACTTTACTAAAACATCAAGTCCAAGCATAAAGCAGCCTACAATATTGAAAGTGAGTCATTTCATCAAGGAATTTTGCAAGATTTAACAGAATTAAGTTATGGAAACATTTAAGTCTGAATATTCCTAGTTGGTGAGAAACAGGTTTAACACAGAATATTAAATAAAATGCTGACTGAATGAAATAGTTTCTCCTTGGGTGAAAAATGTATTTCCCAGCTCTGTTAGAACTTGTTGACAGTTGTAGCTTTGTCAAGTCACCTGGTTTATTAAGTGAGACTCAGTCTGAAGAAGGGTCTCGACCCGAAATGTCAGCCTGTCCACGTTCTCCAGCCATCTGTGTCTTTGTCTGAATCTCTTTGAAAATGATACATTACAACGCTTGCTTTACTAATATGACAAATATCTTAATAATTCAATTTAAAATTAATCATACATTGCAATCTTTTCCAATTTATTTCATTGGAAACCAACCTTGCGCACCAATTTGACCACAGCTCTTCAAGATCATAGATGGCAGCATCTATGCTTTTTGAGCATATTTTTGATTTTATTTGCAGAGACAGTTGTTTTTCACAGGTGCAAGGTTAAATATTGAAAATATTTCATATTTGATTAAAAAGATTGGTCTTCAGCAATTATTTAACATATTGCATTATATAATTTTGTCATTTATTCTCCGTTAAGATTAGCATTAGTTTATTTTCAGTTAAAATCAGGTCTTTCAGCACGTGTGATCCACACTCCCATATAAAACATGCTTTGTTGTTTGCAGCAAATCAGTTTTCAGGTAGATTAGTTAAATTGCATCACATTCATAAATATATTTTTAGGTAAAGGTCTGCTTCATAAAGGCCATGCATTCGTGACAATACAGATCAGCATAAGCAGAGAGCAGGAACAGTATCAAATATGGAAACCTGTGCAGGTCAGACCGATCATGTCCGACCTCTGTTTAGATTACCAATTTCATCAAAGGTATAAACTTTGCTGCAAGGCATTTTAAAGAGAATACCAAAATATACATCCTGGAATCTCTGAATCCTACAAAATTCAAGAAGATTATCAAGAAGGTTATCAAGTCTGCAAGAAATATATAGTTAAAAATATTAAAATTGAAAGTATATATACATTGTAAACAGTTGGAATTTCCTGGTTTGTTATATTTTTGCATTTGCCAGATCAATATTGCCACAGTTCTTAAATAACCTTCAAAGCATTTGCACATCACTGATATGCATTTTGACAAATAGGTGACAAAGCACTTATCATAGTAATAAAGCAAGATTCAGAATCATGTGTACACTAAAGTTAATGTACGATTAGGACAAAAGTTATGAAATGTAGGATTTTGAAGCAATAATGGCCATCGCTTTTTCAGAAATATGCTTATCTAAGTATTCTTACTTTTACTATGTAATGAACAGGAATGGAAGAGAGTGGATCACTGCTTATTTACTGCTCTTAAAAATAATGCCCCACATCCATGTAGTCTTGTGCTGAGGCCAGGCGCCAGCTCTCAGACACTTCCTCATCCCTACCCCTTGACCATATGTCACAGACGAACACCAGGCCATTATCTCTCTAAATATTTCTGATCTCATCTCCTCTGGCAATCTCCGCTCCACAGTCTCCAACCTCATCGTTCCCTAGACCCGCACTGCCCGCTTCTGTCTTATCCCCAAAATCCACAAACAGGACTGCCCTGTCAGACCCATTGTTTCTGCCTGCTCCTGCCCCACTGAGCTCATCTCCACATACCTTGATCCCATCCTAACCCCCCCCCCCTTTGGACAATCCCTTCCCACCTACATTCAAGACACTTAATAATAATAATAATAATAATAATAATAATAATAATAATAATAATAATAATAATAATAATAATAATAATAATAATAATAATAATAATAATAAATACTTTATTGATCCCCTCAGGGAAATTCAGATGTCCAGAAGCCCCCAACCAACAAACCCACAGATTCAAAACGAACGCAGACAGAAAATACATAGAATACAATGTGGACACTACCTGAGAGCAATAAATACTTAAAAAGACCAATAATTAACAATTAAAAATTAAAAATTGCAAAATGCATCCCCCTACAGCCTAGCGGTCCAAATTATAAAATCTAATGGCTGCAGGGGTGAAGGATCTCCTGAACCGCTCCGTTCTACAGGGCAGGGAGAGGAGCCGGTTGTTGTTCCGAGTGCTCTTTTGACTCTCCAGAATTAAATGGAGGGGATGCCCGGGGTTTTTCAGGATGACCTGCACCTTGTGCCTCATACGCCTCTCAAGCACATCCATCCCAGAGTCTACTCTCCCCTCCAGCACTGAGCTAGCTCGTTTAACCAGTTTGACCAGCTTCTTGTTGTTTTTTGCACTAATGCTGTTGCCCCAGCAGACAACAACGTAGAAAATAACACTTGCAACCACAGTGTTGTAAAACATGTGCAGCATTTCATTACACACATTGAAGGATTTGAGCCTTCTGAGGAAAAAGAGTCTGCTCTGGCCTTTTTTGTAGAGGGAGTCAGACAGACAGTTGACAGACCAGTTGACAGACCAGTCCAGTTTGTTATCCAGGTGCACTCCAAGGTATTTATATGTCTGCACCACCTCAATGTCAGCCCCTGCAGCGTTGACCGGCTGAAGGGGGAGCTTGGACCTGCCAAAGTTAACCACCATCTCTTAATAGGCCTTTCTCACGGGGTGACTTGACACAAGAGGTAACCAGAGTTGAACATCGTGGGAACCTCGTACGATAACCGTACGGCATTCGTGGACCACCGTGGACCACCGTGGCGCTAACGGCAGGTACTCGTGTAACTTGTTGACTCGGGAGAAAATTCAAGCAAGCTTGAATTTCTCCAAGAATGACGTACACTTGTGGTTGAACATTGAAACATTATATGGACATAGTGGCCAGTGCGATATCCGTAATAACTCTTACGTTTACCGTGGGAACTCCTGCGAACGGTGAACCCGGAAGCTGGACAGAGGGGACAGAAGGTGAGTAATCTGGAATGGACATGCTGGTCGTTCTCTGCCCACACGATCTCTACGGAGCTTCCAGGCTGTTTATATATAAAAGAGCATTCCAAAAGTGTCTCACCAGCAATCTGCAGCCTTCAAGAGGTCTTTTTAAATGAAGTGTTTATTTCCAACGTCTGGTAAGTTTCGGTAGAATTGCCACCAGCGTTTAGAGAATATGTACCTGTGATTTTGTCCTATTTTTTTTCTAATACTCATTAAATCAACGGGAGACTAAAAGTGGCATTTAGATAAACAAAGTTGCTGCCTTGGCGAATATCGATGCTATTATCTTTATGTAAACTGTGAGGGTTCGCAGCTGCCACAATGCGTCTGACGAGTTATACCAATGTAATTTGGCACAAGCTGGTTTAATTGTGGGAAAAACTCTTCAAAGCCCTTCCAAGACGCAGGAATTCCCCAGAAAGTAGCTCGTTTTCTTTTGTAGAACTTTCCTCTGTCAACGCATAGATCTACAGTTAGGGAACCAACTGCCGGTACTGATGTATTTGAGTGTTTCAGGGAATTTCCTCTGATTATTTTCAAGCTTTGTCCATCTCTTTTGAACTCATTTGATTCGATACTATTTGATTTTGGAATGGTGGTTACTTATCATATAAATTATGTGACCTATTTTCTGTTCCTATGATTCTCTAAGTACTTTGTTTATAAATTCTGAACTCGTGAATTCGAGATTTCAGTGGTTTTCTGTATGCGGCTCACTCAGATACACTTGGCACAAACCGGCTTTTCCCATTTGGACCGTATAAGCCGTTTACAATCGCGTTGGACTCACTACATTTCTATGATCTGTAATCGTTTAACATTGAGTATAAACGATTATATTTAATACTCGGAATGCATATTGATTTTAGCGATGCCATATAACTTTCTCTGTATGTGAAGGGAACGATCGCTTCTAGTATGTTTACACCTCTCTGTAAAACATCCATTCTTAAAAAGGTGGTCTCAATATCGCCAATGGAACATGTGTCAATGTGTCAAAGTACTTGTAATGCTTGTCTAAAAAAAAGTGACATCATTTGTGCCACGTGATGATTTAACAACACTTCATAGTTCACAATGTTCATTCAAGATTTAACGGGAAAGATCGGGAGACGGACAAGTCACTCGCACAAATAACAGAAATGCCAAGTACCCGTGGGAACTCTTTATCTACCCCCCGTTATATCATGTGATATCGTGCTAGACCACGACCACTTCACTCTGGTTACATCTTGCGTCAAGTCGCCCTGTGAGAAAGGCCTATTAGTCTTAGTTGTGTTCAGGATGAGACAGTTCTCTTCACTCCAGGCACAAAAGGCACTGGTCAAGTTCCTGTATTCCTCCTCCTGCCCGTTCCTTACACATGCCACAATCGCTGTATCATCTGAATATTTCTGTACGTGGCATGTGTCAGACTTACAGTTAAAGTCTGCTGTATACAGGGTGAAGAGGAACGGGGCCAGAACCATTCCCTGTGGGGCTCCAACATTACACACCACTGTGCCAGAGACACTGTCCCCCAGCTTGACAAACTGTGGTCGACCCGTCAGGTAGTCGTATATCCAGGAGATAAATGTGGAATCCACCCCCATCTTCTTAAGCTTGTCATTCAGAATCAGGGGTTGGATGGTGTTGAACGCACTTGAGAAGTCGAAGAACATAATCCTCACATAGCCACCGGGTTTGTCCAAAAAGGAGTAGATCCGGTGCAGCATGTAGAGGACTGCGTCATCCACCCCAATGTTCTCCTGGTATGCAAACTGTAGTGGGTCGAGTGCGTGCTGGACTTGTGGTCTCAGGAGACGAATGAGTAGCCGCTCCATTGTTTTCATGATATGGGATGTAAGGGCCACCGGTCTGTAGTCGTTGATCTCGGTCGGCCGCCCTGCTTTGGGAACCGGCACGAGACATGATGTTTTCCACAGACCTGGTACCCTCCCTGACTGGAGGCTCAGGTTGAAAATGCCATTCAACTCTTCACATGCCATTCAACTCTTGCATAGCTTTCAATGTCTAGCCCCCCATTGCTTCATCTTTACCATGGTTGGCCGGTCCCTTTGCATCTCCAACCACCACCAGAAAGGATTTCCAGTTCTTCCGCAAACAGAGAGCCAATTAATTTCACTCCTCTCGGCCTGGCAGAACCTGTCCTCACCCTCAACAACCTCAATTATGAATCTTCTCACTTTCTCCAAGGTAAAGGTTCTCCATGGGCGCTCGCATGGGCCCTAGCTATGCCTGCTATTTTGTGGGTTACGCCGAACAGTCTTTATTTCAGGAGTACCCTAGTACCATCCCCAAACTCTTTCTCCACTACATCAACGACTGCATCGGAGTTGCCGACTGTACCTGCAGACCTTGTGGATTTCATTAACCTCACCACCAATTTCCATCCTGCCCTCAAATTCACCGCAACTATCTCGGACACCTTTCTAGATCTCCCTGTTTCCATCACAGGGAAAAACTATTGACTAACATTTACTACAAATCTGTCGATTCCCAGTTATCTGGACTCCACTTTCTCCCACCCTGCTTCTTGCAAAGACATCATCCCCTACTCTCAACTCCTCGATCTCCGCTGCATTTGCTCCCAAGATGAGACTTTCCATTATAGGACATCCAAAATGTCCTCTTTCTTTAGTAAATGTGGTTTCCCCCCCTGCTGTCATAGATGGATCCCTTACCTCAGTATCCCACAGTATTGCTCTCACTCCCATGTTCCTATCTCCACCCCTTTCTGCCTTTTGTAGTTCGCTCTGCAACTCCTTTGTTCCCTAATCTCTTCCCACCCAAACCACACCACCCCTCCTCCCTCAGTACTTTCCGGTCGGGATTGGTCCCAACCTGCAATATCATCTAATGATGTTCTCTATAGTTGATGCATGACCCCCTGTTACTCCAGCACTTTGTGTCTTTTTTTGTTACACAGCACCGGCAGTTCCTTATGTCTCTAGAAGTTGGGACGTTATGTTACAGTTGTACAAGATGTTGGTGAGGTGTAGTTGGAGTATCGTTCAGTTTTGATCTTCCTGCCATAGGAAAAATGCCATTAAGCTGAAAGGAGTGCAGAGAAGATTTACAAGGGTGATGCTTGGACTCAAGAGCCTGAGCCATAGGGAGAAGTTGGGCAGGCTAGGACTTTATTCCTTAGAGTGCAGGAGGCTTTGGGGTGCTCTTTTGGTGGTGTATAAAATCATGAGGGGAAAAGACAGGGTGAATGCACAGTCTAAGGGCATATATTTTACATAAGAGGGGAAATATTTAATAGGAACCTGAGGGATAACGTTTTCACACAGATGATGTTCAGTATATAGAATGAACTGACAAAGAAAGTAGTTCAGCAGATACAATAATCTATACATAACTAAAACCCGACCTTGTACTCTTCCAGTTTGCGCGGTTTATCGATTTGCGCAAAAACGGTACGCGATAGCGCTATCTTTCGCCAGCTTACTCACCATTCTCCTGTGCTGCGAGTGCAACGTTTGGTTCCGATCGGTGGTATATTGTAAAAGTTAGTGAGGTTTAAAAATCTTAAAAACTGCGCGTGCGCAGATCGATCTCCTTTCCTGCCAGTCAGCGCTGTACGGATTGATCTTTTCACCTGTCACTCTGGAGGACGGTCCGCCCCTTCCTGCGCCATCGCGCCTTTACTGGAGCTGAGGGACGCTGTGGGTGGTCGGCGGAAGTCTCCATCCGGACACAATTTTTGGAGGGACCGGAAGCAGCGCGGAGATGTCATGAAATGGAAAGCGGAGAATCTGATCCCGGCGGAGGAGAGCGTCCAGTGTTTCCCAAACGCACCATCATCACTACACCCCGCAGTTCCAGCCCCTTCACCTCTGGCCCCTTCGCTGGCTCCTGCCACCCTCTCCCGTGATATCCTCCTCTTCCCCATGGCTCTTCCCCGTCTCTTCTCCAAGCTCTCCCCCCCCCCCTCCCCCCCCCCCCCCCCCGCCCACACGCCGGCGCAGCCGTAGCTGCTGGTGCTTCTGGGCCGAGCCAAGGATCGGCGCCGACGGCTGATGCTCCTCCGGGGCACACAAGGAGCGGCAACCGAGAGATTATGGGGAGGGAGAGTGAGGGGATAGAGGGAGAGGAGGGGGGGAGGGAGGGGAGGGGAGTTATGGAGGGAGGGAGGGAGGGAGTGACTGAGGGTAGGAGAAATGAGAGGGAGAAAGAAGTGTGGGAGGGATTGGGGAGGGGAGGAGAAGAGGGGAAAGAAGAGGGAGGGTGAAGAGGCGGGGGAGAGAGTGCTGGGGATGATGGGAAATGAGCTGTTGGGGGCTATAGGTGAGCGGTGGAATATCGCATTGGGGTCCAAGCCTCCGGTGTGACAGAGACCCAACGGGTCCCACTTAGACTAGTAATATATAAAAAGCATATGGACGGGTACATCATTAGTAAAGGGGGACTGGAATTTAGTAAATCGACAGACTAGAGAGTAGGACATTTTGGGTCCTAATCAATTTAGTAGACTGTGATAAGTGTGATGCCCCAAAGAATCACTGCTGGGACCTCAGCTGTTCACAAGTTATATTAATGATGCAGATGTTTAAGAAAAAACTGCAGATGCTGGAAAAATCGAACGTGGATAAAAATGCTGGAGAAACTCAGCAGGTGCTGCCTCACCCGTTGAGTTTCTCCATCATTTTTGTCTACCTTTAATGATGCAGATGATGGGTCATGTGTAATATATGCAAGCTTGCTGATAATACCCAGCTGAGTGGTGATGTGGGTTGTGAGAGTGACACAGATGTTTCACAGACAATTTAGATAGTCTAAATTAATGCCCAAGAGACACAGATTTTGTTTTAAATGTTCAAATATTTAAAAGTGTGTTCAAAGGGATTTGAATATTCTTTGAATCATTTAGAACTAATGTTCAGGTACCTCAGTCAATTTCTAAGGCTATTGGCATGTTGGCTTTTATTGGAAAAGGAATTGAGTGCAAGATTAAAAACACATGTTAGCACATTTATATAGGACCCTATCAAGAATGTAGCGAACATTTTGGTTCCACCAACTAAGGAAGGAAATATTTTCAATAGAGGTGGTGCAAAATTTTTTTACCTCAGTGATTTATGGAATCTGGATGGATGAGTAGGAGTGTTGTTAAGTAAAGCCCCAGTCCCACTTTCATGACCTAATTGGCGACCTCTGCCGAGTTTGCGCTTGACATACTCACAGCATGGTCGCCACGAGGTCGTAGGAGGTCTTCGTAACTCTTCCTCATGCTCGTGAGTGGTCTCCGCGTACTGGTGGCCTCAAGTAGGTCGCGGTGTTTTTTCCAGCCTGATACAAAATGTCCACGAGTAAAAAAAAGGTTGGCATGTAAAAAATTGCTACTTTTTACTCGTAGGTAGGTCGTAGTAGGTCGTGATGGTAGTCGTTGATAGTCGTAGGTAGTTGTATGTAGTCGTAGGTCGGTAACTGACCCGAGAAAAAATGCAAACATGACATCATTTTATCATGTGATCATTTTCCACTCATAGTTGGTCTTAGGTGTGGAAGACTGAGGTCGAGGGGGGTCGTAGGAGGTCGTAGATATAGTCGTAGGAGGTCTTTTACTTTGGCGAGTCAACACGACCTTCACATTTTTTTCAACTCGTCTAGGGTCTTCTAAACTCGCGGATTAGGTCGTCCAAGTGGGACAGGCCCTTTACTTTGAGTGATTAAACTGAATGGAACTAGAGAAGAATGAGTTAATTGCATACAAACATACTTTGGGATGGATGTAGAGATAATGTTTCCCCCATCTGTGTTCACAGTCCCAAAAAAAATGGATTGGACTGGGGTGAAAAAATATTTCCTAGCCAGACGGTGGTGAATCTCTGGAATTCTTCACCCAGGTCCATTGTTTAGGTTCAGCCACTGAATATGTTCAAGACAGAAAGGTTAGGGTTTTTTTTAAATTAGGCAAATTCAGGATAGAGGCTAGTGAGGGAAATGTTGGAGAGATAAAGGATCAGCATAATTGTATTGTATACAAGAGTAGACAAGAAAGCTGAATGGCCTGTCCCTGCGTGTATTTCTAATATTCTTGTTTAGACCTCCCAGTTATTTCATCTTCGACTGTCTGAAAAGAGGGAAGCAAACAAGTCAGCATCATCCACAATTCAGAAACAGATATGGAAGGAATTTCAAAGTCTACAGACACTATTTTACTTCATGAAAGGTATAGCTCCCCCATGGGGTACAGAATGAAACATATGTCCTTCACTTTCCAAATAATTTCTTGTATATGATACAAGGTCCCCCACTTCTACTCCCAGAGCGGGGCCAAGAAAATTGAAGATAGACACAAAATGCAGGAGTAACTCAGCGGGACCAGCAGCACCTCTGGAGAAAAGCAATGGGTGATGTTTCGGGTTAAGACCCTTCTTTCAGACTGAAGAAGAGTCTCGACCCAAAACATCACCCATTCCTTCTCTCCAGAGATGCTGCCGGTCCCGCTGAGTTACTCCAGCATTTTGCGTCCATCTTCAGATGACGTCACGCTCTCCAGATGGCTGTGCGGGCACATGAAATCGCGAGCGACCTTTGCGGGACCGTCGCGACTCAACGCGACCACGAGGTCGCGTAATTTGCATGCCAAGGACACGTAAGTGGGACAGGGGCTTAAATGAGTGACCATCAAGTGCTGTTTGCACAAATCAACTCCATTTTATCCTACCTACATTTTCTTCAACTTCCCCGGATTCTACCTACAACCCCGCGCAAGGGGCAATTTACAGGGGCCAATTAACCTGCCAACCTGGACATCTTTGGGAGATGGGAGGAAACTGGCCCCCCAGAGGAAACATGCAAGCTCCACATAGACAGCACCTAAGGTCAGAATCGCACCCTAGAGCTGTGGGGGCAGCAGTTCTAGTAACGGAGTCACTGTCCCACTAGTATATGGGTAGTTTTGAAGATGTTTTAATCATAAAATTCTCTTCACGGTTTACTATTTACAGGTCAAGGCAGATCAAACACTCAAAAGTCACTGATCTAATGTCCTGCATATTTTGCATCAGAAAATTCCAAATCACTTTCTCATCATTGGTGTTCATTGTTCTAGGAAACAACCAGAATTGTGGTGAGTTATAATACTATTATTCCATGTCTCTAAAATGTCCGCAATAACCAATTTAATAGTTGCTCGATTCAGAACAATTATGTCAATGACTATTATCTTTAGGGCAACTGTGGGAAACTTTAAATGTATATTATTTTTTTCAGTGGTGTCACTCTACATCAGAATTACAAATCTACTTCCAACCACATTAGATATATCATTACCAGACATCAATTTAAACATCGGATCCAATTGCTCATAAATGTTGTTAAATATAAAGCACCAAGACATTCGCAACCCATTAATGTCAGAACAGAGCACGGAAAGATCTAGAAGAAAGCACAAATTCATCATTCTGTCTCTGTTCAGTCATTGTCTTAGGAATCATAGTGTACAGGTAAGGAATATTTTTAGATTAATCAGGAAATTAATGGGCTTGGAATAACATTGCTGTCACTGGCAGCCGGGCCTTGAATCAGTGGAGAATATCATCATGTTATCAGATCCAGCAGGGTTCCTGCCTTGTGGATGAGGTTAAAAGGGCACTTGAAATCCCTCTAGATTCCAGGCCCATGTCATAGAGTGACTGGCTGTTTCACCCATCCAGTTTGCATTCACCATCAAATAACTATTTATGCAGATTTTACACTAATCTCATTTTATTTACTCTCCCCACTTTCCAAGGTCCCTTGAACGATCATTTATCCGTTAGTGCAGATACCAGGGATTCGTGCAATTATGTCATGGAAGTGAATTTAGATTGTGAATGGAGGATGAGAGGTGAGGGAAATGGAAGTTATACAGCGAATAACGTTAGAGTGTGCAGCAAATATTGGAATGTACAGTTAGTGAATGAAGTCAATGGGTAACAATACTGGGAAAGTGTGAATTGCAATTTAACAATAGTATTACCGCATTGAAGTTCAGTCTGCAAGGGTTACAGTTTAAGTGATTATTCTTGTCTGTACATCAGTAGCCATCAATGGGAAAATAAAGCACAACTTAATATCTCACATATTGAAAACCTCCTTCCTTGCTCCTCGGTTCATCTGATGAAAATCAATTCATGATCAAGAGATTCAAGAGAGTTTATTGTCATGTGTCCCTGATAGGACAATAAAATTCTTGCTTTGCTTTAGCACACCGGAACATAGTAGGCACGAATACAGAACAGATCAGTGTGTCCATATACCATCACATAAATATAAACACACATTAATAATTAAACTGATAATGCAAATAAACAGATAATGGGCTAATAATGTTCAGTGTTTTGTCCGAGCCGAGTTTAATAGCCTGATGGCTGTGGGGAAGCAGCTATTCCTGAACCTGGTCGTTGCAGTCTTCAGGCTCCTGTACCTTCTACCTGAAGGTAGTGGGGAGATGAGTGTATGGCCCGGATGGTGTGGGTCCTTGATGATGCTGCCAGCCTTTTTGAGGCAGCGACTGTGATAGATCCCCTCGATGGAAGGGAGGTCAGAGCCGATGATGGACTGGGCAGTGTTTACTACTTTTGTAGTCTTTTCTGCTCCAGGGCGCTCAAGTTTCCGAACCAAGCCACGATGCAACCAGTCAGCATGAGCTCTCTACTGTGCACCTGTAGAAGTTAGAGAGAGTCCTCCTTGACATAACGACTCTCTGTAATCTTCTCAGGAAGTAGAGGCGCTGATGTGCTTTCTTTATGATTGCATCAGTGTCTCTTTGTCTCTCTGCTCAAGCCACAATTTCCATGACTCACAGTCCATCTTTTTTGTCCAACCACCTATACAACAAGTAAATACTGCATTTTTTCCCACAAGGATTTCCTCTCAATTTGCAGCGATGTTTCCTTCCTTATTAGTGCTGTACAGCTTGCTTATTTAAACTATGAGCTTCCCTCTGTGAGTTTCAAGCTTCAAATATGTGAGGGAAGGAACTGCAGATGCTGGTTTCAACCGAAGTTAGACACAAAAAGCTGGAGTAACTCAGCGGGTCCGACGGCATCTCTGGAGAAAAGGAATAGGTGATGTTTCGGATCGAGACCCTTCTTCACACTGAGAGTTAGGGGAAAGGGAAATGAGAGATATAGACGGTGATGTAGACAGATGTAGAACAAATGAATGAAAGATATGGAAAAAAGTAACGTTGATAAAGGAAACAGACCATTGTTTGCTGTGGCCTAGGTGAGAACGAGTACTTTCAATGAGACTCAACAAGACGGCTGAAGTGGTACAACTTGGGTGGGGGAGGGATGGGGGGAGTTTCTCTTTGGGCTGAGGTAAAGTTAATGCAGAGTGTTGGGAAATGGACTCTCTCCCCAATGCTTTGGAGCCACCAGTGTGGATCCCATGGTCAGGCTGCCATCACTGCATTTCCTGGGGCCACAAATTGTAGGATTTAGTGCAGGGAACCTGTGATATTTGCCAGTGATGCTTGTCATTAAACAGATAGCACACAATATGGAAGAATCAGTGCAGATAAACACAATGTTGCTAAAATGAGTCATAAAATCGCCCATGAATCCGCCCATGAGCGTACTACACGTTTGCGTGAGAGTAATCCATCTTGTTCCGCTATAGGATCTTTGGTGTTAGGGTGGATCCAGAGGAAGTTTACGACAAAGATCCCAGGGATGAGTGGGTTAACATATGATGAGCATTTGAAGACACTGGGCCTGTATTTACTGGAATTTAGAAGGGTGACCTAATTGAAACCTACTGAATAGTGAAAGGCCTGTGAGATGTGCGTGTGGAGAAGATGTGGAGAGGATGTTTCCACTAGTGGGTCTAGGACCAGAGGCCATAGCTTCAGAATAAAAGGATGTACGTTTAGAAAGGAGATGAGGAGGAATTTATCTAGTCAGATGGTGGTGAATCTGTGGAATTCATTGCCACAGATGGCTGTGGAGGTCAAGTCATTGGGTAATTTTAAGGCAGAAGATTGACAGATTCTGGATTACATAGAAACATAGAAAATAGGTGCAGGAGGAGGCCATTCGGCCCTTCGAGCCAGCACCGCCATTCATTGTGATCATGGATGATCGTCCCCTATCAATAACCCATGCCTGCCTTCTCCCCATATCCCTTGACTCCACTAGCCCCTAGAGCTCTATCTAACTCTCTCTTAAATCCATCCAGTGACTTGGCCTCCACTGCCCTCTGTGGCAGGGAATTCCATAAATTCACAACTCTCATTGGCAGACATCCAGGTTCGATCCTAACCTCGGGAGCTGTCAGTTTGGAATTCACACGTCCTCCCTGTGACCGGGTGGGTTTCCTCCATTTTACTCCCACATTCCAAAGACGGTGCCAGTTTGTAAGTTAATTGGCCTCTGTAAATTGCAGGGAGGGGATGAGAAAATAAGATAAGATAGAACTATTGTGAATGTGTGATTGGTTGTTGGCGTAAGTGGACCGAAGGGCCTGTTTCCATGCTGTATCTCTCTAAATCTGAATGATGATATATTGCAAGATCAAGAGAAGGCAAAATGGCAGGTTTTACCAACAAAGGCTTTGTCAGAGAACAGTTGATCTTATAGGACTTGATATTACAATCCCTACTATAATTGGCATCTTCTTACTATCTTAAGTGGGGGTAGGGGTATAAACTTTATTGGGGTCATATACAGAATCATATGCAAACACATTAAAATTCTTATTACAGATTAATTAATCAATTATAGATTATTTAAACAAACGTAAATGATATACTTATTTGTACTATTTATGCATACTGCCCAATTAATTCAATAATTTATGACTGTATGACACCATTTAAGATTACTTTGTGATTCAATATTCAATAGGAAACATAATCTCCAACAATTAACTGGGCACCATTTGAAGCTCAAAGTATTCAATTAATCCTCACAAACACATTTAATGTGATCAGATGTGTAGTGAAATGGTTGAATTAATGCATCTTGTCTTCCTCAGTGTCCTTCAACAAACAATGGATTCTCCACTTACCACCACTAAAGAACTTGCTTCCTTTGTCTGGCCACTGCATGAAGGTCATTTCCCAGCATAGACTACATTGAGCTGGAGCTCCATTGCTTAGATTGTGCTCCTCAAAAGTACCGGGATCAAATTCACTCAATTACATGAGATCTGATTTGTTTTTAACCAAAAATATACAAATGATTTTACACTTCATTTATATGATCACCAAAGTGAGAAGAGATCTGTGGAAATGTTTGTGTATTAAATAACACATCACATTTCTAATAGTATGCAAGATCAAACAATGGAGGCTGTTCAGTTTAAAAGTTTACCATCATTTATACTGTTTCAGATTCCTCATGATCTCATAGCCTCATCGTCAGATGTTGCTTTGAGGCTGAAACCTCTGTATATTTTTACGTTGATGAGTTCCCAAAGTGCAATGTCCATTATTTGTACAAAATACTCTAGCTGAGCTAAATTAATGCTTTTTATGACTTCTAACCTTTCACATTGTTTTTGCTTATAAAGCCTTGAATTCCAAATGCTTTATTAACTGCTCACTTATAACCCATCCTAAATCTTAAAAGAGTTTGGCATAAATTACCTCAGGGCTCTCTTCTTTCACCCTTTTTAAATTATAACACTTAGTACTGAAGTGTGCCTGGCATCTCACTAACAATGGGTGCCTTTTAGAAGTTTGCTATTATCTTAATCTCCATTTCTTATCTTTCCCCAGTTTGATATCATCTGTAACTTACACCCCGAGTCCAAGTCACTAACATAAATCACAATCACCAGTGGTCTTTCAACTGGAAGGTACACACAAAAGCTGGAGAAACTCAGCGGGTGCAGCAGCATCTATGGAGCGAAGGAAATAGGCAACGTTTCAGACCGAAACCCTTCTTCAGACCTTTTTGTGTACCTTCGATTTTCCAACATCTGCAGTTCCTTCTTAAACACAAAGTCTTTCAACTGGACCCTAAATACACCACGGGTTACCTACCTACAATCTCGACAACAAATGTCTCCTTTATTGTCTCCCTACCATCACCAGCCAGGTGTGCATATATGTTGCTGCCACCCTTTTAATCCATTGGGCATTAACATTGTGAATGATGTTTTCATGTTATAGCTACACACTCAATATTTTTATTCAATGCACTATTTATTGAATAGTAGGATGTGAGTTGTACTCATCAACTCCTTGCTGGTCATGCATCATTAGTCCACACTTCTCCAAATAACGATTCATTTTCTCCAGAGTTGTTTCTCTAAGAGGCCTCACCACCACAAGAAACTGACCAACTTAGGCTTGCTATACATTTTTTCCCCTTTTAGGAAACAATTGTGGGATTTCAGTCATTTGGCCTGATTATTTGAAATTTCTCACCTTACTACTTCCAACCACTTGAAGTTAACACTATGAATGGAGCCATTTTTAATGTCTGAATCCCTTTATATAAATTCAGCAAAATATGGCATAGTCCTTCTCTTTGTAACCTTCTGTCATTGCCATAGAGTCCAATTCCCTTTCAGTATTCATTAGACATTTAATGACTGTTGCTTCGCTCTGTGAAGTATTTGAAATTTCACAGGTAGGTATCTGATCCGATCACTCTTGGGAAAAGCAAGCACAAATCCCAGCAATGTAACCATGGCAAACGCAAACAAAGACATTTCCGGAATTAGTCATTGAAGTATAACGAATTCCTCAAAGTGTAATTCAAAGGATATGTTGAAACCAAATTATGATCTTTCTGTTTTTTTGTCAGTTCTCTGGACTTTGATTCCTGATGGCCTCCTTTGCGATGGTATTTAGATTTGTCAACACTACGGACCCTCTGCTTGGGTGGCTTAATTCAACTGATCGCGACCATTCACCCAACTACTTTGCCCTGTTCTTCATACTGCTGATCTTTGCCATTGTTTTTGGAAACGTGTTGGTGTGCCTTGCAGTGCTGAAAGAAAAATCTTTACAAACAACTACGAACTACCTTGTTGTCAGCTTAGCAGTAGCAGACATGCTGGTTGCTACTTTGGTGATGCCATGGGTCGTGTACCTGGAGGTAACCTAATATTTTATAAAACTTACATTATTACATTATCGATGAAGCGAAGGTGCTTTAAATGAGATTTCCCCCATACTGAATGTGAATTGAAAATGAAATGTCCAGGCTATTAATGTTTATGTTAAATGTGATAATACACTCATAACAGTAGTATCAAGATTAAAATCAAGAACTCTCATTTTATTTAATTTGATTCATGAACTTAATGATCAGGAATCATCATCAGATAACAAATCTTAAGGAAAGACAAAGATTTGCAATTTTCACAGTACAATGCAATATGACAACACACACCACCAGATTCAGGGACAGTTTCTTCCCAGTTGTTATCAGAGAATTGAATCATCATACTATAACCAGAGAGCAGAGCTGAGCTACTATCTACCTCTTTGATGACCCTCGGACTATCCTTGATTGAACATTGCTGGCATTACCTTCCACTAATCGTTATTCTGTAAATGGGTTGATTGTAGTCAAGGTATTGTCTTTCTGTTGACTGGTTAACACGTTACAAAAAGCTTTTCACTGTACCTTAGTACATGTGACAATAAACTAAACTAAACTAAACAATAGCTGTAGAATCTTCAGCTCAGGCTTAGGATGTGTGTGATGTGAATTTTTCAAGGTGAATTTATAACACATTCATTTGCAGTTCCTTTATCAGCTTTGTTCATTCAGAACATTAATGGTTTGAAAACACATTGGCCGATGTTACTGTTTTAAAAAAATGTAATGGTGAATGCTTTATAAACAAGGGTTTAAGGTAGAACACAAAGTGCTGGAGTAACTCAGCAGGTCAAACAGCATCTCTGAAATAGAACTGATGTTAAATCAGGAAAAGCCGCAGATGAACAAGGAGCTCCTCTTTGTAACCTCTGGAAGCAAAAATAAAGCAGATTGATCAAAACAAACACCTTCCAACCAATGATAGACTCAAAATGCTGGAGTAACTCAGTGGGCGAGGCAGCATCTATGGAGAGAAAGAATGGAAGACGTTTCGGGTCCAGACGCTTCTTCAGTCCAATAGCGGTTAGATTCCAGCATACGTCATAGACTGAAAAGATCTTAGTACCAAATAATATCAAAAGATGTGGCAACCATTTGCATTCTCAGTTCTCCCCGCAGACTACATGCTTTTAAAACAAAATGGAGCAAAGCATTTACTAATCAGCTCAGTCAGATCAAATAGACAGGATGAAACACAGTGGAAGCTTTTGACTTTATTGATATTTTAATTCTGTTTGCTTGCTCTTCATTTACACTCTTGAATATTTTCCTTCATGTCTGTCTCTCATCTATTTATAAAATGAATAACCAAGTCAATGTGCCAACTCTTTTCAAAAGTTCTTTTGAAATTTATGCTGCCAATTGAGACTGTATCTGTTGAAAACTTGACCTAAATACAAACTGTTGCAGGAACTCAGTAGACCTCCAGAGAAGGTCCCTACCCGGAACGTCCTCTGTCCATTGCCCTTCACCGATGCTGCCTGATCTGCTGAGTTCCTTCAGAAGTCTGGTTTTTGCTTGAAAGTCACGCTGCCTCGTTGCTGATCAGGAAGTTGTTAAAATGGTGAGATATGGAGCCATGCAGAGAAGAGGAGCGAGATAGAAGCCACAGGAAGGAATATGAGTGGTAGGGGATGGGGGTGGAAGGGGAAAGGGAGAAATGGGTGAGCACAAGAAAGGGGGAGGGAAGGGTAAAATTGTGGGGGGGGGGGGGGGGTTAGTTACCTGAAATTGGTGAATTGAATATTCACAATGTTGGTTTGTGTGCTACCCAAGTGGGATATGAGATGCTATTCCTCCATTTTGCGTTTGCCTCAATAAAGAATGCCCAGGACAAAAAGGTAAGAATAGAAATGGGAAAGGGAATTAAAATGGTTAGCAACTGGGAGATCCAACTGGCCTTTGTGGATCAACAAAGGTTCAACAAAACATCGCCTAGTCTACGCTTGTTCTCGCTGATGAAAAGGAGACCACATCAGGAGCACTGACTGCAGTAGATGTGGTTAGAGGATATACATGTCAACCTCAGTCTCACCTGGAAAGACTGCTGAGGTCCCTTGATGGATGTGAGAGAGGTGATATAGGGACAAACAACAAGAACCGAAAACCTGGACCCATTACAATTTGCCTACCACCAGAGTAGATCAATGGAGGATGCGATATATCTGGCTCTCCACTCAGCACTGGACCACTTGGACACAAAAAGCACCTACATCAGGCTGTTGTTCAGCATTCAATACCATCATCCCCTCCAAACTTGTTACTAAGCTCAGGGAACTGGGTCTCTGCGCATCCCTTTGCAACTGGAACCTCGACTTCCTCATCAACAGAACACAATCAGTTCAAATAGCTAGCACCACTTTCTCCTCAATAACCATCACCTCAAGTATGTGCTGATTATGTGCTCAGTCCCCAACTCTACTCACTCCAGATCCATGACAGATCCGGACACTGTTTCACCTCCATCATTAAATTCACCAACGACACCACCATTGTTGGACTAAGTACAGATAATGATGAGTCAGAGTTTAGGAGGGAGGTTGATCGTCTGAATGAACGGTGCATGAACAACAACATTGCTCTCGACGTCAGTAAAACCAAGGTACTGATTGTTGACTGAGAAGAGGAAGGCGTTGGATCCACAAACCTGTCTTCATCTATGGGACGGAAGTGAAGAGTCAAAAACCTGAAATTCCCGGATATGCAATTTTCGGAAGATCATTGCTTGACCCAGCACATTGATGCAATTATAAAGAAAGCCCATCCGTGTCTCTACTACTATGCCAGAAGATTGAGGAGATTTGCTGTGTCTCTTGAGCCTCTCTTGAACCTCAACAGGTGTATGGTAGAGCCCATATTGATTGGCTGTATCACATCCTGGTTCGGCACCTTGATCTCCCAAGAATGAAGTCGATTGCAAAGAGAGGTGAACACTGCCCAGTCCATCACAGATACTGACCTCCCCATCATCAATGGGATCCATAGGAGGCAGCCAGCATCATCAGGGACCCACACCATCCTGGCCACACTCTCATTTCATTCCTGCTATCGGGAAGATGGTATAGGAAGCTGGAAACTGTAACGTCCAGGTTCAATTCTTCTTCCTAACTACGTCAGACGATTGAATACTACGAATACAACCAACAAACAGCCTTAATTGCACTAAGGACTTGAGGGCACTGTTTATGCCTTTGCACTAGATTGTTTGTATGTTTTTATATATTGAACTTCATTTTGTTGTTTATCATGGTGTTGCAGTGGTGGGGTTGCTGCCGGGTTCGATCCTGACTATGGGTGCTGTCTGTACGGAGTTTATACGTTCTCCCCATTACCGCGTGGGATTCCCCAGAGTGCTCTGGTTTCCTCCCACTCTCCAAAGACGTACAGGTTTTGTAGGTTCATTAGCTTCGGTAACAATTGGAAATTGTCCCAAGTGTGCAGGATAGTGCTAGTGCACTGGGGTCGCTGAGCAGCACGGACTCGGTGGGCCGAAGGGCCTGTTTCCATGCTGTATGTCTAAAACTAAAACTGCTGAGTGCTATCTTTACATATCTGTTGTGCTGCTGCAGGTAAGAATTGAATTGGTCAATTTTGGGAAATATTACAATAAAACATCATGGACTCTTGAAGTGCTTCATCTCCTGAAGAGGGCTTGGTTTGGGTGGGAAGGGAATGAGTGAATGAGTGAGTTGCAGAGAGAATGTGCCCTGCTGAAAGCGAAAAGGAGTGGGAATGGGAAAGTGTGACTGATGGTGGGATCATGTTGAAAGTGGCAGAAATGTTGGAGAATGGTGTGTTGGGTGTAGAAGCTAATGGGGTAAAGGGCGAGGACCAGGGGACTATACCTGTTCTGGGGGGGGGGGGGGGGGGGGGGGAGCTTCATCTTGGGAACAGATGCATTGGAGAAGGGAAATTGAGAGTAGGGGGTGGCATCTTTGCAAGAGGCAGGGTGGGAGGAGGTGTTATCTAAATAACTGTGGGAGTTGGTGGGTTTGTATTGGATGTCAGTCGATAGTCTGTCCTCTTTGATGGAGACAGAGAGATCAAGAAAGGGGAGACAGGTGTTAGTAATAGTCCAAGTGAATTTCAGGGCTGGATGGAAGTTAGTAGTGAAGAATGAAAGTTAATGAAATCAATGAGTTTTGCAGGCTTGATGCAGTCTTTAATGTAGCAGGGAAAGCATTGTGGGATGGGGCCAGTGTACAAGGGGAACAAGGAATCTGTTCATGGTAACCAACAAAAATGCAGGCCTAGCTGAGGCCCATGTGAGTGCTCACAGCTACATCTTTAACTTGAAGAAAGTGAGATGAGTCAAAAGAGAAGTTGTTAAGGATGAGGACAAGTTCCGCCAGGCAAAGGAAATATGAGTTGAGAGAATAGCTCCTCATCTTCCATTTGGGTAACTTGGCCCAATGGTATAACCATTGAATTCTCCAATTGTATGTAACTAATCTACAAACAAAACTCCTCACCCCATTTTCTCCTCCCTTCCTTGAGCCCCACTGCTGATTACACATTTCTCCCTTTCCCCTATCTCCCATCCATCGCCACCTATCTTCGTTCCTATTTTATCTTCTTATCTCACAGTCTTTTAGAAACATAGAAACATAGAAAATAGGTGCAGGAGTAGGCCATTTGGCCCTTCGAGCCTGCACCACCATTCAATATGATCATGGCTGATCATCCAACTCAGTATCCTGTACCCGCCTTCTCTCCATACCCCCTGATCCCTTTAGCCACAAGGGCCACATATAACTCCCTCTTAAATGTAGCCAATGAACTGGCCTCAACTACCTTCTGTGGCAGATAATTCCACAGATTCACCACTCTCTGTGTGAAAAATGTTTTTCTCATCTCGGTCCTAAAAGACTTCCCCCTTATCCTTAAACTGTGACCCCTTGTTCTGGACTTCCCCAACATCGGGAACAATCTTCCTGCATCTAGCCTGTCCAACCCCTTAAGAATCCCTTTTGTCTTTTCATCTCTGGCCTTTGTCCAACCATCTGCCAATCAAAACCTGGTCTCATTTGTATCGACCTATTACTTGCCAAACTTTGTCCCGCCCTCACCTCTCTTCCCCCTTCCCCCCCCCCCCCCCCCACCGAAGGTGGGTCCCGACCCAAAACATTGCCTATCCATGTTTTCCCGAGATGCTGCCTGACCTGCTGAATTACTCCTGCATTTAAATCCATTTTGTAAAACAGCAGTTGCAGACCCATCTGCGTATACTTCCATCGGGAGATGAATCAGTAATAAAGTGCAGCAAGTGTTGACTTTGAGTTGCATAGCAGGAGGCTGACAGTGATATTTGCAGGCAGAGAGAATGAATTATGACAAGTTAACCAAGGTAAGGAAGTGGGAATTGGATAAAAAATTCAAGACAAAAAATATTCCATTCGAGGTAAGAGTAAAAATATAAATGTGCAACTAACAATGATACTGGTGGAAATCACCAAACACTGAATCTGTGTCTCTCTAGCACTGAAAATTAAACATTATGATGAATTTAGATGAAGCTCGGTATTCTCATTACACAACAATTTTACATAAATGAACTGGATTGTTCGTTCAGTGTGTTTTCTGACAGCTGGTAATTTTCTGGGATCTGGCATAATTTAAGAATTCATATTATCATTTTTTGGGATCTAAATTGCTTTCATTTAAGATGCAAGGTTCCAATTCTGCCAAATATGACTGAATCAAGACACAATTTCTGAAGTCATGTTTTCTGTATAATCCACTGTTTGTTAGGTCGGTACCTGGGCTGGTGCTACATAGTTTCAAACACCTTAGTTTTACAATAACTATAGATATACACTGGAGGTTCATCCAGCTGAGGAAAATAATGTTTAAAGTTTATTTATACCGACGAGAATGTAGAAATCATCCCCTTGCAGGATATTTCTACCAATTTTTAACACAGCAATTGTGAGAAGAAATCAAAGTAAAAAGCCCTGTCCCACGGTCCGAGTTCATTCCAAGAGCTCTCCCGAGTTTGCCCTGATTCGAACTCGGAGATTTACGGTAATGGCCACACGTCGGTACTCGGGGCTCTCGTGGACATTTTTCAACATGTTGAAAAATCTTCACGAGTCTTCCCGTGCTTACCTGCCGTTAGCGAGTCTTCCCGAGGACCTGCCGTTAGCATTACGAGCCACTAAGAGAGGTCCCCGAGCTCCGACGTACCCGCTATGTTCATTCTCCGTGCTTACCACAAGTTTGATTTTTTTTAAACTCGGGCGAGCTCTTGGAATGAACTCGTACCGTGGGACAGGGCTATAAGCAAGGTACCTGGACTCATTTTATGCATCTTTCCTAACTTTATTATCTCACCAAAAGATTGTAATATGAACCTTATTTCCCCACAGGTGGTAAGGGTGTGGAGATTCAGTCAAACAAGCTGTAACATCTTTGTGACACTGGATGTTATGATGTGTACCGCAAGTATTTTAAACCTCTGTGCTATCAGCATTGACAGGTAGGTCTGTTCTTTATACATATTAAACCACAGCAACACCTCTCACTGGACATTAACCTCTGTGACTCTGCATAGGGTCAGCTACTAGTTGACCACTCAGGAATGGGAATCCTGCTCTTTCCACAGTCTTCCAGTCTGGAAGGAATGGTTTCTCATTTATGGAAACAGCTGGCAATTTTTGAGGTCTTGAATTCAGCAGAATTTCTGACTTACCATTGTTGAGAATTTTCACAAGATGTCTGAAAGCACCAAGTAATGCTTTACTGAAACTAGTAGTCCCAGGAATGATATGATTGATCATTCAAGTGATCAATCCTTTTACATAGCACAAGCAGTGGGTCCTTCCTGCTGCTGAATGCTGATCCTCTATGTGTAGTGGATACACTAGCATTAACTGCATTACTGTGCTGCCATGTGGACAATGCAGCTGCTGGATCATTGTGCTGCAACTGCCTCCCCAAACACCTCAGGTGCGTAGGTTCACCCACTCTACCGCTCCCCCTCTGAACAAAAGGCTATAATTACACATCACAGGCAATGTTGGACACAGATCAGCACATGTAGTGTCCAATCAACAACTCCACATAGCCAATGTTCCTGCCCTTCAGCATTCTGTTGTCTTACAGTTTAGAGAGGTTTATAGGTTTATGTTCAGTGGGACATGGGCCAAATACAGGCAGGTGCGACGTGTAGATTATGCATGTTGGTCGGTGTGGGAAAGTTGGGCCGAAGGGCCTTTTTCCACGCTGTATGACTATGACTGCAGTTGAGAGCATAAAGGCAAGAAATTGGTCGGAAGCTAATGAATCAAAACATTAGAATCTTCTCACATGTGGGGGCATGGATACCCACAAACCACAGAATCCCATTTCCGGATATTCTACTCCTGGCTGTTTTAGTACAATGAACACTGTAATACATCCTTGATGTATCTGCCTCAAATCCATTCAAAAACAAACCGTTCTGCATTCTCTTTAAAGAAAAAGTACATTTTCCTTGACCTGCCAGAGGTGCTTGGGTCAAGAGAAATGGTTGATTTCTCTGTATTATCTCCCTCCACTTCTGCCCTCAACCATCCCAGACAGAAACTATATCAATATGTTGTAATTGCTATCAGGAGTCAATGCTAGTCCATCGTCATCGGCAGTCACTCAAACCGAGTATGACTGTCCTCTCATGGAGGACGCCTGTGCGTGACTTTATTTAACGTGGGGAGACTGGTGCACAGATAGTCACCACACGGTCCTTGACAGATCTGGGTCAGAATCCAGTGGCATGGAATCCAAGACGACCGGGGAACCTGTATTGCTTCAGCCTTCATCCGCCTTCCCAGCCATTGTGACGGTCCACTAAAGTCAGCCATAATCCTCCGCCTGTTCCTCCATTGAGGTCTTGGTTGGATTGCTCTTTGTCAGAGACCTCCCCCCCCCCGCCCGACCTTACCGCCATGGGTGACCCTACCAGGAGCATAGCTCCAGACGGCATCGCTCTCCGGATCTCAGGACCACACAAGCTTCTCCACCACGACAAGGTGACAATCCACGGAGAAACAAGTTATTGCCCTGAACATTTTTGTCGTACTGGGACTGAATAGTCATTCGTTAAAGCTCATTTCCTCTTGGTTTCAGGTACACTGCTGTAGTAATGCCAATCCAATATAATACAAATTGCAGTTCCAGGAGGCGGGTGACTGGAATGATCATTGCCGTGTGGATATTATCTTTGGCAGTATCTTGTCCTCTCCTGTTTGGTTTCAATACAACAGGTAAAATCTTGTTGTTTTAAATGAAATAATCATATCACGCTTAGAACATGTTCATAATGATTAAGGAACGTCCGTTCAGAAATCTTGTTCGGTTTGATAAATATTGATAACACGAACCCACTCAGGGTGATAATTAGCAAAGCCCGGATTTCTATAATGCTACTAGAACAGGGATTGGGTTATGTACCCCAGGCTTGACATCGCCCATTGACCAGTAAAGAAGTAAAAGGCCAAGTTCCTACTCATAAAGAATGGGGAACAAACATAACGGAAATTGTTCCTACGGTCCACCCGGTTCCGACCATCAACCACTCATCCTACATTGCACCTAGTTTATATACTTTCCATATTCTCATCAGTTCTCCCCAGATTCTGCCATTCACCTCTGCTCTCAGGACAAATTAGAGTGGCCAATTAACCCCCACAGCACAGGAAGAATCCCACGCGGTCAATTGGAGAATATGCAAACTCCACATAGACAGCACCCAAAGTCAGCATTAAATGGCTCTGCAAGCTGCACAACTCGTCATTTAATCACTCCACTGGAAATGAATGTCATCAGTAGTAAGCATGAATGCTTCTGGATACCAGCATTTGCAATGAAATCAGACTGCATAAACTTCACATTCTGATGTTCTTTGATTAAAAAAATGTGTTTCAACAACCACAGCTTGTGATTGGCATGGATACTCACACTGTTCATAAGTGATAGGAGCAGAATGAGGTCATTCGGCCCACAGTCTATTTCGCCATTCAATCATGGCTGATCTATCTACCCCTCCTTACCCCATTCTCCTGCCTTCTCCCATAACCCCTGTACTAATCAATAATCTATCTCTGCAGTAAAAATATCCATTGACTTGGCCTCCATAGTCTTCTGTGGCAAGGAATTCCACAGGTTCACCACCCTCTGACTAAATAAATTTCTCCTCATCTCCTGCCTAAAGAAACGTCCTCTAATTCTGAGGCTATGACCTCTAGTCCTGGGCTTTCCCACTAGTGGAAACATCCTCTCCACATCCACGCTATCCAAACCTTTCACTTGTATAGACTGATACCTGGGTATCAAATTAATACTCATTATGTTGTGTTGTGCAACTTTCACTTCCGCCAGTGGAACATAAATGCCATCTTCGACTGATTGGGCCTAGCAGTGTGCTTTCCTCTGTAATGTTAATTCTATTGCATTGGACGTCCAGTGTAGTAGTAATGCAAAAGTCATAGAGTTTTTGGATTATCTACATATTGCTGTTATCTCTTAATTACTTATTTGAATGGTTAGATCCACAATGCATTATCAAATAATAATAATAATAATAATAATAATAAATACTTTATTGATCCCCTCAGGGAAATTCAGATGTCCAGAAGCTCCCAATCAACAAACCCACAGATTCAAAACGAACGCAGACAGAAAATACATAAAATACAATGTGGACACTACCTGAGAGCAATAAATACTTAAAAAGACCAATAATTAACAGTTAAAAATTAATAATTGCAAAATGCATCCCCCTACAGCCTAGCGGTCCGAATTATAAAATCTAATGGCTGCAGGGGTGAAGGATCTCCTGAACCGCTCCGTTCTACAGGGCAGGGAGAGGAGCCGGTTGTTGTTCCGAGTGCTCTTTTGACTCTCCAGAATTATATGGAGGGGATGCCCGGGGTTTTTCAGGATGACCTGCACCTTGTGCCTCATACGCCTCTCAAGCACCTCCATCCCAGAGTCTACTCTCCCCTCCAGCACTGAGCCAGCTCGATTAACCAGTTTGACCAGCTTCCTATTGTTTTTTGCACTAATGCTGTTGCCCCAGCAGACAACAGCGTAGAAAATAACGCTTGCAACCACTGTGTTGTAAAACATGTGCAGCATATCCTTACACACATTGAAGGATTTGAGCCTTCTGAGGAAAAAGAGGCTGCTCTGGCCTTTTTTGTAGAGGGCCATTAATGACATTTAATAAATTAATAACACCACTAATGTTTTGCTATTGTTATTTTGCAGATGACCCAAGGTTATGTTCGATATCCAATCCAGATTTTGTCGTGTACTCATCAATTGTTTCCTTCTACTTGCCATTTTTAATCACACTGTTGGTGTATATACGTATTTATTTTGTACTGAAAAAGAGAAGGAAGCGTATTAATCTACGACAAAACACTGTTACTGTGGCTACAAAAGTTGCAGCACAGAGTCAGATCATTCAGGTGAAGGAAAATTTTAATTATACAATGGAATTTGTTCTTTCAATTCTTTGTCTTAGCATTTTTTTCCAATGTGTCATAGAGTGCAAGAAAATAGGCCCAACCGGTTCCTGCAGACCTTCAAGCAACCACCTACACCAATCCAATGTTATTCTCAATCTCCCAATGACTCCCATCAGATTCTTTCATGAACCAATGCACTGGGATTAATTGGCCAATTAACTTACCAAACCAGACATCTTTGTGATGTGGGAGGTAAACAGTGCAGCCGCAGGAAGCTCATACTGTCATAGGGAGAACATGCAAACTCCACCACAGGCAGTACTGGAGCTGAGGATTGAACCCAGTCATTGGAACTGTGAGGCAGCTGCTCTGCACGCTTCATCACTGTGCTGTACCAGTCATGAAGTGGATCAAATATCCATGGAAAATATCTCCATTCCAGCTTTGGGAACAGCTCCATCCATAAGACCATAAGAAATTGCAGAGAATTGTGGACACAGTGCGGTCCACCTCACAAACCAACCTCCCTTCCATTGACTCCATTTATACCTCATGCTGCGTCAGCAAGGTCAGCAGCATAATCAAGGACGAGTCACACCCTGGTCACTCCCTCTTCTCCCCACTACTATCGGGCAGAAAGTATCGACACGTGAAAATGCACACCTCCAGATTCAGGGACAGTTTCTTCCCAGCTGTTATCAGGCAACTGAACCATCCTTACATAACTAGAGAGCAGTGCTGAACTACTATCTACCTCATTGGAGACCCTCAGACTATCTTTGATCAGACTTTATTGACTTTATCTTGCACTAAGCGTTATTCATGTTATTCCCTTTATCACATATCTGAATACTGTGAATGGTTAAATTATAATCATGTATTGTCTTTCCATCATTTATTGGTTAGCACACCACAAAAGCTTTTCACTGTACCTTGCTACACGTGACAATGAACTAAACTAAACTAAACTAAAGCCGTAGATTGAAGTGAGTGAGATAAAATGGGGGGGGGGGAGGGGCATTGGTGCATCTGGCAACAGCAGCAAGAATTGGCATTGACTGCGAACTGGTGTAGCGATGACATAATCAGTCAGCTATGTCCTTGAGCAACCACAAATCTGTAGAAGCGGTTGGAGACAACTTTATAGGTTTGCTGCATTGACATGGAAAATAGCATCACCTCAAGTGAGCAATGCCTTGCCACCAGTTCTGAAGAAAGATTATCAAACAAAAATATGAACTCAGTTTATTTTTTCCAAAGATGCTGCTGGACGTGCTCTTACTTTAGACTTTCCATTTGTTCTTTTTCGTATGTGTTTGTCACTACGTGAACTTTGGAGTTTAGAGTAATGAAGGGTGATCTCATTGAAACATATAAGATCCTAAAGGGCCTCTACAGAGTGGGTACCGACATGTTTTCACTGTGGGTCTTCAAGGAGTGGATGTAGTTTCAAGATAGGGAGCAAGTTATTTAACACCGAGGTATGTCAACATTTTTTCACGCAGATGGTGGCGAATCCCTGAAATTTTCTGCGCCTTGAGAGTTGTGGAGGCTGAATCTTTGGAAGTGTTTAAAGTGGAGCTGAGTAAATTTTAGAAAGACTAGGGAAATAGAGACTCTAAGGATCTGGCACAGTGGAGGAGCTGAGGCCCTGAGTAGATCAGGTGTGGTGATATTGAAGGGCAGGGCAGACTTGAAGGGGCAGAAGACCCCCTCTTATTTTCATGTATACATGTGTTATCCCTGCAAATCTCTGCTAATGTTTTCAGCTGTCCTTGGAATTTTTCCGGTCCATCGAAATTGTCAATATGTTTACTGCGACGTTCCTTAATTGTCACTTTTCCTTTAAATGCCACTTTACATGTAATTATGGGACGGTCATTGATTATGCAAACATTCTTATGCTACAGATTTGTGTAGTATTGGCACACATAGCTTCCTTAAGGCAGATATATCCATCATCAGAAACAGCAGTGGCGTATCAGATCCAAAAAGATGGTGGCAATGAGAATCATTCTAAATGCTGCAGGGCACTCAAGCAGAAATTAGAGTCATCACCTGATGTTATTAATGGAGATTGTAAAGGACCGTAATTTACATATTGCCTCTTGGTGCATCTAAAAATGAAAGAAGTCAACAAAGAGTCCAAAATCATTGCATAATTAACAATCAGCCTCCATCACATTGATGCTATGGGCCTGATCACAGGTGCACACATTTACTGTGAATTACTTAAAAGGATTATGTTCAAAGGCTAAATAAATGTGAACTAAAGATGATCATTATATAATTTTAGAACAAACAGCATGGAAATAAGCAAACTATATTTGCAGTGGGGAATCTAATAATACCGGAAGGCTGACAAAGAAATTGCGCACTGATTGAATAATTATTTGTAAAATACAATGAAAAGTACCCGTAAATTTAATCAGAAATGTTTATTTATAATTTAACAATGGTCAACAGTGTTCTACTTTTGTAAACATAGGACTTTGAACATTATAGCAGGATAATAGCTGGAGATATGATCACACATAGGGTGGTGGGTGAATGGAACAAGCTGCCAGAGGAGGTAGTTGAGGCAGCGACTATCCCAACATTTAAGAAACAGTTAGACAGGTACATGGGTAGAACAGGTTTGGAGGGAGATGGACCAAACGCGGGCTGGTGGGACGAGTATAGCTGGGACATGTTGGACGGCGTGGGCAAGTTGGGCCGAAGGGCCTGTTTCCACACTGTATCACTCTGTGACTCTATGTGCGCAAGAATGCAGCAGATGCTTAAACATTAACTTGTTAAGAAAATGGCTGATTGAACAGTCAATAAACTTGCATGAGCCAAAACTGACAAGAATATTAATAAAACTAATAAAGTATTTCATTCAGGACTCAAAATAAATCTTTTGGGATGGCTGTTGCTTAGAGAAGTTGATACCAAGAAAGAAACATCCATTGGGGTAATATTATCAATGCCCTTTATCACAGACAATAAGATTAGAGTCCTGTTAATTTGTTTTTGGTGTGAGATGAGAGGGGAATGTTTTCTAGGACATCTGGAAAGTGTCCAAATATTCTTTAAATAGACCATGAGTCTACAAATCTATCACATGTCGTGCTGCCTGGTGCATTGGAAGATTAGATGGCACTGTTGTTTGACATCTTATCTGAAGAACCTTGCCACAAGCAAAGCAGCCTAGTTTATTTACCTAAGTCTGGAAACAGAATTGAAATCTTCAAGATATTAATAATCCCTATTCAGTGCCACATTGCAGCGACAGTTGCATCAGGCACTTCTGAAATTAAATCCCATTGACTTCCATCTAACTGAAGTTCAAAAGCTGGGTAAAACACACAGAAATAAAAATTAAAAAATATGGAAATACTCAGCAGCTCAGGCGGCAACAGGAGAGAGAAACAGAGATAATTTCCCAGGCCAATTACCTTTTGCAAGCAATGTTTTGTTGGAAGGTCAGTGACCTGAGTGTTAATACTATTTCTGTATCCACGAATAGTGCCTGATAATAGACAATAGGTGCAGGAGTAGACCATTCGGCCCTTCGAGCCAGCACCGCCATTCAATGTGATCATGGTTGATCATCCACAACCAGTACCTCGTTCCTGCCTTCACTCCATATCCCTTAACTCCGCCATCCCTAAGAGGTCTGATCTCCGAAGTAATTGCAATTTTCCCTGTTCCGATTTCAGATTTCCAGCATGTGCAGTTTATTTTTTGGTCTTCCAATTATACCACGTCCATACTTTAAAGCAACTGACCAGGATTACATTTCTAGGCAGCACGTTTTTCTTGACATAGTGAGAGGAATAAATTGAATCACAATTTGTTAGTAATAGAAAGATAGACAAAAGGAGGAAATAAATGCTGGAGTTATATGATTGAATTTGTTTAGAAAATAAGAATAGTTCATTCATGCAAAAATGGAAAAGTATGAAGTGCAACCTATGCCAACCCACAAAGTGTGAGAACTGTAAAAGTTGAGGGAGAGAAAATGAGATGACAAAAGGAGAGAATTTGGAAACAGCATAAAATATATGGAGAATGTATAGAAAGCGCCTGATCGATTGGGGAGGGATCCTTTTCAACCTGAGTAGACCCCACCTCTGATATTGTCACGTGAACCGAGATACAGTGATGAACTTTGTTTTGTGTGCTATCCAGGTAAATTATACTATACATCAATACAATAAAGCCATGCAGAATATAGTGTTAACCTCTGAGACTAACATCACAGATGAAGGCACACATGCTGGAGAAGACTTAGTCATCAGTGATGGCCCTTGTGCATTCAGTAACCCTCTTATGAACCAGGTGTGACTATCCCAGGTCCAGTGAATGGTACCAGCTAAACCCTCATCCTCTCCAGCATTTTCCATTCCCACTCCTGGGAAACCCAGCTCGGAGGAAAATAAAGGCCTGCCTGTGTGTAGGAACATTATCAACGTCCTTCTGCCATCACGTGAGCAAGCCACGTGGCCCTATGCAGCAAAGCAAACCAAACTCTAAAAAATCTTGGAAAGCTGAATGGATGCTAAAGAAATTCACTCACAAACATATAATATAAGATCCCCAGGTTTGATGTTCGACATGGGTCAAAGTGGCATAATGGTGCAGTCTCAGAGCCACTGCCTCACAATGCCGGAGACCCGGTTCAATCGTGATTAAGGTGCTGTCTGTGTGGAGTTTATATGTTCTCCCTGTGACTGCATTGATTTTCTCTAGGAGCCCCAGTTTTCTCCCACATTCTAAAGGTGTGCAAGTTGGCAAATTAATTGGTCACTAAATCTCTCTTAGTATGTAGGTTAGTACAATGTGGGAGGAATTGATAGGAATGTGGAACTGGTGTAAATGGGTGGTTGACGCTCAGTGTGGGTCGGTGGGGCAAAAGGGCTGTCTCTCTCTTTGACGATGTGGCTCCATGACTATAGGTGTGCAAATGTGAACAGTTGATGTACAAATGGAAAATTAACATTTCTCCAGTGTGCAATTCTCGACATCAGGGTAGATTGAAGATAGACACAAAGAGCTGGACTAACTCAGCATGTCAGGCAGCATCTCTAGAGAAAAGGAATAGATGACGTTTTGGGTTGAGTCCTTTCATCAGGTTAAAGACTGCCTCATCCACAAACGCATTTAGAACTCTTGCGGTGATACACTATGCATCCACGGAGTGGCGAGGAGAAGAGCCATCAAGAACACCACAGAGGCAGCGGAGAAGGCCTCGAGATGGCTCTGGCTCAGGAGAGAAGATCCATGAGGAGGAGCGAATGCCACCTGAACACAAGTCGTGGTCTGATCAACCACGGCCGGGTCGCCTGGGTGAGGGTGTCTGATGTTGAAAGACCCGAAACACCCAATGACCCCAGGTTACATCACTGATGATGTGTTCAGGAGCATCAATAGATGTTTGACACAGCCGTCTGGCTTAAACACCTAAATGTATAATTATACTTGTTGAGTATAATTACAGTTACATCAGCCTACAAAAGAAATAAAGGCAGTGTGTAGAATTGATGGAGAATAGAAGCATTTATAAGATATTGTATTAAACTAAATTGGGCAGAATATTAACTTCTCGTAACCTTAGCTCCCAATCAATGGTTAGTCCCAGATATGAGGGGCATACCTGGGAGGTGTTAGTAAAGTTCATGTGAAACTGAGAACTAAAGTTTTGTGTTGCTTTGTAAAGGCTACACAATGCTGAACACACCCTTTACAATTCAAACCCTGGATACCCAATTTAATGCACAGTGATCTCTTTGTTTGCACTATGTTCTAGGTTATTAAATGTTACATTGATCCAATGCTCAGAGGGGAAAATGCTATTGAATAATAGTTTTGTTAACTATGCTGCAGTGCTTATGCATATAGAAGATAATTTAATCCCTTTTCCGAACAGCAATGTGATTATATTTCATCTACAAACCTATTGACTGTCCTAGTTTTTAGATTAGCTATTTTCATCCCCGAAGGCTCAGAAAGGCTGCAGTAGAGCATTGTTTTTGCACATGTGTTAGTATACAGTGTTTAGAAAGGAAGAGTTGTTCATCATGGGTTGAAACAAAAGCAGAAATGTTGACAGCGATGAAAAGACCAGGTAATATTTCAGGTTATAAAAGATTAATTCTTCAGAATATATTCAGCCATTTCTATTAATATTGTACCACAGTGAACATATCCCAAGGTGCTTCACAGGAGTATTAACAAAAAAGAACATTTTAAAATCAAATTATATGGAGTTAATTAGATTTTTAATGCGGGTTGTTGCATTTTGATAAGACGCACCATAGCAGAACTTACATATTAAATGTAATTGCCCTGGGGAGTGTTGCAGAACAGAGAGACCTCAGGGTGCAGGGTCATGGTTCCATGAAAATGGAGACAGTGGCAGACAGGGTAGCGAAGAGCACAACTGCCTTCATCAGTTAGGGCATTGAGTACAGTCGTTGGAAAGTTTTGTTCTTTAGTCTGGGTTCTTTAGTCAGAGGGTGGTGAATCTGTGGATTTCTTTGCAACAGAAGGCTGTTGAAGCCAAGTCAATTGATATTTTTAAGGCAGAGATGGATACATTCTTGATTAGTATGGGTTATGGGGAGAAGGCAGCAGAATGGAGTTAGATCAGCCATGTTTGAATGGTAGAGTAGACTTGATGGGCCAAATGGCCTAATCTTGTTCCTATTACATGACCTTATTGTTAGGTATGTGATAATTAGCATATGCAATTAGCATATGTAATGAGTGTCTTGTCATATGTTGTGCAAGTATGCATGTGCGGGAGCTTCAAGGTGGCGTCCTGTAGTAAAGAAGCTTGTAAGATTACTCCCGTGTCCGAGCCTTTATTCAAGTGTGCTAAGCATCCCGAATACATAACAATTGGCGACAAGGATAAAAGAACGAAGATAAGAACAAGGCCAGCAAGAAGAATGAAAAACAGTTAAAAAAAAAAAAAAGAAGTGTATTTGGAAACAAAGTGGAACAGCACGAAGCCTAAAGATTTGACGCCAAATGGTTTTGAATTGCCGTCAAAAGGAAAAAAAAAAAAAAAAAAAAAAAAGGTAGGAACGGGAAGCAATAGCTCAGGGAAGAGCGAAGGAAAACAAACAGGGCAGTTAAACGTCCGTCGTTTGAACCTCAAACGTCGCGTGAGGGCTTGTGCCGTGAAGCCAACGGCCAGCCCCAGGAGCAGCCACAGACGTCGGGTGGGGGCCTCGTACCGTGAAGGCCACGGACATGTCCAGAGAGCCACCGACGAAAGAGGACCGTGTAGCCCATGGCCAGCCCCAGTAGCAGCCACAGACGTTGGGTGAGGGCCTCGTACCGTGTAGGCCACGGACAGGTCCAGAGAGTCACCGACAGAGGCTGAGTCTTCAGCCCAACCGGGAACAGTCAGCCCGGTGGGGGAAGAAAGTAAAGAAGGCCCGGTCGGGATCAGAGTCAGCCCGACCGTGAGCAGAAAAGCGGACAGGCCCGCGAGAGAAGCGGAGAGAAGCCAAGAGCCGTTAAGTGGATAAATAGATAAACAACAGAAAAGGCTTAAACGATACAAAAGGCTTAAACAATATAGGAAAGCCAGTGTTAAATTGCAAAGACAATATAGATCCTACTTCTTGATAAAGAACCAGAAAGGTGACTTAAGAAGACGAGTAGATGAACAACAGAAAAGGCTTGAACAATGCAAGGAAAGGTTGAATAAATGTGTGACAATGAGTAGACGCTGCTAATAGAAAAGTCTAAAGAAGGGAGGCTGGTCGGTCAAGACAAAAGTAGGCAGGAACAATTGCAATTAGGACACTTCAGTATAATCCAGCATGGAGCCTCCTTCACTGAGCATGGAGCCTCTTTCACTGAGCAATGAACGATCGCTGATCAGCATGAACTCATGTGGTTGAAGAGCCTGTTTTTACTCTCTATCTCTAAACTAAACTAAACAGTGTGCAGCTAGGTCTGCTGTTAGCTGTATACTGAATCACTGCATCTAATCAGGAAGAGAAATTCATCAACTGAAGCCACTTTGAAAAGAAAATATTCAGCATATAAAGCAGCATTGAAGAGAGCAGAACAATTAATTATTCCAGGTTCAAAAATTAGAGGAAGGGTCTGATTGCTCTTTTAATGGATTTCAAAATATACCTGTTGCAATTGGGAAGGGAGTGAAGTTGTAGAACTATTCCTGCTTTCAAACCTGTTCATGTAGCCTTTGCTTTCATGCTCCTCCAGTAGTATATTCAAGATATTTCAAGCTCATCTACTTCAAGTGTTGTGATCTTTCCAGAATTGATTGTGCCACTATTAACAACCGTACCTTTGCCTGACTTGAGCTTGAAAGTGTCCTCCCTAAATATTTATCTGTCTCTCTTTTAAAATGCTTCAAAAAAAAAAGCCATTCTGACCAGGCATTAGTTCATCGACCCTAATGACTTTTCATAAGAGTCAACGTCTTTCTTTGTCGATTGTACCATGAACCACTTTGGCACAGAACTTGTAAGTTGTGATCTGTGTTAATGGAATTTGTTAATGTAGTCATATATCTATTCCAAATAGCTTTGAGACATCCTAATATCATGGGAGCTGCTCTATAAATTTAATTTTTTAATTTTCAAATGATCCAAAGAATGAGTCTGCCTTGGCCTCAAGTATTACCTCATCTTCTTACTGTTTCCAACGTCTGCTGTTGTTTTAGCCCTGGGTGGAGAGCACTTTCCCTCGGAACACTGTACAGTAAAAAATGAAAGTAATGCCCCTGTCCCACTTAGGAAACCTGTACGGAAACCTCTGGAGACTTTGCCTCCAGACTGCAGGTTTCCGGAGGTTTTTGTCAGTCTACCTACCTGCTTCCACCACCTGCAACCTCCGGCAACCACCTGCAACCTCCGGGAACCGCATGAAAACCTTGGGTGGGGCGCAAAGTCTCCAGAGGTTTCCGTTCAGGTTTCCTAAGTGGGACAGGGGCAGTACCATGTTGCGCTAAAATGGAAACTATTTTGAGTTTTTAGGGTGAAATTGGTTCCTGACATCCGTGACCTAAAAATTAAGAAAAGCAATAGGTTTGTAAATATAAATACCGTTCCATTAATGTTCTTGATTGTGTTTCCATGTATTTCTCAGCAATAAGCATTGCAATACTGTATATCCAACAAGACTACTTTCTGCCTATTTATTTATTTAGTTTGTTAGTTATTTAGTTATTTTGTGTTGGGCTTTTTTTACTGCTTTAATTGAGACAATTTCAAATTATTGATGCTAGATGATTTATTTAAATCTGACAATTGTTTTTATTACTAGGAAAAGAAAGAGCATTTTCCCAAAATATTTCATTCATTGGCCTGTTTGAACGTTAGCAAGCGAACAGGTCTATCCCCAAACAGTGAGCTGCAGTCCCCCATAGGAATTGCAAATTACTGCACCATCAGCCAGGCTTTGTTTGCACATTCAGAGAACGAAATTGAGAAATCGGACAAGAAGAGCGTTTGTGCAACAAAGCGTGCATCCGAAGTGAAAAACATGTCCAGCGGAAAAACTGCCACTTCCCTGAGACCCGCGTTAAAACACAGGAACCTGCACACGAGAGAGAGGAAAGTTACTCGGATGTTGGTTGTTGTGCTGGGTAAGTGCCCAGTCATTTACTTCCTCTCTTAGAAAATGAAATAAAGATGATTTGACATCAAGGATGGAAAGTACCAAGAAGGATGTTCAGTCTACAACGTTGGAACTAATGCAGTGCTGTAGTCCAAAAGAGCACGTATTATGGAGACCAATACTGTAGCCTGTGAATTTTGGATGTTTCAATTTCACATTCTCAGTTGCAATAAATGGAAAGAAATGTCCAGGACTGATTTATGTATGTACGTGATGAGAGCGAGTGGCACAGATTTATAGAAACATAGAAATTAGGTGCAGGAGTAGGCCATTCGGCCCTTCGAGCCTACACCGCCATTCAATATGATCATGGCTGATCAACCAACACAGTATCCTGTACCTGCCTTCTCTCCATACCCCCTGATCCCTTTAGCCACAAGGGCCACATCTAACTCCCTCTTAAATATAGCCAATGAACTGGCCTCAACTACTTTCTGTGGCAGAGAATTCCAGAGATTCACCACTCTCTGTGTGAAAAATGTGTAAGCTGTGCAGCACATGGCCACAGATACTATTTGTAGTTACTTAGTGTATGTATTAAAAAATATATATTCACAAGCAAAAAAGGGAGACATTTTTGTGCAATTATAGAAACGTTCCAAATACATCAGAATAGGTTCAATTTGGTTTTGCTTCCACAATGTTTGACTTCACCCAAAGCGTTATGTAGACATCCCTTGCAGGGGCTTCCTCTTGTCATTGACCCAGTCCTCCAAGAACAGTCCTACAACCCCATCACCTTCCTCAATGAAATAAAAACTGGGAGAAAAAAATACTGGAATCACTCAGTAATCAGGCAGCATCGCTGGAAAAAGAGAAAGAGTTAATGTTTCAGGTTGAAGACTCCACATCAGAAGTGAGACTGCTATCTTCATTGTAAGATTGTTATCTTCAATACTTCCATTTTGCTTGCCCCTGTTGTAGGTCCATTCCATATCTTTGATCTGTATGGCACGTACGCTTTGCCGAATGAATATTAGAAGGCTCAGGGAGTGAACAAGAGAATCTGGAAGATAAAATAGTTAGTTATAATCACATTAATACAATTGCTTGTTGGGTCATTAAAGAATAAACCATTGTATGAAAATCCTGCTCTTAATTCACATCAGTTTGACTATTGTGATCCATTATGAAAGGGTGCTAGAAATTTTATCAATGCCATTTTCTGCATTTTGTATCTTTAATGTCATCATACACTTAATACCTTTTAACGATGAGAAGCTCTGGATATCCTAACACTCTTTCCTCATAACTCAGCCCTCTAATGTCAAAGGTAGAAAAAAATGCTGGAGAAACTCAGCGAGTGAGGCAGCATCTATGGAGCGAAGGAAATAGGCGACGTTTCGGTTCGAGACCTTTCAGTGAAAGATCAGTTCCGCAAATTTCTCAGTCCTGTCTCTTCAAAAGTCTTACCAGGATGGAACAGAACATTTAAGATGTGATCAAAATGAACTGAGGTGCAGCATCTACTGACTATTAGTTGTGTAGGCCAGTCTTTCATTTGATGCTCCATGATGTACATATTTAGGTCCCAAATTGTATTTTATTTTCTATAAAAGAGACATTCAAATCCCTATAGTTTTATAAACTCAGCCGTTTTGTGTTTGGAATAAGATGTGCATTTGTTTTAGTTTAGTTTAGAGATACAGTGTGGAAACAGGCCCTTCGGCCTACCAAGTCTGTGCCAACCAGCAATCCCCACACACCAACACTATCCTGCACATACTAGGAACAATTTACAATTATACCAAGCCAATTAACCTCCAAACCTGTACGTCTTTGGAGTGTGGGAGGAAACTGGAGATCCCGGAGAAAACCCACGCATGTCACAGTGAGAACGTACAAACTCCGTCCAGACAGCACCCGTAGTTAGGATTTGCAAGTTTTTAAAAAAGGACCAATGTTGTTGCTTTTTCACATTTTGTTTATTCATCTATTTAACTATTTCTCATTTAATTTGTAGCAAAGTGAATTTTATTCTGTATCTCAGATTTCTGGAGAGTGATTGGGATTTGCGTGTATAATTTGTGTTCCTGCACCTGCGTCCCCTTGTCACCTGTTCTCTGGACAACCACTGTCAGCCAAACTGACAGGGATGTGGATATAACTTTCTATTGACCAATGCAAAGTGTGATCACTCACTAATTTAACTGTCACTATTTTAGGAACCTGGTGGATGTTAGTAACATTATATGTACCAAGCTTCAGAGCCAGTTGAATGGTTGCTATCATAATGAAGAATCAAAATCCTTGATTCTCCAAGTATATGTGTGTCTTCTTAACACTCCATTATACAGTACAAGAAAATCCAAAAGCAGGACAGAGAAATGATCGCATGTACTCTGATAATTATAGTACTCTAATGGGACATCCTTTACGGTCAATGAAAATGTCGATGTGCATGATTGCAGATTACATGTAGAGAATATTACTGGGTGAAATAAAGGGATTTTTATTCAGTTACATTCAGTTAAGGATGGCACCAAAGAAATATTTAGGAAAGAACTGCAGATACTGGTTTACATCAAAGATAGACACAAAATGCTGGACTATCTCAGCGGGAGTGTTTAGCAACCACTTTAACTTCGCTAAATTCAAGTAACCCTTGCTTTCCCTCTCTCTCCGCCCCTTCCCCTCCCTAGTTTTTCGATTAGTTTCACTGAGCTCCTGATTAATTTTACTGATTATATGACTTGTTGTCACCTTCATCTCAGCTAACAATGAATCAAACTAAATTTCCTTGGACATCGTCTGCTTAGATCTGTCATTTTCCCCTTCCATATCTCTAATCTCCCTCTCCCCTGATTCTCAGACTGAAAAAGGGTCATAGTCATAGAGTGGTACAGTGTGGAAACAAACCCTTCGGCCCAACTTGCCCACACGGGCCAACATGTCCCAGCTACACTAGCCCACCTACCTGCATTTGGTCCATATCCCTCCAAACTTGTCCCAACCATGTACCTGTCTAACTGTTTCTTAAATGTTGGGATAGTCCCAGCCTCACCTACCTCCTCTGGCAGCTTGTTCCATACACCCACCACCCTTTGTGTGAAAAAGCTATCCATCAGATTCCCATTAAATATTTTCTACTTCACCTTGAACCTATGTCATGTGGTTTTCGATTCCCCTACTCTGGGCAAGAGATCTATGCATCTACCTGATTTATTCCTCTCATGATTTTATACACCTCTATAAGTTCACCCCTCATCTTCCTGCGCTCCAAGGAATAGACACCCAGCCGACTCAACTTCTCCCTATAGTTCAGACCCTCTAGTCCTGGCAACATCCTCATAAATCTTCTCTGAACCCTTTCTAGCTTGGCAATATCTTTCCTGTAACATGGTGCCCAGAACTGAACACAATACTCTAAATATTGGGTCGAACCTGAAACATCACCAGAGATGCTGCCTGTCCCGCTGAGTTACTCCAATATTTTGGGTCTCTCCTCAGAAATATTTGCGAATGCTTGTTCTCATGCTATGTCGTCTCTTCTGCTCACAGGTATGTTCCTCATTTGCTGGCTGCCATTTTTTATCACGCACATTCTGAACACCCACTGCAAGCGATGCCACGTGTCACTAGAACTCTACAGTGCTACCACTTGGCTTGGATATGTCAACAGTGCAATAAATCCCATCATCTACACTACCTTCAACACCGAGTTCAGAAGAGCATTTCTCAGAATTTTGTCTTGCTAAATTAAGTCTGAAAGATGTTACTAATTAAAGATATTGTTAGTTGGGATTTTAACATTTAACCTCCCTTAATCCTAAGCACTGTAATGAAATTATTGCTGAAATAGAGGTCAGATCTCATTTTACATTAAATTTGTGCCCAATAAAAGTACCGATTTACTTTGTTCATGTAAATTTCTTGCCAGTCGCGATATTTTTCCATTAAAACTGAAGCACACCGATCAGTGAGACCGCTTTGTGACTTGGTTCTTCTGCTTGATATTCTTCAAATGTAGAGAGATGTGGCCTAGATATTTAATTGCTTACCGCTGCTTTTCAGTGTTTCGTAACTGACAGTAGAGTGAAATGCAAAGACATCCATCCTAGGAACGATTTGTGTCACTCTGGGAATGCAACCAGGCATGCGCTTTGCAGAGCGCTTCACAACGACATGTCTGTACATTCTCTTCACCATTCATGAATGGGATGATTCTCCATGCTGGGATTATTGTGGGAACATTGAACCAGGTTGTCCTTGGGTGCCCTGGCATTGGGCTCTCCTGGGACAAGCACGTTTTAATAACATTTGTGATCTGTAGGAAAACCCTCCCCCCCCCCCCCCCCCAACCACTTTCCCTTCAACAACCAAATACAATACGGATTCTACTTTCTCAACACCCTTACTCCAACCATCCCAACCCAAATCTCATTCCATGCTCCCAGAGCCCTGGTCCATGATCGCGTACACAAACTCCCAACATCTGTCATCATTTTATTATTCAATTCGGAAGATCTCAGCATTAATTGCCTGCCCTTAACTATCCTTGAGCCTCCTACTTGAGATGCCCTGCACTTTCTTTTGAAGGTACAGCAAAGTTACACTGGGAGTTGCAGACCACGAACAATGAAAGAATGACAATATATCTCTAAGATAGGCCGATGAACAACTTGGAGGGGAATTTATGGTAATGCCATTGAATGGCATGAATCGATGATTAGATTCTGGTTTTGTTATTGATGGTCATTGCCTGGCATTTTTAGGGTTAGCTAACTAACTGCCTCCACCTAAATATGGTTTAGGTTTTGCTGAGTGCACGTATGCTTCGTTTCTTTTGACTAAGAGTTGAGAATAAATTTGAATATTATGCAATCATCATTAAACTTCCACACATATGATTGTTTTAATGAAAGGAATGCCATAGGCGAAGCAGTTGAAGATGGTTGGGCTGAGCACACAGACCAAAGAAACTCCTGCAGCGATGAACTTGGGCTTGGAGGATTGGCCACCAATGAACAAAACCATCTTATATTGAGGGAAGTGTGACTCTGACCATTGGAGTGCATTTGCTACGATATCTGTTAACCAGTTTTACTGAGGCTCTTTCATGAAACAGCCATTCAAATGTTGCCTCCATCTAAAAGGGCAGACACTCTCACCTCACCTCTTGACCAGCTCTTTCGTCCTTGTTTAGACCAAGACTGTGATGAGGGTTGAAGCCAAATTGCTCTGGCGAAATCCGCAAGGGGTATCAATGTGGTTACTCGTGAGTAGATGTTTGATAGCATTGTCGATGGCGCCTTCCATCACAATGCTGTTAATTGAGTGATGACTAATTGGGCAGTCAGTGTATGAAGGCACTGCAGATGCTGGTTTAAACTGAAGATAGACACAAAGTGCTGGAGTAACTCAGTGGGGCAGGCAGCATCTCTGGAGAAAAGTAATGGATGATGACGTTTCAGGTCAAGACCCTTGTTCAGACATTGTAATTAGCCAGATTGGATTTCACTTGCTTTTTGGTCTTTCCTGTATTGGTGAAATATGTATCCTTGTTGCAATTGTACAAGAACAACTTGATCATAGGCATGTCTAGTTCTGAAGTGCAAGTCTTCAGGGCTGAATTTGGAATGTTGTCTGGGGCCAAAGCCAATTGCTACGTCCAATGGTCTCAGCCATTTCCTGGTGGTGTGTATTGGACTGGCTGATAGGTTGCAGCACAGTTTAAATGCGCTGTCATTTCCATAGCGAGCAGATCGGGTTGAGAGTTATTTAGCTAGAGAAGCACAAAGATACTTATGACATCTGCTTTCCCAGGGATATCTTGATGTGATTTGTAAAATTGCAATATTATTTTCAAAATCTGCAATGGAGGGAATCTCTGGAGGAACGGATGGGCCATTCTCTCAGCATTTCCAGCTTCACATGGTTGCAAGTACACCAGCTCCAACACCCACCTGCTTCATGGCTCTGATCTAATCCGATGGTTGTGAGGTCAATCAGCTCTGTCCATTGCATGATTCCATGGCAGGAATCCTATTTTAAATCATCACCAGTTAGTTATCTCAGCTGGCCTTTCTGCAAAGCTCATTGAACAAGGGATGAACCCCTGGCTTCATGGAAATGGTGAGGCCACGGATACGTAGGGCATATTTGGGTGACATATAATTCTGCTGCCCAGTTTTGCGTTGCCAAAATCTACTTCACTCGCCATCTGATCAGATTGATCAATCATCACCTCCACCCACACCCCGTTCCTGATCTTGCACAACTTCCCAGTCCCAATCTATCCGGCAGATCCACCTCTCCTACCTCTCTTTCCCTGTTCTCCCTTGAGATACACCCAACCGTAAACCACTTTTCTTGCACATCTTCCTAATCTGAGGACTCTAGTCGCCAAGCGTTTCTCCCTCGACCCATCTTTCCCTTATATATATATTTATTTTGCCAAGTAGCACCTGGAGTCTTGAATTTCAAGCACTATAAGTGTTTCCACTGTTGTACCTGAATTACAATGGGTACGTCAGAATTTCAGGGCCCAGGAGGCTTATTTCCAAAACATTTATATTTGCTTAAACGCAGAGTAGACTGAAAATGTTCCTTCGCATTGACTATATGAAGCAATCTCTGGTTGTGTACAAGTGTGAAATATTGCAAAGGTTTTTCCTTTCCAAACTGAATCATTCTGTTAATCTTGTGTGTGTTTCTTAAATGTTTTCACATATCAAATATTCAATTTAAATAAAGTAAACGCACATATATTTAAATAGTTGTGGAAGCTACAATGATGAATAAAACCACTAATGCTGATGTACTGTCTTAGAATATTTTTTTCAAAATCGTCTTGCTTTCTTTATTATACCTAGCACGTGTTATTTCCTTAGTAGAGTCTTCTTCCTCGTGTCCGTCCATCTTCCATATCACGTCTTTCCGGTCGGTCAGATTGACAGTCGGTGGTTGCAGAATTGGCTACTTCAGTCAGTCACTGTGGTACAGTTTCTGTCATCAGCATTGCCCGGGATGCGCCACGTGGAGGCTTCTGCTTGCATCCCCTTAGTAGAGTGAACAGCCAATATTAGGTTTCAGCACAATTTGAATGTGCTGTCATTTCTATAGATAATGGATTCGTTTGAGAGATAGTTAGCAGCACAAGACAAAGATAGTCCTACTTTCCCAGAGATATCTTATGTAAATTGTAAAATTATAATATTATTTTCAAGGTTGATATTTCATTATGTAAAACAGGAGTATATGGTTGGTACACAAAATTGCTGGAGGAACTCAGCGGGTGCAGCAGCATCTATGGAGCGAAGGAAATAGGCGACGTTTCGGGCCAAAACCCTTCTTCAGACTGATGGGGGGTGGGGAAAGAAAGAAGGAAAAAGGGAGGAGGAGGAGCCCGAGGGCGGGCGGATGGGAGGGTGGGAGGAGACAGCTAGAGGGTGAAGGAAGGGGAGGGGACAGCACAGGCTAGCCAAATTGGGGGAATTCAATGTTGATGCCATAAGGGCGCAAGGACCCCAGACGGAATATGAGGTGCTGTTCCTCCAATTTCCGCTGTTGCTCACTCTGGCAATGGAGGAGACCCAGGACAGAGAGGTCGGATTGGGAATGGGAGGGGGAGTTGAAGTGCTGAGCCACCGGGAGGTCAGGTAGGTTAAGGCGGACTGAGCGGAGGTGTTCGGCGAAACGGTCGCCCAACCGTCGCCCACAGGAGTATATGGTTTCCTAGTTTATCGACAAATAAGTAACTTTGTATGAGGATGACAGGGATTGAATAGCTTTGGAGAACAAGATAATCAAATCGACAAAACACTATTGAATCATGGGCCAGCTGTTGCCCTTTGTAATTAAAGGATTGTGTAGGAAGGAAATGCAGATGCTGGTTTACACCGAAGATAGACACAAAATGCTGGAGTAACTCAACGGGACAGGCAGCATCTCCGGAGAGAAGGAATGGGCGACTTTTCCAGTCGAGACCTGAAGAAAGGTCTCAACTCGAAACATTATCTCCAGTAATTAAAGAATTTCTGCAAGGACTCCTCTTTAAACATGTAAACAATCTGAGATAACTTTGTTTCCTTATCTTGAATAGGCTTTTATTTCAAATTTCTAGTAAGGGTTTATTTAAATTGTATTATCATTTCCTAAAGATTCCACATTAAACTTTTGGTCTTTAGCCATAAAATTTGGAGTTGATTATAACCAAAGATCAGAAGAAAGCAGAGAGTTCAAATTGCCTATTACTTGGCGGATGTGCAGGAGTGGGCACCGTCTGTGTATGGCAGCCTGCCCGCAGTCCGTCTCTTCACCTTTTTTTTATATTAAGTCCTGTTAAAAAATGTTAGTTAGTTAGTTGGTGGTCTTTTATGTGGGGGGTGGGGGGGGGAAGGGGGAAACTTTAATTCTTAGTCCCCTACCTGGTCGGAGAGGCAGCATCCCTCCAAGCTGCTTCTTCGCCCCGTCCTCGCGGTCTACCATCGAGAATAGAGCGGCGTTTCCTGTCAGGACCGGCCAGGACTACAGCTTCGGCGGCGGCACAGCGCTGGGACACCAACACGGAGCGGGCGATGCCTTACCGGGTCGCCGTTCGGTAAGCTCCGGAGCGCTGTGGCCGCCGACTCCCAACATCGCGGAGCTGTGGCTGCGGGCGTCCAGCCGCGGGCAGCGCTGGATTTGGAGCGCCGCGGAGCCAGGGATCGAGTTTGCCGGGGTCGGAGCTCCAACCGGCGCGGCGTGAGGTCTACGAGTGCCCCGGTCTCCAGGGAGGAGGCAGCCGCTCCAAACTTTCCAAGCCGCTTGAGGAATGTTTCACCCAACGCCGGACGTTCCATCTTCACGGCAAGAGGGCCCTGAAAATCATCGGACTGGCTGCAAGGCCACAAATGGGCCCCGACCTCGGGTGTTTCACAGAGGAAGAGGACTTAACTTTCTGGTGCCTTTCCCCACAGTGGAAATTTTTGATTCTGCTGAGGGGGGACGTTTGTGTTGAACTCTATAATGTGTTGTGTCCATTTTCTTTATTTTTTAACCTTTTTCTACGGTTTGTATGGAAACTTATTTTCTATTTTATGTAAAGCACTTTGGTGTCAATGCGAGTTGACTTAAAACGTGCTATATAAATAAAACTTACTTACTTACTTGTCCTCTGAATAGGCGGCAACTTCCTACAGGCTTCTGATAGATTGCTTAACATGAGCAAAATCCTTATTTGGGTTTATAAATGGAGACCTAACCACATTTGTATCTCAGCTGTAAGACAGAAAATGTTTCCCACCTGACCAAACTTTACATGGAAATCTTCCCACTACTGGATTGCTACAAGGACAGGGGAAGGCAAGATCCAGATTCCCCTTGCAGTGGAGTGGGCCCACAGATTTACAAGTGTTACTTAAGGGCCTGTCCCACTTGGGTGACATTTGGGCGACTGCGGAGCGTCAGTGACTGACGCCCATAAAACCGTCAAGTTGCACGACATACACACGCTGACGTATGCTGTCATGTGGGTGATGCCCGGTTAGGGTTGAGGCTGTAAAATATTCTTCCTTCAATGCATGGATTTTAAACATGAATATGTTAAAATTAATACAATAAAATCAATTGTGCAAATGAAAAGATGTCTGAGCCATTCAGTTTTATTTATAGATGTATTGGTCCGCTTCCAGATCTGATCACCATCTCTATAACTGGATTCACAGGGTCGGTGTGGACTCGGTGGGCCGAAGGGCACTGTATCTCTGAACTAAATGTGACACAGGGGCCCCAGGGGTTGGACTCGAACCCCCAATGTTCTACCTGCTCCTCATGGGAATTAAACTGTTGGCCACGAGTTGTCCCAGAGGCAGATGTCTCTTCCAATGGTCTCTCCTAACCCCAGAGGCAGCGGGCGTTTCTACTAGGTACAGCCAATGTTGTCAATGTACCAGTGGCTCCGGCCACTGAGTCTAAATACCCAACACCCATTTTGAAGCAAGGCAAGGGGGCGGATGGGGGGGGGGGGGGGGGGGGAGAGGGGGGTGTTGTTCCCAAACTGCATTTATCGCATAGTCAATGTTACTAAAACAGATGCTGTGGCCTTTGTGCAGTACTATTAGTGGGATTAGCTGTCACAGGCTGGGTCCACAAATGGGGGACGTCGGGGAAGTTGAGGGGGGGGGGGGGGGTGGGAAATGGGAGAAGGGAGGGAGAGGGGGAGAGGGGGATGTGAGGGGAGGGGGGGAGTGGAGAAGAGTGGAGTGGGGAGGAAGAGGGGGAAAGGGAAGAAGAGGGGGGAGAGGGGAGGGGAGAAGGGTAGGGGGGAGTGGAGAAGGATGGGGGCGGGAGGGTGGAAGAGGGGAGAGGGGAGTTCAGTCTACACTCACTGAATCCATCCCAGTGAAAAGTTATAGAGACGGTGATTGGATCTGGAAGCGGAACAATACATCTATAAATAAAACTGAACAACTCAGACATCTTTTAATTTGCACAATTGATTTTATTGTATTAATTTTAATATATTAATGTTTAAAATCCATGCATTGAAGGAAGAATATTTTACAGCCCATCTGTGGTCCCTAACCCCAACCCTAACCCTAACCGGGTGTCACCCGCAGGACAGCATACGTCAGCGTGTGACAGGGCGCACAACATGATGAGACACCCAAATATCACCCCTGGATTTTGAACATTCCAAAATCCTGGGGCGACAGGGATGCACCGTGCATCACTGCATGTGTCACCACGCGTCACGACCCGACCACGACGCGACAACCTCTTTTTAGGCTGTTGCCTAAATGTCACCCAATTGGGACAGGCCCTTTAAGATAATGAATGTGTTGCCGCTGTCAATATACTCCAGGGAGAAGATGCGGAACAGTAAAAAGATGCCTTCAATGGTTTAACCACACACTGTGTAACTATGACTCAATGATACCTGGTCTTTGCTTTCCCCTGACAGATGTGAATCCTGGAACTGAATGATGGGTCTGAAGAGGGGTTTCGGCCCGAAACGTTGCCTATTTCCTTCGCTGCTGCACCCGCTGAGTTTTCCAGCTTTTTTGTGTACCTTCGATTTTCCAGCATCTGCAGTTCCTTCTTGAACACTGAATGATGGGTGTTGGGAGTCACTTTTGAACTAAACTTGCTGATTCTAAACTTCTAGAATGGGTCCCAAGCCGCTAATATCACCCCACACTGCCAACCTTGCCCCATCTCCCTCACCCCCAACAGTCCAACTACCAGGCTCTGATGCCTCTCATTCCTGCCAACCCATGAGGTTCATGAGAATTTCTAGACAACAAAACTGTGCTTTTCTCAAAAGGAGCAGTTTAAAAATGAAGGTAGACAAAAATGCTGGAGAAACTCAGCGGGTGAGGCAGCATCTATGGAGCGAAGGGAATAGGCAATGTTTCGGGCCAAAACCCTTCTTATGATCTTTTATTGTTCTGTTGACCTTCTCCAAAATGCCAAGTAGCTGTACCTGAGTTTGGATCTATTTTGAGCCGTGTTTTTGTTGTGTCGTTACTGTGTGTAAGCTCTGCGGTCCTTGTCAGCACGGAAAGAGGAAGATTTTCCACAACCCAGCAGATAAGAAGCAATAGTTCACATCGTTATAGATTCATCGGTTCTGAGGTTTGTCCAGCATGCAACCAGGCCATTCGGCCCACCATGTCCACACCACCCATCTGTATTGATCCTATCCTCCAGCACCTGGCCCATAGGCTTCCATGCCAAGGCGATCCAGGCGCTTGCCTTGATACTTCTTAAATGCTGCCACCTCCCTCTCGGGCAATGTATTACAGCAAGTCGTCATGGACTGGGTGAAAAAAAAGGTTTCCCAAAAATCCCTTTTAAATCTCTTCACCTTCACCTTAAACCCATTTCCTCTAATTTTACTTCGGAGTCACGTGAGTGACTACGTGAAGAACGCCGCCACGACGCATGCGTGTCATATCGCTTTCACGCTTGCGAGTCGACAGGCAGGGGGGAGCGTTCCCCCGCAGCGGTAAGTTTGAAACCGCGACCTGCAGGTAAGAAATTTACTCTGCGGTAGTTGTTGTTCCCCGCGCTGTTTTTCACAGGGGGGGGAAGCTGGACAAAATAGTGTCCACAAGTGCTGCGAGTGAAGCTGGCTGGGGAGGACCACGAAGTTGTGGGAGCCAGCAGCAGCTGAAGGCACAAGCCCCGTAAGGGATCAGCTGTGCCGACTTTTGGTCCCGCGCCGGCCAGAACACCACGGCCGGGCGGGAGACTATTCAAATGGGGCCGTCGACTTTTTGGACAAGTCAAAAATGGCAGGAGACGGGGTGGAACGATGTTCCACCGTAGCGACAATTTTAACCTGGACCTGCAGGTAAGAGCTGCGGTCTTTTTTGTGTTTTTACCATGCTGATTACAGGTGGAGAAACCAACGGGCTGCGACAAAGCTGGTGGGCTAGATGGGATCAGCTGTGCCCGATGTCGCCTCCGCACCGGCCAGATCCACTCCACGGAAGGGCAGTAAGGACAAAGCTGGTGAGGGAGGACTGCGGAGCAGCGGGCAGCCAGCAGCAGCCAGCGGCACTTGGATCACCGATAGTGGGATCAGCTGTGCCTGATGTCGCCTCCGCACCGGCCAGATCCACGCGGCCGGGCGGAAAGGCTAGACACAAAAACAAACAAGGTCGTGGACTCAAAGGAGTCCAACTTTGAACAACCGCGGGCGGCCAGCGCCCAAGAGCGCTGGAGCCGGATGGAGCGGTGTGTGGAGCATTTGCTCCAATGTGACAGACTCCGGGAGATGGAGTCGGGTCACTGTGGGCCCTATGATAAACCCACAGCAGTGTTTATTTACGCATTCCCTCCTTTCTGCCTCATCAGTCGGGTATTAAGGAAAATACAACAAGACTCTGCGTCTGGTATTGGTAGTACCCGATTGGCCTACTCAACCATGGTTCCCAGTTGTATTAAACATGGTATTAGAACCATGTATCACCATCCCACATAGACCAGATTTATTGCTACATCCCGTAACAAGGGATAGCCACCCATGCCATAAACATTTGAACTTATTAATTTGTAGAGTTATAAAAACACCTCTACTACAACTGGGACTGACGGACCGAACAGTGAACATGATCTCGGCGGCCCAAAGACAGTCAACCAAAAAACAGTATCTGGTCTATATCGGGAAATGGGCGATGCACTGCCATAAAAACAACATCACCTACAGAGACATGAACATCCCGTCTGTTCTGGAATATCTGGCAGGCCTCCACTATGATGAGGGGCTCAGTTACAGTGCCATCAACTGCGCCAGAAGTGCCCTATCGACTTACCTATGGCAGGGGACAGAGCGTTACTCTGTTGGGACTCACCCACTGGTAACAAAACTTATGAGGGGAATTTTTAATACTAATCCCCCAAGAACCAGGTACTCCCAAATATGGGATGTAATTATTATCCTGAAGATGCTCAGAAATTGGTCTCCAGCAACAGCTCTGTCCCTACACAGACTGACATTAAAAGCAGTCATGCTAATGGCATTGGTCTCGGCACAAAGGGTACAGTCACTGCATAAACTAAGACTGGACAACATGACTTCCTCAACAGAAAATATTACGTTTCATATCTATGAGTTAGTAAGCAGAACAGACAGGGATCAGCAGGCCTCAATATACAATTTAGGTCATACCCAACAGATGACCGTCTGTGTATAGTAAGACATCTGTCGTTATACATGGAGAAAACGAAAATCCTAAGAGGCAATGAGAAGGCACTTTTTGGTCAGCCACTAGCAACCACACAAAAGAGTGACGGTCCAGACCATCTCAAGATGGCTGAAACAGGTGCTAACACAGGCTGGGGTGGATACTAATATTTTAAAATCTCATTCCACCAGGGCTGCAGCTACATCGGCAGCGATACAGTTGGATGTCCCAATGGACCAAATCCTCAAGGATGGTCTGGGGGGGGGAAAAAAACATTCCAATTATTTTACAATAAACCAGTAATGAAACCTGGAACGTTTGCAGAAACAATATTAAGTTCTGTAAATTAATTTAAACCCATAAAAAGGGGTTATAAATTTGTGTTAATAAATTTTATGATTTCAATGTTGAATTCATGTCCAAATTATGTTAACACAATTCCTCCTACAGTCATCAAGGCAGACGTGATGCATGGACTCATTTCCACGGCATGAAATCACAGAGCTTTAAAATCTTCACGTAGTCACTCACGTGACTCCGAAGTAAAATAGTAAGATTAAACGAGAACTTACCAGTTTGAAGTTTGATCTGTATTTTATGAGGAGTTACGATGAGGGATTACGTGCCCTCCGCTCCCACCCTGATCATATACTTAACTGGTATCTCTTCTCTAATCTTACTATGTTTAGTCATTACAGTTATCTGTGATCTCACACCGCTGCTTTGAAGAATAACACGCATGCGTCCTGGCGGGGTTCTTCACGTAATCCCTCATCGTAACTCCTCATAAAATACAGATCAAACTTCAAACTGGTAAGTTCTCGTTTAATCTTACTATTTTATTTGTCTCCTATACATAAACAGTTTCCTGCAGTCTACCCTATCAATGACCCTCATCATTTATATAATTCAATCATGTGCTCTCTTGACAACTTCCGCTCTGGGGAAAACAGACCTAACTGAAACCTTAATACCAATTAAGGCAGCAGAGTGGTGAATCCCTACTGCACCCTCTGCTATGGGATCACATCTTTCCCATAGTACAGTGATCAGAACCTCACACAATACTCCAAATGGAACATTGTGTTCCTTTAGTAAAACGAAAAAATAAACCAAAATACCCAGGGAGTTTCTTTGGTTGGATTTTGTTTTAATGAAGAGAAGAACTCTCCGGTGTAATGAAACTGTAAATCAATTTGTAACAAACCATTTTGCAGTTCTTTATTCTATAAAATACATAACCATGCACATTTTCAGTTCTCTGATATCTATACCTTGGTTGAGCTATAAGTACTGGAGATGCACCACTCAGAGCAGAATTGATCACCTAGAAAGACATTCAAAGACAGGGAGCATACAAGGAATATACCCTCATTATCTCCACATACTTTGAGATCTATTATTCTTTATAAAAAACCCATCAATTTGAATTCCCTTCTTTGCACTAATTGAAATGTCCTAAAAACTATCCATGCTTAAATGATTTTGAATGAATGTGGTCTTTTTGTTCAAAAATGGAAACATTATCTAATTTGATTAAATTACTCAATATTTGGTGCTTTTTGCTCTTCCTGCACCATGTAAGATCTAAGGATATCCTTTGCGATGGATTTTGACTTTTTCTCTTATTTGTATTGGTTTTGAAGGATACATGCAAGCCAAAGAATACACATTCTAAAGGCAAATATTTCAATATTTACTGATGAAACATTAATGTAATTATATGCTTTATGTGCAACCTCTGTAAACTTATAGTTCATTAATATTCAATGTAGTTTAATTGAATGATATTTCCAGCTCAACTGCATACAAAAATTAAAGTCATAGAATGATACAGTGTGGAAACAAGCCTTTTGGCCCAACTTGCCCACACTGGCCAACATGTCCTAGCTACACACCTGTCCCACCTGTCTGCATTTGGCCCAATCTGTCCTATCCACGTATCTGTCGAAATGTTTCTTAAACATTGCGATAGTGCCTGCCTCAGTTACCTCCACTAGCAGCTTGTTCCACACACACAACCCTTTGCATGAAAAAGTTACCCCCCAGGTTCCTATTAAATCTTTCCCCCTCTTCTTAAACCTATGTCCTCTGGTTCTCAATTCCCCTACTCTGGGCAAGAGACTGTGCTTCAACCCGATCTATTCCTCTCATGATTTTGTACATATATTTTCGATAAGATTACTCCTCATCCTCCTGCGCTCCAAGGAATAGTATCCCAAGCTACTCAACCTAAGTAGAAGTTAAAGTAGCCTTAAAGTAGAATGTTGCTGAAATATCATACCATGCTCAATGCTGAAAACTATTTTGTTTTCCCTCATATGAGTTCTCTGGGTTTATAGCAACTGGAGAGGTGGGACAAATGTGTTGATTGAGCAAAACAGCCATTGCCTCATTAGCCATTATTAGACCTTTCTCATGATCAAGGAAGAGTTCATAATGGGGACAGTCTCACGTTCAGAGGCCAAAATATGAACCTTTTTACATAGTCACTCGATCAAAATTACTCCCATTGAATGGTAAAGTAAAATCAGAGACTGCAGTGAAAACAAACATATCAGCTTGATATTCCTAGTCTTCACATCAATCTTTTTCTCACCTTCCCTGAACACTTTGTTAATGCATGCCAATTTCAATTGGTATTACTAGTGGTGTTAGTCACCTGTACAAAGAAACAATGAAAATCTTTCTGTTGCAAGCTAACCAGATTAAAAAAAACATAATATTGGTTTCTCTAATTTCAAGTTGAATATTGATTTCTCCAACTTCAAGTAACCCCGGCATTCCCTCCCTCTCTATCCTTCCCCCATCCAAGTCGCCCAGCTTCTCGTTTTCACCCAACAACAGCTAACAATGACATGTTTCCTTTATCATTGTTACCTTTATGCATATCTTTCATTCATTGTTCTTTATCTCTCTACATCATCATCTATATCTTTCGTTACCCTGTTCCCTAACTAGTCTGAAGAAGGGTCTCGACTTGAAACGTCACCCATTCCTGCCTGCAGCCTGTCTCACTGAGTTACTCCAGCTTTTTGTGTCTATCTTCGGTTTAAACCAGCATCTGCAGTTCCTCCCTACACAATCAAAGACAAATGGGTATAAATCGACAGTGCAAAGAGAAACAGTGTGCAGAATAGGGTGACACCGTGGCACAGCAGTAGAGCTACTGCCTTACAGTGCCAGAGACCCAGGTTCAATCCTGACTATGGGTGCTTGTCTGTACGGAGTTTGTACGTTCTCCCCGTGACTTGCGTGGGTTTTCTCCGAGATCTTCGGCTTCCCACAATCCAAAGACGTACAGGTTTGTAGATTAATTGGTTTGGTATAAATGTAACATTTTCTCTAGTGTGTGTAGGACAGTGTTAATGTGCAGGGATCGCTGGTTAGTGCGGACACGGTGGGCCGAAGGGCCTGTTTCCGCACTGTATCTCTAAACTAAACTAAATAGTGTTACAGCTACAGTATGTAACACTGTATTCTGCAATGAATAAAGAATAAATCTGGTCAATTAATGTAGTCCCAGTTGTGCTTAAACTACACAAACTTACTTTAGTTTGAACCTTTACTGTTGCAAAGAGGAACAATTCATTATCTATATTACTAAAAGTCTGATCTTGACCACTTCCTGTTTTTCTGTTTCATAACTATAGAAAAAACGCTGCCACTTACGGCTGTGATTTTTGGCCAGCTTACTCAGAGTCCAGCTCCACTGCACAGGTCAAGGGGATTTTCCCATCGATGAAACATAAAAGAGTTATTAATGTTTAAAACATGTTGACATTCTCTCTGCTGCCCCTGCTGGTGGTAGGGGGAGGGACTATAAAACCCAGAAGTGTTGTGCCTCAGACAGTCTCTGCAAGATGGGGGAAGTGAGAGGGTCACGTCTCTCAGTCTGAACTGTGAATAACACTGAACACATGTCAACAAATCTGTGAGTGTGGCTTTACTAACCTTGAGTGCCCTTAATGTGGATTGAAAATGAAAATGTGGTTGGTTTGAAGTAAAAGCACTGCATATGTTTGGTGGGGTTTTGGGTTGAAGAAAAGGCACTGCAAAAGGTTGGGTGGGATTTTGGGTTGAGGAAAAAGCAGTGCAAATAGTTGGTGGTCTAAACTTGACAACTTCCTGTTTGCACTGTATATTGATTTTAGATAAACGCTACCACTTACGGCTGTGATTTTTGGCCATCTTACTCAGTCCCCCTCCGCTCATCTGGTGCAGAGGATTCTTCCCATCAATGAAAAATAAAAGTGTTATTAATGTTTCAAAAATGTTGAGAATCTCTCTCCTGTCAATCACGCCATGAAGGCCACACCTTTTCCGGTGGGAGGAGGGAGGGATTGTAAAACCCGGAATTGTGGGTGTGGCTCAGTCTCTGCATGATGGGGGAGGGAGAGGGCACAACTCTGTCTGAGCTGTGAATCAACTGAACACACTGAATGTCTACTGAACTGTGAGTGTGGTGTTTTGTGTGGTTTTATAGTGGTTTCACCCTGCATGAAATGGTATGAAACTGCATTTGAATTTGGTGGCCTTTCACTCTGCTTGAAATGGTATAAACTGCACTTGAATTTGGTGGCCTTGCACCCTGCTTGAAGTGGAAGGAAATTGCACTTAAATTTAGTGGCCTTACACCCTGCTTGAAGTGGTAGGAAACTGCACCTGAATTTGGTGGCCTTGCACCCTTCTTGAAGTGGAATTTCAAGGAATAGCCGTGAGTCAACTGCCAGCCCACCAGCCGTGAGTGAGCTGCCTGCACATCAGACTTGAGGGACTGAGCTGCCACCCCAAGAATCCATTTGGCCCACAATGTCCATACTAGCCCTCTGGAGACCAGTCCCTTCAGCCCACAACACCCATAACAGCACTCCAGAAAGCCCCCCCCCCCACTCCCCACTGGCCACCAATATTGGAATTGGTGGAGAGGTGAAATATTGTGTTGGGGGACCAGCCCTCCCGTGTGAACATGGGACCCAACGGGTCCCACTTAGTCTAGTTACTGATATATTCACCAGTAGCAAAATATATTTTCTTTCAGCTAGGCTGAAGTAATAAAAGTGAGACGAAAGCATGAAAATTGTTCAACTGCTGAAGCCTGTAAAACATTTTTGTTTTGAACACTACCAAACGTGTATTTACAGATAATGAAACTAATCAAATGGGATCCTGGCATTGAATTTTGAAACTAGAATGAACTTTTAGGTTGATTAACGAGATTGGTCCGTGTACAATAATCCCTCGCTGGAACGTGTGGAAATGAAACTGAGGATATTTCCCCATGCGGAATTAAATGAGAAGCCTCTGCACCTCCCCAGTCGCTATGTGTATTTTATAATTGAGACATTTTTCTGACTCCTGTGTCAGAATTTCATTGAGATCCTGTGAGGGGAATAGGAAACTTGATCAGAGGTGTAATTCATTGCATGCAGTTCCAATATGAAGCTGCCTGAGTGACAAACGATGTGCTCCATCATTGTTATCTTAGACACCTTTGCTTCCAAAGTGAAAAATGAGGGCAAAGAGAATTTTAAGTAATTAAATGTAATGAATCCATATCACGCAGAAGCAGAAGCAGCTTCCTTTTGTTATTCATTTCCAATGTGCAAATTGCGCTCGCAACAGCAGTAGCATTCAGTGCCGCGCCTAATTGCTCTTGAACCATTCAGAGACAGTTAAGAGTTATCTACATTGTGGGTCTAAAATCACATAACAGACAAAAGTGAAAGAACATGGACCAACTAAATGTATTCCTGATTACAAAGGGAATAGAGTAAAAAATTGTGGAAGTCTTATTAAGTCTTGTCAGAGCATTTGTTGAGATGTTTCTCTAAAGGACTATTATTTAAGACAGTTAGATATTAAAAAAAACACCATTACAGATTCATTTTTTTAATTGCATGTTGCCAGACAGCAATATTCATTGCCCATTCCTGATTAATAATGAGAAAATTCAAATCAAATTCAAATTCAAATTTATTGTCACATGCACCAATTAAGGCACAGTGATATTTGAGTTAGCGTGCAGCTTACCAAAAATGTTACTCGAGTTACTTGAGTCACCAAAAATTGAGTCACTGCAGAATGACCATGGTACCGTCAGGTAGTATCTCAAGGATTTTGACTGCAATGTTAAAGGAAAAAGTGTTTTATTTTAAGAAAGCAAAGTGCTGCAGTAATTCAGCGGGATGGGACCCAAAATATCTCCTATCCTTGTCTTTCAGACATGCTGCCTGACCCGCTGAGTTACTCCAGCACTTTGTGTTTTACGCAAAGGTTCCAGCACCTGCAGTTTCTTGTGTCTACTCTTTATTTCCAGCATGTATTATTCGTAGGTTGGCAAGCTGTAATTAGCAGGGTGTCACAGGAGTGGGGTGTCACGGGACTATTAATATTAACTATTAAATATTTGTAATTGATATTCATGTGTTAGATGAAGGGAACAAAAGTATTGCAGAAAAACAGATCGTGCAAAGATAGACAGCATAATAAATTGTGAGGGTGCTTAGGGGCAATTTACAGAGGCCATTAGCCTACAAATCCACGCGTCTTTGGGATGTGGGAGGAAACTGGTGCACCCAGGGGAAACCTACGCAGCCGCTGGGAGAACGTTCAAACTCCACACAGACAGCACCCAAAGTCAGGATTGAACCTGGGTCTCTGGTGCTGTAAGGCAGCAGCTCCACTAGCCGTGCCACTGTGCCACCACGTCTTATTTGATCTTATTGAAACATATACGTTTCTGAGGACGATTGCCAGGGCAGATGTTGTGACAATGCTCCTGGTGGGTGAATCTAAACTCGGACTCAAATAAAGGATTTAAAAACAAGAATTTAAGGCTGAGAAATTTATTCTCTCAGAGAAACGTAAATCTTTGGAATTCTCTACCCTGGAGAACTCTGACAGCTGAATCATTCAAAAAAATTCACGTAAAATATAGCTTCTGATGCAGGAGGAATCATATGTTATGGTGGACAAGCAGATATATGGACCTGGAGCAAAAATCAAATCAGCCATGATTTATTGAAAAGCAACGTCGCCTCATCATCTTCTCCTGTTTCTAAGTCTTAGGTATTTTGTTCGTATCAGCAGGGCTACAGGTCGGTTGGAGCAGCACAGTGCTCAAGGCAAGACACATTGTGTTAGTTGCACAAAGGAGTTCTACAAACTCTAGAAATTATACACAGAAAATACAGACGGAAGGAATGGGTGATGTTTGGTGAGGCCAATTCTGGAGTATGGTGTACAATTTTGGTCGCCAAATTATAGGAAAGATGTCAACAAAATAGAGAGAGTACAGAGGAGATTTACTAGAATGTTGCCTGGGTTTCGGCACCTAAGTTACAGAGAAAGGTTGAACAAAATAGGTCTTTATTCTTTGGAGCGCAGAAGGTTAAGGGGGGACTTGATAGAGGTCTTTAAAATTATGGGAGGGATAGACAGAGTTGACGTGGATAAGCTTTTTCCATTGAGAGTAGGGATGATTCAAACAAAAGGACATGATTTGAGAATTAAGGGACAAAAGTTTAGGGGTAACATGAGGGGGAACTTCTTTACTCAGAGAGTGGTAGCTGTGTGGAATGAGCTTCCAGTGGAAGTGGTGGAGGCAGGTTCGATTTTATCATTTAAAAATAAATTGGATAGGTATATGGACGGGAAAGGGAGGGTTATGATCTGAGTGCAGGTAGATGGGACTAGGTGAGAGTAAGTGTTCGGCATGGACTAGAAGAGCCGAGATGGCCTGTTTCATTGCTGTCATTGTTATATGGTTATATGGGACCGAGACCCTTCTTCAGACTTCAAAACAAGCCAAAATATCACATATTCCTTCTCTCCAGAGATGCTGCCTGTCCCGCTGAGTTAGTCCAGCTTTTTGTGTCTATCTTCGGTGCAAACCAGCATCTGAGTTCCTTCCTACTCAAAAAATATCCAGATTCCTCTGATTAGTTAAGAGACAATAACACAGACTGTTTGGCCTGGAGAGGAGGTGAATGGAGAGGTAGGTTATAGTTACGAAGTGGGAAGTCTAATCCTAAGTATTATTTTAAATGAAATCATGACTTTAGACCAAGATGTAAAGTGAGTGAGCGTTATCCAGCATGTTTCAGGAGCCATCGCCTGACATAAAGAATGATTTACCTTCTGGGGAAACAAGCTGAGAGAAGAAATCTGGAATTATTTAAGAGTTAAATGAATGCTTTGACCTCCCCCGTCTCCACCTTTGCAACCATTGTGATTTACACCAGCCATTATTTATTTCATTGTGCACTTCGCAATAAAAGAGGATGAATTTCAACCCCTGGCATCTCCATTTAATTCAAGAAGTAATTTATGGCTGAGTCAATATAAGTATTTTGTAGGCTACCAGTGAAGCGAAAACGGTCTTTGTTTCATAATCACAAAGATACGGGTGGCACGGTGGTGCAGCAGTAGAGTTGCTGTCTTAAAGCGATTGAAGCGGCAGAGACCTGGGTTCGATCCTGACTACGGGTGCTTGTCTGTACGAAGTTCATACGATCTCCTCGTGACCGCGTGGGTTTTCTCCGAGATCTTCGGTTTCCTCCCACGCTCCAATGACGTACAGGTTTGTAGGTTAATTGGCTTGGTATAAATGGAAAGTGTCCCGAGTGTGTGCAGGATAGTGTTAATGTGCGGGGATCGCTGGTTGGTGCGGACTTGGTGGGCCGAAGGGCCTGTTTCCACACTGTATCTCTAAACTAAACTAAGCTAAAATAAAGCCAAGTTTCACGGATTTGGATACTTTGAACGCATATCACAAAACAGAGACAGGCCCTTCGGCCTATGCTGACCATGGTGCAAGTATAAGCTAATTCCGTCTGCCTACACATGGTTTGTACCATAAGCACTCATGTGACCCACTGGTTTCCAACAAACTCACACAGCATTTTGTCGTCCCTGGAATGATAATATATAAATAAAACAATGCTTCCATTACTGTTTCGATGTGCTTTTTGTGGGTTACAGTGCGTGTCAGGGGTTATGGGCAGAAGGGAGGAGAATGGCGTTAGGAGGGAGAGATAGATCAGCCATGATTGAATGGCAGTGTAGGCATAATGGGCCGAATGGCCTAATTCTGCTCTTATCACTTATGACCTAAAGATCTTTATCAATTTGGAACTGTGCCTTGTGTGAAAATGCCTATGGAGCATCTCTATTCTGATAACTGTTGCACACAATCGCTTGAACATTAAGGCCAGCATGAGAAACCATTTAGATTGAATATCTGTCTCATTGGTCTGCACGCAAAACAAGTCCACAATCTGAAAGGTTCGGGAATCGCAACTTTGGCCGGTGTCTTTATCCTAACAATATATTTGCCATCTCATTCTGCTACTCACTGGGTTGGTGCACCAGATTTGTAAACTAAAAGCCCTCAATGGCGCTGGATTAAAACGTTTCTTCAAGGTTTTCATTGTGAGACGTCTGTGGTGCAAAGACTCGACAGTGACACTGGTACACTGCCACCTGCCTCTTTTCACATTACTGGGCATTACAAGGACATTGCTTGCTCACACGAATGTTTGCAGATACAGGGTGAAAAGCTGAGTGATTATGCAGCTGGAACTCACTGCCATATCCACCTCATCTGCTGCCTGCCGACATTCAATGATTCAATGATACTTCATTGTCACATGTAAAGGGGCTGTCCCACTGCGGCAACCTAATTGGCGAGTTTAGGAGAGTTTGAAAAAGTGTCATGTTGAAGACCTCCTTCGACCTCCTTGACTATGTTGAAGACTAGCTTCGACTAGCTTCGGGAAAATTGGACACCGAATAGTGGAGAGTGAAGACGACCTCCTTCGATCTACTTCGACCATGTTGAAGACTATCTACGACTACCTTTGACTGCCTTCATTTACCTTCGACTACCCTCGATTACCTACGAATAACATGCCGACCTACTTCGACCTACCTCGATTTTTTCCATGGCAACCTTTTTTTACTTGCGGGCATTTTTCAGCATGTTGAAAAAGACGCCGCAACCTAGCTGAGGCCTCGAGTATGCGGGGACTACGCTCGAGCATGAAGGAGAGTTACAAAGACCTCCTAGGACCTCGTGCCGACCATACTGCGAGTATGAGTCGAGGGCAAACTCTTCTAAACTCGCCAATTAGGTCGCCGCAATGGGACAGCCCCTTAACTAGATACGGTGAAATGCTTTGTGCATGAAGGAACTGCAAATGCTGGTTTAAACCGAAGATAGGCACAAAAAGCTGGAGTAACTCAGACCCGAAACGTCACCCATTCCTTCTCTCCAGAGATGCTGCCTGTCCCGCTGAGTCACTACAGCTTTTTTGTGTCTGTCTACAGTAAAATGCTGTTTTGCATACAACCCAGTAAAATCATACAGCAGACCTCACCAAGGCAATACACAAGAGTCGGCACGTGTCGGCGCCGACAACGTTACAAAAGTGCTTCGAGCAATCCTAACTTCTGCCTGCTGCTGCACGTGGTAGGTAGCTGGCCGAACACCCCCTCTTCACACCCCTCCTCGACCGGGCCCTCCATGGTTCTCACCCCCCCCCCCCCGCGCGGGGTCCTCTGTTGTTGTAGGAGTCTGAATTTGCAGCTTTTCAAGAGACAAATCAAGCACATGATTTTATACACTTTCAGCATCTGTACGCAGCAGCTGGCTGTGTGTCAAGGTCCCTCTTGCTCCCCCCTCCCCCCCTGCTGAGCATCCACCTCCAACCTCACCTTGCACAAAGATTTTACATTGATGACACAATTAAATGGTAATCAAGAGGCTCAATATATTTATCCTGGAATTATCTATCAGGTCCTCATTGGGGACCCTCGGACTTTGCTGTCTTTACCTTGCACTAAACGTTATTCCCTTATACAATACAATACAATACAACAATACAATACAATTTATTGTCATTTGAGCCTCAGTGAGGCTCAAACGAAATTCTGTTTCCACAGCCATACAAACAAATACAATTCCTAGACATACACACAATTTAGTTCACACAAACATCCATCACAGTGAACCCAGTGTGATGGAAGGCAAAGTCTTTTCTCTCCCCTGTTCTCCATGTCTCTCCCGATGTCCAAGCCCCAGGCGGGCGATGATAAGTCCCACGGCCATTTTAGGCCGTGCCGGGCGATTTACGGCCCCGCTCCCAGTCTAGAGGTCTCGAAGTTGGAGCCCCCGGCGGGCGCTGGAATGTCCCACGGCCATGAAGCCGTGCCGGGCGATGTACGTCCCCGCTCCGGGTCGTTCCAACCCCGCGACACGGGCTGGAGAAGTCGCGTTGCGGGAGCTCCGGGAAGCGGTCTCTCTCTCCACCCGGACCAGCAAGCTCCCGATGTCCCAGTCCACCGGACCTGCGGCTGTGTTGCTGGAGCCTCCGAGCCCCAGGAGTCGAGTCGCAGCAGCGAGTCACCACCGCTCCCCACGCTCCGAGGCCGGCCAGCCCCATGATGGTGAGTAGTCCGCAGCTCCGCAGTCTCCCGAGCCCCCGGGTCGTTCAGGCTGGAGGCCGCTCCACGGTGCTAGGCCCCAACGACAACGTAGACCCGACAGGGAAAAGGTCGGGTCTCCCAGACAGGGAAGAGATTTTAAACGGTTTCCCCCTGCCCCCCCACCCCCCCGCCCCCCACATATACACATTTAAAACCAGTGTTAAAAAACACCAAACACTACATTTAACTAGACAAAAAATTAAAAAAAGACAGACAGGCTGTAGGGGCCGCTGCAACGGGTGAGTCGCGCCGCCAAGGATCTTCTATCCATACACTGTAAATGGCTCGTTGTAATCATGTATTGTCTTTCTGCTGACTGGATAGCACACAACAAAAAGCTTCTCACTGTACCTCGGTACACGTGACAATAAGCTAACCTGAACTGAACTGAGTTTCCAAGGAGATTTGAATATTACGCATAGGGATCACAAGAACAAGATTAGAATGTAGACACAAATTGCTGGAGTAACTCTGCGGGGCAGGCAGCATCTCTGGATAGAAGGTGGAGGAGCCATTTATGCTCAGGTTAGTTACTGTTGGTATTTCTGTACCTTTTTCCTGGCTTGTGGGTGGGAATCCATAGATTGGGAGTTTTTTAGTTTGCCTCGAGGGATGGTGAGGACAACAGTCTTTACCACAATCACGATCATGTTCACGAGACGCCCCACGAAAGACACAGTTAGTAAGAGCGAAAAGTTATGAATTATTTCTTTGTTTGGTATTAATTCAATAAAAGACTGGGTGATGTTTTGGGTCGAGACCCTTCTTCAGACATCAGTGCCATATATTTACTTTCAACTCCTTAATCATTCCGTAAAATATGCTGGATGAATTGCATCAGTTGCCTGTTGGCATTAATATCCTGCAGCCTGGATACACCAGATGGGTCATTGTATTTTAGAAATTGCATTTTCTACACCAGTTAACAATGCACAAGCTTTTTATAGCAACTCAAATTATGGAATGACTATTTCAACATCCTGCCAAACTAGTCCCTTAAATGCATTTCCTCAGCATTTAAAACTACCACAGACAATAGTTAATTGTTTTATATTAAATTCCAGTCGTGTTCGATGTTGATGCTTTCCTGAAATAAAAAGGCAACACATTGCAAGTGAAAGAGCAATTTGATAATGAAATACATTTGGTTATTGGTGGATTAAAGGAGAACTTTATATTCTATTATTTTAAATTGAAAATAGAAAATGTTTAAAAGGCTCGCTCGGTTTCGGACGTATATTTAATTCTGGTGTTCTTTCATCCTATCTCTCACTCCCCCCATCTCTCCGCAGATATTTGTTTTCTCACCAGTTCTGATGATAGGTTTTTAACTTAGAATTTCACTGTCCTTGGACACCATACAACTTGAGGAATATTTTGAGCATTTTGTGTTTTATTTTAGAATTCCAGCAATTGCAGTCTTGTGACTGTCAATTAAAGAAATGGTAGAATTGGTCATTGTATCACAGTTTCCATAATCTGAGTAATTGAGTTTCATTGCCATGTTATCATTTGGGTCGGCACGGCGGCGCAGCGGTAGTGTTGTTGCCTTACAGCGCATGCAGCGCCGGTGACCGAGTAATATCTTGACTACGGGTGCTTTCTGTACGGAGTTGGTACGTTCTCCCCGAGACCGCGTGGGTTTATCCAAGATCTTTGGTTTCCTCCCACACTCCAAAGACATACGGGTTTGTAGGTTAATTGCCCTGGTATAAGTGTAAATAGTCCCTAGTGTGTGTCGGAAGATGTTAATGTACGGGGATTGCATAGAAACATAGAAACATAGAAAATAGGTGCAGGAGTAGGCCATTCGGCCCTTCGAGCCTGCACCGCCATTCAATATGATCATGGCTGATCATCCAACTTGCCAGTTGGTGTGCACTCAGTGGGCCGAAGGACCTGTTTCCACGCTGTATCTTTGGTTTCACGCTGTATTCCACGCTTAACCTTTGGTTAAGAAGGTTAAACTGTTGGGTATAAATGCAGGAATAGCAAGATGGATTCAGCAGTGGCTGAATGGGAGAAGCCAGAGGGTAATGGTGGATGGCTGTTTGTCGGGTTGGAGGCAGGTGACTAGTGGGGTGCCTCAGGGATCTGTGTTGGGTCCTTTGTTGTTTGTCATGTACATCAATGATCTGGATGCAGGGGTGGTAAATTGGATTAGTAAGTATGCAGATGATACCAAGATAGGGGGTGTTGTGGATAATGAAGAGGATTTCCAAAGTCTACAGAGTGATTTAGGCCATTTGGAAAAATGGGCTGAAAGATGGCAGATGGAGTTTAATGCTGATAAATGTGAGGTGTTACACCTTGGCAGGACAAATCAAAATAGGACGTACATGATAAATGGTAGGGAATTGAAGAATACAGTTGAACAGAGGGATCTGGGAATAACCGTGCATAGTTCCTTGAAGGTGGAATCTCATATAGATAGGGTGGTAAAGAAAGCTTTTGGTATGCTAGCCTTTATAAATCAGAGCATTGAGTATAGAAGCTGGGATGTAATGTTAAAATTGTACAAGGCATTGGTGAGACCAAATCTGGAGTATGGTGTACAATTTTGGTCGCCCAATTATAGGAAGGATGTCAACAAAATAGAGAGAGTACAGAGGAGATTTACTAGAATGTTGCCTGGGTTTCAACAACTAAGTTACAGAGATAGGTTGAATAAGTTAGGTCTTTATTCTCTGGAGCGCAGAAGGTTAAGGGGGGACTTGATAGAGGTCTTTAAAATGATGAGAGGGATAGACAGAGTTGATGTGATCAAGCTTTTCACTTTGAGAATAGGGAAGATTCAAACAAGAGGACATGACTTCAGAATTAAGGGACAGAAGTTTAGGGGTAACATGAGGGGGAACTTCTTTACTCAGAGAGTGGTAGCGGTGTGGAATGAGCTTCCAGTGGAAGTGGTGGCGGCAGGTTCGTTGGTATCATTTAAGAATAAATTGGATAGGCATATGGATGAGAAGGGAATGGAAGGTTATGGTATGAGTGCAGGCAGGTGGGACTAAGGGAAAAAAGTTGTTCGGCACGGACTTGTAGGGCCGAGATGGCCTGTTTCCGTGCTGTAATTGTTATATGGTTTATTTATATGTATCGCAAAACTAAACTAAACATTCTCAATAACTTCAATACCATAATAACACTTTATCCATGGATAACATTATCCATGGAGAACATTTTATCCAGCATACTTATACAATATACTGTAAGTAGTTCATTTATTTACATTCAAAATATTTAGATAAACCTAATCATTTTTTAATTTATAATCTTTAGATTTACAGATAATCACTAATTACAGTACTGTGCTTCCCGAGTTGATGCACAGTAGTTCATTGTGTAGGACTGAACTGCAGGTGCTGGTTAAACCGAAGATAGACACAATAAGCTGGAGTAACCCAGCGGGACAGGCAGCATCTCTGGAGAGAAGGAATGGGTGACGATTCAGGTCGAGACCCTTCTTCAGACTGGTCTGAGTTTATAATTTCCTGGGTCTGAAGAAGGGTCTCGACCCAAAACGTCATCCATTCCTTCTCTTCAGAAATGCTGCCTGTCCCGCTGAGTTACTCCAGCATTTTGTGTCTATCATAGTAGATCATGTATTTACCCTTGCATCTAGAGGACAAACCATATTTTGAATAGAGTTTTGAATAAAGGTGGCATCGTGGCCAGAAGGTAAAGCCATAATTGAAATATGGTTTCTCATTCATTCCTGTGTGATACAGATTGGTCTGATTCAGATTGCAGATACAGAAAATTAGGGAATTATTAATTCTGCCATGTATCCGTCAATCAAGGTTAATCTAAATTAGAAACTGTGGAGAATTGTGTCAGTAAAAAAAAATGTTCCTTTGGCTACTTATTAACAGTTTGTGTGAATTAGTGTTTGAGAAAGAAACTTTTTAGTGCTTTTCAGCGCATATTATCACAACCAAGCAGATGTTGTAAGGTTTACTCATCATTGACTAAACAGCACGAACAGAAGGAACCGAATGAGTCTGAGGAAGGGTCTTGACCCGAAACGTCACCTATTCCTTTTCCCCAGAGATGATGCCTGTCCCGCTGAGTTACTCCAGCTTTTTGTGTCTATCTTCGGTTTAAACCAGCATCTGTAGTTCCTTCCTACGTGGAATGATCTAAAATTGGGTTCAGGAAAATGTAGAAGGTGTTATGGAAATGCTAGCTTTTCCTTTTGCACATGGAAAAGTCAGGATGGTGCGCAAATCTTAAGCATGGGGAGTAGTATGTGGAGGGCATTTTGGGGATGCACGATTATCAGGTAGGTATGACCACATTTAGGGGAACAAATTATAGAATAAAAAACAGAAATTTAAACCTGGTTGGCAATAGCATTTTCATATTGATTGTCTGACGATTATGTTTCAAATGCATTAAATATTCAAAATTACTCAAAATAGTTCTGCAAGCAAAATCCCAGAAGAGAACTATTTATCACAGTCTTAATATCTAGACATGGATAGGACAGATTTGGAGGGATACAGGCCAAACACAGGCAGGTGGGACTAGTGTTACTGGGGCAAATTGGGCCGAAGGGCCTGTTTCCACACTGTATCACTCTATGCCTCTGTAACTCTATCTAAGCAGTAGTCCTACACTCAGGTAAACATTAAGTGTGTACAAACCAAGTGCAATATCAGTTTACCTATCCTGGAGTCTCAGTTTAAATAGCCTCAAAATCCACTGTCGACATCTTATATAATGAACATGTAACTGGGACGGCACAAACTGCATAGATGTTCTCGACAAGCCCTTTAGCAGATTAACGTTTCATTTGGATGGTATAGGGACAATTTCCTGCTGAATGCCAAATTTTACTCTTGATATTCAAACATTTGAAAAGTACATTTTGTAATCAATTCCTGATTAAAATTCATTGTGTTTTAGAATCCCCATGCTGTCATCAGCCTGTTGGCTCAACACAATTTTCTTGTTTGCAATTGAAATCAAATAAATTATCCTTCAGTACAATGGGGACTAACTAATCACCCATTCATGGGAAGGAGATATTACGTGAGCTTTTCCTTATGTGGGCCATGCACAGGATTAACCACCTAAGGGTTCTTTCAAGAAGAAAGCTAGAATACAGCAGGACAGTAATCTGAAAGGAGTGAAGAAGAGTTTGGCTGTCTGTGTGTTAAGAAGAGGTAAAGTGTTGCCTCTTCTACACTTGCATGGGATTGTCAATGAGAAAAAGAGTGGCTATGGTTGTAACCAGAAGAATGCATGAAGAAAAGGCCTATCCAGAAAGCTGGCAGGGGAAGCTGTTGGTGGCATTGGCTGGTACCTTGCTACAGAGCTTACTCCTAGTTGCCTCCATTTCCCTGCATCTTAAAATGAGCTGTTTCTAACTTTTCCCAATTTTGAAGAAAGGCTGTATCATTGAAATACTAACTCCGTTTCTCTCTCCACAGATTCTGCCTGACCTACTACCTCATCCCATGCTGTTAAGTTGTTATTTCAGATCTTCCAGCATTTGCTGTTCTTTGCCTTCGGATATTTGAGCTTCCACAGGATGGTTTATTTTCTGGGAAGGATCAACAATGAAAAAATATAATTCCTATCATTTAACAATTGTGCAAGTCCCCAAATAAATTCAACATTCAGTCGGGCTAATTATACACTGTTTCATTTCGATGATGCAGAACTGTAAACTTATGTTATGCCAGTCTTGCCTAGAGCAATTAGCCTTGGACAAACAGACGTGTCTGTGTTCAAAGAATTTTGTGCGAGTTATGAGAGCTTCTGTCAGCCGTGTAACTGCAATATGCTACTGTCATTGTCAGAAATTATACATTTTCAGCATCTACTCCTCTAAATGATCTGATAATGATTTAATGAAGAGGACATTGTGCTAACACCAAAACAGGACACTACCCTTTCCAAAAAGGGTAATGTTAATGTGTTAATGTGCGGGGATCGCTGGTCGGTGCGGACTCGATGGGCCAAATGGCCTGTTTCCATACTGTATCCCTGAATTAAACTAAACTAAAAAGGACAATTCCCTGTGGCAAATGCAAAGGAAAAGCAGGCACGGGCTTCACCCCTGCTAAAGTAGCTTATATGGTTCAGAGAAGAGGAATGCTTTAGACGGCAGGAAAGTATAGATAGAATGGTCAGTTGGGCAGATGAACAGCAAATTAAATGTAATCAGAAAGCATGGTGCTGCATTTGGGGAGATGTAACTAGGCAAGAAAAGACACTAAAAATGGATGAAGAGTAACATTGAAAATAGACATGAACTTTAGTAATGGATACTGTCATCCATGATAGGCTGAACCAGAAGATTAAGACGCACGGGATTCACCGTGAATGGATTCAGAACAGGCTTACTAATGGAAGACAGAGGGTTGGGGTGGAAGGGGAAAATACAGGTTGCTTGTCGTGACCAGTGGGGTTCCTCAGGCACCTCTGCTGGGAACTCTGCTGTTTCTGATATATATATATATATATATATAAATGACTTGGATGTAAATGTAATCGCGGGTTGGTTCAGAAGTTTGCGGATGGCATCAGGATTACTGGGATTGCGGGCTGTGAGGAAGGCTGTCAAATTATATAGAAGGATAAAGAGCAGCTGCAAAATGTGCAGAAATATTACAGATGTAATTTCATCCGAGCAATTGTGAGGCGTTGTACTTTGGGAGGTTGAAACTAAGGTGGAAGTATACAGTTAATGGCAAGATTCTTAACAGCATTAATGTAGAGAGGGATCTTGTTATCAAAGCCCATAGCTCCCTGTACATAGCTATGGAATGCTTGCCTTCATTGGTCAGAGTAAGTCAGAAATGTCACTTTATAGCTTTTGGTTAGGCTGCATTTAGAGTATTATGTGCAGTTTAGTTTCGTTTTAGTTTAGAGACACAGTGTGGGAACAGGCCCTTTGGCCAACTGAGTCCACACTGTCCAGCAATCACCCGTACACGTTCGATCCTACACACTAGGGACAATTTTACAGAAGCTAATTAACCTACAAACTTGCAAGTCTTACAAACCTACAAACTCCGTATAGACAGCACCCTTGGTCAGGATTGTACCCGGGTCTCTGCCACTCTCCACGGCAGCAACTCTACGGCCATGCTACAGTTATGGTTGCCCCTTCACAGGAAGGATATGAAGCTGTTGTAGTGGTTGCAGAAGAGGTTTACTAGAATGCTTCCTGGACTAAAGAGTATTAGCTATAAGGAGTTGGACTTAAATTGTTTTCTATGAAGTGTCAGAGACTGAGGGAAGCCTTGATAAAAGTATATTAAATTGTGAGAGGCATAGATAAGGAAGGCAGTCAAAACCTTTCTCCCAGCATGGAAATATCAAAGTCTAGAGGGCATGGATTTAAGGTGAGAGGGGCAATGTTTAAAGAAGATATGTGGTGCAAGTGTTTGTACACAGAGGGTGGTGGGTGCCTGGAATGCGCTACCAGAGGTAGTGGTGTGGAGGCTATTACAATAATGGTGTTTCAGAGGCTTTTACATAGGCACTTGGATATGCAGGGAATGGGAGCGAATGGATGATGTGCAGGCAGATCAGTTTAGTTTAGCTTGGCATCATGTTTGGCACAGACATTGTGGGCCAAAGGGCCAGTTCCTATGCTGTACTTTTCTAAGTACACCCATAGATCTGATAGATATATCAGGATAGATTGCCACATAGATTAATAAAGCATGCAGCTTCTTTATTAACTAAGACCTAGTATAATAGAGTAATGATCTTAAATTAAAGTTGTTGTTTTTTTAATTTAATTTATTTTTATTAGAAGTACAGTAAATTACCGTAATACACATCACATATATCTTATTACATTTGTTGTACCACTTCGTTTTTCGAGCTTTAAAAAAGGTAGAAATAAAAGAAGTAAGGAAAGTGAGCAAGAGTCGTGAAGGTGCAGGAAAGTGTTGGGAAAAGAAAGCCCCTTAGGGAAGAAGTTAGAGAAGGAAGTAAAGAAAGGAAATATACCCTAGAAAGAAAAGAAAAAAAAGGAGAAACAATCGCTCTATTATAACACAAAACTCCGCAAAAAAGGATATATCAACCGTGTTTTTTTTTTACCCCCCGTTACCAGATCCTGGTACCATTTATTTTTTAAATTACTATTGCACCTTATGCTTGTAATAGTTCCATAAATGCATACCACGTCTTTTGGAAGTGGTCTGCTTTGCCTGTTAGGAGGAGTCTCATCTCTTCCACGTGTAATGTTTCGAACATGTTTGAAATCCACATTTTTATTGTTGGTATTGGAGCATTTTTCCAGAATTTGAGTATAAGCTTTTTTCCCATTATTAGCCCGTAATTAAGTAATTTCTTTTGAAACACGTTTAGTTCGGGGTTACCTTCCGATATTCAAAAACTATCCATTCTGCTTTTGGTACAAGTTTTATTTTAATTAATTTTGTGAAGATTTTAACTATTTCGTTCCAGAATTTTTGGATTTTTATACAAAAAACAAAAGAGTGCGCTATGGTAGCTTCTTGTGACTGACATTTATCACAAGTGGGTGAGACATTGGGGAAAAGTTTATTTATTTTAGTTTTTGAATAATATAGTCTATGTAATGTTTTGAATTGAATTAAAGTATGTCGTACGTTGATCGAGCATTTATGCACATATAGTAAGTGTTTATCCCATCTCTCTTTTGAAATGTTTATAGCTAGTTCTTGTTCCCAGTCTCTTCTAATACCATCGGTTGTAGGTATTTCTACATTTAAAATAATGTTATATAAGTATGATATTAGATTTGCTGATTCAGCCTTTGTCTTCATGGCTTCATCCAATAAGTCTGGGGGCATGTTATGATAGTCTTTTGTGTATTTTTTCAGATAGTCACGGATTTGAAGATATTTAAAATATTGATTATTTTTCAAATTATATTTCAGTTGTAATTGTTGAAATGATAATAATTTTCCCAATTCATACAAGTCTCCGAGCGTTTTGATTCCCATTCTTTCCCATTGTGTAAATGATTTATCTATAATTGAAGGTTTAAACAACGGATTATTGACTATTGGCATTAAAAGAGATAGATTTCTTAATTTTAGATTCTGTTTTATTTGTTTCCAAGTTCTAATTGTGCTATGTATCATTGGATTTTTATTGTAATTTTTGTTATTCAGATTCATTGGTGAGAGGAGAGTCGCTCCCGTATTACACGGAGAGCAGTCCTCTCTCTCCATTACAATCCAGTCCAACTGGCAGAGTTGTCCAGCAGGTGAATCATATTTTTAATATTTACTGCCCAATTATAGTACATAAAGTTAGGGAGCGCTAGACCACCCATCTCTTTTGGTTTACTAAAGTGTGCTCTTTGTATTCTGTGGGATTTATAATCCCATATAAAATTTGTAATGTCTGAGTCTAGTTTTTTGAAAAACTTTTTTGGAAGATATATAGGTATTGATTGAAATAAATATAGCATTTGTGATAAAAATATCATTTTTATAGCATTTATTCGACCTATTAAAGACATCGGGAGCGTTTTCCAGAATTTGATTATTTCGTTTCTTAAGTAAGGGACTATAATTGGCATTAAACATAGCGTGATAGTTTCTAGTAATTTCAATTCCCAAATATTTGAATTTTTCTGTGGCTATTTTAAAGGGGAATTTCAAGAGATGTGTTGAGTCTTTCGGTTTTATCGACATAATTTCACTTTTGTTCCAGTTTATTCTGTATCCTGAGAAAGATCCAAACTCCTCAATTAGATTTAATATGTTTGGTACACTGATTTGGGGTTTTGTGATATACAGTAGTACATCGTCTGCATATAAAGATATTATGTTATTTGAATATTTTGTATTATAACCGTAAATATCCGGGTGTGTTCTGATTTTTTCAGCTAAAGGTTCAATTACCAGAGCAAATAACAGCGGTGATAATGAACATCCTTGTCTATTGCCCCTTGATAATTGAAATTTCGTAGATTGTATATTATTAGTTAATATTCTAGCCGTGGGTTTGTTATATAATAATTTTATCCATGCGATGAAGTTCTCTCCCATTTGAAATTTTTGCAATACTTTAATCATATAATCCCATACTACTTGATCAAACGCTTTTTCTGCGTCCAATGAAATGATAGATAACTCTTGTTCTTGAGGTTTGTGAGAGTGCATTATGTTAAGCAGACGTCTCAGGTTATTAAATGAATGTCTCTTAGGTATAAATCCCGTTTGATCCTCATTTATTAATTTACTAACATATTGACTTAGTCTTCTAGCTAGTGTTTTCGCTAATATTTTTTGATCCGTTTTTAACAAAGCAATAGCTCTATATGATCCTGGTTCTTCTATATCTTTATCTTTTTTAAGTATTAATGTGATCGTTGATTCTGCTAGTGTTTCAGGTAAGATTTGTTCTTTAAAAGCGTATGTATACATTTTCTGTAGACGTGGTGTAACTATGTCGTAAAAACATTTATAAAATTCATTACTGAATCCGTCTGGTCCTGGTGTATTTCCATTCTTAAGTGTATTTATTGTGTCTTCTATTTCCTTAGATGTAATTTGTGCTCCCAGTTCCTCTTGTTCCTTCAGTTCTAGTTTTGGAAGGTTACAATTGTCCAGAAATTCTGAAACTTTATTATTGTCTATTAGCGTTTTCGATGTGTATAAATTCTTGTAAAATTGACCAAATCTTTTATTGATATCATTAGGTAGTGTTAATAATTCCCCTCTATCTGATTTAATCTTTAAAATTGTATGATCTTTTTCCCATTTTTTCAGTTGGCGTGCCAAAAGTTTATGGGGTTTATCCCCAAATTCGAAATGTTCTTGTTTTGTAATTTGGAATAGTCTTATAACTTTCTCTGACAATAATTTATTTAGCTTAAATTTCAGTATTAAAATTTTATTATGTTTATCCATAGTTGGATCTTTAGCATTATCTGTATATAGTTGTCTGATTTGTTCTTCTAATTGTCTTTGTTCATTCTTATTCTTTTTGTTTTGAAAAGCTTGATACGAGATAATGACTAATAAATGCTTTGAAGGATTCCCATAGTAAAGTGGGCGATATATCTGGTGTATCGTTTGTCTCAAAAAATAGGTCCATCTGTTTTTTTAGATATATGCTCCCTTGTGGGTCTTTCAGAATTTGCGAGTTAAACCTCCAGAATGATTTGTTCGTAGACATTCCTTCTAATTTTAAAACGAAAGTTAGCGGGGAGTGATCTGAAATCGTATTGGTGTGATATTTAGGGTTCATAGTATAAGGGATTAGTTTTGTATCCACTAGGAAATAGTCTATACGTGAGTATGTTTTGTGTACCATTGAATAAAACGAATATTCCCTTCCAGTCGGATTCGTGATCCTCCAGACGTCTGTTATATTTGTATTTTTTGTGTATGTATTTAAGAGTTCACTAGTTTTAGATTTCATATTACCTCTTTGTTTTTGCATCGATTTATCTAAGTACGGATCTAAAACACAGTTGAAGTCTCCTCCAATTATAACACTTTGGTAGTTAAATTCTGCGATTGTATTCAGGATTTTATTGAAAAATTGAGGATTATCAAAATTGGGCGCATATATATTTACCAAAGTGATTGGCGTAGCATGGATCTCTCCAGTAACTATAAGATATCTCCCTTCCTTATCTGATATAATGTTCTTTGATTTGAAGGTATTCCTTTGCGAATAATAATTGCGGTGCCTCTGGATTTCGAAATATGTGAGGAGTGAAATGTTTGGCCTATCCAATTCGCCCTCAATCTCATCTGATCTTGATGTTTAAGATGCGTTTCTTGTAGAAAAGTAATGTCCGTGTTATATGATTTCAACTGAGCTAGTATTTTGCCCCTTTTAATTGGTTCATTAATACCCCTTATATTCCAGCTACACAGTGTGATTCCTCCCATTTACTTTTGTTTGTCATCTTGCATTTTCTCTGATTTTAATACCCTTATTTATTACGGTGCATCCATACCTCAGGACTCTGGATATTTGGGGGGTGTTTATATTACTAACTTCCTTGGTAGATCCCTTTTGCGATTGTCCTTGAAAAAAAAACACATAGTTGTGACATATTGTGATAAAAAAAAAAATTGAACAAGTAAAATTACAGTGTCTGAAGTATTCGACACTGTAGTGAGTGTCCCACCCGTCTGTGGGATTCGACATCTATTCGACTTCCGAAGTTGATGTACAATTAGCTCCGCTCCCTTTATTACTCGAAACCTAGGAGGGCGGTACCATTTCAAAATCAGTTATATTTCACCCAATTACACTATATATATATATATTTCATTCATACTTATCAGATCTTGTGTTCAGCTACTGTGAAATTTATATATCTAACACTTTCATCTACTAATTATTTATAATTAGTTATACCTTTGATAATAGTAAGCTGTTGGCTGTAAGGGTTAACCAGAATCAGGCTCCTGGAATTATGCCAGGTGCCTGTGTCTCCTCCCTTCCCCACACGAACTACATAGCACTTAAACTTTCAGTATTATCTACGTTAATTCTAAAATTTGTTATTTATTATTTCTTTATCCCTGCATAATTGTCTCGCTCTATATACGAGCTAGTCAGTCTTTTTAACACATTATTACATTTTGCCCATTATATAGTTCAGGTTAGTTTCCATTTATATTTTCTATATTAGTATTGTTAATTATTGTTAATTCTCTATATTTTGTAAAGCTGTTTTATGATCTTAAACCGCCATTTGTCCTTGTGATGTTTTCCACATTCGGCTCTGCTGTTCGTCTCTGCGTTGCTTATCAGTCTTTCCTTCATTTTGAACAAAGAATGTCCTTGAGTTGAATTCCAAAGCGTCCAAAGGAGATAAGGTGTCTAGACCAGCGCACGTGGAAATGCTCTTCCATTTTAAACTTTAGAGAATGGTATTTCTTCCCTTATCTTCAGGTGTTCTCTGTGAAGTAATAGAAGGAAATAATTTGTCCATATCGTCCCGCTGCCTTGATTAATCTTCTGTTTCTGCCACAATCTATTGGGCATATTTATGAGATGCGTCCGAATTAGTGAAAGTTTTCTCTTTTCCCTTGAAAGTAATGCGCATCCTGGCCGGATAAAAAACGCCACATCTGACATCTTTAACTCCATGGAGAATCTGTCTTGTCTGTGAGAACTTTCTTCTCTTTTACACGATCTCATAGGGATAATCCCGGAGGAGTTTGATAGAGTCGTTTCCAAACGTCATCTTCACTCCGTATTTGATTTTTTTCATCAGCTCTTCAAGTGCTGAAATGTCCCGAAGTTTGACTATGATCTGTTGTGGGTGGGCTGGACCTGCTTGTGATCGTGGCTCAAATCTAGGTATTCGATGTGCCACTTCAATTTCCGGTTCCACCAGTAAATTGAGTACATGTTTGATTAAGTTGGCAGTGAACTCACGGGCGTTGTTTCCCTCTGCCCCTTCTGTTACTCCCAGTATTCGTAAATTTTGGCGTCTTGAGCGAGCTTCGAGATCAACACATTTATCTGAGACTTTCGCCAGTTAACTCTTGAGGCTGTCTAGTTCTAGCTTCATTCCCTGCATATCTTCAGTCATTTGTTCAACAACTGTTTCCATGTCTTTCATTGCAGTTACTTGTGAAGAAACAATTACATGCACAGCCTCAAACTACTTCTTAGATTCTTCTTCCCCTTTATTAATTCTCCCCATTAGCTCTTCTTGCACATCCTCAATTCGTTTTTGTATAATGCCAATGCAGTCAATAACTTATTGATTACCAGCATTGATGTTCGACATATTTTCCATCAATTTAACATTAATATTTTCCATCATTTTTGAGTTTCCAGCCTCAATATCCTTTCTCAGTTCTCTTACCGGGTTCTTTATCTCCTCCATTTCATTTTTCTCCTTAGTAGCCATCTCAGTCTTGGATCTTGTAGCCATTCCAGAATCCACTTCAAAGGGCTGTTCTTCAGTTTTCTGGGTTTTCAGCAGTTGTTTTGAGATTGTTCTCTGAGGGTTCTGAGCTGGAGACATTTTTTTCATTTAAAAGCCTTTATCCTCCGTTTAAATCACAGCTCTTACTGATGACGTCATCAGCACGACGTCCCGGGGCTCCGGTAAGTTTTTTGAATTGGTCCCGACCTCCAGGCCCGATTTTAACGCGAAAAATCGCGGTTTTACAGGAGCGGAGCTAAAAGTTGCGACTGCTAGTCCAGCATGGCGCCACCGGAAATCCTTAATTTAAAGTTGTACGCAACACTGGTTAGCTCACAGATTGCGTTCTTCCTACAGTGCTGGTCACCACACAGACATTGCCGGGACTAACTACAATTCTGAAGAAAGGATGGGGTCCTTCCCTTTAAATTAAAAGTAGCTGAGGGAGGTTTAATCGAGGAGTATATCATTGTGAGAGAACTTGCCAGAATAAATCGGAAGGAACTATTTCCTTAGTTAAAAACTGGTGAAGGGGATCATAGATTGGAAAAGGGATTAGTGTTGGGGGGGGGGGGGGGCGAAGAGGGTATATTTTTCAACCAGAGGAGGGTCTGCAACTCACTGCTAAAAATGTCAGGAGAGGCAGAAGTCATCATCGCATTGTAAATGCATTGAGGATCCATGAGTTGCAGATGTCATGTGGGACGGTGGGATTAGTTTATCAAACGCTGATACTTCGGGCCATTCTGTGTTGTCAAAATCCCATGACTTCGTGGGAGAGAAAAAGTCACCAGCTGTATCAGACAGTCAGGCCAGCAGAACTCAGCTCAGTGCACTGATTAAATTCAAAGCCATCTGAGAAACCTGACCTCACAGTGCAGTTCTGTTCGAATATATCCAAGGGGTATATTCTCCAGATGCCATGATGGGACATAATAATCACTCCATGTTGCACCCCCTCACAGGGAAAATGCATTTCTGCTTGTTCAAAAAGATGTTACATTATTTGTAGGATGCAGGGTGTGTTTCTGGAATATTAAGTAGATTGCACATGACTGCTTTTTTCTGAAGTACCCTTGACTTCAATTAGCTCCCTGTCCTTACTGAAGGCCTCTCCCTTCACATGCCCCTCTCACATGCCCCTCTAACATGCCCCTCTCACATGCCCCTCACATGCCCCACTAACATGCCCCTCTCACATACCCCTCTAACATGCCCCTCTAACATGCCCCTCTCACATACCCCTCTATGCCCCTCTCACATGCCCCTCTAACATGCCCCTCTCACATGCCCCTCTCACATGCCCCACTAACATGCCCCTCTAACATGCCCCACTAACATGCCCCTCTAACATGCCCCTCTCACATACCCCTCTATGCCCCTCTCACATGCCCCTCTAACATGCCCCTCTAACATGCCCCACTAACATGCCCCTCTAACATGCCCCTCTCACATACCCCTCTAACATGCCCCTCTCACATACCCCTCTATGCCCCTCTCACATGCCCCTCTAACATGCCCCTCTAACATGCCCCACTAACATGCCCCTCTCACATGCCCCTCTCACATACCCCTCTATGCCCCTCTCACATGCCCCTCTAACATGCCCCTCTAACATGCCCCACTAACATGCCCCTCTAACATGCCCCTCTCACATACCCCTCTAACATGCCCCTCTCACATACCCCTCTATGCCCCTCTCACATGCCCCTCTAACATGCCCCTCTAACATGCCCCACTAACATGCCCCTCTCACATGCCCCTCTCACATACCCCTCTAACATGCCCCACTAACATGCCCCACTAACATGCCCCTCTCACATGCCCCTCTCACATACCCCTCTAACATGCCCCTCTAACATGCCCCACTAACATGCCCCTCTCACATGCCCCTCTCACATGCCCCACTAACATGCCCCACTAACATGCCCCTCTCACATGCCCCTCTCACATGCCCCACTAACATGCCCCACTAACATGCCCCTCTCACATGCCCCTCTCACATACCCCTCTAACATGCCCCTCTAACATGCCCCACTAACATGCCCCTCTCACATGCCCCTCTCACATGCCCCACTAACATGCCCCACTAACATGCCCCTCTAACATGCCCCTCTAACATGCCCCACTAACATGCCCCTCTCACATGCCCCTCTCACATGCCCCACTAACATGCCCCACTAACATGCCCCTCTCACATGCCCCTCTAACATGCCCCACTAACATGCCCCTCTCACATACCCCTCTAACATGCCCCTCTCACATGCCCCACTAACATGCCCCTCTCACATAGCCCTCAAACATGCCCCTCTCACATACCCCACTAACATGCCCCTCTCACATGCCCCTCTCACATGCCCCACTAACATGCCCCTCTAACATGCCCCACGAACATGCCCCTCTAACATGCCCCTCTCACATGCCCCTCTCACATACCCCACTAACATGCCCCTCTCACATGCCCCTCTAACATGCCCCACTAACATGCCCCTCTCGCATACCCCTCTAACATGCCCCACTAACATGCCCCACTAACATGCCCCACTAACATGCCCCACTATCATGCCCCTCTCACATACCCCACTAACATGCCCCTCTCACATGCCCCTCTAACATGCCCCACTAACATACCCCACTAACATGCCCCTCTCCAGCCATCCTGCTCCCTGCCACCCCAAACTATATTTGCACTCAATCGCATCTTCTCGAAAGGTCTTCAAGCTTCTGAAAAATAAGTACAGAAATATTGATTACTTTGCTTGGAAATGATCCAGGAAATGACAGATTGCCTGTGAGAGGAAAAAGCACAATATGATTGATCTGAAAAATCAAAACTTTGTTAAGGCAGCTGTTTGCAATCTGCCTCTCTGGAAAAAAACAAAGATTAAAGACTAGTTTACACTCCCAGCCACTGTTCTTTCTGCCTTTTTTTTTAAAGACTTAAGGGCCTGTTTCACGAGCATGCGACTCCATGCAGAAAGCGCAACCTAACGTGATCGCTTGAGCCATACGGCCTCGCGGGGCCGGTCCCACTTCGATCGCCGGAGCCGTATAGAGTTGTGCGGAGCTAGTCCCGACATCGCGCGGGGCTCCGAAAAACTGACCGTATTCAAAAATTCCGCGCGGCACCGGCCTGCCGGCCCACAGCCGCCTCGACGCGTACGCACCGCCTTGCCGGGCATACGCAGCATCTCGACGCCGGACGCAGCGTCTTGATGCTGTATGTCACGCGTGAACTTCGCTCAAACTTTACGTCACTCACTCGACCTCCGCGTGGCCCCCGCTTCCGGTTTGGTCACGCTCGCCGCATGCAGGCGCATGCTGGTGGGACCGGCCATGTACGGGGATCACTCGACCTCCGCGCGGCCCCCGCTTCCGGTTTGGTCGCGCTTGCCGCATGCAGGTCGCATGCTCGTGGAACAGGCCCTTCACTCTAAAACCAAGTTCTTTGCCCTTTCCTAATTTTGCATGGTAGACAATAAAATTATTATAAACTATATTGGGATATGTTACTATACTATAGATGCTATTAGTATGCGATAGAGGCTATTAAATGCAAGTTGTTATTGTTGAAAGGAAGGTTCTGAGATTTTATTCCCCTGAAGGATTACTCAGTGAGATATTGTCCTAAACCAACAATCACTGATCAGCATCTTCTCATCTCTCTACAGTGCCTTTTTTTTTTTTAATTAAAAAAATGTATTCAATTATTAAAAATAATATTTACAACACAATAAAACAAAACAGAACCCACCACCATAATACACGACAAACAAATATACTAAATAAACTACTATACAACTATGTTACAATCCTTGTCCGGGATGCATTCAACCCCCCGCGGTGCCCAGTTGTCCCAGAAATCCCCCAGGGCGCCCGTGGACAGGGCGTAGTCCCTCTCTAACACCACCCGGGCGTGGACGTAACCCCGGAAAAGGGGCAGGCAGCCAGGTCAGGCAGAGCCCACTTCCGCCTGGCGCCGTGACTCGCGGATGGCCAGCTTGGTCAGGCCCAGGAGCAACCCAACCATGCCATCTTCGGCCCTACCCTCTCCCCTACGCACAGGGTGTCCAAAGATGAGGAAGGTGGGCGAGAAATGCAGCCAGAAGGCAAGGAGCAGGCCCTTTAGATAATGGAACAGGGGCTGCAGCCTCACACACTCCATATACACGTGGTACACAGACTCTTCCAGCCCCCAACAGTGGCAGGCGGCTGGCGAGTCTGTGAACCATGAGTGAAACAGGTTGCAGGGGACTCCTCCGTGCAGTACCCTCCACCCCAGGTCCCCGGGGGAGAATCCCTGCCTAGAGAGACCCCCATCTCTACAGTGCCTTGGATGCATGGTTCACTTTATCTGAAACTTGTTTGAAAGAGTTCAGGAGTCAAAATTCAAGAGAGTTTATTGTCATGTGTCCCTGATAGGATAATGATATTCTTGCTTTGCTTCAGCACACGGAACATAGTAGGCATGACTACAGAACAGATCAGTGTGTCCATATACCTTAATATAAATATATACACACATGAATAAATAAACTGAGAAAGTGCAAATAAACAGATAATGGGCTATTAATGTTCAGTGTTTTGTCCAAGCCGAGTTTAATAGCCTGATGGCTGTGGGGAAGTAGCTATTCCTGAACCTGGTTGTTGCAGTTTTCAGGCTCCTGTACCTTCTACCTGAAGGTAGCGGGGAGATGAGTGTGTGGCCAGGATGGTGTGGGTCCTTGATGATGCTGCCATCTTTTTTGAGGCAGTGACTGCTATAGATCCCCTCGATGGAAGGGAGGTTGGAGCCGATGATGGACTGGGCAGCGTTTACTACTTTTTGTAGTCTTTTCCGCTCCAGGGCGCTCAAGTTGCCGAACCAAGCCACGATGCAACCGGTCAGCATGCTCTCTACTATGCACCTGTAGAAGTTAGAGAGAGTCCTCCTTGACAAACCAACTCTCCGTAATCTTCTCAGGAAGTAGAGGTGCTGATGAGCTTTCTTAATAATTGTATCAGTGTTCTCGGACCAGGAAAGATCTTCAGAGATGTGCACGCCCAGGAATTTGAAGCTCTTGACCCTTTCAACCATCGACCCGTTGATATAAATGGGACTGTGGGTCCCCATCCTACTCCTTCCAAAGTCCATAATCAGTTCCTTGGTTTTGCTGGTGTTGAGGGCCAGGTTATTGTGCTGGCACCATATGGACAGTTGCTCAATCTCTCTTCTATACTCGGACTCATCCCCATCAGTGACATGTCCCACAACAGTGGTGTCGTCAGCGAACTTGATGATGACATTTGCACTATGACCGGCTACACAGTCATGAATATAGAGCGAGTACAGCAGGGGGCTGAGCACGCAGCCTTGAGGTGCTCCCGTGCTGATTGTTATCGAGGCTGACACATTTCCACCAATACGAACAGACTGTGGTCTGTGAATGAGGAAGTCGATGATCCAATTGCAGAGGGATGCGCAGAGACCCAGTTCTGTGAGTTTGGTAACCAACTTGGAGGGGATGATTGTGTTAAATGTCGAGCTATAATCAATGAATAACAGTCTGACATATGAGTTTTTGTTGTCCAAGTGGTCCATAGTGGAGTGGAGGGCCAGCGAGATCGCATCCACCGTTGATCTGTTGTGGCGGTAAGCGAACTGCAGTGGGTCCAGGTTTTTGTCGAGGTAGGAGTTGATTTGCTCCATGATCTTGAAAGAGTTGCTGAGACCTACAATACAACATTTATTCATTGTCATTTGAACCTCAAATGAGGCTCAAACGAAACTCTGTTTCTACAGCCATACAAACAGAAACTATTTCTACAAGATACACAAACAATTCAATTCACACAAACATCCATCAAAGTGAATCTCCTCCTCACTGTGATGGAAGGCAAAGCCTTTTCTCTCCCCTGTGTTCCATTTTCTCCCGATGTTAAAGCCCCAGGCGGACGATGGTAAGTCCCACTGCCTTTAAGGCCACGCCGGGCGATGTACGGCCCCGCTCCGGGTCGTTCCAACCCCGCGACACAGGCGTGAGAAGTTACATTGTGGAGCTCCGAAAAGCGGTCTCCCACCAGGGGCCCGCGAGCTCCCGATGTCATAATCCACCGGACCTGCGGCTGGAGCCTCCGAGCTCCGGAGTCGGGCGGCAGCAGCCAGCCACCACCGCTCTCCACACTCTGAGGCCGGCTAGCCCCACGATGGTGAGTCTTCCGCTCTGCAGGTTCTGCGACTGGAGCCCCCAGGTCGTTCCGGTTGGAGGCCGCTCCACAATGCTAGGCCCCAACGACAGGAAAAAGGACGGTTCTCCCGTGCGGGGAAGAGATTTTAAAGTTTCCCACCCCCCCTCCCCCCACATATACTCAGTTAAAAACAATATAAAAAGAACACAACAAACTACATTCAGTTGGACAAAAAAAAGACACTTGACACATTTTGTCAGTCTCCTGAGGAATTAGAGGCATTGGTGTGCATTTTTGGCTGGCGTTTTAATGTGGTTGGTCCATGACAGATTGTTGGTAATATTTATGCCTAGGAACTTGAAGCTCTCACCCATTTCCAGTTCTGCACCATTGATGACCATTGCGGCACGTACTCCACCCTCCTGAATGGAGGAACTGCACCTATATTTCTCTTGGGCAGCTTACAACCCAGCAGTATATTTATTCCTAACTTCAAATAACTCTTGCTTTCCCTCTCTCTCCCACTAGTCTCCGACTAGTTCTACTGTCCTCCAGATTAATTTTACTGATTGTATAATGTTTTCAAGAGAGTTAGATATAGCTTTTCGGGCTAACGGAATCAAGGGATATGGGGAGAAGGCAGGAACGGGGTACTGATTTTGCATGATCAGCCATGATCATATTGAATGGCGGTGCTGGCTCGAAGGGCCGAATGGCCTACTCCTGCACCTATTTTCTGTTTCTATAAGAGCCTCGTTGTCACCTTCCCCTCAGTCAACAATGAACTATTCTACATTTCCTTATCATCTGCTTTGATCGGTCATTTTCACATTTTACATTCTCTTTGCCCCTGCCATATCTTGTTTCCCTCTTCCCTGACGGTCTGACGAAGAGCCTCAACCTGAAACGTCGACAATTCCTTCCCTCCAGAGATGCTGCCTGTCCAGCTGAGTTAATTTGTATCAGCGTTTTGCGTCTCTCTTTGTTGTCCTGACATTGCTAAGCTCTCTTTCTCCTTCCTGTGCTCCATCTCATCATTGTTCGGGAACCACCTCACCATCTAAAACGTTGTAGCTGGAGTTAGAGCAGAATTTGGCTGCACGTTCGTGAGTGTATAGGGTGCATAATAGGGGACTATAAACACATCTTTGCGGGGCACTGGTGTTGAGAATTACTGTGGAGGTGTTGTCACCTATCCTTAAGTGCAATACATGTGAAAATAAGCTGCATATTTGCTCGTAGCTTCTCATTGAACACCAAAATAATGTTGCAAGATGTGCAGAAGAAACCTCATTTAAAACACTTTGGGTGTTTCTACAGTGTCCAATTATTCATGGGTCACATAAAGCATAGAATGCCTATTTATTAGAGCAGTCTTACAACCTCACAGCTAACTGTTGTCTATCAATCCCAGCTCACATTACATTTAATCCTTCATCATTCACTGCCACCGGCCATAACTTGCCCATGATATATAATATTTTGCCAGTGCTGTGTGACTTTAAACTTGGGGATTTTAGAGACACCACACGGGAACTGGCCCTTTGGCTCACCAAGTCCACGCCGACAAGCACCATCTTATACACAAGTAACAATTTACAATTTTTACCAAAGCCAATGAACCTACAAACCTGTACGTCGTGGAAGATTCAGGATATTCTTTTACCAGGACTAATTCATAAACTTTGAATCCATGTTTGTTCTAAGTGGTTTTCCTTGATGCCACAATAATGGCCGCAAGAAAAAAAGGCCAACGGAAGCGAGCGAACTTCAGAAAGCAACTTTGTGGTTTGTGTGGTACATTCCACTTGTGTGGACATTGTGCAGTTGGTGGTTTAGCAGAATACTGACAATGAATGTGAATTGTTTTGACACCACTCTACTGCTATCAGGACCGTTCGCCAATGAGTGTAAGTATATTTTAATCGGGCAATTTTCAGTTATTAGAATGTTATTGAAATGTGTTTGTTAATCTCTTACACAACCTATTTCCTATCAGTGCAACATTAAGGTGAAGTGTTTTGGGAATGAATGTTTAAAGGGCAGTGGAACACAAGTTGCCATGATTGTATCTTTATGCTCACCATTAACATACAGTAGTATTGTTCTTGTGTTATAATTTAATCATGCAGTACAGAAACAGGCCCTGCGGCTCACACTGTCATCACTAACCCACCAAACCACTCATTTACTCTAATCATATGGCAATTCCATTATTTATTCTCAAGAGTCACCGCATAATACATCTCGGAAAAAAGGTCCTCCAACCTATCTCATCCGCGATGCCCACCCCGGGCCGCGGAGCTTGAACCGGCCCGGACTGACTTACCATCACCCGGTGGGGTAACAACATCGGAGGCCTGGATCGCCTCAGCGCAGAGGGAGAATAAGGAGGGGAAGAGACAGTGACTTTAAGACTTTTGCCTCCATCACAGTGAGGAGGTGCCTGGTGAACTCACTGTGGTGGATGTTAATTTGTGTTTATTGTGTGTTTTGATGTTTATTATTATATGTATGACTGCAGGCAACGAAATTTCATTCAGACCGAAAGGTCTGAATGACAAATAAAGAATCTAATCTAATCTATGCTAAGGCATAGATTAGTCCAGAACAAGAGGTCACAGTTTAAGGATAAGGGGGAAATCTTTTAGGACCGAGATGAGGAAAACATTTTTCACACAGAGAGTGATGAATCTCTGGAATTCTCTCCCACAGAAGGTAGTTGAGGCCAGTTCATTGGCTATATTTAAGAGGGAGTTAGATGTGGCCCTTGTGGCTAAAGGGATCAGGGGGTATGGAGAGAAGGTAGGTACAGGATACTGAGTTGGATAATAATAATAATAATAATAACTTTATTTATAAAGCACTTTAAACAACTGCAGTTGCCACAAAGTGCTGTACATGAGAACTCATGGACAAAAAGCTATTACAAACCATTAAAAACCGTAAAACGAAGGACTATAAAAAACACACTAAAAATTAAAAGACATTAAAAGCACTAAGAACAGGAGCAATGCCTCAGCCAGTGTCGAAAGCCAAAGAATAAAAATGAGTTTTTAGGGAGGATTTGAAGATGGACAGTGAGGGGGCCTGTCTGATGTGCATCGGCAAGGTGTTCCAGAGTGCCGGAGCAGCAACAGAAAAGGCTGTATCCCCTCTGAGCTTCCGCTTAGACCTTGGTACCTCAAGGAGCAGCTAATCAGCTGACCTGAGGCACCGGGCAGGAGCATATAGGTGGAGCAGCTCAGAGAGGTAAGGCGGGGCGAGCCCATTCAACGATTTAAAAACAAATAAAATAATTTTGAAATGAACTCGAAAGTGCACTGGGAGCCAGTGAAGGGGGCCAAATTTGGCGTAATGTGCTCCCTCTTTTGAGTTCCGGTCAAAAGGCGAGCGGCAGCATTTTGAACCAGCTGGAGACGAGCCAATGAAGCTCGTGCGACTCCAGAGTAGAGTGCGTTACAGTAATCCAGCCTAGATGTAATAAAGGCATGGATTACTGTTTCAAAATGCTGCCGCTCGAGAATGGGCTTCACCTTTGCCAGCTTCCTTAGGTGAAAGAAGCTGGACTTAACCACCGCGCCTATTTGTTTATCTAGTTTAAAATCACCGTCCATCCTAAAACCCAGGTTCAAAACGGTTGGCTTTACAGACAATGCCAGTGGACCCAAGTCAACAAAGGGAGGTTCACGGCAGCCATTGGGGCCAAACAAAATTACCTCTGTCTTCTCTTCATTAAGTCCCAGAAAATTTAAGGCCATCCAGGACTTAATGTCCTCAAGACAAGACAGAAGTGATTTTAGAGAATAGTCGTCTTCTTTCCTGAGTGGCATATATAACTGGCTATCATCTGCATAAAAGTGAAAGGAGATGCCATGCCTTCTTAAAATTGAGCCCAGAGGAAGTAGGTATAAAGAGAAGAGCAGGGGCCCTAAAATTGAGCCCTGTGGAACCCCATATACCAAGGGAGTGGAGGAGAATTCAAAGCCAGCAAGGCTTACACGCATGGTTCTGTCAGCCAGATAGGACCTGAACCATCCCAGGGCACTGCCACAAATGCCCACTTGGTGCTGTAATCGGGAAATTAAAATTCCATGGTCCACTGTATCGAAGGCGGCAGATAGGTCCAGCAAGACAAGAACCACATAATTACCAGAGTCGTTTGCCAGGAGGATGTCGTTGAAGACCCTTAGCAGAGCCGACTCTGTGCTATGCATAGCCTTGAATCCAGACTGGAAAACCTCCCGAATATTGTGCTCATCCAGGAAGAGTTTCAGCTGAGCATAAACTACTTTCTCCATGATCTTAGAGATAAAAGGCAACTTGGAGATCGGCCTAAAATTGGCCAGAACAGTTTGATCCAGGCCTGGTTTCTTAAGTAGTGGTTGCACTACAGCATGTTTAAAATTTATGGGGACAACCCCAGAACACAAGCTACTGTTTATGATGGCGAGAACCGACTGCCCTATACTCGGGAAAAGCTCTTTAAAAAGAAGAGGAGGGACAGCATCACAAGGGGAACCCGACGGCTTAATATGGCTAACCTCTAGACCCGCCAATGTCAGAGGCACAAACTTATCGAATGCCACCAGGCATGGGGCCAGAACAGAGGGGTCAGAGGCAGGAGCTGAGATGAGAGCCCTTATAGAAACAACCTTATTGATAAAGAAGTGCAGGAAGTCATTGCACAATTCGGACGATGCTTCCAAGCAAACAGGCTGTGGGGCATTTAAAACAGAATCAATAGTTTTGAATAACACCCGTGGGTCGTGACGCATAGACACTATTATATTAGACAGGTAATATCTTTTGGCCTCTTTAACAGTATTTTGGTAATTTCGTCAGCTGTCCTTTAGGATTTGCGATGAAACCTGCAGCCTGTCCTTCTTCCACTTTCGTTCAGCTCTGCGACACTCCCGTCGAGCTGTACGAGTTGCGTCACTGAACCAGGGCTCGGGTTTAGCTCTGGGCTGCAAAGTTTTTAAAGGAGCCACAGAGTCCAGTATAGTTCTGCAGGAGGAGTGGAACCAAGAACTAATCTCCTCCGTACCAAGGGGAGTGGACGCAGAGGGGGCACAGAGCTGATAAAAAGCAGCAGAGAATTGGCCAGCAGCAGAAGGGTTAAAGGACCGACAGCGCCGAGCAGACACTACAGGTCTAACTGCAACACTGGAAAAACCAACATCAAATAGTACAGGCATGTGATCAGAAAACACACTATCACAGACCTCCAAGTTTAATACAGGCAAGCCATAGGAGAGAACAAGGTCCAATGTATGTCCATGTTCGTGTGTGGGACCAGACACACACTGCACAAAATTAAATCAATAAGACTTAAAAAGTCCTTCGCCAACGGCTTATCAGGACAGCACACGTGTATGTTAAAATCCCCAACCATAAGGACACGGTCATAGTTGGGCATAATCCCAGCCAGAAACTCAGAAAAGTCAGTCACAAAGTCCTTGTGGTATTTGGGGGGTCGGTAGATGACAGCACAAAGCACCGTGTCGGAGCGACCCACCTCAAATAAAGTTGCCTCAAAGCTGGAGAACGTTGATAATGCAGTGCACTGTTTGCATTTAAAATTGCTTTTATAAATGACTGCAATTCCACCTCCACGGCCCGACATACGTGGCGAGTTGAAATAAGAGCAGCCCTCCGGCAAAAGTTCAGTGAAAGCGCTGCACTCACCAGGACCGATCCAAGTCTCTGTCACACAGAGGAAGTCCAGGGCCCGGGAGCAGAAGAAATCCCTCAAAATAAAAGTTTTGTTTGCCAGCGATCTGGCGTTCACCAGGCCAACCCGGGAAGGGGATGGACTCTTTAGGTCTGCAGATCGGGGAGCCCGGGGCAGTGTCCGGATATTCACCCCGCGATCGCGGGGCCGAGGAGAGCAGGGGGAGCGGAGCCGGTCTCGCTGCAGCCTCCGATCGTAAGAGGGTAGGGGGGGAGAAAGGAGCAACCTGAAGCAGCAGGACACCCGGCGACCGCCCCTGTCCCTTCCGAGGCGGCGTGTCCGGCCAGTTTTCCGGGCCGTAGCAGGCGGGCAGCCCTCTACAGCTTCCGGGAGGAGATGGTCCGATGGCAGCTGAGAAGCACCAGGCTGGAGACCCCGGAAGAGCGGGCTCACCTGGAGGCTGCCCCCCTCCCCTCCGAGGCGGCGTGTCCGGGCAGCTCTCCAGGCCGCAGCAGGCAGGCAGCGCTCTGTACCCTCTGGGAGGAGGTGGTCCGGTGGCAGCTGAAAAGCACCGGGCTGGAGACCCCGAAGGCGAGGCCCACGAAGAAGTCGCTGACAAGGGAGTTGCTGATGGCCGCGCCCGGGCGCACCCAGTCTAAAACTCACCAGTCGACCGCCGCGCTTTCCACGGCGACGGCGACGCTTCCTTCGAGGCAAGGCCCAGTCCAGGTGAGTCGAGATTCCGGATAAGAACGGTGGCAGGGTATTATATTCAAACGCACCGACAAACGCACCGACATTATGTCGTAGATCTTGGAGAGATTGACGGTCGTACACCAGCAGAGACTTTACCTGTATAGTGCCAAGGAAAAACACCAAACACAAACAGAGCGACAGACGAGCAGCCACACACACCGGCGCCATCTTGTCAATTGATCATATTGTCATGATCAGCCATGATCATATTGAATGGCAGTGCAGGCTCGAAGGGCCGAATGGCCTACTCCTGCACCTATTTTCTATGTTTCTATGTTTCTAAGGCCATTTACCTGCATTTAGCCCATATTCCTCTAAACCTTCCTATCCATGTTCCTGCCCAAATGTCTTTTAAAATGTCCTCACATTCTTCATGGGCAGTTTCTCAAATATTACGCAGCAAAGCAAACATAGCACCTGGCTCCCGGGACATATTGCACGCAATGCATAAGGTCGGAGCGTGCGCGACGCGAGTCGATGGAGCCCGTAGCTGGGGGCAGGGTCGGCACCACGGAGGAGTCAAGAGAGGACTCGACAGCGACAGTGGAGAGGTCGTTGCGGCGGTCGATGGGGACGCTGACTGACGGACGAGGACGGACCACGTGGAAGTGAGGGCGGTGCTCCCGAGAGAAGGAAGAGAGGACTGAGAGTGGAGAGACCGCTGTCGGGGAGGGGGAAGAACAATGAACGACCCAATAAAGTATTCATTCATTCATTCAGTGGGTTATCGCTCACATTGTTATGCAAAAAGAAACAGCATCAAAGATGAAGAAGGCGAACTGGAGTCAAGAGAAATAGAGGCAAATGCAAGGAAAAAGCAGAGGGAAAATATATTAAAATCGTAAAAATGGATGGGAATATTGTAATCCAAATGTGTGTGCATTCATCATGAATAGCTAGTGTGGCAGCGCTTTCAAACATTTCAAACACAATGACCAAAAAAGTTGTGATCCAACTAGTTCAAAAGTTCTCAAATCCCATGGTGGTGGCCTGTGAGAAAATGACTGGTTCATCATTTACTGAATAGATGATACAATAATGAATGAGTAAAAAAGCAGAATCAACTTTCATTCACATCACTATAAATAATTTTTTTTTGATATTATTGAAAAGCAGCACAAATGGAAACTGAAAAAATAAATGAAATCATAATCTCTAACAATGATAACTGAGTAAATAATCCAATAACCCAATTTGTTTTGGTGGGAAAGGTGAATCTATTTTCATCCTGCACGATTGTGTAACTGAGGGCCAAACCTTCGCCGGCTAGAGGGCAACTCATCTTCAAGAGAAAGCCAGAAATAAAATTTTGTTTTGATTACAGTTGACGCTGAGAAGCCTGACGTTATAAGTAAGTTTATGAAAAAGTAATGAGCTGTATGTGTTACCTCACTTCCAGTGATATCCAGATTTGCTCAACCACTATTTCTGAAGATTGGTTTTGCAATTTCTTGTTGCTTGATACTCATCGTGGCTTTCTATGCACATCTGGAAAGTTGTAACAAACCATTCCCAGCTGTTTGCATATGATTAAAAGACCAAGCAACAACATTGTTTATTGTTGGAAATATGCAATTTTTTCTTTGCAATCAATACCTTTCAGTGACACAAAGCATGCAGGCTTCTGCCTTGATCCACCGTTTGCTGTAGCTCCTATTGTAATCCATGCATTTTTGTCGCAAATCCTAAAGCAGCATCCCCAGTCCAGGTTAATTTTAACAATTTCCATAAGAATGGGGAAGAAATGATTAGTAAGTTTGCAGATGACACAAAAGTGGGTGGTATCATGGACAGTGAAGATGGTTATCAAAAATTACAAGATGATCTTAATCCGTTGGATAAGTGGGCTGAGGAATGATTAAGGGAGTTTAATACAGATAAGTGTGATATGTTGCATTTTGGAAAGTCAAACCAGGGCAGGATCTTCACAGTGAATGGTAGCGCAGAGGGATCTAGGAGCGCAGGCACACGGTTCCTTGAAAATAGCGCCACCAGTAGATAGCAAGATCAAGGCATCTTTCAGTACATTGGGCTTCATTAGCTAAGGGCCTGTCCCACTTGGGCGTCATTTGCGCGTCACGCAGATGAAGCGCGAAGATTTTGTACATACTAAAATCCTGGGCCACCGCGCGTCACTGCCTACGTCACCATGCACCATGCGCGCGGAATAACATGCGCGTCGTGCGTCGTGACGTGTAAATTACGTGCAAATGACGCCCAGGTGGGACAGGCCTTTAATGAGCATAGAAGTTGGGATGTTATGTTACAGTTGTACAGGACATTGGTGAAGTTGAATTTGGAGTGCTGTACTCAGTTTAGATTGCCCTGCTATAGGAAAGATTTTGTTAAACTGAAAGGAGTGCAGAGATGTGCAAGGATGTTGCCAAGACCCGAGGGCCTAAGCTACAAGGAGAGATTGGGCAGGCTAGGCCTTTATTCCCTAGAGCACAGGAGGCTAAGGGGTGATTTCAGTGATGTATAAGACCAAGGGGAATAGATAGAGCGAATAGAGTCTTTTACCCAGAGTTGGGGAATCAAGAACTAGACGACATAGGTTTATGATGAGAGGGGAAAGATTTAACAGGAACCAGAGGGGAACTATTTTTGCATAGCGGGCATATGGAACATGTTACCAGAGGAGGTAGTTGAGGCAGGTACTTCAAAAGCACATGAGAGACACTGGAACAGGTACATGGATAGGAAAGCTTTTGAGGGATATGGGCCAAATGCAGATAGCTGGGACTAGTGTAGATGGGTCAGCATAGACAAGTTAGGGGCAGAGGGGCTTGATTCTGTGGTGTAGGACTCTGAATCTTAGGTCCGAATCATGATTACGTTGATTAGGTGCATTTTGTGCCACTTGTCTCAACCATTCTCAGTGGGCAGCAGAATCAAAAATTCTCACTGCACTTTGGGTAGAAATGGCAGCAAAGTTGTGAGACAATGAAGTGGCAAGTAGAATGTAATTGCCAGTACCAAATTGGCACTGCAATTGGCACTCCCTCTCTCCACTAACCACTGCTCAATAATCAGTTCCATCTAAATAAATGCAAGGAGTCCACATTTGGCAGACAGCATTACAATATTCAGTGTAAATGGTGACCCTTTCCTCCTGCAGGGAACGTCACCTTCTACATGTATCAACATGCCAACAAGGGCCACAAACTACTTAAGGTGTTCGCCTGAAATCTGAGCTCTTAACTCTGACACATGTCCTTCCTAACTTACATTCCTACACGTGAACATTAAGGGTAAGATCCAAGAAGCATAAAATAAAACTACTGACATACAGATTTTTCAATAAGACACTGGTATTTGAAAATGTCTTTAAATAGGAAACTCATGTCCAATATCATTGGAAAGACATTATATACACCAAAAAGCTTAATCTGACCATAAAAGATGCTTTATTGCCATATTAGACTAGCCCTATCAAGAGCTATTCCCTTAATTCCATCCAGCTCGCACATCTTCTCAGCTGTTGAAAACTAACTTGGTTTTCCTTTCCCTTTATGACCTAATCTGAAATGTTATCCGATTCTTTCTCTGCAGATGCACGCTTAGCTATCGAGTGTTTCGAGCATTTGCTATTTTTATTGACACAGATGCAGAACTTGGCAAGAACGCACACCCAAAGGAGATATTCACCTCACCAAATGCTATCAACTTCAATCTTCACAGAGGAAGATTGCACACAAATGCTGAGCTTCTTCAGAAGGACTGGGAGGTTTTGGGCCATTCTGTTAATACTAAATATCCTAGTTACAAATATTACGCTTAAAATTAGCAATGGTAATAAACCACATTACGGTGGTCTCAAGAGAGATTCTACTGCTACTGGAATCATATTAAATATAGGGTCACCTTGAGCCTCGGCAGAACATTAAACCCAAATTAAGGGCTTTTTCCTAATCAGGGTGAAAATGGCATTGGAATGAAACTGACATTTACTAGTCTGGACCTAAAGTGACAAGCAGCCCATCATTCTGCAAATCTAGATGAACCACTATTTCCATCACCATTGATTCTTTCCATTGATAGTCGTTAAGTGCCAACATCCAACTGTAAACAATGATGATAGACACAAAATGCTGGAGTAACTCAGCGGGACAGGCAGCATCTCTGGAGTGATGGAATGGGCAATGTTTCGGGTCGAGACCCTTTTTCAGACTGAGAATCAAAGGAGAGAGAGTCTAGGGACATGTAAGGTGAGGTGTGAAAATGACAGATCAAAGCAGACGAAGCTAAGATAAAGTCTGAAGAAGGGTTTCGGCCCGAAACGTTGCCTATTTCCGTCGCTCCATAGATGTTGCTGCACCCGCTGGGTTTCTCCAGCACTTTTGTCTACCATCGATTTTCAAGCATCTGCAGTTCCTTCTTGAACATAAGGAAATGTAGAATGGTTCATTGTTAGCTGAGGGGAAGGTGACAAGGAGGCATACAATCAGGACAGTGAAACTAGTCAGAGAACTAGAGTGGGAGGAGGGAGACAATGAAGAATTACTGCAACCTCAAGCCTCTGTCCCACTTAGAAGATTTTTTTGGCGACTGCAAGCGACTAGGCTGTCACCACATGGTCGCGGGGTGACGCCTGTATGGTCGTGAGTAGTCTCCTCAAGTCGCCTCAAGAGTCGTAACGTTTTTCTGGTCACCGCTGGATTTTGAAATGTTCAAAACTATTCGGCGACTGTGGGCTTGCCGCAGCTTGTCTTCTCTTGTCATAGGCTGTCGTAGGTTGTCGCCGGGAAGACGCAGGTTGTCACCAGGTGACGTTGGTTGTCGCCGGGTGCTGACTTCGGAGATAGTCTTAATGGGTTGCCGGATGTCGGCAGCTAGCCGTAGCATGGCGTCGACTAGGTGGTAGGTTATCGTAGACATTGTCGTGTTGGGGGGGGGGGGGGGGGGGGCAGTCACCAAAAAAAAAAAATCGCCTAAGTGGGACAGGCCATTCAGACTCTCTTGTGGACTCTTAAAAATGTACTGGTTGCATACAACAAGTTTGCAAACAATGGTAGTTTCTCGGAGCTTCATACATCCGATACCTTCTCGGTATATTTTTTGTAATTACCCAGGCAATCTATTGCACAAACATTGGGAGAATAGTGGTTTGTTATCATGCAAATGCGTACCCCAATTCCACCATTTTAAGACTGCACTGACAGAAAGCTTAAAATTAAAAACAAATTACAAAATACAGACTTTTCATAAGCTTGGTTACAGTCCTGATTCTACGACCTACTTCATTGTGGAGTTTTTCTCTGGAACTGTAAAGGGCCTGTCCCACGAGCATGCGACTAGTAAGTATGCTACGACGTTGAGAACTATTCTGTACTGTATCTTTCTCTTTACTCTACGAGTTCTACTTGATTGTATTCACACACACAATTTTCCGATTTGACTAGATGGCATAAAAATGCTTTTCACTGTACCTCAGTCCACATGAACCTAAACATTATGCGTAGGAAGAAGGGTCTCGACTCTAAATGTCACCCATTCCTTCTATCCAGAGCTGCTGCCTGGATAAAATTACTCCATTTTGTACCTATCTTCAGTTTAAACCTAAACATCATCTTAACATCCACCCTATCAATCTCAATCAAGGTCTTTTGACATTTCAATAAGGTTGCCTCTCATTCCTATGAGGTCCTATAAATAGATGCCCAAACCCCTCAACCTCTTTTCACGTGGTCCCTTGTCCCAGAAATCAACCCTGCACACCTTCTCTGCAATGCGTCCAATTTAAGAGGATCCTTCCTTAAATAGGACCAGTATTGTCTGCAGCATACTAAATACTCTCAAAATGCATCAAAACTTCCCAACTTTCATATTTCATAACCTTTGCAATAAAAGCCAACATTTCATTAGATTTTAATTTCATGTTTAATTACTTATCTAACTGCAGGCTAACTTTTTGCATTTCATGTACTAGAAGACTCAGATCTTTTGGACTGCAAGATATTGTAGCCTCAATTTATTTTAATAATAATTTACTTTGAAATGGGTCCTGAAAATGGTCCTGAAACTAACTGCAGAGAACAACAAAAAGATCCAGAAATTATGCTCTACCGGCTGGAGGAAGATTCAATTGGTCAGAGTTAAATGTCATTCAGTGGTCACATTGAAACCTCAAGAAAAGTGGAAACAGACAATGGGATCAGACAATGCTGTCACAAATGCAGCAGTATCACTATCCCCTTTAAGTTGTATGAGAAGTCTCACAACCAATAACCCACTTTATTGGTTAAGTAAATAGCAGGGCAGAATAAAAATACGCAAAGTAATGAAGAGTTGTTACCATGGCAATACCATTGCAGTCATTCAGAAACATGTCAAGGTTTGTCACTAAGGAGCATCATTTGTGTTATTTTTTAAAGATTAATATTATGTAACAAAAAAACAAGAATTTATATGATATTAAAGTGATCTGCTTTTGCACTCATTTTGATCCAAATTATTTGTCGCCTGATCAGTTATAATGGGTGAATATTGCTGCTTTTTCTGCAAATTTAACCAACATAAAATTGAAAAAATACAGTCTAAAAGTTGGGTTATCACTAAAAATAAGATTCCTTCTAAGGTCTTGATTATTCCATGGTGGCTGTTAGATTCTTGAAATTGAATACGTGGAAAAATCGAGTAATGTTAGAGGTTCAATAAAACTAAATTTACTTTTGTTTCCTCAGCCAGAATGTACGTGTGTCCCGGAGCAATGGTTATTTCTAATAAGTCAGGAGCAGGTCTGGTGATTGGCAGCATGTTTTATTTTGCCTTTCAAAGTAATGCTCCCATCTTTAGTTAGCAATTCTTTTCATACATCAATAAAATGCTTCAGTAATAATTAGATTTACTTGCATTCAAAACTATTAGAGTAGCATACTTTCCGTTTGCTTGGATCTTCACATCTCTCAGTATGTTTATAAGACCTGCTTGATTTATTATAAACTCATGACATAGAGACCAGTGTTGGACGATACTGCCATCTGGTGCTCATTTGGATAATTTTCATTTCTCCTTGTCAGCTCTGTCATTGGAAATCACTTTGGTCAAACTGTTCATTAAATGATAGGAAAGATTTGAATTAATGTAGTACTTCTGACCACAGGACATCACTAAACACCTTACGTCCATTTAAATAACTAAAGTGTCACCACTGCTGTTACAAAAGCAATAAGGTTTTATTTTTAAAAATCCCAGGAAATCGTGGACCATTTCCTACCTCTCGATGATGGCATTTATTAATTAAATCCACCCTCACTGTGTCAGCAGTCTTGGATCGCCTGAGGAAAAGGGATTTGTAAATCTAGACCTCAGGCCTAGCACAAAGCTCAAGGTCCTGTCAGAAACAACGATCTCTGTCCACTTACATACTTCAGAGATATGGGCTGTTTACCAGATCACGGAAGGCAATGGAAAATTACCACCATTTGCTAAATCTACACATTTCCCTGGAAGACAAATCATCAGTGCTGTCTCTTAGGCCAATATTCCCAGTAATGAAGCCCCAGTTACATTGCACTGGCTGTACTGAACAGGCCTTGTCGTTCGTATGCCCAACACCAGACTCCTGAAACTGATGCTCTATTCTGTGCGGTATTGTGAACCTTGAGAACCATGCATCAGGCACACACAGATGCCCTTTGTAAGTGATGAACAGAGCACACTACCTCACACGGACGGCCATGAGGTGGGGGGGGAGAAGAATGGAGGACCCGGCGTGGGGGGGGGGGGAGGGGGAGAACAAAGGAGGAGCCACCGGGGGTACTTTGTAACCTTGTCAGCGCCCTTTATGTGGCAACTATTTGCATACCCTGCTTATGCATTTCAATAAAGTATTCCATACTACCCTCCTGGATCATCCGTGGAAAGGTCTGCAGCAACCTCCTTCACCACCTCAGTACACATAGTAATGGAGTGAAAACAAGTCCTACTTCATCCTAAAACTGCCTGTAAAGAAATAGTGGCCAATTGACACACAGCAAGTTCCCACATTGTATAATTACTAAATCATGCTTTTTTTAAAGTAATATTGGTTGGAGGACATCTCTCAGCACTGCGATAATTCCCCTCTTCTTATCAGAAGCAATCACTGTTATCGACAAACCATTTTTGTTACAAGGGCACTTTAATGCAGATATACTAGTTGTATACGACTTGTAGACATAGTAACTATATTTAGAAGATTTAGCACATGCCCATCAAATGTAATTGTCTATATTATATCTAACAGAATTAAAATCTTGATTGAAGACAAAGGAGAGAAGACAGAGGGAAAGGTAGCTGCCAAACAGCAGAAACAACCCTAGCAATCGATCTCATAAAGATGTTGATACCATGAAGACAAGCTGTTAGGCAATCTCAACTCAAAGTGTTAACCTGAAAGGGAGGGACTGGCTGAAACATCAGTCAGTTTGAACTATTTGTTGAAAGGCAATAATGAAGATCATCTAAATGGATAATGGAAACATGTTTTAATAAAATTTAACACTTGTACATTTTTCAAGTACCTTTGCATTACAAATAAAGTTGCATAAACGTTGCAGACGCGGGTGCAATTTTAATGCATTAAATAAAATGGACATTTGTTGGTTATCACAGACTTAATTTAAAAAGCAAAAGGCTGAAGTGTAATACCTTTTAAATTTTTGTAATGATAACCTCATAAATAACTCACTGTTAATGATTGTGGAATAAATAACCCAGTAATGCTCTGAATTAACACTATTAAAAGACTTGAGTAAACACTGGCATTAAAAATTGATGGAATGCGAATTCCAACACCTGCTCAAAATTCTTACCCAAAATTTTACATACAACAGAAGCCATGGGAACAATCCTAGGGCTACAGTAAGTGTGTGTATCCATGGATAGTAATCTAGCCCTTCTGTCTTGCAAAGTCAACCTTAACTGCTTTGTGTGTGCTTCTTGAGTTTTAATAAACCGTATAAAATTAGTTGGTTATGCTGCGTCAGATCTAAAGTACGTCAGGCACCAACATATCCTGGATTCCTGCAGCCAGAATTGGACCTTAATTCGCTTAAAGCATCCATTCGCCTACTTTAGTCGGGAAGGCTGCTCACCGATTGCTACATTTGCTTGTCAGATGCTACACAAGCTGATCCTGCCTCTGATTTTAAACCGTAGACACAAAAAGCTGGAGTAACTCAGTGGGACAAGCAGGATCTCTGGAGAGAAGGAATGGGTGACGTTTTGGGTCGACACCCTTCTTCAGACCCTTCATCAAACAAAAAAGTTGCCTATCCATGTTGCCTGACCCACCGATTTATCCAGGCACTGAGTGAATCTTTTAATTACTTTTCATTATCAATTACAATGAAAAATAAGGTACCGAGGGCTACTGCTACTTACCTTCTATATTCAGTTTTTAAAAAGTAGCTTGAGTTCAAAACTATTCATTTCTGTATTTTCTATGTACCTCTCTCATAATTAGATGGGAGTCTTAAAAACTGTATGGAATGAAATTAGTAAATTCATCTATCACGGCAAGTCTCATGAGTTAATTAGTCCACAGTGACGGAGCCATCTCAGAGCTAACCCTTCACATCAAATGTATTTGTACAATGCCTTCAGATTGTTTTTTAATAGACGCAATTGTTTCTTTAAAAAAGTAGATGAAAAACATAAATTAACCAAAGCACCCAGATTTCAAACCTTATTTTCAGTTCCTACAGTCACATTAATGATACATAACACCGTAGAGTAAATCTCAAGTCTGAATGCTATGAGGATCTAATCATAAGAAAATGAAATGTTGGAATAACAAACTCACATTGTGAGTAGATCCAAGTTGACTTGCTGCAGCCACCATGCCTGCCCAGAAACCTTACAGGTGGATACCCATCATGTGTCCTATCAACTGTTTCTGTCATACTTTCTGTTTTGCAATGAGCTCTTTAAGGTCTTTCAAGTGGCCATCTTTCAGAGCATCACGGATAGACTGGAAGAATGCAAAGTAGTGGTGAAGGTTGTGGATCATGAGAAGGACTCCAGCCAACAGCTCATTAGTCAGTAGAAGATGGTAGAGGTAGGCGCGCGTGTGATTCTTGCAACAATAGCACGGACAACCCTCCACCAAAGGGCTGAAGTCATCTCGGAACCTAAATGTTGAGAATCACACAAACACCGTGTAACTAAGCAGTCCAATACCAGTTCTCTTAAACAATTCAGACTTTAACAAATAAAATGAAAGTGAATTACTTTAATCAGGAAAAGTAAATGCAAATTATTTTTCTAATACAATTCTGAAGAAATATATCTTTACACCACTAATTGAAAAGTAACAAGATTGGCATTGCACGCATGTTACTCGCTATCTTATAATACGATTTGCATTATGTGTTTAATCTTTCTGATCTAGATAAATGTAAATCAAGAAAGCAGTTCCTTCACAGATGTGTAAAACAGCTGAAAAGAATTATCACCAATTATTGGCATAGGAAATATTATTTGTTTTCCAAAGCACAACTTAGTTTAGATTGCTTAGGAAAAGTTAGCTACAGGATACCTAACTCGTAACCAAACAGCAATGATGATTTGACCCATGGAGTAGGAAGCTCCCAAATACAACTGCTGGTCAAATGGTTAGGAGCTGTATACAGGAAGGACTATACGTGTTGGAGTTGCTGTTCCGTTTGGCAGAAGTGATCACTGATGCTGGTGAGTGCAGTTACCGTTCCTGAGAAGTCCCAGGATGTTGCAGGCCTCAAGCCACCTCTTCCCTTGCACGCCACGCCTCCCCCGTCCACCTTTGTTCCCTGGGTGTGGGGGGGGGGGGGGGGGGGGGGGGGGCGCCTCCTGCAGCCAACCTCTAGGACTCGATAGGCCTGACCCCAGTTCCCTCTCTTCCCCTATCGACATTGCGCCTTGCCCGACGCATCCAAGGTCGTCACAGGCTCCTTCCACCTCCGAGGGGCGAGCAGGGACCGTCTCGGCGGCTTCCTCTTGGGGACAGCGATCAGCCAGGTCTTGGGATCGGCGGGCTCCTCCTGAAGCTGCGATCCGCTGGGTCTTCTGTTCGGCAGCTGGGAGACTCGCTCAGCAGGCCCTCCCTGAAGCCACGATCCGCCCGGAGCAAGGGCCGTGGCCTTCTGGTAGCTTCATGAATGCCCAGCCTTCAATTCTGAGATACTTCAGGATGAAGGGTCTCAGATTTTTTCAGTTAATTCTGCTCTCACTAAGTACCCAAGGTCCAACCCGTCCATCCATTTCCTCCACAGATGCTCACCATAAACAGATTTGCTCAACATAAACTTGACTATGCAGAACCAACACAAATCTGATTTGACCCACATGAGAGTTAGATTTTAGTCTCTTGGTTGAATCATTTTGTTTTGAAGCTTTTAACACCTTGCCCAACCTACTTTCAGAATTACCTTGTCTTAACAACCATCATTTCATCATTATATTGCATCACAGAATCTTAATGCTCATTAGCTTTATTGAAATTCATGAATCATTGGAAGAACAAAATCAACTTGTCAATGGTGAATTATATGCTATGTTTTTAAGACAAGAAATAACACGTTAACTTCTCTATATATTCAGAATACTTCATGTAAAGAATGCAACTTTATTAATAATGTAACAACACTTACTGTTCATCTTTCAGATCAATCGAAAAAGCCTTCACTTTTCCGTCACTGTCGGAGGTCTTACTGCTGATATCATTATCTCCAGAACCATTCCTGTGCAGCACTGAAATTTAATCCAGAATACTTGTAAATTTCTTATGTTGTACATCATTCCTCTGCAGTCCTCAGATGTTGTTTCATTAGGGAACAAGAGAAGTTTAGCTCTTGAAAAAAACATCCACCAGTTATGTCATCGGTCATTAAACGTTTCAATGGACATTTCATTCGGACATCTTGGATTCGGACATTGTAAACTGCAATTTCAGTTTGAAGGCCAAATATTGGTGTATATGGAAGGTATTATTTAGAAAGTTATGCAAAGAAACTTTAGAAGCTTGGTTTTGGGCATATATTGAAAGGTTTTCCCATTGCTGGAAACTAAAAATATAATAATTGAGCATTTAAATGATGCCGCAGGGTGTTGTGAACAGTGCAAATGCTATGGTTTCATCACGATGCTGTCCATTTTCTGAATGAAGCTGGGGATTTTAATAAATGTTAGTGTATCATAAATGTCCTTCGCCATTAAGATGCAGATAATCTTCCTGTTGAAATGGCATCGTTTTCTGAATTATTTTGTCCTGCAATGATCATATATGACCTTGCCTAGGTAAGGCTAGGAGCATAATCAAGGACAAGTCGCACCCTGGCCGCTCCCTCTTCTCCCCTCTCCCATCAGGCAAAAGGCATAGAAGTGTAAAAACGCACACCTCCAGATTCAGGGACAGTTTCTTCCCAGCTGTTATCAGGCAATGGGAGCACCCTACCACAACCAGAGAGCAGTGCTTGTAGTGGCCATTTGGCTTGTTTTGCATGTAATTGACGATGGCATGTGCCTTTAAATTTTAGACTGCCCGTTATATTGTGGGTGGGATTAATGACGCATTTTTGGGCGTGTTTTGGGCTATGTATCTTGCGCAGAAGCTTAGTTTAGTTTTAGTTTGGAGGAGCATGGAGAAGGTTTACCCTTCGACCATGCAATGTGTAACGGAGACACAAGGAGTTTTATAATGTTTAAAGCGATAAGCTAGAGTTCGATGAAGATTATAGTAACGAGTCGGAAGAAGTTTGGATGTACCTTATTGTTTTCATCAACAATAAAGAATTTATTAATCAAAAGACTGTTTTGGAAGACTTATATGTGAAGAATCTCTGAAGGTCTCTGACGGTGAGCTCGCATGCGCATAGAAGACATTCCCCTTAACTATGCTGTCCATTTAGCGGCTAGAGGGTTAATTTCTTGAATGATATAAAAATCTGCCGCTACAGTGCTGAACTACTATCTACCTCCGATGTCCCTTGGACTATCCTTGCTCGGACTTTGCTGGCTTTACCTTGCACTAAACGTTATTCCCTTATCATGTATCTATATACTGTAAATGGATTGATTGTAACCATGTATTGTCTTTTTTGCTGACTGGTTAGCACACAACAAAAAGTGGGAAAAACCCATAATCATTGCTAGATTACAAAGGATGAAACTCACTAGGTACAGTTATAATCTATTCAGCTTAGCTGCATATCAAATAATAGGAATGTCTACCACAAACATTCCAAAATATAGAAAAAATATTAATAAATGTGTCTTTTTACAATACTGCACACAATAATGTGACAAAGGGGGTCAAATTTCACATTCCTTCAAAATAGTTGACAAACACTTTACTGGGTTCACGACTAACATAGTATTAACAAAAATATAAGAAAATATAAGATAGCATCTTGATGGCAAGTTTCCGAAAATGGCATCAGAATACACAAATACGTTTTGTGTAACAATTGTCTCGTGGTGTCCACCAGTGACCTGGTTGGCACAGTAAGTGCATGTATTTCTTATTCCTTTCTATATTTATGAATACGACATGGAATAATAAAATTGCAAACACATTTCCACTTCATTCAGAAGAAGGACCTGATCATGTAGTAGACGACTGACTGAATTTCATTGCCTTCCACACAGTAATCACTATGGTGGATGTTTATATTAAGCTCTATCGTTCTTTTAATTGTGTTGTGTTCTTTTAATTGTATGGCTGCATGGTAACTCAAATATCACTGTACATTAATTGGTGCATTTGACAATAAATGTAAATCTGAACACTGCATCCATCTGAGTGGACACCGCAACACGTGTTACACATCACACACACAAAAGTACGTTGCGGTGGACACTAAAAGGTTGGGTGTCCTGGAAAACGAACCTTGCATTATTAGCGATAACCAAACTTTTTAACCAATGTGATCTGAACGGTACATTACCTTATGGATTTGAGCTATATCCATGGACAATGATTCGTCAGAAGGTTTGATTTGGGATGATTTTTTAGTAAGTAAAATATCTCTGTAACGGTCGTTGTGGAGCTTCTGGAAGTTGACACGAAGGAATGAAGTTGGCAACTTGGTCCGTACGAAAGGTAAACAGGAGGCAGTGTGTTGCCAAATTTAATATTGGCTTAGTTTCTTACCAATGATGACCAATTTATGTCCAAAAATATTTTTTAATTGAGTTTAAAAAGTAAAAAAATATCGTAAACGGTCGTTGTGTTTTTGATATATTAAATTGGAAAATAAGAAAAAATAATTAACCCGCCAAAAAATCGCTACTACCATAGGATACCTTGTTGGGTTTTTGAAAAGCATTAAAGGTTTGGAGCCGCCGTGGTTTAACTTACGGTGGTACCTACCCTGATAACGGTCTTTGTGACAATGGACACCAAGCACAACGACACGTTATGGGATAGTTGCTAGGCGGAATACCAGACATTTTACTGAACTTTTCTCCTGGTATTGATGAAGATATTTCCCGAGATCATTATCAAAACATATGTATGAGGAGCCATATGAAGTTTATTTATAAATTAAATATTCATGACTAAATGTGGCAGAGTTTTTAATGTCACATTTATGATGTCCAAAATGGTGGTAAAATGATGAAAATTTGTCTGTTATGAAAAAAGTTTTTGACTTTCGGTCTTGAAGTTATTTAAATTATAAGTTATTTCACGTGATGGGTAGATTTTTGTTAAGAACAGTGTAACGGTGTAAAAACCTGAATAATAATTTTGTTCCTCAAAATCTCTCCAGTATTGTAAAAAGACACATATGCTTCAAAAATTGACACAAATCAGAGTTAATTAAAACAATAGTTACATATGAATCAGTTCTAAGTTTGAGTTACTGCTGACTTACTTGCGAAAATATGATTCTTCTCACATTGTTCATGGGTCACACTGGTACATGTGGATGAAAGCTGCTGATCTTGTATCTGGTGCAAGGGCACTGCAAGACTCTTTTCTTCTGGTGAAATATATAGTGTTGAGTACAACATATTCCTCGATGCCCTTACCCAGGACAATTCTTAACCAATCTACATGATCAGAATTAACTCTTTCCAGTATGAAGCTCTACACTTGGGAATGATTTCATCCAAAGCAAATCTATCAAAAGTCTGATGAAAGTTCCCGTACTGACTCTGTCCATTTCCCTGGTATGCCAAATTCCTCCAGCAGTTTGTTTTTTAGCTACCAAGTAAATATGTCATAACGGTGCAAAGAAATCGCCTAAGTGGGACAGGCCATTCAGACTCTCTTGTGGACTCTTAAAAATGTACTGGTTGCATACAACAAGTTTGCAAACAATGGTAGTTTCTCGGAGCTTCATACATCTGATACCTTCTCGGTATATTTTTTGTAATTACCCAGGCAATCTATTGTACAAACATTGGGAGAATAGTGGTTTGTTATCATGCAAATGCGTACCCCAATTCCACCATTTTAAGACTGCACTGACAGAAAGCTTAAAATTAAAAACAAATTACAAAATACAGACTTTTCATAAGCTTGGTTATAGTCCTGATTCTACGACCTACTTCATTGTGGAGTTTTTCTCTGGAACTGTAAAGGGCCTGTCCCACGAGCATGCGACTAGTAAGTATGCTACGACCTTGAGAACTACATTCTGTACTGTATCTTTCTCTTTACTCTACGATTTCTACTTGATTGTATTCACACACACAATTTTCCGATTTGACTAGATGGCATAAAAATGCTTTTCACTGTACCTCAGTCCACATGAACCTAAACATTATGCGTAGGAAGAAGGGTCTCGACTCTAAATGTCACCCATTCCTTCTATCCAGAGCTGCTGCCTGGATAAAATTACTCCATTTTGTACCTATCTTCGGTTTAAACCGAAACATCATCTTAACATCCACCCTATCAATCTCAATCAAGGTCTTTTGACATTTCAATAAGGTTGCCTCTCATTCCTATGAGGTCCTATAAATAGATGCCCAAGCCCCTCAACCTCTTTTCACGTGGTCCCTTGTCCCAGAAATCAACCCTGCACACCTTCTCTGCAACGCGTCCAATTTAAGAGCATCCTTCCTTAAATAGGACCAGTATTGTCTGCAGCATACTAAATACTCTCAAAATGCATCAAAACTTCCTAACTTTCATATTTCATAACCTTTGTAATAAAAGCCAACATTTCATTAGATTTTAATTTCATGTTTAATTACTTATCTAACTGCAGTCTAACTTTTTGCATTTCATGTACTAGAAGACTCAGATCTTTTGGACGGCAAGATATTGTAGCCTCAATTTATTTTAATAATAATTTACTTAGAAATGGGTCCTGAAAATGGCCCTGAAACTAACTGCAGAGAACAACAAAAAGATCCAGAAATGATGCTCTACCGGCTGGAGGAAGATTCAATTGGTCTCCAGAGTTAAATGTCATTCAGTGGTCACATTGTTTGAAACCTCAAGAAAAGTGGAAACAGACAATGGGATCAGACAATGCTGTCACAAATGCAGCAGTATCACTATCCCCTTTAAGTTGTATGAGAAGTCTCACAACTAATAACCCACTTTATTGGTTAAGTAAATAGCAGGGCAGAATAAAAATACGCAAAGTAATGAAGAGTTGTTACCATGGCAATACCATTGCAGTCATTCAGAAACATGTCAAGGTTTGTCACTAAGGAGCATCATTTGTGTTATTTTTTAAAGATTAATATTATGTAACAAAAAGACAAGAATTTATATGATATTAAAGTGATCTGCTTTTGCACTCATTTTGATCCAAATTATTTGTCGCCTGATCAGTTATAATGGGTGAATATTGCTGCTTTTTCTGCAAATTTAACCAACATAAAATTGAAAAAATACAGTCTAAAACTTGGGTTATCACTAAAAATAAGATTCCTTCTAAGGTCTTGATTATTCCATGGTGGCTGTTAGATTCTTGAAATTGAATACGTGGAAAAATCGAGTAATGTTAGAGGTTCAATAAAACTAAATTTACTTTTGTTTCCTCAGCCAGAATGTGCGTGTGTCCCGGAGCAATGGTTATTTCTAATAAGTCAAGAGCAGGTCTGGTGATTGGCAGCATGTTTTATTTTGCCTTTCAAAGTAATGCTCCCATCTTTAGTTAGCAATTCTTTTCATACATCAATAAAATGCTTCAGTAATAATTAGATTTACTTGCATTCAAAACTATTAGAGGAGCATACTTTCCGTTTGTTTGGATCTTCACATCTCTCAGTATGTTTATAAGACCTGCTTGATTTATTATAAACTCATGACATAGAGACCAGTGTTGGACGATACTGCCATCTGGTGCTCATTTGGATAATTTTCATTTCTCCTTGTCAGCTCTGTCATTGGAAATCACTTTGGTCAAACTGTTCATTAAATGATAAGAAAGATTTGAATTAGTGTAGTACTTCTGACCACAGGACATCACTAAACACCTTACGTCCATTTAAATAACTAAAGTGTCACCACTGCTGTTACAAAAGCAATAAGGTTTTATTTTTAAAAATCCCAAGAAATCGTGGACCATTTCCTACCTCTCGATGATGGCATTATTAATTAAATCCACCCTCACTGCGTCAGCAGTCTTGGATCGCCTGAGGAAAAGGGATTTGTAAATCTAGACCTCAGGCCTAGCACAAAGCTCAAGGTCCTGTCAGAAACAACGATCTCTGTCCACTTACATACTTCAGAGATATGGGCTGTTTACCGGATCACGGAAGGCAATGGAAAATTACCATCATTTGCTAAATCTACACATTTCCCTGGAAGACAAATCATCAGTGCTGTCTCTTAGGCCAATATTCCCAGTAATGAAGCCCCAGTTACATTGCACTGGCTGTACTGAACAGGCCTTGTCGTTCGTATGCCCAACACCAGACTCCTGAAACTGATGCTCTATTCTGTGCGGTATTGTGAACCTTGAGAACCATGCATCAGGCACACACAGATGCCCTTTGTAAGTGATGAACAGAGCACACTACCTCACACAGACGGCCATGAGGTGGGGGGGGGGAGAAGAATGGAGGACCCGGCGTGGGGGGGATCACCGTGAGGGGGGGAGGGGGAGAACAAAGGAGGAGCCACCGGGGGTACTTTGCAACCTTGTCAGCGCCCTTTATGTGGCAACTATTTGCATACCCTGCTTATGCATTTCAATAAAGTATTCCATACTACCCTCCTGGATCATCCGTGGAAAGGTCTGCAGCAACCTCCTTCACCACCTCAGTACACATATACTAATGGAGTGAAAACAAGTCCTACTTCATCCTAAAACTGCCTGTAAAAAATAGTGGCCAATTGACACACAGCAAGGTCCCACATTGTATAATTACTAAATCATGTTTTTTTTAAAAAGTAATATTGCTTGGAGGACATCTCTCAGCACTGCGATAATTCCCCTCTTCTTATCAGAGGCAATCACTGTTATCAAACCATTTTTGTTACAAGGGCACTTTAATGCAGATATACTAGTTGTATACGACTTGTAGACATAGTAACTATATTTAGAAGATTTAGCACATGCCCATCAAATGTAATTGTCTATATTATATTTAACAGAATTAAAATCTTGATTGAAGACAAAGGAGAGAAGACAGAGGGAAAGGTAGCTGCCAAACAGCAGAAACAACCCTAGCAATCGATCTCATAAAGATGTTGATACCATGAAGACAAGCTGTTAGGCAATCCCAACGCAAAGTGTTAACCTGAAAGGGAGGGACTGGCTGAAACATCACAGTCAGTTTGAACTATTTGTTGAAAGGCAATAATGAAGATCATCTAAATGGATAATGGAAACATGTTTTAATAAAATTTAACACTTGTACATTTTTCAAGTACCTTTGCATTACAAATAAAGTTGCATAAACGTTGCAGACGCGGGTGCAATTTTAATGCATTAAATAAAATGGACATTTGTTGGTTATCACAGACTTAATTTAAAAAGCAAAAGGCTGAAGTGTAATACAACCTTTTAAATTTTTGTAATGATAACCTCATAAATAACTCACTGTTAATGATTGTGGAATAAATAACCCAGTAATGCTCTGAATTAACACTATTAAAAGACTTGAGTAAACACTGGCATTAAAAATTGATGGAATGCGAATTCCAACTTCTGCTCAAAATTCTTACCCAAAATCTTACATACAACAGAAGCCATGGGAACAATCCTAGGGCTACAGTAAGTGTGTGTATCCATGGATAGTAATCTAGCCCTTCTGTCTTGCAAAGTCAACCTTAACTGCTTTGTGTGTGCTTCTTGAGTTTTAATAAACCGTATAAAATTAGTTGGTTATGCTGCGTCAGATCTAAAGTACGTCAGGCACCAACATATCTTGGATTCCTGCAGCCAGAATTGGACCTTAATTCGCTTAAAGCATCCATTCGCCTACTTTGGTCGGGAAGGCTGCTCACCGATTGCTACATTTGCTTGTCAGATGCTACACAAGCTGATCCTGCCTCTGATTTTAAACCGTAGACACAAAAAGCTGGAGTAACTCAGTGGGACAAGCAGGATCTCTGGAGAGAAGGAATGGGTGACGTTTTGGGTCGACACCCTTCTTCAGACCCTTCATCAAACAAAAAAGTTGCCTATCCATGTTGCCTGACCCACGGAGTTATCCAGGCACTGAGTGAATCTTTTAATTACTTTTCATTATCAATTACAATTAAAAATAAGGTACCGAGGGCTACTGCTACTTACCTTCTATATTCAGTTTTTAAAAAGTAGCTTGAGTTCAAAACTATTCATTTCTGTATTTTCTATGTACCTCTCTCATAATTAGATGGGAGTCTTAAAAACTATATGGAATGAAATTAGTAAATTCATCTATCACGGCAAGTCTCATGAGTTAATTAGTCCACAGTGACGGAGCCATCTCAGAGCTAACCCTTCACATCAAATGTATTTGTGCAATGCTTTCAGATTGTTTTTTAATAGACGCATTTGTTTCTTTAAAAAAGTAGATGAAAAACATAAATTAACCAAAGCACCCAGATTTCAAACCTTATTTTCAGTTCCTAGTCACATTAATGATACATAACACCGTAGAGTAAATCTCAAGTCTGAATGCTATGAGGATCTAATCATAAGAAAATGAAATGTTGGAATAATAAACTCACATTGTGAGTAGATCCAAGTTGACTTGCTGCAGCCACCATGCCTGCCCAGAAACCTTACAGGTGGATACCCATCATGTGTCCTATCAACTGTTTCTGTCATACTTTCTGTTTTGCAATGAGCTCTTTAAGGTCTTTCAAGTGGCCATCTTTCAGAGCATCACGGATAGACTGGAAGAATGCAAAGTAGTGGTGAAGGTTGTGGATCATGAGAAGGACTCCAGCCAACAGCTCATTAGTCAGTAGAAGATGGTAGAGGTAGGCGCGCGTGTGATTCTTGCAACAATAGCACGGACAACCCTCCACCAAAGGGCTGAAGTCATCTCGGAACCTAAATGTTGAGAATCACACAAACACCGTGTAACTAAGCAGTCCAATACCAGTTCTCTTAAACAATTCAGACTTTAACAAATAAAATGAAAGTGAATTACTTTAATCAGGAAAAGTAAATGCAAATTATTTTTCTAATACAATTCTGAAGAAATATATCTTTACACCACTAATTCAAAAGTAACAAGATTGGCATTGCACGCATGCTACTCGCTATCTTATAATACGATTTGCATTATGTGTTTAATCTTTCTGATCTAGATAAATGTAAATCAAGAAAGCAGTTCCTTCACAGATGTGTAAAACAGCTGAAAAGAATTAGTCACCAATTATTGGCATAGGAAATATTATTTGTTTTCCAAAGCACAACTTAGTTTAGATTGCTTAGTAAAAGTTAGCTACAGGATACCTAACTCGTAACCAAACAGCAATGATGATTTGACCCATGGAGTAGGAAGCTCCCAAATACAACTGCTGGTCAAATGGTTAGGAGCTGTATACAGGAAGGACTATACGTGTTGGAGTTGCTGTTCCGTTTGGCAGAAGTGATCACTGATGCTGGTGAGTGCAGTTACACACTGTGGTTGTATTTCAAGGTCCATTTTGATAGATTAGACTTGAACATCAGAGCGGGTAGCTTCAGTGTCATTTAATGAGGTGTTTAACTTGCGAAGGACCTGGTAGGATGGGTAGAAACTATTTCTCCTGTTGCGAGGGGGTCCAGAAGATAGCATTTAACAAAAGTAGACACAACCAGTATGATATCAACAAACAGTTCCTTGTGTTTGGGACAATAAAATCTGGAGCAGTCTTCCTTAAAACTGCTGAGGTCGTCAACTGAAAATTATGAAACAGTGCTAGATTTTTGTCAGGTGAGGACATTAATGCATATGCATCCATGGTAGAACAGGCTCGAAGGGCTGATGACACATTCCTGCTCCGATCAGACTCTGCTCTGCAGTATTTTGTCCTGACTCTGGGCTGCACGTGAAGAACGACTACTGGGGAAAAAAAACAAGATTGCTGAAAAGGAAGGGAGTGGTGGTGTGGTCATGCAACAGGGATACAAAAACCTTTCAGATGCTGGAACTGTGAAATAAAAGCAGAAAATCCTGTCAACACTTGCAGACCAGGCAGCGTCCGTGGAAAGAGCAACAAGCTACTGCTTCATTGGTCAATTATGCTTTTTATTGTTTCATGTATGAAATGCTAACACAGTGAAATTCTTTACCTTACATACAGTCTGGTAGAATGTTGCCATACCCCGATCAGCAAGTGTAGCAAAATAGTCCACTGCGTCCACATGCAACAGGTGCCATGGTTGGGCACCACTATGAAAGTCCACGCTCTACTTCTCATGAGCAGTGCCCGTTCCTGAGAAGTCCCAGGATGTTGCAGGCCTCAAGCCACCTCTTCCCTTGCACGCCACGTCTCCCCCGTCCACATTTGTTCCCTTGGGGGGGGGGGGGGGGGGGGGCGCCTCCTGCAGCCAACCTCTAGGACTCGATAGGCCTGACCCCAGTTCCCTCTCTTCCCCTATCGACATTGCGCCTTTCCCAACGCATCCAAGGTCGTCACGGGCTCCTTCCACCCGGTCTCCGAGGGGCGAGCAGGGACCGTCTCGGCGGCTTCCTCTTGGGGACAGCGATCAGCCATGTCTTGAGATCGGCGGGCTCCTCCTGAAGCTGCGATCCGCTGGGTCTTCTGTTCGGCAGCTGGGAGACTCGCTCAGCAGGCCCTCCCTGAAGCCACGATCCGCCCGGAGCAAGGGCCGTGGCCTTCTGGTAGCTTCATGAATGCCCAGCCTTCAATTCTGAGATACTTCAGGATGAAGGGTCTCAGATTTTTTCAGTTAATTCTGCTCTCACTAAGTACCCAAGGTCCAACCCGTCCATCCATTTCCTCCACAGATGCTCACCATAAACAGATTTGCTCAACATAAACTTGACTATGCAGAACCAACACAAATCTGATTTGACCCACATGAGAGTTAGATTTTAGTCTCTTGGTTGAATCATTTTGTTTTGAAGCTTTTAACACCTTGCCCAACCTACTTTCAGAATTACCTTGTCTTAACAACCATCATTTCATCATTATATTGCATCACAGAATCTTAATGCTCATTAGCTTTATTGAAATTCATGAATCATTGGAAGAACAAAATCAACTTGTCAATGGTGAATTATATGCTGTTTTTAAGACAAGAAATAACACGTTAACTTCTCTATATATTCAGAATACTTCATGTAAAGAATGCAACTTTATTAATAATGTAACAACACTTACTGTTCATCTTTCAGATCAATCGAAAAAGCCTTCACTTTTCCGTCACTGTCGGAGGTCTTACTGCTGATATCATTATCTCCAGAACCATTCCTGTGCAGCACTGAAATTTAATCCAAAATACTTGTAAATTTCTTATGTTGTACATCATTCCTCTGCAGTCCTCAGATGATGTTTCATTAGGGAACAAGAGAAGTTTAGCTCTTGAAAAAAACATCCACCAGTTATGTCATCGGTCATTAAACTTTTCAATGGACATTTCATTCGGACATCTTGGATTCGGACATTGTAAACTGCAATTTCAGTTTGAAGGCCAAATATTGGTGTATATGGAAGGTATTGTTTAGAAAGTTATGCAAAGAAACTTTAGAAGCTTGGTTTTGGGCATATATTGAAATGTTTTCCCATTGCTGGAAACTAAAAATATAATAATTGAGCATTTAAATGATGCCGCAGGGTGTTGTGAACAGTGCAAATGCTATGGTTTCATCACGATGCTGTCCATTTTCTGAATGAAGCTGGGGATTTTAATAAATGTTAGTGTATCATAAATGTCCTTCGCCATTAAGATGCAGATAATCTTCCTGTTGAAATGGCATTGTTTTCTGAATTATTTTGTCCTGCAATGATCATATATGACCTTGCCTTGGTAAGGCTAGGAGCATAATCAAGGACAAGTCGCACCCTGGCCGCACCCTCTTCTCCCCTCTCCCATCAGGCAAAAGGCATAGAAGTGTGAAAACGCACACCTCCAGATTCAGGGACAGTTTCTTCCCAGCTGTTATCAGGCAATGGGAGCATCCTACCACAACCAGAGAGCAGTGCTTGTAGTGGCCATTTGGCTTGTTTTGCATGTAATTGACGATGGCATGTGCCTTTAAATTTTTTGACTGCCCGTTATATTGTGGGTGGGATTAATGACACATTTTTGGGCTTGTTTTGGGCTATGTATCTTGCGCAGAAGCTTAGTTTATAGTTTTAGTTTGGAGGAGCATGGAGAAGGTTTACCCTTCGACCATGCGATGTGTAACGCAGACACAAGGAGTTTTATAATGTTTAAAGCGATAAGCTAGAGTTCGATGAAGATTATAGTAACAAGTCGGAAGAAGTTTGAATGTACCTTATTGTTTTCATCAACAATAAAGAATTTATTAATCAAAAGATTGTTTTGGAAGACTTATATGTGAAGAAGCTCTGAAGGTCTCTGACGGTGAGCTCGCATGCGCATAGAAGACATTCCCCTTAACTATGCTGTCCATTTAGCGGCTAGAGGGTTAATTTCTTGAATGATATAAAAATCTGCCGCTACAGTGCTGAACTACTATCTACCTCCGATGTCCCTTGGACTATCCTTGCTCGGACTTTGCTGGCTTTACCTTGCACTAAACGTTATTCCCTTATCATGTATCTATATACTGTAAATGGATTGATTGTAACCATGTATTGTCTTTTTTGCTGACTGGTTAGCACACAACAAAAAGTGGAAAAACCCCATAATCATTGCTAGATTACAAAGGATGAAACTCACTAGGTACAGTTATAATCTATTCAGCTTAGCTGCATATCAAATAATAGGAATGTCTACCACAAACATTCCAAAATATAGAAAAAATATTAATAAATGTGTCTTTTTACAATACTGCACACAATAATGTGACAAAGGGGGTCAAATTTCACATTCCTTCAAAATAGTTGACAAACACTTCACTGGGTTCACGACTAACATAGTATTAACAAAAATATAAGAAAATATAAGATAGCATCTTGATGGCAAGTTTCCGAAAATGGCATCAGAATACACAAATACGTTTTGTGTAACAATTGTCTCGTGGTGTCCACCAGTGACCCGGTTGGCACAGTAAGTGCATGTATTTCTTATTCCTTTCTATATTTATGAATACGACATGGAATAATAAAATTGCAAACACATTTCCACTTCATTCAGAAAAAGGACCTGATCATGTAGTAGAAGACTGACTGAATTTCATTGCCTTCCACACAGTAATCACTATGGTGGATGTTTATATTAAGTTCTATCGTTCTTTTAATTGTGTTGTGTTCTTTTAATTGTATGGCTGCATGGTAACTCAGATTTTTGCCTCCACCACAGTGAGGAGGAGCTTGGAGGACTCACTGTGCTGGATGTTAATTTGTGTTTATTGTTGTTTATTATTGTATTATTGTATGTATGACTGCAGGCACGAAATTTCGTTCAGACCGTAAGGTCTGAATGACAATAAAGGTAATTCTAATTCTAATATCACTGTACATTAATTGGTGTATTTGACAATAAATGTAAATCTGAACACTGCATCCATCTGAGTGGACACTGCAACACGTGTTACACATCATACACACAAACGTACGTTGCGGTGGACACTAAAAGGTTGGGTGTCCTGGAAAACGAACCTTGCATTATTAGCGAAAAACAAACTTTTTAACCAATGTGATATAAACGGTACATTACCTTATGGATTTGAGCTATATCCATGGACAATGATACGTCAGAAGGTTTGATTTGGGATGATTTTTTAGTAAGTAAAACATCTCTGTAACGGTCGTTGTGGAGCTTCCGGAAGTTGACACGAAGGAATGAAGTTGGCAACTTGGTCCGTACAAAAGGTAAACAGGAGGCAGTGTGTTGCCAAATTGAAGATTGGCTCCGTTTCTTAGTTTTGATGACCAATTTATGTCCAAAAATATTTTTTAATTGATTTTATAAAGTCAGAAAATATATCGTAAACGGTCGCTGCGTTTTTGATATATTAAATTGGAAAATAAGAAAAAAGAATTAACCAAGTTTCTGGATCATTGGGACCTCTTTTGGGGAAGGTGTGACCTGTACAGAAAGGACGGGTTGCACTTGAACTCGAGGGGGACCAATATCCTGGCGGGGAGATTTGCAAAGGCTACTGGGGAGACTTTAAACTAGTATGGTTGGGGGGAGGGACTCAAATTGGGAAAGCTAGCAGTCAGTGTGTGAGGCAGGAGGCAGAGAATGGTAGCACTCTGACCCAAAATGTAGGGGAGAGAGAAGAAAAAGACAATAAACAGAGAATAAGAGAGGGTGGGTTTCTTAAATGTGTATATTTTAATGCTAGGAGCATTGTAAGAAAGGTGGATGAACTCAGAGCCTGGATTGACACCTGGAAGTATGATGTTGTGGCGATCAGTGAAACATGGTTCCAGGAGGGCTGTGATTGGAAACTAAATATTCCAGGATTTCGTTGCTTCAGGTGTGATAGAATTGGAGGGGCAAGAGGTGGAGGTGTTGCATTGCTTATCAGGGAAGATATTACAGCAGTGCTTTGGCAGGATAGATTAGAGGGCTCGTCTAGGGAGGCTATTTGGGTGGAACTGAGAAATGGGAAAGGGGTAGCAACACTTATAGGGGTGTATTATAGACCGCCAAATGGGGAGCGAGAATTGGAAGAGCAAATATGTAAGGAGATTGCAGATATTAGTAGTAAGCACAAGGTAGTGATTGTGGGAGATTTCAATTTTCCACACATAGACTGGGAAACACATTCTGTAAATGGGCTGGATGGGTTGGAGTTTGTAAAATGTGTGCAGGATAGTTTTTTGCAGCAATACATAGAAGTACCTACTAGAGAAGGAGCGGTGCTGGACCTCCTGTTAGGAAATGAGACGGGTCAGGTGGCAGAGGTATGCGTTGGGGAACAGTTCGGGACCAGTGATCACAATACCATTAGTTTCAATATAATTATGGAGAGGGTCAGAACCGGACCTAGGGTTGTGATTTTTGATTGGAGAAAGGCTAACTTTGAGGAGATGCGAAAGGATTTAAAAGGAGTAAATTGGGACATTTTGTTTTATGGGAAAGATGTGGAAGAGAAATGGAGTACATTTAAAGGTGAAATTTTAAGAGTACAGAATCTTTATGTCCCTGTTCGGTTGAAAGGAAATAGTAAAAATCGGAAAGAGCCATGGTTTTCAAGGGAAATTGGACACTTGGTTCGGAAAAAGAGGGAGATCTACAATAATTATAGGCAGCATGGAGTAAATGAGGTGCTTGAGGAGTATAAAGAATGTAAAAAGAATCTTAAGAAATAAATTAGAAAAGCTAAAAGAAGATATGAGGTTGCTTTGGCAAGTAAGGTGAAAGTAAACCCAAAGGGTTTCTACAGCTATATTAATAGCAAAAGGATAACGAGGGATAAAATTGGTCCATTAGAGAGTCAGAGTGGACAGCTATCTGCAGAGCCAAAAGAGATGGGGGAGATATTGAACAATTTATTTTCTTCGGTATTCACCAAGGAGAAGGATATTGAATTATGTGAGGTAAGGGAAACAAGTAGAGTAGCTATGGAAACTATGAGATTCAAATAAGAGGAAGTACTGACACTTTTGAGAAATATAAAAGTGGATAAGTCTCCAGGTCTGGACAGGATATTCCCTAGGACATTGAGGGAAGTTAGTGTAGAAATAGCAGGGGCTATGACAGAAATATTTCAAATGTCATTAGAAACGGGAATAGTGCCGGAGGATTGGCGTACTGCGCATGTTGTTCCATTGTTTAAAAAGGGGTCTAAGAGTAAACCTAGCAATAGACCTGTTAGTTTGACGTCAGTGGTGGGCAAATTAATGGAAAGGATACTTAGAGATAATATATATAAGCATCTGGATAAACAGGGTCTGATTAGGAACAGTCAACATGGATTTGTGCCTGGAAGGTCATGTTTGACTAATCTTCTTGAATTTTTTGAAGAGGTTACTCGGGAAATTGATGAGGGTAAAGCAGTGGATGTTGTATATATGGATTTCAGTAAGGCCTTTGACAAGGTTCCTCATGGAAGGTTGGTTAAGAAGGTTCAATGGTTGGGTATTAATGGTGGAGTAGCAAGATGGATTCAACAGTGGCTGAATGGGAGATGCCAGAGAGTAATGGTGGATGGTTGTTTGTCAGGTTGGAGGCCAGTGACTAGTGGGGTGCCACAGGGATCTGTGTTGGCTCCACTGTTGTTTGTCATGTACATCAATGATCTGGATGATGGTGTGGTAAATTGGATTAGTAAGTATGCAGATGATACTAAGATAGGTGGGGTTGTGGATAATTAAGTAGATTTTCAAAGTCTACAGAGAGATTTATGCCAGTTGGAAGAGTGGACTGAAAGATGGCAGATGGAGTTTAATGCTGATAAGTGTGAGGTGCTACATCTTGGCAGGACAAATCAAAATAGGACGTACATGGTAAATGGTAGGGAATTGAAGAATGCAGGTGAACAGAGGGATCTGGGAATAACTGTGCACAGTTCCCTGAAAGTGGAATCTCATGTAGATAGGGTGGTAAAGAAAGCTTTTGGTGTGCTGGCCTTTATAAATCAGAGCATTGAGTATAGAAGTTGGGATGTAATGTTAAAATTGTACAAGGCATTGGTGAGGCCAATTCTGGAGTATGGGGTACAATTTTGGTCGCCTAATTATAGGAAGGATGTCAACAAAATAGAGAGAGTACAGAGGAGATTTACTAGAATGTTGCCTGGGTTTCAGCAACTAAGTTACAGAGAGAGGTTGAACAAGTTAGGGCTTTATTCTTTGGAGCGCAGAAGGTTAAGGGGGGACTTGATAGAGGTCTTTAAAATGATGAGAGGGATAGACAGAGTTGACGTGGATAAGCTTTTCCCACTGAGAGTAGGGAAGATTCAAACAAGGGGACATGACTTGAGAATTAAGGGACAGAAGTTTAGGGGTAACATGAGGGGGAACTTCTTTACTCAGAGAGTGGTGGCTGTGTGGAATGAGCTTCCAGTGAAGGTGGTGGAGGCAGGTTCGTTTTTATCATTTAAAAATAAATTGGATAGTTATATGGACGGGAAAGGAATGGAGGGTTATGGTCTGAGCGCAGGTATATGGGACTAGGGGAGAATACGTGTTCGGCACGGACTAGAAGGGTCGAGATGGCCTGTTTCCGTGCTGTAATTGGTATATGGTTATTATATGGTTAACCCGTCCAAAAATCGCTACTACCTTGTTGGGTTTTTGAAAAGCATTAAAGGTTTGGAGCCGCCGTGGTTTAACTTACGGAGGTACCTACCCCGATAATTGTCATTGTGACAATGGACACCAAGCACAACAACCCTTACGGGATCTTTGCTAGGAGGAATACCAGACATGTTACTGAACTTTTCTCCTGGTATTGATGAAGATATTTCCCGAGATCATTATCAAAACATATGTATGAGGAGCCATATGACGTTTTTTTATAAATTAAACTAGACTAAGTGGGACCCGTTGGGTCCCAGCATCACACAGGAGGGCTGGTCATCCAACGCAATATTCCACCTCTCCACCAATTCTAATATTGGTGGCCAGTTGGGGGGGGGGGGGGGGGGGCTTTCTGGACTGCTAGTAGTGGGTGTTATGGGCTGAAGGGACTGGTTTCAAGAGGGCTAGTATGCAAATTGTGCGCCAAATGGATTCTTGGGCTGGCGTCTCAGTCAATCAAGCCTGTTGTGCTGGCAAGTCACTCACGGCTGGTGGGCTGGTAGTTGACTCATGGCTAATCCTTGAAATTCTATTTCAAGCAGGGTATAAGGCCACCAAATTCAAGTGCAGTTTCTTACCACTTCTAGCAGGGTGCAAGGCCACCAAATTCAAGTGCAGTTTCATGCCATTTGAAGTAGGGTGCAAAGCCACTAAAGACAGCGAGTCGTGAACTCTCCCTCCTCCGTCTTGCAGAGACTGAGCCACACCCACATTTCCGGGTTTTATAACCCCTCCCCCCCCCCCACCGGAAAAGGTGTGGCTTTCATGGAGTGATTGACAGGAGAGAGATTCTCAACGTTTAAAAAAAAACTAATAACACTTTTATTTTTCATTGATGGGAAGAATTCTCTGCATTTGCTCAGCGGAGGGGGACTGAGTAAGATGGCCAAAAATCAGCCGTAAGTGGTAGCATTTTATCTAAAATCAATATACAGTGCAAACAGGAAGTAAGTGCATTTACAGTAGTGCCTTCTAACTTCAAGCCAAAGCACCCAAGCCACCATTTGCAGTAAGTAGTGCCTTTCAACTTCATGCCACCATTTGCAGTAAGTGGTGTCTTTCAACTTCAAGCCACACCCAAGCCACCATTTGCAGGAAGTAGTGCCTTTCAACTTCAAAGCTCCCAAGCCGCCATTTGCAGTAAGTAGTGCCTTTCAACTTCATGCTACCATTAGCAGTAAGTAGTGCCTTTCAACTTCAAGCCAAAGCTCCCAAGCCACCACTTGCAGTAAGTGGTGCATTTTAACTTCAAGCCATTGCACCCAAGCCACTATCTGCAGTAAGTAGTGCCTTTCAACTTCAAGCCAAAGCAACCAAGCCACCATTTGCAGTAATAGTGTCTTTCAACTTCAAACCAAAGCTCCCAAGCCACCATTTGCAGTAAGTAGTGTCTTTCAACTTCATGCCACCATTTGCAGTAAGTAGTGCCTTTCAATTTCAAGCCACAATTTGCAGTAATTAGTGCCTTTAAACTTCAAGCCACACCCAAGCCACCATTTGCAGTAAGTGGTGCCTTTCAACTTCAAGCCAAAGCAGCCAATCCACCATTTGCAGTATGTAGTGCCTTTCAACTTCAAGCCAAAGCAACCAAGCCACCATTTGCAGTAATAGTGCCTTTCAACTTCAAGCCAAAGCTCCCAAGCCACCATTTTCAGTAAGTAGTGCCTTTCAACTTCATGCCACCATTTGCAGTAAGTAGTGCCTTTCAACTTCATGCCACCATTTGCAGTAAGTAGTGCCTTTCAATTTCAAGACACACCCAAGCCAAGCCAACCAGGGGGAGGGGTGGGGGGCTTTCTGGAGCGCTAGTATGAATCATTTTAGAACCAATAGACATTTTTTTTGCAAGCTTTAGAACCAATAGACATTTTTTGCAAGCTTTAGAACCAATAGAGACATTTCTTGCAAGCTTTAGAACCAATAGAGATATTTTTTGCAAGCTTTAGAACCAATAGACACATTTTGCAAGCTTTAGAACCAATAGAGACACGTTTTGCAAGCTTTAGAACCAATAGAGACACTTTTTGCAAGCTTTAGAACCAATGGACATTTTTTTGCAAGCTTTAGAACCAATGGACATTTTTTTGCAAGTTTTAGAACCAGTAGACATTTTTTTGCAAGCTTCAGAACTAATAGACATTTTTTTGCAAGCTTTAGAACCAATAGACATTTTCTTGCAAGCTTTAGAACCAATAGACACTTTTTTTTTGCAAGCTTTAGAACCAATACACTTTTTTTGCAAGCTTTAGAACCAATAGACACTTTTTTTTGCAAGCTTTAGAACCAATAGACACTTTTTTTGCAAGCTTTAGAACCAATAGAGACACTTTTTGCAAGCTTTAGAACCAATAGACACTTTTTGCTAGCTTTAGAACCAATAGAGACACATTTTGCAAGCTTTAGAATCAATAGAGACACATTTTGCAAGCTTTAGAACAATAGACATTTTTTTTGCAAGCTTTAGAACCAATAGACATTTTTTGGCAAGCTTTAGAACCAATAGACATTTTTTGCAAGCTTTAGAACCAATAGAGACACTTTTTGCAAGTTTAGAACCAATAGACATTTTTTTGCAAGCTTTAGAACCAATAGACATTTTTTTGCAAGCTTTAGAACCAATAGACACTTTCTTTGCAAGCTTTAGAACCAATAGACACTTTCTGCAAGCATTTTAGAACCACTAAGGGCACTTAAATTTGAGTAGACATCTGTTCAGTGTTATTCACAGGTCAGAGAAACATGACCCTCTGCCTTCCTCCATCTTGAAGAGTGAGTGAGGCACACCACTTCCTGGTTTTATAGTCCCTCCCCCCTGCCGCCAGCGGGGGCAGCAGAGAGAATGGGGAATTTTGTATAAACATTAATATCTCTGTCATTTTTAATCGACGGGAAAAATCCTCGGCACACATGCGGCGGAGGGGGGCTCTGAGCAAGGTGGCCAAAAATGACGGCCATAGGTGGCGGCGTTCTCTCGGAAATCGCAGCATAGATGGCCAAAACCGGTCAAGAACAGACTTTTAGTAATATAGATAGATAGATATTCACGACTAAATGTGGCAGAGTTTTTAATGTCACATTTTTGATGTCCAAAATGGTGGTAAAACTATGAAAATATGTCTGTTATGAAAAAAGTTTTTGACTTTCGGTCTTGAAGTTATTTATTTGAGGGGTGGGGGGGCTTTCTGGAGCGCTAGTATGAATCATTTTAGAACCAATAGACATTTTTTTTGCAAGCTTTAGAACCAATAGACATTTTTTGCAAGCTTTAGAACCAATAGTCATTTTTTTTGCAAGCTTTAGAGCCAATAGTCTTTTTTTTTTTGCAAGCTTTAGAACCAATAGACACTTTTTGCAAGCTTTAGAACCAATAGACATTTTTTTGCAAGCTTTAGAACCAATAGACATATTTTTGCCAGCTTTAGAACCAATAGACATTTTTGCAAGCTTTAGAACCAATAGAGACATTTTTTGCAAGCTTTAGAACCAATAGAGACATTCTTTGCAAGCTTTAGAACCAATAGAGACATTTCTTGCAAGCTTTAGAACCAATAGAGATATTCTTTGCAAGCTTTAGAACCAATAGACACATTTTGCAAGCTTTACAACCAATAGAGACACGTTTTGCAAGCTTTAGAACCAATAGAGACACTTTTTGCAAGCTTTAGAACCAATGGACATTTTTTTGCAAGCTTTAGAACCAATGGACATTTTTATGCAAGTTTTAGAACCAGTAGACATTTTTTTGCAAGCTTCAGAACCAATAGACATTTTTTTGCAAGCTTTAGAACCAATAGACATTTTCTTGCAAGCTTTAGAACCAATAGACACTTTTTTTTGCAAGCTTTAGAACCAATAGACACTTTTTTTGCAAGCTTTAGAACCAATAGACACTTTTTTTTGCAAGCTTTAGAACCAATAGACACTTTTTTGCAAGCTTTAGAACCAATAGACACTTTTTGCAAGCTTTAGAACCAATAGAGACACTTTTTGCTAGCTTTAGAACCAATAGACTTTTTTTGCAAGCTTTAGAACCAATAGAGACACTTTTTGCAAGTTTAGAACCAATAGACATTTTTTTGCAAGCTTTAGAACCAATAGACATGTTTTTGCAAGCTTTAGAACCAATAGCCACTTTCTTTGCAAGCTTTAGAACCAATAGACACTTTCTGCAAGCATTTTAGAACCACTAAGGGCACTTAAATTTGAGTAGACATGTGTTCAGTGTTATTCACAGGTCAGAGAAACATGACCCTCTGCCTTCCTCCATCTTGAAGAGTGAGTGAGGCACACCACTTCCTGGTTTTATAGTCCCTCCCCCCTGCCGCCAGCGGGGGCAGCAGAGAGAATGGGGAATTTTGTAAAAACATTAATATCTCTGTCATTTTTAATCGACGGGAAAAATCCTCGGCACACATGCGGCGGAGGGGGGCTCTGAGCAAGGTGGCCAAAAATGACGGCCATAGGTGGCGGCGTTCTCTCGGAAATCGCAGCACAGATGGCCAAAACCGGTCAAGAACAGACTTTTAGTAATATAGATAGATAGATATTCACGACTAAATGTGGCAGAGTTTTTAATGTCACATTTTTGATGTCCAAAATGGTGGTAAAACTATGAAAATATGTCTGTTATGAAAAAAGTTTTTGACTTTCGGTCTTGAAGTTATTTAATTTATATGTTATTTCACGTGATGGGTAGATTTTTGTTAAGAACAGTGTAATATTGTAAAAACCTGAATAATAATCTTGTTCCTCAAAATCTCTCCAGTATTGTAAAAAGGCACATATGCTTCAAAAATTGACACAAATCAGAGTTAATTAAAACAATAGTTACATATGAATCAGTTCTAAGTTTGAGTTACTGCTGACTTACTTGCGAAAATATGATTCTTCTCACATTGTTCATGGGTCTCACTGGTACATGTGGATGAAAGCTGCTGGCCTTGTATCTGGTGCAAGGGCACTGCAAGACTCTTTTCTTCTGGTGAAATATAAAGTAGTGTTGAGTACAACATATTCCTCGATGCCCAATTTTGTCACTGCTTTAATAGTCGTGTTTCTCAGGAGACCAAATCAGAATCACCGTTTCCTTCCTCAACTGAAAATTACAGACTTATCTTCATTGTGTTCAAGGAGATGGTGGCAAAGACAACAGCATCTCTGAAGTGGGGTGTCTGGAAACCTCTGATGTAATGAATTACATTTATTACCACTTAATTTAAACAATTCTAAAATCAAGATCAGGATCCGAGGGAAATTTCATTCTAGTTTCTATTCTAAAGCAACATTCAAAGATTCCACTCAGCAGGGAATACATCAGAATGGAAGAATGGACTTTGGAGTGATTTGGAAAGACTTGTGGCAGGTATGAGAATGGTAAGTGAAACAGACCAGTTGGGGTGGAAGGAAGGAACAGTGAACTTGGGCAAGGAAGGCAGTAGGAAACTACCTGGTCTGGCAGAGTCAGGAAACCTCTTTGGGGATGGGGCAACCTGGTGGAAAGTCAAACCATCCAACAGGAATAGGGAACCTAGCCAGTCAACCCAGTCGCTATTCAATATGATCACAGTTAATCTGCCAGGAGTCATTTCCTTCTCAGCACCAGTTCCCCAGAGCCCTGAATTCTCTTAGCTTTCAAAAACTTAACCACTTCTCCAAAAACTTCCAATGATTTGGCCTCTTGGATAGAACATTTCTGGGATTCACCACCGTCTGTGAGAAGCAGTTCCAGCACATCTCAGTTTCAAATGACCGCCTCTTAATCTTTGTGTGACCTCATTCGAAATTCTCTCACTAGTGGAAACGTCTCAACATCTAAATGTCCGACACCGCATGATCCTATATCTTTGAAAAGATTACCATTCTCCTAAACTTCAAAAAATATCTGATTTCTTTAAACACGTGATATGAATTAGCCTAGTAAATTTCTTTCAAACTCTCCAGTAGTTTCTTAAACAAGTGATTAAAACTGTGCAAAGAAATCCAGGTATGGCCTCACCATTAGAATTGTAACAATATTTCCCCATTTCTAAACTACAACCTTTTTGCAATGAAGGCTAAAATGCCAAATGCCACTTGCCTTCCCAACCACTTCCCAACCACTAACTGCATCTGAATGCTAACCCTCAGCAATGTACTGTGTACTTTGCACATCAAATTTTCTCTCTTTAGATATTATGCCCTTTTGCCCTTTTGCATTCCTCCTACCGAAATGCATGATCCCCTCAGACTCTCCTACGTTAATCCCCATTTGCCAAGTTTCCACTAAACCACTCAACCTACCTACATCTTGTTGCAGTCTGAATATCCTCATTGCACCATGCTCTCCATCTATTTTCATATCACTTGATTAATGCAAGAACTTACAGAAAAGTCAGGTTACTTTTCAGCTAAATTAAACTTTGTTTTGCAAATTATTGGTAGCTGCTGACATGAGATTTGTTCTTAATTTCTTAACCATCTTTTCTGATTTATTATTTGCTGATTGGTATTTTTCCTGTTTTATAATCTTTATTCTACACCTGGTTTTCCAATCAGTTTGTGCTTTTTTTTTAAGTGATTTTATCAACAAATTTCCATGCGGAAGTTATTCCAAGAATGGTTGATTCCATGCCAAGTTATCAATCCAGTGGTAAATAAATTATATTTTAAATGCAGTATGGGTTCGACAACTTGGACTATCCATTCCAATGGATAGACCTAGTTGTTGAACCCATACTGCATTTAAAATGTAATTTATTTACCATTGGATTGATAACTTCCAGATCTTCACAGGATATCTGGAATTTCTCGACCAGAAACGTCATCTATTCCTTCTCTCTGAGTTACTCCGGCATTTTGTGTCTATCGTTGGTGAAAACCAGCATCTGCAGTTCCTTCTTACACAATGGTCTAAATAGCTGCCTTCTGTGCTGTAAGGTAATATGATTTGTGCAGAAGTGTACTATTTGCCCTTATCCTGGACAATTCTTAACCAATCTACATGATCAGAATTAACTCTTTCCAGTATGAAGCTCTACACGTGGGAATGATTTCATCCAAAGCAAATCTATCAAAAGTCTGATGAAAGTTCCCGTACTGACTCTGTCCATTTCCCTGGTAAGCCAAATTCCTCCAGCAGTTTGTTTTTTAGCTACCAAGTAAATATGTCATAACGGTGCAAAATTCTAACCTTACAAAATAAATTAACATAAAAGGGTTTGTTGTTTTCAAAGGACAGATGCCAGATACAGCACAATCTGATGCATGCAACTGTACTATTACAACATCAAATACTGTTGAAAAAAAATTAAGACATAAGCAACTGCAAGCGCTGGAGGAACTCAGTGGGTCAGGCAGCATTTATGGAGGATGGACATACAACGTTTCGGGTCGGGACCCAAGAGACTGAAAACAATTAGGTTTATTTGAGTAAGAAATATTCAATTCCATGAAGTAATTTATTGTGTTGTGGTACTCTACTCATTTATGTGCAATAGCTTTTACTTAGTTCTTAGCTGGGATTATACGTCTATGGATGTTGCTTTGCAGACAGTGGAGTTGGTGGACATGGAGAACTATCCCACAGGAACGTTCTTCCTAGTGCAAGGTGGAATCACATTTGTGGACAGAGAACATAATGATTTACCTGCTGCTCCATTGGGATAAATCTGGCCAAGGAGCAACGGAAAACACTGAGCAGTGTTCCTTGTCTGAGCAGAAACATACCTCATTTAAAAATCAAAACTTTAAAAACAGTAATTCAATACTTGGTTCTCCTTTCATCAAAATATACAGTGGTTTGCTTAAATGGTCGTGTTGAGATTATAAACATTATACACTGGCATCTGAAATAAAAGGGTAAAATGCTGATCAAACTGCCAGGCTGCATAAACAGAACAGTGCCGTTTCCCAGTATCAAATCGCATCAGAAAAGACCTAGAGATGAACGCAGATGCACATCCAGTAATTGTGGTGAAGGTATTAGGGGAAATGAAACTGTTCACTGTGCAAGTCCCTCCAGTACCTTCGTTGCTTATATTATGAGCTAGTTGTTCAGACACACAACATCATTTATTATTGCTGAGTCATGAACAATAACATGGGCACATAACTGCGAAGAGCGCAGTCCATGTGGTTCTGTCATAATGTGATAGTTGTGCTCCTAAGAAACCTCATGTTATGGAAAATGGTGTTTGAAAAACAATTGTGGCACTGGGGTTAGGAACACGAAAGGGTTAGTCTCGCAATAACATAGTCCCCCTACCCCCACAGGATTAAAAAAAAAAGAATCTATATAACATTAATTTGTTTTTGTTATTGCAAGCTAAAAATACTAAAGGCTGCATGTTACATTGTTGAATGGAGTATCATTGTACAAATGATTGCTCAGCAATTTCAATAGCTATGTTTTAAGAGAAAATGGTGTCTGATTTCCATGCGGTTTTATAGAAATATCTTTTCATCTTAAAGACTTTTTTTCTGAAAATTCATTTCCAAAGTAACTTTTAAGTAACTGGGTCCCCTAGTTCACAATCAAAAAAAAAATTTGACCTGCAATTTATAAATAGTTTCCCCAATTCATCAATCGCATTATATGCAATTCGCAGCATGGAAACCAATTATAGCAGAATGACCTGCATTGGTGTGCAGTGCCTTGCTGGTGCACTCAACATAAATGAAACATTGCCAATCTCGAACTGATACCTTCTGCCTCTGGATCCACCTTGTATTTAAAATTGAAGGACAGAGCTTTTCCTTGCTCAGTCACTTGATAGGGAAAGAAACCCTCAAACAAGTCCACTCCTCTCGATACACACTCCAACACTTCATCTGGCTTTCCAATTCCATGAATCAACCTTAGATTGAGGGGGAATGGGGAAAACAGAAGAAAACTTGAATAGGCATGTGAATGTAAAACAATGAAGTAGTTAAAACTAATGTTAGAAATCCTGAGGTGTTAATCGAATTCTTTAAAGTGCTCTAGTGTTAAACCTGATAAATATCCAATTTTCACATTAAACTTGTTCATAATTCACCCTTTAGACAATTTAATAATGATTTTCAAAAAAAAATCCACCCCTAGTATTAAATGACCAACAACATAACAGATCCTCCTCCTGAGAGGAATGAACCAGGTAAAATAATTTTGCTTTGTCTTCGAACTACTATATGCTTAAAGAAACCAGTTTGTCCCATGGTTTTGTGCTGTCTACAGCTGAATAGCCCTCTCCATAAATAAACTTGGACAGCCTAAGACATGGGCCGCGGAACCGGGGGGGGGGGGGGGGGGGGCTGCAGCCCCTCCACTTTTTTGGCGAGACATGCTTCATAACCTGAAATTATCCGGCCCGCAGGCGTATTTTCTCTTCTTCTGAGGACCTCCGCCATCCAGAATCTCAGAACAAGCGCACAGTGAACGTGGCAAAACCACGACCAGCCATGGCGGAAACTGACTGCCCCCCCAAAACCCTCCCTCCCCTCAACGGCCAATCACAGCGCGGTTCACATTTGAGACATGGGGCAGTGAACGAAGCACTGTGATTAGCCACCGAGCGGGAGGGAGGGTCGGCCCCGAGAGGGAGAGAGAGAGAGAGAGAGAGAGAGAGAGAGTCGGCGAGGGAGAATGAGAGAGAAGGGGGGGGGGGGGGGGGGGGGGTATATCCCCCCACTTTTTGAGTTGGGGGATGGCCTGTATTATCCCCCAGTTTTTGGAGGTCGAGCAACAACAACAAAATAATTGTGCCACCCTCCCCCTGTTCGGTCGCTCCGCTCCCTCACCGGGTACCCCAGAGGCTGGTGATCAGTGATCGCTCAGCCCCCCCACTTACAAAAACGTTCCGCGGCCCCTGTAAGAGCTGTGGCAGTACATCCAGTGGTGTTGGCATACAGGATAGAGAGGAATATATGTGCCCGAATATTGCAAAACCACTGTCTTAGCCTGTGCTATGATCTCCATTTCATAGTCAGACATTCCATTGTATTCCCTAGCATATTTGACCCCAAGATGAGCTTCAGAACATATATCCACGTCATCATTAATACTGCCTATTTCCATCGCCATGCTGCTCCATATCCCACACAGATGGTCTTCTGCTTCAACTCTCACCCACACCCGTTTTATCGCTTTGTTAACTATTCCAATCTACTCCTGCCTCTCCCCACCATTTGCACACCTCTCTGTAAACTTGCAAAGCTTTGATACATCAAACCTAAGTAGTACCATGTCCTGACTACTGACATCACCACAGAGCTGGTAAGCTACATTGCCCTCCAATTAATTAACATTAAAAGTCTTACCCATACTGTAAAATCCAATGATAGACACAAAAAGCTGGATTAACTCAGTGGGTCAGACACCCTCTAGAGAAAAGGAATGTGACGTTTCAGGTCGAGACACTTCTACAGAAGAAGTTTAAAGGAGGGTCTCGACCTGAAACGTCATTATTCCTTTTCTCCAGAGATGCTATCTGACCTGCTGAGTTACTCCAGCTTTTTTATGTCTATCTTCGGTTTAAACCAGAATCTGCAGTTCCTTCCTACACTGTAGAATCTAACCATCCCTTTAACCCATATTTTATTTTGTGCTATCTAAAGCCCTCTGCATTTTGGCAACAGTGCCTTTAAGGGCCTGTCCCACTTACGCGACCTTTACAGGTGACTGCCGACACCCGTGATAGGTCGCCGAAAATTTGAAAATGTTGAAAAATCGGCGGCAACCAGAAAGACGCTACGACTCTTTGGAGACCTCTTACGACCATTGGAGACCTCTCACGACCATACAGGCAACCCCTGGCGACATGTCACAGGTGACCTCTCACTACCGTAGGAGACCTCTCACGACCATACAGCCTATATGGTCGTGAGAGGTCTCCTATGGTCGTGGGAGGTCTCCAAAGAGTCTTTCTGGTCGCCGCTGAATTTTCAACATGTTGAAAATTTCAGCGACCTATCACAGGTGCCAGCAGTCGCCTGCAAAGGTCGCAAAAGTGGGACAGGCCCTTTAGTTGCCTAAGTTCTGCAAGTCTTTCCCTGAACCATAGTACCTCTCCACCTTTGAGATGCTCCTTATAATCTTTTGGTTATCTCCAGTTCATCAGTTTGATTTCAACATAATACATTTATGAAGCATCGTAGAAGACTTTGCTATGAAGATGATTTATGAAAATCATTTTGTTATAGGTCCAAAACAGTTTCCTACATGGAACCTAACTTTTAAATGTCACCTTATAGGTTAAATAATGGAATGGATCAGTAAATTTCTGACTTTGGATTCAGAGTGGATGCGGCGTTTAATGAATTAAGAAAATATCTTTGTCCTCGGAATGATGATAGTGCAATAGTTATTTGCTGGGCTAGATGTTACAGGAAGCTTTTGAATAAGAGAAGTGGTGACAGAAGTGACTGCATACTAGTAGAGGTTTAACAAAGGCACAGCAACAGTCATATTTTACCTTGGTTTGTCTACAGGCAGCTCTCCTGTGACTGAGGAGATTAAATCCAGTTTCAGATCATCAGTCATGCTCTCTCCCTGCAAACCATCCAATAAGAACCCTCCGACTGGCCGCTTCATGGTCTCCCTGGCTGACCTCAGCCTCTCCTCCAGTATGCCTCCTCCTTCTATGACTCCAATAATTTCAGCGTCCTTCAGCACCTGAGCATCAACCAAACCCATCAGATGTTAACTCGCTTCTTGGCCTTTTGGCTAAGACCAAGTGTAGTTAACTGCACAACTTGGGTTGATAGTATTGCAATTCAATTAAATATTCCAACATTCATTTGTAGTTACTTTAAATCACTTTTAAATTCTTCAGTCTGAAGAAGGGCCTCGACCCAAAATGTCACCCATTCCTTCTCTCCAGAGATGCTACCTGTCCCGCTGAGTTACTCCAACATTTTGTGTCTATCTTAAATTACTTTAAAAGTTTGATGTTAATGCTTCTTTTGATTTGTTCATCTTCGCCTCAAGCTACTAAAGATTTGCTGCACTGTAATGTCAGAAGTCATATTATAAATTTCCCTTCTATATTTCTGCTCGTGTTTTCTATTCTGTGCTCCCCAAACTACAAGTAGCGACACACGAATGTACTGGGTTGGACATGGCATTTCCATGATCACACTGGCTGACAATATGCACTGTGATGGTTCACACATGGTTACTTGGGCATTATACTAGAAGACAACTTCCTTTGGTAAGATATGGATTATGGAATAATGAGTTTCAGCCTTTTCCCTGAGAACAAAGTGGAGCACTTCCCATCCATATTCATCAGATTTTAAAAAATCTCCATAAGTGTATATGCGACAAACCAAATTAAATTATGACCTTTTGAATATTCTTAATCCCTGATTCTACCTGCAGAATGTTTCTTCCTTTTCATTCTTTGATTGCAATCAAAACTGCATCTTCCAAGACCACTATGACCCCTAAATTTTACAAATCAGTATCTTTGGCTTTACCAGAAATTACTGGTCTTCACAATCAAATCTCCCCGATGCCATCTTCCCACAATCTTCATGAACCTTGCCAATCTTCTACACTCTCAGACGCGACCATACATGTATTGTTACTTGGGCATGATACCAGAAGAAATCATGCTCGCTTTCAATCCTCCATCAATTAACAATCAAACTCTGCTGCTTCTATTCCAACTTACCAATCAGCTTTGTGTTCTTGGATCTCAATGGCCCCATCTCATACAAAACCATATAACTTATTCTTAAATCCCTCTATAGTCTTGGTCTCACTCAATCTCAATAATACTGCATAATCCTACAATATTTTATTACAGATTATGTTCTTTCCATGCATTCTTTTGCTTTTCTCTTTCAAGGATTACACCCGATATCATTTTTGAACGGGCTTCCCTCTATTTCTCCATCTGAGCATCCATTTTGGAAAACATTATATTGGTGACCCTTTACTTTGAGACTATGCTCCTTGCTCTAGATAACCCACATTAGAAGAAGCAGCCTCTCAACATCCATTCTTGTTGAGTCCTGACAGGACATTGCGTGTTTCAATAAGATCACCTTCCCTTCAAACAAACGCCAGAGTATGTACCCAACCTGTTTAATTTGTTGCTCAGAGGATAACGCTATCACTTCTGGAGTCAAGTAAATGAATGTCTTTACCTCCGAATTCTGATGCACCTTGAGACATTCATCCAGAAAGCCCAGAGTTCGGTCCACTGATTTATTTATCCTCTTCCTTGAAGATCCTGGAGGAAGAGGCTCTCCATCTGCCATGCAATGGTACCAGTCAGGTTTGAAGGATTGTTGTATTGCCATGAATTTTGTCAAAGTTAGCTCAATTCGACCACCTCCGCCCCACACGGAAACAGTCTTTTCAAATGGAATAAAGAGTCATTAGACCTTTGAGACACCAAGCATAAAAACTGATTCATATAAGATTTAAATAAAAAGCAATGATATTTAACAATACAAATGAACCCAATAATTTTCATTGTTTTACAGCAGAGAACCTGATTATCTGAACCTTGCAGAAAGAAACTGTGGTTTGGATTGAGCATGGGACTAAAAAAGTCCTCTAGCACTGGTCAGGCTTTAATTTTAGACTCGGGCAAATCTCAAATGGCTATGTTGCACGTACATCAACAACACAATTAATTAATCAACGACACCGTATTATCAGATCTGCAATTCAATGGCTCCAATTTTCTTTCTTCCACAATAGCTTTCTATAACAACTTACATTTCTGTAGTACCTTTAAATGAAACAAAATGTCTCAAGTTAATTTGCAGGAATATTATCATAAAACCAGTACTAAGCCACATAGTATAAGGACAGACTTGGCCACAATGGGCTTTAAGGAGAATCTTAAATGAGAGAAACACAAGTAGAAGATGTCACAGATATATAGGGCAGGCATTCAAGAGTTTAGGCAGCTAAAAGCAGAGTTCCAAAAGAGACATTGATTAAAGTTGAGGACATGCCAGAAATGGAGAAGCCTAGTTATCTTTGAATATTGTAGACTGAAGGTTGCAGATATTGGGTGTTCAGGAGGGGTTTAAAACCAACATGAGAATTTTAAGTTCTATCATTTTCTTGAAGCAATTCTTATTTGGACAGAAAGCGATAGGGGATGATAGTGCTTCATTCATTCTTCAATATTCAATATCAAAGACTGTCAATATTCACTGATAAGTCTGGAGACTGACAGTAACCAGAGATAGAGTCTTGTTGAGATCAGCTCAGAACAAGTGAAAAACTGTCGCTACAGCACGCTGTCCCGGAGCCAGTGTCCTGCTTGAATATTCTTTCTCACCAGGCATATTGAAGGCAAATATGCAAATTACATTTGCCTCTCAACTGTGGCAACAAACTTGAAACTATTGTGAGAGGTAAATCTACCCGCATATACAGAAACCCTAATTACTTTGGTTAAAAAAAATGGAGGAAGTGGTACTGCAGAGCTGCCAACTCTCATGCGTTGAGCGTGATGCATCTCGCCACATTCTCACGCTGATCACAGAATTTCTCATGCCCTGTCGTGAGAAATTCTGTCAACGATATCAATCAACTGCATGGGCCGCGGGTGTTGGAGAGCTGGGGCGGAGGGAGGGATGGAAGCAGAAGCAGAGGCGGGGACAGATGCGGATGGGGAGCCAGGGTTGGCGAGTGTTTACAGGGCTGGCGAGTCGCTCGCTGCAGCTCCGGCCATGCAGCATCCTCAGTGCAAGAGTCCCGGGCCATCGGAGGCGTCGGAGGCATTGCGCCGCTGCCATGAGAGTCTTTGCCGAATTCGCCCTGGTGACTGGCATGGACCAGGCTGTGGCTCAGTGAATCCCGGAGGACAACCAGTGCCTGCTGGAAGTAGGTACCAAGCACTGGGTAGAAGCGGTGGAAGATAGTGGCCTTCAAAGGGGTGGTTGGAGAAAGCATCCTGCTTGCCTGCTAGATTTTCACTTACTGTAACTGCAGAAAAAATGTTCAGAACCAGGGGGAGTTCAAAACCAGAGGTCACACAGTATAAGAATAAGGGGTAGGCCATTTATGACTGAGATGAGGACAAACTATCTTCAACCAGAAAGTTGTGAATCTGTGGAATTCTCTGCCACAGAAGGCAATGGAGGACAATTCACTGGATGGTTTCAAGAGAGAGTTACATTTAGTTCTTGGGGCTAGCAAAATCAAGGGATATGGGGGAAAAAAAGGAAAGAGGTACTGATTTTGGATGAACGGCAGTGCTGGCTGGAAGGGCCAAATGGCCTATTCCTGCACCTATTTTCTGTGTTTCTATGCTTGAGTATATGGCAATAAAACTCGACCACTTGATTTTGAAGCATCCATGCACGGTGGAGGTATAATGCAGTCATAGAGTGATACAGTGTGAAAACAGGCCCTTCGGCCCAACGTGCCCACACCCGCCAACGTCCCCACCCCCCTCCCCCTATTCGGTCGCTCCACGCCCTCACCGGGTACCCCACAAGACCAGTGATCAGTGATCGCTCAGTCCTCCCATTTTCAAAAACGGTCAGACGGAGAGCACTACCAGATGTGAGCAGGGAACTGAGGCGTGATGTCCGTGATGTCTGGATCCCAATGCTCAGCGCGTCGTGTTTCGGAGTTGGCTAATGTTATTGATTTGTAATTAGCCTGATTTATAATAAGTTGACAAAACCTTAATTTATTAATGCGGAATATCCAGGGGATGGGATAAGTGTAATATTAAAATTACATGCAAGGTGTCAGGCTGTCTGTCACAACATACAGCCCTGATAACCCATTATTTCCTTCAGTTAAATATTGGGAAGGTAGCACTATTGTCATTTGCCACTTAACTATTATGTTTTTTAACCTCATTGACTATTTCTAACCCCCCCCCCCCAAATTCCTTTGACAGGTTGAATAGAAATGTCCCAATCTCATTGTTTTATTAATTGAATACGTAGATGAACATCCTCAAGGAGTGTAATCAGATGGAAACCGATTCAGATGCGATGTTTAAGAGCTGAAAAATGTAAAAGTTCCTAATATGCTACCTCGGGCTAGGTCTCTCGCAATTTCCCATTCCCAACGTTAGCAGCCCTGTGGTACTGGCTGTTAACATGCAAGGATACAGATTCCAAGATTTTTGCAATCACGACTGGCTCTTAAAATTAAAATAAATGCGAAGAATAACAAGAAAAAAACAATCTGCTGGAGGAACTCAGTGGGCCAAGCACCATCTGCAGGAGGAAAGTTGTTAATGTTCTGGGTTGTTCTGATCTAATGTTCTGAACATTCTGGATTAACCCCCTCGCCCGTACAGATGCTGCCTGACCTGCTGAGTTCCTCCAGCAGATTGATTGTCTGTTGCTCCAGATTCCAGAATCTGCCGGCCCTTCTACTGACAGCCAAGAAAAATCAAATAAAAAAGCAAGGCAAGAGGAATGCCTGCAAACACATTTTAAACTATGTACCTGCACTTGTAATTAACTTACTTTGTTTGTGTTGTATCCTGATGGACATGGACTAGCTGGGTCATTCTGAGCACAGTAAATAAGCGAGTCTGGCATGCCTGTGATAAACCAGAATGATAAACACTTCTTTCATAATTCAGTGGCAGTATGAATAATGCGGAACGGTCTCTGCACAAAAGCATTAATGGTATTTGAATTTAAACAGGCTAAAATCTAAGACAATGTAAATCATATAAAACAGAAAGTGATGAATATACTCAACAAATCAGGCAGCATTTATGGAGGGTGAAACTGTGTTAATGTCCTGTTAAAGGTCATTGGAAGGTAACCATTTCTATTTCCACTGATGCTGTCTAACCTGATAGTATTTCTAGCATTTTCCGTTCTCAAATTTCTGATCTACAGCTTTTTTTTCCATCTGAATCTCATCCACTCCCTACACACAGGGGGGAAATTCACAGAGGCCAATTAACCTACAAACACACACATCGTTGGGTTGCGGGAGGAAACCGGAACACTCAGAGGAAAGCCACACAATCACACGGAGAAGGCGCAATCTCCAACCAGACAGCACCCAAGGTCAAAACCGAGCCTCTGGTGCTGTGAGGCGGCAGGTCTAACAGCTGCTCCACTACGCTGTTCAAGGAATGTTTGAATCTGGGCAAGTGTTGATGGGAATGAGGGGGAGAAGAAAACAGGATTAATGGAAGAAAAGTGCAATGGAGTTTTAATTGGCAGATGCACAGGTACAGTACAGGTACAATGAAAAACTTTCTTGCAGAAGCATCGCAGGCACACAGACTCTGACAACACAAAAACATAAATTCTATACAAATTTTACACAAACATAGATGAGTGCATGGTGTTTGGCGTAAAGTTGGTAGGCTATAGGGCCCGATTCCATGTTGCATCAGTCTGTTAAACTAGGAGGACTTGTAGCAACAGTACATTAGCAAGAGCAATACTGCAATAGTATTAAGACAGTTCGCTTCTCTTTATTTTAGATTTCCAACATTATTTCTATATTTTCTTGCCGGCGTTCACATTCAATTTGTCATAGATAAATAAATTGGACCCAATTATTCAATGCAAGATTTGACTACACCAAATCAGGATTCATATACCTTCTGGCTGCAATGTTACAACTAATTAACATAAAGGTAGGTGTAACATTGCCTATAAGAAGCGTGTAGATAACATGGGATGAATTGCAATCTGCCCAATGCCCATACTTAAATACAAACCACAATAAATACCTATGAATTTTCCAATGCCTTCTTTATATTCTTCCAGAACTTCGTGATGCTCAGCACTAAGAAAACAGGGAAAGGAGGGGGGGGGGGGGGGGGGGGGGGGGGGGGAGAGAAAGAAAAGGGCTCATAAAAGAGTACCAGAGATCCCCAAGTAGAATATGAAAATGTAGCCACGTTAATCTGTAGCCTTATAGTTTGTCTCAAACCTGACTGAACTAAAATCAGTTGAGTTCTGGGGTGGGAGATTGAAACCTTCATGTGGTCCACCCTGTTTCGACTCATACAATCAACCCGACGTGCACAAACAAATAGATCAAATAGAACAAGTTGACCTACAACTTTAGCTGTGCACACCATACACAAGAAGAAGAAGTTGAGCTCTAAGAGATAATGTGCTTTAGTGCATTTATTTATATCAAGCCACTCCATAGGATCTATAATTTTGAAACTTGACCCAAACCGGACACAGGTAATTAGCTCCTGTTGGACAGGATGGCCAACCAGTTCCAAAGCATATGCCAAGGAGGATTTTATGTTGATGGTCTGGGTCTTCCCAATATTTGTCTGGAAGAGGTTTCTGCGCAGAATAAGACTGTCAGAGATGATGATGGAACAAGCGAGCCAGTGACAAGATGGAGCTGAAGGTTGAAGAAGGAACTGCAGATGCTGGAAGATCGAAGGTACACAAAAATGCTGGAGAAACTCAGCGGGTGCAGCAGCATCTATGGAGCGAAGGAAATAGGTGACGTTTCGGGCCGAAACCCTTCTTCAGACCTTCTTCAGACCCTTCTTCAGACCAGATTCTGAAGAAGGGTTTCGGCCCGAAACGTCACCTATTTCCTTCGCTCCATAGATGCTGCTGCACCCGCTGAGTTTCTCCAGCATTTTTGTGTACCTTGGAGCTGAAGGTTGTCAGGTTCCTTGTGGAACATAATGTTGTGAATCGTGAGTGTAAATGCCGCAGAATAGCAAACAAACCTTGGCGACCTACAGCAACAATGGTGCGGGAGTGGGAGAGGAGCCACTGTGTGTTGTAACTCAGTAGTTAGAATGGAGCAAGGACAGTTTGCCAACATGGAGGAGAGGTAGGTACTGGAAGAGAATGATTAAGGGACTGTTTCCATGCTGTCAATGTGACCAGTACAGGAAACAATTGGCAGTATAACTTTGGCAGATTAAACACCATAATCACATACATCAATGTCCTGGTGTGACCGTGAAACTGTTCAAAGGAGCTGCTTTTTACACCACTCTGGGCCAACACAGAATTTAGAATAGAGTTTCTATTCTGAAACGGAGATATAAGAATTTCTGCACACAACCCGGCACCGCATTACACCCAAGGATAAAATAAAGTTTTATACTTGCACGTACAGCGTTGATAATGTCAGATGCACAGGTTCAGGAACTCCTTCTATGAGGCTGAGTGTGTCATGAGTTAGATGTGGAGCAGTGCCTGTCCGGGTATAAAGCAGGCAACCAGGAATATCGAGGCTTTTACTGCCTTTCCGTCCTACTTCAATCAATTTGCCGTGACGGCATCCATTCACCACGCTGGAGAGGATTAATTTCATCTTTTCTACTAAAACTTCCAACTGGTTGACCGCTTATTGTAAGCAAGTTCACTGCTATATCTGTGGCTATCAGAGGCCTGTATAGTTGAAAATCAAGCAACTCTGTTGCAGCTTCTGTGAAATAAAGAAATGGTATTCAAGGTTATTTCCATGCATCTTTTTCTACTTGGTTATCATCCATCAGCATTTCTGAGAAGGGTGAGAATTGTTGTATGGAGCCAAAAGACATGGAGATGCTCAGCATTGAGGCATTGGAGAGCCTTGGACTATCTTTGATTGGACATTACTGGCTTTTCTTATATTAAACGTTAGTCATGTTATTCCCTTTATCATGTATCTGTACACTGGGAATGACTCAATTGCAATAATGTATTGTCTTTCGGTTGACTGGTTGGCACGCAACAAAAGCTTTTCACTGTTCCTCGGTACACGTGGCAATAAACTAAACTAATGAGCATCCTGGAATAGAAGCATTTTCTGTGCTGCCATACAAGAAAACCACACCAGACACACCATGCTCAGATTTCAAGTAAACTTCTGCTGCCTGGCAATTTCTTGAAATTGACCCACTCAAATTAGAAAGCTTTATCACTCAGATCATGACAATGCCCTGAAGGCAACAGGTTCTGTGGCTGGCATGTGGATCTGTGAGTTTTCCTCATCATTTAGTCTGAAAGAATCGAATGTACCTTAAATTATACAAACCTCATTTGCAAAGCACATTCTCCAATTTGAAGCCAATCACCGATTCTGTGTGCCATCTGTGTAGGACCTATTTATTGTCTCCCAAATGAAGGTTTTCAAATTTCCTTCCTTCACTTTTAAAAACTTACACAATCTCAATGGCCAACACGTTTTAATATTTTTCTTCTGTTTATATTTCCCTTTTTCCTCTGGCTAGTTTATCCATATTTAATGTGTAAGAAAGAACTGTAGATGCTAGTAAAATCGAAGGCAGGCACAAAATGCTGGAGTAACTCAGCGGGTGAGGCAGCATATCTGGAGAGAGTGAATGGGCGACGTTTCGAGTCAAGACCCTTCTTCAGACTGATTATCATATATAACTTATTTTTCATTCTAATCATTGATTCTATGTTCAGTCATTCTATTTTAGTTGCATGTCCCCAGGTCTATGGTAACACAGCAATAGTATTAATCTGAGAACACAAGCAAGTACACAAGAATTCCATTATTGAAGCTACCAAAGTCAATACTCCATCACTTCCGACTTAGTGAAACAAAGAGAGATAAAACTGCTCATTGACCACATAAGAGAAAAAAATATTGAAACAAGACAAACTATTGCAGTTGCTCAGACATGACATTACTGAACATGAAAAGAAAGGATAATTCTGGAAACAGTCTTTAGGAGGCATGGAACTGCTTGGATTTTAAAGATTTCAATGGGAAAGATAACAATACAATACAAATTTATTGTCATTTGAGCCCCAGTGAGACTCAAACGAAATTTTGTTTCCACAGCCATACAAACAAAAACAATGTCCTACAGACATACACACAATTAAGTTCACACAAACATCCATCACAGTGAACCCACTGTGTTGGAAGGCAAAGTCTTTTCTCTCCCCTGCTCTCAATTTCTCTCCCGATGTCCAAGCTCCAGGCGGGTGATGCTAAGTCCCACGGCCATTTTAGGCCGCGCGGGGCGATTTACGGCCCCGCTCCCGGTCTGAAAGTACAAGGTCGGAGCCCCAGCGTGCGATGGTGAGTCCCACGGCAATGAAGCCGCGCCAGATGATGTACGGTCCCGGTCCGGGTCGTTCCAACCCCGCGACACGGGCTGGAGAAGTCGCGTTGCAAAGGAATTGTTAATGCCCTAAGAAAGAATAATCCTCCAAATTATTTGTTTCAACAAGCTTATATATTACATGGTCTTAACATTATTTCCTGATTTACCTCTTCTATGAATGTAAGCTGGCTGATGTATTGAACTGTAATCCTTGTCACTTCATCCCTACCCAAAAGCAGAAAGTGCTGGAAGTACTCAACTGTCGAGATACCATCTACAGATGGAGAAACAAAGTCAATGTTTCAGGTTGAAAACTATTCATCAGGACAGGCAATCTTTGATGAAGGATCTCAGACCTGAAAAATTAACTTGTTTCTCTTTCCGCAGCTGCTAACTGACCTAAGTAATGGAGTCAAGTAGCATGGAAACAGGCCCTTCTGCCCAACTCATCCATGCTGACAAAGATGTACCCTCTAAGCAAGTCCTATTTGGCCAATATCCCTCTAAACCATTCCTATGTACCTGTCCAAATGCCTTTTAAATGTTATCATTGTACCTCCCTCAACGAGTTCCTCTGGCACCTTCATCTGTACACACACAGCCCTCTGTGTGAAAAAGACCTCCGCTCAGGTTTCTATATTTCTGGAACATGTAGACAACAAGGATATCTACGTCATACTCATAGTTATCGACTATAGCTTCGCCTTCATCACTATAATCCCAGTCAAACTCATCTCCACATTCCTAAACCTTTGCCACCGGATTTTCGACTACCTAACCTATAGAACACCATCAGTAAGGATAGGTGACAACACATTTTCCACAATAATTCTCGACACCGGTGCCCTGAAAGGATGCATACTTAGTCCCCTATTATTCTCCCAGTGCACTCATGACTGTAGCAGAATTCACACTAACACCATCTACAAGATTATAAATGACACCACAGTGGTGGTGGGCCGGATCATGAACAGTGATGAGGCGAATGATAAGGAGATTGAGAACTTAGTAACACTGTGTCAGGACAACAATCTCTCCCTCAATGTTAAGGGGCTGTCCCACTGTACAAGCTAATTCAAGAGCTCTCCCGAGTTTTAAAAAAATCGAACTCGTGGTAAGCACGTAGAATGTACGTAGCGGGTACGTCAGAGCTCGGGACGTCTCTTAGCGGCTCATAACGCTAACGGCAAGTACTCGGGAAACGCGGTAAGCTCGTGAAGACTCGTGAAGATTTTTCAACCTGTTGAAATATGTCCACGAGAGCCCCGAGTACCTACGAGCGGCTATTACCGTAATTCTCCGAGTTCGAATCAGGGGAAACTCGGGAGAACTCTTAAATTAGCTCGTACAGTGGGACAGCCCCTTTAGCAAGACTGAGGAGCTAGTTATCAACTTCAGTCACAGATGGAGTACCTGCGCCAATCAGTATCTATGGTGCCGAAGTTGAAATGGTTGAGTTTCACGTTCCTTGACATAAATATTACCTAGGATCAGTTGGGGACCACCCACATTGAACTGATAGCCAAGAAGTCATGCTCAGGAGACCAAGGAAAAGTCAACATGTCGCCAATGACTCATGCACAATTGAAAGCATACTGTCAGGTTGAATCATATGTTGGTTTTGGACACAGCTCTGTCCTAGACCGCAAGAAACCATGGAGAATTGTGGATGTATTCTAGAATCCCACTCCGTCTACAATTCATTCTGCCTCAGAAAAGCAGCTAACATAATCAAAACTTATCCAACCCTGGCCATTCCTTCTTCTTCCCACTCCCAACAGGCAGAAGATACAGAAACCCCTGTTATAAACATTCTGAATAGCCCTTCCAAAAGCTACTGTCAGTTTCATCTCGACCGCATTGCAAACAACATCCCTCGAACTGGTGCGCTTCAACACTGAGAACTATATTCTGCACCCTGTCCCTTTGCTCTACCCATTGTACTTGGGTTTGGCTTGATTGTATTTATGTACAGTATTATCTGATTTGATTGAATAGTAAGCAAAACAAAGCTTTTCACTATACTTCAGTATATGTGGCAACAATAAACCTAACCTATTAAAATGTTAATATAAAATTAAAACTGTGTGGGTTTTCTCCGGGTGCTCCGGTTTCCTCCCACACTCCAATGATGTACAGGTTTGTAGGTTAATTGTCTTGGTATAATTGTAAATTGTCCCTAGTGCGTTATTGTGTGGGGATCGCTGGTCGACGTGGACTCAATGGGCCAAAGGGCCTGTTTCCGCGCTGTATAATAATAATAATAATACATTTTATTTTCGGGCGCCTTTCAGAGTCTCAAGGACACCTTACAAAAAATTAACAGAAGAGAAAAAACATATAGTCGGAGTAAAATAAATATTAAGGACATCACCAATACACAAATTAAAGACAGAAATCGCTCCAAAGACAAAAAATCAAAAAACACAATGTGAAAGAGAGAGCAGCGGCAGCTAAAGCACGCTAGCGTCCACTCTCCCTTCCGACAGCCACCTTGGACACAGGCTAACATATTAACTTACACACAGGAAAAAATCACCCCCCCACAGTGGTTACCACTGTGGGGGAAGGCACAATGTCCAGTCCCCATCCCCAGTTCACCCAAAGTCAGGTCTATTGAGGCCACCGCTATTGCCTCTATGGAGGCCCGATGTTCCTGGCCGTTCTGGCCGGGTGGTGTTGCCCCGGCGTCGGGAGAGTCCTCTCAGCGGCTGGGCAACCTGGAACGGCCGCTTCCTAGCTGGGGACCGCGGCTTCGGAAGCCGACAAGGCCGCGCCGGGTTGGAGCTCCCAGGCTCCCGAAGTTAGAGTCGGCGCCGCCCGCTCCGCTCCGCAGACCCGCAGCCTGGAGGTGTTGATCTTGGCGGTCACAGCTCACCGGAGCTCCAGCGCGTCCATCCAGCGCGGCGACCCAGGCAAGGCATCGCCCGCTCCGCTCCACGATAGCGCTCCAGCGCTATGCCGCCACCGAAGCCGAGGTGCTGGGCGGTCCCCGCCAGGAAACGGCGCTCCACGCCCGCTGGTAGGCCACGAGGACGGGTCGACAGGGCAGCCCGGAGAAAAAGCTGCCTCAGCGACCAGGTAGGGACCTAGAAGTATAATTACCCCCTACCCTCCACATTAAAAAGTCAATTTCTCCTACGGACGAAGCACAGGACTTACTAAAAACTTCAAAAAAAAGTGATTTAAACGAACGGCTGCTGGTTAGCAGCCGTTCCCCAAGATGGCTCTAAACTAAACTTGCTAGAGTCAAGAAATGGTAAAGCACAAAAACTTTTATACAATTCACGACCGGAGGTTACAGACGTGCAACGTGGCAAACTTGCGAGGATAATTATTTTTAAATCAATGTTTTTTTTTAATTGACACTTTCATCACAAGGCTTTAAAAACCACACTTTCCTATCACACTATTGTTTTCTGGGCAGTCAATGATGATGTACGCTCTTTGCTGTCGAACTGGAGAAATACTGTCTTTAGTCAAGGAGCAGATTCATTCACCCAGATAGATACAAAATGCTGGAGTAACTCAGCGGGTCAGGCAGCAACTCTGGAGAAAAGGAATAGGTCTGAAAAAGAATCTTGACAGTAAAGGGTCTCGGTCTCTAAAGAAGGTGGCTTTATAACTTCGGTGTAAACCAACATCTGCAGTTCCTTCCCACAAATTCATTCACCCAATCCACGCTATGCAAGGCGGATGCCCACAACCACCAACATGCTCCAAATAAAACTGAACGAATGAAGGAAGGAGGAGGGAGATGCTAATAATTAAAACAATGTCTTTTTAAATGCTGCCGGTGACCGCGCATACCCTGCCAACGTAAGTGCAGCTCCCACAACACACACACAGCATAACACAAACACTACACATATACAGCACAACACAAACACACAATACAAACACAGCACACAAACCACCAACACAGCACACAAACCCAAAACAAAACACCAACACAGCACCAGCAAACACAAACCCTACACCAACACACACGCAAACCCTGCACCAACACACAGGCAAATCCTGCACCAACACACACGCAAACCCTGCACCAACACACGCGCAAACCCTACACCAACACACACAAAAACCCTACACCAACACACACGCAAGCCCTACACCAACACACACGCAAACCCTACACCAACACACACACACAAACCCTATACCAACACACACACACAAACCCTACACCAACACACACGCAAACCCTGCACCAACACACACGCAAACCCTGCACCAACACACACGCAAACCCTACACCAACACACACGCAAACCCTACACCAACACACACGCAAACCCTGCACCAACACACACGCAAACCCTGCACCAACACACACGCAAACCCTACACCAACACACACGCAAACCCTATACCAACACACACACAAACCCTACACCAACACACACACGCAAACCCTACACCAACACACACGCAAACCCTATACCAACACACACACGCAAACCCTATACCAACACACACACAAACCCTACACCAACACACACACACAAACCCTACACCAACACACACACGCAAACCCTATACCAACACACACACGCAAACCCTATACCAACACACACACAAACCCTATACCAACACACACACAAACCCTACACCAACACACACACACAAACCCTACACCCACACAAACCCTACACCAACACACACACACAAACCCTACACCAACACACACACGCAAACCCTACACCAACACACACACACAAACCTTATACCAACACACACACAAACCCTACACCAACACACACACACAAACCCTATACCAACACACACACACAAACCCTACACCAACACACACACACAAACCCTACACCAACACACACACACACACAAACCCTACACCAACACACAAACCCTACACCAACACACACACAAACCTTATACCAACACACACACAAACCCTACACCAACACACACACAAACCTTATACTAACACACACACAAACCCTACATCAACACACACAAACCCTACACCAACACAGACGCAAACCCTACACCTACACATACAAACCCTACACCTACACACACACGCAAACCCTACAACACACACACGCAAACCCTACACCAACACACACACACCAACACACACACACCAACACACACAACCCCTACACCAACACACAAACCCTACACCAACACACACACACCAACACACACACACCAACACACACAACCCCTACACCAACACACAAACCCTACACCAACACACACAAACCCTACACCAACACACACACACACACAAACCCTGCACCGAGACACACACAAACCCTACACACACCAACTCAGTACCACATGTGTGCTCACCTTCACCGGCACCCGGAATCACCAGCCGCTGCAACACACATCCAATGAAAGGACAGAGCAGATCCCGCCGTACTGACGTCACGGGGTCGCGGCGCTGCCACGTGACAGTGCGTGCAGGCGCTCCCCGGGCTGCGTTCCATGGGCTGTCCTGGCGAATGCGCTGGTGCTAAATTGCTGCACCCGGTGAACATCACGGTCGGGGAACATCCGAAGAGGCCAACGGCATTAACCTGCAGACACAAGTTAAACACAAATAGTTGGAGTCATTCAGCGGGTTATCCAGCTAAAATTGGCCGAAGCGCCGGATTGCACCGCACCCTAATGGAGAGACAAGGAACTACAGATGCTGACATCATGCGTAGAACTAAGGGCTGGAGCAACTCAGAGATGCTGCCTGTTCCGCTGAGTTACTCCAGCATTTTGTATCTTATCTTTGGGCAGTTCCTTCCTACACAACTGTGGAGAACATGAATAGGCAACGGTTCGGGTCTGAAGAAGGGTTCCGACGCGAAATGTCGCTTATCCATGTTTTCCAGAGATGCTGTCGGACCTGTTGAGGTACTTGCAGCACTTTGTGTTCTGCGCTGTGCTTACGGATCGTGGCATGGCACACAAGTAACAGTTTCAGTCACGGGCCTGGTTCTCTGAGATACAGGAACATTAAGGAAGAGCTGGAAAAGGTCTCGAGTCTGCCTAGTATTCAACATGGTTGATCTGGGTCGCTATTCCATTTTGCTGTCTGATCCCTGTGATCACTGATTTCTCCAAATTAAACTGACCATCTCAGCCTTGAACCTCCACAGTAAAAAAATATCCAAAGATTCACTTCCCTCTGAGAACAGTAGTTCCTATCACCACTGTTTTATCTAGGTGACTAACTACTTCTGAAACCGCTCCTTCGTTATGTGTACCCCTACCCTCAGACAGATCATCTCAGCATCAATCCTGCAAAATCCCGCGGAATCATTTTTTCTCAGTAAAACCACCTATCAAACGTCATTGCTTTTTGCATATCTTTCATTCATTTGTCTATGTGCCATCTATATCTCTGGTTCCCCTTTCCCCTGACTCTCAGTCAGAAGGGTCTTGAACCAAAACGTCATCTATTCCTTTTCTCCAGAGATGCTACCTGACCCGCTAATTTTCTCCAGTTTATTGTGTCTATCTTCTCTCAAACTACGGCTGCACCCTCGGCAAACATGGTACCCAAGGAGATGCGAAAGGGGGAGTGAGCAGCATTGTATACGTTTTATTTTAACATTTCAAGAAAGATTCTAAACAATCTTTGGTAAGAATAAATCCAAACTGTTTAAATAATATATATTGTTGCATAACCTGTGTTGTGCATTGCATTTCTCCAGAACTTAAAGAAAGATTTAAGTAGAACAAGAGTTTTTTACTTTAAAGAAAGTTTTTTGCAAAAAACTCATTCACACTAGTAAATTTATGTTTTTGTTACTGTAGCCAAGTGCTTCTCCCAATTACATTATGTAACTGAGCATGTATGTGTGTACAGTGCAACTCGTGTCGTTATTATTCTTTGCGCTGAATGCATATTGTCCCATTGATGTGTAAGAAGGAACTGTAGATGCTGGTTTAAACCGACGATAGACACACAAAGCTGGAGTAACTCAGCGGGACAGCAAGCATCTCTGGAGAGAAGGTATGGGTGATGTTTTGGGTCGAGACCCTTCCTCAGACTCATTGATGTTGTGAAGAAAATTAATTTGAGTATGGAGTATGGAAAATATGGAGCAAATGCATGGCTGAATGCTGCACTATGACATCACAGATGAATATCACTGATTGTTATGTTTTGTGACCTGCTGGTTATAAACATACTGAGCAGAACACCGTATCTGTAGAAGTATGTACTGTAAGGTCAACAAGTGCATCTTAAATCTCTATTAAGAGTAAACCATGTTGGAAATAGACCATTCGGCCCTCCACATCCTTGACATTGGACACCCATCTACATTAATTCCATCCTGCAGCACATGGCCCAGAGCCTTCTCATGCCTAGATGACGCAAGAGTCGTTTTTCTTGGTTTCTTGGTCCTCCAAAATATTCCAAATGGAATTTAAACTGGGGGTTTAATGATTTTCATTATTTTGTCAATGTGTGTGAGATGCTTTAACCAGATTTTCAATAACATACATGCCAAAATCTGAAGCTACAACAGTGGGCATAGCTAGCCCCCGAGAACATAGACACACTCCCCTGGTTCTCCGCAATGAAGAAGGACCCGGCAGGCCGCATGCAGTGCCATACACAGGAAGCTCGGAGGCCACCGAATCGAGGAGGTCAGTAGGTACCAGGGTATTGCCTCCAGCGCCTTCAAGGTCAGCTGACTGGGAGGCGTTTGCAGCCCAGGTCACCCTTAACTCCCACACGGACATTGATTCATACACATCCTCTGTTCTGGACTTTATAAACTCCACCATCAATAGTGTCACCTCCCTCAAACGGGTGACCATATTCCCGAATCAGAAGCCATGGATGAACAGCGAGGTCAGGCTACTGCTGAAAGCACGGGACACCGCTTTCAAGTCAGGCGATGCTCGAGCCTACAGTTCATCCAGGGCTAACCTGAAGAGGGGCATCAAGAAGGCCAAGCACTTCCATAAGCTCAGGATTGAGGAGCACTTCAACAACAACTCCGACCCCCGACGCATGTGGCAAGGCATCCAGGCCATCACAGACTATAGACACACCAACACCACCCCCACATCCAGCGACGAATCCTTCCTTGAGGAGCTTAACCACTTCTATGGCCGCTTCGACAGGGACAATCTAGAGACAGCCATCAAAGCTGTGCTCCCTGCTGATCACCAACCCCTCACACTCACCCCCTACGACGTGTACATGGCACTGAGTAGGACTAATGCACGTAAGGCTGCTGGCCCTGACGGCATCCCCGGGCGCGTCCTCAGGGCCTGTGCTGCGCAGCTGACAGATGTCTGGATTGACATCTTCAACTTGTCACTTGCCCAAGCAGTTGTCCCCACGTGCCTTAAAACCACCTCCATCGTACCAGTGCCAAAACACTCCACTGCGGCAAGCCTCAACGACTTCCACCCAGTTGCACTTACCCCCATCATCACCAAGTGCTTCGAGAGGCTGGTCCTGGCACACCTCAAAGGCTGCCTACCTCCCACATTGGATCCCTATCAGTTTGCCTACCGCAAGAATAGGAGTACGGAGGATGCCATCTCAACGGCACTTACGTAAGAATGCTGTTCATCGATTACAGCTCAGCATTCAACACCATTATACCCTCTAAACTGATCACCAAACTCGGTAACCTGGGCATCGACCCCTCCCTCTGCAACTGGATACTGGACTTTCTAACCAACAGACCCCAGTCTGTTAGGTTAGACAAGCACACCTCTTCAACCCTCACCCTGAGCCCCCTCCTCTACTCCCTCTTCACCTACGACTACACACCTGTACATGGTACTAACACCATCATCAAGTATGCAGATGATACAACGGTGATTGGCCTCATCAGCAACAACGATGAGTCGGCCTATAGGGAGGAGGTCCAACTCCTAGCAGCATGGTGCGTTGACAACAACCTGGCCCTTAACTCCAAGAAGACCAAGGAGCTCATTGTAGAATTCAGGAAGTCTAGGGGCGGCACGCACACCCCCATCCACATCAACGGGACGGAGGTGGAACGTGTTTCCAGCTTCAGGTTCCTGGGGGTCAACATCTCCGATGACCTCTCTTGGACCCACAATACCTCAACTCTGGTCAAGAAGGCTCACCAGCGTCTCTTCTTCCTGAGGAGACTGAAGAAGGTCCATCTGTCTCCTCAGATCCTGGTGAACTTCTACCGCTGCACCATCGAGAGCATCCTTACCAACTGTATCATAGTATGGTATGGCAACTGCTCTGTCTCCGACCGGAAAGCACTGCAGAGGGTGGTGAAAATTGCCGAACGCATCACCGGTTCCTCGCTCCCCTCCATTGAGTCTGTCCAAAGCAAGCGTTGTCTGCGAAGGGCGCTCAGCATCGCCAAGGACTGCTCTCACCCCAACCATGGACTGTTTACCCTCCTACCATCCGGGAGGCGCTACAGGTCTCTCCGTTGCCGGACCAGCAGGTCCAGGAACAGCTTCTTCCCTGCGGCTGTCACACTACTCAACAATGTACCTCGGTGACAGCCAATCACCCCCCCCCCCCCCTCCCCCGGACACTCCTCTCACAGGAAAAAAGAAGTCTATGACTATGCATGTAAACAGATTTATTTATTGAAATCATATTCTATGTCGCTCTTCCAGGGAGATGCTAACTGCATTTCGTCGTCTCTGTACTGTACACTGACAATGACAATTAAAGTTGAATCTGAATCTGAATCTATCAAGTCACCACCAGGACTTAAAGGGTGAGGATGGTTGGTGAGCTGAGCCGGTCAAGGGCGACGGCAGAGGCCGTGCAGCAGCAGCCTGCGGCTTACGTGGATCGGCGGCACTCCAGTACATCCGGCAAGTGGACCGGACTGAAGAAGGGTCTCGACCCGAAACGTCACCCATTCCTTTTCTCCAGAGATGCTGCCTGTCTCTCTGAGTTACTCCAGCATTTTGTGTCTTATCTTAAGCGGATTTTGAACTTTTGATTTTGACTGTGGATTTTGAACTAAATGGCCCCCAACACCGTGGCAACTGTGAGCTATGCAAAACTATGGCATTTGTGAAGTATGTATGCAAAAAAGAATTTCACTGTGACAATAAAGAACCAATAAGTGGCAAAGTATGAACATTTATGAATGATTGCGTTATTTTGTTACAAACCTCTGATTCTCTTCTATGATTTATAAAGATTTCCAAACACCGACCTCAATTCAAAGTTAACATTTGTGTTCCATTATTGTTGGTGGCTTTATTGCAGCCGTTGGTCGTTGTCATGGTGATAAGAGGCCGCGCAGCGCCGGCGGGTGCACTGGATCATGGGAGTTGTAGTTCGCGGGCGGTTGCCGACTGTCGCTGTCAACGGCTCCCCGCACACAGGGAACTACAACTCCCGCTAGCCCCGCACCGCCAAGTGACTGCTCAGCAGCAGGCCAGGGGCCAGGGGAGTTCTGTGCTAAGCCAGTCATTTATAAATAAACTCACGAACATGTGGGAAGAGGGCGAGGAGATGAAGCACGATAAGCCTGGACTTTTCCGCTGGAAGCGGTTCACCAAGAACCAAAATAGAGCAAAGGTACGTGAGCGAAGGACTTTCGTCGGCCTTTGGAAAGTTTAGCTGGGTTAAAGTTTAACGTTTCCATCAACGTTACTCTGCCATCGGACTGCCTCTAGCATTAATGCCCTTGTTTCTGAGCAAAACAAAAATTGCCAGAGGAACTCAGCCGGTCAGACAGCATCTGTGGAGGGAATGGATAGGGTGGCTTCAGATCTGCCCTGTTACTTGCCCGTCAAACCTTAGTGCCAAACTCTATTGTATTCCTCTATCTCATTCTTCTGACGACCCTTTTGTAGTCTTTTTGATAACTCTATTTCTCCACGTTTCATTCTCTGCTCTCATGTCCTATTAAACCAATCGTGGTTGGTTTAATAGGATAGATACTGTACAGATCTTGGGTATAAAGTAGCAAACGTGACCCCACTGTTTAAGAAGAGGCTGTGGGAAATCGTTAAACTAGCGACTTGTTAGCCTAACATCAACAGTTCTGGAAGATTGAATTCTGCAATTTTAGATAACCTCCAACAATCCTCCCTCCTCCTTCCCCCCGCGTGCCACACCTACACACACCTATTTCTTCCCTCCTCCTACCTTCCGCTGGACAATTTGCAACTCTTCATATCTCACACCTTCAGCTTTGATCGCTGGCCTTTGTTCCAAAAATCGGTCTATCAGAAAAAAAACCTGGCCTGTATCCACCTATTACCTACCATGCTATGTTCACCCTCTCTGCTCTCCCAGCTACCCCTCCCACAATCACTGAAGTAGGGTTCTGACCCAAAATTTCACCAATCCATGTTCTCCAGAAATGTTGCCTGATCCATTGAGTTACTTGCAGTACTTTCTGTCCTTTTGTGTAAACGAACATCTGCAGTTCTTTGTTTCTTCTAATATTATTATCTAAATGGTGTCAAGTTGGGAAAAGGAGAAGTACAACGGGATCTGGGGAATCTTATTCATCAGTCAATGAAAGTAAGCATGCAGGTACAGCAGGCAGTGAAGAAAATGAATGGCATGTTGGCCTTCATAACAAGAGGAGTTGATTATAGGGGCAAAGATGTCCTTCTGCAGTTGTATAGGGCCCTAGTGAGACCACACCTGGAGTATTGTGTGCAGTTTTGGTCCCCTAACTTGAGGAAGAACATTATTGCTAATGAGGGAGTGCAGTGTAGGTTTACAATGTTAATGGTGGGACTGTCATATGCTGAGAGAATGCTGGGCTTGTATACTCTGGAGTTTAGAAGGATGAGAGGGTTTCTCCTTGAAACATATAAGATTATTAAGGTTATTATTAACATGTTCTCAATGTTGGGGGAATCCAGAACCAGGGGCCACAGTTTAGGAACAAGGGGAAAGCCATTTAGAACGGAGATGAGGAAACACTTTTTCACACAGAGAGTTGTGAGTCTGTGGAATTCTCTGCCTCAGAGGGTGGTGGAGGCCGGTTCTCTGGATACTTTCAATAGAGAGCTAGATTGGGCTCTTAAAGATAGTGGAATCAGGGGATATGTGGAGAAGGCAGGAACCGGTTACTGATTGGAGATGATCAGCCATGATCACATTAAATGGCTCGAAGGGCCGAATGGCCTACTCCCGGCACCTATTGTCTATTGTCTATTGGCAACTATCTAGTCTGGGACCTTGCCTGTGGACAGAGAAAATATAGATCTTCTTCAAGCCCCCTATAATCTCTTGCCTCTCTCAATAATCTAAGATGGGTGCCTTGGGGATTTATCTACCTTAATGCTTTTCAAGAGCCTCAACACCACTTACTTTTTAATCTCAAACTGCCGTACCATATTAGTGGTATGTCCATATCCTTTTCCTTAGTGAATACAGATGCAAAGTACACATTTAGTACCTCGCCTACATCTTCTGATTTCATGCACAAATCCGCTCCTTTATCCTTGAGCGGTCCTATTTTCTTCCTGGTTACTCTTTTATTTTTAATGTATGTATAAAGAGCCTTGGGATTTTCTTTAATCCGACTCACCAATTACGTTTCATGCCCCCCCTTTGGCACTTCTAATTGTCCACTTGAGTGGAATATTATGCTAATTATATACACACAAATACTGATTTTTTTTCATGTTTATTGTTTACAGAGTACTATATTTATGTATAACTAACAATAATAGTGCAAAATGACAATAAATGCCCCCTAGTCTGTGTAGTTCAGACCTTATTTGGAGGTTATAGTGTTTAATAGCCTGATAATGATGATATTTATTGTCACTTGTACCTAGCTAGGTGCAGTGAAATCTTTGTTTTTGCACGCAAAGTACAGAAAAGAGTTGCCACAAAGGCAATGTTACAAAATGGTACAAAAAATAATGATCTACCTTTTCCTGGAACCTCGTCCCCTTTGATCTCTCATTTTCACACCTCGCCCTTCAATATCTCTTGTTACCCTCTCCCCTAACTCTCGGTCTAAAGAAGGGTCTCGACCCATTACATCACCCATTCCTTCTATCCAGAGATGCTGCCTGTCCCGCTGAGTTACTCCAGCATTCTGTGTCTTTCTTTGGTGTAAAACAATCATCTGCAGTTCCTTCCTATACAAAAAGTACTCATCCCTTCTTTGTCCAGTGTGCCCCAACCCCTCCCCCTTCACATCCACAATGAAGTTCAATGGTATTTCATTGTCGTATCTACTTTGGTACAGTGACATTTTTTACATTGTTCAATAACAATCCTACTATACATGGGCATAATCATATTGGAGTACAAGTGTAAAAATAGTAGATTACACTGAGGCAGTGCACAAAAGTTGCTGCATTTCCGGCGCCACCATGTATCCTTCATGTTAAAAGCTATTAAAAATATAGAATCTTTAGTTGGCCATAAAGAGCCTTTGTCCAGGCAGCGGTTGGAGCTGCGGGGGTTGGCCTGGCCTAGCGATGGTGTCGATGTCTGCTGCTGCTCCATTGCTGCAGGCCACATCTGGTCTGTGCTCTTGGCCTTTTGGAGTGGTGCCTAATCCAGTTGAGCCCCAGGCGTCCACAGGGTCTCCAGCAGCCCACTCCACCAATACGTCGCCCAATGAGCGTACCGTCTGTTGCCTGATATGCCCACTACTCCACCTCCGTGCCCTGGGGCCCCTCACGCTGTCTACTCCCAGAGTCCGGAAGAATGGGACACGAGCCCCCAGCCCGCTTTCTGTCAATATTCTTTTCCTCTGTCTACTGCCGCTGCCGTCTTGGCTTCTTGATGGAGTAACATAGACGAGAGGTGATCTGCTAATCTACCACTCATTTGACCAACTGTCTCCTCCACATGGCCGTCATCATCTCCACATGGCAGTTGGGCCTTGGAAATGTGATATTCTCAGAACTTGAATATTATTGTATTATATGATGTAAGTCCGTAACAGACATGTAAAGAAATTAAATTTCTAGCAAAAGACTAAGTCTTTATGGAGAAGATCAGTTGCTAGTTGGTACATTGGTGTATTATAATCAGCAGCATCATCATACTCCTCAGATTGTAACCAATAAGCAACTCTGTACACCTTGTTTTTCCTCAACTTCTCAATTTTGGCATTGTAAACTACAAGTTGTTGCTCTTCAAACCACACATGACATGCCTTTCTGCCCACTACTTTCCCAAGGCTAACATTTTTAAATAGCCTAAGTATCCAAATGACAAATAACAAACTGATCCCATTCACACAAGAATTCACAATATAACATGATTTTTAAATCTCACTTTGTCATGAATTTATATGCCAAATGGAAGGAATTTAATGTTTAATTCCCATAAATTAATCCAGAAACATCCACTCTCAAGATAATCAAAATCATTATTTTTTGCACAATACATCTAACTAAAACTGTACTGTGGATATTTAGTAAGAAAATATTGATCATGAACAGACTATAACACAAAATATAGATGATTTAGATGTTCTTATGACATGATTGTGCAAAAAAATAATGAATTTGATTGTCCTGAGAGTGGATGTTTCTGGAATGTGATCGATTGGAATGTTGCCGTAGCCATAAATTTTAAGCCCATATCGGCAGGCAAGACACGGCCGATTTGTATGTGGGCCTAAATAACCTTTTTTCGCATCATAAGATTGAAATGAAGCCACACCAAAAAGCAAGATAATATGTTAACTAAACCTTTTGTTTTGTCCTGATATTGTGATCCGTGATGTTGAAGGCATTAGAAGTCGCGTTTAACTTCTATGCAGCGATGTAATCGTCCAGCAATTTTCTTTTTTCTAAACCGGGAACGGAAGCGCTTACGATTTTTCTTCATCAGCTATCAGCCCGAGGAAAACCCTCTCCGACAACCAATACAAAACTGCATTTTAATCCCGCCCCCCCCCCTCCCCCCCCAAGCCTCCGGAATCGCACGCAGAGGCAGTGGCAGATCTGCAGCGCCGCTGATGGTACGTTTTGTAACAAAGCTATATACTGCATATGTGAATATACTTCTAATCTGGATATTATTTACTTAAGTGTCAAATATCAGTATATTTCTAAAATATTATACATTTTATTCTAAATAGTCCCAGATAAATTAAGCTAAATTTGATTACAAAATGCTCAAATATATTTGATTGGCAGTGCATAATGCACTATCTGTTAAATTATTTTTCAGTTAACAATGCTATTATTGTTATCAACAGCAAAACCTGGATTATGATGATATCCAAGACTGGATGAAAGTAAGTATGAACAACTGAATTCATGATTGTCTTGCTGTAGATTTGAATATAGATTGTACTGTTATTTGAATGTTTATTACTTTTTAATAGAGAGTTGAAAAAGCATCTGACTGTGCTGTTGCAGAGGTATTTCCTTCGAAAAAGTTAAATGCAAATCCAAAAGTCAGTGGCTATGTTATGACTATGGAGACAGTTGATCAGCTTCATGATCACGATGATGCCTATGCTGAAGGTAAGATTCCCATTGATTGTATGGTATCTTGATGATTCTCTCGCCACAGGGATAAATCACAGAAAGTGTGATAATTTTGTAAAGTTTTTCTTGCAGCCTTTTTTACCTGTAACATGGGATTGTGCTTAATACAATACAATTTATTTGTTGTCATTTGAACCCAGAGGTTCAAACGAAATTTGGTTTCTGCAGTCATACAAACAAGAAGAAGACACAACACAATTTACACGAACATCCATCACAGTGAATCTCCTCCTCAAAGGCAAGATCAAGTTACTTGAGAGCGAAGAGTGTTTAATTGTCAAATATACCAATTAGAGAACAATGAAATTCTTACTTGCTGCAGCTTAACCACCCCCGTAAACGCAATAAAAAATATTATATGTACAATAAATTGATACTAGGGAATCATGAGATCATAGTTCTGAGTTTAGTGTTCAATAGTTGATAGTTGCTGGAAAGAAGCTGTTCTTGAGCTAGAGGTCATGATTTGCAGGCTCCTGTACCACCATCCTGATGATAGTAGCAAAATGAGAGTGTGGCCAGCGTGCTGTGGATCTTGGATGATATTGTTAAACTGAGTTATTTTGTCATTCTAAAGTCAACTTGACTCAAACACTTGTATCTGTTGAAATCGATTCTTTATTCAGCTGAGACTAGTCTCTGAACCTTCCAACAAAGAGCTGATGCTCTGGGGCGGGTCCAGAGAGGAGTAACTTTGATAGAACTCTGGCGTTTATTAGATATTTCAGATACAGAGGGTATGACAAGCTAGTAACCAATCATCAAGTCGTCAAGTTTATTCGTCACATACACATACGAGATGTGCAGTGAAATGAAAAGTGGCAATGCTCACGGACTTTGTGCAAAAAGACAAACAAACAAACAACCAAACAAAATACAAACTGAGTCCTTCTGGTGATTTACAATATCAGTCACTTGGTCCCCCTTCCCTAGCTTCATTACAACCTTCGTTTGCCTGTGGTATAACTTTGCTTATTTTATTTCAACACAGCAAAACCCTAGTAGGCTCAATTATCAAAGACCACTCCTCAAAATATAAGATACATATGTAATACAATGATCACATGTCATACACACTTTCCATACCAAGAAGAAAGATATTTCTATAAATCTAAACAAAGTCTAATGTTTACATTCCTACTAAGACAATACATTTCATAAATAGTTTCACTACAATTTTACGCAGTTTACAATACTATTACATATGTATTTAAAACATTAATTATATGAGTTTTGCCGAATTACAGTTTCTAAGTTCAAAACCCACACAAACCAAGCATACATGGGTCGTAAATTTGTCAACTTAATTAATAAATGTTTGGTGCAAGGATACAACTCAATTCTAATTTGTAACCCCTTTCCTGCTATTGGAAGCTTGATTTCCAATCTCATGTACAAGGCAGAACACAAGGGAGATTTACAACTCAAACCATCAGAATTACATCTGCTTCTTCGATTTTCTATAAACAAATCCATCAATCTAATTCTCTTCCTCTCCAAGCAACTACTCTCCTTCACACACATCCTATACCTTATCCCAATCTCATTATAATTTAACATAGCCAAGGCTAACTGCAGGGTCTATTATCTCTCAGCCTTGAATTCTGTCTCAAACTCAGCATAACCCTCACAGCTCAAGAATGTGCCATAGAGAAAGAGCAGATGACCTCTGGCCGAAGAAGAGGCCCCCATTCAGCTATCCATCCTTCAACACAAAGTCATATCAAATACAATTTCCTCCAGTGTTATCATTGCCTCAAAGCAATAAACTAAGCTAAGCAGGTTCAGATTCAGGCCTCCATCTTTTGATTCATCGTTCCCTGTTTGTATGTTTCATTGTACTTTATTTCATTAGGAGACATATTTCTGAAAACCTTAAGCTTTTCTTTTGCAAATTACCTAGCATATAAAAGTCACTATCCGAGCGGTTCTATTATATAATATTTCCTCAATATTAGCTGCCTTCTAGAGGCAGCGCCTTCTATAGATCCTTTATTTTAGTTTAGTTTATTGCCACGTTTATTAAGGTACAGTGAAAAACTCTTGCTGCGTGCTAACCAGTCAGCCGAAAGACATACATGATTACAATCGAGCCATCCACAGAGTACAGATACAGGATAAAGGGAATAACGTTTAGTGCAAGGTTAAGGCCAGTAAAGTTCAATTAAAAATATTCTCAGGGTCTTCAGATTCAGATTCAGATTCAACTTTAATTGTCATTGTGCAGTGTACAGTACAGAGACAACGAAATGCAGTTAGCATCTCCCTGGAAGAGCGACATAGAATATGAGCAATAAATAAATCTATTTACATGCATACAGTCATAGTGTTTTTCCTGGTGGGAGGAGTGTCCAGGTTGGGTGATAGGCAATCACCGAGGTCTAGTGTTGAGTAGTGTGACAGCCGCAGGGAAGAAGCTGTTCCTGGACCTGCTGGTCCGGCAACGGAAAGACCTGTAGCGCCTCCCGGATAGTAGGAGGGTAAACAGTCTATGGTTGGGGTGAGAGCCGTCCTTGGTGATGCTGAGCGCCCTTCGCAGACAACGCTTGCTTTGGACAGACTCAATGGAGGGGAGTGAGGAACCGGTGATGCGTTGGGCAATTTTCACCACCCTCTGCAGTGCTTTCCGGTCGGAGACAGAGCAGTTGCCATACCATACTGTGATATAGTTGGTAAGGATGCTCTCGATGGTGCAGCGGTAGAAGTTCACCAGAATCTGAGGAGACAGATGGACCTTCTTCAGTCTCCTCAGGAAGAAGAGACGCTGGTGAGCCTTCTTGACCAGAGTTGAGGTATTGTGGGTCCAAGAGAGGTCATCGGAGATGTTGACCCCCAGGAACCTGAAGCTGGAAACACGTTCCACCTCCATCCCGTTAATGATCTTCACAGATAGATAGATAGATATTTCCTTCAGAGATAGATAGCAGCTCGTGACTGCTCTGTAGTTATTGATAGGCAGCATCACTGGAGGACATGGATAGGTAAAGTTTCAGGTCAAGACCCTTCTTCAGCCACTCAGTCTGGAACTGGGCCCTCGATCCAAGTGAGTGGATAGCCCTGGCCTGCTGATGGCCAGGGGAGAGGCAAGGATACATAGTCAATGGTTGCAGGTGGCTGGCGTGCAGGTAAAGGTTGGCATTGGCAGAGAAGGGGTGGGTGCAGGGGGTGGCGTGAGCAGCCATGGCTGTAAGTAAGTGGCCGAGGAGAAGGTACCAGCCAGGGGTGTAACCAAGTGGCAGGGGTGGCGTGAGAAGCCAGTGAGTAAGCAAGTGGCTGGGAAGCGGTTGGAAGTCATTATTAGGCCCATCTGTGATAACCAAATTCCGTTCCAAAGAGGTCCATTAAAACAAAGGGTTTACATTTTGATCCCCTCAAAAATTGTTGATGTATAGGGAATAGTTGAAGCCTGGGCTTTGATCCACCTGGTACCCCATTTAACCCTAATCTATTTTCCTATCTGCCAGTTTTCAGTCCATGTCAAAATATAACAACCAATTTCATACATGATTTCGTTCACTAATCTCTTTTGTGGGACTTCGTCAGACCTCCTGAAAGTCAAAATGGACTATACCCACAAGTTCAAGTTTCAAGTTTACATTTATTGTCACATGCACCAATTGGTACAGTGAGGTTTGAGTTACCATACAGCCGTACTGGTTCTCCCTTATTTGTTCCACCAGTAATCTCCTCAGAAAACTCCAGTAAGTTTGTCAAACACAATTTTCCTTTCATTAACTATGTTAACAATGTTTAATTTAGAGATATAACACAAAAGCAGGCCCTTTGACCCACTGATACCATACTGACTATTGACACCCTTTCACACTAATATTATGTTATACTACTTTCTTTTTTTTTTTTTTTTTTTAAATTTATTTATTAGAAGTAGACATTATAAAATGTAGTTACATATTATAGTAAAAAAAAACTTTTCATATACATGTCATACATTATTAAAATTTTCCATTATCAATTACTTCTGCTTCTAGTGTTTTTATTTTTTATAGAAAGGGAAAAAGAGAGGGTAGAAAGTTACAAATAAAAAAGAAAGCAAAAAAAAAACACAACAGAAAAACAAGGGAGGTGGAATGGGTTACCTGTAATACATCAATGGAGATAGGTTCGTAGGTTATAAAGTATAGCTTTTCATCTATTCCTGAGTTCAAGTTTCAGCCGGGTCCTCGTGCTGTGCCAATCTATCCCTTCAGATAGTTAATGAATGGAGCCCAAATTTTATGGAAAAGATCTTGTTTGTCCATTAAGACAAGTCTAATTCTTTCTAAGTATAGGGTCTCCGACATTTCCGTAATCCACATTTTAATTGTGGGGGTTGTAGGGCCTTTCCAACATTTTAATATTAATTTTTTTCCGGTTATTATACTGTAATTGAAGAAGTTTCTTTGGTTTGTTGTGAGTGTTAAGCTTTGTTCTGATATTCCAAGTATTATTAATTTTGTGTCTGGGTCCAGTTTTGTATTAATAACTTCTGAAGTTATTTCAAAAATATCTGTCCAGAAATGTTTAAGTTTTATACAGTTTGCATACGTATGTGTTAAATTAGCCTCTAAATGTAGACATTTATCACAAATAGGAGAGATTTGTGGGAAGATTCTATTTAGTTTTATTTTAGAGAAGTGTAGTCTATGTAAGACCTTGAATTGTATTAAAGTATGTCTGGCATTTAATGAACATTGATGTATTTGTTGTAAACTTTCGTCCCACATATCTTTCGTGATAGGATGACCTATTTCATTTTCCCATTTGTATCTATATGGTTCGGTCGGTGGTACCTCGTTATTTAGTAGGGTGTTATAAATATAAGCTATTAGTTTTTCAGTATTAGGATGCTTGTTCAGACATTCATCAAGAATTTCTGATTCCCTATTCCTGTAAACTTGTGTATTAGATTTAACATAATCTCTAATTTGTAGATATCTGAAGAAATTATTTGAGTGCAGTCCATAATTCTGTTGTAACTCTTGAAATGAAAGAAAAGTACCTTTCCCATAAAGATGTCCTATATTTTTGATTCCATAATTTTTCCATTGTGTGAAACCTTTGTCCATAAAGGATGATTTAAATAAAGGATTATTTACAATGGGAAGGCAGAGTGGTATATTATTCAATTTTAAATCTTTTTTTATTTGTTTCCAAATTCGTATTCCACTATGTATTATGGGGTTTTCTTTATAGGTTTTTTTGTACAGTTTTGTGGGGGCAAATATGATCGGTCCAATTTCAAAAGGTAGACAGTCTTCCTTTTCCATCATTAGCCAATCTGGTTGTTGATCCATTTCTTCCAGCCAAAAATTCATGTTTTTAATATGGACTGTTATTCTACTTTCTCATCCACTTACTACATATTAGGGGAATTATTAAATTGGCCAATATGTTTGCATGATTCTGGGATATGGGAGGAAACCAGAGAACCAGAAGGAAACCCACACAGGGAGAATGTGCAAACTCCATGCAGACAGCACCATGTCGTAGTATTGCAGTTGGTTCTTTTTTTTAAAATAATATGGATATATTTCCCACCTTACATTCTGTGTACACCAATCCATAATCTATAGAATTTTGGAAGAGAACAACAAAGCCTCCACTGTTTACTACAAAATACAACATTGACATTTTAAAAACGACATTTTGTATATGTTAAAATTGTTGAAATATTTTCATATCTTCACTGCATTCGGTGCAGATTTAAATAGTCATTAAAATTAATTAAAATGTGTCTATTGAGTTTTGGAAAATTCTATTTCAGTAACATTTTCTTAATTCACGTGGCTTGATTTTTCATTTGAATTATTGCCTTCGTTCACACTTTCCAAATACATTTATGTTGAATAGAATTTGACGAATAAACGTTCCAATTACTAAAAATACTTTGATTATAATAAAGCAGTGTGTTCTGTTTTTTGGGTTTAAGTTGAGCATTTTTAATATCATGGGTAAATTACCTGTGGACAGAGCCATGGTAAAATTGTAAATGTAAAGCATCGAATGCCACTCACAAGTTTTCTTTTAATGTAGCTCATGAGTTACTAAATGAATGGATGAATTCCAAGCTAAGAATGGAATTAGAATATGAAGAGGATGGTGAACTGGATAACTATATGAAAAATTCAGAGGCAATTGCATACTCACCAGAGATGTTTTCCAAAATGCCTGAATATGAAAAATTTGATGGTGAGGGTTTATTTGCATAGTTTTGAACTTCATATTCTCTGACTTAAAATGTAACTTGAAATTCTGAATGCTTTGTGCATATAAAATAGAAGATATATTTTTAGGTTACTTGTATCCCATTTTAATGTTTTCCTATTCTGTTTTGTTGGCACATCATTTGTTGTCATTGGCAAAAGGAAAGCCTTCAAAGGCAAAAGCAATATTAAATAAATTAACAGGCAGCGGCAGTTTATTTTACTATAATATCTAAATATGGGAAAAAACAAGAAGGAAATATGATCAGGACGATTGTAAATGCGGAAGAAAAACTTCTGAAAGGCAATGACTCATTCTGTTTTAAAATTGTATATCAATGAAATTAGGCACCCAGACCATTTTTAACCTTTAGGTTGCTCACCATTCACAGTAATTAAAATCATTTTTGTACTTTGCATAGAATAATTAGAAAAATAGTTGATGAAGCTAATTAGGAACTTCTTTACTGTAAGATTAACCCTAAAATTAAAAATAAGCATTGAAGCTGATTTATTGGTCATATATATACACTGTTTATGAGAGGATGTTAGCTTCTTAGTTATCATTCTTTTCATTGGATATAGAAAATATCTAAATTCTACAATGTTCACTTTTTCACTATTTTCTACAATAGATTCTACAATGTTCACTATTTTCACTTTTTTTAACTATAATTTTACAGCTTTTCATTTTTACTATGTGTATTAAACCACTTAATTTATTCATGGTGTAAATGTTCACCTTGCATTTAAAAAAAAAAAAGAATTTGAATGACTAAAAGAAAATATCTCCAGAAGTCACTTTTTTGGTGAATGAATCAGAAAATGGAATGGACCAGCCACCAATGGAAAACTTACCTACATTACACTCAGTAACGTTGGAAGATTTAACCTGAATAAATACAATGACGTGTGAATTTGTCGCTCCCGGTGAGAATAATTTAACTATGCACATACAATTTTTAAAAATAAACCATCATAATAAGGTATTTTGAATAAACAATGGAGGGAAGAGGAGGAATAAGAGTAGCAGAGAGCAAATGATAGCAAATGTTCAATGGTTAATTCATTTTTTTTAATAGAGCTCTGTGCAACGATACCCAAAGTATTGACAACTGTGAGGAGACAATAAAATGATGCAGTAAAGCAAACACTAATATTTTTACTTTGTGAAAAAATTTGAAAACGGCTATTTATATATGAACAATTCCCCTGTCACTTCAACCAGTAAATTTTATTACATTGACTCTAGATTTGTACAATTATTTGGACCAAGAGAAAGAGAGCACCACAGCACAGGCCTTCTTGCAGCAGCTCCTAGAAAAGAAAGTGGAGGAGTCTGGTATCCTTGATGACCTTGGCATAGATGAGGAAAGACAACAGAAAAAACGCACAGACCCATGTTTGAGCATGGAGGCAAGACACCAACAAGTGTGTACCAGGTTGTCGGGAGACTCATCTAGTCCTAATTTTGCATTTTGTTTTAGCTTTACGACAAATTAAAATCCGTAGCCAATATGATATACGCGATGAGTAAATCAACTTCTTTATTGCACGCAATTAAGGAATTAATTTGTGTACTTTGTATGAAACTGAATTTTTTTTTGCTGATTTGTCTTTGATTTCAAGTAGTTGTTTTATGAATAATAATAATAATAATAATAATGGATGGGATTTATATAGCGCCTTTCTAATACTCAAGGCGCTTTACATCGCATTATTCATTCACTCCTCAGTCATACTCGGTGGTGGTAAGCTACTTCTGCAGCCACAGCTGCCCTGGGGCAGACTGACGGAAGCCTGGCTGCCATTCTGCGCCTACGGCCCCTCCGACCACCACCAATCACTCACACACATTCACACACAGGCAAAGGTGGGTGAAGTGTCTTGCCCAAGGACACAACGACAGTATGCACTCCAAGCGGGATTCGAACCGGCCACCTTCCGGTCGCCAGCCGAACACTTAGCCCATTGTGCCATCTGTCATCCCAAATGGAATATCTTAATAAATATCACTTGAAGCTTCATGAATCTGATCTTCAGAGGAATTAAATATGTTATTTTGTACCTTAAAGGTAAAGGAAAATCGTGTTAAAAGGCAGGCTCAGTTGGAGCAACAGAAGCAGGAGAAATCCATAAAGAAATTTGCTCATGCTAAAGCTCACCAACTGATTCAGGAGGAAAATAGACAAAAAGCTTTACAGGCCAAGAAAGAGGACGAGCAAATTAAAAAAGAGATGGTGCTTTTACGGAAAGAAATGATGCACAAAAGATGCATCATGGAAGAAGCAAAGCGGCTGTAAGTAGGCAACCAACACCAGAAAATACTTTGTTTAATGTCTATAATTCTGCGGCAGAAAGAGTTTACTTCTGTCTACTCCTTGCATTCTCTTGATATCTTCTATCAGATCTGTTCGTAATCTCTTTTCAAAACGGCTTCTTCAGTCTATCCACATAACTAAAGACCTTCATTCCTGGTATTGTTTTCACAAAATCTTTTCTATATCCTCTCTACAAGTTTTACATTTTTCATAAGTTGTGATCACACCCATTGCTTCACAAAAGTGTACCTCCATTAAAAGTCGAGTCAAAAGTCATATGTACCGGCAACAGAATAATGAAACTCTGCCAGCAGCAGCATTAAAGGCCTGTAAATACACAGATAATATATAATAAACAATTCAATAAATTAATAACCAAAGTACTAGTGCAAAAAAATCAAATTCCTTAGAGCAACCAAAGACAGTCCATAGAAGTTTATAGTTGAGATTAGTATTGTACAGTGTTCAAGAGCCTGATGGTTGTTGGGGGAAACAAGCTATTCTTGAACCTGGTGGTCATGGTTTTCGGACTCCTGTACCTTCTTCCGTATAATAGAAGTGAAATGAGAACTTGATGCACTCATGACCTGTAGCTAAGTTACATCATGGCAACATTATAATAATTCTAGGTGACTGAAGATGTAAGTGTGTGTATTCATCTTGGGTTAGTGTCTTTACCATACATTCTTATATAGGAGATAATTTTGTGTATGTCCATTCACAGCGAACGAGAACATCAAAAAAAAGAGAAAAAACAGAAAATCTTGGTTCAGGAGAAAGCCAAGCAAGCACTCATAGAATTACAAAAGCTGCAAAACCAGGAACGTCGTGAAGTTGAAAACGTTTGGATAAAGCAGGAAAATTATGCCAGAATTAAAACTTGCCAGCTCCGGGTGAGTGAAAATCAGTCAACAACATTATGAAAGGGCAATACAATTTGGCTGTGCCAGATTGCCTATAGCCAAGTCGCATTATAGCAACATTACAATAATTCTCGGTAACTGAAGTTGTGAGTGTGTTTTCCACTTGGCTTGGTATTGCTACTGTACTTTCCTATATAGAACATTATCATTTTGCCTGAGACTAGTCGGGAATAAATTGAACTATACAGAGGCTACCTTTGTTTTACAAAATTCTCCTCTTTGTTCACATCAGCTAAGAGAGAGTTCATTATTTTCACACCAATGTATCCAAAACACTAGCTCTCGTTTTGGATACAAAATTAGGTAATGGTCACTTCGATTCTACCATTTTACTTTCCTAACCTCAGGGCTAGGCTAAAATATTTGTTTTCCCCCCCCACAAAGAGTAGATCCATTCAGGTTCCTGTGTATATGTTGTCAGATTACTTCACTCGTTATAGGACAGTTACTGGAATTTGACTAAAACTACCTTCAGAAACTGAGCGCTAGTCAGCCTTCATTATTTACGCATCACCCATTCAAGATGTACTTGGAATACAATTCCAAGCATTTACGATGCAATATAATTAACTCAACTAATGGGAATCCTTAATGTTTGAGACCCAACAATTAGTGCTGTAGATGTAAATTAGTCGAGTTGTCATTTTCACTTGATATATTCTTCGCGTGAGCCCAAATAGCATGACAAATATTCTTATTCTTAATGCCATGCTATTTTTCACCTTGTACTGTACCATTCAATATCTTACTGAAGTCGATCTCCTTATCTAATCTAGTGATCTGATGACAGTTCTGTCATTTAAAAATCTGGTATAAATATCTGTGGACTAATATTTACCATTTGAAACTAGTGTTTGCAGAAACATTTTTCAATCTGGTATAAACTGGTTCTGGAACGCAGGATTAAAATGGGGAAAGCAAGGGCCTTGTTTGATTGGAAGAGCCAGCTCCGAATTTTCCAGGCCTGGAGAACGTACACATGGGAAAAGAAATTGGAGCAAGAGGTGCAACGAACTGAGATGGAACTACGGGAGGAAAAAAGGTAAGTGATACTTAGATATCCACAGTAAAATAAATGATATCTGTAGACACAATGTTATTTCTTCTTCATTCTGCAGTGGGTGTATAAGCACGAAGAATTTTCACAAAAGCACAATAAAACAAAACTAATCATATATTTGTAGATTTTGTTAGCCCAGTTAATGTATGAGAGTCTACAAATCCTTAAGGATTATTTGCAACGCTTGAGATTTTCTTCTGACAAATTACATTTTGAAATATTCCATGATATCGCCATTTTGTTATACTAGATAATTAAAAAAACATGACTTTATTCTGTTTATAAATAGAATACTGTAGGAAAATTTTTTTTGTGTGTATTTATCAACATACTTAAAATTATAACATTACAATGTAATGTAAGAGCCTCTGCTTTTACAAGGCCTTCTCCTTCTCTGGGGCACAGTGGAAGGGTATTGCCTCCAGCAGACTCGGGATTGTTTAACAAATATTATTCCACAGTCATTTTGTACTGGACTGGGTATGGATCGTGTTCAAGTTCAAGTTCACATTTATTGCCACATGCACCAGTTAAGGTACAGTGGAATTTGACTTACCATGCAGCCAAACAAACAAAAGAGCACAATACACAATAGAATATAACATGAACATCCACCACAGTGGAATCAATATTCTTCACTGTGGTGGAAGGCTACAACTTTGTCAGTCCTCCTCCTTTGTTCATCCGTGGTCGGGGCCATGAACCCTCCGCAGTCGCCGCTACAGATGGCCCGATGTACAGGCCCTCTCGTCGGGATGCTCGAAACTCCGATGTTGGGACGGACGGACACTCCGCGGCTTGGAGGTCCAGAATCGGCCGCTTCCTACCAGAGACCGGGACTTCACGATGTTATAGGCCGCAGGCTGCTGGTCGGACTGGGTCAGACTGTCTTGAACTGATAGAGATAGGAAGCTCTACCTGCTTGACATATGGCTACCATGAAATCTGTTTGATCAGAGTTTTATGTCATTGCCTAGATGCAAATATAGTGTAACCATGAACAGAGACCCAGTTTTCGAGTTTGATATCTGGTTTGGAGGGGATGATGGTGTTGAATGCCAAGAAGCTGTAATCGATGAACAACAGCCTGATGCACGTCTTTTTCTTGTCCAAGTGGTCCAGTACAAAATGGAGAGCCTGGGAGATCACATCCCCTGTTGATCTATTGTGGCTGTAGGCATATTGTAGTGGGCCAGATCCTTGCTAAGATGGGAGTTGATATGCACCATAACCAACCTCTTAAAGCACTTCATCACCATGGATGTTAGTGCCACAAGTTGGTAGTCATTGTTGAGACCACATCTGGCATATGATGAACAGCATTAGCTTCCTTATTTAAAGAATGTTGCTATTGCATTGGTAGCAGTTCCATTTCTTAGACCAATGGTGGTCTTAAGAGGACAGGTTGGTCAGACTAGGCTTGTGTCTGCTGGAGTTTAGAAGAATGAGAGGGGACTTGATTAAAACGTGTATGATCCCAAGGAGTCTTATGAAAAGTACATTTCTTCTTGTAGGAGAGTTTAGTTTAGCGATAGAGCGAGGAAACGGGCCCTTCGGCCCACCGAGTCCGCATCGACCAGTGAAACCCGCACATTAACACTAACACGTAAACACGAAGGACAATTTTACACTTATACTAACCCAATTAACCTACAAACCTGCACATCATTGGAGTGTGCGAGGAAACCAAAGATCTTGGAGAAAACCCACACGGTCACAGGAAGAATGCACAAACTCCGCACAGACAGCACCCGTAGTTGACATCAAACCCAGGTCTCCAGCGCTGTAAGGCAGCAACTCTACTGCTGCGCCATCGTGCCGCCCAGAACTAGGAATTGCTGTTTTAAAAATAAGGAAGTGTCTATTTAAGAAAAATGAGGCAATTACATTTGTCTCTGAGGTTGCTTTCTTCCTTGAAGGACCTTGTGGGCATTTTAAAGGTAGGCAGGTATTTGATAAGCAAAAGAGTGAGCATTACTGTGGGTAGATAGAAATGTGGAGGATGATTATTTTCTGACTGGAAATCCATTGCAAGTGGTGTACCACAGAAGTTCATGCTGGGACCTTTGTAATATATACAAATGATTTGAATGCAAATGTATGTTGAATACGCTTTTAGATTTGTTGGAATTAAGCAAAGAATGTTGTCTTAGAATACAATTGGAAAGTTGGATGGAGCGGTGGCAGTTTAGCAGATGGAATTAAATCCAGAAAAGTGGGTAATGGATTTTGGAACATCAAATAGTGGTAGGACAGGCAGGCTGAATGACAGGAGTCTTTGGAGTATTGAAGTACACAGAGAGAGAGAGAGAGACCTTGGAGTGCAAGTCCACATTACAGGAAGTATGGGGTAGCCAGGATGTGGCTTGGTATAGAGGACTGCAGTTAACAGGAGAGGTGTGTTTATTCTCACTGGAGCTGAGGGATGACCATACATTTATAAATTTGATGGAATAGTTGGTCAAAATCTTTTTCCCTGGATAGGGGTGGTTAAGAACTAGAGGGCACAGGTTTAAAAGTGAGAGGGGAGAAATTTAAAGAAGATCTAAGTGGAATGTTTTTCCACACAGAATGTGATGAATATCTGGAACCAGTTACCAGAGGAGGTATAGGAGGCGATACAATTACAGTTTAAAACAAATCTTTCGACAGGTATTTAAATAGGAAAGGGCACAGAGGGTTGCGGACCTGGTGAAGGTAAAATGAATCATACTAGATAGGTTGGCATGGATGAGGCGAGTCAAAAGTTACTCTGCTGTTCGTTTCTATATTTCTACCGTGAAGTTGAATTCGGATCAGCCATGATCTTTGAGCAGTGGAAAAGTCTGGAGGACTGAGTAGCCCATTCCTGTTAATTTTTATGTTTGCATAGTACAAAGATTCCCATGACTAGGCCTTTGATATGGGAAATTAATTGGAGTTTCAGGAAAAGTTGTTCAATGTGAGAATGAGTTCAGCCAGATGAAGGAGTGTAGTGAAGGGACTACAGGTCTAGTTGGGCCTGTATTCAATGAAGTAGTGAAGGTCCTTCCGGCCATTCTAGTATGGGATGGTGATGTGAGATTTGATGATCAAAATGACAATCCACCAGTTAGAAGCAGAAACCCAACTGCCGAAGTGTCCAACAGCATCAGAGGTGTCATGGATCTGAGATTGGAGAAGGGGAGAATAGAATCAAGTTTGGAAAGAATAAGAACATTCTGAAATGATGTGCCCTTCTGCACAGTGAAACATAGGCCCAGTAAAACAGGCTTGTTTGTGGGATTGAGACTTTGGAGCTTTGTAGGAGGACATCCTGAGATGGAAGTCAGTGGCTGTTTGGTAGGTGGCCCGATTACAGTGCAGGGGGAGGAATGAGTAAGAGTTGGAGATCTAGTGTTCAGCCTCTCCAAGATAGAGGTCAGTTTGCCAAAGAGCTGTGAAGTCCTAGTTTGTCAGTAGCTTTGGTGATAATATTGAGGCCGGTCCTTAGTGAGCAGAGTACTCAATGTTCAGAGGACGGGTGCAAATGGGGTTAGAGCAAGTACAGCAGAAAATTTAACTGCTGCAGGGCGAAGTTACGTGATTTACAGTCAGAGAAGCATTGCAAACAGAAGTGATGTTTCAAATGATCAAATAACCTGAATCAATGGTTTCTGGAGAGCAAACATAAGAGTTGGTTTCTTTCTGGTAGTTATACCAAACACTATCTAAATTGTGTTATGATATTGTCAGAAAAATTCATTGGCGGTAATGTGACATTTTTGTATGGATGCATTCAGTTTTTTTTGTTTCTATAATAATATTCAATAGTTATGAAGTGAATACAATTAAAGCTCCTTCTCTCTGCATAGAAAGAAACAACTTGCAATAGAATGTAACCGGAAACATAGACTCAGATACTGCTTTACAAATTGGCTATTATGGTGCAAAGCTGAGAAAGAAAAGAGAGCATTGGAGGCGCAAAAAGAGGAGACAAAACAAAAAATGGCAGCATTATTGGATTCTGCCTCTTCTGTGAAATTGTCAACAGTTTCCAACGGAGCTTCAAGATGTGTATGTGACGTGCAGCAAGTTGTTCCAGCTAAAAATGCAGTAAGTGGGGCTGAAATAGTTATTTGAATTTTAAAGGATTCAAAGTATTTTAGCACAAATTGGACTGTACCCATAGTGCTTCTTTTAAAAATTGAAGTAGAACTACAATTAAATAGTTGTCTGATAAAAATAATTCACTACAATTCATTATACATCTGCTTAAATGGAAAGCTTGTATTAGATTGCATGTAACAATCTGAATAGATCTTGAGCCAAAATGTTTACAATTTAATGGATATAAATACTCCACAACCAACACTTAAACCTCTTGTGTCAAAACATGGTTTTCATTATTGCCAATAAGAACTAGTGTACCTATGATTAGCTCTAGTGTCACCAAGCACAATTGATGACCAGTGTTCCTTGTTTTCTTCATTATTTAGTTCCATGTTAGATATATTGAACAATATTTATCTCTCAGCAAAAGATTCAAAATGATGTTCATATCAATTTCATTCAATTTGATTCTCCTTCTCAATGCTTTGAGGTCACAGAGTGATCACTTGCCATTAACAAACCAACTACTCCGAAAATTGTCAATTTAAAACAAATTCACAAGAACACAAGAAAATAGGACCAGGACTATCAGACCCATCAAGCCTGCACCACCATTTATTTGATTATGGCTGAATTATTTGGTTTTCTGTGTTATTTCTCCATATCCATCTTTTTCACAATCGATGAAATCTCCATTTACAAGTATTTAAAATGGAGATGAGCCAGAGAAGTCCAGAGATTCACCAGTCGCTGTGATTCTTTTGAATTTTCTTCCCCATAGAACTGTTGAGCTGGAGTCATTAAATATATTCATGGCAGAGATTGAGAGACATTTAAACAATGACGATATCAAGGGGTATGGGGAGAAGGTGATAAATTGATCAGCCACGTGGCTCAAGAGCCATTTGGCTTACTGTTACACTTATTTATTTGTCTTTGCTGTGTAAGAACATAAGAACTTGCGTCAGGGTGTTTTATTTATTATGATTATTAATTATAATTTATCTTGATTTTGAAATTAGTCGATCTTAAGAACTGGATAGAATTTAAAAAATGAACCACTCCTTAAAAAAGTGTATATGATTGAGCATATTAAATTTATTGTAGATGTTTACATTTTACATTTTTTTTTTTAAATTCTCAGGTGGTGGTGATGAAGAAACAGGATTCTTCTCCAACTGGTTCTTCGCTGATGACAGATGACAACAAAACCCATCAACTTATAGCTGCAAGACCAAAATTTGCTTGGCAGGTTACTCGTAAGCATGCAACATTAAAAGCAGAGGATATAATGCTTGTGCAAAATGAAAGTAAGATCTCAGATGGGGACCAAGATCCAAATTCTGGCATTGCGGGGAAGACAAACCTGCACGTTTTGGGCAACTTTAAACATCGTCATGTGTTTCAGCAGCAGCTCATTGAGGATCAAAAGAAGCAACTTCAGGAAAAGCAGAATATAATTGAAGAGCTTCAGGAGAAGCAACAATTAACAATCCTGCAACAAGATGCCAAACTGGCTTCTGCAATCACGACAGCAATTGTTAGTGCAACACAAAAGATGCGACTTGAACCTAATCCTCATGGTAGAAAACCAACTGGAAATGTGCAACTTGAAATGAAAGATGCTGCTGCACATACGTTCAGGTAATGTTACACTTATCTTCATTTATTGTGATTTAAGAATTAAAACGCAAATGGTATTGTGGAATTTGTGTTTGGATAATAAAGTTAGCATTAGTAATGATCATGAAACTACCAGATTGTCATAAAATCCCATCTGGTTTGTTGAAATCTGGTGAGAGAAAAGTTGCCATCCTTGCCCATACTGGTCAATGAGGGACTTGTACAGTGCCCTCCATAATGTTTAGAACAAAGACCCATCATTTATTTATTTGCCTCTGTACTCCACAATTTGAGATTTGTAATAGAAAAAAAATCACATGTGGTTAAAGTGCACATTGTAAGATTTTAAGAAAGGCCATTTTTACACATTTTGGTTTCACCATGTAGAAATTTCAGCAGTGTTTATATATAGTTCCCCCATTTCAGGGTACCATAATGTCTGGGACACAGCAATGTCATGTAAATGAAAGTAGTCATGTTTAGTATATTGTTGCATATCCTTTGCATGTAATGACTGCTTGAAGTCTGCAATTCATGGACATCACCAGTTGCTGGGTGTCTTCTCTGGTGTTGCTCTGCACGGCCTGTATTGCAGCCATCTTCAGCTTGTGCTTGTTTTGGGGGCTAATACCCTTCAGTTTTCTCTTCAGCATATAAAAAGTCGTGCTCAATTGGATCGGGTGATAGACTTGGCTACTCGAGAATTGACCATTTTTTAGCTTTGAAAAACTCCTTTGTTGCTTTAGCAGTATGTTTGGGATCATTATCATGCTGTAGAATTAACTGCCGGCCAATGGGTTTTAAGGCATTTGTTTGAACTTGAGCAGATAGGATGTGTCTAGACACTTCATAATTCATTATGCTACTACCATCAACAGTTATATCATCAATGAAGATAAGTGAGCCAGTACCTTCAGCAGCCATACATGCCCAGGCCATAACACCCCCATCATCGTGTTTCACAGATGTGGTATGCTTTGGATCTTGGGCAGTTTCTTCTCTCCTCCATACTTTGCTCTTGCCATCACTCTGATATGTGAATCTTCGTCTCATTTGTCCACAAGACCATTTTCTAGAACTGTGGTTGCTCTTTTAAGTATTTCTTGGCAAACTGTAACCTGGCCATCCTATTTTTGCAGCTAACCAGTGGTTGCATCTTGCAGTGTAGCCTCTGTTCAGTTCAGTGTATTTCTGTTCATGAAGTCTTCTGCGAACAGTGGTGATTGACAAATCCACACCTGAAGAGTGTTTCTGATCTGTCGGACAGGTGTTTGGAGATTTTTCTTTATTATAGAGAGAAGTCTTCTGTCATCAGCTGTGAAGGTCTTCCTTGGCCTGCCAGTCCCTTTGTAATTAGTAAGCTCACTGGTGCTCTCTTTCTTCTTATTGATGGTCCAAACAGTTGATTTTCATAAGCCTAATGTTTGGCTGATGTCTCTTAACAGTTTTATTCTTGGTTCCAGGCTCATAATGGCTTCTTTGACTTTCATTGGCACAATTTTGGTCCTCATGTTGATAAACAGCAATAAAAGTTTCCAAAGGTGATGGAAAGACTGGAGGAAAGATTAGCTGCTGGGAGCTCTCTTATACCTGCATTAAGGAGGCAATTAAACACACCTGAGCAATTACAAACACCTGTGAAGCCATGTGTCCCAAACATTATGGTGCCCTGAAATGGGGGGACTATGTATAAACACAGCTGTAATTTTTACATGGTGAAACCAACATGTATAAAAGTGGCCTTTAATAAAATCTGACAATGTGCACTTTAACCACATATGATTTTTTTTTTCTATTACAAATCTCAAATTGTGGAGTACAGAGGCAAATAAATAAATGATGGGTTTAAGAAGGAACTGCAGAAGCTGGAAAATCGAAGGTAGACAAAAGTACTGGAGAAACTCAGCGGGTGCAGCAGCATCTATGGAGCGAAGGAAATAGGCAACGTTTCGGGCCGAAACCCTTCTTCAGACCAATAAATAATGGGTCTTTGTCCCAGACATTATGGAGGATACTAAGTGTTTTGTCATTCCTCCATTGTCACTGGTGTAAATCCTATAGCTCGTACAATGTGTGCAAGTATTTGATCATTGCAGTTCAAGAAGGTGGTTTACTACAAATAAATAACCATATCGGAATATTTGGCCTTTTTCTAACTTCCTGAACATTTATTCAGATTTCAGAAAGCATTTGAGGAGAATTGTACATGTAAAAAGTGAGATGGGCAATGTCATCAGACTTTATTCTCCCCTAGGTCAATTGTTCCATCATCAGCTGAGGAAACCAGTTGTTGCACAACTGGTACCAATAACATGATTTCCCCTCACCCATTCGTCAAAGGTATGCTTTTTAATGCTGGTTATTTAGTGTTTTATTTAACTTGACTATATTATTGCTCTCTCTCTCTCTCTCTACATAGCTGAGACCGCAATTTTGACACAATCAACCCTTTTGTTTTCTGTTTTCTTAATGTGTTATACTTCGGGTTATTAAATTGACCAATTCCAAACTAGGAACAGCACAGATTTTCTATGTATAAACAAGTGTACGGACACTGTATGGTGTATGTCAGTTTTAATCATCAGTCATAGTGTCACAGTACAATACATGTTAGTTCCACTCTACCACTAGTGTGACTACGTAATATAGGAAGTAAGTGTTAATATGAAGTGTTCAATAGGGTGGACTTAGTGGTACCTGTAGTTCATTACTCTGATTGGTTCACATGCAATAACCAATCTACACTATGAATTAGTGAATAGTCCAATTAAAGTTGATATCCATATCATGAGACTAAATAGAATAGTAAAACTACTTTAGTTTCTACCCTTCAGTGCTGTACAACAACAGATGTGGTACGACAATGTCAGCAGACATTGAGCTTTATATCTTATTTGATTTGGTTATTAAGGGTGCTTGTTTGAATAATCTATTAATGCATCATTTTTTCATCTGCAATAAAGTGCCCATTTATACAATATGCCAATTAAATTTAAATATATATATACACAAACAAAGTCTAAAAATATCTCATCAACAAGTGGAGTTAGGATCTGTGCTGATGCAAAGGGTAGTCTGTGGACTGATAAGGCATATGCACCATTTTGTATGATTTCTTTGTAATTCTAATTCTGGATTTGTTTGACTAAGACTTAATAATACTGCACACTAAATTAGTGATGTTTTGATACATCTTCCTAGTAAACGTGTATAAACCCAAACTGTATTGAATTAAATGACCAATTATAATTGGTGACCACTGAATGACTTGTGCAAAGATATCCATTTGGTTTCTATCTCTCAATGTGGAATATTATCTCAGCAATGGAGGAACGAGCAAAGCAGCGCATGGCAAGAAGAAAAGAATTGGAAGAGATCAAAAGAAAAAAGGAAGAAGATAAACTTGTAAGTTTAGACTATTTTATTTTCCTGTTTTCTTTAATAATTTATCCAATGGTATTAAAACATTGATAATTTACATGACAGTGATTGTAATTGACATTTAATGGAGACAAGATTGCCTAAAATAAAAGTACCCTATTTTTGAATATTTACAAGCAGTTTGTATGTTGAGCAAATAATTTGATTTGTACCACTGGCACCAAGAAGGGCATCTACCATATGAATGAAAAGACACATAATAAAAAACGAACTAAATTAGACTAAAAATTCCACTACAAGTTCCATTTACGTTAACCTAGAGCACTCCCCCCCCCCCCCCCCCCCCCCAAAAAAAAAAGCTTGCTTTATTCTTCATAAACACAAGACCATTTAAATGGTAAATGCACTTAAATTTGAATCTCTGTTACAAACATGAAGTAACCATAAACAATAATCTCTGGTTCAGTGAGCGTGAAGAGTAGCACTTTGATTTCATCATATGACACTGTGATGTTTAGAATATGAACTTGTTGGAAAGCATCAAATGGTCTTTGGAAGTTTAGCATTTTTGTTCACCCATTAAGGTAATAGATTGTAGCCCATCCTAATTGCAAATGGAGCTAGTAAAAGCAAAGTTGCTGAAGTAATAAATATAGTATTCTTGCTTCTAAAATAAAATATGGTAGGTTTAAGCCTTGTCCTGAGCATACGAGTACAAATTTCATGGCAGAGGTCAGTGCCGTTTTAAAAGAATGTTGCACCGTTTTGGGATGAAATATTAAAAAGAGGTTCAGTTTGCCCTCTGGAGGAGATACGAGATCACAAAGAGTCAGGGAGATATTCAGTGAAGTTATTCTATTTAACCCTTAAGCAAATTATCTCATTATTGTGTATTTTATAAGTGTTTGCTCTATGCAAATTGGAACACTTCCCATATTACAACAATGTCTACAATTCAAAAATACACAATAAACCTTTTTTATAAGTGCCCTGGAACAGTGAATGGTGTATATGTGCATCAAGAAAATGTTGCACTCTATGATTTAAACGCTTATCTTCTTGTTGCATTTAATAAAAACTGACCAGGTGGAATATAAGCATTTTAAGTGTTAGACCTCCCAACTTATCCCTCAGATTCTCCTTTGGAGATGATTGTGGTCCTTGGATTTCCCTCTCAATAGTATTTTGAGCAAAAAAAAACAATACAAGTGACAACAAATAAAGATCTAATTGTTCATCTCAAAATTGAAATTCAACATGAAAAGTAATTTACTTGAGTTGTAATGGATTGTGTGGTGACAGAATATTTTCCGTTGCTCAAGGCGCACCTAAGAGCAAAGGAGGAAGAGCGTCAAACGCAGCAGGAAGCTGAGAAACAGGCATTGTTAGAAAAGAAGCGCGAGGAGAAAAGATTACAGAGACAGGTTTGAATTTGCAAATAACTGCTTAATGTGTTGCAGCAAGTCCTTTGCAATTTGCTAAAGTTTTGAAATTGTTTACAAATGTATTTTATGAAATATATAAATAATTTTACTTAAACATCATAAATCCCAATTAAAATGTTTTTATTAATAATTACTCAAATTATGCATATAATTGAAAGGCAGGAGCAGTGTTTTACTTTAGTAAAGGTTGAATATACTTTGTAAGGAGGATAAAGCAATTCTGAATTGGAAGAAATGTGCTATTGTACTTTGATATTTGACATGAAATCTGCAGGTAATGGTTTCCTACTGTTGTCACAATATTTTATGGAGTTATTTTAATTCACAAAATGTTCAGTTTGTAGCTGCAGGTTTGATCATAAGTCATCTGGAGCACAGTGGTTTATCAATGTGGGACACACTGGTGCCTACAAACTCTGAAAGACATAGATAAGTGCTGCCTGGCTTTATGCTCATTCCGTTCACCAGGCCCATCGACCTGACCAAACTGGGGGCAAAGATCACATGAACTGCTAAGGCATGGAAGGCTACAGACCAGTACTGCTGAATAGGATTAGTACAGATGCAAAATTGGATGGATAAGATGGGCTGAATGGTCCCTGTTTCTCGTGAATTATTAAACATGATTTATAATGTTCATAAAAATGATTTTAACGTAATGTTAAAAGATTTTGAGATCCCGCTTTGCTTATTGCTCTATGCAGTAAGGTATCTAAACAAATTCCATAATAATAGCACTGAAAATGTCTGGTAATTCAATAATGATTACATTTAAACCAATTAATTTGTTTAGACTAATTCCGTAATGATACTCCAATGTAAAATCATAATCTATATGCCAATGTACTTAAGTAATGTACCATTGAAATATTGACTGCATCAATAGAAAGATTTTAGATCAGTTCCTATAACTTGCAGGCTACCTAATGTTACTCCACTTTTTGGGAAAAAAGGGGGGAAAGAGAAAACATGAATTTAGAGCACCTGGCCTGACAGCAGTAGCTGGAAAAATATGTCCACCATTTAAGATGTAACAACAGAGTATAAAGTGTCGACAGGATCAATCAAAGTCAGCATAGAAAACCACTTCTGAAAAAACACACTTTCTTGAGAGTATAAATAGAACATTAAATGTGTCGAACCAGTGGATGTGGTGTATTTGGACTTTCAGACGATTTTAGATAAGGGTCCACATTTGAGATTAATGTGGTAAATGTAACCACATTGGATGTGGCGTAATGTGCTGATATGAAAAGAGAACTGGTTGGCAGAAGGAAACCAAATGGGAATAAAATAATATTCTGTGAATGGTAAGCAGTGACTTACGAGGCACCGTGGGTTTCAGTGCTTGGAACCCAGCTATTCACAATACTTATGAAATAATTTAGAAGGAATGAAATATCTCCAGATATACAAACAACCTGGGTGGGAATATGAGCTGTGAGGAGGATGCAGGCTCGAAACGTTGCCTATTTCCTTCGCTCCATAGATGCGTTGCACCCGCTGAGTTTCTCCAGCTTTTTTGTGTACCTACGTGTGAGGCTTTTCATTTTGGGACGTCTAACCAGGGCAGGATCTACACAGTGAATGGCAGGGCTCTGGGGAGTGTTGTAGAGCAGAGGGATCTAGGAGTGCAGGTGCATAGTAGCTTGCAAGTAGCGTCACAGGTGGATGGGGTGGGATGAGGCTTTTAGCACATTGACCTTCATCAGTCAGAGTTCTAAGTATAGAAGTTGGAAGGTTATATTACAGTTTACAAGACATTAGTGAGGCTGCATTAAAGTATCATGTTCAGTTTTAGTCACCTTGGTATAGGAAAGATGTTGGGGCATGTTAGTCAGCTTGGGCAAGTTGGGCCAAAGTGTCTGTTTCCACACTGTATGGCCTTATGCAGGAAGGATGTTTGTGATGGTCCAAAACCCAGGATCACAGCCTAAGGTTATTAGATCAATTAGAGTCATAGTTACATTGCATGGAAACAGGCCCTTTGGCCCAACTCATCCATGCTGACAAAGATGCCCTTTCAAATCTAGTCCAATTTGCCTGCATTTGGCCCATACCCTCTAAGCATTTCCTATCCATGAACCTGACAAAATGCCCTTTAAATTCTGTTGCAGGACCTATGGCAGCTTGTTTATTATACCCCCACTATCTGAGTGAAAAAGTTGGCCCTCAGGTTCCTATTAAATCTTACCACTCTGATCTCAAACCTATGTTCTCTGGTGTCTGATATCCCTATGCTGGGTAGAAGACTCTGTACATTCACCTGTCTATTCTGTCATAATTTTATACACCTCAATTAGCTCGTCCCTCAGTCTCCTGCGCTCCAAGGAATAAAGTCTTAGACTGCACAACCTCTCCTTGTAGCTCAACTCCTCGCAACATTCTCGTAAATCTTCTCTGCACTCTTCCCAGTTTAATGACATTCTTCCTGTACCAGGGTGACTAAACTTGAACACAGTAATGAAACGTGATCTCACCAATGTCTTATACAACTGTAAAATAACATCCCAATGGCAATACTTGATACCCTGTCTGATGAAGGCCAATGTACCAAAAGCCACTCTATCTACCTGTGACACCACTTTCAGGGTACTATATACCTGTACTCCTAGATTCCTCTGCTCCCCAACATTCCCCAGTGCCCTGCCATTCAATGTGACGGTCCTGCCTTGGTTTGACTTCCCAACCAACTTATCTACTTTAAATTTCATTAGCCATTTCTTAGCCCATGTCCACAGCTGATTTAAGAGCATGCTGTAATTTTTGATATAACTGGTTTAAAACTGAAACATTTCTGTTTAAACTAATTGATATTTCTGAAAGAGCAGAGAAGACCTTTGGCTTCAAGTAACTGGTAACAGGGCAATTGACGTGATCGTGCATGTGTATGTATGAAAACCTTTCCAAACTGAGCCAAATTGGTCAAAAGCTTGCTTTTTAATTTGGATAAAGAGTCAATTGAATTGGTTCCAAAGATTGTGGCGGGGAATCAGGTTGTCACGGGTGTAATTCACTTGCACTTTATGCACCATTTGATTCAATCCAGATAAAACTGCAGCTCACGTGAGAATAAATTGTACATTTTCAGTATTTTAAACTGTATTGCATTTGAAATACAATTTATTTAATAGAATTGATATTCTGTAAATGCAGTTAAAATGATGGCTTGAATTGTCCTCTAGACAGTCTGTGCTAGCCTCTGTTACATTTACCTTTTTTACAGGTGTGTTGCTTCTGGTTGTCCTGGAAGGATTTTCCATTATTTATCAATGACGATTTAAAATAGAGGTGCAAAGAAAAAATAACTGGCTTCACTTATCTTTTCCTTTGTGGGTGGTAACACCATACAAATGAATACATTTATTACAGATGCATCAGCTGTATTGCATAAAACTTGAGGATGCAAATATAAAGTTCATCCAGTCCCCAGCTCAGTACAATAAGGAACCATGGTTTGACTTTGATCATCAGCCTGTTGTATATTGCTACACTGCACTGCGTAGAGTTAACATGCAAGGTGCAGCAAGCCATATGTTACTTGCAGAACCACTGGCCAACCACCAGTGAAATCTGGCCTAAAACGGTTGCTGTCCAAAAGTGTGCCTTCAGTCTTGTGCCGTTCACAGTGGTCCACAGCGCCCTTTGAACAGAAAATCTATGTTTCTGAGCCTGCAAAACAACTTTCTTTGAAGTTAGCAGCAAGTGTCACCTGTTGTCCCCTGAGTGTTTTATTATATAGCACACATACACCCACATTAAAAAAAAACAGCAATAGTAAGTCCTAGTTATAATAATAACCTAGTTAAAATATTCAAACGCTGCTTTGGTTTAAAAATATCAATATTGTATGCAAATAATGCAATGCAAGTTATGCACATGAAAAACTGAGTATCTTATCCTAATGCCATTTCAGAAAGAAACTGAGAAGCAACTAAGATTGGAAAAACAAGGTCAAATGCTGTCTGCTGCAGAAAAACACTATCAGGATTTTCTTTTGAATAAACGAGGCCTTCAGCCCTGGCGAAAGCTTATAGAAATCTCCAAACAAAACATGAAGGTAACTTTAAGTCACACACTGGAAGCATGAGGGGTAAAGTTGTGGAAAGACTGCAGTCTGAAAGATGGCCTGAGCAGAATAATCCAAATTACCATATGGTATGGAAAAAATTGTATTTTGAATAAATTGTGGGCCAATGAGAACATCTATAATTTTCAGGTTGATAGCAAAGTTCTATTTCATTCGAATGATCTACTCAACTTTCATGAGTAGAGAACTGACTCTACTTGACAGAGGTTTGGTGGTGGTGGTGCTGGATGGAGTGTTTTTACTATGAGCCAAGTAAGTCATCCATTCAACATGCTTTAATTTTGTGTGGCGGTTGTATAATGCATCAGTGGAACAGACATAAATTAAAATGTTGGAAACATTTGTGTGGTTTTCCTCATGATGGATGCTGGCTTAACGGCTGTTTATTTCCTGCATCATCCTCGTTTCAGCCTTTGCCTCTGTATTACTTAAATTTAGATTTAATAATTTGCATCCCTGTAACCTGGATCTTCAGTTTATGTGACATTGCAATTCTGGAGGGGGGGGAAAGCAGGATGAGGAAAATATTGTTTGCCGAAATTTAGATTTTTTTCTTTCGTCTGCATCACCAATTCAAAATTCATGACTTGGGAGTTCGTCTGGTTGGTTAGTCTGCTCTACCAGGCTGTTTGAGAAAAGTGAAGCAAGCAAGTTATAACATTAAGTAATACATTGCTTTCTTGGCAGTTAGAGGAGCTCTTAAAAAAAAAAGTCCTTTCTAAACTTTGATTTTAAGAGAACAGGATGAGGAAGGAGAATGTGAGCAAATGGGATTAGCATAAACAAGGTGGGGTGTAAGCACCCACTTCTGTGCTGCATGTTTGTATGAATGAAAATGTTACTTGCCTAAATACAAGCTGCATTCAGCTGTGCCTTTGTAGACACTTTACTGAATTGTTGCCCATTATGAGAGCAGCTGGTATTCTGGCATAATGTCAATATAAGTCTTTTTCAAAACAGGTATGATATACCTGTGTAATTTAACTATTACAACAAACCCTGTAAATAAGGATTTTCCATCACAATGCTCATTGAATGTAAAGCAGATGAGCTGAATATCCAAGATATACTACACATCCTCTACCATTCTTTGGATTGTACCAATCACGTGTGATTTAAGTATTTCCAGTTCAGTGCTATGCTGGTCTTCCTCCTCCCCTCCCCCCCCCCCCAAGAGAACCAGTGCAAATGAATGTGGCTGCTGTAGTTTGTACAGATGGATGAGATTCGTTCAGGAGTTCAACCATTTCCTGAGAGCTTTCTTTGAATAAAATTGTACTAAGCAGTTTCTAATTTCCAAACACAAGGCGTAGCTATGGGCACACGCATGGGCCCCAGCTACGCCTGCCTCTTTGTCGGGTACGTTGAACAATCCTTGTTCGAGACGTACCAGGGCCCCATCCCCGACCTCTACCTCCGTTACATTGACGACTGCTTTTGGGCCACCTCCTGCACCTACACACAACTGACTGACTTCATCCACTTCACCACCAACTTCCATCCGGCACTCCAATACACCTGGACGATTTCCGACACTTCCCTACCATTCCTTGACCTCACCATCTCCATCGCAGGGGACAGACTCCTGACCGACATACATTACAAACCCACTGACTCACATGGCTATCTGGACTACACGTCTTTCCCCCCTGCCCCCTGTAAAGACTCCATCCCCTACTCCCAATTCCTCCGCCTACGCCGCATCTGTTCCCAGGATGAGACATTCCATACCAGGGCATCGGAAATGTCCTCGTTCTTCAGGGAACGGGGATTCCCCTCCGCCACCATAGATGAGGCTCACACCAGGGTCTCATCCATACCCCGTAACACTGCTCTCTCTCCCCATCCCCGCACTCGCAACAAGGGCAGAGTCCCTCTGGTCCTCACCTTTCACCCCACCAGCCGGCAAATACAACACATAATCCTCCGCCATTTCCGCCACCTCCAACGTGACCCCACCACTCGCCACATCTTCCCATCTCCCCCCATGTCTGCCTTCCGCAAAGACCGCTCCCTCCGCAACTCCCTCGTCAATTCTTCCCTTCCCTCCCGCACCACCCCCTCCCCGGGCACTTTCCGTTGCAACCGCAAGAAATGCAACACCTGTCCCTTCACCTCCCCCCTCGACTCCATTCAAGGACCCAAGCGGTCGTTCCAGGTGCGACAAAGGTTCACCTGTATCTCCTCCAACCTCATCTACTGCATCCGCTGCTCTAGATGTCAGCTGATTTACATCGGGGAGACTAAGCGTAGGTTGGGCGATCGTTTCGCCGAACACCTCCGCTCAGTCCGCAATAACCTACCTGAACTCCCGGTGGCTCAGCACTTCAACTCCCCCTCCCATTCCCAATCCGACCTCTCTGTCCTGGGTCTCCTCCATTGCCAGTGAGCAACAGCGGAAATTGGAGGAACAGCACCTCATATTCCGTCTGGGGACCTTGCGTCCGGATGGAATTAACATTGAATTCTCCCAATTTTGCTAGCCCTTGCTGTCTCCTCCCCTTCCTTAACCCTCTAGCTGTCTCCTCCCACCCTTCCATCCGCCCGCCCTCGGGCTCCTCCTCCTCCTCCTTTTCCTTCCTTCTCCCCCCCCCACCCCCCATCAGTCTGAAGAAGGGTTTCGGCCCGAAACGTCGCCTATTTCCTTCGCTCCATAGATGCTGCTGCACCCGCTGAGTTTCCCCAGCAATTTTGTGTACCTTCGATATTCCAGCATCTGCAGTTCTTTTTTAACACTAATTTGCAAGTGTCTGCTTTGTGTGTCTGAGTTGCAGCTTATGTATTGACAATGGAATGAAAAACTGCTAAACGCTGTAATTCCAGCTTTAACTTTGTGAATGTAATGGTTTATGATCCAGCAGGAGGGCAGTTTGAAAATTCTTTGAATGTGTATTGACATGCCTTGCTCAGCCTGTCGCCATGTGCTGAAATCTTTTATCCAGAATACATGATCAAATTTTCAAGCCAGGCACATAAAACGTGTCAGTCACATCACAGCAACCTGAAAACGGGTCTCGACCCGAAACCACCTATTCCTTTACTCCAGAGATGCTGTCTGACCCTCTGAGTTACTCCAGCTTTTTGTGCCTATCTTCAGTTTAAACCAGCATCTGCAGTACCTTCCTACACATTGTCTTCTCTACGAGATTTATAACAGTAGAAGCATGGTGTTCATGAAAACATTTGTTAAAGCATATAGTTTGCGCAAGGGGAAAGAGTCCTTGGTAGGTTGCACAAAGATCAAGTTATTCCTATCAGAATAGAATTTTATTTAGTATTTTGTACAGTCATTTACTCATGGATTTTTAAGTTTGCAGAAGCTCACCACGCCACTTCACTAGTAAGACAATACCTGTGTACCTGGCACCAGAATGTGAGCGAGTCATTGTCTGAAAAGAAGCTCAAAGCTGAAAAAGTGTACAATGGGATTCTTCTTAAAAGATGCTTGAACAGTTGGTTAAAGGTGGGTGTTACCTCCCAAAACTTGTTTCATTGTGATTTTTGATAGCTGATCTATTCATTTACCTAACATGTGTAAAAGTTAAAGTTTATTGTGGGTCTCTTTCAGGATTTAAATTGGTTAATTTTTTAAACTGACATTTTGAGCTTTAATACGAACTAGACCAAATGGGACCCGTCCGGTCCTGTCCCCACAACGCGGGGGGGGGGGGGATGCTGGTTTCTCCTCCTCTTCATCCTCCCTCTTCAATCCCTGAGGGGGGGGGGGGCAGAGAGGAAGGGAGGCACCACCCTCGCCACCAGGTGTCGGGCGCAGAGGTAACGTCTCCATCCCAAGCCCCTGGCTCGGCTCTACCCTCACCACCAAGTGTGAGGTGCCGACGGCGGCTGCCACGCGAGTATGCTGGAGTGCCCCTCCCTCCCGGAGTGTCCCGTCCTGATTTGCGTGTGCATTGCGACGTGACTCGAGGTGCGCTGGAGTGCCCCTCCCTTCACGATTAAAAAGTGCGGCAATATAGGTGGGAATGCGATGGGAAGATGTTTATCGCCTCGACGGGAAAAATGTGAGTAGAATGTGTGAAAATGGGAAGCCTGGCATTCGGAAGAAAATAGAAATTGGCACACAAGACAAAGAGTATTAGTAATAGTATAGATAGATAATCTGAATAAAATATTTTTTGAAATTTACCCCAAGGGAATTTGAGCAGGAGCAATAGGGAAAATCAGATCTGCATACAGTTACAGGATGATTTCACTGAGAAATTGTCAGCTTCTCTGCTTGTTGAAGATTAAAGAGATAGTGTTCATGCTTTGTAGGAGTGTGATTACTCCAGGAAACCTAAAATTGCAAGTGAGCAAACAAATAATCGGCAAGAGGGGGTAGTTTTTGAAATTCCCATTAAAGCACGGGAGGCTTGCCACGGGAGGCTTGCCGTTAAGCATTGTGCAAAAGAGATTTTCAGGAGGAAGATCCAGTGTTGGCAGGAAGGTGGTACTAGGGTAAACAGTGAACTATTGATCATTGTGAATGACACAACAGATTCAATCCTATTTATGATCATTCAACCCCTCCCCCCTCCCCCCCCCCCCTTAATTGATATGATATTTTAATTCAGTGCAAGGAATATACCAACGTTATGGAAAAGAGAGCATTTCAGCACTATCTGACAGGACTGAGAAGATCGATATTTACTGTCTGGTGTGATTATGTAACAATGGAAAAGACTGCAACATGGGAAAAGGAAAGAATTGCAGCAGAGCACAATCAAAGGTATTGCTTTTTTTCCTCTGTCCATTTTCTTATTGCTGAAACACTTCATTAATTTTTTTTTGCTTAAACTTGTCTGCTGTATTTCTTACCTGCAGGAGGTTAGTCAAGGCAGCTTTCATGGCTTGGAAGACTCTGCCAATATTTGCCAGGGAGGAGAAGATAAAGGAAGAACGTATTAAAGAGCTCAGAAAGAAAGTCGCTGAAATACTTCCCGATTTTCTAAAATAAGTTACTCTTTGTTGGTATTTTGTTATTGGAAATGCACTGGAACCCCCCCCCCCCCCGCCCCTCATCTCACCCTTAGTTGATATAAAGCAATTGAATTAATGCCCAAAGAATTTCCCTTCTGCAAGAAAGATGCAGCCAGTTAAGCCCTTTTTCTGCACAATGTTAAGAGCGCTTTTTGTAAATAAATTGATTTGATTTGTAACACACAATTTTAACCGTGCGGTCTCTTTATTGATGTCATTAAAAATATATTTTAGCATAAGAACAATGAAAGTTTCACATTTTGATCTTTGGCTATATGAAATTGAACAATTGCCCTCAAACCAAATTGGAATAATTTATTATTGTACCTAAATTACTATTGCCATAACTTCAACAGCAGGGATTGCACATTATCTCCACTAAATACATCCTTGAAGCACTTAGCCATAGCAATTCATTTCTCATTTCACAAGGCAACAAGTATTCACTGTTTATACCTTCAAGAAATAAGCAAAGTATTTAAGCATATAAAAGAGCACTATGAAATTGGTATTCAAAGATAATTTGCTTACTTCCTTAATGTTAAACACCAACCCTACTCCTAATGCACAAAAACTCAAATACTGGTTATTTAGTGTATTCAAAAGTTATTCATAGTCCTACTTAAAACCAAACAAGTATTATAAACACCTTATTATAAACACCAACTACTTTATGGTAAAGAGCATCAGAAACTAATCTTAACACTTGTAATCAAAACTTTAGAAAAGACAAATTGGATATGCCAAAATCACAAATTATTGCTTCTGTGCTACTATTTACACAAACGTGATTATTTTGCCTTTGATCATTGAAGGGATGGAATCAGAACTAATATATCAAGCCTCCTTTGCAAGTGCAGGGAATCATTAGAGATTGTAAAATTTACTAAACCCTGGGATATCGGGAACATAGTTTGTGACATTTTAAAATAGAAGAATTAATAAGTGTGCTTTTGAACCATTGATATTAAACAATTCAATGCAATTCTATTAAGAACCAACTCTTTTTGGGTGGAAAATTCTGTGGGCTCAGTCCACTGGAGAACCAAATTACCTGCATTTAGAGAGGAAAAAACCCTAATGTTATATAGGTCTAGAGGACTCTTCATGAGACTACATATTTGATATTGCTAGGATGGTTCAAACAACATTAAAATACAATACAACGGGCAAAATAAAGTCAAGGATGAGAATTATGCACATTTATAAATTCAATTTAAAAGATTAACAACCATTAAGTCAGCTTTTCTTTTCTGCACTTCAAATGATCAGATCTACAAGGCGTTTTGCACAGAAATAAATTCACAATTCTTTACAAAATGTACTTACATACAAATCACAGTGCAAATATGACTACATAGCCCTTTGTGAAATTCTGTTGAAATCACTCCAAATTTCCAAGGATCTCAAAACAACTATATAATGACTTGCCACAAATACCACCCAAGTCCATTCTCAATTTGTTTTACATGCACATGAAATGGCTCATGTGAGGTACACTTAGTCATCGCACAAAGATAAATACAATTAAATAAAATGCATATTTTAACCCATTTCTAAACGAATGATAACACTGCATTTTTAAATAAACTAGTTGGAATGCAATTTTTAATTTAGGTGTGAGTTATTATGTAGATCAACTACCATATTCAATTCGGCAATATTGTTTAGTCCACCACTGCAGCTTTTTGGCCATTAAATGTACTTAGATTTTTGCAATCACAAACTTGTTTTAGAATTGCACCACTGCAATACTCTTCCATCACTTGCACTAATTCTCAATGGAGAGGTATTTATAGCATACTGGAAAACATTGCAAACCTTGAGGGGAAAAAAAATAGATTGCAGTGTGAATTGTCATACTGTTTGACTTTTTGTTGTGGCAGAGTCTTTTTTGGGCTTTAGTCCTGTGCTTTAAGTCATAATAGATAGTTTCAGATATCACTGCCAGGAAGACACAAAGTGTATAAGGAAGGGGAGCAACGCATACAGGATAAATGGTAGTTAACATTTAGAATGTCAGAAAAGCTTGAAATAACAATTACCTATTCACGAACTCTATAATATTTTAAACTACTCAGGTCTGAGATTCTACAAGCATTAAAGGGCCTTATTATTGGAATACTGTTTTTGCAAAACAGAATTTTAACTAACATTTGGTTAGTGACCACAATTCGATTATGCCACTATGCATAAAGTTGTCATGGAAACCTCCAACCATTTCTACAATATAGCTGCACAATAAGCATGTTGTACTTCTCCTTTTAAACTGTACCCTTTTAAGCTACATCTCTCTCCACACGCCACGCAGAGTCCCTCTGCCGCTTATGGGAAAAGTGAAGGAGGAGATAGACCGTATGGAGAAGATGGGCGTAATCACCAAGATTGAGGAGCCGACTGATTGGTGTGCCGGGATGGTGGTGGTGCCGAAAAAAGCAGGTGGTTCGCATTTGTGTGGACTTCACAATGATGAATGGATCAGTATGCAGAGAAAAGTTTATCCTGCCTTCTGTCGAGCACACTCTGGGCATGCTAGCTGGCGCAACAGTGTTCAGCAAATTAGATGCCAACATGGGCTTTTGGCAAGTACCATTGACAAAAGAGTCTGCCAAATACACCACCTTCATCACGCCTTTTGGGCGCTACTATTTTAACCGTCTACCCTTTGACATAGCATCAGCCCCCGAGCACTTTCAAAGGATGATGATGACAGAAGTGACCGGTGGCCTGGAGGGGGTACTGTGTCACATAGATGACATCCTGGTCTGGGGACAGACGCAGGAGGAGCATGATGTGAGCATGCGGCTACATGCGGTGCTAGAGAAGGCACAAAAGGCCGGCATTACGTTCAACATGGACAAATGTGAGCTCACACGCCACAGTCAGATTCCTGAGTCATGTGATTTCAGCAGATGGAGTGAAGCCAGATCCAGAGAAGACGAGAGCAGTACAAGAGATGGATGCACCCAAAAATGTCAGCGAACTCAGGAGTTTTCTGGGCATGGTCAATCAGCTGGGCCGCTTCTTGCCTAACCTGGCTGAAAAAGACAAAGTGCTACGAGACCTGCTGTCCAAGAAGAACCACTGGTACTGGGGGACAGAGCAGCAGGCCGCCTTTGATCAGTTAAAAACAGAGCTGTCATCCACACCAGTGCATCACATTATACAACCCAAACAGTGCTCTAAAGATCTCTGCTGATGCCTCTTCCTTTGGCCTGGGGGCAGTCCTGCTGCAGAAGAGCGATGCCATGTGGTCACCTGTGGCATATGCGTCCAGGTCAATGACACCAACAGAGCAGCGCTATGCTCAAGTAGAGAAGGAGGCATTGGCTGCAACGTGGGCATGTGAAAGGTTCAGCCGTTTCATCCTGGGAAGACCATTCGAGCTGGAAACTGACCATAAGCCGTTGGTGAGTCTGCTGGGAGGGAAAGCTTTGGATGACCTCCCACCAAGAGTCCAAAGATTTAGGATGAGACTCATGAGGTACAACTTATACAGTCGATCATGTCCCTGGCAAAAGCCTGTGGACAGCCGACACCTTATCTCGTGCTCCTCTGAGAGCCGCAAGAACACACACAGAATTGGTTCTTATTTTATGGTCAGGGCCAGCAAAAAAAAAAAAACGAGAGTAGCCACTATTTAAATATCTGATGCTATGGCTCAAATATTAAGTATCAAAGTATGGAAGATTCAGGAAGTGTAGCATTCAATGACATTTATAATATACCCAAACTCCCTTTTGATGGTACAAATTACTTCATGGCAAATGACTATTTTTTCCTGTGACCGTAAAAATAGAGAAACTAATCTTTCTTTTTTAATGCAAATATTGATATAAATTCAGTATTGATAATATAATAACTAGTAGAAAATGCTAGTAATATTCAGCTGTTCAGGGAGCATCGTTCAAAAGAGAAGCACAGTTAACATTTCAGGTTTGTCAAATTCCAACGTTTTCTTTTGCTTTCCCCACGAATGCTGCCTAATCTGAAATTCTTTTATTTCATATTTCCAGGAGGAGTGTTCTGTTCATTTACCTAACCACACAAAATGAAATCATAGCATAAGTAGTATAGTCTGCATATTCGAATCGTGCGTGTTGTGCAGCTGAGCTGACCACATGCGCTTCTGCAGATGAAGCAGGCCTTGCAGAGTAACCAACTTGGTTTCTACTAAATCAAGACCAACAACTCCGTTGACACAGTAAACACAAGGCTGCATTCATGCCAGTTTGCACACCATGTACTTGTTAAGAATAAATCAGTGGAAGATAAATGCTCAATTGCAAAGAGGGATGCTGCAGATAATTAACAGGACTTGCAACTAGCGTTCTTGACCTTAGAGCCAGACACAAATTTGAATCCTAGCCTGGTGGCTGGAAAATGTATATAATTAATTAAATAAATAGCTGCTGTTGTCATGAAATTACCAGATTATTATGAAACTTTTGATTCACTTAATGTTATTCAGGGAAAATTTGGTCAGTGACCACAATTCGATTTGATTCACATAATGTTAATCAGGGAAGGTTGCTCAGTTTGGCTGATGTTAATCCAGTTCTATCCATGTGATCAACTCTTCCCTTTCTCCACAATCTAAGGTAGTTTGGGATGGGTGACAAATGCTCACCTTGCCAGCCACGATCACATTCTGACAACAAATATGTTTTTTAAATCCATATTTCGTTTCACCAATGCCCATATTTTATCCGTAAACATATTACTTACAGAAAAAAAACATTTTTCTCCCATGCATCATCCTAAAGTCATAACAGCAACAAGCGTTTTGCCCTCATGTAAATTCCTGCTGGGTATCCACCCCTGTTTAAAAAATGCAGCTCATCAAATAGCCAGTCAAAGTTAGATCAATATTGAAAAATAGAGAATTTGTGGATAACAAAATCATACACATTGAAATCAAACACCTCCCAGTAGAAATGTGCTTCTAAAAATGCTCAAAACTCTTAATTTCTCATTTTTTTATTGATTTATTTCAAATGCCATCAATTCTGATAGATTAAAAAAACATTGGGCACATTAGGTCATATGTGTGTATCTATGACTCAACAACGATTAAAATAATTTATAAATATTATACTAAATCTTCAATTCCCGGCTTCCGAGGATGAGGCTGAAGTCGAAGGAATTCTTTCCAGTTGTTAAGGAGCCCTCGGTTGTACTCATCAGTTTTTATGATTAGGCCACAGAGATATTTGTCTCCAGTTTTGTCTCTCAAAGCAAAGCGAGTTTCTCGCTCTGTGATGTTGTAACTGATGTTGATGAGCTGAATGAGAAATAGATAACCCATTCCTGCAGTGACTATTGCGCAATACCAGGCACAGGTAAATGATAGTGCAGTGCTGCAAAATAAAGAAGAAGAATTCACAGTATTGCAAGCAAATATCGCATGAACACTGTCATAGCAGCAACGGCGGTTATTGCAACAGTTTAGAAATTATTTACTCACAGAAAATAGATGCATATACAGCTGTAGTACGAGAAATATGCAAATTCTATAGTAAAACATGTATACATTCCAGAATCTAGGGGCAATACTTAAATACTTATGAATTTCGGAAACATTTAACAATTTGGTTTTAAAAATGTTTATTTTTATATAAACCATAATTCCCCACATCATACTCTATCACCTTTCTTCCCTACGTTTAACTTGTTCATATCCTTTTACGAATCTTTAGCCTCTTCATAACTAATCTTTAGCCTCTTCATACCTAATTTTCCCACCTGGAGACTCATTGTCAAAAGACCTTGGTTACACGTAATACCTATATGTAAGCCATCATCAATAATGGCTGTTGAGGCCCCAACATACATCCTATGATAATTCCCTGGTAGCAGCCTGCTAATTGTTTTTTAATCCTTTATTTAATACCCAATCCTTGCAAATGTATTACTCCTAGATCATATCTGGAATGATAACCTTTCTCATGGCACTTTAGAAATTTCTCTCAGAAATTCAAATTCACAACAGCCACTCTTGCCCCGCTATCATTTATTGAACGTATTATCTCAAATAAAAATGACCTCCACTTATATCAGGAGTTCAAACAAACTAAGTAAATCCATTTACACTTGAATTTGGAGAGTATTATGAATTGAGTTGACACTTTTACTGCCCATCAAATTGAAAAATGTTTACATTTCTCTTCAGTTTGCTTGTGGCTTCAATTAAATATCAAGGCACAGGACAAGCAAATAACATTAGTGAATGAATATATTGGAAAGGAAAAGATAGAGAATGGTGCAACTATATTTCAGATTTGTTCATAATGTTCAATATGTTGCAAGTCATACACAATTTACAAGCTAAATTTTCATTTCACAGAATAATAGGTGATTTCAAGACTGCTTGGTCAAAGGGGGGGGGGGGAGGTTCGGGGGGTTGGTTAAGGAGCCAATAGTTAAGGGAACAGGTTTGTTTGGAGATAGAATTTCACCTTACAAACTGGATAACTGCTGGTGCGACTAACAAGAGTGCACTGATTAAAATCAAAGACGCTCGAGTGAGGAACATCTCGACATTGGCAGTGTGAATGAAAATGATGGAGATGTCATGAAGGGATTCATACAACTAAGATAATGCTTGATCTGGTGCAAATATACAATGAGAAAGCATGGATGTGGTCATTGAACAGGGTCAGGGTGAGAGCTAAGGAGGAAAATGAGGGTGGCATAATCTAATGAGTTAATGATTACACAAGACTCCGTGACTGAAGAGGATTCAATAACATGTTGTGGAAGTTGAGAGAGCATTAAAATAACCAAGTTAGAAAAAAAATAAAAGCATTGGTGAGTGTTTCAGGAGAGAATGAGTTGAGGCATGGTTGGAGCCAGGCAATGTTGCAGACGGGGAAGTTAACAGTCTCAGTAATGAGGTGTTATAAGATCGCAGGAGGTCGTAGGTAGGTCGCAGCAGGTCGTGATGCTAGTCGTAGGTACTCGTGGCATCAAGTAGGTCGCAACGTTTTTTCTAGCCTGATGAAAAATGTCCACGAGTAAAACAGGTCATGAATTAGGTCGTGATAGTGGGACTGGCCCTTTACTCCTTTCCACATGGTCTTTAGAGGCATTTAATTACTCCTTTGCACGTGAACCAAGAAATACAAGTCTGTCTCCTACACAAAACAGAAAACCTGGATTACTCTGGGTTGGGGGTAGATACCTCCTTTGAGCAGGGGATCAATGTCACTTTTCACACATGCAAGTACAATCATGAGGAGTTATTCTGACTTTTATAAAACTGTTCCTAGTGAGTGATATTAACAAACACAGCATTTTCGTCTACCTTCGATTTTCCAGCATCTGCAATTCCTTCTTAAACACTTTGACAAGTGAAGATATCATCTGCCGGTGCATTTTTATTGGGTGAAAATGCACCATCGTATAAAATATTCCAACCCCTAATAAACTGAATTAAATCATTTGACTGCAAAGGTTTATGTGAAATGCTATGAAGGAGGTTCATTGCACAACATCCCTGGAAGGAAAAAGAGGGAATAGGGGGGACGTTGGGATAAAGGCACAAGCAGCCGTCCAAATTTTCATTTGGATCACCCACACCCTGATGCAAAATTAAATCCTCCATTAAAAACAACTGCCAATGTTTTAAATCTTTCCAAAATAAAAAAGCTAATATCATTTACAGGAAAGCTTAATTGTCAGAATAAAAATGATGCTCCTTGCCCAAGTCAGAAGAAGGAAGAACAACATTTATGCTTCCATTTTGAGCAGTTCCAGATTTTTTTTTAAAACAGCATTTTTAAATGTTCTTCTCATTTAGAACAGAAATAGGTAACATTATTGTTTGATGGTGCTTCATTTCTCAGGTCTCTTTTCAGACTGAGCTTCCAACAAGTTGTTCTGATCCACTACTGGCCAAGAAGCTGCAACTATTTCCTCCTCCCCATCTCACAATTCCTCCCACGTGGATGCTTAAAATCCTCCAGTATTGCAAAATGCTGGAAGAATAAAATGAGTATTTTTCCTTTCACTAGTGATGGAGAATGTGCTATCAGTGCAACAAGCTAATGTAAGGAAAGTTTCAGATCTCTCCTCCGTTCAACTATCTTGGATTTATATTTAGAGGTGTTATTTCAGGAAGGCTGCATCCGTTTTTATCAGCTTCCCAGGCTGGCAATGCTTGATTACATATAATTACAATTTTCAACCCACTCTACCACACAAAATAGCAGTTAATGATCTTGTGGTCGACCCAGGTTTCAAACACTCTCATGTCAACGCACAAACCTTCCACAGGTCGAAAAGAAAGTAAAACAATGCATGGAAATGATTTCAATATATATGTCGGGTTGGAATGGCAAATTGTTTGTCAAGTTCTGTGCCAATAATGGTCGACCTGTTGCTAACTTAGCAGACAAGGGCTACATTTCCCACAAATAAGTAGTGAAGGTACTTCACTGAGCCTAGAAAATATGGCAATTTTAAAATAAATGTAATATTAGAACAATATCATTTTACCTCACTATGCTTAAAAAATTATTTCCAACAAGCACAGCAGATTAGATCAGTGGTTTGTGGGTCTGCAGTTTATCCCTCTCCAACCAAACCCTAATCAGGTTAGACCAATTCAAATTCTCTCATCAGCCTGCAACAACACTGTGAGAATAGAGATATCTGTCGGCATATGTCTATGTTACAAATCCATTTGCTACCACTTAGCAACCCAGGAGATAAGACAGACATTTCTGGGACATGGGAATGAAGCATCAAATGGAAGAAAAAAAATCCTATTCTTAGTATTGGCAACATCTATTTTGCCAAGAACAAAATAAAATCATTAATATAACCAACAACACGCAAGCGGTGATCAAATTAGCTGATATTAAATATAAAGCAATGAAGATGTTATCAGAAGGTATTTGCCATCATGTCCATATTTAGAATATGCTTCTTTCTATATTGTCATTTCTCCCTCATCTTTCACCTTTCACTCCCCTAGTTCACTGTCAACTGTACAGCCACCATGTTAATCATTGTTGCATAATTTCCAGAAATGTTAGCTATTCACATTAACAGCCCATGTGAGGTGTAACTGAGACCTATCATCTGCTGCTCCAATTACCCACTTTCTGCAGCGAGGGATGATCAAATTACAATCAGGAACATTGGAAAACTTCTCCCTCCCTAGCCCAGGAACACAGGGAATACTGGCTCAAAAACATTGGATAATTAAATTAATATATTGGAGGTACTAACTGTTAACAGCAATTACACTTACTACAGACCAGGCAGGAGGAGAGAAAGCCTTACGTCAAATAATCCTTCTTAAGTCAAAGATTTATCTAAAATAATATATATTTTTAGGAAGAAATCCAATTAATTTGCATTTGAAATTATCTACATTTTCTGTTTCCATCATTTTCTTGAGGTATAGTTCCACAGAAATACGACTTAGTTTGAACTATGAGGCCAAGTGTAGTACTCCAGGTGAGCATGGTTAATTCAACAGTGAACCGTGGATCGTCGTAATTCCTGGTGTTCAGCTACTCACTGAGCGATGCAGCATCTCTCTCTATGGCACATGACATTTCCCCCCCAATTGAAAGCACAGCTCAACGTGTCAATTCACTCTCTGTATGGACCATCGCAGTTGCACGAGTCCCATTTCCTTACCACGAGCAAATTGAAATGGCAAGATCTGTGCAGTCATTGCCCCTGCCCCACTTAGGAAACCTGAACGGAAACCTCTGGAGACTTTGCGCCCCACCCAAGGTTTCCGTGTGGTTCCCGGAGGTTGCAGGTGGTTGCCGGAGGTTGCATGTAGTGGAAGCAGGCAGGGAGACTGACAAAAACCTCCGGGAACCCCACGGAAACCTTGGGTGGGGCGCAAAGTCTCCAGAGGTTTCCGTTCAGGTTTGCTAAGTGGGACAGGGGCATAACTATTTTCACAAGGATTTTTTTGGATTTAAAATAATTTATCTATAGCATTTTCCCTCAATACTATGAAAAAGGTCATTAATATTTGCCAAGTCACCAAGCCAGGGAGGATTGAACTGAAAGGAGTCAGTCAAGTTGTAACTAAGTGGTCTTGACAGGACTGAGCAGGTTGAATGAACTTTACTGTGGCTGATTACAGAGGACTGCAGATTAACATTGGAGGCATATGGACTCTGTGACAGATAACAAAGCTCTCAGCAAGCAAGCTGAAGGTGACACAGCAGTGACAAACTCTCCTTCTCTGCACATAAGGAGCCACACTTTCAGATGCATCAACACAGCACAGAAAATTGATACTGGCTCAAAGGCATGAAGAGCAAGTTTGGGACTGAAGCCAGAAAGTGTTTCTCCACACATAAGATAATTATCTTAAAACGCCATTAAGCTGGACCAGGGGATCTAAACAATTCAACCAATGCTAACGGTTGTAAATTGGGAAACAACTCTTTTCTTATTCTGAAGAATAAGAATGAAATCAAACGGGTTGAAGTCCCACCATTGTATGAACCCATTGGCCGCCACTGCAATCTTGCCAAAAAAAAAAAAAAAAAAAAAATCTGGTTTACATATTCCATTTTGCTTATAAAATTAAGAGACTCTACTCAAATTAGTTCTGTTAAATAAAGAAGGCTGTGGACATGATGGTCCCTTTTCTTACCTGTGTTCTTTGTAGACTCCAGGACAATAAAATAAAGCCATGAAAATGCTTTGTCCCCTGCATATAGTGCTCAGTGTCAGACTAATTCCATACAGTGAGGTGAGGAGGAAAAGAAATAGGGTCAGAATAAATGCACGGTGATTGCCTTGACCTACACAATTGTTAATCCTGGAAACAGAACAAGATAAATAAATGAATAAAAATGGTTTTGAATCAAACTTGATGCAATCCACGCTGAACTGATTTCTCTCAAACTCTAAATGACAAATGTTACAAATAAACTGGGATTAACTGAAAGAAATAAAAATTACACAAGTCCCAACAAAGCATACCTGACCAGACTACCTCCATTAACTGCTCACACACACGCACGCACACAGTGCTGCTATTTGTAAATGAGTTTGCAAGTTTAATATCCAAGTTATTAAACCAAGAAACTGAAAGTGTGAAACATTATAGCAGGAAACTCAAACTTTAGGAACTGCAATAGTAGCATTCATTTAATCTTTCACTAAATTAGTAACCAAATAAAACATTTCTTGAGATTACACAACACTCCCATACTTCTAAGAGGGCTGTAGAATTTCATGAGATGGTACAAGACCAGGAAAGATGGCATTGTTCTCAAATTTCCACTCTACAAGGCTTCATCTTACACATTAAATCAACATTTCATTGCTGATGGGGGTCAATAAGTGTGGAATACAAACAGCCATGTCAAAGATAACACTAAAATGAAGTGTGTGAGAGTGAAGCGGAATGTAGCAACATAATCTTCCAAAAGTGTTGCCCGATTATCAGTGAGAATGGTTTAATCCTGCAGCAGGTTGTTTAGATGAAGAATCACCAACAAAAGGATCCTTGCTGAAATTATGCAAATTACACAAATCTTTTGTAAAATTAAATCTGGAGATACTTGTATCTTATTTAATGGCCTTTCCTTCTTCCCACCCCACCATATGCATCATCCTTTAAAGACACTCACACACCGAGAGCATTCTTCATCTGCCCACAGGCATCCCACATCCTCTTCAATCTAAGGGAGCCCGTCAAACTTAATAGCAAACTCTGAATTTAATCGGTATTGCACCTACCAAATGCAGTGGTGGTCCAGCCTTTGTACGCAGTTTGCACATATTCGACAATGTCCTGAGCGTGGTGGTCTTAAAATCTTGCAAACTTTACACCAGTCCTTTTGGAATTCATTTTGATCCATTTGTATTTTGCCATTAAGAGTGGAATGATTTAATGTTGTGGATGCGTCCCAGCCCACAGGCTGTATTTCACATTTGCCATTCGTAGTACATGATGAAATGCTATTTTTCTGGGCATCTTTGATTGGAGTGTTTCTATTGTCCGTTCTCAGGTAGCCTGGGTCCTTCTTCGTTTGTGCTACACTGACTAGTGTTAGGACCAAACTAGTTGTGAGCAGAATCACTTGCACGGAGCTTATGGTTCCTCTGGGCATTATTTCAGTCAGAAATAGATAGTACATGTAGCCCAGAGAAAATAGGCCTAGACTTAGAAAAAATAGTGTGCGCCCTTTCTTCTGGTGAGTGACATAATAGTACCAGATCACCAATATCGGCAAGGATGTCAAAATGGTGAAGGCCAAGAAGAAATGAAGGGCTGCAATATGAAGGAAGATTGGAAGGAAAACGAGGGGCGGTAAAATTGTGATATCGATCTTCTTGGCCCCAGTGCCCAACAACCACGGGATCCGCAGGCGATCGGAAATAGTGGCTGACACTCGCTCGATACTCTGTGAACTGATGGATTTACCTTTCAAACACCTGGAGGCGAGGCAAAAATATATGAATTATTCAAATGTCCCCCCCCCCCCTTTAAATGAAAGCAGGCTGCTTAAAACAACAGTGAAAAAAAATGAGATTGTCACAAAATGCAATGGAAGCGCATCCTCCAGTGCTGACCGAACTATCTGGCAAAACACAGAATTAACGAGGAGTCAAAATGTTGCAGGTTTCATGAATCATTGCATGAAAAAAAAAATCAATTATGATCACGTAGAATTTCGATATAGCCTCGATATCTCCTTGGATTATTATACAAAAAACAAAGATAATTCTCAGTGGTTTTTCCAAAAAAGTACTTGAATATTTTTTGGCTACAATTATTAAACGGAAAAATTTCTATCTACTGCTATTGCAGCGATCCTAATCTGAATACACCTATCCAAGCTTAGGTAATGTATTGCATCAACTGGATTCTGTTATGGACTGTTATGGACCTGCCACTGTTCATTGTCATTATATTGTCAACGCACAGAAATATCTGCAATGCCTAAATATGCTGTCAATTGTAGAGTATCCTTAAGTACTGACCAGGGAGTCCCTTGTGCTTCTCAGGGAATGTTGTTATTTTTTGCAATGCGATCAACATTTTAGAAATTTGAAGAGAATTTAAGATTCCTGCTTGCGAAATCCTCAAAAACAAATCAACATAAATGTTGTTGTTGTAATAATGCAACATCACATTATCTCCCTCACCTCCCTTCAAGCCGGTGGTACGAAACATCCTTCAACAGACATCTGCTGGGAAGCAGCCTATGTGGGTCTCCAAATCATTCATAAAGGGGGTGCAATCTTATCCCTAATTACAGAATTCCCTAACTACCACATAATATTTTCCCAGACTTCTCCTACCAACCCCCTCCCTCTCTGTCCCCACACTGGACAGCCTGTTGCAACAAGCTGGCATCATCCATATTCTCACCATCCTTATGGTCTATCATTACCACAGTGACCTCCTCACTAGATGGTCGACAGAAATGCTGGAGAAACTCAGCGGGTGAGGCAGCATCTATTGAGAGAATAGGCGACGTTTCGGGTCGAGACCCTTCTTCAGACTAATGTCGGGGGAGGGAAGAAAGAGGCGGAGACAGTAGGCTTGTGGGAGAGCTGGGATGGGGGAGGGGGAGAAAGCAAGGAAATCACTAGATGGGATCAGTTCCTATGGGTTTGTATTCTGTTTCATTTAAGCTCCTTCTTTCTCCTCCCACCTTCCATCACAACAAACTCATTCAATGCCCAACGTTTTCTGCTATAACTGATGAATGGATCAAACCCTCCAGTTATTCCGCCCTCCCTTCCCCAACCTGTGTGCCAGAGTATTTTTAACTCAATGTCTTTTGCAATGACCCCAGGCCAGGCAAGGCATCATCTACCAGAAACATGTTCGTTTATGAGTCAGGTCCAAGATACTGTAGTTCAGACACACAAGTGGACGTCGATTACAATATAATTGGTCATTTGCTCTGCGTTATTTTGTGCCTGCATTCTTTTTTTTTTTTTTTTTTTTAAATGGTAAAACTTTGTAGGTTAATTGCCCAAAGCAAAGATTGTTATATTTAATCTACTCATTTCTGGTTTCATGGGCAAAGCAGAGCAATTATCAAAAACAATAGGTAGTTATGATCCACAGTTTTCGAGAGCTCTAATCGATATTCAGTGAATGGAATAAATCTGCTTTGCTTTGGCAAAGAATTATCCACCAGCTAACAATGAAAGAGGGACACATGAGAGAAAGATCATCTGACCTGTCACAGGCCTCATCCAGATCCTCACAGTCACAGCAACTGGCCAGTATGTGTGCTTTCTCTCCATGATGGTTAATGTATTCACAACAGCAAAGACTGCCTTCCTCATCAGACATCTTAGAGCATTTCTTCTTCATGCTTCTTTCCTTATAAACCTAAACTTACAAAAACAGAAAGAGAGTTAAGAAATCCATAATGACTAGTCCCCCCTCTGACTAATCTGCACATAACGCATTTAATTCTGTGCTGGTACCATATTTGACTACAAAATGATGTGCTCCTGTTTCTCGAGCTGATTACATCCTTCCCAAACAGTGTTAAAAATAGTTACTAAATGTTTTCTCAGGTCTCAAGACATTACAGAATATGTCCTACGCGCAACATTTCTTGATGCACATTACTGAGATCGAGCAAGCTCTTAAATTTGAGTCAGGGCATTCTTTGACATTCTCAAGTTACCTCCCTAGTTGATCAGGCAGGAAACAAGTGTCTGGGAGTTTATTACACTGGTTTTGGCACAGTAGGATGCTTCTGGTTAGAGTAAACCCTTGTTTTAACGGATCCCTTTATAATGGATTTTGGATATAGCGGACAGACCTGCCAATGCCACCCCCAGCTTGTACTGTCTCCATGGCCATTTCGAGTCCCGGCTTCCAACCCCACTCCCGACTCGCACGGCCCACCAGCGAGCCCTAATTCACCCACCGCACGGTCTGATGACAGCTGTTGTTGTGGCTCACGTTATAACCCCTGGGGACAGAGCTTGCTTTGGGGTGCCGCCATTGACAGGACACGTGTCATCACCTTGGGGCTCTCCCCCCCCTCCCACCAGCTCCTGCTTCTTGCTGTCGGCAGTGGCTTTGTCCACTCCCCATTCCACCGCCATCACCTCCAGCTCCCATCCCTTCGTCCACTCTTTCTCCCCCCACCCCCTCCTCCTTCTTCCCCGGAATCGCCGACATACTCCCACCTTGGAAGCGGCAACAGGTGGGAGCGGAGTGGGGCCCACGGTGACCGAGCGCATCCTGTCATTGGCAGCGGCCTGAAGAAAGCGCTGTACCCGGAGCTACAACGTGAGCCGCAACAACAGCCGTGTCACCGGACCGTGCAGTGGGTGATGAGGGGCTCGCTGGTGCAGCCCACCAGCATCAACGCCTAGTTTTAAGGTGAAACGACACAAAGTGCTGGAGTAACTGGAGTCAGCAAACTGAATCAGTCTGTAGAAGGGTCCCAACGTCACATGCGCATGTTTCCCAGCAATGCTGCCTGACCCGCTGAGTTACTCCAGCTATTGTGTATTAACCATCATCAGCAGCTCATACAATGATAATACCTGTCTCGGTTATAACGGATAATTGGCAATAACGAGCACCATCCCCCTTCCCCATTGGTCCGTTATAATGAAGGTTTACTGTACTTAGAAAAGCAGTAGATAGCTGGAATCTCCTGGACATAGATAATTCAACATCAGAAAAGCTTCATATGGTGGAGCATATTGACTATCATAATACAATTCTTTCCCACATATCACATCTCAACATATTGAGCAGATGTGAAGAGATATTGTGGAATGGTGCAGCATTGAAACAGGTCCCTCCAGCCCACTTCATCCATGCCGACTGTGATGCCTTTCCATGCTAATCAAATTTGCCTGCATTAGGTCCATATCTTTTACGCCTTTTCTATTATGTACCTGATCAAATGCCTTTTAAAATTTGTGAAAGAAATGACTTTAGATAAAGTAAAACTATCTGCTTTTGTTCGTGATCTCTTTACTGAAAGTAGTTTGTTCTGAAAGGGCCTTGGAAGAGCATCTTGGCAATTGAAGTAAAACAAGTTCAGGGGAGGGCTGGATGGAAGGGCACAAGTGGTCTGACTAATATTAAAAATAAGGTTACAATAATACCACAGCAAAGGTGCCCAAGTAATCATTCATTTATTTGAATGATGAATATGGATGATGATCAAGCCGAAACTTGATTGTGTAAAATAACTTTCCACGCTTGCACAAAGAAGACACAGCTGCAGTTCTCCACAGAGGAAGATTACTACATCCTTGTTGTGGATTAACATACGAATGGTGACTTTTTCTTAATCTAATTGAAAATCCCCAATTACACGTCTCACAAAACTACTGAGCAGTTCTAAAAGATGCCAAAAATAATTTCTCAAATAGTATACTGAATTTGCCTGTATGGTTTGACCTGGAGGCACAGGGAAAACGAATCGATCTTATGAGGAGCAAAATACCATACCTGGAGTATTGCGTACAGTTTTGGTCTCCTAATCTGAGGAAAGACATTCTTGCCATAGAGGGAGTACAGAGAAGGTTCACCAGACTTATTCCTGGGATGGCCGGACTTTCATATGAAGAAAGACTGGATAGACTCGGCTTGTACTCGCTAGAATTTAGAAGATTGAGGGGGGATCTTATAGAAACTTACAAAATTCTTAAGGGGTTGGACAGGCTAGATGCAGGAAGATTGTTCCCGATGTTGGGGAAGTCCAGAACAAGGGGTCACAGTTTAAGGATAAGGGGGAAGTCTTTTTGGACTGAGATGAGAATTTTTTTTTTTACACAGAGAGTGGTGAATCTGTGGAATTCTCTGCCACAGAAAGTAGTTGAGGCCAGTTCATTGGCTATATTTAAGAGGGAGTTAGATGTGACCCTTGTGGCTAAAGGGATCAGGGGGTATGGAGAGAATGCAGGTACAGGATACTGAGTTGGATGATCAGCCATGATCATATTGAATGGTGGTGCAGGCTCGAAGGGCCGAATGGCCTACTCCTGCACCTATTTTCTATGTTTCTATGGCGTCTTCAATTGACTTTGGTAGAAAAATGCAAGACGTTTTTGGCTATTTTTGAAAGTTTCACAGACCCCAGATAATACTATACTTTGAAAATCACCAGACACATATTAATCTAGTCCATCACTTCCCACTGGTTTGAAGTAATCAAATATTTTACAGCTAACAAATATAATGTACACAATTTTCAAATTTGCAGATGACACTAAATGAAGGGCAAAGATGAATATTGGAAAGGTGATCAAAAATGCTGGAGAAGCTCAGCGGGAGAGTCAGCATCTATGGAGCGAAGGAATAGGTGATGTTTCGGGTCAAGATCCTTCTTTAGTCTGAAGAATGGAAAGGTGATGATACTTTATGGTCACGTAGGTGAAGTTAAAATCTTTTTTTTTTGCATACAAAGTACACAAAAGAATCACCACAAAGGTGCCGACAAAGTTGCAACAAGTACTCTTCCCTTCTCCGTCTGCCCCCCCTCTACGCCGGGTTCCTCTTAGTTCTCGGTTGCAATAAATTACAGGAGGAGCTTTAGAAATATAGAAATAGCAACTAATTGGCAAATTAATTTCATCACGTCTTTACAAATTCAACGATTGTGGTAGGGAAAATGGAGATCACATGCACTTCGAAAGATGCAAGTCTGCGTAGGGTAGAGGAGCAACAGGATATCGGAGTACAAATGTGCTAATCACAAGTTTGCAAGGCCATTAAAACGCCTGTCTGACATTCGGGGTCAATTGCTTGAGGAAGAAACTGAAAAGTAAGGAAGTTATGCTAGACCTACAACAAGAATATTGCTTACAGTTCTGGATGCCATGATATGAAAACAATAAATAGCGTAGTACAGATTTATGAGGTTGAAGCAGAATGAACAGTTGGAGCCCCTTTTCGCATGAGAAAAGATTGCTGAAGGGTGACCAACAAAAGTTTTTTAAATGATGCGAGATTTTTTATCATCTTAATGCAGACAGAACATTTATCCTTCAGGGGAACAACATAACTAACAGACATAATTACAGGAAATCAATAGGGATTTCAGGATACACGTCTTTACCACAGAGTGGTGAGAATGTAGAATGCTTCACTACAGGGGTTAGATGATGCAGGTAGTATTGATGCGAATATGGAAAAGCTGGCCAAGCATAAGAGGGAAAGGGGGATAAGAAGGTGAGGCAGAAAGGTTTAGAAAAGATGGAAGAAGGCTTAAATGAAACATGAATGTTCGCCTATTTCTGTGCAATATATCCCACATAAGCAGACATCATCGCAGTCCAATAGAAAGGATAGGGCAGAAATAAAATTGATGATTTAGGGTCTGTTTTAATGGATTAAAGCAAGATAATTTTATTTATTTAGCGAATGCAAAGTCCTTTAGCCAAGCAGTTGCCTCTTGATCTGCTGTATGAAGGGTGACAAGTCCTCCTTTGAGTCTTTGTTGAGGGCATGCTTCAATGATGTGTTGCATTGTTTGCTGCTCTCCACAAGCACACCATGGGGTTGGACTGCTGCCCCATTTGTGAAAGCTGGCCAAGCAGGGGCCATGTCCAGTCCTGAATCTATTCAGCGTCGTCCACTGCTTCCTTGGGAGATTGGTGCCAGGGACCGGTAGGGTGGGGTCTGACACCAGATGTTTATTTGGGACGTCCTTGGACTCCCATTCCCTTTTCCAAGCTGAATGGATGGTGACATAACATAACATTAACTAATTTCTGGGCCAACTGATAATACATGTAATCTAAAACACCTAAAGTTAATTTAGCGGTAACCATTTTTAATGCCATTTGCCAATGTTTCAAGATGATTCTAACAGCTGCCATATTTCAGCATTAATCACTGTTCAATCATTAGGTCAGTTAAGAGAAGAATGAGCTTTTGGCTATTTGGGCTCTACCTCGACTCTGTGCTGCACAGTAACATTTGCCAAGCACCTTAACGTTGGATGTGTGTGGTTACACACTGACATGCTGTTCGACAAATCACAGTTTATTTAAGTGACAACATTAGGGACATACTTGGGTCAAATACCAATAGGTAATTTTAGATTGTAACTTACGATAGTAATGCTGGACAAAGGAGGTTAAATGTGTAGAATTCACAAACACCAACTCCCATCAACATGATATCAAAATGTATTTATAACTGTCGACTTAATAAATCAAATGTTACACAGTGGTGTTTGGCATAAACAGGCTTTTAACAGCTTTACTGTGAATAATGCTTCCTGCAATTTGTATTTTTAAGTAATTTTTTAAAAAGCTGTGAAATTGTACCCACGCCACGTATCTTTGTTACGTCTATGTTTATGAAAAGTTACAAATAAATCTCCCACTAACTTCAGAAAAGCAGAGTTATGCAATATCTCGAGTGTCATTGATTAGACAACAGTGTACACCAAAACAAGTAAATACCTTTTCCTGAAAAGAACAGAATTTTTTGCATTATCCAGAGCAGAAGGTCAAACCAGAGCAGGCTCTTCACAGTGAATGGTAAGGCCCAGGGGAATGTTGTGGAGCAGAAGGATCTAGGAATACAGATACATTGTTCTTTGAAAGTGGCGTCACAGGTAGATAAGGTGGTCACGAAGGCTTTTAGCACATTAGCCTTCATCAGTCAAGGTATTGAGTATAGACGCTGGGGGCATTATTACAGTTGTGCAAGACGTTGGTGAAGCAACACATGGATTACTGTGTTCAGTTTTGATCGCCTAGCTGTAGGAAGGATGTCATTGAGCTGGAAAGAGTGCAGAGAAGATTTACAAGGATGTTGCCAGGACTTGAGGGAATGAGCTATAGGGAGAGATTGGACAAACAAGGACTTTATTCCTTGGACCACAAGATGTTGAGGAGTGGGCAAAAGTGCTGGAGAAACTCAGCGAGTGCAGCAGCATCTATGGAGCGAAGGAAATAGGCAACGTTTGGGGCCGAAACCCTTCTTCAGACTGATGAGGGGTGATCTTATAAAATCATGAGGGTAATAGATAGGGGAATGCACAGTTTTTTTTTAATCCAGGGTAGGGGAATCAAAAACAAGAGGGCAAATGTTTAATGTGAGAGAGGCAAGATTTAAGACAAACCTGAGGGGCAACTTTTTCTACTCAACGGAAGTGGGCATATGGAAGGAGTTGCCTGAGAAGTTAATTGAGGCAGATACAAAAACAAAATTTTGTTTCGAAGGATGTGGGCCAAACACAGGAAAATGGTACTAGATGGAATATCTTGCTGGGATAAGTTGGGCCCTGTTTTTGTGCTGTATGACTATGACTTTATTAATTAAAATGTGACTCAGAGCTATCTGTATCTCCAGTCTCACGGTATGGAAGACAAAAATAAATGCTGAAATAAAGCTGATAAAACATGGGGGAAAAGCCAAGTGCCCAAACTTAAATATAATAAAGACAATCTCAGGTACACAGAATTACACAGTTGTTTAAAAATTTGTTGTAGATGACCTAACCCAGCCAATATCACAATATTCCATTTATCCTTTCCATCTCCATCAACCACTCTGCAACCTAAAACAAACCCGTTTTCTCTCTTTCCCAGTTCTAACGAAGTGTCTTTGATCTAAAACATGAACTCAGACGAAACGCTTCCCTTTTCACGGTTGCTGCCTGACCTGCGATCTATTCCAGCATTTCCTGCTTTTATTTCAGCCGACTCAGGATTCTGCCTTCCTCCCTTTACTGGTCTAAATATAGATAGCAGAATGATCCTAAACGACAGCCAGGCTGCCAGATAGTTTGCTGGATCAGATAGCAGCTTGCCAAGGGCAAAATGAACAGAATTTATGCTCCAAATTACCAATATCACATTCAGCTGCTCTGATCTCTTATTTTCCGAAAGAGACTTAAAATCTGTGCAATTCCGTGCAAACTACGATGAGGTATTTCCACCCTTACGCTATCAGATGTTTAATTGAAAGCCAGATGAACTCTTTGAAGTTCAAAAAAGAAACGTCTTGATGACCGGATACAAATACCAGCACAGAGGTGAAGCCTGTCAAGATTTTCACAACCTTGGCTTCAGCAAAGCACGCAAGCTGCACATATTGAAATGATATAAAACAAGTACTCTACATGACGGCTGTCATGTGGAATAGAGTACTACACACAAGGAATAAAAGAGTATACAGCTGGGTAATGCACTCCATGTATCTGTGATGAATGGTTTTAAAAAATATATAAAATGGCCTATTTCTTAACTACACGTACTTTGTAATTCCAAGATAAGATTAAATCATTTATTCTGCCGCACTTGTTGAACCTTTACGTCTAGAGGTGCATTACTGTTGTGTATTGAAACTGTGTGGACAACTGCCTACTAATTTCTTGCCCACAATAAGCAGGGAAGATTACATTTAAGTAATTACTGTCCAATCAGTCAACTCTCAATCATCAACAAGGTGATGGAAGACGCTGAGAATGCTATCACGGAACACTTAGTCACCAGTTACCTGCTCACCCATGGATCAAGGAGCTGATTTATAAAAGAGCAATTGTCCTTGACATCAAGTCAGCATTTGATTGAGTCAGGCATCAAAAAGCCCTGGTGCAACTGAAATCAAATGGGCAACAATGGAAAACTCTCCAGGAGTGGAGTTGTACTTCATGCAAAGGAAGAAAGCTGTTGCTTCTGGGCATCAGTCATCTCTGCCAGAACATCAAGTTCAAGTTCAAGTGAGTTTATTGTCATGTGTCCCTGATAGGACAATGAAATTCTTGCTTTGCTTCACACACAGAACATATTCAAGCATCCATAATCTTATGTGTAGGAAGGAACTGCAGATGCTGGTTTACACCGAAGATAGGCACAAAATGCTGGTGTAACTCAGGGGGACAGGCTGCATCTCAGGAGAGAAGAAATGGATGATGTTTTGGGTCGAGACCCTTCTTCAGACTGGGAACCAGGGGAGAGGGAGACTAGAGATGTAGATGGGCAAGGTGTGAAAACTACAGAACAAAGCAGACAAAGATCAAAGAAATGTAGAATGGCTCATTGTTGGCTGAGGGGAAGCTGACAACGAGGCATACAATCAGTAAAATTAATCTGGAGGACAGTGAAACTAGTCGGAGAACTAGGGTGTGGGAGTGATGGAGAGACAGGGAAAGCAAAGGTTACTTGAAGTTAGAGAAATCAATATTCAGACCGCTGGGTTGTAAACTGCCCAAGCTGCCCATAATCTCATGCTGAGCAAAGAAATCCACAGATTTTACGTCTAAAGTGAGTTTAATTTTGAGCCCATGACGAAACTCCACAGTGCACAGTTGACAAGAAACAGGGTGGAGTGTATACTGCTGGATCACAATGGACCCCCTTGTCGCTCATTAGAGAAAGCCACTGTGAATGTAACGTGATACATTCTGGCTGGGACCCGATTGTTGTCCCGAACTTGACAGTTATTATCTGTTTGGCCTTGCATAAGGCATTTTGCTAATTTCAAAATGTAAATGACAAATTTCACCAGTGAAAGAGACATAGAAAACATCTGTTCTGTTGCAGGAAGAAATGCAGAAAAAGATACCAAAATGACAGCGAGGATGGTGGATATCCCAGTACGTGTTCCATACTGTTATAATAGTCAACAAATAAACTGATGGCAGAACTGTTGGGTTAAGCAGAGAGTGTAAAAGAACGAGCAATGTTTCTGGTCACATCCTCATTCAGTGTCACAACCCAAAACATCTTCTATCCCTTTGCTTGCACAGGTACTGTGTGATTCACTGAGTTCTTCCATTTTTTGCTCCGGGTTTCAACTTCCACAGCCACTTGCTTCTCCCATCTATCAACAAACATTACTTCCATTTCCAGCCGAGAGCCTCTCAAGGACATTCAATGACATTACTTTCACATGTTCTTATACCATCACAATCCTGGAAGGTCACACTTGACTGAGACTAAAATAGACCAGCCGTATAAATACTATAACAATAGCAAGCTAGCCATGAGGCTCATCTACAAATTCTCTTTTCTATCTAGAAGGCGATAGTCAGAAGTGTGATGTAATACTGGCCAGTTACTGATTATGAGTGCAGCTCAAACAATGTTCAAGGATAAGACGAGAATGAAGCCGTCTATTTCATCAATTACCCATCCACAATCTTACACAACCCCTCCCTCTATCCTCACTCTGGCTTCAGTGTATTCAAACTGCAGATCTACAGCAGCACATCCTCACCATTATTTTGAAGGCACGGGAAGAAATGATAGGAGTAGGATCACTTCCAAGTTTCACTCCAATCTGACCCAGTTAACCACCCCTATTTCTTCATTATCCTGGGCTAAGTCCTGAAACTCCAATCTGCTCCATACCAATGGCAGGAGTTCCAGAAGGTACCAACTTCTCAAAGGAAATTAGAGATGGCAAAGATAGACACAAAAATGCTGGAGTAACTCAGCGGGATAGGCAGCATCTCTGGATAGAAGGAATGGGTGTCTTTTCGGGTCGAGACCCTCCTTCTGCAAGTAAGCCATCAATTGCCCATGACCTCTTGGTCAGAGAACGTTTTTCAAAATATCCATAAACTTCACTTAACATAATGCCAACCCCCAACAAGTTAAGACCCAACCTGCTCAATACCTTTCCCCATAAGACAACTCCCTTCAGCCCAGCAATCAACCAAGTAATCCCAACTATTCTTCTTTAAGGAATACAAATCTTGTGGTATTCCAGATATGGACTTCCCATGTCATGTCCAGAGATTGCAGGACTTCCATGGAAAGCTTTCAATAAGCAGGATCCTGCATATTGTCTGAAAACCCTTTGCCAAAAAAGCTGGGACGTTTGATGGTGTGGGCTTCTCCTCTATGGGCTTTCAGTTCCTTTCTTTGTATTGCCCTTTCACATTAGGTGTGACACACTACATGGTAATAATTAAGTCTTAAAGTTTACCAAACTATTTGTCATGCCCCTTAACTCGCAGTCTGTGTTTAATGTCTCCACGTTCATTATCTTACGAGTACAGTACTTACAAAATACACAAATATCCGGCTGCTCTCAAGGCATCACTGGAGTATTTAACTTTTATACTGTAAGGAGCGAAGTGCAGTAATCCTTCCGATCCAATGGTACCGCTTTCCTATAAGTTATAGTATAAGTTATAATAAATAAGTTATAAATTATAGTATAACTGATTTACCTTCAGCTCCAAACAGCCGCCTGCACCTTTACAATGATGATAACTTCAGTCAGGTAACAATTACAAATCCGGTACTTGCATGCCGCCCCCAAAAAATAACAATGCCGACCACAAACTACAGTGGGAAATACTATAAATGGCTGCGATAAATTGTCAGCTGCCACTCGGTGAACTTGCTTTGTGTTGGATGTTGTTGTAGCGCTGTTACAACGCTGCTGCACACAAGCCCGATACACCCTGGAGCGACAAGATACCTGTAGCCGGCTGGCGGCTCCTCTCCTGTTCCTGTTCCTCCCCTCCCTTCCTCTCTCTCCTGTTCCTCTCAAAGTTCCTATAGCGGATCTTTGGTTCCTCTCCTCTCCCCCCCCCCCCCCTCTCCCCTGTTCCCCTCTCTCCTGTCCCTCTCCTCTCTTCCTCCCCCTCTCCTGTTCCTCTCCTCCCTTCCTCCCCCTCTCTCCTGTTCCTCTCCTCTCCCCTGTTCCTCCTCTCTCCTGTCCCTCTCCCCCCTCTCCCGTCCCTCTCCTCTCTTCCTCCCCCTCTCTCCTGTTCCTCTCCTCCCTTCCTCCCCCTCTCCCTCTCCACCCCACTCCTCCGCGACCTTCACTCACTCGCAACAGGCTCGCAGCATCGGGCAACAGGTCCCGCTCACTTCCGCGTCTCGCTGCCTTGTTGCACTTCACGCAGCTCCGGGGAAACCTCCCGCTCCTGCGCGTCCTCGTCCATGCGCGTCCCCGTCCCTGCGCGCTCCCGCTCCATGCGCGTCCCCGTCCCTGCGCGTCCCCGGCTACCCACCCGTTGCCGCTCCATCGCGCGCATTCCGCCACTTGCAACGCCTGCACCTCCCCAGCCGCTCGGAAGTTTCCAAATCATTTCATTACCATCGCTCCAGCAAGTGCAAAATAGAGGGAAATCAACGGGGATTTTGCATAAAAGGACTCAAGTGCTGGAATAACTCAGCGGGTCAGGCAGCATCTCTGGAGAACATGGAGAGATGCCGTTTCGGGTTGGCACCCTTCAGTCCTGATCCGAAATGTCACCCATCTACTTTCCTCGTGCACGTTGTGTCCTTTTGTGTTAAACCTTGTTTTTACATACCTGGAATTTTGCCTTAATCCTCTTACTTTGTTCTATGTTATGTTCTTGGTTTCTGGCCCTGTCAAGATATCGAAAAGACCATGATCACAATCACAGATTATATATTTGCAACTTTAACTGGCTGTAGTAAACTCCCTCCATATCATTGTCCCACCCAACTACAGCCTACAGCAGAGTTGTGCTCTGTAACCCTTTCTGTTTTCCCATCTTTTTGCTCTGGCTTTGGTACCGTTTTTATTTGGGGGAAAATAAAACACTTGGGATGATTGCTTTTCTTTGCTACCAATAATCCATGATTTTCCCCAAGGATCAATTCTATATCCCATTCTATTTCTCTTCCAGGTTACAATTAAATTGCATGATTTAAATACATGTCAAGTTTCATTCCTGGCCTAATGATTCTTGCTAACAACTTTAGATCTGTTGCGCTGCTAATGTGAAAACAGAATGAACATAAATTTACCTTAACTAAATTTGGAGGGATTGAAACCCAACAAGTTTCATTCCCATGCCAGTATCCCCATCCCAGGATGTGATGGAGACAGTTCACTTCCTGGGAAAAAAATAGTGCATTCACACTGGAGCTTTCACATCCAATTCAGAGTGTGATTATTTCTCGTCAAGATTGTGTGACGGCACCCTCTCCTTTGCATGTTGTTCTGTTCCTTTTAACTGGCTGACAGGCCAGGAGAGGCCAAGTCCTCAGCATCATTAGTAACCAATGGGACCAATGAGATGATATTGGTTGGCACTTGAATCTTGTCAGCCTACTTTTCTTATAAAACCCAAGCATTCTAGCTAGAGACAAGGGTGAGTCACTGGGGGGCAAACCTGGGACCACTAGTATTGATGCGTGGTCAAGACTGAGTTTCTGGGAAGAAACCCTAAACAGCCAGCACCTCTGTTAAGGCTGTCTGAGTGGCTGGGGCAAGCCTGAGACGCCAGAACCTCTTCCTGCCCATGCACATACAGGGGCAAAGATTGGCTGCCAGGAGAACCCAGAGACTGCCAGCACCTCCTCTTCAAGCCCATAGCTGAGCTGTTTTGAGCTAGTGCTAAACAAACCAAAAACCAAAGTCCCTTCTATGAAATGGGAATCGTGTTGCAACATCAGAGCTTCAATGTAATGTTTACAAGTGTTGCCTCACAGCCAAAGGGACCTGGTTTCAATTCTGATCATGGGTGCTGTGTGTTTTGCATTTTCTCCCTTTGATAGTGATGGTTTCTGCCAGTTCCGCTTTCCTCCCACATTCCAAAGACTTGCTGGTAGGTTCGCTTCCTACAGAAAATTGCCCCCACTGTGGTGATAAGGCAAAGGAATCAAAGGGAGGTATGTTGGTGGGTATTACAGAAGGAAGGAGTTCATGCCAAATTTACACACTGCTTTATCACCTGCTCAACCAGTGTACAAAAATCATAGAAAGACACAAAAAGCTGGAGTAACTCAGCGGGACAGGCAGCATCTCCGGAGAGAAGGAATGGGTGGCGTTTCAGGTCGAGACCCCGTCTGAAGAAGGAATGAGGGTACACAAACATGTTGGAGAAACTCAGCGGGTGCAGCAGCATCTATGAAGTGAAGGAAATAGGCAACGTTTCGGGCCAAAACCCTTCTTCAGACTGATGGGGGCTGGGGGTGCGGGGAGAAGAAAGGAAAAAGGAGGAGGAGGAGCCCGAGGGCTGAGGGAGAGATAGGAAGGGGAGGAGACAGCAGGGGCTAACAAAATTGGGAGAATTCAATGTGCATGCCACCAGGATGCAGACTCCCCAAGTGCTGCCCTATGAGGTGCTGTTCCTCCAATTTCCGGTGGTGCTCGCTCTGGCCATGGAGGATACCCAGGATAGAGAGGTCGGATACGGAATGGGAGGGGAAGTTGAAGTGCTGAGCCACCGGGAGGTCAGGTTGGTTAATGCGGACCGAGCGGAGGTGTTTGGCGAAACGATCGCCAAGCCTCCGCTTGGTCTCACCGATGTAGATCTGCTGACATCTATGAAGGGATTAGATCAGGCACATTCCAGGGTGCAGAAATACATGTTGAAGGATGCACTGAGAGTTGGAGCTGCCAACACAAAGGCCTCATGGCAAAATGACCACTATTTATTGATAGAGAAAACAATAGTGTTATTTATTAGATAAGTTTCTAGTAAATGCAATATAACTGGCTTCTCATGTTACTGTGGCCCTACTGCCTCGGTATGCTGAGGAAATGGGTCACATGTCAAAATGGCTCAAGCACTTCATAGGGGTATTGTTAAAAGAGGAAACCTGAATGATGTAACATTTTGAGCAGTACTGGAGAAATTCAGCAGATCAGGCAGCATCTGTGGAAAACATAGACAGGTGACATTATGGGTCTCGACCAGAAATGTCACCTGACCATGTTCTCCAGAGATGCTGCCTGGCCTGGTGAGTTACTCCAGGACTTTGTGTCCTTTTGTACAGGATTTCAGTTTTAAAATTAAAAAAAAACAACTTTTAAATGCAAAGACCCAGTGGCAAATCCAAAACAATAGCATAAGCAATGATAAACTCGAAACAAATTTATAATTAAAGGTTACTTACAGCGGTGTAAGACTGTGCAGCATAGAATCAGTTTTGAAAGGAAAATCCTCCTGTTGATTTCATTAGGCTGTGCCCATGTAACCATTTCTTGTAATGGGGGGTGTAGCTGAAAAAAGTTGATAATTTTACTAAAAACCAGAGACATTCATACGTACCAGCCCTGCCTAGTCCACAAAATACTTTCCCTACTGAACACAAAAAGCAAAATGGTGTATCTTGCTGTAGTTTTTCTCTGTTGAAATGGTGCAGAAACATCACAAAGGACTCAAATAGTGATATATCACAGCATCTCCCCAGTGCACAAAATCTGATCACTTGACTGGTGTCTGGCGTTGGTTATTACAGCTGTACATAGTTATGTAATGTATAATCCTTTAAAGCAACATTTAATTATTTCCTAAGGGACCTTAAAAACTATATTGATAAGATAAAAAATTCTGCTCTCATCACAAACTCCATGTGTTAATTTTATCTGTCTGCCTTTTCCTTGTAGCTTGCTCCAGCTTGATACGTTCTCACTAAAGCATGCTGCCTATTAGTTTAGTTTTAAGCTTAGAGATACAGCGTGGAAACAGGCTCTTCAGGCCACCGAGTCTGATCGACCAGCGATCCCCGCACATTAACACTATCCAACACACACAAGGACAATTTACACATACACTAAGCCAATTAACCTAAAACATGTACGTCTTTGGAGTGTAGGAGGAAATTGAAGATCTCGGAGAAAACCCACGCGGTCATGGGGAGAACGTACAGACAGCACCTGTAGTCGGGATCGAACCCGGGTCTCCGGTGCTGCAAGCGCTGTAAGGCAGCAAATCCACCGCTGCGCCACCGTGCCGCCTTGTTACTCCACTCCCCTTCTTCAGACTCATCCATACCACTCTCCACACTGTTGACAATAAGAGCTGTTTCCAAACGTTGGTGGGTTTTTTATGCTACATTTGGCCTGATGAAGCATTTCAGAGCACTTCAATATGTTGTCATTATTCACAATATAAATTCGTACAGGAGATAGGGAAGAGAATAAAAAGCAACAACATTATTTTGGAAGCTTTAGTTTTACTACTTCCAAATGTAGATTGGACCCAGCTAGGGTGCTGTCCGATTCACCTCTGGACATTAGACTTTGTCTGTGGATCTGATGTGCGGCAATACTGCGGACTATATGCTGCACACTGTATCTTCCTGTTAGCTTCATCTATTGTACTTGAGTTTGACTTGATTGTATTTATGTTTAGTATATTTGATCACTTTGGAAAGCATGCAAAACAAAGCTTTTCACTTACCCCTGTACATGTGACAATCATATACCTAAACCTAAACCTCAAAATATAACTAGGAAATTGCAAATGCATTGACATGGAAGACATTAAACTGGTTTCCTACAAATCTTTAGTTATTAACGCTCTTAAGTTTATTATATGAATAGAGAGGGAACAGAAATCTTCTCAGAATAAGAGGAGCCTGGGAGACAGAAGCCCCCTGAGTCAAAGGAGGTAGGGAATGAGAAACTGGTAAGAACAATTACTAAAAGTGGAGAGAGAGAAAACTAGTCTGGCAGTTCATAGGAACAAACTTATTTTACATATATAAGACTTTGGAATTGAATAATATTATAGGAGCTCACTCATATGTAGAGATATCCATAAACCAGGTGATCCTAACTTCATAATCTGTATGTGCATACTGTGTGTATACTTGTGACTTGTCATTGGATCAAAAGCCCCTGAATCAAAACGCAGTAAAAACTGATGTGCAACAGCCACTCCATATTGAAGGACTTCATTTGCAGGTAAATCTTACTCTGCAGAATCTGAGTGGAAGCAAGTCATCCTCAATTCCAAGTCCATCAAGATGAAGAAGGAGACTAACATTTTGCTGAAATAAATGCAATTTAACATTCTATTCCAACTGTTTCCACGATAAAGAGATACATTTTAAGCAGAAGACCACTATGATTCAGTAACTCGGCAGAACAGGCAGCATCTCTGGATAGAAGGAATGGGTGACGTTTCGGGTTGAGACTCTTGACCCGAAAGTTCAGCCATTCCTTCTGTCCAGAGATGCTTCCTGTTCCGCTGAGTTACTCCAGCATTTTGTGTCTATCTTCGGTGTAAACCAGCATCTGCAGTTCCTTCCTACACCAATATGATTCACTCAGACTGCAGCGGGGCAGTCCCTGTGTGAATAGCCAAAGGCCAAGGTCAGGCAGTCCATTAGTAAATAATTGGTTCTTCTGCTTTAACGCAATTGTTGTGTTTCGAGGCAACCTCGTGTTAAGAGAAAATCACATTATAAAAACAATTGTGTCAATGGCGCAAAGAGGGTCTAGAGAATGTGTAGGAAGGAACTGCAGATGCTGGTTTGAACCAAAGATAGACACAAAATGCTGGAGTAACTCAGCGTGACAGGCAGGATTTCTGGAGAGAAGGAATGGGTGACGTTTCGGGTCGAGACCCTTCTTCAGACTGAAAGTCACGGGAAAGGGAAGCGCGATTTATAGACGATGTAGAGAGATGAAGGACAAATTAACGAAAGATATGCAAAAAAGTAACGATGATAAAGAGAACAGGCCATTGTTCACTATTTGCTAGTTGAGAATGAGAATTTGGTGCGACTTGGGCGGGGTAGGGATGGAGAGAGAGGGAATGCAGGGATTAATTTGTTCTATTTCTCTCTGCATAGAAATATTTTTCCAACAGAGCTTTTTTCTGCTTGCACGTTTCCAAAGTAACTTTAAATGGTTCTCCAGTTCCTGACTAAAATCCGTTATAACCAATTCGGCCCACATAATACAAATTGTGTTCCCTCTTGTTATGTGTAACTTGCATTGTAGAAATACGCAATATAGCAGAACCACCTGTAATAACGGTGCAAAAAATATTTTCAATTTAGAAATAATTATATTCTCTTTTAAGGCAGTATTTGTACATTTTGCTAATTTTATTTTCAGTGAACATTGATGAAGAGATCTTTTTCCATTTGGTCATTCCCCAGAATCCATCCAACTTTTATATTTCCTATTCCTATCCAAGTCTGTCCAAGGAAATGTCAGTAATATTTTATATTTGTTTATGCCATATGATTTACTGCCTTAAATATATCTATGCCTTATCTTTAGTATCCATGGCTACAGTTCTAAACTCTGGGGGAATTTCCTCCTTAAAGCTCTCCCCCTTATTAAAAAACCCCAACCACTTTGACTAAGCTTTTGATTAGTGTTTTGGTCTGAGGCACGTTAAATTATGCAATATGTTGTATGAAATCACTACTTGGAAGCCTACTCTTAACGCTACAAGGTCTAATGTTGTGTGTTTGGAATGTTGTCTAGTCTGACCAACTATGACATGCCCAGCAAACGAGACAGAAGATAGAATGGCAGGAAAAAACGCCCAGTTCTTATCCAAACAAGAAATAAGGGAATGCACAACACTGGCAACACATTACACAGATATGGACGCTAAACTTGAGACACAAGAGACTGCAGATGCCAGAATATTGATCAAAACCCAAACTGCTGGAGTAATTCAGCAGGCCAGGGACCAGTGGAGGGAAATGAACAGATAACATTTCAGGGGACTTTTCTTCAGACAAATGTTGAAGCTGAATTTGGTCTTAGTTACCCCTTTTGTCATCTTATCAGAGGAATTTAGCTTTGTTTGACGGATCTCCCCCAGTGTCGCATGTGTTCTCTGCTACCTAAACTAAATGCTGCGCGTCTCAATTCTGATGAATGGTCCCAGACCTAAAATGGAAACTTTCTCTTGTCACAGATGCTGCCCGACCTAATGAGCTTTTTATTTCTTTTAACATCCCCACTGAACTTGCTGTAGCCAGCCTGGTTTTCTTCTTAATTGATAACCTTTTGTTCTATGTTAATTACCTGACAGCTGTCCAGAATGGGGCAGGGTCCAAAATTCAGGCCAAAACCCTTCTTAAGACTGATGAGGGGAAGGGGGGGGGGGGAGAAAGGAGAAAGGTGGAGGAGGGGCCTCGACCCTTTCAATTTCCTCACTCTGGCCATGGAGGAGGTGCAACTCCTCCAACCTCATCTATTGCATCCGCTGCTCTAGATGTCAGCTGATCTATATCGGTGAGACCAAGCGTAGGCTTGGCGATCGTTTCGCCGAACACCTCCGCTGGTCCGCATTAACCAACCTGATCTCCCTGTGGCTCAGCACTTCAACTCCCCCCTCCCATTACGAATCCGACCTTTCTGTCCTGGGCCTCCTCCATGGCTAGAGTGAGCACCACCGGAAATTGGAGGAGCATCACCTCATATTCCGCTTGGGCTGTTTGCACCCTAAACATTGACTACTTCAATTTCCGGTAGCCCTTGTCGTCTCCTCCCCTTCTCAGCTCTCCCTCAGCCCTCTGGCTCCTCCTCTTCCTTTCTCCTTTCTTCTCCCCACCCCCACCCCCCCACACCCCCCCCCCCACCCCTCATCAGTCAGAAGAAGGGTTTTGGCCCGAAACGTTGCCTATTTCCTTGCTCCATAGATGCTGCCTCACCCGCTGAGTGTTTCCAGCACTTTTGTCTGACTTCGATTTTCCAGCATCTGCAGTTCCTTCCTAAACACTTTGTCTACTCCAGAATGGGAGAAGCAGGGGATCAGACCCTGAGTGTGCTGTAGGCCAGAACTGTGGTGTGAAGAGGTGTGTAGGGGAAGACACTGCAGATGCTGGTTTACACCGAAGATAAACACAAAATGCTGGAGTAACTGGAGTGAGTCAGAAAGCATCTTTGGATAGAAGGAATGGGTGATGTTTTGGGTCGAGACCCTTCTTCAGACTGAGAGTCAGGGGAGAGAGAGACACAGAGATAAAGATGGGTAAGGTGTGAAAACAAGATATCAAAGGCAATGCAGATCAAGGAAAATATAGAATAGATCATTGATAGCTAGGAGAAGGTGACAATGAAGTAAACAGAGATTACATTTAATCAGGGGGACAGTCAGACTGGTTAGAGAACTAGGACGAAGAGGAATGGAGAGAGAGGGAAAACAAGGGTTACTTGAATGTGAATGTGGTGTCCAGACTGAGCCAGGGCATCAAGAATCAGCATGGTGTGTGGTATGGGCCGGAGGAAGGAGGGAGCCAGATGTGTGGTCTGAGCTGGAGTCAGGTTGTGGAACACCAGAGGTCAGGAACGCAAAAAAATTTGCAGCTGGAATCAGTCGGGATTGCTTGTGTATGTCCCACTCCCTTCGAAAGATGAAATAAAAGTATGTTGTGGTTATATTTGGAATAACATTCAATAATCTAGAAACACTGGAGGTCCAGCATGACTGAAAACCCTAGGTTGCTGCTTTATCAGAATTTTACATCAGTTCACAACCGATGGGATGGTCTCAGCTGTGTAATCACACCTCGGTTGTTCTTTACACTGAGCAGATGCATTGTCCTAGATCTCTGTGGAATATCATCCCTCTCATAGAGCAATATTCTCCTTAATCAGTATTGCAATTCCCCTTCTAGTTTTCCTGAGCTTTCTGTACCTGGGAATATTTAAAACCCATTCTTCCCCTTTTTAAAGACAGGTCTCTATAAATGCCACAAGATTATAACCTTGCATGATTACCTACACTGTAAAAAATTACTTTAAACCCCTGGTACTCTTTCTTAGGCTAGTCCTACCTTAAATTGTCCTATTTCTTGTTCTGATGCAATTTATCTTTCCCAATCCCAATACCACCATTTTTCTCCTTATCAATGCCATCTTCCTCTGTCTATCTTCCTGCCAAATTAATTTCAGACTCGGTGAAGCCACAAGAGACTGCAGATGCTGGAATCTGCAGCAACAAGCAATCAGGATTGCTGGTGTATTTTTTCATCCCATTGAAATACTAGAGTTAGAGGAACTCAGTAGGTTGAGCAGCATTCTTGTGTGGAAAGGAATGGCTGACGTTTCAGGTGAAAACTCTGCATCAGGAATGGTGTATCATGATGAGTATAAAACTCTCACTGCAGAATTAGTGAACTTTCAAAAGATGAAGGCTGCCTTTAGGCTTCCAATGCCCCCTTGTAGATATTATTGCTATGTCAGGGATGGGGAAATGCGTTTCTTATAAAGTTAGAAAAATATTTCCTGCATAGAAAAAAATGAGGTACGCATAATAGGTGGACAGAGCAGCTGAGGCACTAACAGAGGTACCGGGATACAGTGCAAGAAGAAATTCAACCACCAAACAAGGACAGCAGAGGTAGTCCTCTTTTACACTGTACTTGGACATCATCTCACTTCTAATATTCAAAGCAGCATTTGATTATATTGGCTGCTTTTCCAAGGCAGCATGAAGTCTAGATGAATCAATGGGGATCAAGGAGGGGTGGTGGGGGAGGGTTGCTGGTCTGTAGGATAGACTGGGTTACAGCTACATCTACAACTCTCTGCAGTGTCTTGTAGTCTTGGGCAGAGTTGGTGCTGATCCAAGCTGTGATGCATCCTGATGGGATGCCTTTCAATGGTGCATCTGTATGAGTTGGTAACAATCATTGACTTCTTTAGTCTTCTGATGAAGTTAAGGCTTTGGTGTGCTTTCTTGGTGATATTGGGGTTGGTCCAAGACAAATGTTTGGTGATATTTACGCCTAGGAAGTTGAAACTCTCGACCCTTTCAACTTTGACACTATTGATGCTGATTAGACCGTGTACTCCACCTTGCTTCCCGAGGTCAAAACCTAGCTCCTTCATCTTGCTGACAATGAAGGGAAGGTTAGGAAGAAAGAACTGCAGATTTGAGTAAAATCGAAGGTAGACACGAAATGCTGGGTAACTCAGCGGGTCAAGCAGCATCTCTGGAGAGAAGGAATGGGTGACATTTCGGGTCGAGACCTTCCTTCACCCTCCTTCTGAAGAAGAGCCTCGACCTAAAACGTTATCCATCCCTTCTCTCCAGAGATGCTGCAGGACCCGCTGAGTTACTCCAGCATTTTGTGTCTACCTTGAAGGAAAGGATGTTGTTTTGACACCATGTCACTAAGCTCTCCATCCCCTTAATCAACGACACAGTAAGAAATATTGGACTTTGCAATCCATCCACAGAATATAACACTTCCTGATATTACTCTGACAGACCAGCACTATCATTTACAAGGCTAATATTTAGAACTTAGGGCAAAGTGCAGCACAACACAAAAACAGGCCCTTCGGCTCACAATGTCTGTGCCAAACATGATGCCAAGAAGATGATTTTTCACCCATCCTCACCGATTGTGGTCTGTTGGTCGGGAAGTCGAGGATCCGGTTGCAGAGGTGAGTGCAGATTCCAAGTTCCTAGTTTGGAGATGAGCTTGAATGGGATAATGTTATTGAAAGCAGAGTGCAGTCAATCAATAGAAGTCTGACGTAGGTGTCTCGATTATCCAGGTGTTCCAGGGATGAGTGTAGGCCAGGGAGATGGCAACAGCCGTGGACCTGTTGTGGCGGTAGGCAAACTGCAGTTGATCAAGGTTGCTTAGTCAGCTGGATGTAATGTATTCCATAACCAGTTTCTCAAACCACATCCTGATGGAGGATGTCAAGGCCACTGGACGGTAGTCATTAAGGCATGTAATCTTGATTTTCTTTGGGGCTGGGATGATAGTGGTCTTCTTGAAGCAGGTGAGTGCTTCAGAACGGAGTAGGGGGAAATTAAAGATGCTCGTGAATACTCCCGCTAGTTGGTCCACTCAGTTCCTAAGGATGCAGCCAGACACTCCGTCCGGGCCAGCTGCTTTCCTTGGGTCCACCCTCAGAAAGCCAATCTAATTTCTGCAATAGCGACCCTGAGAAAAGACACACTCGAGCCTGACAGAACAAATGTCATCCTTCTGCTCAAAGCGAGCATAGAAAGCATTACTTCCTTTCTTAAATGAGGGAACAATATTAGCCACTCTCCAGTCTTCTGGGATCTCGCCTGAGGCTCAAGAAGATGCAAAGATCTTTGTCAATCCTCCCACAATCTCCTCTCTTACCTCTCTCAATACCTTGCGTAAGTCTCATCAGGTCCTGGCAATTTATCTACCTTAATGTCCTTTAAGAGCCTCAACACCTCCTCCTTCTTAATCAACCCTTGCATATTAATTTTCTAATACTTCCTTTTACTTAAGGACATTACATAAGTTAAAAAGTACAATCCAGTCTAAAGAGTAGAAACATAGAAACATAGAAATTAGGTGCAGGAGTAGGCCATTCGGCCCTTCGAGCCTGCACCGCCATTCAATATGATCATGGCTGATCATCCAACTCAGTATTCTGTAACTGCCTTCTCTCCATACTCCCTGATCCCCTTAGCCACAAGGGCCACATCTAACTCCCTCTTAAATATAGCCAATGAACTGGCCTCAACTACCTTATGTGGCAGAGAATTCCAGAGACTCACCACTCTCTGTGTGAAAAATGTTTTTCTCATCTCGGTCCTAAAAGACTTCCCCCTTATCCTTAAACTGTGACCCCTTGTTCTGGACTTCCCCAACATCGGGAACAATCTTCCTGCATCTAGCCTGTCCAACCCCTTAAGAATTTTGTAAGTTTCTATAAGATCCTCCCTCAATCTTCTAAATTCTAGCGAATACAAGGCGAGTCTATCCAGTCTTTCTTCATATGAAAGTCCTGACATCCCAGGAATCAGTCTGGTGAACCTTCTCTGTACTCCCTCTGTGGCAAGAATGTCTTTCATAGTATAACATAATGTCTTTCAGAGTATAACATAACTGTAAAAAAACCCTACATTTATTTCTGTTTTGCATAATCGAGATACACATTTACCATCTGCAGGCTTCCCCCCCACAATACTAAAGGCACGTTCTTCTCATTTAGTGTCCATTGCTGGATATCTTTCTCCATCTGTCACTCCTTGATTTACACTCAAGCTTTTTCCTTCCTATTCAAAATGCAAAGAATAAGAACATGCCTTTACCGTAGGTAGAATAGATCATAGAAACATAGAAAATAGGTGCAGGAGGAGGCCATTCGGCCCTTCTAGCCAGCACCGCCATTCATTGCGATCATGGCTGATCGTCCCCAATCAATAACCCGTGCCTGCCTTCTCCCCATATTTCTTGATTCCACTAGCCCCTAGAGCTCTATCTAACTCACTCTTAATTCCATCCGGTGATTTGGCCTCCAATGCCCTCTGTGGCAGGGAATTCCACAAATTCACAACTCTCTGGATGAAAAAGTTTTTTCTCACCTCAGTCTTAAATGGCTGCCCCTTTATTCTAAGACTGTGGCCCCTGGTTCTGGACTCGCCCAACATTGGGAACATTTTTCCTGCATCTAGCTTGTCCAGTCCTTTTATAATTTTATATGTCATCACAGCACATGACTGAACAGTCACTTGCTTACAATACAATGCCTTCTGAGGTGCCAGTTTTAGTAAATCACAGATCTGCCAAAAAAACAAGCAAGTGGCGAATAATATTTCTATGTGACTAAAAAGCAGATGGCATGCTGTATGAAACAGATGCTCTTGTGGAGTAATATGCTACAAATATAAAATCTCTTGGAGGAGCACCAAAACACAAGGAGATCAGTTGCAGTTAAAATTTCACGCTAAATACATCAAGACAATTTTTGCCCCCAAGGTTTAAGGAACATTTACACGATAAAGAAGTTCATAAACTATTACTGTATTTCCCGGCAAAGAAGACGCACCCCCATTTTGAGTTGCTAAAAAGAGATGGAGAGAGAGAGAGCAGCCTGCCTTCCGCCCAGTAGCCACCCACCAACCACCACCTCCGATTGCCACCTCCACCGATTGCCGCTCGCAGCCACCCGGGCTACTGAGTGAGTTGCTGGTATGATCTCCAACCCCCTCCTTCTCAACGCTCCTGTCCTCCCCACAACTTTACCCCTGGCGGCCCAGCCAAGTTTGCTAATTTGTGCAGCTCAAGCCGTACTGATCCAGGCCACACGCTGTGGAAGGAGCTCTCCCCCCCGCAGGGGTGCTGTCCTTTTACAATCGCTGTACTGAGCAATAGCCAAGTCTGTCTTTCTTGGCTAACGATCTAACCTTTGGCCTCCAAGGCACAAGTAAATTTCCGGGCCTTATTTTAGGGTAAAAAATACCGTCTTCATTGCTGGGAAATACGGTAATTACTTTTAGAAAGTTGATTCAGCATGAGTTACTGTACAATTATTATTCATTTCAACAATGCAAAATTATAATACCAATAATCTCACTATCATCCAAAGGTGCTTCTTTATACCCACTGCTGATCATCTCACCATTGTAAAAAAAAATGACATTGTTAATCAATATTTCATTCTCGTACCCTATGGAAAGATTGGCATTTCTCTGCTGACCATGGATATAGTATAAGCAGGTTGTAAGTTTGCAAGTGATGTTTTATGCTTGGGAATATTTGAACATGCATCAGGCAGAGGCTCTAACCAATTGACCAATACTGGGGTATATTAAGGTTAATCACAACTTCACCACACCACTCACTCACATTTTATTCCAGAAATATCCTGTGCCCAAAATGTATTATGTTCCATCTGAAGCCATCTACCGGGAAATTTCCATCCCTTAGCCATAGAGGAACAACAGCTAGTAAAGATATTCACAAGAATCCTGTTTCTCTCTCCCTCTCTCTCCCTCTCCCTCTCTCAATCTTAGATACAACTCTGGCCTTTGCCATAACCTGCTGAAGAGTACTTTTTGGGAAACAAGATGCATGTGCTGCTAGGATTCACATTGTAAGGACCTGCGAAGATGTGGAGGATGCACTAGATTCCTGCATCACTGTCCCAGCATCCCGCCCCCATCTTCCTGCTGCATATGTTTTTTTTGTGTGTACAAGATGCCATTTTCTCATCTCACCATAAGTTTCCTGTTACAGTGTCAATAAGCAGATGGGTGATCTGCATCAGTAACACGCGGGCGATGACATTTTTGTTGTGTGAAAAACTTTTAATTTTACAACTGTTGCCATTGGATCCAGTGACAGGAATATACACTCAATTTTCAATGTGTCGGACAAAATCATCATTTATTTTACACTATAATCTAATGTTTCTACCAACGGAGAGTCTGTCTTGTGAACGCAGACAGAGAAATTACTGGAAACATTCAAGTCAAAGCTAATGCAGAATTTCTGGCCTGGAATGTTAGTATTTTTTAGCCACAGAACATCTTTTACTATTTCTTTGTTATATTTCATATTTCCAATATACGCAGCATTTTGCTACCTCATGAACAAGCACGTGCCCTGGAAGTTAAATCGGAGCAAAACAAAGCAATCATCTTTTGGAATAAGAGTGCAATGAGGAAACTGTCTAAGCATCAAATCTCCAAAGCACTTTTTATGAAATTGTATGCCTCACTGGAGGCAGAGTGTGAAATGGCTATTTGCATTTAACTGAGCAATTTGCATTTGCCTTTCAGGCATGTCAGGCACAAAGGTCTATGATAGAATTCTGTTACATGTAATGGAAAAGAAAAGAAAATGCACCATGCATGATCCAGAAGCTCTCCATATGCCAGCCATGTAAAAAGATTCAACGTCAGATCTATGCTTCAAATATGTTGTCAGCAAACTAGAAAAAATAGATATACATAATTTCACAACTCTGTAACTATGGGTGTATGAAAGATCCTGCAAAATGTAGCAGATATACATTTCACTCCAAGTACATGATATGATAGAATATTTGCGTTGATGATTGCATGAATACAGAATGAATGCCACAATCATGGGGGAGTCGATGCTTGCAAAGACATTTCATGTAAACATACGGATTTCTGCCTCAGATTATAGAGATGTGAGGAAGGAACTGCAGATGCTGGTTTATACCAAAGATAGACAGAAAATGCTGGAGTAACTCAGCAGGACGAAGTGAAGTAACACATCTTACCCTTCCATATCTCTAGTTGTCACCTTGCCCTCAGCTAACAATTGACCATTCTGCATTTCCTTATCATCATCTGCTTTGATCTGCTATTTTCACACCTTACCCTTCCATATCTCTATCCTATATATCGGGGAGACCTCGGCGATCATTTCGCTGAACTCCTCCACTCAGTCCGCCTAGGCCTACGTGATCTCCTGGAAAACACTTTAACTCCCCCTCCCATCCCCATACTGACCTTTCTGTCCTGGACCTCCTCCACTGTCAGAGTGAGGCCAAACACAAATTTGAGGAACAGCACCTCATATTTCGCTTGGGCAGCTTACAACCCAGCGGTATGATAATTGATTTCTCTAACCAAGTAACCCTTGTTTTCCCTCTCTCTCTCCGTCCCTCATCCTAGTGTCCTCCTGATTAGTTTTACTGTTTGTATGCCGTGTTGTCACCTTCCCCTCAGCTAACAATGAACCATTCTGCATTTCCTTATTATCATCTGCTTTGATCTGTCGTTTTCACACCTTACCCTTCCAGTTCTCTAAACTCCCTCCCCCCTGACTCTCAGTCTGAATAACTCTCGGTCTCAATCCAAAACGTCATCCATTCCTTCTCTCCAGAGATGCTGCCTGTCCCACTGAGTTACTACAGCATTTTATGTCTATCTTCAGATTATAGAGACTTTGCTAATTCTAAACAGATGCCAGTACGTATTAAGATTAGTATGAAAATGCATTTGTCCTGAACTTGACTGACCAGGTTACATCACTAATTTTAAGGGTGGATCTTACTGGAGATCTACTGGAGAATCAGCAATTACTTCCATGAGTTCATCTGAGTGGGAGAGGAAAAAGTTTGTTGTGTTCAAAGCTAAAACCAACAACTTTAATTATGTTGAACATAAATTATGTTTTAATTATTTAAGTGTTTAAACGATTTCATTCATTTTATAACATTGAATCAATAGCAAATTTAAAAAAACTGTTTACTTTGTCAAGCTTCTCAAGTTTGCGGACGACACAACCCTGATTGGACTGATCCAGGATGGGGAGGAATCTGCCTACAGACAGGAAGTGTCACAGCTGGCGTCCTGGTGCCATCGCAACAACCTGGAGCTCAATGCTCTTAAGACAGTGGAATTGATTGTAGACTTTAGGAGAGCTCCCCCTCCCCTCACCACACTCACCATCAACAACACCAGTCACATCTGTGGAGTCTTTCCAAGGACCTTAAGTGGGAGGCTACCATCGACTCCACAGTCAAAAAGGCACAACAGAGGATGTACTTCCTACGGCAGCTGAGGAAGCACAATCTGCCACAGGCAATGATGGTCCAATTCTACACGGCCATCGTAGAGTCTGTTCTCACCTTCTCCATCATGGTCTGGTTGGGCTCAGCCACCAAGCACGACACCTGGAGGCTGCAGCGAATCGTCCGAACAGCAGAGAAGATTATTGGCTGCAACCTTCCCACCATTGATGAACTGTACACTGCAAGGGCCAGGAAGCGAGCGGGCAAGATCATCTCTGACCCCTCTCACCCTGGCCACAAACTCTTTGAATCACTTCCCTCTGGACTCCGGACTGTCAAAGCTGCCACAGCCAGACATAAAAACAGTTTTTATCCACGAATAGTTGCTCTACTCAACAGCCAAAAATCTGTAGCCTCTCTTTGATCTGGTATTTGGTTGGTTCACATGCTTGATCAATGGTGTTTTATCACTAATGTTTTATTATTATTAATGTTTAGTGTTTTCTGAATCATTCGTAACTGTCACTGTATGTCATGTTGTTACTTGTGGGCGGAGCACCAAGGCAAATTCCTTGTATGTGAATACTTGGCCAATAAACTTACTTATTTACTTACTTTAGAGTTTAGAGATACAGCGTGGAAACAGGTCCTTCAGCCCACTGAGTCCGCGCAAAGCAGCAATCATCCCCCGCACACAAACACTATCCTACACACTAGGGTCAATTTACAATTTTTACCAAAGCCAATTAACCTACAAACCTGTACGTCTTTGGAGTGTGGAAGGAAACCGGAGCACCCAGAGAAAATTCATGCGGTCACAGGGAGCATGTGTAAACACCGTGCAGACAGCACCCGTGGTCAGGACTTTGGTCTCTGGCGTTGAAAGGTAGCAGTTCTACCGCTGCACTACTGTGCCGCCCCATTACGTCCATTAGATTTAAAATATTTCTGAATGTCTGTTTAAAAACTGTCAAATAAAATTTAAAAAAAAGAAAATATTGTAAATCCTAATAAAAAACAGAACCTATTGGTGATGTTCAGCGTGTTAGGTAGTATCTATGGAGAGGGATATTAGTGTTAACATTTTTGGTCAGTTGCCTCCCACTGCACTACCCCACGCAACTGAAAGAGCTGAAATATTTATTGCTTCCCTTCTCGCCATCCAGAGGTCCATATAATGATTTCAGTTCAGCACAGTGGCACAGCAGTAGAATTACTGACTTGCAGCGCCAGAGCTCCAGGTTCAATACTGAATAGAGGTGCCGTCCATACGGAGCTTGTACATTCACCCTGTGACCATGTTGGTTTTCTCTGGGTGCTCCGGTTTCCTCCCTCACTCCAAAGACATACAGGTTTGTAGGTTAACTGTAAATTGTTGGTAGGATAGAAATGGTGTACAGGTCGGCGTGGATTCAGTGGGCTGAAGGGCCTGTTTCCACACTGTACCTCAAGTACAAGGAAAGTAAATTAATACTTTGCCCACAATGTGGTCTCCTCTATCTTGGAAGAAGCATGTGCAGATTTAGTGATCACTTTACAGTTCACAAATAACCAGAAACATCCGGTTGCCTGACACTAATATATCTGCATATCACTTTCCCTCTCACTCTGACCTCATCTTTGGTCCCTTACATGGCCCAGTGATGTCAACTTAAGGAACTACACTTGGTCACCCTCCAAGAACAGCTGCGAGTGGGACTCGACATTGAATTCAACACATCAACAGCTTTCCCTACTTGAGTCAAAATTGCCTTGGTCTGATGTATTGTCATTAACCTATAATGTCAATTAACTCTGTTTTTTTCTCTCCACAGATGCTACCTGATCAATTGAGTATTTCCAGCACTTGGATTTATTTCCGATACCCACAACTGCCGTGTTCTGCATCTCACAATTCCAGCATCGGTCATCCTTTTCTCTTCTGCGCAGATACATCCTCCTCTATTTACACCAGCTGTCATTAACAAGTATTTAACACAATCCCTCAAATGCACCAGGAGCATCTGTATCATCTGGATTCTCTGGGTCTTTACACAATCACATTCATTCCCGCTGTTCTCTCCATCCTTCCCCGTCATTCCAACATCCTTGTTTTATCATGTTTCCAGTTCTGATGAAAGGGCATCGACCTGAAAAATATTTCTCTCTGCATGACCTGCTGAGTATCTCATGATTTTTTGTAGAAAAATAATCTAAATGACTTTTTAGGGCAGCATGATGTTTGGTAGCGGTAGAGCTACTGCCTTACAGCGCCAGAGACCCGGATTCAATCCACTACGGGTGCTTGTCTGCTCTGAGTTTGTACGTTCTCCCCGTGATCTGCGTGGATTTTTTCAGAGATCTTCGGTTTCCACCAGCCAAATACAGGTTTGTAGGTTAATCAGCTTGCTATAAATGTAAATTGTCCCTATTGTACGCAGGATACGTTTAGTGTGCAGGGATCGTTAGTTGGTACGGACTCTGTAGGCCGAAGGGGCTGTTTCTGCGCTGTATCTCTAAAACTAGCACTGAAGACTTATCCTATTGATTTCTGCTCCCGCTGCAGTTGTTACATGGTGTTGTCACATGGTGCTTCCTCACCATTTCAGATCTCCTCAGACACATGCAGAAGTAATGCAACATCTCAACCCATTTGAATGATTGGTATGGCTTTGCTCTCTGATGAAGCTTTCCAGTGGGGTTTTACCAGCGGGCTTGTTCTGGCTTGGCCATGGGACTCAGTAACATTAGTCAAGGATCTACCAATACTCAATCTACCAAGGTCTGTCTTTTCGTCTGTGGCACACAGACCCCACTTAGGAAATCCAAAATCATGGAATACAAAGCATGCTACTTAATTTTGCCTGCTCTGTGCGTGTTAGAACATAGATGCATCACAGAGATGGACTCTTCAGCCCACGACGTCTGCGCCATCCATAATGCCAATCCAAAATTAATCCCGTCTGACTGTACAAAGCCCTCCTGTTCTTAGACTTTGTTACCTTATGTTCTTAAGAATGAAATTCAATCCCATTTCTTTTTCCCGGTATGCTTTTACATTCTTCCTTTTCAAAAATTAATCTACCTCATTTTTAAATGGCCAACAACAATATGGAATGTTCAGTACTCTCTAAATGGTTACACTCCCAGGAGCAAGAGTGTTAATGGAGCCAGTTCTAAAAGTAATCATATACACAGTGCTCCTACAGAAAGGAATTGGTCAAATAATCCCTTGGCTTGTTGAAGAGATTGCAGGCTGGGGTGCTCACACAGTAATGTGACGTAAGGGTGAATGTGGACCATCGTAAGGCACTAGCAGCGGCTGCCGCATGTTTAATAGATGGTCCAGATCTTATGGTGCTCTCATCACCTCCTGATGGGTGCGATGGAAGCTGATATCTCCCCGTTTGACAGCACAACTCTCCTGCGCTGGTCATTATCTGTGCTAACAAGCAAAATGGCAAGTAATAACTGTAGACGTTACCTTGCCGGTAAGGAGCTGTGTAGCTTCTTCCACATCTAATAGAAGGTAATGAGAGATCCCACATGATCCAGGTGGGTTGCCAACACGTGGATGAGTTGTTGCTAGTCCCAGCAATGTCCTGCACTGTGCCGGCCACCCTCAATCCTTTATGCCAGTACAGAGTAGGCACAACATGAAGTTCAATACCATCATCCCCTCAAAGCTGATTACCAAGCTCATGGAACTGGGTCTCTGCGCATCCCTCTGCATTGGATCCTCGACTTCCTCATCAACAGACCACAGTCTGGTCGAATTAGCAGAAACACTTCTTCCTCAATAACAATCAGTACGGGAGCACCTCATGGCTGTGTGCTCACCCCCTGCTCTACTCACTCTATACTCATGACTGTGTAGCCGGACACAGAGTGAACTCCATCTTCAAGTTCGCCGACACCACCATTGTTGGACGAATTACAGATGGTGATGAGTCAGTGTATAGAAGTGAGATCGATTGATTGACCAAATGGTGCCAGCACAACAACCTGGCTCTCAATAGCAGTAAGGCCAATGAACTGATTGTGGACTTTGGAAGAGGAAGGATGAGAACCCACAATCCTGTTTATATCAACATGGTGGAGAGTCAAAAACGTCAAATTCCTGGGCATGCATATTTCCGAAGATCTTTCCTGGACCTGATGCAATTGTAAGCACATCAACACCTCTACTTCCAGAGAAGATTGTGGAGATTTGGAATGTCAGAGAGGATTCTCTTGAACTTCTACAGGTGCACAGTAGAGAGCATATTGACTGGTTGCATCACGGCCTGGTTCGGCAACTTGAATGCCCAGAAGCGAAGACTGCAAAAAGTTGTGAACACTGCCCAATCCATCACCGGCTCTGTTCTCCCCACCATCAAAGGGATTTACCGGAATCTCTGCCTCATAAATGCAGCCAGCATAATCAGAGACCCTCACCACCCTGGCCACACACTCATTTCACCCCTGCCATTGGGAAGGTACAGGAGCCTGAAAACTGTAACATCCAGGTTCAGGAACAGCTTCTTCCCTACAGCCATTCGGCTATTAAACACTACCACCTCAAATAAGCTCTGAGTTACATAGACCTTTATTGTTATTATTGCTCTATTATTTTTTTTGTGTGTACGTATGTGTGTGTGTGTATACTAATATCTATATATATATATATATGTGTTGGAAACAACTGCAGATGCTGGTTTAAATCGATGGTAGACACAAAATGCAGGAGTAAATGCGGGACTGGCAGCATCTCTGGAGAGAAGGAATGGGTACAGTACCCCGGTGGCTGTACACCTTGAAAATAAGTACTCATGCTTGAGTAAGGGTGGGGGAGACAGCCTACCTGGGGGCAGCGACAGCGGCCGGGCCTCTGGCACAAAGACCGGTCCGGTTGCTCAGAAGGGTAAGGAAAAGAAGGGGAGGGCAATTGTAATAGGGGACTCTATAGTCAGGGGGTCGGATAGGCGATTCTGTGGACGCAGACAGGAGTCCCGGATGGTAGTTTGCCTCCCTGGTGCCAGGGTCAGGGATGTGTCTGAACGTGTCCAAGAAATCCTGAAATGGGAGGGAGAGGAGCCTGAGGTTGTGGTGCATATAGGTACCAACGACATAGGTAAAAAAAGAGAAGAGGTCCTGAAAGAAGAATTTAGGGAGTTAGGTAGAGAGTTAAGGAGAAGGGCTGGAAAGGTAACAATCTCAGGATTACTGCCTGTGCCACGCGACAGTGAGAGTAGGAATGGAGCGAGGTGGAGGATAAATGCGTGGATGAGGGACTGGTGCAGTGGGTATGGATTCAAGTTTCTGGATCATTGGGACCTCTTTTGGGGAAGGTGCGACCTGTACAGAAAGGACGGGTTGCACTTGAACTCAAGGGGGACCAATATCCTGGCGGGGAGATTTGCAAAGGCTACTGGGGAGACTTTAAACTAGTATGGTTGGGGGGAGGGACTCAAATTGGGAAAGCTAGCAGTCAGTGTGTGAAGCAGGGGGCAGAGAATGGTAGCACTCTGACCCAAAATGTAGGGGAGAGAGAAGAAAAAGAAAATAATCAGAGAATAAGAGAGGGTGGGTTTCTTAAATGTGTATATTTTAATGCTAGGAGCATTGTAAGAAAAGTGGATGAACTTAGAGCCTGGATTGACACCTGGAAGTATGATGTTGTGGCGATCAGTGAAACATGGTTGCAGGAGGGCTGTGATTGGAAACTAAATATTCCAGGATTTCGTTGCTTCAGGTGTGATAGAATTGGAGGGGCAAGAGGTGGAGGTGTTGCATTGCTTATCAGGGAAGATATTACAGCAGTGCTTTGGCAGGATAGATTAGAGGGCCCATCTAGGGAGGCTATTTGGGTGGAACTGAGAAATGGGAAAGGGGTAGCAACACTTATAGGGGTGTATTATAGACCACCAAATGGGGAGCGAGAATTGGAAGAGCAAATATGTAAGGAGATTGCAGATATTAGTAGTAAGCACAAGGTAGTGATTGTGGGAGATTTCAATTTTCCACACATAGACTGGGAAACACATTCTGTAAATGGGCTGGATGGGTTGGAGTTTGTAAAATGTGTGCAGGATAGTTTTTTGCAACAATACATAGAAGTACCTACTAGAGAAGGGGCGGTACTGGACCTCCTGTTAGGAAATGAGATGGGTCAGGTGGCAGAGGTATGCGTTGGGGAACAGTTCGGGTCCAGTGATCACAATACCATTAGTTTCAATATAATTATGGAGAGGGACAAAACTGGACCTAGGGTTGAGATTTTTGATTGGAGAAAGGCTAACTTTGAGGAGATGCGAAAGGATTTAAAAGGAGTAAATTGGGACAGTTTGTTTTATGGGAAAGATGTGGAAGAGAAATGGAGTACATCTAAAGGTGAAATTTTAAGAGTACAGAATCTTTATGTCCCTGTTCGGTTGAAAGGAAATCGTAAAAATTGTAAAGAGCCATGGTTTTCAAGGGAAATTGGACACTTGGTTCGGAAAAAGAGGGAGATCTACAATAGTTATAGGCAGCATGGAGTAAATGAGGTGCTTGAGGAGTATAAAGAATGTAAAAAGAATCTTAAGAAAGAAATTAGAAAAGCTAAAAGAAGATATGAGGTTGCTTTGGCAAGTAAGGTAAAAGTAAATCCAAAGGGTTTCTACCGCTATATTAATAGCAAAAGGATAACGAGGGATAAAATTGGTCCATTAGAGAGTCAGAGTGGCCAACTATCTGCAGAGCCAAAAGAGATGGGGGAGATATTGATAGTTGATAGATAGTTTCTTTTCTCCGGTATTCACCAAGGAGAAGGATATTGAATTATGTGAGGTAAGGGAAACAAGTAGAGTAGCTATGGAAACTATGAGGATCAAAGAAGAGGAAGTACTGACACTTTTGAGAAATATAAAAGTGGATAAGTCTCCAGGTCCGGACAGGATATTCCCTAGGACATTGAGGGAAGTTAGTGTAGAAATAGCAGGGGCTATGGCAGAAATATTTCAAATGTCATTAGAAACGGGAAGAGTGCCGGAGGATTGGCGTACTGCGCATGTTGTTCCATTGTTTAAAAAGGGGTCTAAGAGTAAACCTAGCAATTATAGACCTGTTAGTTTGACGTCAGTGGTGGGCAAATTAATGGAAAGAATACTTAGAGATAATATATATAAGCATCTGGATAAACAGGGTCTGATTAGGAACAGTCAACATGGATTTGTGCCTGGAAGGTCATGTTTAACTAATCTTCTTGAATTTTTTGAAGATGTTACTTGGGAAATTGATGAGGGTAAAGCAGTGGATGTTGTGTATATGGACTTCAGTAAGGCCTTTGACAAGGTTCCTCATGGAAGGTTGGTTAAGAAGGTTCAATGGTTGGGTATTAATGGTGGAGTAGCAAGATGGATTCAACAGTGGCTGAATGGGAGATGCCAGAGAGTAATGGTGGATGGTTGTTTGTCAAGTTGGAGGCCAGTGACGCGTGGGGTGCCACAGGGATCTGTGTTGGGTCCACTGTTGTTTGTCATGTACATCAATGATCTGGACGATGGTGTGGTAAATTGGATTAGTAAGTATGCAGATGATACTAAGATAGGTGGGGTTGCGGGTAATGAAGTAGAGTTTCAAAGTCTACAGAGAGATTTATGCCAGTTGGAAGAGTGGGCTGAAAGATGGCAGATGGAGTTTAATGCTGATAAGTGTGAGGTGCTACATCTTGGCAGGACAAATCAAAATAGGACGTACATGGTAAATGGTAGGGAATTGAAGAATGTAGGTGAACAGAGGGATCTGGGAATAACTGTGCACAGTTCCCTGAAAGTGGAATCTCATGTAGATAGGGTGGTAAAGAAAGCTTTTGGTGTGCTGGCCTTTATAAATCAGAGCATTGAATGTAGAAGTTGGGATGTAATGTTAAAATTGTACAAGGCATTGGTGAGGCCAATTCTGGAGTATGGTGTACAATTTTGGTCGCCTAATTATAGGAAGGATGTCAACAAAATAGAGAGAGTACAGAGGAGATTTACTAGAATGTTGCCTGGGTTTCAGCAACTAAGTTACAGAGAAAGGTTGAACAAGTTAGGGCTTTATTCTTTGGAGCGCAGAAGGTTAAGGGGGGACTTGATAGAGGTTTTTAAAATGATGAGAGGGATAGACAGAGTTGACGTGGAAAAGCTTTTCCCACTGAGAGTAGGGAAGATTCAAACAAGGGGACATGACTTGAGAATTAAGGGACTGAAGTTTAGGGGTAACATGAGGGGGAACTTCTTTACTCAGAGAGTGGTAGCTGTGTGGAATGAGCTTCCAGTGAAGGTGGTGGAGGCAGGTTCGTTTTTATCATTTAAAAATAAATTGGATAGTTATATGGATGGGAAAGGAATGGAGGGTTATGGTCTGAGCGCAGGTATATGGGACTAGGGGAGATTATGTGTTCGGCACGGACTAGAAGGGTCGAGATGGCCTGTTTCCGTGCTGTAATTGTTATATGGTTATATGGTTATATGGTGACGCTTCGGGACCTTTCTTCAGACTGATTACAGGGGAGTGGGTGGGACAGAGATAGCTATATATATGTATGTATGTGTGTGTGTATATATATATCTTTCATTCATATGTTCTGTATCTCTCTACATCACCATCTATATCTCTCGTTTTCCTTTCCCCAGTCACAAAGAGTTACTACAGCTTTTTGTGCCTATCTTCGGTTTAAACCAGCACCTGCAGCTCCCTCTACACACAAGAGTAATGTTGGCAGAGGTGTCAGCAGGAGCTGCAATTCTAGAGTATAGCTCAGCAACACCTTCCCCAAGAGCAATTAGAGGCAGGAAATAGGTATTGCCCTTGTTGGAGATGTCCTGATCCTATAAACAATACGTAATAAGGATACTTCCCCTGAGATTTAACCCTTAACAAGCACCAGTAAATAAAACATGAAGGGTAAAATAATAGATGCCAAAAATCTAAAATTAAAATTTTCTGGAAATACTCAGCAGGTCACCAGAAGTTATGAAAGGATATCAGTCAAAAACATTAAGTCTGTTTCGTAGAAACAAGGAACTGCATGCAGAAGCTGGTTTACAAAAAAAAAACAGGGGAAATTCAGCGGGTAAAGCAACATCCCTGGAGAATATTGATAGGTGAACTTTTGGGTCGGGACCCTTCTTCAGAATCAGACTGAAGGTCCCAACCTGAAATGTCACCTACCCATGTTCTCATGCGATGCTGCATGATCCACTGAGTTACTGAAGCACTTTGTTTCTTTAGAAAAACACTATTTCTCTTTCCACAGCTGCTGTGTGTATCTCCAACATTTTCTGTTTTTACTTCAACTAAAAGAGATACATATATTAATGTCTGTGGTCCTCACATTACAGTAGTCCTTGCTCTTCGTATAGGACATAGAGGCTCGCAAAAGGTTTGATACTTGTGGGTTGGTGTTTCGATCATTAAAAGAGCCTTTCAAATCTTGATGTTAGGTAATAGGAAAGAGCACAAGAGATTTAATTCTAATACAGTCCTTTTCCCAAATAACTTTAAAAAATATAATATCTCTGATCAGAAATGTTTCAATATATGAAGATTTGTTTTCATCTATTTGAGGTTTCCCTGAAACAAGCCCCTTTGGAGAGCTCACTTCTAGTTTTATACCACCAGATGGAGATAATGCCATGTCTGCAATGGCAATTATTACTTTAAATGTGTGCAAAATCACACCAGCACATGGAATCCATCTCCACGTTTATTCTTTTTTGGCAATCGTTTCCTCATTCTTTTAGCAAAATAATAACACAGATTAGCACTGCCCCCACCACTCCATTTATTAAAGAGAATCAATGCTCTGTAAATCTTTATGTACTGTTTATCAACAGCAGGGACAGGAGTCACTGAATTTAAAAATACCTCAAACTATAACGGAACATACATAGAAAATAGGTGCAGGAATAGGCCATTCGGCCCTTCGAGCCAACACCACCATTCAATATGATCATAGCTGATCATCCAAAATCAGAACCCCGTTCCTGCATTGATTTCCCTTGATTTCATTAGCCCTAAGAGCTAAATCTAACTCTCTCTTGAAAATATCCAGTACATGGTAAATGGTAGGGAATTGAAGAATGCAGGTGAACAGATGGATCTGGGAATAACTGTGCACAGTTCCCTGAAAGTGGAATCTCATGTAGATAGGGTGGTAAAGAAAGCTTTTGGTGTGCTGGCCTTTATAAATCAGAGCATTGAGTATAGAAGTTGGGATGTAATGTTAAAATTGTACAAGGCATTGGTGAGGCCAATTCTGGAGTATGGGGTACAATTTTGGTCGCCTAATTATAGGAAGGATGTCAACAAAATAGAGAGAGTACAGAGGAGATTTACTAGAATGTTGCCTGGGTTTCAGCAACTAAGTTACAGAGAGAGGTTGAACAAGTTAGGGCTTTATTCTTTGGAGCGCAGAAGGTTAAGGGGGGATTTGATAGAGGTCTTTAAAATGATGAGAGGGATAGACAGAGTTGACGTGGATAAGCTTTTCCCACTGAGAGTAGGGAAGATTCAAACAAGGGGACATGACTTGAGAATTAAGGGACAGAAGTTTAGGGGTAACATGAGGGGGAACTTCTTTACTCAGAGAGTGGTGGCTGTGTGGAATGAGCTTCCAGTGAAGGTGGTGGAGGCAGGTTCATTTTTATCATTTAAAAATAAATTGGATAGTTATATGGACGGGAAAGGAATGGAGGGTTATGGTCTGAGCGCAGGTATATGGGACTAGGGGAGAATACGTGTTCGGCACGGACTAGAAGGGTCGAGATGGCCTGTTTCCGTGCTGTAATTGTTATATGGTTATATGGTTAATTGGATTCTGTGGCAGAGAATTCCACAGATTCACAATTCTCTGGGTGACAAGGTTTTTCCTCATCTCAGTCCTAAATGGCCTACCCCTTATTCTTAAACTGTGACCCCTGGTTGTGGACTCCACCACCATCAGGAACATTTTTCCTGCATCTACCCTGTGCAATCCCTTAAGAATTGTAAATGTTTCTATAAGATGCCCTCTCATCCTTCTAAATTCCAGTGAGTACAAGCCCAGTCGACCCATTCTTTCATCATATGTCAGTCCCACCATCTCGGGAATTAACCTGATGAACCTACGCTGCACTCCCTCAATAGCAGGAATGTCCTTCCTCAAATTAGATTCCCAAAACTGCACACAATACTCCAGGTGTGGTCTCACCAGGGCCCTGTACAACTGCAGTAGGACCTCCCTGCTCCTATACTAAAATCCTCTCGCTATGAAGGCCAACATGCCATTTCCTTTCTTCACTGCCTGCTGTACCTGCATGCTTACTTTCAGTGACTGATGTACAAGGACCCCCAGATCCCATTGTAATTCCCCTTCTCCGAATCTGCACCATTCAGATAATAATCTGCCTTCTTGTTCTTGTCACCAAAGTGGATAAACTCACATTTATCCACATTATATTGCATCTGTCTTGCATCTGCCCACTTACCCAACCTATCTAAGTCACCTTGCAGCATCATTGCATTGCAGCTCACACTGCCACCCAGCTTTGCGTCTTCCGCTAACTTGGAGATCTTACATTTAATTCACTCATCTAAATCGTTAATATAGATTGTAAATAACTGGCGTCCCAGCACCGAGCCTTGCGGCACCCAACTGGTCACTGCCTGCCATTCCGAAAAGGACCCATTAATTCCTACTCTTTGCTTCCTGTCTGCCAACCAGTTCTCCATCCATGTCAATACCCTACCCCCAATACATTTTGCACACTAATCCCTTGTGTAAGACCTTGTCAAAGGCTTTTTGAAAGTCCAAATACTCCACATCCACTGGCTCTCCCTTATCCATTATACCTAATACATCCTCAAAAAAATGCAGAAGATTAGTCAAGCAGGACTCTTCATAAATCCAATGAAGAGTCACTGCCTTCCAAATGCGCCGCTATTACATCTTTAATAATAGACTCAAGCATCTTCCCCACGGCCAATGGCAGGCTAACTGGTCTATTCTTCCCCGTTTTCTCTTTCCCTCCTTTCTTAAAAGGCGGGGTTACATTAGCTACTCTGCAGTCCCCGGGAACTGATCCAGAGTCTATGGAACACTAACAAGTTGTGAGGATTGGGATCAATGACAGAGGAAGAACACTCAGACAATAGATATATTGTGAACAGGACTGACCGGCAAATGTTGCAGAAGCTCTTGCCACTCTTGTAGGACACATACAAACTTGGGAGTGGGAGATTAACACTAACAAGGCGTAGGGACCCAGCCAGACTATTCAGTCTCTGGGCATTCAGTGGTGTGAAGGAGCGCATAATACAAGATCAAAGACAAATTCCTTGAAATAGCGACACCCACGGGTAGGCAGAACTCAGTGATTTTTGGGGCTACTCGGCTGCTGGAAGTGCCACGTACCACATATAAGAATCCCGTTACAACCCCTGTAAACCATAACTTGAAAGAAAGTTGCCAGAGTGGTGCAGCTGGTAGAGCTGCTGCATCACAACCCCAGAGAACTGGGTTCAATCCTGACCTCGGGTGCTGCCGGAGGCTGTGGGGAGTCCTGATAGGAGTTTATAAAATTCTTACGGATGGGCAAGGTATTTTACATTTTGGGTCTTAATACGAGGATAATCAGTACCCTTTTGTTTAGATTCAGGGAATAGATTGCAGGAGTCCAAGCTAGAGTTCCTGGTGCACAGGCCGTGAGAATCGGTGCTATTTTTGGGTGAACTTCATCTCGGGCAGAGCTTCCGGAGTAGCGCCAGGGCACATAGGGTATTCAAATGATCTCCAGTCCAAGCTTTTAAACAACGTTCCCAACAAGCTTTTGAATTGACAGCTTTTGAGCCCAAAGGATGTGTGAGATTCAGTGTGTATTTGCTATTTTTTGCTGCTACTTATATTGTAGTTTATTTGTGTTTTGACGGTGCCGTAATGTTGCTTTAATAAATGTTTGTGCTCTGGAGTTTATATTGTCTGTGTGTTCTTCCTCCATCATTGATCTGAATCCTCAAAACCTGTCAGTATTTTATTATAGAGACATCATAAGCAGCTAATGCTTGAATGAGTGAGGGAAACAAATAACTTAAAAGTAACAGTTGTATGTACTTCAAGACTGGACAGACCCTCCTGTAAACTGTTTGTAGTTACAATTGTCACCTGTAGAAAATGTCCCCGTATGTTTTAGCCACACATTAGGATAATTTGAAATGATAATGTATTTTCCATTTAACCATAAAAAGTTTATATTTATAATTATCATAACTGATCCGACCATAATTGAATGGTCTATGACTTTCAATGCTATAAGTCAATTTTGGACCAAAGGCAACTGATTCTACTTGCATACAATCAGAAATACAGGTACTCATGAAACTTAAATTATACAATCTATGCAGATATTACACAAAGATAGATTATGTAATGATTCTTAATAATACACCATATGCCATCGTAATGAGGTCAACTTTGAATTGACCTCAAGTTTGCAATCTCTATTCAAAAGGTCAGTTTAATGAATTTGTTGCTGGACAAAAGTTTTGTCATGATATTTTGAAGTCAATGTTCACACCTTTTGAGAATTTTCCCCTCTTCATGAAGAAATGGAGATATCCTCTTTAATCGTAAGATTCCCAGTAACGTGAGCAATGAAGCACCTTAACAGATGAATCCCAGAATAGTTCAAAGAACTGTAGAAACAATTAACGCGCTTTTATTATTTCTTTACAGAATGATAACATTTTATATATAACAGTTCTGAAAACTCTAAGAGATTTCTGTATTTTACATCCACTCGGTCTTAGTCAAGTCACATTTATTTATATAGCACATTTAAAAAACAACTCTTGTTGGCCAAAGTGCTTTACATTTGTTATAAGAATAATATAAACAAACTAAACTACATACATATATACATATAGCCCTCGCTCAGTGGGCTTCAGGAAAGGCTTGGGAGTATATATAAGTTTTTAGTCTTGACTTAAAGGAGTCGATGGAGGGGGCAGTTCTGATGGGAAAGGGGATGCTGTTCCACAGTCTAGGAGCTGCAACCGCAAAGGCGCGGTCGCCCCTAAGCTTATGCCTAGACCGCGGGATATTCAGCAGCCCCAAGTCGGCCGATCTGAGGGACCTGGAGGTGGAGTGGTGGGTGAGAAGACTTTTAATGTAGGAGAGGGCAAGCCCATTGAGGGCTTTGTAGACATAGAGGAGGGTCTTGAAATGTATACTAAACCGCACAGGGAGCCAGTGGAGAGAGGCCAGGATCGGGGTGATGTGGTCCCTTTTTCGGGTGCCCGTCAGGAGTACCCGAAAACAGAAATTACAATTAACCATTCTATAGGCCTACAATTTGCAATAGTCCAAGAATAGAGAAGAGTTAGTGAAGTAAGAAATTGTTACCAGTCTTACTCAGCACCTCTGCTTTGGGTTTAACTCTGGCATATTTTATGATAACAGCTGTCCACTGTAGTCTGCTTACTCACTGGGTTTCACTGAAATCAATGGAGCTGAATTTTAGAAGCAAGGTACAGCACACAGCTGCTTATTAATAGACACAAAAAGCTGCAGTAACTCAGTGGGTCAGGCAGCACCTCCAGAGAAAAGGAATTGGTGATGTTTCAGGTCGAGACCCTTCTTCAGATTGCAAGTCAGGGGAGAGGAAAACGAGAGATATGAAAAGGGACATAGAACAAACGAATGAAAGATGTGCAAAAGGACAAATCAAAGCTAGCAACAATGATCAAGGAAAGGTGTTTGAAGCATATTGATAAAGGACAAATTTCTATCCAATTTTATCTTTCAACTTCCTTGCCTCAGTAGATGAGCAGGGCATAAATCATCAGTGGATTGATTTATATTGAATAAAGCTCCATATCAAGGTTTGTATTAGAGGAATGTTAATTCATAATATGAGAATAGAAGCAAACAGCAAAAAGTATCCACTTTAAAAATGCAAGATCTGAATTGTCTTAAAAAATATAATTTCCAAATACAATTCAATTGATTCAATTCAAGCAAACAGTACACCGCTGAGGTCATTTCAAGTGGCTGATATAATAACTGCAGATGCCAGTGAAGGGAGAAACCAGTATGGATACTGGTGAAGAGAAAGATTGAGTATTTCAGACTTGTCCTGGAAAACGATTAGGGGAATGCAGAGAATCACATGATTCATCCGAAGTCAATCACACTTGTGCAAGCACCTTTAAACAAGCACCTTTCCTAGTAATGTGTAGAAAGGAGCAGCAGATGCTGGTTTATGCCGAAGATAGACACACATTGCTGGAGTAACTCACAGGGTCAGGCAGCATCATTGGAGAAATAGAATGGGTCGAAACAGACCCAAAACGTCACCCATCCTTTTTCTCCATTGATGCTGCCTGACCCGCTGTGTTACTCCAGCACCTTGTGTCTACCATTGGTAGTAACATTGGTACAGATCATGCTGAGTCTATCCACTCAAACTGCTTTCAAAATGCCAAAGTACACAGGAGGAAAACGCAGAAGGTAATGTTGAAGGGAGGAGGAGGTTCTGGTAGAATACAAGAATCAATATTAACCAGTTGAGCTGATAGAACTTACAACCCAGAAACAGGCAATTAAATTTAGGTTCCCAACTCCCTGAAGAAAATAATTTCTTGGAAGTGAAATCAAGTACAGAATAATCTGAATGTTTATTTCTATACCACAATGTCCTCTCTCCCATCAAACCGTTAGAATTTGAAAGCAAATTTAATTATTATTTTAAATTACCTGACAAGGAAGAGCTGAGGAAAACACCCGAGAGTCTGCTTCTCTATCACTTCTTGTACACTCATGATCACCTTCATTAGATTACCCTGCTGGGGTCTGTCAATCTTCGTTAATACTAGCTGCAGTGAACATAATGGAAATAATTCTCTGTTACTCTTAAGGATGCAGCTTTTCAGTCCTATCATTATTATTTGAATGATTTGCAAGATTCCTCATTAAAATGCCCATTTATCCATTTTGATGGCTCCCTGCAAAGCAAGTTTTTACAGCACAAGTAGAAACAGATCAGCATTTTTCCATGGTTTGCTGTAAAAATTAAGGAACATATTGACATCTCATGCAAAAAATTAAATTACCTCAACAAATACCATCTTGTTGGTCTATTCAATTTACCATCTATAATGGCCCTTAAAAGATACAATGGAATTCAACTGAACTGTGGTGCACTGCTAGTCACACTGTACTTAAATTTTACTTCTTCTAATTAGTTCTTTCAACAATTCAACTTGGATTTGTTTTGTATATTCTGTACACATTTAAACTAAGATATACAAAACATTAAGATGATTAATCAAAATTAAATTTGAGCTGAAAGGTTTAGAAACATTTTAGTTGCAACCATACTTGTACATTTGTTTTTGTGTTACAGGATTGTACAGTATCTTGGCATAAGCACTTCTCAACAGAATCAAAACATCCACAAAAACCCAATTAGGAATTACCCATTTGCTGAGATGCCAAATATGACATTAGTAATCACACTGGAATTGAGCTATTCTCAGTATTATTTCAATTTAAAAATAACATCTTCCACCCATGATCTAATGAATGTTTTTTTTTTACCATAAATACTTTTCTGATCCCAGTGGTAATATGTGGGATCCCATTAGAGGAGAAAGGTTCAAAGGTTCAAAGGTTGATTTATTGTCACATACACCTAGGTGTAGTGAAATTCTTTTTGCCAATGCAGCACATAAAAAAGAATACAAACATAGCAATAATAAATAGCTTCAACATAAAAACATAAAAACATCCCCCCACAATGGTTCCCATTATGGGGCAAGGCACAAAGTCCAGTCCCATCCCCAATGTTCACCCATAGTCGGGCCTATTGAGGCCTCCACAGTTGCCTTCACGGAGGCCCGATGTTCCAGGCCGTTCTCGCCGGGTGATGGTGTTCCGGCGTCGGGAGAGTCCTCTCAGCGGCTTGGGAACCCTGGAACGGCCGCCTCCCTACTCGAGACCGTGGCTTCCGGAGCCGACAAGGCCGCGCCGAATGGAGCTCAACTGGCGATCTCGTTGCGAGATCCCAGGCTCCCTATGGAAAGTTTCAGCGCCGCCGCCCGCAGCTCCGCAATGTTTTTAACGCCGGTCCCAGCTCACCGGAGTTCCAGCGCGGCGACCCAGGCAAGGCACCGCCCGCCCCGCAATGGCGCTCCAGCGCTGCACCACCGTCCTCACACCCGCAGCCCCGCCGCCGCCTCCGGTGCCGCCGCCGCCGATGCCGCCGATGCCGAGGCTCAGGGCGGTCCCCTCGCTCCTCGGACCCGCAGCCGCCGCCGATGCCGCCGATGCCCCGGGCGGTCCCCTCAGGAAACGCCGCTCCAGGCCCGCTGGTAGGCCGCGAGGACGGGTCGAAAGTGCAGCCCGGAGAAAAGCTGCATCTCCGACCAGGTAGGGACCCTGAAAATTAGTTTCCCCCTTCCCCCCCCCCCTCCCCCACACATAGAAAAGCTAGAACTCCTCAAAAACAAAACACTAAACTAACTAAAATAAGAAAAAAGATGAAAAAAACAGACAGCTGCAGGCTAGGCAGCCATACCCCCTACAGGTCGGCGCCAAACCGAACATTCTGAATGTATGCATCATAACTTTAGACCACGTTGCAGGCCAAGATGTAAAAGTCAAGTGCATTGTTCAGCAATGACAATGAATCGTGGACCAAGTGTTTCAACGGATACATGTACCGCATTTGAAAAAAGGTAAACCCTGAAACATCTAATCAAATCTGCATGATGAAACACATTCTGACTAGTTGCATCGTGCCCTGGTTCAACAACTTGAACATCCAGGGGCGAAAAAGACCACAAAAAGTTGTGACCACTGCCCAGTCCATCACCGGTTCCTGGCCACACGCTCATCTCACCATTGCCATCAGGAAGAAGGCACAGGAGCCTGAAGACTGTAACGACCAGGTTCAGGAACAGCTTCTTCCCTACAGCCATCAGACTATTAAACACACCAACGAATAAGCTCTGAGCTCTGAACTGCAAAATACTATATTATTATTGCACTATATTTGTTATTTAGACAATAGACAATAGACAATAGGTGCAGGAGTAGGCCATTCGGCCCCGAGCCAGCACTGCCATTCAATGTGATCATGGCTGATCATCCCCAATCAGTACCCCGTTCCTGCCTTCTCTCCCATATCCCCTGACTGCTATTTTTAAGAGCCCTATCCAGCTCTCTCTTGAAAGCATCCCGAGAACCCACCTCCACCGCCCTCTGTCCACAGGCAGAGAATTCCACAGACTCACCACTCTCTGTGAGAAAATGTGTTTCCTCGTCTCTGTTCTAAATGGCTTACTCCTTATTCTTAATCAGTGGCCCCTGGTTCTGGACTCCCCCAACATCGGGAACATGTTTCCTGCCTCTAGCGTGTTCAAACCCTTAACAATCTTATATGTTTCAATGAGATCCCTCTCATCCTTCTAAACTACAGAGTGTACAAGTCCAGCTGCTCCATTCTCTCAGCATATGACAGTCCTCCCATCCAGGGAATTAACCTTGTAAACCTACGCTGCACTCCCTCAATAGCAAGACGGTCCTTCCTCAAATTAGGGGACCAAAACTGTACACAATACTCCAGGTGTGGTCTCACTAGGGCTCTGTACAACTGCAGAAGGACCTCTTTGCTCCTATATTTGATTCCTCTTGTTATAAAGGCCAACATGCCATTCACTTTCTTCACTGCCTGCTGTACCTGCATGCTTACTTTCATAGACTGATGTACAAGGACCCCCAGATCCCGTTGTACTTCCCTTTTCCCAACTTGATGCCATTGAGATAGTAATCTGCCTTCCTGTTTTTGCTACCAAAGTGGATAACCTCACATTTATCCGCATTAAACTTCATCTGCCATGCATCTGCTCACTCCCCCAACCTGTCCAAGTCAGCCTGAATTCTCATAGCATCCTCCTCATAGCATCCTCCTCACAGTTCACACTGCCACCCAGCTGAGTGGCAGTGTGAACTGTGAGGAGGATGCTATGAGAATTCAGGCTGACTTGGACAGGTTGGGGGAGTGGGCAGATGCATGGCAGATGAAGTTTAATGTGGATTTGCTAATGTTACTTTGAATCCCTTCATCCAAATCATTGATGTATATTGTAAATAGCTTTATTGATTTTTTAAATTTTATTTTTCTCTTCCCCCGTTATGTACTATGTTTACATATTCACGTATTCTGTTGTGCTGCAGCAAGTAAGAATTTCATTGTCCCGTCCGGGACATATGACAATAAAACACTCTTGACTCTTGATCTCACTCACAAAGAAGTATTAGCTGCCAGAGAAAAGATGAGCCAGGGCTGGATTCAGGCTCCAAGTTGAAATGATTTTCATCTTGCTGTGATAACTGAGTAGTACGTTCAACTAATTATCTGGCAGATAAATACACATTATGAAACATAGAAAATTAGTAGGAAAAGGCACTTGCCACTGAAAATGATCATCCAAATGATCACCACTCAAAATGATCATCCAAATGCCAAATTCCCAATAAATTATATATATATAATACTTTTTCTCAGTAGGTAATTTCACATTTATCCACATTATTCTGCGCTTGACTTGTATTTGCCCACTCTCTCAATTTGGCAAAATTTTATTTGAAGTTTTCCTGACCATTCACAATCTGTTTTACGTCATCAAGATACTCAGGATTAATGACATTTGGATTACCTTTCAGAATTATTGATACACTTTGTGAATAGCTCGAGCCTAAATATACATCCTATCGTCCTTCATTGATCTTGACCTACCTCCCCAAAAAAGTCCCATTTATCTCAACTCTCTTTCTTGTCTGCCAATCAATATTCAGTACATTATCTCCTAACCTACTACTCTTTCAAGTTGGGGCTTATTCAAGGAATCTATTTCAGGAACCAGGAATGGAACAAATCTCTCAGAGGTTCAACTTTATGGAGGGAAAATCAATCTCCAACACATAATAGCACACTTTTCCAACATTGACGGAAATCTGGTAACTATATAACCTTATAGTAAGTAGGTGAAGAAAATCCAAAGGGGAAAGGGACGGGAGATAAAGGAGTCAAAAAATGTAACTGAAAATTTATTATACTTACAACATATGGAATTCCAAACTCCTCACACATCTCAATTGCTATTTGGTCTGCTTCTTGAATTCCTATTGAGCCATCCAACAATAAAAATGTTCTCCTTAAGCTGTTGAAGAAACAAAGCAATGTTTAATTTTTCACAACTTGATTTCCTCTCTCCCTTTCTGTTCACCTCGGACTTCAGATATAACTCAGACTCCTGCCACCTGCAGAGGTTCTCTGAATACAGAGGTGTAGTCAACAACTTTATTGAGTGGTGTGGGCTGAATCACCTGTAGCTCAACACGGACGACTAAGGAGTTAGTGGTGGACTTTAGGAGGAGAGGAAACCCCCTGTCCCCTGTCACCATAAAAGGTGTGGATATGCATTTTATCAAGGAGTACAAATACCTTGGGATTTACCTGGACAGGTAAACTGGACTGGTCCAGGATCGCTGAGACCCTGTACAAGAAGGGTCCTTTTGAGAAGGCTCCTTCAACGTTTGCAGTGAGATGCTGCAGATGTTCTACCAATCGGTGGTAGCCAGTGCCATCTTCTTTGGTGTCGTGTGCTGGGGCAGCAGGGCGAAGGCCGCGGATACGAACAGGATTAACAAGCTCATCAGGAAGGTTGGCTCAGTACTGGCGGCGGAGTTGGATTCATGAGCGGTAGTCTTGGAGGGAAGGAGCATCTTGGACAAAACAGCTCGCCCCCTCCATGAAACACTGGTCAACCTGAGGAGTACCTTCAGCAACAGACTGGTTCCACCAAGATGCAGTACAGAACGCCACAGGAGATCCTTTTTCCCTGTGGCCATCAAACTGTACAACTCCTCGACTTTCTGTGGTGGGGTAGACGGACTCCCCTCTCTGCCCCCCCTCCCCAATCTTTGCACATCCCCAATCCTTTTCACTCGTCACTTTAATTTCATGTTTCATGTATCTTGTGTTTTATGACTGTTGGCAGATCAATTTCCCTCCTGGGATAAATAAAGTTCTATTGTATCGTATCGTACTTTGCTCCAAAAAAAAAGCTGATCAATAAGGAAAGATATTGGTGCTTGACCACTTAACTGCTTTCCTACTTTTGTCGACAGCAAGCCCTTCCACATAGCTAGATGAAAAGTAAAACTAACTCAAGCACATTGAGGAAGGCAATTCAGCCCCACATAATAAATCTACCCCCAAAAGATCGTACCAACTCTCCGGCGTAGCAATTCTGCTATAACATGACGTTCCTCAGAAATCTCATGTGTTTGAAATTCATGTTATAAAGCCAATTGTGTTCATGGGGAAAAGGGTGTGAGGGGCTAGAGTGTTTCAGACTCAAAGTTATTTCTTATGCAAGATTTTCAAAAATAAGTATTTTCAATCGCAATAATCTTGCAATAAATATTTTAATTACTGCAAGCTAAAAAGACTGTATATTACGGTTTAATAGAATATTGTTGCACAAGAATCAATAAAAGCGATTGCTTGTCAACTTCAATGGCCACCCTGGTGAGAGTAAATTCTGGATGCTAATGCCCCTGTCCCACTTAGGAAACCAGAACGGAAACCTCTGGAGACTTTGCACCCCACCCAAAGTTTCCGTGCGGTTCCCGGAGGTTTTTGTCAGTCTCCCTAATGGTCGAAAGTGGTTTCTGCTTCTTCTATGTTCCGGCGATTATTCTAAAAAATTAAAAACCGGCCGCGACTAAAAATAGGTTGGCGTTTTAAAAATCGGTAATATTTTAGTCGAAGCCGGTTGCGATGCTAGTTGAAGGTGGTTGCCGGAGGTTGCAGGTGGTTGCTGGTAGTGGAAGGTAAGACCTCTAATTTTTGATTTAAGATTGTTCTGGTGAGACCACAGCTGGAGTATTGTGTGCAGTTTTTGTCTCCTAATTGGAGGAAGGACATTCTTGCTATTGAGGGAGTGCAGCATAGATTCACCCGGTTAATTCCAGAGATGGCTGGACTGACATATGATGAAAGAATGGGTCGGACTGGGCTTGTATTCATTGGAATTTAGAAGGATGAGAGGGTATCTTATAAAAATGTATAAAATTCTTAAGGGATTGGACAGGCTAGATGCAGGAAAAAAGATCCCGATGTTGGGGGAGCCCAGAACCAGTGGTCACAGTTCAAGAATAAGGGGTGGGCCATTTAGGACTGAGATGAGGAAAAACATTTTCACCCAGAGAGTTGTTAATCTGTGGAATTGTCTGCCACAGAAGGCAGTGGAGGCCAATTCACTGGATGTATTCAAGAGATTCAGATTTAGCTTTTAGGGCTAACGGAATCAAGGAATATGGGGAATAGCAGGAACGGTGTACTGATTTTGGATGATCAGCCATGATCATATTAAATGGCAGTGCTAGCTCGAAGGGCCGAATGGCCTACTCCTGCACCTATTTTCTATGTTTCTTGACCACCATTTATTGACCATGAATGGTTCATCTTTCTCATGGAATGAATGTGTCTATTTGGGATACATTTCTGGAGTGTTATGAGCAAACTGTTTGTCACAGCTCATTCACTGACCTGTGCCTCAACTTATTTACCTTGTTTGCGGTATCCAGAGATCACGAAGGATGCTACTTATATGCAAGGTTTTTTGCAGATTGGCTCAGAGTTTAATTGGCAAATACTTTCCCAATTGTACATTTACAGGTAACAGGTAAAATGAAGACCAGGTAAAACTCACTTCTGTCTTGCTTGTAGATACATCTCCACCATTTCCACAAAATCAGAAGGTGCCCTGTATCCATAACCAGGCATATCCAGCAGAGTAAAAGCCTTTCCCACTTTAAAGAAATTCATTTTCTTTGTATGCCCCTAAAACAAAAGGGAACGGGATTACTCATGGTCAGTGAGCAAACTACAACAATAGTATTAGGACTGCAAATTCATAAGCTTTTCTTAGATTTTTACCCCAGAATCAATTAGTCAGAATTAATAAACTAACCCCATCAAATCTTTACAAACCCCCAACATTCAGGAATTCAACTGAAAAACACTGCCAAGCAAAGTGAACGAACATCATTAAGTTGGAATTTGCTACTCTTGAACTAAACCCCACCGGGAGGTATTTTTCCATTCCAATTTTACAAATTGTTCCAACTAATAGTAATCTAAAGCAAACGGGTTTAGGCAACTGACAAACCTCATTTATCATCTTAACCAAATATGTTTAATCTAAAAGAGAGAAAGACAAAGGAAGAAATTGGGTAAACCAAATTAGATATGGAAAGGGGTAAAAGGTTTAAAAAAGTGAAAGTGATGTTTAAGTTCTCTTTTTATGAGACAAACAGATGAGCTGTGCAAAGGTTTCAGCAATCATGGAAGCTTAAGCTGTATCTCTCAATCCAAAGTCATTGATTTTGATGAAGCACTGAAATGAGAAAGCTTTTTTGTCACGGTATGTCTCTGTGCACTTGCCATCAAATTGGCAATTCAAAGAGTGTTATTTTTCCATAGTCAGGGACCAGAGGTTTGATTCAACCCCATAGGGAGTGTTGGGAAGAAACTGAATTCAAAGCAATACTGGTACAGATCAAGAGGATGTCCTTGGAGACATTCCTGCTCCAAAACAAAATGGTTCACATACACATATTGTTGTGCTTCAAACAATAGGAGGCTACATAGTTATGAAATAGAATGCTGTTGATATGACAGTAATATAACAAAGAAAATATTGGCTTTGAGGAGCAAAATTCAGAAGGCCTGACACCTGATCCAATATAATTTATCAAGAGCAGAGGCTGTTTTACCCAGCCAAAACATTTTTAGGTGTGAACCCAACTAAGTGGGAAAATGGTTGAATTAATCATGGAGTTCAGCAAGATAGACTCAAGATGCTGGAGTAACTCAGCAGGACAGGTCGCATCTCTGGAAGGAAGAAAGTTCATGCTGCCTGTCCCGCTGAGTTATTCCTGCATTATGTGCGTCTATCTTCGGTGTAAACCAGCATCTACAGTTCCTTCCTACACATGTAGTTCACTAAGATTTGCAGCACTGAGAATGCTGGAAGAAAAGTCAAGTTGGATGCTGTCTGTATAGGTCAGGAAGCTGACCTTGTATTTGCTGCCAAGGACAAAACATTGGAACACACTGAACAAATCTATCAAAGCTTGGAAGGAGAAAACATTGCAGCAGGTTTGGCAATTGCATGAAGGTGTCGTCAGTAAAAAATGAATTATTTGGAAGACATCAGAAAGTGGGATCAATCGTGGGAGAAAAGGTATTGAGGTAGAAATACTACCCGAGACTCCAGAACATCTGTTGTCTTGCAAATAAATTTTTGATATCACCACTTCCATCCCAAAGTTCATAGAAAGCTTGATCATCTGTCAATTCTACACATCTCCACCCTCCTTGGCCCTTCCAAGTGAAATGTTGGATAACTCTCCTCCAGTACATAGTTACATAGGTAACTTCCATAAATCCCTGCTGTACCTGCTCCCAATCCTTCTATCTCCATCTCCTCATCATCTGGAAGGTTTTCCTCAGTTAACTTCCCCACAATTTAAAGCCCCCCCCCCCCCCCTCCCCCCCCCCCTAATAGAATACACAAGGTCTGTTCTTTTACACATAGGATCTTGGATGAAACTGTTTCATAGCTCAATGGCTTTGAGTAAAACTTGGACATGCTTCCTGTGCAGTGCCATCTGTGCAAAGAACATTTCCTAACGTAGAAGAATTCCTAGCCCATTGACATCTGTAGCATCATGCTAAGAATAAGAGTTCTAGGTGATTGGGAAGAATGTGCTGCAGTTGAATGGTCTAAAGAACCTGAGATTACAATCTAATTTTGATGTCACCTAATTAATGCATTCATCATGGGTGGCAAATACTGTGTGGCCTTTGTAAATACTGTGTGACAATCGGAAACATAATTAGATTTAATTCCATAACCCACTTATACTCACAGGATTTTTTGAAACTCTTACTTCTAAACCAGGAACCAAGGAAAACAAAGATTTTATTAATGAAGACTTTCCAACATTGCTTCTCCCTATAAAACACACCTAAAAAGGAAAGGAAAATAGTGTTCATGTCAAATTTGAGAAAGTAGAGTGTAAACCAGAGACTTGAAAAATTACAGTTTGAATCTATTGATTTGGAGATGACACCTTTGCTCTGCAATCATAACTGCAAGGGGTTTTGTCAAAATTAATCTAAACCTCAGTCAACATCTATCCATTTTGGAAAATTTGCTTCAAAGTTGGTACAAACAGAAATGTACTTTAAAAAAAAGGTACAAGTAGTAGGTGAAAAGGTATATTTCAATACATTTACATTTCCAGTGAAAACCACAGAGAGGAAGGGAGAGATTAGGTGACAATAAGGTTGGAATTTACCGATCTCTGCAACTAAGAATACAACTTGCGTTTTAGATATTAATGGAAGATAATATTTATTTTTACATCATGACCATCAGCTCATATGTTGCATGGGGAAACGCACGACTAACCTCAGGTTGAACTGTCACTGGTGCGTGATCAATCCTGACCGCAGAGGTGAAATAATCTATAATGTGTGATTTCGAAGGCACGAAGAATTGTTCTGCAGCAGCAATATCTTCAAAACATGGAGCAAATAGGTGAGAGTTCAGTTTATTTGCATTCTTGACTAAGTACTGTTCCAAGTCTTTGAGCGGAAAAATAATACTCTTAAGTTTCTTTGTGGTAAGTTTGGAAATTGTATGGACAGAAGAAAGTTTGTGTGCGTTTCCATGGACCAGACAGATTGAAAAAGCTCTCTCTTGTGCCACTTTTAACACTTGTGCCAAGCACGGCAAACTTGATCGTACTGTGAACATTCTTCTCATCTCTTGCAGTATTATAATCGTGAAATGTACCTGGAAGAGAAAATTGGAAGACACAATGAAACGAAACAGGCACCATCCAATAGCTTCTCAAAGGCAGGGTTTCAAAGTGTGAACTTTTACTGCAAACTCTGTTCTCATCAGAAGCTGATTCTGGAGATCATACATTTCTATTGAACAGTTTATACATCTTAACAGTTTATACACTTTCCACAAATGCAAAATATTGCAGGTAAGGATAATTTGAACAAACAGAAAATGCAAAAGATACTCAGCAGGCAACATTTGTAGAAATAATTAAAGTTAATATTTTAAGTCAATGGTTATTCATCAAAAGAGAATTCTGATAATAGGTGACATGATAATCAATTCCAGCATTTTTTTTAAATTGTTTTAGTTGTAGTTTCAGTTCAATGGAGATGCCTGACAGGCAAAGTGGATTAACTCAGGACATGGATAGGTAGGTGCGACTGGGATGTTGTAGCCATTACTGGCTAAGAGAGGGACAGGACTGGCAGTTTAATGTTCCAGCAAACAGGTGTGAGAGGAGAGATAGAGGTGGGGGTAAAAGAGGGTGGGGTGTTGCTTTATTGATTAAGAGGAATACATAGAACAGTACAGAACCGGCCCACAATGGAACTGATCTCATTTGCCTGTACATGATCCACATCCCTCTATTCCCTGCACAGAGGAGATGGGTGGGTGCGGGGGGAGAGGTGGGGGGAGAGGTGGGGGGGAGTAGGGTCGGTGGGTGGGGGGGAGAAGAGAGGGTGGGGGGGGAGAGGAGAGGGGTGGGTGCGGGGGGAGAGGGTGGGTGCCCGGGAGGAGAGGGTGGTGGGGGGGAGGGGAGGAGGGCGCGGTGTGAAAGGAGTAGGTGGGGGAGAGGAGGGGGAATTGAAGGAAGGGGTGGGCATTGATAGCGGAGGGGTGGGTGGGGGCGAGAAGGCAGGGAGTGGTTGGTGGGGAGGAGAGGGGTGGGGAGAGGAGAGGAGAGTGTGGGTTGAGTAGAAGGGGTAGGGGTGAGTGGGGGAGTTAAAGGGCTCCATGTCCACACAGCCTCTGCCCCGTCCCCAGCTCTCGGGACCGGCTCCGCGCTGCCCGGCGGTTCGCGTTAGACCCGGCTCGCTACGGCTCACCTGCCGCTGGCCGGAGAGGGAGAGGGAGAGGGAGTCCCAGGGAGAGGAGGCCCCGCAGACCCGGGTGAGGAGTGAGACGCCGCCGTTGCCAAGGAGGCCGCGCCACGGGTCCCAGCCTTCCCCGTCCCCGGGAAACAAGGAGGGCGACAGAAGGGCCGGGTGGCGGCGGTGGACCTTCAGCAGCGGGGCCGGGTCTTAAAGTCTGGACAACTAAAGCACACAATTAAATTGCCCTGTGCCCCTTTCCCCCCCAAACTTATGTGTAATAAACACCACATCGTCTCTGAATTGATTGCTGCATCATAAAAATATCTCCTTAGGATATAGAATGCATCTGATAATGAATAGTGTTTAACAAACCTAAGAGAGAAAAGTGTTCTATAATTTGTGAAGGAAGGAACTTCAGATGCTGCAGATAGACACAAAAGCTGGAGTAACTCAGTGGGACAGGCAGTATCTCTGGAGAGAAGGAAGGGTGACGATTCGGGTTGAGATCCTTCTTCAGTGATTCAATGGCACTTTATCATCACATGTACTGAGATGGCAATGAAACGCTCTTTTGCATATAGTTCAGTATGAGTATTATTACAGTAAATCCTCATTATTAGGGACCTCATTATAACGGATCATAATGGTTATAGTGGAAGGACCAGAAGCATCCACGTTGCGGGTTTGGAAACTGGAAGTATCCCGAGCTAATTCTGCTACCTCCATCATCTATGGCAACAAATGATGGCTCCCACTGATTGTCGCCGGAAGCTTGCGTCCTTTTCAGGACGGACGATGACAGCGATGTCAATATTTGAAACATGGAAGATGGACACGAAAGAAGAAGTGGAAGGACCTATCGACTTTCACTGCCAGGCTGCGCTGCCAACACCACCCTTGGCCCGCAATACCTCCCCAGAAGGCTGCAGGCCGGGCCTACTGCTTCCACCGCAGGCCCACACAGCTTCCTCGGCGGCTTCCAGACCATACCGCCACCGCCGACCCATACCTTCACCCCGGCAACCCATTGTGGAGATACTTTTATGATACAGAAATCAATTGGACTGTGTGTCTCTCTCTCTCTCTCTCCCCTGACTCAGTTTATTGTCACATATACCAATTAAGGTACAGTGAAATTTGAGTTACCATGCAGCCATACTAAGTGAAAAGCATCAAAACACACAGCCACATAAAATAAAATTTAACATAATCATCCAGTCTGAAGAAGGGTCTCAACCCCAAACATCACCCATTCCTTCTCTCCAGAGATGCTGCCCATCCAGCTGAGTTACTCCAGCATTTTGTGTCTGTCTATAGTCCCACCCTCTGACTTTTAGTCTAAAGAAGGATCTGAACCCGAAACGTCATCCACTCCCCCTCTCCCGAGATGCTGCCGAAGCAACATTTACATTACTGCCGCGGTGCCCTTCTATCAGTCCCTTCTCCACTGTAATCATTCTCCCTTTGCACACCCAGCCTCACCCTTGCAGTATAACCTTCTATTACCTAATGGCATAAGCTATCCACTTGTTAAGTAGTCCTATGCCCAGCAAATGTCAGGCATTATATATCATATTGACAAAAGTATTAACAAAAGAAAAAGGAAGCCTGTTAGTTTATGCTAATTTATTATGTTCGTGAGTCAGAGTATTCAAGGCATCTGTGATCCTTCAAACTTCACAGCAAATAACTTGTTTATGATTAAGTTACTTCACCAAGCAGACCAAAGCACTGACTATAAACGGGCAGGATCATTTGATTATGTCAGCAGTACAAAGACACTCTGAATTACATAGTTTAATGTAAAAAGAATAGAAAAATACCCTTGTAGAGAACAAGTATATTTTATGGTCTGAGCAATGTAAAGAAAGGTGAAAATTGAAAAAAGAACTAATGCTGGTACTTGATGTCTCATTTTGTTTTATAGAATTCCAGGAGGGATTTAACTCATTTGCATATTACACACTATTAACTAAGTTGAAGCTCGTGCTCCAGAGGTTGCTTGTCATCTGCAGGAAGATGCACAATGTTGCAGCGGGTAGAGCTGCTGCCTCTCAGCCAGTGACTCAGGTTCAATCATGACCTTCAGCCAAGTCTGTGAGGAAGACACGCAGGTTGGTAGATTAACTGTTCCTTCTCTGTGTTTTCTATAGCGTTTAGATGAGTGGAAGAATCTGTAGAGAGTTGAAGGGAATGAGCGGAGAATAAAATTGACATTAGTGCGAATAGGCGCTTGATAGTTCACAGCACTCGGTGGGTTGAACGGACTGTTACAGTAATGTATGCCTATATATTGCCTACTTGCTACACTAACTCTTACTTGAAACAGCCACTCCTGGCAGGAATTCTACAAAGAGACTGACTCTGAGCTGATCAGGGAGGCCCAAACAGTGCAATGTTTCGTTAGTTGGCAGTCCCTCTGAAATGTGTTGACAGTTGGTTGAATCATAGCCTGGCAAAGCTGCCAAGCATTGAATATGTGTTATTATTACAAGAACATTAAAATACAGTTTGGGCTAAGATTTTTTAATGTTTAGAAGAATATATTAAAAAATAAAACACTTAAAAACAATGAATTTCATCAAAGTACAAGGATGTAGAGGCATGGTAGTTAAAATACCAACTCAAAATCCAGAGTTCTAGACCATTGATCCAGGGTTCAATTCCTTTGAGAGCAACATAATTCTAGTAATTGAATAAAAATCTGAACTGACAATCAAAAAATATTCCAGGATATTGTTATTTAAAAATAAACATCTGGTTTACCAATGACTTGGTGAAGGAGATCAGCTGTCTTAATCAGTGCGTTTAACTTTTAACTGGCACCTGGCTCTGCAGCAATTAGTGGGGGGCTGTTATCGGCAGGATTGGCAGCTTCCACATCCCATGAACAGATATCCAAGTGAAATCAGAAACAGTGAATACTTATCTTCCTCATAGTTAGACACAAAATCCTGGAGTAACTCAGCGGGGCAGGCAGCATCTCTGGAGAAAAGGAATAGGTGACGTTTTGGGTCGAGCCCCTTCTTCAGACTAAAGACGGAAGGGTCTTGGCCCAAAACATCATCTATTCCTTTTCTCCAGAGATGCTGCCTGACCCGCTGAGTTATTCTAGCATTTTGTGTTTGTTTTCTGTGTAAATCAGCATCTGCAGTTCCTTCCTGCACTCTTCTTCATAGTTATTCTCCCTATTTGATACAAATGCAATTCTTCAGGCAGATTCCCCAGAGAAAGCTCTGGGTAAAACATAACGTTCCCAATCCATCACTTAACTCCACGAGGAACCAGTTGTTTTGGGAAATTCCCAGTAAACAGCTTGATAATGCACATCCAGGCCCATGGAATTGCCCAAGGCAAGATATTTGACCGGCTTGGGTATTGGTTGAGCAGTGGGGCACACACAGTCGGGTTTACTGGTGGGTAGCAATTTGGAACAAGTGTCCTATGGCGTACTGCACACGGAAATGTTGTAAATACTTACAAACATTTTTTAAATTACTTATTTGTTGGGATGGAGAGCCAACCATCCACATTAATGGAATGTTGACCTAGCTGTCTGGGGAACAAGGGGAAGAAGTTAAGACACCAAATTACAGGTCCTTGGTTAGAGAGCATTGTGAGAACGTGTGACTTCATCTCAGGGAGGAATCATCGGCCAAAAGAGAGTAAAAAAATAGATTTAGCAGGATGCTACCTTGGGTTCAAGAGTTCAAAGATACTGCAAGTTATAAATTCATTTCCTGGATTTTTGAAAGTTACAGAATCTTCAATATATTAAGTAGAACTGATCTGGTAGATTGACAGAAACTATTTCTGTTTGGTTAGGATGACTGCGATTAATGGAGTTAGTCCAATAATTACACCTGGCAGTTCAGGAAAATAACCAGGAAATACTTCAGCCAATGCAGATTGTTAAAAAATGATGTTAGGTCACGTCACTTTTTTTAAATTAATATATTTTTGAAAAACCTTAGATATTAGGATACTATTCAGATTCTGAATAGTAAAAAAGACTCAAAAGCCAAAACCTTACTCTGATTTCTCAGCATGTATGTTTACATCTCATCTACATGAAAAGATGCCATTCAGCCCATCAGTCCATGCCATCTCTCATAAGACCAGCCCTATTCCCCATTCTTTTTATTTGCTGATGACCCTAGTATTTATTCTCCCCCACATGCCCATCAATTTTCTTACTTTGATTCTTCTTACCCAGACCTATCTCCCGGGTGGCGCCAGCAATGGCTGCCTCGCCAACAGTCTGTCTGTCCCTTCCTCTCTGTTGTTTTATAGTATGTGTTAAATGTATGTTTTAGTGTTCTTTAGCTTGTTTTATGTGGGGGGATGAGGGAAACAAAAAAAAATCTCTTACCTCAACGGAGATGCGATTTTTTTCCGTATCGTATCTCCGTCCGCACTGCGGCCTAACATTGAGGAGCTGGCAGCATTTGCTGAAGACCAACTTTGGGAGCTCCAACCGTGGGAGCCTGCAGGACTTAACATCATGGAGCTGGCAGTCCCTGTCGGGGATCAACCTTGGAGTTCCAACCATGAGAGCCTGCGGATTTTAACATCGCGGAGCTTGCGGTCTCTGGTCAGAGACCGACCGGGAGCTTCAAGATGCAGGAGCTTCGACCAACCCGACGTGGGAGCTTCGATCTCCCCAACGCGGGGGCTTCGATCGCCCCGACGCGGGGGCTTCGATCGCCGGCTGCGGGAGCTTCGATCACCTCGCCGACAGCGGGAGAATAAAGATGGAAGAAGATTAGATTTTATTGCCTTCCATCACAGTGAGGAATGTGGGGAATCAGCTGTGGTGGATGTTTATGTTAACTTTCATGCAGTTGTGTGTTTTGTTGCTTTTTTTAGTAAGGCTGTATGATCATTCGAATATCACTGTACTTTAGTTGATACACGTGACAATAAAAGACCTTTGAAACCTTTGACCTTTGAAACCTACACTGAAAGGCAATTCGCAATAGCCAGTTAATCTTCCAAAAGTAGTTGAAGATGTAGCTGTGATGGAAAATCTGCAGTAAAACTCACCAATACCTCTAATAATGAACAAAAAACAAAGTGCTGGAGGAACTCAGTCTGAAAAAGGGTCTCGACATGAAATGTCATCTACCCATTCCCTCCACAGCCAGACTTGCTGAGTTTCTCCAGCAATTTCTTTTTTTTGCTCAAGATTCCAGCATCTGCAGTCCCTTGTATCACCATCTATCAACCAGATGACTCCATGGACAGATATCACCACAACAACCCTGGCCTCTCCTTGTCAGAGATTTGCATTTTGTTCAGTATATTTCTTCCCACCTTCTTTGCAACATTAAACTAGCCTGCTTTCCTACTTGTTGACACTAAAGTGGGTGGTAACATAGGTAGTAAAGACGGTTATCAAAATTTAGAGCAGGCTCTTGACCATCTGGGCAAGTGGGCTGAGGAATGGCTAATGGAGTTCAATGCAGGGAGGTGTGAGTTGTTGCATTTTGGGAAGTCAAACCAGGGCTCTGGAAAGTGTTGTAGAGCAATAGGCTCTTAGAGCGCAGGTACATAGTTCACTGAAAGTGGTGTCACAGGTAGATAAGGCAGTCAAGAATGCTTTTGAAACATTGGCTTTCACCAGTCAAAGGGTACTATGTAGAATTTGGCCTTCATCAGTCAGGATATTGAGTGTCAGAAGTTGTAGGTTGTTTGTGTTCGAATAGAAACATAGAAAATAGAAACATAGAAAATAGGTGCAGGAGAAGGCCACTCGGTCCTTCGAGTCAGCACCACCATTCAATACGATCATGGCTGATCATCCAAAATCAGTACCCCGTTCCTGCTTTTTCCCCCATATCCCTTGATTCCATTAGCCATTAGAGCTAAATCTACCTCTCTCTTGAAAACAAGTAGATAGGGTGAATGAGTAGAGGAATCAAGAACCATAGGACATAGGTTTAAGATGAGAGGGGAAAGAGTTAATAGGAACCTGAGGTGCAAGTTTTTCACTCAGAGGATGGTACATATATGGCACCACCTTCCAGAGGAGATAGTTGTGGCAGGTACTAAAACAACATTTAGAAGACATTTTGACAGGTACAGGGACATGAAAGATTTAGAGGGATACGAGCCAAACATGGGTGGGCGGGGCTAGCATAATAGGGCATCTTGCTTGGTTTGGACAAGTTGGGCCAAAAGGCTTGTTTCTGAGCCTCTATTGATATAATTCTGCCAAATAAATCTTCGACCTGATACATTAACTCTGTTTCTCTTTCCACAGATGCTGCCTGAGTTGCTGAGTGCTCCTAGAATTTTAGTTTAGTTTATTTAGTTTAGTTCAGCAATACATTGCGGAAATAAGCGCTTCGGCCCATCGAGTCCATGCTGACAAGCGATCCACGCACACTTACACTATCCCACACACACTAAGGACAATTTACAAATATACCAAGCCAATTAACGTACAAACTTGTATGTCTTCGGAGAATTTTCTGTTTTAATTTTAGATTTCTAGTATCTACAGTTTCACAAAATATAGCGTGTAGTTACAGCAGGTAAGTCGAAGGGCAAATGGAGTATTGACTTGTATAGTAAGGGGTGTGGTGTTCCAGAGGAGGCTTGTTTAATATAACTTGCCCTCTGCCCAACTCCAGCGACCCTCAAACACATCATGGTAGGCTGCAAGACCAGCCTCACGCAAGGGAGATACACGTGGCGCCATAATCAGGTACTAAAAAGCCTGGCATCAGCCCTTGAGAACAGGCGGTGTGCGACCAACTCCTTGCCTCCGAGAGCAAGCAACCCCCTCCCCCTAAGGGCAACAACCTTTGTCCGAGAAGGACAGAAAACATCTAAACATCCTTCCACCAGATCAGAAGAAGGAAACCTATGCAGGGCCCGCGACTGGAGGATGCTGGCGGACATCGGCCGACAACTAGTTTTTCCACCTGAAATTGCTTCCACCAACCTCAGGCCAGACTTGGTGTTCTGGTCCCCTTCACAGAAGACTGCTTACATCATAGAGCTCACAGTTCCATGGGAGAACTCTGTTGAGGAGGCCTATGAGCGTAAGAAGCTGCGTTACGCAGAGCTTGCAGCAGAGGCAACGCAGCGTGGCTGGAACACCAAAGTCTATCCAGTTGAAGTGGGATGCAGAGGATTTGTTGCGTCATCTACCATCAGACTGCTGAAGGAGCTTGGAATCCACGGTCAGGCTCTGCGGAAGACCATAAGATCACTCTCAGAGGCGGCTGAAAGAAGCAGCCGGTGGATTTGGCTCAAGCGGAAAGACCCATGCTGGGCCCAAGTATTTCAGGGTGAATCTTTGGGACGGTTTGCCACGGGACACGCGCTGAGGGCTGATCATCCTGCAGCGGGCCGCCCTTGTGGAGGGTGTATAGTGTTAAAAGGCCGAAACACCCAGTGATGCAAGGGTACACTACTGATGATGTGTCCTGTGCCCAACTGTCCTGAAGGTTACCCAGGCCAAGATATACGTATCCACTCCCCCACCCCCCCCCCCGCCCCCCCCCCCCACAGATGTTGAGCGTCTACCACTCTCAACAATCAACGAATGTCGTGAAATGCTCCCCACCTATTGGCACAAGGGACTTCTTAACATCTTGTCCTGTGTATTTGATTCTTCAGGGGTGTGGTGTTCCAGAGGAGGCTTGTTTAATATAACTTTGTTGTTGGTGGTGCAACTACTCCTGGAATTTGTGTTCATATCTGATCTGCATATTTAAGGAATAATATATTTGCATTGGAAGTTCTGCAGAGATTTACAAGATTGATTCTTGTGATTGTGAATATATTTACTTTTGAAGAAAGATTGAGCAGATTGTGCCTTTCAGAATAATGAGAATGGCACAGTAATTGAGTACTTTACGTCAGTCTTTACCAAGGAAGAAAGTGCAATCCCAGCAAAGGAAGATAATTCTGGACAGGCTAGAAATTGGTCAGGAAGAGTTGCATGAAAGGTTAGGTGCACTAACCTGATAAGTCACCTGGTCCAGGTGGAATTTCTCCTAGATGGCGGAGGGATGTAAAAAAAGGTAATTGTGAAAGCCCTGGTCATATGCTTCCAAATATTGAAGTTAGACACAAAATGCTGGAGTAACTCAACGGGACAGGCAGCATCTCTGGATAGACGGAATGGGTGACGTTTCAGGTCGAGACTGTTCTTCAGGCTATTATACTTTGATTCATATATAACATTATCCGATTTAATTAGATAACACACAAAGGCTTTTCAGTGCATCTTAGTGCATCCTACACTAATACCAATATTTCAGTCCAGAATGCTGCAACAAGATAAGCTTCCAGTTTACAGCATATATTGGGCACAGTGTGAGAGTCCACTGAGACAAAGGTCTGACTAGGGTGGAGAATTATATCCCACTCATTCCACTCATACACATTGTTCAGTACAAAGGCCTAAACGGGCTTCCTTATCTGCTATAACCATGTTCATAAGTTATAGGAGCAGAATTAGGCCATTCAGCTCATCAAGTCTACTCCGCCATTCAATCATGGTTGAAATATATCTTTCACTCTCAACCCCGTTTTCCTGCCTTGTCCACATAACCCCTGACACCCGTACTAATCAAGAATCTGTCAATCTCCGCCTCAATTGACGGTCTCCACAGCCATCTGTGGCCACAAATTCCACAGATTCACCACCCGATGACTAAAGAAATTCCTCATCTCTTTTCAAATGGTACATCATTTATTCTGAGGCCATGGCCTCTGCTCCTAGACTGTCCCACTAGTGGAAACATCCTCCCCACATCTACACTATCCAGGCCTTTCATTTTTTGGGAAGTTTCAATGAGGTGTCACCTCATCCTTCTAAACTCCAGCAGGTTCAGGACCAGTGCCATCAAACGCTCATCATATGTTAACCCACTCATTCCTGGGATAATTTTCGCAAACCTTCTCTGGACCCTCTCCAACGTTAGCACATCCTTCCTCAGATATGGGGCACAAAACTGCTCACAATACTCTAAATGCAATCTGAGCAGTGCCTTATAAAGCCTCAGCATCACATCCCTGTTTTAGTATTCTAATCCTAACCATGCTGTGATCAAATACCCTTGCACCTTTGATTATTTTGTCACTATCAATAATTCTTAATAATCAATTAATCTGTTAGCCCATCCTTGGGAGTTGCAAAGATCCAGAACAAGTAGCAGAAATCCACACAGCCACAGGGAGAACATGCAAACTCCAAGCAGTTAGCACTCAAGGTTAGAACTCAACCCAGGTCCATGGAGCTGTAAAGAAACAATCCCAACTATTCAGCCACTATGTCACCTGGATCTATACTCCAGAATCCTTTCCATTTTGGAAATTCGTTGCCAGTGGAATGTTAATCATTTAGTTATGGAACTAAATAAATCAATCAAATTGCTATTTACTCCTTCTGAAAATGACAGTCTGGAGATGACAAGTTATTATCTTTGATGATAGCACTGAAGGCATGAATTCACTGATTGGGGAATTAAAACTGCTTACAAAATGAAATCTCCAATCAGCAAATATGTGGGGTCCAGATTCCAAATACTAATTATGAAAAGTGATTTTTTTCTTATCTGCAAGTGATTCATATTTTAAGAAAACATATGTATAAGCAGAATTGTGTATTTACTCATTTGAGTTCTGATTAAGTTCTTTGCATTGTGCGAATATAATTTCATGAATTACATGTCATTACAAGGCTACTTGTCTAAATTACAGCTGTATAACTTGATGATTTAGTAAACCTGACGCCTCGCTTCAAATGCGGTGATGTGTCAATAATTTGAGGGCGTCTTTCACTCAAAGTTAGCTTAGGTTGCACATATAGGTTCCTGAAGCTCTGGTTACATTTGCCAGTCATGACAATAACCTTGACATTAGGTCAGAACAATATTCTGTTGAGATATATTTACTAAGCGCTTTCTGAATCGTTGAATGAACGATTCAAGAAATGTTTCGCTTGTAGTTTTTGATCGCGTGTCTTTAGAATGACCTGATCCATAGTTTTTTATGTTGGAATCGCATCATTTATATTTGTGTAGATGTAAACAGGAGTTATGTGTTATGTTTGGATACATGTTGTCCAAATCATTCCTGGTGTGAAATAAAGTCAGGCTGGAAAGGAAAGTCGGGAAATTGTTACGGAATACCCCGGGTTAAATAAACGGGGTCCGAGAGAGTGCAATTCGTTCCCGCTGTGCCCCGGTTCGGGAGGGTGCGAGCCATTCGCGGCTGACCCTCCCAGTTAAAAGGGCAGATACTAACATGGAAAAAGCAGCTTCTGCCCGTCAGCCGCTATTTTTAGTTGGAACAACTGCGAGCCGCGTCAGGAATCTATCTCTTCGCTGGTTGCTTCTAAGCCGGACTGATGCACAGCACCCGGCTCCCAGTCGCCTTGAGCCCGTCCAATAACACCTCGGGGTCTTTACTTCCCAACTTCAACAGCGCCCAGCATTCCACCTGTTGGTTCGGGATAACAAGCTGAAAACAAAACCCTGCACTCTTGTCAACAAGGTCAGTTTTTGTAAACTTTTCAACACATTCTGCTGCTTATGCGGCCGAGGGTCAGTGGTGCATCTTTGAGTGGATTTGATGGAATGTAAAGGGGATTGAGTCGGGCTGTTGTCCTGTTTAGTTGATCTGGTGGGTAAGAACGGGCAAACGACACACGGGGACAATGATAAGGACATTGGGCGAAAGCCCGGGGTTGTTGTGGAAAGTCACTCTCGGTAGCTCTGGCGTGGTGTGACTTTGTTGGGCTGACTTGTCTGTCCGCTCAACCCGCTCATATGGCTTTGACGCGACGCTCCCAAAAAACCCGAGTGACCTTTCCACAGCCTGGCCCGCCTTCACACACAGTGAGTCATCCGGATGCAATCCACGGTGTAGTCCAATACTTCATCTGAGGATGTGATTCTCGCGAGCATCGCCCACTCCACCACAAGTCTGAACAAGGGTCTCGACCCGAAACGCCACCCCATTCCTTCACTCCAGAGATGCTGCCTGGCCCGCTGCCCGGTGCAGTAGGCCCTTCGGCCCTTCGAGCCAGCACCGCCATTCAATGTGATCATGGCTGATCATCCCCAATCAGTACCCCGTTCTTGCCTTCTACCCGGTATATCCCCTGACTCCGCTATTTTTAAGAGCCCTATCTAGCTCTCTCTTGAAAGTATCCAGAGAACCCACTATTCCACAGACTCACCCACTCTCTGTGAGAAAAAGTGTTTCCTCGTTTCCGTTCTAAATGGCTTACTCCTTATTCTTAAACTGTGGCCCCTGGTTCTGGACTCCCCCAACATCGGGAACATGTTTCCTGCCTCTAGCGTGTCCAACCCATGTTGTGACTATCTTCGGTGTAAATCAGCACCTGCGGTTCAATTCCTACACACATACCTCTCCACGACCTCTCTGTTTGGTGGGCGCAGCGGCTTGCAATGGTCCAGAGTATTAACACTAGGACACTTGTACGCGCATCACCGTGGCCTTCTGCACCACACTGAAGTTTGGCAGCAAAGTTATCCTTGCAGCCACACTCTCATCTCGCGTAATGAATTGAAAACATTTCACGATGGTTGCTAGTTCCCGCTTGTAGTGCTTGAAAAAAAAAGCCTATTTCCATGTTTGGAAGAAATAATTTCAACCAGCTTCATGTGAGCACAACACCAGCCCCCTCACCTGCCTGCCCGACACTTGAATACTGACCTCCAACGATTGTTGAATGTGAACTGCCCGCTTGTTACACTGCTGTCTATTAAAACTTTCGAGACTAAATTAGTTACTGACATCCGACCGATATTGGATGTGTGTTGTTCCGTTTCTATTTATTAAAACTCTCCCAGTTCTGAAAGAGCTGCTGGCGTACTGCTCAACGCTCTGCCTTCCACAGCCGCCAGGAGGGAGGGACCTCTGCGTTTCAGTTCTCGTTCCTTGCTGTCATTGTTTTGGATAAGCCTAAACTTTCTTCAAGTGTCCTCCCGTCCGACCCGCTAACGCCCATTTCTTTCCGCGGCACAATGCGGATTGGATCGGGAACATAATTTCGATGTCTATTAAAGATTCATCTGGGTCTCATTGAACAGAGGATCAAATGTTCATAGCTTGTGTCTCTGCAAGAGGTATCCAGGCAACACTGAAATGAACACTGAAAGATTATCTGCAGCCGGATCACCTATAATGCTGCGGCAATTTTGTCAGTTCCAGTTCTAAACGTACGGCTCCTATATTCTGAATGTTTGGATTTAATTGTCTTTTCTCGTTTCCAGCGGGAAATCAGGCCTCTCTCTACAAAATGTCCAAACGAAGTTCCAACGTCAAATCTATTCAGGTGAGATGGATAAAACTTGGCAGAGAGTTGCTGAAACAACGCGACATGGTGACACCCGATGCTTATCAGCGGGTATGGCGGGCTGTCACGATTGCCATTGAATGCTTAACTGGTTGGTTTGTCTGAAATAATTGCAGGCCAACATAAACATACCCATGGGTGCCTTACTGCCTGGAGCGGGACATCCCAGCAAAAGAAAAGAATGTACAATAGATGCCGACGAGGTAAGAGAGAACGTGGATTACAGCGATGCAATGCGGTCACAGCGTATTTCAGGGTATCTGGACCCCACTTAGACACCGACAATTGTTATAATTTGACAAAATGAGCAGCACTTTCTACAAGAACGATATCAGTGGTGGGTAAGCTATTGGAGGAGATGCCGAGCGAAAGGCAAGAACATATTGAGGGTAGTACCATTGAGGGTGCGACATGGTGTCTTACCAAGATGATCGAGAATTTTGAAATGACCAAGGCAAGGTACCTCATGATAAGCTGGTTAGGTTACAATAGACAATAGGTGCAGGAGTAGGCCATTCGGCCCTTCGAGCCAGCACCGCCATTCAATGTGATCATGGCTGATCATTCCCAATCAGTGCCCGTTCCTGCCTTTTCCCCATATCCCCTGACTCCGCTAAGTTTAAGAGCCCTATCCAGCTCTCTCTTGAAAGCTCTCTACCGCCCTATGAGGCAGAGAATTCCACACACTCACAACCCTCTGTGAGAAAAAGTGTTTCCTCGTCTCCGTTCTAAATGGCTTACCCCTTATTCTTAAACTGTGGCCCCTGGTTCTGGACTCCCCCAACATCGGGAACATGTTTCCTGCCTCCAGCGTGTCCAAACCCTTAACAATCTTATATGCTTCAATAAGATACCCTCTCATCCTTCTAAACTCCAGAGTGTACAAGCCCATCTGCTCCATTCTCTCAGCATATGAGTCCCGCCATCCCGGGAATTAACCTTGTAAACGGTTACGTGAGATCCAAGATAGGCTAGCCTATTGGACTTAGAATTGGCTTGAATGTTGGAGACTGAGGGGGGTGTAAGAGGTTTGTTATTCAAACTGGAGGCCTGTAACACATGTTGCACTAGATTATTCGTTCTGGGTCCACCGTAACCCATGTTGTACCAAATGATTGGTGCTGAGTCCACAATGATTTGGATGCAAATGCAAGTGGCATGATTTGCAAGTGGATAATGTGGTGATGTTTGCATGTTTGCCCTGTTCAGTCAGGGTATTGAGTACAAGAGTTGGGACATCGTGTTGCAGGTGTGTGTGATGTTGGTAAGGTCAAAGTTGGAGTACTATGTACAGCCATGGGAAGGGTGCCATTAAAGTGGAAAAGGTGAACAAAGTGGATGTTACCAGGTCTCAAGCAAATTAGTTATAGGGAGAGGCTGGATAGGCTTGGTCATTTTCCCTTGGAGTGTAGGAGGCTCAAGGGTAACCTTATAAAGTTAGGTTTCGAAACAACCACAGTCATCCCCCCAGGGTTGGGGAGTTCAATAATAGAGGGCATAGGTTTAAGGAGAGAAGGGAATGGTTTAAACGGGACCTAAGGGACAATTAATTCACACAGAGGGTGGGGTATACCTTGAATGAGCTCTTAAAGATAGCGGAGTCAGGGGAGATGGGGAGGAGGCAGGAACAGGGTACTGATTGTGGATGATCAGCCATGATCATATTGAACTAGACTAAGTGGGACCCGTTGGGTCCCATGTTTACATGGGAGGGCTGGTCCCCCAACGCAATATTCCACCTTTCCACCAATTCCAATATTGGTGGCCAGTGGGGGGAGGCTTTATGGACTGCTAGTATGGGTGTTGTGGCTGAAGGGACTGGTTTCCATTGTGGGCCAAATGGATTCCTGGGGTGGCAGATCAGTCACTCAAGCCTGATGTGCTGGCAGCTCACTCACGGTTGGTGGGCTGGCAGTTGAATCATGGCTATTCCTTGAAATTCCATTTCAGGCAGGGTGCAAGGCCACCAAATTCAAGTGCAGTTTCCTACCAATTCAAGCAGGGTGCAGGGTCACCAAACTCAAGTGCAGTTTCCTACCACTTCAATCAGAGTGCAAGGCCACCAAACTCAAGTGCAGTTTCATGCCACTTCAAGCAGGAGGCAAGGCCACCAAATTCAAGTTCAGTTTCATGCCACTTCAAGCAGGGTGCAAGGCCACCAAATTCAAGTGCAGTTTCATGCCATTTCAAGCAGGGTGCAGGGCCACCAAATTCAAGTGCAGTTTCATGCCATTTCAAGCAGGGTGCCAGACCACCAAATTCAAGTGCAGTTTCATGCCACTTGAAGCAGGGTGCAAGGCCACCAAATTCAAGTGCCGTTTCATGCCACTTCAAGCTTTAGCATTTCCAAACTATATTTTCAAACCACATTAAGGACACTGACAGGTCAGTAAAACCACACTCACAGTTTAGTAGACATATGTTCAGTGTTATTCACAGCTCAGACTGAGAGACGTGACCCTCTCGCTCCCGCATCTTGCAGAGACTGACTGAGGCACTCAACACTTCTGGGTTTTATAGTCCCTCCGGAAGGGGAGTGGCCTTCAGGAGAGAGAATCGCAACATTTTTTAAACACTAATAACTCTTTTATTTTTCATCGATGGGAAAAATCCTCTTGTCCTGCACAGCGGAGGGGACTCTGAGTAAGATGGCCAAAAATCACAGCCGTAAGTGGCAGTGTTTTTTCTAAAATCAATATACAGACCAACAGGAAGTGGTCAAGATCAGCGTTTTAGTAATATAGATGGTGGTGCTGGCTCGAAGGGCCGAATGGCCTAATCCTGCACCTATTGTCTATTGTGAAAGAAAATAGTGTACATGGGTACATGGATAGGAAAAAATTGGATGCATATGCACCAGGTGAGGAAAGTAAGACTAGTTTGTTTAGGTAACGTCAGGCATGGACAACTAGGGCCAATAGGCCTGTGGCCACGATGTATAGCTTTACAACATCCATGGACAGTGATGTTGGTAGAGTGTTAAATATTACTCAGGACACCTGACAGAATACCAACAGCTTTTAGAGCTGCTGTCTCACAACACCAGAGATCTGGGTTCCATCCTGACCTTGGGTGCTGTCTGTGTGAAGTTTACATGCTCTTTCTTTGATCTTTGGGTGCTCCAGTTTCCTCACATCCCAAAGTCATGTGAGTTTCAAGGTGTAGGCAGTGTAGGTAGTGGATAAGAAAGTGGGATAACAGGACTAGTGTGAATGGGTGATCGATGGCCGGCTTGAACTCAGTGGGCCGAAGGTTTCCTTGTCGTTTCTCTAAAACTAAAGTAAATACTAAAGAATACTCTTCACCATGTTATAGGAAATATGTTGTCAAGCGGAAAGGGTGATGAGGATGATGATACTTTGCCATTTGTACCTAGTTAGGTGCAGCAAAATCCTTTGTTTTTGCATAGAAAGTACACAAGAGTCACCACAAAGGCTGCGACAATGTTACAAAAAGTACATCCCTTCTTCGTCCCCTCCCCGTCCCCCCACTCGGACCCCCCTTTGTACTTGGCACCCCCCTTCCCCCACGCCAGGTCTCCCTTAGTTTAGTTTGGAGATACAGTGTGGAAACAAGCCCTTCGGCCCACCGATCAGTGATCCCCGCACACTAACATTATTCTACACACACTATGAACAATTTACATTTATACCAAGCCCATTAACCTACAAACCTCTACGTCTTTGGAGTGTGGGAGGAAATCGGAGCTCCTGGACAAAACCCACGGGTTTCAGGGAGAACGCACAAACTCCGTACAGACAGCGCCGTAGGCAGGATCGTACCCGGATCTCTGACGCTGTACGGCAGGAAATCTATTGCTGTGCCACCGTACCGCATAAAGGGTGGTGGGTATATCGGATGTGCTGGAGGGAGTTGAAGCAGGTATTATTGCAAGGTGTAAGAAACATTCAGACAGATACATGGATAGGACAGGTTTTGAGGGATATGGGACTAGTGTAATGGGAGATGTTGGCCGGTGTGGGCAATGTGGGCCAAAGTGCCTGTTTCCACGCTGTACTGTAAGACTAAATGACTCAATTCTGCAAGTAGAAGTGAGGCATCTGTTTCACATTCATAACCAGGTTTGAAAGAATTGGTGCGTTTATGGCACTTGCCAGAATTAGCTCCATTTACAGAACAATACCACCATTTTCCTTTACTTATTCATTCATGGGACGTAGAGATCGCTGACCAGTTATGCATTTTCAAATTGCTCTTAAAAAGATGTTGGTGAATGAGTCACCATCTTGTACTATTGGTTATTGTTCACCCACAGTACTATTAGGGAGAGTTCTCTCGTATTTTGGTCTAACGATGATAAATAGTTGGAAATTGATCATCAGTCAGCATGGCCAAATCAGGTGAGGACAGCAGATTTCCTTCCTCACAAGGTATCAGCGACACAGGTGGAATTGTATTAACCAGCTAGTAGTTCCATGATCCCCATTACAAATCCTAACCAGCTTTGTATTCCATGTTCATGAAATTCCCCAGTTGGTGTTGGCGGACGTGAATTTATGTCTCCACATTATCAGGCCTAGTCTCTGGATTAATATTACAGTAACATATATCGCTGTACTGCAGCACCAGTCTCGTTTCAGCAAGCTAAAATATGACAACATTTTAATTTTGCTCTATAATTCAGCAGGTCTAAAGAATCTCAGTTGCCATGTCTCCCGTCCATAGCTGGGTTGTATGAATTTAACTTTTATTCAAGATTTTTAATATAACTTAGTGGGGATAGGGTGGAAACATCAACCTCTTGATAAGTAATACCTTTATGTATTTGAATAAGACCATGCAACAAGTTACAGAATGATCTGCCCTTTATGTACGAGGCACTTGTACTCTAAGATTGTGAAGATTTTAATTTATGAAGTGCTTTTCTGGATGTCCAGATATCTGGTGGTGCAGCGGTAACGTTGCTGCCTTACAGCACCAGACCCGGGTTCAATCCTGACTATGGGTGCTGTCTGGATGGTTTGTACATTCCCCCTGTGACCATGTGAGTTTTCCCCGAGAACTCCGGCTTCCTCCCACATTCCAACGATGTACAGGTTTGTAGGTTAATTGACTTGAAAATTTGTAAATTGTCCCTAGTGTGTGTTAATGTGCGAGGATCACTGGTCGTCGCGGACTCGAAGGGCCGTTTCCGTGCTATATATCTAAACTAAACTAAATCAAACCAAAGAAGGTCGAAGGTGCTCTAAAATTAAGGAGGTACAGTAATGCCCCTGTCCCACTTAGGAAACCTCTGGAGACTTTGCGCCCCACCCAAGGTTTCCGTGCGGTTCCCGGAGGTTTTTGTCAGTCTCCCTACCTGCTTCCACTATCTGCAACCTCCGGGAACCGCATGGAAACCTTGGGTGGGGCGCAAAGTCTCCAGAGGTTTCCGTTCAGGTTTCCTAAGTGGGACAGGGGCATAATTTTGAAGAGCAGTCACTATTGTAATAAGGGAAATACAGCACCTAATTTGCCCAGAGCAGGTCCCAACAAACAGCATTTAAATAACCGGATAGAAACATAGAAAATAGGTGCAGGAGTAGGCCATTCGGCCCTTCTAGCCAGCAGAGCCATTCAAAATGATGAATGAATGTTTATTGGTAGTATTCACATACAAGGAATTTGCCTTGGTGCCACACCCGCAAGTGACAACATGACATACAGTGACAGTTAAAACATTAAACATTAATAATAAAACATTATTGATCATCCAGAATCAGTACCCCGTTCCTGCTTTCTCCCCATAACCCTTGTTTCTGTTAGCCCTAAGAGCTATATCCAACTCTCTCTTGAATACATCCAGTGAATTGGCCTCCACAGCCTTCTGTGGCAGAGAATTCCACAGATTCACAATTCGCTGGGTGAAAATGTTTTTCCTCATCTCAATCCCAAATGGCCTACCCCTTATTCTTAAACTGTGACCCCTGGTTCTAGACTCTCCCAATATCGGGAACATTTTTCCTGCGTCTAGCCTGTCCAATCCCTTAAGAATTTTGTATGTTTCTATAAGATCCCCTCTCATCCTAAATTCCAGTGAGTATAAGCCCAGTTGATCCATTCTTCCATCATATGTCAGTTCCACCATCCCGGGAGTTACCCTGTTGAAGCCATGCTGCACTCCCTCAATAGCAAGAATGTCCTTCCTCAAATTAGGAGACCAAAACCACACACAATATTCCAATATTCAAGTCTCACCTGCAGTTGGACCTCCTTGCTCCAATAATCAAATCCTCTCGCTATGAAGGCCAACTTGCCATTTGCTATCTTCACTGCTAGCTGTGCCGGTATGCTTACTTTCAGTGACTGGTGTACATGGACCCCCAGGTCTCGTTGCACCTCCCCTTTTCTTAATCTGACACCATTCAGATAATAATCTGCCTTCTTATTCTTGTCATCAAAGTGGATAACCTTACATTTATCCTCATAATACTGTACCTGCCATGCATCTGCCCACTCACCCAACCTATCCAAGTCACCCTGCAGCCTCATGGCATCCTCCACGCAGCTCACACAGCCACCCAGCTTTGTGTCATCCACAAATGTTAGGATGTTAGGCAAGGAATAAGTATTGACCATATCATTTGGGAAAACTCACTTTCTCCGCTTTAAAATACTGCTGAGGGACATTGTTTCAATGAAAGCACCAGATATTTTTTAACAAAGCAGACTTGCCACAAAAGTGTAGATTTTGTACTCAAAACCTGTGTCTCTGGGGCAGATTTGACGCCACGGCCTTCCGACCAGAAGGAAAGGTTCCACGGTTTCATTCATGGCTCACACCTCTCCAGGTTGCCAACTGCTAACTCGCATCCCTTTCATTCGGCTGTAACAATGCTACCAATGAGCCCACATTATCTTCTGGCCAAGAGAGTGGCCAATGTGTGAGGAAAAGGTCTTATTCCTTTCTGGTGATTGGTAATTAATTTTGTTTAATACAGGGGACATGCAATAAATCAGATGAGAAGAAAGAGTTGCCTGGAGCAGTGAAATTACCAGGACCGACCGTCAACCTCAAGCAGCTTCAAGAGGCCAAGAGTGAGCTCAAATTTGTCCCCAAGGTTTAGTAAAAGAACCTGCACTTGGCTTGAGGAGCAGCAACTATTCCCATGGAATTTCACTTTGTGCCATCTCTGCCCACACAGAATGGTATTGGACTACTCATATGCCCCAAGATTTTATACAGGCTTCAGTAGAATAAACCGATGATATATGCAAGGCCCACCCTTCACCACTATTGCCTCCAATACTGTAAAATTTGTGTTCCTATGCATTCTGACCTTCTTCCTCAAGACAATAGACAATAGACAATAAGTGCAGGAGTAGGCCATTCGGCCCTTCGAGCCAGCACCGCCATTCAATGTCATCATGGCTGATCATCCACAATCAGTACGCCGTTCCTGCCTTCTCCCCATATCCCCTGACTCCGCTATCTTTAAGAGCCCTATCTAGCTCTCTCTTGAAAGTATCCAGAGAACTGGCCTCCACCGCCCTCTGAATGTGATTATAACACTTATTATGAAATAATGAAAGATTATTAAGCCTGTAGACATGTTAAATTCAGATGATAAATTACTTTTAACATAATATGTGGATTTTAGGCAAATACTGTATTTGTTTTAAATAATAATACTATCTCCAGGTGTCGTTACAGCACAAAATAGTAGAACATGTTGACTTTCAGATTAAATCTTTGTTCACTACAAGGTTCTTCATCGCAAGTCTACTTAACAGCAATAAACAATGTACCTAAAGTCTGTCATGCTTCTATTAGTATTTGTTTCTTTACGAATACTTAAAGTGAATACGCACAATCTGTCTCAATAACCATAATAATAAGACAATAGTTATTGAGACAGATTGTTTCATTTCATAATAATTGTGAAATCTATTTAAGATCATCAACTGTTATATTAATTGTAAAATAACCAGCCCAATCCCTCAGACCATTAGCATTGAGCAGCAGTAGGTTTCCAAGCGCTAATAAAGACTGCAGGCCTGATTCAAACATGGAAGTAGAGGCGAGCCCAGTTACAATAGTGAAAGTGATCTGACTTCTTGTTCCACTCCACCTGCTGTTCACTGGTCCTAACGCAGGCTGGTCCTGCAATGGTGGTGGAACAGGGGTGACACAGTGGCGCAGATGGAAGAGCTCCTGCACATGTTTCATCTGGGTGCTCCTGTTTTCACCCACCTGCCAAATACATGCAAGTTTGCGGGTTAATTGACCTCTATAAATTGCCCCCAGTGTGTAGGGAGTGCACGCAAAATTGGGATAACATAGCACTTGTGTGAACCCGTGATCGAAGGTCGGCGTGGACTCCGTGGACCAAAGGGCCTGTTTCCACATTGTCAATTCATCAAACAGGTTTGAATCAGCCTGATCTTGCCTCTACGGAAATCAGGATTGTGTGCGTATGTGGGTTCTTGACAACAAGGAGAACGAGACACACAGTGAACATTATGCAAACCATCCAATTGTACCTGCCTGCCGAGGCAGTGATTCCAAAACAAGGTTTCATGTTCAGCACAGACATTGGGGATGAAGGGCCTATTCTTGTGCTGTACTATGTCACAAGGTAAGTGAGAAATTATTTTGATGACTGAAAGCAATGGGTATAGTAGAGACACAGCACAGAAATGGGCCCTTTGGCCCATCACGTGCATGCTGATCATCGTCCACCCATTCTACACTAATCCAGCATTAATCCCATGTGTTATTCTCCTCTTATTCTCATCCATTCCTCCTCCCCCTTCTTCATTTGTGAAATTGTACATCTAACAAATGTACACACCAAAGACAATACTTGAAAGCTGAAATTGCTGCAAACATGTCACAGGCATTTTTTAATGGTGAACAGTGACAACCAGCAGGTGGCACAGCTGTTAGTTGCTGCTTTACAGCTACAGCGAGCTATGTTCGATCATGACCTTGGGAATTTTCTTTCTTCTCATTACCATGGAAAGCACTACAGTAAACCCTCGTTAAAGCACACCATAGTATCCATTATTACTGATTATCCGCCATAACCAAATGTAATCTATGGCATTCCAACAATAACATTTAGTGTGAGCAAGAACTGCACTTACAGAGGTGCCTTTTTGTTTTTAAATGAACGAAAGGGAAGTAGAAAGATGCAGAATGAAAGATGTTTCCATTAGTGGGAGAGGCTTGGACTAGAGGTCATATCCTCAGAATTGTCATGTCATCAGGAATAGGAGTAGAATTAGGCCATTTGGCCCATCAAGTCTACTCCACCATTCAATCATGGATGATCTATCTCTTCCTCCTAACCCCATTCTCCTGCCTTCCCATAACCTGTACTAATCAAAAATCTATCTATCTCTGCCTTAAAATTATCCCCTGATGGCCTCCGCAGCCTGCTGTGGCAAAGAATTCCAAAGATTCCCCACACTCTAACTAAATACATTTCTCCTCATCTTCTCTCTAAAAGACAAATAGGATCGTGTCATAGAAGTAGATAAGTAAGTTAGTAGGGAATAAGCTCATGACAATCTGTTACAAAGAGGTCCATATAAACAAGGGGTTACTGTACTCTTTTACGATGTATTCAGCTTCCCTCCTTTAAAAATTACCAATTACGTTATTTTAATGCTTTGGGCCATCTGCTTCTCAGGTCCTCAAGTCTCTATGTAACACATTGCCAAGATTGGCACAACTAAAATTAAAAGTTCACAAGTTATAGGAGTAGAATTAGGCCATTCGGTCCATCGAGTCTACTCTGCCATTCAATCATGGCTGATCTCTGCCTCCTAATCCCATTTTTCTGCCTTCTCTCCATAACCCTTGACACCGGTTCTAATCAAGAATTTGTCTATCTCTGCCTTAAAAATATCCACTGACTTAGCCTCCACAGCCCTCTGTGGCAGAGTTCCACAGATTAACTACCCTCTGACTAAAGAAGTTCCTCCTCACCTCCTTTCTAAAAGAGCACCCTTTAATTCTGAAGCTATGACCTCTGGTCCTAGACTCTCCTACCAGTGGAAACATCCTTTCCACATCCACTCTATCTATACCTTTCATTATTCTGTAAGTTTCAATGAGGTCCCCCCTCAACCTTCTAAACTCCAGCGAGTAGGGGTCTAGTGCTGTTAAACGCTTATCATATGTTAACACACTCATTCCTGGGATCATTCTTGTAAACCTCCTCTGAACTCTCTCCAGAGCCAGCACATCCTTCCTCAGATATGAGACCCAAATCTGCTCACAATACTCCAAATGCGGCCTGACCAGTGCCTTATACAGCCTCAGCATTACATTTCTGTTTTTGTATTCCAGTCTTTTTGATATAAATGCTAGCATTGAAAAGAAAGATTTGTATTAACATAACACCTTTCAATAACTCAGGAGATCCCAAAGAACTCCAAAATGTTTAAATATATTTTAGAACAGTTACTGTTGTAATGGAGAACAGGTCTCAAATGACCTCCAACTCTTGTTGGTTTTATACTCTTGTACACACCTAGCAGCATATGCATTATTACACCACAAGGTACAATGATTGTTGGTTAAATTATTGAAATATAAAAGTAGAATTAAGTTTTAGAGAATGAACTATGAGTTTCAAAAATATTCTTGATGTGCTATCTACATCCCAAGTTAGTGATAGTTAATTATGGCAAGGTATAATGATTTCCATCTAGTAAGTGACCGTATGGGAACTGCATTCAGTTTCCCTCCTTTAAAAATTACCTACGATGTGACATATGAGTAACATCATTAGGAGAAAGTGATCCACTCAATATGGGATATGTGCAATTGGAGTTGGCCACAGCTGATGCATCCCTTGCAATCATTTTATGTTGATGTAGGTGTGTTTCTGGCAGGATTTAAATAATTACAACCAAGAAAGCAAGTCATCATATCTCGTGCTTGATGCATGACATTTTTTATGGGCTGAAGAATGCCATGACTGAGAAGGGATTTAAATGTATCTTTATTTCTACTGAGAAACCGCAGCATATTTTGCACACAGCTTCAATTTCCCTCCAATTATGTCAAGGAAGATTAGAAATTGGGTTTTTGCTACATTTTTTAACTACTTTTGTGATGTACACTGAATTTTCATCCCAAGGAAACTTGACACAATACATTAATACATTGGTCTACAATTGTAGTACATGGTTTGAAATTACATTTCACCACCGGGTGGCGCCGGTAATGGCCGCCTCGCCAGCAGTCTGTCTTGTCCCTTCTGTTTTTATTATTTTAAGTGTGTCTTGAATGTTTGTTTTAATGTCTCTTGGTATGTTTAATGTTGGGGGTGTGGGGGGTGCGGGGATCGGGGGAAGCTTTTTCCAGTCACTTACCTCGACGGCGATGTGATTTTTCTGCGTGTCGCATCTCCCCCCCCCCGCGGCCTACAACATGGAGTGGTGCGGCCTTTTCTGTAGACCGGCCCAGAGATTCAAGCCGTGGATGCGGCGCAGATTTACCAATACGGAGCCTGGGATCTTTTGCCGAGGATCGCCAGTGTTAGAGCTCCGACCGCGGGGCCTGTGGACTTTAACACCATGAAGCAGCGGTCTTCGGTAAGAAGCGGCCGACTCGGGAGCTCCATGTTCTGATCCGTCCCGACGACGGAGTTTCGATCATCCCGACGAGAAGGCTTGAACAGCGGACCGTCGGCAACAGCAAGTGCGGAGGGTTCAAGGCCCCGACCATGGGTGAACATTGAACTTTATTGCCTTCCATCACAGTGAGGAATGTTGATTCCATTGTGGTGGATGTTTATGTTAAAATTTATTTAATGTGCTGTGTGTAATTTTGCTTTTTTAGTATGAGTGTATAGTAACTCAAATTTCACTGTACCTTAATTGGTACATGTGACAATTAAATTGAATCTTGAATCTTAATAGTTTACCTGTATATAGTTTTTATATGTATCTAGACAAAATGCAGCTCCCCAAACGCACCCGTTCCCTACGCGTAACTACCACGGGAGGCGTGGTTCTCTAACTCAAGCCGTTCCTGAACGTAAGTGAAGCTGATCACTATTAGCTGAGCTATTGTGACGTCATCAGTTGAAATTGGTCATTTTAAATTCAAAGTATTTTGATTTTTTTTAAACATTAATCAATAATGTCGAGAAATAAAGCATAAAATGTTCAGTGAAGGTGTTCTCTGCCTAGAGGGGAAAAATGTGAATCAGAGTATGTAAAAATCTTGTGAAAGTTGGCATTTTTAAAATTTTAATCGCGAATAACGTGAAATATAGAATGAAATCTTCAGTGAAGCTGCTCACTGCTAGCCAAGCAGTTGTGACGTCATCAATGAAAGCTGGTCGTTTTAAATTCAATGTTTTTTGATGTTTTTAAACGTATTTACTTTTAATCAGTGATAAGTCGAGAAATAAAGCATAAAATGTTCAGTGAAGGTGCTCTCGGCCCCAAGGGGAAAAATGTCCATTGGAATATGTAAAAATGTAATCGTTACCACGTAGTGTTTTTGCTAAGATGCAAAGACAACCACATATACAAACACACACACAAATACAAGATCAGACTTTTAATAAGTACTAGACCAAGGGGGACCCATTGGGGGGGGGGGGGGGGGGGGGGTGGCCTGCGGCATCACACACACACACACACCTGATATTTTATTAATATTATTAATTCACTCCTTTTCCCCATCCGCTGCCCTATCCATTCACACATAGCCCCTGATGGCGCAGGCGTGGCTAGAGAGGGAGGGGGTAAAGAGTGAGGGGGCGCAGAGAGGGAGTGGTGGCAGAGAGGGACGGGGAGCAGAGAGGATGGGGGCTGAGAGGCAGGAGGGGTAGAGAGGGTGGGGGTAGAGAGGGAGGGGGTAGAGAGGGAGGGGGTGTTGGCTGCCTTTCTGAGGCGGGGAGGGTGTAGGGGTGTGGATAACCCGGGGAGGAGTGGGGTTTCTGAATAACCCAGGGGGGGGGGGAGTGTGAATAAACCAGGGGGAGAGCGTGAATAACCCGGGGGGGTGGTTGTGAATAAACCAAGGGGGGGGGTGAAGGTGCAGGGGGTGTGAATAACCTGGGGGTGGGGGGAGGGTGCGGGTGTTGTGAATAACCCGGGAGGGGAGGGGTGAATAACCCCAGGGGGGGGAGTGTGAATAACCTGGGGGGGTGAATAACCCGGGCGGGGGGGGAGTGTGAATAACTGGGGGAGATGTGAATAACCTGGGGGGAGAGGTGTCGGGGGGTGTGAATAATCCGGGGGGGGGGGGGGGGGGGGTGTTTGCTGCCTTTTTGAGCTGTGGTCCCGCACTTCCTGTGCGGAGAGAATCTCATGCCGCAACCTATTTGTTGTGCCATCATAGCTCCTCAGAAACATTACTTCGCTGCTTGGTCTCACTAATTTTCTCTGAAATAAGTCGAGAAATAAAGCATAAAAGGTTCAGTGAAGGTAATCTCTACCTAGAGGGGAAAAATGTGAATTCGAATATGTAAAAATGTTATCGTTACCGCGTAGTGTTTTTGCGAAGATGTAAAGACACACACATATACACACGTACAAGGTAAGAGTTTTAGAATTATACTAGACCAAGTGGGGCCCGTTGGGTTCCGTCCCCTTAATACATGGTTGCGGGGTTGGGGGGCGGCCTGCAGCGTCACACACACATACGCTAACCACCCCACACACACGAACCCCGCCTTGATATTATATTAATATTATTAATTATCCCTCGCCCTATCCACCCACGCATAGCCCCCAACTGCGCAGGCATGGCTAGAGAGGGGGGGGGGGGGGGGTAGAGAGGGAGGGGGCAGAGAAGGTGAGGGGGGTAGAGAGGTAATAATAATAAATAATAATAATTTTATTTTTGGGCGCCTTTCAGACATCTCAAGGACACCTTACAGAGATTAACAGGAATAAAAACATATAATCAGAATAAAATAAATAATAAAGACATCACAGAAACACAAATTAAAAACAGAATTCAGTCCAAAAACAAAAAATCAAAAACACAATGTGAAGAGAGAGCAGCGGCAGCTAAAGCGCGCCAACGTCCACTCTCCCTTCACGGCAGCCATCTTGGACAAAGGCTAACAGGATTACCTTACAGACAAAAAATCATCCCCCCACAATGGATACCACTGTGGGGGAAGGCACAATGTCCAGTCCCCAACCCCAAGTTCACCCCAAAGTCAGGCCTATTGAGGTAGTGGTGGTAGAGAGGGGGGGGGGGGGTAGAGAGGGAGGGGGCAGAGAGTGAGAGGGGCAGAGAGGGAGGGGAGGCAGAGAGGGAGGGGGGGCAGAGACGAGGGGGGTAGAGAGGGAGAGGGGGTAGAGAGGGAGGGGGTTAGAGAGGGAGGGGGGTAGAGAGGGAGGAGGGGTAGAGAGGGAGGGGGGTAGAGAGGGAAGGGGATGGGGTATTGGGGAGGGGGTAGAGATGGAGGGGACGGGTAGAGAGGGAGAGAATAATCCGGGGGGGGGGGGGAATGTGAATAACCTGGCGGGGAGGGGGGGGGGGGGATTGTGAATAACCCGGGGGGGGGGGGGGGGTCGGGGTTTGGGGGGGGGGGGGGGGGGGGGTGATGTTTCTTGAAGCGCATGGAAGATTCTGTGTGTGATACGACTCCGAGCCGAGTCATTGTGACGTCTTCAGTGAAAGCTGGTCGTTTTAAATTCAAAGTCTTTTGATGTTTTTAAACCTTACTAACTTTTAATCAGTAATAAGTCGAAAAATAAAGCATAAAATGTTCAGAAAAGGTGATCCTGGCCTCAAGGGGAAATATGTCAATCGGAATATGTAAAAATATTATCGTTACCACGTAGTGTTTTTGCAAAGATGTAAAGACAACCACATATACACACACACACACATATACACATGTACAAGATCAGACTTTTAGTAAGTATATGATAGATATGATAGTTTGTCTTTGATTCACAAATGTTCTATGGATGAATGTTGAAATTACAATTTTAATTTTAAATATGAAAAGTTTGATGAAATTATGTAGCCTTGGAAAATATACTATAAAGTCTTCTTCATGCGAGGAACTCATTAATTTCTGCAATATGATTGTCCTGGGAATTTTAAATGTAAAAATGTATTTAAATGAATTAGTAATGATTATGTTTAATGAATAGTTTCACACATAAATATTGTGAATTAATTAGTTATATTAGTTAATGAATGAATTATAAGATTTAAGCTGAGGCTTAGCTTCAGTCCATTGTTTTGAGCCACTAGAGTTGAACCACTATTCTCTGGCCTTGCTTTACATCTTCCTTTAGTAATGTTCCCTTAGGATTCAGGATCAAGTCTACTCTCACTAGCATTAGGCAGGAATTACCTTATAATATGAAGAGTATTATATTCAATAACTCAGAGGGATCTACCAGCACAGAAGGCTTTCTTGGGGACATAATATTGGATACATATATTTAGAAAAAAACTAACAAGCAGTGAATATTTTACACAAAAACCTGCATTAAAGAACAGGCAGTGTGTGGGTTTTTAATTCTGTCCATGTGGTCTGACCGAGTGATTCTCATAGCAGTCCATTTAAAGGACACATTATTGCTGAGGTGGATTTCTATCTTTCATCTCTTAACTGTTTTCTATCTTTTCATTGTTGCAATTGAAGCTCTCATCAGTTCCCACTTCTCTTTTGCCTGAGGTGGCAATATTTCAATAATATTTCCTTCCCTATTGCCAAACTCTTTAACGAAAGCTTTTCAGCAGAGGAAATGATGGTTGTCAAACAAATCAAAGCACATTTGTTTTGATTTATTCAAATTGTGGGATATGGGCATTGCTGGTGAGAACAGCATTTATTGCTCATCTTTAAATGGCCTTAAGAAGGTGGGCTTGGCTGATGGTTTGTTGCATCTATTTGAATGCAGCCAGGGAGAAATATCTTGGCAGGGCCAGTTCAGCAAACACCCAGTTGCAGAGGTGTCGTCGACATCCAAACAGCGATAAGTTTTGTCCAGCAAATCTTTGGCATTACTAGTACATTGCCATTACTAGTACATTACTCCAAGGTGCAGATGTACACTGGATGGTGCCTGTAGGTATCCATAGATGGCACAGCTCTGCATTTCAGTGTCCTCTGAAGTGGATCCTGTGAACACATATCCCCATGGCATCATAACACTCCCTTCTTTCATCATATCAACCCCCATCTTCCCCACATCCTCCCTTGTCCTCCACCTGGAAAACACATCCATTCTCACCTCTAGCTTCACAATTTGCAACTCTTCAATTACTTTGTCTCATATCTCTGGCCTTTGTCCGATATCTACCTATCAAGTAACCCTCCACAACTGTATCAGTCCTGTCCCTCCCCTCTTCCAGCTTTCTTCCCCTATCCCCACCCACCCGTACAATCAGGCTGGAGAAAAATTGCCTGTCCATGATCACTGAAATGCTGCCTGGTCTGCTGAGCTACTCCAGCATTCTGTGTCTTCCCCACGGCTAACTGCAGGGACCTGGATCTGGATGTAGTGCGCTGAAAAGCACTAGGTAGAGCATCACTCAGCACTGGGGTACAACAGCACCTGCAGATGGAGTTATGGCATTGTGGTGATTAAGTATTATTAAGCAGGCTGCATTGACTGGTAATTACTCAGGAAAACCTTATTTCATGGAATGTCATGGGTGGCGCAGAGGTAGAGTTGCTGCCTTGCAGCGCTTATAGCACCAGAGACCCTGGTTTGATCCTGGCTATGGGTGTTTGTCTGTACAGAGTTTGTACGAACTCCGAGATCTTTGGTTTCCTCCCACACTCCAAAGATGCAAAGGTTTGTAGGTTAATTGGCTTGGTATAAATGTATAAATTGTCCCTAATGTGTGTCCGATAGTGTTAACGTGCGGGGATCGCTGGTCGGTACGGACACAATGGGCTGAAAGGCCTGTTTCCGCGATGTATCTCTAAACTAAACTAAACAAAACCGATTTACAGGAAGGAACTGCAGATGTTGGTTTAAACCAAAGATAGACACAAAATGCTGGAGTAACTCAGTGGGACAGGCAGCATCTCTGGAGCATCTCCAGATTGAAGTGCTTCTGTATAACGAATTCAATAATCGTTTCTAAGAAGGTTAAATATATTAATGCTGCTATTGGATTCTATTTTGAAAGTTTGGGGATAATTGGATCTTTACCTACACTAATCATTTGACAAAGTGAGACGTTTTCTCCTCTCTCCAAGCACGTGCATGCACGCAGGCCAGAAGATGGGCACTCTGCGCCTTGTTTGTCTTGCATGCTTCTGTTGGTTTCTCTTATTCTGATAGCAAAATATCCAGGAATTTCAACTTGGAAAACCATTGATAGGGTCATGACACTTCAGGAATCTAAATTTCAGCAGTAAAAGGATGAAAAGCAATTAAGAAATGAATGATGGAAATTAACTTTTGCAATGATGAATCCTTCAAATGACTCTCTGTGCATAGTTACTGTGAAGTAAAGTTGGCTCGGGTCGCCATGTCATAATAAAGAGTTGTTGGAGCCATGTCGTGGGTCAGTCAGCATCTGGAGAGGCAAAGAGATGGTTGCGATTTCAGATTGTGTCTCTGCTCAGGATTGAGAGTGTAAGGGGGATGCAAAGAGGTGAGGGGAAATGCTAAAGCGGGAACGGACACGGTGCAGGTGACTGCAGGAGAGGAGGGGTTGATGGCCAGATGGAGCCAGTTGGGAGAGGAAAGTGTTGAGATAGTTTAGTTTAGCTTATTGTCACGTGTACCGAGGTAGAGTGAAAAGCTTTTGTTGCGTGCTAACCAGTCAGCAGAAAGACAATACATGATTACAATCAATCCATTTACAGTGTACAGATATATAAGGGGATAATGTTTAGTGCAAGGTAACGTCAGCAAAGTCCGATCAAGGATAGTCCGAGGGTCATCAAAGAGGTAGATAGTAGTTCAGCACAACCTCATAGTAATTAACAACTGCTGTGCTGCATGATGCTCAGCCTTCTTAAATTAAACAGGGATGAGGCTCATCCCTACTCTCCACAGGCCCCTAACTAATAATATTAATATTCAAAATCTGTTTATGATTTATGTCAATGCTGAAGTTGGGGTTAAGATGCCCGACACATATGAAGCAAGGTGGTACTCCTGACACAAACATCAAACATATTTTCCTCTCAATTCTTCTTTCATAAACTCTTGTATAAAACATATATGAAAGCATGGAATCTATTGCTGTTAGTTAGCTCATTTTTTATTACTTTAAATTAGTGCCTCTTAGAAATCACGATAAATTTATAACTAGGGAAGGGCTTTCATTTAGTCCTGTGTTTGAAATCACCCAGTGAAAATCATGTTTGGAATGAACTGGAATTATGTTTCAAGTGGCATTACTGTTGTTACGGAAGTAAACACAAGAGCAAGTGTGTGTCCAGCTAGAATCCCAGAGCAACAAATGAGATGGATGCCCAATTAATCTTTCTACGCTGTTGTTGATTGAAGGAAAAATGTTTGCCAAATATCTGTTCGTTGTTGAATAGAGACATGATGGGGCCATTAATGCCTCGTGTGCACAAGCAGACAAGCCTCAGTGCAACAGATCAAAGCAAAGTGTTCAATTCTATTCTTACAGTATCTTACTGAAATACCAGATGGGATTACGTGCTCAAATCCTGGAATAGGAAGTCTATAATATTCTTCAACAGAGCTCAGCACTGCTGACTGGACCAGGTTAACAATTAGTTACATTAAAATGAGGGGATACCACGAATAGTATTTTGGGATTGGACATTCAATTTCTATGTTTCTATTCTAGGGACTAGTGGAATCAAGGGATATGAGGAGAAGGCAGGCACGGGTTATTGATTGGGGACGATCAGCTGTGATCACAATGGCTCGAAGGGTCGAATGGCCTCCTCCTGCACCTATTTTCTATGTTTCTATGTTTAAATTAAAATGTCTTTCTGCCAAATTTGATTTGTCATCTTTGCACAGTCTTGAGATAAAGTGATCATTCTTGAACCAGGCAATGGATAACATAGAATAGTACAGCACAGGAACGAGCCTTTCGGCCCACAATGTTTGTGCCGAACATGATGCGTAGCTGCCTGGACTGACGGGACACCGGCCCGGAGCAGTGGCGGCCCCAGGCTTACAGCCAGCGCGGAGACGAAGCGTTAACTCCACTGCTCCCGGTCGGTGTCAGTCCAGGGCTGTTGGTTAACCCTGCGCGACAGGCAGAGTTGAGCTGGAGTTAGCGCTTCTTCTCCATGCTGGCTGGAAGCCTGGGGCAGCCACTGATCCGGGCCAGTGACCCGTCAGTCCAGGGTCACCCCAGACATCTCTGGCCACCCCTGGACAAGGATAGGTCACTCGGGAGGGAACAAGGAAGGTCCAGTAGCAATTCACCAGTGCTGCGCCGGAGATCCAGGCTCGATCCTGACTATAGATGAAACGTAGGTCTGTATACATGCAGCAGCACAGTTGTCAAGAATGTTTATCGCGAATGACCTTTGACAAATTCCATGATTCCTTGCGTTTTCGGAATACCGAACTCGCTTATTGAATCTCGTGCATCCTTAACATTTTTAGTACTATCTTGGAGGTACATTGTATCGATGGTGAGAATCATGTTCTTTCATACATTTTTGATATTTTTTTGCAGCAAACATTATTCTCTACCTCCTCGTGGTCAGGGTTTCATTTTTTTTAAATAAATAATAAGCGACAATCCTTTTAGTACATTAAACTCCCTCTCATTTAAAATTAAATCATGTCATGAGATGAGAGATTTTTTTCTGCCAAATTTTGGCAATTTGATATTACAAAAAATAAATGCTTTAACAAATCATATTTTATAATTTATTCAAGAATTCGACGTAGGGTTGCAACAATTTCAGAATTTTCATTTTTTAAAATTTTGGTTTATAAACGACATTCTGGATAGTTATTGTTTGTGGATTGGCTAGATTTTTGATTCATGGGGCTTGAATTTGTCTTTGTTTACTATGGTGTTCTTATTTGGTGTCTCATTGTGAGACACAGAACAGAAGATGACCCTTCGGCCCATCGACTCCAACGCTTATCATTAAACAACCCATTTACATGAGATGTGTAGAAAGGAACTGCAGATGCTGGCTTAAACCGAAGATAGGCACAAAATGCTTGAGTAACACAGCATCTCTGGAGGAAAGGTTTTGCATTGAGACCTTTTCCTCTGGAGATGATGCCTGACCCGCTGAGATACTCCAGCATTTTGTGTCTATCACCCATTTACACGAACTGCTTTAAAAATAACTCCTCGTGTTCACGTTAACTCCCCCGAGACTCGACCACGCACTGCACACGTGGGGACAATTTACAACGAACGTACAAACCTGAATGTCTTTGTGGGAGGAAGCGGGAGTACCTCGAGAATCCCGTGCGACAACAGGGCTAACATGCAAAACCCCACACAAGATCACGATTGAACTGGAGAGCACGCAAACAAAAGCTTTTCACTGTGCCTTGGTACATGTGACAATAAACTAAAATAAACCTGAGCCTCTGCCGCTCTGAGGCAAGGGTTTCCACTAGCTCATCACCAAAGATACTTTGCTCGCCACTGTGCCACCAGTGGTTTATGTTTGGAGTTTTCCATTTTGTATTCGGGTTTAAAAATTGCACATCAGACAGGGGGTAGAACCTTGGCCCTTCCTCAGGTACAATACTGACTGATAACCATCCAAAAATGTTCCCAGGCATTTGTCCAGAGATTTTGTTTATTCTCATCCACTCATCTCATGGAATGCACATAGTCTAAAAAAAGGCAATGACTGTGTCATTGGCACCGACCCAACCATAGCACCGATATCCACAAAAACGGTCAAAAAACGACCTCAGTTCTTAAAATATTAGTTAATTAAAAAAAAAAAAAACATTAAACAAAAATATTCTTAAAATATATTTTAAATCGTCTTTTTTAACGACAACATTTTAACTGACAGGAAGCAAAGTTCAGAACAAAATAAAACCCCCGCCAAATTCACGATTAAATGGCAGGAAATTATTCTTACCTGCTGTGCACAGTTTACCGTCCAATCCTCTTCGTTTACTGAAAACAAATGTTGCGGTTATTTTAAATATGGTTACTTTGGAGCATAATCTTTGCTTTGGAGCACCGAACATCCATTTCACTTTCTAACGCTAGTACATACCCATTGCGACATGTGAGCCTCAAAATAAATCACGTTTACATTCCCTCCGCTCCCGACACATGTTTATATTTTAAAAACCGAGTCTGAAAGGTTTAGTTTAGAACTTTTGAGCCCTTCGGCCCATCGACTCCGCACCGACCAGCGATCCCCGCATATTAACACTATCCGACACACTGTGGACATGTTTTTACATTTATACCAAGCCGATTGTTGTGTTGCTGTTACACTACATCAATTAACCTACAAATCTGCACGTCTTCGGAATGTGGGAGGAAACCGAAGTTCTCAGAGAAAACCCACGAAGGTCACATGGAGAACGTACAAACTCCGTACATACTGCACCCGTGGTCAGGATCGAACCCTGGTCTCTGTAACTCTACTTAAGGGGGTCAGAAGAGGCGAAATTGTTGCTATTCTATCCTGTATTTTCAGGTTAGCGAGAGTCTGGCTGTAGCCTTTGACTCTGTGAGTTGTGTTTCCGCGTTGCAGGTGCAGGGCGAGGATCAGGTAGCACCTGGTGTGCGATTGAGTTATGAGTTGCCCCAGCCATCAGCCAACACATAGGGACGCTACATAAAAGTCAGCAATATATTTAATTATTGGCAGACATTCTTCAGTGCGCGTGGTGCGAGTAATCCTGAAAGTGTGCGATTTAAGATCTCGAGAAAAACACAAAGTACCGTAGTAACTCAGAGAGGCCAGGTACCATCCACGGAGGGAATGGATCGGCGACGTTTTGGGTCGGGGCTGATGTTATTTGATCTGCTGAGTTATTCCAGTACTTTGTATGTTATTCAAGATTCCAGCATCTGCAGTTCCTGTGGCCCTAGATACAATATCTCATTGGATGCATATCATGGTCTTCAAAGGCGACGAAATTATTTGGTGGTATATTTGTACAATCAGCATGCAACATGCGACTCCTCGGTCTGGGCTACAGGGAGAGCATCGGAACGTGAAACACTGAAACCAGTTCCACACTCCAATACACGTTCTGATGCGATGAACTTTAAAGTTAAATCTACTTCTCTCTTGAGATGTTAGTCGACCTGCTGAGAATTTCCAGCATCTTCTGGGTGTATTTGTAGAAGGATTCGTCAGCAGTTGAAGAGTAACTCCAGCACTTTTTCATGCAAAACTCAGATTGCACTGGGACATTATCAGCGCGGTAGTGGACTTGTTTATGGCCCTTGTCGAAGATCACTGGTATCAATTGGGATACAAGGATGGTATGCATTAGCTCCATCGCGCCATTTGCAAGGGCTTGTGCCAACGAGTTTATAGATTGTGTTAAATACAAAGTAAATGCAGGCCAATCGGCCCACAGGTCTAGGCATTGATATCTGTAAAATACTTTCCTCGCCTTTCAACTGACTCCACTGGTCGTTCCCAATGCTCGTTGACCACTTCATCAGGAAGTAGGGCAGTGGGCGGGACACAGCTAAGCAGATCGACCGCAGACTTTACAAACTTGACACAGCCTTGTTTTGTTTGCTGTTTCTATTCTGGTCTTGGCGTCCATCATCGCTAACGAGAGGTCACCGGCCTGCCAGCTAGATTAGTAGCTCGTGTAGGTGAGTGGAGAGAGCATCCCGCGGACATTATCTAACACCAGGACACACAAAACCACATCGGGAATTTGGTGTCGCCCGGCGCTGTTTGTCATCACACGAGGACTTATAGACTTGGAAGTTTAAACTATCAGCTCACACGGCCAGTTCCACGATGGCCTCCGGGACAGATCATCGCTTAATGGCGAAGGACTTCAGGTTTACGAACAACCGCGGCATTCAATTGAACTGAGAGCAACTTTGAACTGGATGGACGAGACGTTTTCTGTAATCCCTTAACGCGGTGGGTCCTCCGAGACTGACTTCAGATTCCAGTGCGTGTTCTGCTTCAGATGCCAACTCTTGCAGCTCGTCGTTGCCAGGATGATCTCCCAGACGGGCCATTTATAATGAGGACAAATTCAACATTCAAAAATAATCTCATCTGATTTGAATGGAGTGCGCCTTTAGCTGAAAGCGGAAGATTGGAAGCGCAACATCGGTCTTGCGTGGATTGATGCACTTCTCAACGACCGAATCAAAGTCCCAGCGGGACAGCGCTGCGGTGATAATGTCTCAAATCGCAACCAGCTGCTCTGTGGATCATCTTCCGGACGAGTTGTAATGAAGGGCAAGTTTGAATTTGCGGGTTAACCGGGCAATCTGCATAATTTCTAAAGGAGTGCAGGCTCAGACATTATTTCTGGACCTCGGCGTCCTGCCAAAAACCTTATCCGACCTGAAGTTTCTTTGGTGCATTGGTGGGACGGGAGGGGAGGGAGTGGGAAGGGGTAGAAAAAGTATAGGGAAGGGTAAAGGAGTGTAGAGGGAGGGGGATATGGGAAGGAGAGGAGGACAGGGGGGTGGAAGAGGGGGATAGAGGGAGGGTAGAGGAATATTGAGGCTGAGACGAGGAGTCTAGGGGGAAGGGAGAGAATCGGGAAAGGGGAGAGAAGAGGGCTGGGTGGTGAGTGAATCTAGGAGGGGTATGAGCTATTTCCTGGCGCTGTCCAACACCCACGGCGAGGCGGTGGTGTCCCGGTACCGGGCGCTGCGGGAGGAGAGGCTGCTGTGCGACGTGGTGCTGGTGGCCGAAGGCACTGAGTTCCGCGCCCACCGCTCGCTGCTGGCCTGCGCCAGCGACTACTTCAGGTGCCTGTTCCAGGCTCACACCCGGGAGGCGGGCGCGGCGGCGGTGCAGCTGCAGCTGGTGTCGGCCGGCGGCCTGGGCCGGGTGCTCGACTTCATCTACACCTCCTGCCTGGTGCTCTGCCCCGACAGCGTGGAGCAGACGCTGCAGGCGGCCAGCTACTTGCAGGTGCCCGAGGCGCTGCGCCTCTGCTCCGTCTACCTGGCCGGCAGCTTGAGCAACGCCCGCTGCTGCCACTCGGCCAACCTTGCGGCCGCCTTCGCCCTGCCCGAGGCTCGACACCGCGCCGACCTCTACATGGCCGCCAACCTGTGGCGGCTGCTGGAGTTGGGGCCGGAGCGCAGCGGCCTGGACGACCTCAACCCCGACTCACTGCTCGCCTTGCTCGACTCGGAGCGGCTGCCCGGCGTGGCCGAGGTGTCGCTGCTCGGCCTGGTCCTCGACTGGCTGGGCCGCGGCCCCGACCCTGACCCGCAGCGCTGGCTCTTGGCCGACCCGCTGCTCAGCCGCGTCCGCTACGGCCTCGTCCCCTGCGCTGAACTACAGCGGCTGCTGCAGGAGGACAAGGGCGGGCAGGGAGTGACCGGCCGCGCCCCCGCCGCCCGCCGCCTCATCACCCAGGCCTTGCGCTACCACCACGCCGAGGCCCGCCAGCCGGCGCGCCAGAGCCGCCAGAGCACGTTGAGGAGCGGCCGGCTGCTGCTGGTGTCCGCCGGGGGGCTGCTGCTGCCGCCGCCGGCATCAGACAGCGGCGAGGCCGGTGCCTGCCCGCCTTTCCGCGGCCTGGCGGCGCTCGATCCCCGCAGCGGCAGCTGGAGGCCGCTGGCCGCCGGGCCCAGGGTGCAGGGCCACTGCGTGTGTGTGCTGGGCGACTTCTTGTTCGTGCTGGGGGGAGAACTGCTGGAGGAGGAGGTGGACCAGGCCCAAGCCGGGGAGCCGGGTAGGTGCAGCAGCGGCCTCGGGCCGATCCCCAGCCGCCGTGTGTTCCGCTACGACCCCCGCTCAGACAGCTGGAGCCGGGCGGCCAACATGTTGAAGCGTCGGGCCCAGTTCGCCTGCTGTGTGCTGGGCGAGCGGCTGCTGGCGCTGGGCGGCCGCTGCGGCCACGGACACCCTTCGCTCTCGGCCACCGAGCAACTCGACCTCGGGGCCGGCGGCGGGGCCGGGCGCTGGGTGGCGGCGGCCGAGTTGCCGCAGCGTCTGCACGGCCACGCCAGCGCCGTCCACGCCGGCACCGTGTACGTGTCGGGCGGGCGGGCGTCAGGCCAGGCCGAGGCCTGCAAGGAGATGTACAGCCTGGCGCCGCAGGCCGGGGCCTCCTGGCAGTGCTGCCCGCCCATGACCATCGCCCGCTTCGGCCATCAGATGGCCACGGTGGGCGAGCGCATCTACTCGTTCGTCGGCATGTACGAGCCCTTCTGCGACATCGAGTGCTACGAGCCGCTGCGGGCCCAGTGGCAGCGCCTCCGGCCTCTGCTCTTCGACCGCTCCTGCTACGGCCTGGCCGTGCTCGACGGCACCGTCTACCTGGTGGGCGGCAAGAAGTGGCAGCAAGGCCGTGAGGTTGCGGCCCAGAGCGCCGTGGCCTACGAGCCGGCCTCCGACACCTGGCGACAGGTGTGCCCGCTGCCCGTGTCCCTGTACGGCACTCAGTGCGGGGCGCTGCTCCTGCCAGAGCTGCCCGAGGCCCAGTGTTAGGCCGAGCTGCAGACCATATCTCTGTAGGCGTCGTTGTCACCTTCCCCTATCTATAGAATCTAATATGTTCTACATTTCCCTTGATCTTCATCTAACTTGACCTCTAACTTCGTAACCTTTGCTCCCCCCTCCGTCTCTCTCCCCCTTCCTAGTTCCCCATCAGTCTGGCTCTCGCCCTGATTAAATGTTCTATCTGTATAGGGGTGATTTCACGAAAGGTCACTGGATCATAGATCCTCACCCACGTGACCGCAAAATCCAACTGGGGTACAAGCGTCACTTCCGGTACATGTTATTGATGCTGAAAACGCGCACTTTCACACCCGTTGAAAACGGCCCGTTTTTGAGCTGTAAATTACTGTGCCAGTCGGGGTGACCGCGAGGCGCAGTTATCTTACTTTACAGTCCAGAAGATAGATAAAAACGAAGGTAAATACAAGAGGGAGCTGAAGGGGCAACAACAGCGGAAGTGGTTAGCGGGCATTGCCGTGGAGATATAAATATTGAAAATATCGGGAATTATCGCGTTTGCCCGCTGCATTTCATCAAAAGTAAGGCTTTATTGACGTTTTATCTTTATTCATTTGTTATATAAAAAGATGTAAAAGTGAAAAATCCGTCAGTAAAATTGCAAAATCGCCCATGGTTCTCAGGTGGGTTTTAACATGCAAAATGAAAACGCTTCTGAAGCTACATTTACCATTTAAATAATCGTAAACTATCAATGCGTTTTGAAATAAATTTTACTCAGATGCAAGCTAAGGAATGGGATAATTGTCAGCTGTTAATTGGACAAAATCAGGACATTTAATTATTTGCCAAAATATATTTCTCAATGTTTCTTGTTTAAAGCCTGCACAATCACCCAAACTACTTATTTATTTATCATCTAATAACAGACAAGCCTGCAGCATGGAATGATGTCACCAATCCTGATTGGGCACCCACTGTGAGCAGGATAAACAACGTGCACAAGAACGCCACGCACGTGCAACAACTTTTACAACTTTTCATATAACAAATGAATAAAGATAAAACGTCAATAAAGCCTTACTTTTGATGAAATGCAGCGAGGAAACGCGATAATTCCCGATATTTTCGATCTTTATATCTCCACGGCGAATGTCCGCTAACCACTTCCGCTGTTGTTGCCCCTTCAGCTCCCTCTTGTATTTACCTTCGTTTTTATCTATCTTCTGGACTATAAAGTAAGATAACTGTGCCTCACGGTCACCCCGACTGGCACAGTTATTTACAGCTCAAAAACGGGCCGTTTTCGCGGTTTTTAACGGGTGTGAAAGTGCGCGTTTTCAGCATCAATAACATGTACCGGAAGTGACGCTTGTACCCCAGTTGGATTTTGCGGTCATGTGTGTGAGGGTCTATGATCCAGTGACCTTTCGTGAAATCACCCTATTCTTCGTTGTCAACTTCTCCTAGCTATATTTTCCTTGACCATCATCCCCTTTAGATGTCTCGTTTTCACACCTTACCCTTCCTTAGCTCTGTGTCCCCCTCTCCCCTAACTCTCAGTGTGAAGAAGGGTCTCGACTTGAAACTATCTAGAGATTCTGCCTGTCCCGCTGAGTTACTCAGACATTTTGTGTCTATCTTCGGTGTGAATTAAAACGATCTTTTTCCATTATATAGGAGAGAGTGAATTGGGTAAACGGGTGGCTTTTCCTCACTCTTCAATAACTGGCGAAAGTAGTACATTGGCAGAAAATCTACGTGCATTTTGTTGGTTGCAGTATTCCTGATGACAGGTGGCTTTTTTGCTATAAAGTTAGAAACTGAAGTTGAAACTGATGTGGGTATGTCTTGACTCAGCTCCACCATTATGAATTTTAAACCTCAGGATGGCTTAGCGTGGGCCAGATATTGAACTAATGTCCCAGTGGGATGAGTGGGAGGAAGCCCCGGAAGGAGCCTATGGTTTACTAGGATTGGGAACTGCTTCAGTAGACCGAGCGCATGGGCGGATTGGACTTTGTATCGTGGAAATGGCGGCAAAGCGTGGCGGCGGCTGCATGTGTAACTATGCCAAAAGAATGTCGCTGTACAGTTGCACATGTGACAAATACAGCACCATTTCACCATTGGAGTTATGTAGAGACTGGAAAAATTGGGATTGTTTTCTTGAAGAGTTGGTTTGAGGAACATTTAAGAGATGTGTCCAAATGTATGAAGGAATTTGAGTAGGTTGGAAATACAGTAGTTTCCACTGTCAGGGAATGTCTATGGCCAGAAAACTAATTTTAAATAATCAGCAACAGAATCATAGGAAATTAGAATATTTAGAATCCTGCAACACAGAGGGTTAAGGTGCAATGGAAGCAGATTCAATGCCATTTTCCTAAAATGGAATTGTATGTTTAAAAAAAAAAAGACTATTTCCAATATTACAGGCAATGAACAGGAAGATGCATTGTTTGATTTGATTCTTGAAAGAGGTGACATGGACTGACAATGGCCTCTTGTGCTGCATGATGTTATGATCTCTGAGTGAAACCATCCATAATCTGTGTTTGCAGCTTTATTGGGGTACCTTATCTGAATGATGCTGGAAGTTACAATGCGTTCTGCTGAAACTCTGTGATTGCAGGTGCTTTTTCTGTAATGCCCAGCTATCTTTTAATGTCACAGAAGAAGTCGGGTAATAATCTGCACTTTTAAAAATACTAATATATTTTGAGAAAGTCCTTTGGATGTCTGGTACTGTAAAATAACTTTATTCCAGTGTTATATTATCACCTTTTCTCCTATTTGTAAATTATATTGTCACTTTATAGCATACGAATATGGTAAATGTACTAATGAAGCTCTGGAAGGAGCTGTGCAATGTTAAACGTGAACAACAAATACAAGAATAAGCAAATAAAAATACACTTGTATTCAAGAAGCTTTAAAGCTCAGTTCAGGAGTTGTAATTGTTGTAGTTGCGATATTGTTGGAATTATGTATTACATTTGCACAGTTCCTTTTGCTGTTCCTCAGTTTTGTGAATAAGCGAGTTCAGTATTCCGAAAAAGATAAGGAATTATGGGATTTGTCAAAGGTCATTCGTGATAAAGAAAAAGTGAACAAAGTGCTGGCTGTATAACTGTATAAATTCTTATCTTTTGTTCATAATTTATGTGTAAAAATATATTTAATCTGAGGAACGGGGGTGTCAGGTTGCAGGAGAGCGGGATATAACAGCGAGAGGGAGGGGGCAGATGCGAGTGGGAGACGGGGAGAGACTGGACCGGTGGAGAGACATTCTTGGCAGCTGAGCTGCGGCAGGTGTACTGACCTGCGTTTCATCTGTGGTCAGAATCGAACCCGGGTCTCCGGCGCTGCAAGTGCTGTTGAATTGCCACTGGACAGTCCCTGTACCCTCCCGAGTGTCCCATCCCTGTCCGGGGGTGGCCAGAGATGTCCGGGTTGACCCTGGACTGACGGGACACCAGCCCGGAGCAATGGCAGTCCCAGGCTTACAGCCAGCACAGGGAAGAAGCGCTAACTCCAGCCTAAATCTGCCTGTCCCGCCGGGTAAACTGACAGCCCTGGACTGACAGGACACCTTCCCGGAGCTGTGGCGACCCCAGGCTTACAGCCAGTGCAGAGAAGAAGCGCTAACTACAGCTGACCTCTGCTCCACCTCCCGGGGACTGTCAGCTGCACCTCTTGCCTTATCCAGTGGCTGTCGGTTAACCCCCTCGGTGCCGGCAAAAGCCGAGCACCAGTCATCAATGGGGATGCACACAAAATGCTGCAGTAACTCAGCAGGACAGGTGGCATCTTTGGAGAAAAGGAATAGGTGACGTTTCGGGTCGAGACCCATCTTGGGTTCCTCGGGAGCTGCCTCTTCTCTGCACTGGCTGTAAGCCTGGGGCCACCATTGCTCCGGGCTGTTGTCCCGTCAGTCCATGGTCACCCTGGACATCTCCGGCTGTCCCGGATAGGGATGGGGCACTCGGCAGGGGACGGGGACGGTCCAATAGCTATTCAACAGCTCTTGCAGCGCCGGAGACCCGGGTTCGATCCTAACTATGGATGAAACGCAGGTCTGTATACATGCAGCAGCTCAGCTGCCGAGAACGTTTATCACGAGTGACCTATGAACTGGGCATGCGCAGTTGAAATACCAAACTCGCTTATTGTCGGGCTGAAGGTGTCAATTGATTTGCACGGTATTTTTCATTGGTATTTATGTTCATTTCAACAACTTTCCACAGAGAGACAAATTTCACGAGTTATCTTCAAAGTAATCCACTGAAACTCACTGACAAACTACATATTGTCATTGTTGTCCGGATTGACAGCAATATTATTGATGGACAGAAACTGAGTCTCTGTGTAGTAACCTTACCGCATTTAATGTCGATATTGTGGGATAGTACAGAATCTGCGGACTGTATGAAACACCAGTTGATAGGCAGAGTTGCCATAGTTTTTCATGCTCTGTACTTCATTAAATTATAAAGTGAGGTTGCCTAATTTTGGATCCCTAGGAAGACATGTCAATGTTAATTTTTGAAAATGTTAAGAAATGAATGTACTGTAAATGAACTATTTTCATAATAAAATTATTTAAACTCTTGACTGTAATGAAAGAAGGATATCTCAAATCCTTAAAAAGCTAATAAATTACATCTGGGCTGTTGTCGCTGTAATCTAAGAACATGCAGCAACCAATACACACCAAACTTTGACAAGCATAAATCTGACCAGTGTGTCTATTGGTTAAATTGAGGAACCATTGTTTTGAAAACCACTCTGAGCAAACACTCTAATTCTTTCCATTCATTTGAGCAGGCATGTATAAGGTCTCATCCGATAAAATAGCTTCATATTCATATGTTAATTGTCATATACACCAGGGTGTAATGAAATTACTTGTTCGTATAAAGCTCACAGAGAAAACAGTAAGCATGTTAATGGTAGACAAACAATAAATACAATGAAAAATGTAAAACAGCAGAATAGTGCAAAGAATGTGGTGCAATCTGAAGCAGAGCACAAAATAAATATGTGCAATAATGGAATAACCGAATGCAGGAGTTAAGAATAAGAATATGTGTCAGCACCTCCAGGAAGTGGGAGAGAATGAGGTTATTAATTCAGGAGTGTGATAGAAATGGGGAAGTAATTGTTCTTAAAGTTTGGATGTCTGGGCTTTCAAACGTATCTTTTCCTGGAAGGTAGACAAGGGAATGGCTAGGGTGGTAGGCATCCTTCGTGAAACCTCCAAACCTACATGACTGCTACGATGGGCTGGATGTGAAGAAATTGTGAGCCTGCGATGGATTGAGCTCTGTTCACCACTCTGCAGGTTCAGATGAGATGTAATACCTATTACAGCGCATCTGTAGATGTTTGAGACAATCCTTGCGGACATGGTGAATCTTAGATGTCTACGAAAGTAAATACGCAAATGTATTTTCTTGATAACAGCATCAGTGTTAAGGGACCAGGTTAGGTTAGTGATAGGGATGTGTAGGAAATTGAAGCTGCTGATCATTTCTATGATGGTTCACCACCTCCCCTGCTGCCAAATCCTGCTTAGTTTAAGCTGAAGAAGTGTCTCGCCCCGAAACATCACCCATTCCTTCTCACTAGAGATGCTGCCTGTCCCGCCAAGTTACTGCAGCATTTTTTGTCTTATCTTCGGTTTAAACCGGCATCTGCAGTTCCTTCCTACACATTTTGTCCAGCTTAGTTTATTGCTATATGCATGAGTGCACAATATAATTCCTTGTTCACATTAAGTTCACAGAGTAAAGAGTATACAATGCCGTAATAATAATAATAAATCCACATTGCATTTTCCACATCTAATAGAAAGTTACCACAGTGCAGACACTGCTTGAAAAAGAGGTCCTAAAACTGATGCCTTCCTCACGTTGGAAGAGGCAATTTATTTAATAACCATTTAGGTGGTTAACCTAGCCATCTGAAAAATAAAGAAAGACGTATGGAACTGCAGATACTGGTTTACCAAAAAAACCCACGAAGTGCTGGAGTAACTCAGTGGGTTCAGCTGCGTCTCTGGAGGACATGGAAAGGAGACGTTTCGAGTCGGGACCCTTCAGAATGTAGCAATGGGGAGAAAGCTGGAAAAGGGTGAGGATGGGATAAAGTCTTGCATTTGATAAGTGGATACAGGTGAGGAAGGTTTGATTGGCAGATGGGTCAATAAAGGCTGGGATGAAGAGACAATAGAAGGTCAGATAAGGTGAGGAGAGAAGTGAAATGTAAAGGCCTCAGCTGTACCTACCTATCACTTGCCAGGCTTTATTCCACACCCATCTCTTTTCTAGCATGCTCTCCCCTACTACAATCAGTCTGAAAAAAGGTCCCGACCAAAGACGTCACCTACCACATGCCCTTCAGAGATGCTGCCTACCCATTGAGTTACTCCAGCACTTTGTATGTTTATTTTTCATCTGAAAAATAACATGTCCAAATAGTTTAGATGCCTTCCAAGACCCCTTTGGCCATGGGTCAGAAATTTTAAAATAAGTACATGGCCTGTTTTTTACTCCAACAACCTCTACAGCAATAATTCATTCTGATTTAAAATGTTATGGATTCTGGATTTCACATGGATATGCAGGGTATGGACAAGCAACAGGTGAGATTAGTTTATCTTGGCTTTATGTTCAGCATAGACATTGTAGACCAAAGGGCCTGTTCCAGTGCTGTATGTCCAGTGCTTTTATGTTCTATTTGATTAGGTTTTGCTTGAGCTTCAAATTCAGAGATAAGCATGTAAACATGATCTGACTTTTGGGATTACCCAATGTGGAATAAATTCACTTCATAATTTGATACAGAATCTCCTATATATCACCTTACTGAAGTCTCAGTGTAGGTCAACTCTATGTTTGCACGAGTAACACAACAAAAATTGACTACCTGGACCATGCAAGTCTTATTAAAGTAATACAACCACTTGTGGAGTCCATTATGTTTGTGCCAACATCTGTTCTGGCATAAAAATATTCTGTCTAAATACTCAAGAATTAGTTTCACCCAAATCTTCAATTATCCATATCCTTCTGTTTTTATATTAGTTTTAGTTTCAGATATACAGCATGGGAACAGGCCTTTCGGCCCACTGGGTCCATGCCGACCAATGAACATTCATACTCTAGTTCTATCCTGGACACGAGGGACAATTTACAGATGCCAATTAATCTTCAAACCTGTATGTCTTTGGGATGTAGGAAGAAACCGGAGCACCTGGAAAAAACCCATGTGGTCACATGGAGAACGTACAAACTCCGTACAGACAACACCCATGGTCAGAATCGGACCCGGGTCTCTGGCGCTGTAAGGCAGCAACTCTACCACTGTGCCTCTGTGCTGCCCTGTTTCGGAAAAAAAACAAATGCATACTCAAACATGCAGCAAGATTTTTCACATGGATGTTTTGTCAATGCTATTTGCATTTGTAAGTCTCTTGGTATAGGAGTGATGGTCGTTTCTGTTAAGTGTCATGTCTTACATTTCAAGGTGCATCTCTACTGCCCAAATCTATTGCATCATTGGTAGGAATAATAAATGTCTTTGGCAAATCTTTGGAGAGGGGTACATAAACATATTGTGATCAGGCCAGAATATCTTTGTCAGGTTCCTTTGATAAAACATAACAGCCAAATCAAATTCTATTTGTTGGACTTGATCTCACACCCCTTCAGAACAGTACACACTAACAGCTCAATGGTATAGGGAACTGCAGTAAAATATAGGTTCTAGTGGTTATCTAGCTGGAATCCTGCTGACTGGTACTAATTTGATATGGTGTCAAGAAGAAAAATATAAATCCTGAACGTATTGATTAATCTATGAGTGTGAAAGAAGATGAATAGACGGACTAGACTAGAACTTCTGTAGCTTGGCAAATGAGGACTTTGTGAGGAACTTAGAAGACGCCTTAATAAAAATAGCATGTTATTCTTTCAACAGTTTCCTACTTGGACACTTTTGGGAGTGAGCATATTTGTCTTGTGTCTTGGGCTCACCAGAACTTTAGAATATGTTCAAAAGCATTTGAATGATTAATTGCCACCATTTTACTGCTCATAGAGCCTGTAATGTGTAGTTTATTTTGTGAAGCCCACTTTGTTTTCAAAGGGAAACATATAATTTATTTTTTGTTTCTATGTTTACACTCTATTTTTTTGGTCAATAATAGAACACAAAGAATAAATGCAGAAGTCAGTCATTCACAGCCACCAATCAATAAGAATATTGCTATTTGTTTTCGCCACAACAACCATTTCTACAATATTTATCAAAATGAACTTGTCATTTTTAGGGTTGAATTTTTACTTATTGCAATTAATTGAGTTAGTTTTTTAGAACATTTTGGCAGAAGGTTTGAATTCCCTTGCGAGTCACAGAGAAAGTGAAAATATAATTCAGTGCATTTATTGACTTAAAAGAGGCAAAAGTAACAGTAACAGAACTGTTTCTGTCACAAAAGTAACAGATTTTTTTTTGCTCCCAATTTGCATTATGGGAATTAAGAACGGCAAAAAAATTGCTGGTAATTGGTTCTGTAAATAACACAATTGTTTAATATTATGGTGGCATACTGGCGCAGAGGTAGAGTTGCTGCCTTACAGGGACCCAGGTACGATTCTGACTACAGGTGCTGTCTGTACGGAGTTTGTACCGTGGGTTGTCTGGGTGCTCTGGTTACCTCCCACAGTCCAAAGACGGACAGGTGTGTAGGTTAATTGGCGTTGGTAAAATTATAAATTGTCTGTAATGTAGGATAGAGCAGTCGCTTTAGAATTATACTGAACTAGATACAAAGAAATAGTAACTAAAAACGTGTACATTTATAACATATAATACGATGATAATGTCCCATAAAAATTGGAAATTCCAGGGGAGTAAGTTGTAAAGCTCTATCAAGGTTTTGTACAATTGGGACAATCTTGTTTTTGTGTTGGCATTAATTCAGTCAAAGTTTAGCTCGGTGACTTGCAACTGAAACATAGTTCAAAGTATATAACCTACAGTTTAAATGGGGTGAGGTAGAACTGTCGAACAGTTTAACAATATTAGGTACAGATGCTTTTCCTGTGAGTGTGTTGCATGCTGTTAACACATAGTGCATAAGATATCTACTGCAAAAATAATTCTTCAGTGAATGTTCAAATTACTAGTACCCAAGTCAGTTCTGTAGAGAGAAGTTTTTGTTCGTAAGTTGGAGTTTTTTGTGAGGACTTATTTAATAATGTGTTTGATGCTTTCACAATTTATGTTGGTTAAGTGTTGACTTTATCGCAGTCAACCCTGGTCCTTGCCTTCCATCCCACCATCCTCTGCATTCCACAATTTCTACCACCTTCAAACAGATTCCACCACTAGAAACATCTTCCCTTCTCTTCCCCTCCCAGCATTTTGCAGGGACAATTCCTTTCATAACCCCGCGGTCCATTCTCCCAATCCCACCAACCACCCCATCATACGGCCCCTTTCCATAGCAACCTCAGGTGATGCAACACTTGTCCTTTCACCTACCTCTTCTCTTCCCTTCCCACCGTCCAGGAACCCAAACCAGTTGAAGCAACGATTCACCTGCACTTCTTCCAATCTAGTGGATTGCATTTAGTGTTCGCAAAGTGCCCTCCTCTTCATCAAACACATATTGGGTGATCATTTTGCAGAGCACCTGCATTCATTCGGCAGAAGCAATCGTGAGCTTTCTGTTGCCTGCCTCTTTAATTCCCATCTCACTTCCACTGGCCTTACATGAAGGCCAAATACAAGCTTGAAGACTTGCACCTCACATTTCACCTGGGCATGTTACAGCCTTCAGGGCTCAATACTGAACCCCCCATTTATTTTTGTTTTGAGAGCCAACTCAGGTGAAAGCTTCGGAACAATTGTTAGATCACTATCAAAATACTCAGAGTAACTTTCATTTCATTATATCAGGAATTTCGCCACACTCAAACAACTGCTGGAAATACTGAGCAGGGCCGGGAGCATCTATGGAGAGAGATGTTGACCAAAAGCTTAACCAAAACGGCTTTTGAGAATTTTCTGTTTTTGTCTCAAGTTTCCTGTATGCTCTCCATCTGTCCTGCCGTGATCGCACGTTTTGCATACGTGAATTAGATGAAGAATAATAAAAATATATAATAAAAATTTCAAGAACTTTATTTGACCATAGATGACCATATTCATAATTATTTTTGCTTTTAAGCGATAAGAACAATATAATATACACAACAAATAACATACATTGTTGTTGAAAGATTCATGTTTTGTATCACAAGACTACTTTGATTCCATGCTACACTTGCCACTTAGAAATAATGCAGTCTTTGAGAAACTTTTTATAAATTTAAAACACTGAATGCAATTCTTTACTAAGTAAAGTGCAAACCATAAAACTGTTGCACAGCAACAGACTTTATTCTTCAAAACAAGTTTATACTACAGCATCTTGAAAGCCTGTAAACTACACTCAAAGTAGAAATATTTTTTTTCTTATATCAATACACTTATTTTTTGGTCCATTACAAAAAAAAATCTGTCACAATGTTCAGAACAGAGGCATGATGCTTAGTATAAGTGCCACGACTTGATGTCATTACTCAAGTGTTTCTTTTTTTGCGATAATGACAAGTATATAAAACCACAATTCATTTGTCAGTACCCATGCAGTACATATATTTTAAGTTTATACAAATATCTCTTGGATGCCATTCTTGATTTGGAACTTTTCCAAAACCAAGGGATATTGTTTTCTGCCTGTCTTTCATAGACTGAAATCCCATCAACTGTTCTGAAAGAAGGCCACTTTCCTGTTCACTTGCAGTGGACAGAGTTAGGAAATGCTCTTGAGTTAATAATCTTAGAATATATTTCTAGTTCAGAAAACAAATGTTTGAATTATCGTACATTATAAAAATTTTCCCTCCCATTTACTGTTGCAGGTATAGCCACTAAGACAAGCAGGTATATATATATTTTTTGTTTGTTTTTTGTTTTGTTATTTCAAGCATTAGGTTTTGGCATACATACACAAGTAACTAACCAATACAATGTGCAAAAAGATCTGTTAGCATCTGTGGCCATTTAATTTACTTTTTTGTTAGCGGCAGTGCAGGGATTAAACCACACGATGCTGAAGAATAAACGGCAGCCTTGCAGCGCCAATAGCAGCAACAGCAAGGCTTGTGATAATCAATACAATTAGATGTTTTTTCACGTCACGTGAAAGAACCCACAGGCATCCTAGCTTCACTGCCTTAGAACCATATTTAAGTTTTCTTTTTGAGAGCCAGCCCGTATTTTTGGAACTATCAGTAGATCACTCAAAATACACAAGCTAACCATTGTTATCATAAATCAGGATTTTATATCTTTGTTCATTTTTCAGTACATCTTTGCCACATTCTACTTTATTTTTAAACACACTTTGATATAGCAAAATCATTTGGATTATATGTGGCTCTTCTATGCAGGCGTAAGTCTATGCTAACGCCACTGAGGGGAAAAAAATATATCACCAGTGTTAAATGGATCAGCTGCTAGTTGTTCTGACCACCTGCACATTGAGTCCTGCCGAAACCAATGAAGACAAATATGCTGGTGGCTAACTCTCCAGCCTTGGTTTAGCACTGGTGACCTAAGACAAACTACTTCTCCAATATGTGTTTTATGTCATTCACTTTAAGTCAAAAATAAAATGTTTTATCAGTTATACTTTTTGTGAAATTGGATTAATATAGCTATGCAGAAAGTGCAATTTATTTTGTCCTTTGGTACATTATTTATAGTTTTCATTATCATGTGCAAACAAGTTCATTTTTTTGTGGCAGTTGTAATTTGTGAACAATTTTTTTTTTTACCATTTGTGGGTTTTGCAGGTCATTTAAAGAAAATTGAAACAAAATCTTACGGGTGAAATAAGTTTCACACAGGCACAAACGTGGTGAATCGACAATGAAGCTATAAGATTGTTGGATTGTTAGTTCACTGATGCCCTTCGGAAAATAATTTAACCTCTTCCACACTTTTTGTGATTGCTGATTTATACCAATAATACTAACTTTTAATCTCACTCAGGAGTGGCCTAGCAAGTCACTCAATTGTACGAAACCTCAAGGAGAATGGAAGGACAAACATTCATTACCTAAACTTTCTCAGGGCAATCAATGGTGGGCGAAAAATTGTGGTCGTCTTACCAGTGATGCCTGCATCATGTAACCAAATAAAAAACAAATTCAAACAAATCAAGACAGTCCATTGTGGATGCAGATCACAAAAACTGAGACTGGCTGCCATTTTAATAGACCCCAAGGTCAAACAAACATTGAACAAGTGCCACACATTGCCCAAGGCTTTGTTGCTATGGAAAAAAGTACATTTAAAATAACCGTTGTCCTAGTATTTTATGGAGACTGTAAACTGTTCAGACCATGTGTGGGCGCGATTAAGTTCAAATATCACAGAAAAAATTGTGCTCATAAAATTTGAACAGGGAGTGAATAGGTCATGAAAAAAAAAAGATATGATTAAAAACACATTGAAATGAATGACCAACAAAACATTAAAAAAAGGGAAATGTGAAAATAAAGCAGATTATTGAAAGTTAAGACCCAAGAAATATCAGGACTCAAGTTAAGGAGTAAGAACTGTCCACTTTGTTAAATATTTGCATAGTTCTATTGCCATTTGGGCAGAATGCCAATAGAATATGTTCAACATGTATTATGGAAACAATCCAATTTTTGTTCCAAGTACTACAATCAGTCAACCATTAAATCGATGATCTGCCCAGTCAATTTACTGCCAAGGAGGTAATGTGAATTATATTCCAAACAGACTTTCATTTGATACTTTTCTTCAAAAGAAGTGACATTACAGTAATATTAATATTTTCATGTTTTTTACAATCATTGTTTCCTGCCTCTCTATTATCTCACTTTACATTTGATATTCCAAACAAATCCAACTTGACTAATAACAAGGTCTTAAAAAAATTGTTGCCATCCAAGTAGACTCCTGCGCACAATTTGGCAGCAATCTGTTGGAACAGTTGAAATCAAACAGATTGTGATATAATGGGTGCTAATCCTATATGTGTATTTCTTGGTCCTATGTCCGTACATGCTCTCTGTGGAGACTGCATCATGGTAGGGATGGGGAGGACGAGAGGGTGATAGGGTACCATACTAACGTATCATTTTAATCTATACTAAATTATCTTTTTCTCCAGAGTCATAGCCATGGTAGGAAAAGCAAACTGCAGTTACAATATAGGTTGAACACAATCATTTCACTGTAGGTGAGCTGTAGATTTAGTATTGTAATATTCAATAAACCTAATGAGTTAAATGTGAAGCTGTTCATCTAGTTCTGGCCTTTCATAATTTAATTTGACTTCAATGTAGCATGCATTGGTCAATCTAAGCATTATCCCACATGCTGCTAAGAAATGATCTCAACACAGTTTAATAGCATCATTTAAACAGCTGTCCCAAATGACAATTAGAAATTCTGGTCATTACATCTGGATCATATTTTACTCAGGGTGGCAGGAAGTTTCTTCCAGCACTATATGCAACAAGGATCCTTTGACTTTGTCAAGCTGCTCTAGAAAGTGTTTTGTGTATTTTCTGAATTAAGCAAGAAATTATTTTTAGCCACTGAATTCACTATTTTTGGCCAGGGTAATACAGTGAAAAAATCTCCTCCTGCACAAAGAGTTCCTAAAATTTCAAATTCTCAATCAGTGCAGGTATTCCCGGTAAGATAATGCACTGATCGATCCAATAGAAGAACCGGAGGCTGGATTGGTCCGGAGGGATGGACCGGATATTGTTTCGACCAGGGCATTTCCACTGGACTTCCCATCATTACTACAAAGGCCTGTGTCACAGGGACAATATTAGCAACACAGGATCTCATCTGTCATTAGGATATTGAGGAACTTGCCTTTGACTAAACAAAATATTGGGTTGTCAGTGATAGAGACCTGGGCCAGATACACCTTGTAACTTGTGCTAAAATGTGAAGATAGGTGAACTTTTACATGTGGTTCCATTACAAAGGACCATCCAGGTAACTAAACATTCCAGCGAATACTTTGGGATATTATGGATATTATGCAGAGCTTGGAAGAAAAGTGAAAGTGTCTTTAGACACGAAGAGGGAAATTCTGCAGATACATTTGAATGTAGTGAGGTGGGAAATTGTTTGTAATGAAGGAGCGAGTTTTAGAAAGAACATTTCAAAGTGCAGAGACATAATGGCTGAAAGTTCAGTCACTACAGCTCAAGTAGAAAAGTGCAGAAGCGGGAGAACAGATTAAAGCAGATTCTCTGATTCAATAGGTGCATGCACATCACCGTTTTGGATGATTTTCAAGGTAGGTGGAGTAAGATCTAAAGTGACATGGTCAAAAATTTTGAAAGTGATACATTATAAAAAGAGACGCAGCTGATAACTGGGTGATGAGCCAATTTGGCAGGTGCAGCTACTGAGTTAGCAAGGTCTAATAACATCATGCGTGGCACTTAAACACTGCTGGTGTGACACAGTATCAAGTATTATCACACGGAACTATTTCATGTCATGTTCTTTCTTAGCTGCAATTAATAATAACGTGAAAAATTCAAGCTTAAGGCAATGTGAGCCTTGATGTGATACCTCATATATCTTATGAAAGTCACATTCAGCAGTTCTGCTACTCCTATCTCAATGAAGACTAAGACAAAAAATTAATGGACAGTTTGCAAAATCTTGCACCTCATACAATTAATTGCAGAGTTGGCAGTGCAGTATGGCTTCATGCAGAATGTGTTCCTTACGCAAAGCATGTTAGCATCCTCATTTTAATCTATTTATACTAAATTAGTTTTTTTCTCCAGAGTCATAGCCATAGTAGGAAAAGCAAGCTGCAGTTACAATATAGGCTCAACACAATCATTTCACTGTAGGCGAGCTGTATTTGTAAATTCAATAAACCTAATGAGTTAAATGTGAAGCAGTTCATGTAGTTCTGGTCTTTCATAATTTGATTTGACTTCAATGTAGCATGCACTGGTCAATCTAAGCATTATCCCACATGCTGCTAAGAAATGATCTCAACACCGTTTAATGGCATCATTTAAACAGCTGTCCCAATTGACCATTAGAAATTACTATGGTCATTCTGGTCATTACATCTGGATCATATTTTACTCAGGGTGGCAGGAAGTTTCTTCCAACACTCTATACAACAACGATCCTTTGACTGTCAAGCTGCTCTAGACAGTGTTTTGTGTATATTCTGAATTAGGCAAGACATTATTTTTAGCCACTGAATTCACTATTTTTAGCCAGGGTAATACTGTGTAAAATTATAGATGCAATGAACATAACAAATGCATAATCGCACAGTCTAGAAAGGCAGAAGGGGAATTTTAATCACCCAGTTTTGAAAAGGGATGCACAATATCCATGGTATTGCAACCAAATGACCTTGATAACTTGCAGACTAACACAAGTGAGCTTTATGGGCTTTAGATGCCAGTAAAATAATGTCATCCTTATTTAAATGCAAATACATTGCAATGAGATCATTGCTGAAAAAGGCAAGACAGGATTTAGCTACATTTGTTCATAATTTTAAGAACCCCATAATGTTTACTGTTGTTGTAATGTACTGCATGAAGGTACAAGTTTGTTTTCAGAGTTAGATTGTCGCCTAAGTTTTCTGACAATATTCACTACAAAACACCCTCCCCCCCCCCCCCCCCCCCCCCACTTTGGCTGACGTACTCACTTGAATCAACCATGTTTAATCTACTTCCCAGCGGTTACCATGCTCTGAAGGTACAAGTTGATTATTAAGCACATCTCCATAACACTGCAGGTAAAATGAGAGTTCAGTGAAGTGGGGTGGGGTGGGAAGACATGGAGGTCACCATTCTTGCAGCACTCCCCAGTCTCAGGGGCTGAGCTTGACCACTGCTGCAGGTTAGTAATGTTGCCATTGTCGGCTTGGAATGGGGCACATATTGGTGCTGGGGATGGTACTGCTACTGCACATCTGAAGTGACCCCAGGCTCGATTCTGACCCTGGTGTTGTCTGTGTAAAGGTTTGTACACTTTCCTTTGCCTGCTGGTTTGTGGGCTACATGGCCATTGTAAATTCTCCCCTAGTATAGGTGGTTAGTCAAAGAATCAAGGGGGAGGGGGCTGCGAAATTGTTGAGCATATTAGAATAGATTACAGGGAAAAGAGTGGGGAATGGGACAATGAGTAGCTCGGCGAACAATCATGTATACACCCGATGCACCAAACAACGTCTTTCTATGTTGTAAAGAAAAATGAGACTTGGATGAGCATGCACAATAATTATATTGTGCTACAATTAAAAGCCTGATTATTCAATCACCAGGAAATTACAGATTTTGTTAAAATGATAGTTTTGAAGGTCAAAAGAATGGTGGATTGGTTCAGTTGCACCAAAGAGCAGAATGAATGGGATGCAAATAGAGTAGAAATCGGCAATTAGGATGGTGCAGCGGTAGAGTTGCTGCCTTACAACGCCAGAGACCCGGGTTCGATCCCGACTACGGGTGCTGCCTGTACGGAGTTTGTACGTTCTCCCCGTGGGTTTTCGCCGAGATCTTCGGTGTCCTCCCACACTCCAAAGACGTAGAGGTTTGTAGGTTAATTGGCTTATTTAAGTGTAAAATTGTCCCTAGTGTGTGTAGGATAGTGTTAATGTGCGGTGATCACTGGTCGGCGCGGACTCGGTGGGCCGTAGGGCCTGTTTCTGCGCTGTATCTCTGAACAAAACTAAGCTAAAGTCAGAATTACTTACAATTTTTTGCAGTATTGCCTGAATTTTACAAAATCGTTGAAAAATACGGTAAAGTATTATGTTGAGCTTCAAAAACAAAAAAAATGTAATTAAGTATGGATTGCACATTTTTCTGCAATCAGAATTTGGTTTGCGATGATTGCAGCTTAAAGACAGTTTTATTCAAGGCTTATTCTTTCAAGCGCATTCCTACATTTATTTGAATAAGACCAATTTCACAGAAGTCGGAGGCTGGGAAGAGTATGGAGAGAGCAGGAGGGCACTGGGCAAAGTGCAAGCAGTGAACGGGCAGCGCAGGAATGCAGATGTGGGGGTGCGGGCATGGAATGCAGATGTGGGGGTGCGGGCACGGAATGGGTGGAAAGCAGTGAGGACTGGGCAAAGGGTGAAGAGCTGGGAGATCAGTGGGGTAAAGTGCAGGCTAATGTGAGAGGGAGCACGAGAGCACTGGGCAAACTGATGTGCAATGGACAATCATACTTTGTGTGGAACACAGTTGGCCAGTGCGATGTACCACCCGCTGTTACTGGCACAACGCCAAGTAAAATAGAGGCTTCATTTCCATTCTGACAGTGGGCTGCAGCTGCCCTGATGCATGCTATTGAGTTTGGGAGAGTGAGGAATCGCTGATAGTCAGCACCTTTGGATTAAGGGGTGGGAACGCTATCCTTGAAAAGCACAAAAAACAAAAGAGCAGCATGTTTTTTCTCAACTCCCAGAAGAGCACTCTCTTTCTCTTGGCCCAATGTGTTAAAAAAAGAGACCTTTTTCTGAGTCACGTCTTGTTTGACCCGTTGACAACGTGGGTGGAGCAGCACTGCCTGCCCACTTCAACCTTGTAAGAGCTGTCAGGGTTTTGCCTACACCTTAGCTTCTCCATGTTTCAGTGGGTTTTGTGAAGTGAGGCCGGATCTGAGCTAAAACGGCTGTGCTTTGACTTTCTAACAACTGATGCCTTGACCAGCCAGGTGAACAGAAGTAAAATTGGCCTTACTGTGGGCGGGGAACATAATTTACCGGTGGTGGTGACAATTGGAGAAGAAACAGGGAAACATCCCCCATTCTCTATATATTGTAAGTGGCTAAAGGGGGGAGGGGTAGGCATATAGCCACAACAACAGCCGTTTCTATTCATCTCCTCGTATTAGACAACACATTTGTTCAGCTAATCAAGTGCAACATGATGGAACAAATAAAATAAAATCTCCGAGCCCCATTTCCTCCTGGGCTCAATGCTTGTACTAGCTTAATTATATCATTACATTTGAAAGTGTACACTTTTCATTCTGAGTGAGGAAGACATCTTACAACAAAAGTGCCATTTTCATACTGATACATCGCAATAAAAATCACACAAAATTGTTTTCACGACCCCCCCTGGCGATATGAGAACATCCAAGTAGAAGAAGGGAAATTGTATTCCCAATAATTGTATCCCCAAAAACAAACTAAAAAATGTGCCCAAGTCCCCAGAATCAAATTCAAAGCCGACAAACATTTGAATGATACTGGAATCTCCATACAAACAAGATACTTACATCATTACTCACCGGTATGAAATAAGCAGTTGAAAATTATTACATTTATTACAAGGCCTGCCTAGAAACTATTTAAACATGGGTTTCAATGTAAGAGTGGGTGTGCATCAAAGGGGGCGTTGGGGTAGGTGCAGCTTGTTCACTTGCATCGTTTACTGATTCTGCGGTTCCATTGTTCTGACAGATGTCCACGAAAAGCTCAATGTAGGTTTGTTTCCATTCTTGGAATTCTTTGGATGTCAAGCTAGGATTGTCTAGGATCTTGTCTATAATCGCGACTTCTCCTTCTTTTGCCTGAAAGTGAAGGGGAGGGAGAAAGAAAGCCGTGTTATTATGGAAATAAATTAAAAGATAACGTATCAAGTGCAATGCTATAATTGGATTTGCACTTGGATCGTACATAAAACAGGCAATCACAGATTGAACAGTTGATACACGGCAATAATCCAAACATTTAGACCAATGGTCCAGAGCCCTTTATGCCTTGGGCCTGAGATTATAATGATCATAAATTAGTCAGGCTGCAGTCCCAAGGTCCACATCCCAACTCTGAGAGGTAGTTTGGACGCCAACACCAGCCCTTGCAGGCCACTGCTTTGTACTCGGCAGTAGGAAACTCAGTGAAGTGCCTGGTGCCCGACACACCAGCATTGTTGCAACCGCATCTCACCCTCTCTTTATGTTGTGCTGAGTACATTATCATTCTGCTACAGGATATAGAAAAATTGAGTATTTGGGCAAAACCCTGGCAAATGGAGTTTAATGTCAGGAAGCGTGAGGTAGTGCATTTTAGTTTAGTTTAGTTTTAGTTTAGAGATACAGCGTGGAAACAGACCCTTTGGCCCACCGAGTCTGCGCTGACCAGCGATCCCCGCACTCTAAATCTGGCCTACACACACTAGTGGCAATTTACAATCTTTACCAAAACCAATTAACCTACACACCCACATGTCTTTGGAGTGTGGGAGGAAACCGGAACACCCGGAGAAAGCCCACACGGGTCATGTGGAGAACCTACAAACTCCACACAGGCAGCATCGGTAGTCAGGATCGAACTCGGGTCTCTGGCGCTGTGATGCAGCAACTCTACCGCTGCGCCACCGTGCAGAGGAAGAGGAATCAAAAGGCAGATTGCTATCTAAATGGAGAGACACTTCATCTGAGTGACATTCAGAGGGATCCAGGTGTTTCTGTGTATCAATCACAAACAGTAAGCAGGCAGGTCAAAGAAGCAGCTAATTAGTGCAGAACTGATTTACAGAAGGATCTGGGGGGTCAAGGTTCCTAGCTCCACTAAAGTGACAACACAAGTTGATAGAGTAATAAAGATGACATATGGTATCCTTGTCTTCATTAGTCGGTGCATTGAGTATAAATGTGAAAGAGTTATGCCCCTGTCCCACTTAGGAAACCTGAACGGAAACCTCTGGAGACTTTGCTCCCCACCCAAGGTTTCCGTGCTGTTCCCGGAGGTGTTTTTCAGTCTCCCTACCTGCTTCCACCACCTGCAACTTCCGGCAACCACCTGCAACCTCCGGGAACCGCACGGAAACCTTGGGTGGGGCGCAAAATCTCCAGAGGTTTCCGTTCAGGTTTCCTAAGTGGGACAGGGGCATAAAATTGCAGCTCGATTTGGTTTTAGGCCACATTTGGATTATTGCGTGCTGCTCTGGTTGCCCTGTTGCAGGGAGCATGTGAAGGCTTTGGAGGGGGGGGGGGGGGGGGGGTGCAGAGGACGTTTGCCAGAGTGCTGCCGGGTTTAGAGGATATTAGTTATACGGAGCAGTTGAACTAACGGATTGTTTTTTTTCTGAAGCATTGGTGGTTGATGGAAGACATGATAGAAGTTTATAACATTTTGAGAGGAATAGATAAGTTATCATCTTTTTTCCCCATGGTGGAAATATCAAAGACTAGAGGGCATAACTTTAAGGTCAGAGGAGGTCAGTTTAGAGGAGATGTGGGGAGCAAGTTTTTTTATGCAGAGGGCGGTAAGAGCCTGGAACACACAACCCAGGGGAAGAGGTGGACGCAGATACGAGAAAGGTGTATAAGAGGCTTTTAGATAGGTCCATGGATATGCGAGGAATGGAAGTGAATGGAATAGATCATATGCGAACTGAGATGTTTAATCTGGCATCATTTTCAGTACAAACACTGTGGGTTTAAAAGCCTATTCCTGTGCTGTACCATTCAATGTTCCATATTCTTAAGGCAAATGGCATATTGGGTTTTATTACAAAAGGGAGGCAGTTAAAGGAACACAGTGTGTTGGAGACGCCACACCTGGAATGTTGTGCAGAGTTTTGGTTCCCTCACATAATAAAACGGGTATAGTAGTATTGGAGGCAATGTAAAGGAGATTCACCAGGCTACATCCTGTAAAGAAAGGGTTGGCCCACCAAGATCTGAAGGCTGAACTATTCAATGATATAAGATTCCAAGAGGGCTTTGCAGGATAGATATTGAGATGATTACACTAGTGAAAGAGTCACAAACAAGGGGGCAGTTATTTAAGTAGAAATTCCTTCTCTCAGAAGGTGGTAAATCTCTGGTATTCATTGCCCCCAAAGGTGGTGGAGGCCATGTCATTAGATATATTTGTGGAGATCGATAGATATTTGAAAGATTGAGAAATGGAGGATTATGAAGAAATGGCGCATGAAGAGCCATTGAAACCAGAGTAGATCGGCCATCACACTGAAGCCAGAAGACACACTCCTGGGCCTATTTTCTCCCATCGCTGTGTCTGGTTATAACTCAGTGTTGATTCCATTAGTGCTTTTGTTCCAGAAACACATCTGGAGCACTAAGTGTGGTACCAGTGTAAACCACATCAATCAATGACACAATGACTGGAATGGTCAGTGGCTTTCTTGAGCAGCTCCCACAGCACAAGAATGAAATATTAAAAAAATCAGGTTTGTAATTGCAACTGCATTATAAAAGCATAAATATACAATTACTTGAATTGTCTGGCGATTAAATGTTATTTTTAAAGCCTGGGAAATATAAAGAGGGCAAGATAAACACGGCATATTTTGTGGGTCAAACAAATTCTCAACCCCAAGACGATTGCCACAGATGGAAGTTGTTAAAGGTTGCCTAAGTAAAATGAATAGAAAATAAAACTAAATTCATATATTATTTGTGTTAATTAAGATTATTTTTCATGTCTAAATGTACATTTGCTGGTGTGTAAAAGGAATCTGGCTGTCAAATCAACTGAGCACAATTGATTTTTAGTTAGCCATCTTCTACTTGACTGACAGTGCAGAAAATTTAATGAGCAGCTTGTTGGTTGGTATATTTTCCAATCTGATTTGGATTACCTCAAGAACTCAGCTAACTAACGAGAATCAACCTGGCATTTTGGGAGTTCACATATGAGTTCATATGTTAGCTGTTGGCCTAAGCTTACTATACTGTGAATACAAAATCATATTTCTGTTCAAAGGAAACATTGAACTACTGGGAAGCATTTCAAACAAAATCGTAACTGGAATTATAATCAAAATACATATTTATTTTTAAGTTAATTACCTAAAAAACAACAAACATCAAGCCAACATATTCAGTACATTTTACAGATTCTTGACGCACTATATGTAAAATAAATGTATCAATAAAACTAATTATAATTTTTCTATTAATGGAGTAAGAATGATTCAAGATTCAAGAGATCTGGAGTGTAGAGTGTGAAACAAAGGTGAGAAAAGTGAAAGAAAAAAACTAGACATTAAAATCCCCACAATATTTTATGTTGATGGAGAATGGTAACTTTAGGCAACATTATAAATGAGCCTGAAGATTTCTTAAACTTCTCATTTTTTTCACATAGAACAACATCGAGCAGCACATTGATGCAGCGGCAGAGCTGCTGCCTTATAGCGGCAGAGGCCCTTGTTCAATCCCGACTGCGGGTGCTGTCTGTGTGGAGATTACACGTTCTCCCTGAGACTGTGTGGGTTTTCTCTGGGTGCTCCAGGTTCCTCCCACACTCCAAAGATATGCAGGTTTGTAGGTTAATTAGCTTGTGGAAATTGTCCCTAGTGTGTAGGATAGAACTAGTGTACGGGTGATCGCTGGTTGGTGGGGACTTGGTGGGCCAAAGAGCCTGTTTTCATGCTGTATCTCTAAATTAAACTTCTCTTTCAACGACTGCTATTTTCTCCAAAGGTGCAGCTGTAGGAACTCACAAAGGGCCAATTTACACCTGTCTTTTTGTAGAATATGTTGACCAGTCTTTGTTCCAACCCTATACAGGCTTAGTCCCTCGACATTTGTTTCCTAATTTATGATTGCATTGATGTTGCACCTTGCACTCATAGAGAACTCAAAAATGTCATTACTTTTACTGCCAATGTCTACCCTGCTGTTACATTCACATGGTCTATCTCTGACTCCTCCCTTCCAGTCTCCATCTCAAGTGAGAGCCGAGCATCACATATATCCATTGTACTTGTTTGTCTGACACTTGCAAACATTCCATTCTTCTAGATCCTCCATTTCCATTATATTTGCTCCAATGTTGAGATTTTCCTCACAAATGCCTCTTGGATATCTTCTCCAAGTTTGCAGATGACACAATGCTGGGTGGCAGTGCGAGCTGCGAGGAGGATGTTATGAGGCTGCAAGGTGATTTGGATAGGTTGGGTGAGTGGGCAGATGCACGGCAGATTCAATATAATGTTTGGTGGCAAGAACAGGAAGGCAGATTATTATCTGAATGGTGTCATATTAGGAAATGGGGAGGTGCAACGACACCTGGGTGTGCTTGTACATCAGTCACTGAAAGTAAGCATGCAGGTACAGCAGGCAGTGAAGAACGCTAATGACATGTTGGCCTTCATTATGAGAGGACTTGCATTTAGGAGCAAGGAGGTCCTACTGCAGTTGTACAGGGCCCTGGTGAGACCACACCTGGAGTATTGTGTGCGATTTTGGTCTCTTAATTTGATGAAGGATGTTATTCCTATTGGAGTGGAGCGTAGGTTCACCAGGTTAATTCCTGGGATGGCGGGACTGACATATGATGAAAGAATGAGTCGACTGGGCTGGTATTCACTAGAATTCAGAAGGATGAGAGGGTATCTTATAGAAACATAAAATTCTTAAACGTTTGGACAGGCTAGGTGCAGGAAAATGTTCCCTATGTTGGGGGATTCCTTAACCAGGGGTCACAGTTTAAAAATAAGGGGTAGACCATTTAGGACTGAGATGAGGAAAAACATTTTCACCCAGAGAGTTGCGAATCTGTGAAATTCTCTGCCACTGAAGGCAGTGGAGGCCAATTCATGTTTTCAAGAAAGTTAGATTTTGTTCTTCAGACTAAAAGAATCAAGGGATATGGGGAAAAATCAGGGATGGGGTACTGATTTTAGATGATCAGTCAGTCATGATCATGAATGGCAGTGCTGGCTCAAAGGGCCGAATGGCCTTCTCCTGCACCTATTTGTCAGTGTTTCTATGTTTCTTCTTAAACAGTGACTTCCTCTATCACAGTGGATAGAGTCCTTGACCACAACTCACATATTTATTTTCACTCCGCTCTTGACTGAGTAAGGATAGAGTTCTCTTGGTCCTCACTCTCCACCCCACCAGCTTCCACACACCATGGATAAGCCTTCACAATTTCCGTCAGCTCCAACAAGGTTTCATCACCAGGCACGTATTCCTGTCCTCTTTCAGCATTCCTGTTCCCTTTGTGCTCTTCTGTCCCCATATATAATTATCCATTTAATTGCATTTTCCATGCATCTGCTGAAGCTGCCAAACTGTCCTCTCAGGGTGGCACAGTGGTGCAGTGGTAGAGTTGCAGCCTTAAAGTGCCACAGCCCCAGGTTCCATCCTGACTATGGGTGCTTGTCTGTACAGAGTATGTACGTTCTCCCCGTGACCTGTTTTCTTCGGGAGCTCCAGTTTCCTCACACACTCCAAAGATGTACAGGTTTGTAGGCTAATTGGATTGGCATAAATGCAAATTGTTCCTAGTGTGTGGAGGATAGTGTAAGTGTATGGGGATTGCTGGTCGGTGCGGACCCGGTGGGCTGAAGGACCTGTTTCTGTGCTGTATGTCTAAACTAAACTAAACCTCTTCATTTCCCACTATCCTGGGACTAAACAATCCTTCCAAATAAAGCAGAGATCAATTTGCACTCCTTCCAATTTAATGAACTGCATTCAGTACTCACAACGTGGTCTTCTCAGCATTGGAGGAACTGAAAGCAGACAGGGCGATTGCTTTACCGAACACCCACATTCAGTCTGAAGGAGTCAGTCAAATTTCTTTGTGCATTTTAAACCATCCTACTAATCTATGGCCTCCTGCACTTTTATAACCATCCTGTAATCTAGTGGAAGAGTACTCCGTCTGTCATGTGTTCTGCAGTTTCAGGTCACTCACTTTCTCTGTTTAGGTCAGGACTGACCATTTCTGCTGTGAGTCTGCCGCTCATGTTTTGCCTCTCCAGGGATACTACCTGACCTGCTGGGCACGACATATTTCACCCCTTTTTATTTCCTCTGTTTTTCATTCTCTAGTTGCCCTCACACCGTAGCTTTTGTTCACATTCTCTCTCTTCAACACATCAACTGAATGATCTCTACAATTTATCCCCGGGGTAACCCTAGTCTCACACTCTCAGAGGTTTTCCCTTTGTCTTTTCCATTCCTCCCCGACCTTCGTTGCATCTTAAAACTTAATACTATTTTCTCTTTCCCGCCGCTCAAGACACATCAGCTGCTTCTCTTTTCCTCAATGCTGCCCGACCTGCAGAGTATTTCCACGATATTCTGCTTGCATTTCAGTAATTCCAGCTACTGCAGTGTTAAAACATTTTTTTGAATGGTCACAAGCACAGGAATCTCATGTATATGTGATTGTGCCAATTGCTTTCCTGTTCCCAGATTACCAGTAGGAAATTGCCAGATTTCTCACATCCTAAATGCAGTGGTCATTTGATGACCATTATAATTTGTACAGGTTTTGGTAGGATCAACAGGAGGTGAGTCTGCCAGGAGACTAGTTAGTTCCAGGGACTAAATTTTCTCTTGCTGTGGTTAATAGGCAACACACAACTGATCTGCTGACTGATTTTCAGAGAATCAGGTTGAGCCTATACCTGCCAAAGTGCTCTTCCAATGTTCACCATCCTTGCCAACCAAGAAGATGAGAACACACAACCATGCTAGTTAGTCTGCAGTGAAACCCATCATCAAAGTCTCTTATTTTCCTTTCTACAGTTGGGTTTATTAATCTTCTCTTTCTTCTGCTTAAAATACTTATCCATAGCACTGTCAACTCCTCCCCTAGTTTCTCCAAAGTTGCAAAGGTCACCCAGCTCTATTTTGTTTCCACTAATCTGTGACTGAAACCCACATCCATTCATGTGGACACGGCTATTGCAATGTCCTGGTTAGTTTTTGCTTAAGGCATTCTTCATCAACTTGAGCTCAAACTCTCCTGCTCCTAACTGAGCTCAGACACACCCAGCCAGTGTTTGTTGATCAGTGTTGATCAGTGTCTGGTTTCTCTTCCATCTTAAAAGTTAGTATGCTTGCTTTCAAATATCTTATTTCATCATCCCTTCATAAGCCTGTAACCTTCAGCAACCCTATAATTCTCCAAAAGCTCTGTGTTTTCTCACACCTGACATTCATAACCCATATCCCTCCATTCGCTACTATCCAATAGTCTTTTAAATGCCACAATCGTATCCGCCTCGATCACCAACCCTGGCAGCATGTTCCAGGCATCCACACCCTCTAAGCGCCCCCCACGCTCAACTATTTTAAACTTTGTCCTTCTCACCTTAAAGCTATGCCCTCTGGTATATTACTTTATCATCCTCGGAAAAAGATTCTGACTGTCGATCCTATCATAATTTTACATATTCTATCAGGTCTCTCCGCAACCTCTGGCGTTCCAGAGAAAACAATCCAAATCTGTTGAATCTCTCCCTCTACCTAGTACCCCCTAATCATGGGGTTACTCTGGTGAACCTCTTCTACACCCTTTCCAAAGTCTCCACATCCTTTCTGTAAAGAGCCAACACAGTAATCCAAATGCGGCCTGACCAAAGTCCTACTCTTATACTCAATGCACTGTCCTCTGAAAGCAAGCATGTGTGCCTTCTTCACCACACCACCTATGAATGAGCATGTATTTGTTGAACACATTTTGTATTATCAAATGGCTTGTTGATTTCTAGTGGTTCTGCAATCTCCAATACACCAACTGTAAAAATCAGTTACCAAGAACAAATCCATCTATGGAATCTTTCCATCCTACATCGTAACTGTTTGTGACTGCACAACTGCACAACCCATTTGGCAATTGCAATACATTATGGAATAAAAATGATTTGTCCTCTTTGAAGCACAAATGATGAGAGAATCAGTAGTGTTGATATGCAAATGGATCTGGTAACCGTGGAATTCTTTGCCACGGACGGCCAATGGATATTTTTAAGACAGAGATAGATAGATTCTTGATTAGTATGGGTGTCGGGTTATGGGGAGAAGGCAGGAGAGTGAAATTAAGAGGGGGAGATAGATCAGCCATGATTGAATGGCAGAGTAGACTTGATGGGCCGAATGGCCTAATTCTGCTACAAGAACTTATGAATCATTTAGGAGTGAGCTAAGAAAATATTTCTTCACTCAAAGGATGAAGTGTCTCTAGAATTCCCTTCTGTGGAGGGCTGTGGGGGCTATAGTTAAGTTCATTAAACATATAGATTGGTAGGTTTCTGGACATTGTAGCAACCGGGGAATGTGGAGATACTCGCATTGAGGCAGTGGGTCAGACGTGACTGGTGGACTGGGCTCAAATGGTCAACTCCTCCTACTATTTTGCACCTTATTTTCCCAGCCTTCAGTCCACATAATGCCCTGCTTTGTATCCTCGATCTGTTAGACATTCTGGCCATTTGTTGGTCTACCATTACACTATAAATTCCTTTCTTCATCCAAACAACTTCTTTCTTCATCCAAACAACTTCTTTCTTATGGAACCTAATGTAGTAAAATACTAGGGAGTTTGGGTACCTTGGAAGTGATAAACCGTTGCCCATTTGAGATATCTATTGAAGTAGAGTAAATAGTTTCCTCTCCCTAATTCAAGGGAAGCTAATTGCCTCATTCATTGAGCTACAATCAGTGGTGCACCTTGTACGAATGAGCGAGTATACTCTATCATAGGGGATTGTTCATTTCCCACTGTCAATGATTTAATATTACACTAAGTTAAGCAAAACCGCAAAGCCCGTTACACACCTAAATGTCCAAGGCCCTTCTCGATTTGGGATTGAAACTCAAGAGGAGCTCCAGAGAATTGTAAATTCTATTGTAGGGCCGCTGAAAGAAAACCAGATATAATCGGCATACATACGCAAGATGGCCCTTGCTTTAAAATAATGTAGCCAGGAGTAGAATTTTAGTGAGGAATGGGAGCGGGTCGGTGAAGGTGAGTTGAGATCATCAGATGGACTGCATTTGGTAAAGCTGTAGTTCTGGAACTACATGAGGACAATACCACAGATGTTAAACCATTGTGATGATACACTAGGTAACAAAGGGTGACCTGGTCGACTGTATCTAATGTGGTAGAGTTGGAAGGGAATGCAGAGGCACAATGCATTCATTGCCACATAAAATGTGGTAAGTAGCACTGAAGAATGCGGTCTCAATACTGGGTGGAACAGATACCAGACTGAAGGGATGGGGGTCGGGTAGGCCAGCCTGAGGTGTCAATAACATAATCCAGACCCTCAGAAAAGATAAATTAAAAAAAGCCACGTTGAACCATTTAATTCTGACTAGTTTAAAATACCCCAACACTTAAAGGGAAAAAAAGGTATTATATGCAGTAGTTGGCAACAAGAATATTTCTCTGTAATTTGTATTACTATTAAAACTAAATGGGGGAAGAGTCTGCAAATTTAACAATGATAATTTCTGTAATAAAAAGGGAAAGTCCTACCTTAATTGTGCTCTTTAGAATTCTAAGCTTGTGCAATTTTTCATTTATGACTGGATTGTCACATCTCTTTTGGAAAGACCTCTTGAACTCCTGTTTGGTGGAAAGGCGATGCTCTCCTAAAGGAGACACGCTGGCGTTCTCCAGCGCCTTGTACAAATCCTGCAAAGAGTCCCCAGTTTCCTCTGGCGCAGGTTCTGGCAAAGAATTAATTTGGATGAGTCTAGGATTAGTGAAAGACTAAGAACAGCTTCAGAAGTGTCTGATATAACCCTGGTTGAAAAGAAAAGAGATTTAAAGCTGGGTTATCTTATGACCTCCAATTAAAGTAAAATTTCTTGGCCTGTTGATTTTGCAGATCAATGTTTACCATGCAGAATGTAACTAAAAGTTTCAAATGAAAGAGACTGCAGCCTGAAATAAGAACAGGAAGGTTTGGAAATTAAGGCTTGAAACGTTAACTCTCTTTCTCCCTCCGTAGAGGCTGCCTGACCTGCTGAGAATTTCCAACACTTCCTGGTTTCAGTAACTAAAAGCTGAATGGCAAACTAATATTTGTTTCATTGATGTCATGGGATTTGACCAAGCTAGATTCATTTTCCAACTAGATTTAAACCCAACAAGTTAATTCGCAATTTCTGGAAAAGCACCTGCCATAAAAATAAGGAACACATTTTCTAGTAGGAATGTTTGAGGATATTCGGCCCACGGATCTGTGCTGTCTCCTGGGGTGATGGGGAATCATGAGTCCCATTCCACTGCACTTTAATTCCCTGTACCCTTCCTGCTCATTCCCACACATGCTTACCAACTCCTATTTGATTTATTTTACTATTAACCTACACTGTGGACTAATTTACAGAAGCCAATTAACCTAATAATACATCTGGAAGACACTGGAGGAAAGCCATTCAATTACGCAGAGAATGCTCAAATTCTACACTGGTTGTACCTGAAGTTACAATTGAATCGACAATTGCAAACTACCGTGAACTCTGCAATCTCCCTACCTTGCTAGCAAAAAAATATTCAGTAATTTCATAGCAAAGATTATTTTCAGTTACCTAGACAAAAGTCACAACGAACCACAACCTCTCTAGCTTGGTTGACTAAATGAATTAATGATAGCTGATGAAGCTATTGTTTTTTGGTGTATTCTGATAGTCTCATTGGTAAAATATGAAACCGCTTAGAACTTTAAACCTGAAATGTAATCTTGGACACATTCTTCATGAGACAAATCTGTAGAAGGCAACACAGATAACCGTTTTGGATAGGGGCAGTCAAAAATTCCTAAAAAACTCAGTTACTGAAATGAAGTAACATTCGCACAAATAAATCATTCATGACATCGTGTGGGTAAGGACCAGGCAAAGATGAGGCAGGTCCCTCAAAATCAAAGGACAACTGTAAAACATCAGCCCACCACTCTCTTTAAGTGATAGATATTAGAGTCCGAGCTAGTTATATATTAATCCAGATGTCGATTGAAGTACGTTAAAACCTAAAACAATCTGAAAGAGATCAAAACATAGCACAAATGAATTACTAAACAGTGAAAAGGAAAACTGGCAACATGAAAATATTCGTGACTTTTAATCTCATGATAAAGGAGTGAAAAAGACTTACACAGCAAGATAACATTGTGGCAAATAATGTCTTCAGCATCTTTAATTAATCTTATGTCTGTAGCCAAGATTTGAATGCCTGCTGGTTAAACCTACAGAATGGGGATGGTCAGGCATGATGGGAGGTGATTCTCCATCAACAGATCCCTAACTGAAGACTGGCAGGTTGCATGGGTCATAGAAGTAGATTTTCCTGACCCATCAATTACCACTATGGATGACCAAGGTGTCAGATCAATCAGCTGCAGAGCACGAAACCCCTTCCATTTTGTGTTAGATATATCACAATGGAGAAAAAGCAACAGCAAAACCTGTTCAAAGTAATTCCCCTCTTAAAATGTACTGACTCTCTTTCACGTGGGGGCAGAATACTAAAACCACGTGATGGGATATCGAAACACTAGAACATTTTTAAAGTTTGACCTAACAGCAACTAATTGCGTTTATATGATGCACTCAATGTCGATAAACAATCCAACACATTTCACAAAAAAGTAGAAGCGTAAAATATGTGAGCTTGCAAAGAAACAAAACGGGAGGCATGTCGAAAGGTGTTAAATAACTGTTATATAAGAACATCTTAAAACAAGGGAAAAAATATATGGTGTGGGAAGGAACTGCAGATGCTGGTTTAAGCCGAAGATAGAAACAAAAAGGTGGAGTAACTCAGCAGGACAGGCAGCATCTCTGGAGAGAAGGAATGGGTGATGTTTCGGGTCGAGACACTTCTTCAGACTGATGGTCACGGGAAAAGGAAACGAGAGATAGAGAAGATGATGTAGAGAGATATAGAACAATGAATGAAAGAAATGCAAAAATGTAATGATGATAAAGAAAACATGCCATTGTTAGCCGTTTGTTGGGTGAAAATGAGAAGCTGCTGCGACATGGGTGAGGGAGAGAGAGAGAGAGAAGGAATGCCGGGGTTACTTGAAGTTAGAGAAATCATATTCATACCACTGGGTTGTAAGCTGCCTAAGCGAAATATGAGATGCTGTTCCTACAATTTGCATTTAGCCTCGCTCTGACAATGGAGGAGACCTTGGACAGAAAGGTCTGTGTGAGAATGGCAAGGTGAATTAAAGTGTTTAGCAACCGGGAGATCATAAAAATATGTGGTGTTCAGGGAAGGGTCTCAGCAGTGCCAGTAACATGATGGGAGGATGCACAAGATATTATTGTCAGAGGAAGGGACACTTTTAGGAGGTTGTGGAATTAATTTTAAAAATCAGGTAGAGAGTGGCCACCAAAATATTATACAAAAAGGTCCGATAATTTTGAATTGGAGGCATTGGGGACAGGAATGAATACCAGTCAGCAGAGTCTACTTTGGGACTAGTATGGTATAGGACACTGGCAGCAAAGTTAAACAGTACATAGACAGAGAGACCATCTTGGGATACTCTACAAGCTGGGACTCTGAAAGTGAGGCAGAATGCTGCACACCTACCTGGTGGCCTGAGTGGAAGCAGTAATTAGGACTTCAGGAACATTAATCTAGATTCTTTACGTAGACTGGGCACCTTGAAAAAAGATCACATTTTGCCAAGAGTAGCTGAAAGTATTTTGTGGTACTGGGACTCTAAACGAGATGGGCGTGCACATCTCTGAAGATCTTTCCTGGTCCGAGAACACTAACGCAATTATCAAGAAAGCTCATCAGCGCCTCTACTTCCTGAGAAGATTACGGAGAGTCGGTTTGTCAAGGAAGTCTCTCTCTAACTTCTACAGGTGCACAGTCGAGAGCATACTGACCGGTTGCATCTGGCTTGGTTCGGCAATTTGAGCGCCCTGGAGAGGAAAAGACTACAAAAAGTAGTAAACACTGCCCAGTCCATCATCGGCTCTGACCTTCCTTCCATCGAGGGGATTTATCGCAGTCGCTGCCTCAAAAAGGCTGGCAGTATCATCAAAGACCCACACCATCCTGGCCACACACTCATCTCCCTGCTACCTTCAGGTAGAAGGTACAGCAGCCTGAAGACTGCAACAACCAGGTTCAGGAATAGCTACTTCCCCACAGCCATCAGGCTATTAAACCTGGCTTGGACAAAACTCTGATTATTAATAACCACTTTCTGTTTTTTGCACTTTACCAGTTTATTTATTCATGTGTGTATATATTTATATCATGGTATATGGACACATTTATCTGTTTTGTAGTAAATGCCTACTATTTTCTGTGTGCTTAAGCAAAGCAAGAATTTCATTGTCCTATACAGGGACACATGACAATAAACTCACTTGAACTCACTTGAACTAAATTTGCTTTGAAAAGGCAGGCTAGAAGGCTGCAAATGCCAATGATTGGTGGCTTTTCAGGACCATTCTCATCCAGCTACCGTGACTAATGAGAAATTATGTGCCACTTGCACGGTTAAAGCCAATTCCTGCAAGGTCATGTCGCAGTAATGAGTTGTAAATTTAGGAAACTTACACACACACACGGGTTATCTATCATCCCAGGCACGTACTGATCCTGAGTAGGATTACACATCTCTCGGCGATGACATGACAACTGTTGTGAAAGGCTTGATGTGTTCTGTCAAAGTGAAAAATAACCCCAGTGCTCAGCAACTCACCAACACATGATCACAGAATTCTTTGCCCATTAGGATAAGCAAATAACTTGTTTAAAGCGTTACTAGCAACAGAAGGCATGTTACAGTTGACCCTAAAATGCAATATTTTTAATATCAATGTAGCGGCATGCAGCGTCACACACACTAACTATCCCCCCCCCCCGCACTCAAGCTAATTACCCCCCTTGATATTATATTAATATTATTAATTTGCTCCTTTTACCCCATAACCCCCCTATCTACTGACGCTTAGCCCCCAACTTGCAGTCACATCTAGAGAGGGGGGGGTGGGGGGCGGGGGTAGAGAATGAGGGCAGAGAGAGAAGGGGCAGAGACAGAGACACAGAGAGAGGGGCAAGAGGGAGAGGGGGTGGAGAGGAGGAGAAGAGGGAGGGTGGGTGAGGGGGGAAAGGTGGGGGAGGAGGGGAGGAGAGAGAGAGAGGGTGAGAGTGAGGGGGAAAGAGAGGGGGTGCTGAGAGGGGGGTGAGGGGGAGAGGTGGGGAGCAGGGAGGGTGGAGGGAAGAGGGTAGGGGGTGTGGAGGGGAGGGGGTTTAGGGGAGAGAGGGAGAGGGGAGAGAGAGAGAGAGGGGGGGAGGGGTGAGAGTGGGGGGAGGGGGGAGGAAAGAGGGAGAGAGAGGGTGTGTGCTGAGAGGGGGGTGAGGTGAGGGGAGGGGGAGAGGTGGGGAGCAGGGAGGGGGAGGGAGGGTGGAGGGAAGGGGGTAGGGGTGTGTGGAGGGGGGAGAGGAGAGGGGGGAGAGGAGAGGGGGGAGGAGAGGGGGGAGAGGAGGGGGAGGAGAGGGGGGAGAGGAGAGGAGGGGGGAGGAGAGGGGGGGGAGAGGAGAGGGGGGGGAGGAGAGGGGGGAGAGGAGAGGAGAGGGGGGGAGGAGAGAGGGGGGAGAGGAGAGGGGGGGGAGAGGAGAGGAGAGGAGGGGGGAGGAGAGGGGGGAGAGGAGAGGGGGGAGAGGAGAGGGGGGAGAGGAGAGGAGAGGGGGGGAGAGGAGAGGGTGGAGAGGAGAGGGGGGAGAGGAGAGGGGGGAGAGGAGAGGGGGGAGAGGAGAGGGGGGGGGGAGGAGAGAGGGGGGGAGAGGAGAGAGGGGGGAGAGGATAGGGGAGAGAAGAGAGGGGGGGAGAGGAGAGGGGGGGGGGGGGAGGAGAGGGGGGATGGGGAGAGAGGAGGGGAGAGAGAGAGAGAGTGCCTTTTTACTTCAACCCAAACCCCCCAAACAACCATTTGCAGGCAGTGCTTTTTTACTTCAAACTAACCATATTTTCATTTTCAAACCACATTAAGGGTACTCACAGCTGTGTAGACATTTGTTCAGTGTCATTCAGAGCTCAGAGTGACCTCCATCTTGCAGAGACTGATTGAGGCACACCACTTCCTGGTTTTATAGTCCCTCCCCCTCCCTCCAGCAGGGGCAGCAGAGAGAATGGTGATTTTTAAAAAAACATTAATTTCTCTCTGATTTTTCATCGATGGGAAAAATACTCTGGTCCAGGAAGGCAGACGTGGGATCTGATCGAGGTGGCCAAAAATGACGGCCGTAGGTGGCGGCGTTCTCTCGGAAATCGCAGCACAGTGGGCCAAAAGCGGTCAAGATCAGACTTTTAGTAATATAGATAGATGATAGACTCCCGGCTGGATAAATGACGTTACGAGTTTGCTTGGTGGTGTTACATCAAGATGTCACATCAAGTGGAGTCAGGGGATATGGGGAGAAGGCAGGAAGGGGGTTCTGATTGTGGATGATCAGCCATGATCACATTGAATGGCGGTGCTGGCTCGAAGGACCAAATGGCCCACTCCTGCACCTCCTGTCTAAATGCAAGCTTTCTGGCCGATCTATTACAATTCTAAAAGGCGGCTATCATTTGTGGCTATTAATTATGGAAAACCTTTGATACAGGTCAATTTTTGAAGTGATTAAACAGCTGCACAACAGAAGGATGATGTGCCAAAATAATGGAGATGGTCTGTCAGCATGTTCTGGTCAGAACATCAATTACAACATCCAACACAGTGCCATCAATGCCAACAGTTTGTACAGGAGCTCACTGGTGGCACGGAAGGTCATGACTTTTTATTTTGTCCCTGAAATCTCTAAATCATTTTTTGTATAATAAAAGAATAATATATACTTAAGGGCCTGTCCCACCAGCATGCGATTGCATACGTCTAGCGCAACCAAACGGAAGCGGAGTTCGCGCTAAGTTCGCGGTAAGTACGCGCAAAGTTACGTCAAACTCACCAATCAGCCTGGCAGGATGCGGGCCGACTGAATTTGGACGTTGCACGGCGTCGGGCGGTGATGTAATCGCGCAACGGCACGCCGGGCAGTGACATCGCGCAACGCCACGCACTAGGCGTATGCCGTCAAGACGCAGTGTACGACGTTAAGACGCTGCATACGATGTCAAGACGCTGCGTATGCCCGTCGAGGCGCTGCGTATGGCCGTCGAGGCTGCGGGCCGACAGGCCGTTGTCGCGCGGGATTTACGGACGATCCAAGATTTTTGGAGCCCCGCGCGATGTCGGGACCAGCCCCGCACAACTTCATACGCCTCCGCCGATCGAAGTGGGACCGGCCCCGCGAGGCCGTACGTCTCAAGCGACCATGTTTGGTCGCGCTAGACGCATGCAGTCGATTGCTGGTGGGACAGGCCCATTTTTGAACCTGTGATTTACTTTGTGGATTTAATTTATTCTGTCCCACTGTTTCTTTGAAAAGCCTTGCATAAAAACTAGTGCTATCAATGCAAAGCATGAGAATGTGTATCCTTCTTCAAAGAGCAGAATCCAGTGGACCACCAGTAGTTCACACAGTTTGGCTGCATAATGGCGCAGCTGGTAGAGTTGCTACTTCACAGAGCCGTAGGCCCTGGTTCGACCCTGACCTTGGGTGCTGTTTGCATGTTGTCCCTGTGACCGCATGGGTTTCGTCCAGATTCTCCACGAGCCTCCCACGTCCCAAAGACGTGCGGATTTATAGGTTAATTGGCCTCTTTAAATTGCCCTTAGCGTATAGGGAGTGGATCCAAAAGTGAGACAACATAGATATATTGTGAACGGCTGATCGACGGACGGTGGAGTCACTGGGCTGCAGGGCCTGTGTCCAAGCTGTTTTTCTAAACTAAATTCCAACTCCTTGCAAGCTCTATTTGAACATCAAAAGCGTGTGAGGGAAGCAGTCTCTCGTTATTATTCATCCAGCAAAATACCATGACATGTCCCCAAGTTGCACCTCAACCCAGTACATTCTCACCCTGTCTCTCCGTTAAATCATTAAATCTGTAGATGTCAAATCTTTACGGTCAAATTGAATAGCCTGAAAGTGAGCACCAGGATTGCAATGCGTGATAGTTGACTGCAAGCCTGTGTGCCAACTTTGTGGTGCCTGCATTTAATAATGATTTCAAAATTGAGCCACTGCTAACCTTGTGGTACATTGGCTGGATGCATCCGTCACATGCCAAAATCGAGACCGGGTAGCTCCATTTAAAGATGCACTATTTATAGTTACCTGGTGCCTTATTAAGTGGCATGACATTGTGGCTGCAGCAGTTGCAGGTGGTTATGCAGGAAGTGAGTTTGACCTGGGAAATGTCAGTTAATAACATAATATTTGATCCATAGGATGCACTGGAGGCTTTGGTGGAGGAGGAGGAGGAGGAGGAGGAGGACAAGGTATCCCATATGGAGACGATACCAGGACATTCTCCACAATCAAACTATTGACAATTTGTGGGTTTTTTCAGAGATAATGTGGAATCAGAACCTTTGACCCACCGAGTCCACGCCGACCATCGATCCCCTGTACACCAGTTCTCTGTCCTACTTGGGGCAATCTACAGATGCCAATTAACCTACAAACCATTGCATCTTTGAAATGTAGGAGGAATCCAACGTGATCACAGGAGAACGTACAAATTCTGCATAGACAGCACCCGAGGTCAGGGTCGAACCTGGGTCTCTGGAGCTGTAAAGCAGCAGCTTTACCGCTGCACCACTGTGCTGCCCCTTAGGGAGTAACAAGGATTTGGGATCAATGTTGGGTGAGGTACGGGACATGGTGGACTGCAGCAAAAACAGTGGGCAAGCAACAGTGCACCAGAACACTTCAGCTCTGCTGCAGATGATTTTGACAATAACATTGGGAGACATACTCGAAGGGAAGACTGATAAGGATAAACAAAGTAGGTATGTTACAATACTTACCTTCAGCAGCGCTGCAGTTCTGCCACTGGCCGTGTGCGCGATTTTGGCGCGTTTGAGGGGGGGGGGGGGGGGGGGGGCTGGGTTAAAACGCGGTTTTCTCCTATCTTGTCCTGGATTATATTTTGTCGGAGTGCAAGCTTTTGCTGAAGAAGTGTTCCGACGGCCGTTCTGTGTCTTTTTTTTAAATCGCCCGACAATTTCAGTGCTGGAGTCATTTTAAAACCAGCTTCTAAAGCCGTCAACGCCGACAACGGGGACGGATTTCACGTAGGTGACAGGTAAAAGAAAGCCGTTTATTTTTATGTATAAAAGTGCTTCTTAAGATGCCTTTAGTTCACATTTTAAGTTGCGAAACAGTGATTTAGTCCCCATACGAACCGGCAGTATTTTTCATGCCGATATGGGGTCTAAATCACCGCAAACCGCAACGTTCCAAATGGTCGCGTTCCAGAAAAACCCACTTGCAAGTTGATTTAAATGGCAATTAATTTACAGGTATTAAACATTAAATTACTTTCATTTGGCCTGTAAATCCATGACAATAAGATTTAAAAAACATGTTTTATTGTGAATTCTTGTGTGAATGTTATTTGGACACTTAGCCAATTTAAAAATATTAATCTATTCTTAAGAAATTGATAGATGTTTAGATCTAGTAATTAAATTTTGTAATTAGCTACAATTAGGTAACTAACTAACTAACTAACTAACTATATGCTTTAATTTCAAGTCATCTAAGTAAGATTGTTTCATATTTGTTTCAGAATGCTTCAATCTATAATAACTGAAAAATTATTTCAGTTCTCTTAATTTTTAAGAAAGTTATAGGCTTTTGACTGTCCTCGATCACAGCTTTTGTGTTCAGTCAATGGAAAAGCAATAGGGACCAAATGCTAATTTCCGAGTATGAAAATGACCATAACTTTTTTTAATACTGAAGATAAGAAAGTGAATTAGGTGTCAAATTATACTTCTTTTTATGCTTTATCTGATTACAGACTTGATTTTTAAAATCTCAAGATTTTGTAACATTGCTAAGCAAAGCAGTGTTTGAAGATCAGCTTTGGATCTTTCCTCTAATCTTGATTTCCTTTCCACCATCGTTGACAGTGGCAGCAGCTCTGTTGTTTCCATTTCCACCACGGCATGGTTGAGCAGCGGTAGAGTTGCTGACTTACAGCTCTTACATCACCAGAGACTCAGATTCGATCCTGATCCCTGCCTGCATGGAGTTTGTATATCTTCCCTGTGACCCGTGTGGGTTTTCTCAGAGATCTTTGGTTTCCTCCCACACTCCAATATAATAGATGTACAGGTTTGTAGATTAATTGACATGGTATGAATGCAAATTGTCCCTAGTGTGAGTAGAATAGTGTTAATGTGCGGGGATCGCTGTCGGTGCGGACTCGGTGGGCTGAAGGGCCTGTTTCCGCGCTGTATCTCTACTAAAACGAAACTAAACTAACCACTTCTGTTCTCATCTTCCATCTTACCCAGAACATTGGATTTCCCTTGACTCCATGTTTCACAAAAACTGCCTCCCCAATTTCTGCCCTACATGACATTACAGACACATCTTCTCCTTCCCTTCCCTTATCATATATCAAGAGACCTTCCCGCTGGAACAGTCAGATTCAATTTGTCAACTTCATTATAACCTCTCCCCTTTCACAAAATGTCTGGAGATACAGCCTTCCTAATATCCAGGACTCTAAACAATTAATCCAGTGTTTCATTCGTACATCTTCCAATCTACTGTACTCCATCTAATACTCACATTGTGGTCTCCTGTACATTGGAAAAACCAAACGCAGATTAGGTGACAATTGCATTGAACCGCTATTCACCCTGTGAGGTTGACCATGAGCTAGCAGGCTCCACTCACTTTAATTATTTATCCTGCCCTGACTCTTCTTTGTCCTTCTATATTGTTTAAACAAATTCTGTTGTAAGGTTGAGGAACAGAGCCTCATCTTCCAACTGGCCACATTACATCTGTTAGTACTCAACAATTAAATCAACTATAATTGGCCATTAAACCTCGTATTTCCAACATTTCCAGTTTTCTTTTCTCTTTTCTGCTAGTTCCAGATTTTCTCAAATTTCGGCTTCTCTGGCATTCAGAATAAAATAAGCAGAAACTTCCTCTAACCAAGTATTGGAAAGACCCCTTCTTCAGTCCTATCACTAACTGCACTCCTTACCGTATGACTCCATCCTTACCTTAGTAACTGTGCGAAATTGAACAGAATCACTCATCTCCCAGCCTCTGCCTCACCCCTCCTTCCCACTTCAATATACTGAGCATCTTCTCTCAACATTCTCAGCGTTGATGCAGGGTCTTGACCCAAAGCACCAACCATCTCCTTTCCACTCCAGATGCTGCTTGACCTGTTGAACTCTTCCAGAAATTTGCTGTTTGTTATTCAAAGTTTTGGTGTCTTATATGACCAAGTAGAACTACTTGTACATTTTTTTGACTGCCCATATTTCCACCTTTTAATGTTGCTTTTCTCCGCTCAGTGGAATAGTTCAGATGCTGGTTAAAAGCCAATAATATTGCTAGATCTGGAATCACATCAAACCAGACTGAGTATGGAAGATCAATTTTAGTCCCAAAGGTAATCAGTAATCCAGATGGGTTTTTCATGTATATCATTACCGATTCTAATCTTTTAATTCCAGATTTTTAAAATTAACAGATAATTAAGATTAAAGAGAGTAAAGAGTGTTTAATTGTGATTGGAAATGGAACAATGAAATTCTTACTTGCAGCAGCACACCAGGTTTATAAACACAGTACTCAATCGATAAAGTAATAAACAGACAAAAAAAGAGGTTCAATGAATATAAAACAATAATATAGTGCAAAATCAAAACAAAAGACCCTTGTGTTCAAGGTTTAGTTGGTGTTTGTAGTGTTCAATGGTTGTTGGGAAGATGCTGCTCCTGAACCTGGAGATGAATTTTAGTTCATTTCTAGGGAGACAATTGTAGGGGAAATAAAATAAGCGGAGAAATAAGAAAAGATAAAAAAGATACTGAAAATAGAACGAGGGATGGTAGTTGAAAAAACAATCAGTTATAGAAAAGATTAAACTTTCTATCTGATAAGAAAAAATATCAGTTATATTTTCTTATCACTCATGGAAAAGAAATAACTGATTTATTTTCAGTCATGGTTCAGATGGATTTGATTTGTGAAAATGTAAACAAAAAGGAAGAGATTGAAGTGACACTGTTACATAAGTTACATTAAAAAACCGGAGAAGAAAAGGCATCAGGTCAGAAACTGAATGGAGTCCCTATATCTAGGGGGAGGGACCAGGTGAAAAGTGTTATCGATCACTTAGTGGGAAAGAATGTGGTTTTGTTGATTTCAAATAGATGGTCATGCTCGATCAGACTTCTTGAATCCCTTCAAGAACAGACAAAGAGGTTAAATGTGGTTAATGCAGTCGACACAAATCACTTGGATTTCCTAAAAGCTTCAGATAAATTTCTTTTAGGCTTCTCAGCCGAGAATATGTGCAGCCAGGGACAAAAAGCAGAGTGATCAATGAGCTCACATAAACAGGCAGAGAGTAAATCTTAAAGGTGTTTATTCAAATGACAAAATGGTGTGCCACCTGGATCTGTGCTGGATTTTGGAGTTGTTAGGATGAGTTCAACATCGCAGCTTTGTCATTAACTTGGGGGCTGGGATGCCGTTAACATGTAACAAGACCAGGATCAAAATCAATAAAAATTAATAAACAGAATGGGCATGTAATAAGTTAACAAACTTCAAGATAAGGAAGAGTTGATATAAAGTATGTGTGGGACGTGGGGGCAGTGTCTTCAATAAGGTGGAAGGTGAGGGTCAGGTTGATCACTGATCTGGAAAGGTCAGAATAAAGGGTTCCTGATGTCCTGCCGTTTTTAACCAAAGGGTTCCTGTAATTATCTTTCTGTGGGGATGGGAGGAGGGGGGGTGAGATGTGGCCACCGACAGCCTCCTTAGAAGCTCAGCCTATGGGAGCAAGTGGGTGTACAGGTGTATTGGGATAATGACATGGCTTTGGGAGTCCTGAATCCATGGTGGTGGGGATGGATTCCAATCGTGGGGCAGAGTGATTCAGTTGGTGATCAGGAATATTATAGGGAGACATCGTGGGGACTTGTCAGGTCGGGGGGAGTTCCCCCCCGCCACGGGTACCATGTAATCCCGTGCTACCTGCTCCATGGTCGGATAGTCGGCGACTAAACCGTCTCCCCCACCTGGTTTGCCAGGTGAGGAGGGGCTGTGGACCCCCAACAGGAACAAAAACAAGACCTGTCAAAGGGCGGATGAGCTTCTAGCGAGCCAACGGCCATCCACACTTCAGTAGAAGTTGCGATCACTGTCGTACACAGCATTGTAAGGAATGATGATAAAGCACACACACCAAAATCCTATACTTCCAGTGGCGGAAGTCCGCAGGAACTGGAGGACAGAGATGTGTGGTGCATCCGTCACCGTTCCTATCAGAAACCAGCACCACTGCGTCGCCAATGTTTTCAACAATAATGAATGACATCGTGGGGTGGTTGTGAAGTTTCACTGGGCAGCTTGTTTAGCCTGGAAGGATAATTCCTGCAAAAGGCACTCAGAGCACTTCCTTATAGTCAATTAATATTTTTAAGGCAGAGATAGATTCTTGATTAGTACAAGTGTCAGGGGTTATGGGGAGAAGGCTGTAGAGGCAGGAGGATGGGGTTAGAAGGGAAATATAGATGCACTGGAAGCCTTGGTGGAGAAGGAAGAGGTGCCCAATACGGAGTCGAGACCAGGACATTCTCCACATTCAAATGCTTGACAATTTGTGTAATTTGAGATAGATCAGCCATTATTGAATTGCGGAATGGACTTGATGGGCTAAATGGCCTAATCCTGCTCCTACCACTTATGACCTTATGGATTCAGCCTTTCTTGACTTGCTTCAGTTGCTCTGAGCTCATGGAAATCTGACTGGCACGAAGGAAATGAGAATAAGTATTAAAGTGTATGGAGACACCCTCGTGCCAGACGACAAGCTCAGCTTCCATGAGTGAATTGGCCCAGCCCTGTTAAAACTCGAAGAGTGTGAGGTTGAAGTAGGTTTGGTTCCAGTTTCAGTAACTTTGCATTTTTATCTTTAATATATTCTTGATCTTCCCTTTAGCTGGATTTAGGACTCATCCTAAGGACGTAAATAGTTTAGTTTAGAGATACAGCGTGGATACAGGCCCTTTGGTCCACCGAGTCCGCACTGGCCAGCGATCCCCGCACATTAACACTATCCTACACATACAGGACAATTTTACATTGATACCAAGCCAATTAATCTACTAACCTGTACGTCTTTGGAATGTGGGAGGAAAACGAAGATTTCGGTGAAAACCCATGCAGGTCACAGGGAGAAGAACGTACAAAAGAGTATGAGAAAGATCCGAAACATGGGTCCAAAATCACCATTTATATTGATGAAGGTTAATAAAGAAGGCAGTAGGGTTCTTTTTAGGAGGGGAATAATTGAAAGGCAAAGCAGTTATATTTCATTTGTATAACCCTGAATAGATGACATCCCTAAGGTATTACAAATACTACTTGTGTTCATATTATGAAGAAAACAGAGGAGGCAAATTGCTGGAGTAATAGCAAGAGGTTATACCATTAGGAAAAATGCCTTTTTTCTTTAGAAAAGATTGAAGGGTGTCCTGAAAGAGTTCTTTATGATTACAATATTGTGGATGCGGGGACATGGTTTCCAGGTGGTAAGGAGAGTTGGACTGCAAGCAATAAATATAAAGTTATTACAATAAAATCCAGTGGGGAATTCAGAATGATGCCTTTATCAAGGAGTCATGAGATTATGGAATTCGCTACCAGAAGAAGTAATTCAGACAAAAAGCAAAGATACATTTAGAGGGAAGCGAGATTAGCCCATTAGAACAGAAAAGATCTTTATTGGAAACCAGTCAAGACTGATTAAGTGAAAAGTCACCTGTCTGTGGATAACAGATGCTGAATACAAAATATATTTGTGTTCTATTTCATCAATTAGTTCCAATAGATTTGCAAAAATAGTTCAACCCTCCAATAATTGATAATAAATGAGCAATCTCACTGATTATCAGATGGGAAAAGGGAATATTATACATGTATAATTTAAATAGCTGTTTTCAGACTGCTACAGCCGTAGTGGTTTAACATCTATCTTCTCACCATGATATGATATGATGGTGATAGATTTTTCAAATTTTGTCCTGCAAGTACAAAAATCAATATTACTCCTACGCAAAGAAAGCAATCAATAAAGCAGGTTGACAAAAAATCAGAGTTCTTGCAGTGGCTTGCAGCAATGTCTACAGAATCAGCAGTTGTCTCACTGAATTGATAACCCTATGCCTCCTAATGGAACTATGCTGGTGCTTATTCCCCACTAACATCTCCAAACAAATTATGATGATTACAAGGGTTTCGACCCAAAACGTTGCCTATTTCCTTCGATCCATAGATGCTGCCTCACCAGCTGGGTTTCTCCAGTACTTTTGTCTTCCTCCTAACTAAACGAGAGTAAGTCTGAGGTCATCCTTCTCGGCCCCTCAGACTCAATCAAAACGATAGCAGGCAGCCTTGGAAGCCTTACCCCATTACTCAAACCTCACGTCAAAAACCTTGGCGTGATATTTGACTCCGCTTTGATATTTGACAAACAAGTCAATGCCGTGGTAAAAGGTAGCTTCTTCCAGCTTCGGACGATAGCTAAAATAAAACAATTCCTCCAGTTTGATGACCTGGAAAAGATCATCCACACATTTATCTCCTCCCGCCACGATTACTGCAACTCCCTTTACACTGGCATCAGCCAATCTTCCCTGTCCCGCCTGCAATTGGTCCAAAACGCCGCAGCGAGACTCCTGACGGGCACCCGAAAAAGGGACCACATCACCCCGATCCTGGCCTCTCTCCACTGGCTCCCTGTGCAGTTCCGAATACATTTCGAGATCCTTCTTTATGTTTACAAAGCCTTTAACGGGCTTGCCTCCACCTACATCAAAAGTCTGCTTACCCACCACACCACACCACCTCCAGGTCCCTCAGATCGGCTGACTTGGGGTTACTGAACATCCCGCGGTCTAGGCGATTACAGCTCCTAGACTGTGGAACAGCATCCCTCTTCCCATCAGAACTGCCCCCTCCATCGACTCTTTTAAGTCGAGACTTAAAACCCATCTTTATTCTCAAGTCTTTCTTGACGTCCTCTGAGTGAGGGCTATATGTATGTATTTATGTATGTACTTAATCTATGAACCACTGTTGTATAACGATCAGGAGCGGAACACGCTCTCAAAACATGGAGGGGACGGGGGACACAATTTTTTGGCGGCCACGCGCGCATGCGCACACTCACACACACACACACACACGCGCGCGAGGCTTCGGAGGCTCAATCCAGCGCTAAATGCAGCTCAACTCTGCCTGTCTCACCGGGTTAACTACAGCCCTGTCTGGACTGATGGGATACCAGCGCTGCTTCTCCGCGCTGGCCATATTTCCCGCATCCAGGAAGGGCTATAGGCTCACCTGGCGGGACAGGCAGAGTTGACCTGGTTTAGCGCTGCTTCTCTGCGCTGACTGTGGGTCCGGGGGCACCGCGCCGGTCTGACTCCCGACCAAAGATCCTATAGCGGAGGATCTTTGCTGCCGACCTCTCTGGCCACCCGTGGGGGGCACTCGGGACAGCGCCGGAGACCCGGCCGGGATCGAACCTGCCTGCGGATGAGGCGCAGGCCTGTGCCACGTCTCCCTCCTCCAATCACCGCACTCTATCCTCAGGCCCAACCCCCCCACTCGCCCTCCTCCAATCATCGCGTTGAATTATCATGTCCCGCCCCCATTGCCTGCTGACCAACGTCTCTCTCGTCCAATCGGCGCCCTCGATCTTCAGTCCCACCCCCACTGTATCGCGGAAAGCGGAGATTTCTCCGGGTTTTTAAATCCGGATGACAAAAACGTGGGGGGGATGTCCCCAAACACACAAACCCCCCCCCCCCCTGGGTTTTCCGCCCCTGATAACGATAATACTTCAACCGATGTAAAGCAATTTGGTCAACGAGAGTTGTTTTTTTAGATGTGCTATAGAAATAAAAGTGACTTGACTTGACTCCCACATTCACAATCTATTTTACTTCCTGGGCAAAGAAGGCTCTTCTTTATTGGGTTAATTTCTAACATATTTTATTGTGGGGAACTCACAGCTTCATCTGATGTCCATGGAAGTGTATTCACCAGCAGCTGTCAGGAGACGTTGAAAAGCAATCTCGCTACATTTGTCCTACTGTGCAAGCCCAAGGGTGCTGTGTTCAATTACACTATGCCCAGAACAGGTCTGTATATTGGTCAGATTCCATCCAGCCTGTCTGAAATTCAACACTGCAAAGATAAATATTTATATACCTTCCTCTTACATTTCAGTTCCTACTGCTAGAATTAGAAAGGAGTATTTTTGTAAAATGCAAACCAAGTCACATTCAGTAATCAAGAAAAAAAAATCAGAGTGGAGAATGCCAATTAGTGAAGAAACTCAGTTTACATAAACGAGAGTTCAGTGCCATGAATATTCCAGTGTGCTGTGAGCTATTTTATAAGCTTATTTAGTGAATCAAGATCATCACATCAATTCTTTCCCAGCACGTACAATTATAACTGGCTGAAAATGTTCAATGAATCTGTTCCAAAGTTGCAAATAAGGTGGCACACTGCTCCATAAATGCTCATTATGCCAGGTTATTAGCTCATTTCAGGCCAAGAATTATCTTGATCAACCAGGGAATGCAACAGTAATAGTAAGATATTTCAACTGAGTCATATTAAAAACATGAGACACAGTACAGAATTTTCCTTAAAGGAATGACTGAAAAGCTACCCGAAAAAAAACATTTCGCTGAAAAAATCTAAGCGACACTGCAATATACTTCAAAGTTTCATTTCAGTCAGAGTTAAGTTTTTGTACAATATATAAAGATAACTTTAGTGGCTGAAGTTTTTGTTCCCCCTACACCGAAGTAGAGAAGTAATAGCACTCCTGCTGTGAGAACAAGGGACTGCGGATGCTGGTTTCTACCAAAGATAGACACAAATGCTGGAGCAACTCAGCGGGTCAGGCAGCATCTCTGGAGAAAAAGGATAGGTGACATTTTGGGTTGGGACTTCTTCAGACTGATTGTGGGGGGAGGGGGAACTGGAAGTGAGAAATAAAACAGGACAAATCGGGGCTGGCAACATACGAGTGGAAGGGGGGGGGGGGAGGAGTAAGAGGGAGGGGGGGGGGGTGAGGTGTAAGTAGTTGTTACCTAAGATTAGACAATTTAACGCTCATGCTGCTGGGTTATAAGCTACTCAAATGAAATATAAGGTGCTGTTCCTCCAATTTGCATGTGGCCTCACTCTGGCAATGAAGGAGGCCCAGGACAAGTTAGAGGGGGAAAAAAAGACACTTATTTTTATTATATTTGAAGGTAATCACCAGAATGGAAGTGTTCCACTGAATGTATATGAGTCTATGTATCTTGACCTGAGAAAAAGTTTGCAGCTTATTGTTTATATTGCTGCAGAACATCACAAGGTTAGAGACATGAAGCACAGCATTGTTGGTCAGTCACATGGGGAAACAAATATTAATTTCTCCAGCTCTATGGACCATGTCATTAAGTTTTAATACCAATTTCACTACCTGTATATGTTTTCCAAAGTGAAGCTGGTGACTAGGTTGATACATACACGTTGATCTTTAGATAGAGCTTCCATTCTCATTCTGTACAATTACGCTCCAATGGAGGGAAATATTCAGATGGTGTTTCATCAGTCTGAAGAAGGGTTCTGGCCTGAAATGCTGTCTGCTCATTTCCTTTTGTATTCAAGATTCCAACCTGTGCAGTCTCTTGTCTGGCCTTCACTGTAGGTATGTTACAATACTTACCTTCAGCGGCGCTGCAATTCTGCCACTGGCCGTGTGCGCGATTTTGGCGCATTTGAGGGGGGGGCGGGGTTAAAATGCGTTTTTTTTCCGACCTGGTCCTGAATTATATTTTGTTGGAGTGCAAGATGTTACTAAAGAATCATTCCGACGGCCGTTCTGTGTGGTTTAAAAAAAAATTCGCCCGACAAGTAAATCGCTGGAGTGATATTAAAATCAGCTTCTGAAGCCGTCAATGCCGACAACGGGGCCGGATTTTATGTAGGGGACAGGTAAAAGAAAGTAGTTTATTTTATGTATAAAAGTGTTTCTTAAGATGTATTTAATTCACATTTTAAGTTGCGAAACGGTGATTTAGTCCCCGAACGAACCGGCAGTGTATTTGCTGCCGATATGGGGACTAAATCACCGCAACCTCAATGTTCCAAATGGTCCCGTTCCAGAAAATCCCACTCGCAAGCTGATTTAAATGGCCATGAATTTACAGGTATTAAACATTAAATTCCTTCCATTTGGCCTATAAACCCATGACAATGAGATTTAAAAATTATGTTATATTCTGAATTCTTGTGTGAATGTTATTTGGACACTTAGGCTATTTAAAAATGTTAATCTATTCTTAAGAAATGTATAGATGTTTAGATCTAGTAATTGAATATTGTAATTAGCCACAATTAGGTAACTAACTAACTATATGCTTTAATTTCAAGTCATCTAAGTAAGATTGTTTCATATTTGTTTCAGAATGCTTCAATTTATAATAACTGAAAATTTATTTCAGTTCTCTTAGATTTTAAGAATGTTATGGGCTTTTAAGTGTTCTCGATCACAGCTTTTGTGATAAGTCAATGAAAAAGCAATAGGGAACAAGATGCCAATTTCCGAGTATGAAAATGGCCATAACATTTTTAATACTGAAGATGTGAAAGTGAATTAGGTGTCAAATTAAACTTCTTTTTATGCTTTATCTGATGGGATAAATTAAAGACTTGATTTTTAAAATCTCAAAATTTTGTAACATTGCTATTCACTGTCCTACAAACAATCGATTTCAAATATTGATCCTTGTTAAAAAAAAAAGTCCTGAAATTGGTTTTAATTATGTCTTATATTAACTCTGAAGTATGCTCTTATCTTGCATTAGACACCAACAGATATTCCTCAATTGTTTAAACAAGGAAGGTAATTTTATGGATGTTACCTAAGGTCAAGAGATGGCAGCTGCCAGTTCCCTTCTAAATGTTTGCAAAGTTTAAAACTAATGTTTAAATTACAGGCAAGCACGTTACAGATCATAACATTGCAAAGTCTAACAGGTTAAGTGTGAAATGAACAACAGCCAGGTTTCCTAAATGATGGGGAAAAAGATAGAGTGCTGTGGAAAACAGACTATTTCTGCACAATTCCCAGTTTGATTCAGGTGCAGCTCACAATCTGTGATATAAACAATTGTAGGGTGGGCCATTTCATTCCTTTTTTCTTTCCAACTGCACCATTCCTGGAGCAATCCCGATGTGCATCATTAACTCAGAGCGTTCCCATGACTTTGGCATACGAAAGCTCAGGAATTCCCACAAACGTGGAATACTGGAACTGCTGCCAATTGAACTCTCCACCCTTTATTATGGCCATATCTGCAGGAAATCAGTGTGAACTCCACAACCCAATGGGAATTAAATGTTCAGACATAAATCACCACCAATGAAGTACTATAAAGTTCAAAAACAAATCAAAAAGAGCAGGTGCTAGAAGTCTGCAATAATAATAGAAGACCCTGGAAACACTCAGGCAGCATCCCTAGACAGAATAACAGAGGTAATGTTTCAATTTCATGACCTTTCATGAAGAACCACAACCAGCAGCCATGCCAAGTATGGAACCCTGCGAGCACAAGCAGTCCCGTTTCCCGGCATTTTAATAAAGAAGCCATTAGTCCCGGCCCAAAACGGCACCAGTCTATTCCCTCCCCAGATGTTGCCTGACAGAGAAGCTCTTCTAGTACTTTGTGTTTTGCCTGTTATTAGCTTCTTTGGTTACAATATGATAAGGAACAATATATGTTCAAATCTCAAGCATTTACTTCCTCCAATACGTGGCTACTGATATTAGTCTTTGGTCATGTATGGTTACAATGAAACATGTTTCACGTGACTGTGTCTCAAAAATGATTCCGTTGTCAACCTGCCTGGCTGTTGAAAAGGGTTTCGGCCCGAAACGTCGCCTATTTCCTTCGCTCCATAGATGCTGCTGCACCCGCTGAGTTTCCCCAGCAATTTTGTGTACCTCAGGTTTGTAGGTTAATTGGTTTGGAATAAGTGTAAATTGTCCCTAGCGTGTGTAGGGGATCCCTGGTCAGCGTGGACCCGGTGAGCCTAAGGGCCTGTTTCCAAGCAGTATCTCTAAACTAAACTAAACTAAAGATGAACTAAGGCAGGGGAATACTGAGGGCCAGGAGTGATGACATTAAGGCAGGGGAATACAGAGGGCTCTGGTGATGACACAAATCTGTAGCATTCAGGTGCAGAAGTGTGAAAACACACACCTCCAGATTCAGGAACATTTTCTTTCCAGCTGTTATTAGAAACATAGAAAATGGGTGCAGGAGTAGGCCATTCAGCCCTTCAAGCCTGCACCGCCATTCAATATGATCATGGCTGATCATCCAACTCAGTATCCTGTACCTACCTTCTCTCCATACCCCCTGATCCCTTTAGCAACAAGGGCCACATCTAACTCCCTCTTAAATATAGCCAATGAACTGGCCTCAACTACCCTCTGTGGCAGAGAGTTCCAGAGATTCACCACTCTTTGTGTGAATTATTTCAAACAAGCTGGGATCTCAATCAGAAAATCTCAATAAACTGAAGCTCTTCAACAAAAATCTCCTTAATAGCCCCCAAAAAGGCTGCTCTACTGAAGAAATCTAAAGAGGATTCAATAAATGATATTCAGAGTATATTTGAATAAACATGTGGTAGAGTTGTGCAAAAACCAGAGAGACAATTATTCACATCTCTCTGAAGATGACCAGATAAAAATCCAATGTAGACAAAAATGCTGGAGAAACTCAGCGGGTGAGGCAGCATCTATGGAGCGAAGGAAATAGGTGACGTTTCGGGTTGAGACCCTTCTTCAGAGTTTATGCAGCACATAAGATCCTGGGCCTTATGAAAAAGAGACAGAGTATGGGATATGCTTTAAGTTTCAGGCAGAGCTTAAAGGCTTTTGAGTGGTTACAAAATAGATAACCTGGAGATAAGGGATAAGGAAAAAGGTAAATTGTGACAGCCAGAGATTTTCGGCTTGGAGCAAAGTTGGTGGAGAATTGATGGGACTGTTGGAACTGTATAGAAAATGAAACAAAATGTGCATAGTAACTGTAACCAAAGAACAGAGAATTAAGGTGGATAACACGTCAACCAGAGCCTACACATGAAAAATATTTATTACATGATGGGTGAGTAAGGTTCGGAATATAGCTTGGAGATGTGGTGGAAGCGCATTCAACGTTAGGTTCTATTAATACTTCAAAGGAACAACCTTTGCACTGATTTTGAATATTGTAAGGGAAGATGGACTAACAGTGCAGTTTTTTTTAGAGTGCTTGTGCACTCAGTGGGCTGCATCTTACTCTCCCCCCCCCCCCTCTCTCTCTCTCTCTATATATATATACACAGTATATACATACATACATATCTCTCTCTCTCTCACACACGCACCTGTAATGTATAATGCTGGCACACACTGAAAGACTGTTTCAATGGATGTCCTTCTACAAGTTCATCATTTAGATCATAATCAGTATTTTAAGGTCATGAAAATTCACAACGACAAAGCAATTACTGAATCACATGGCTTCTGAAATTCATAATTTGCATGGCGTCTGTAAAAGCCAAGGAGAGGCACAAATGTTGCATACGAAGGAGGGGGCATTCTTTGCTTGCGCTGGAGCTATGGAGGTGCGGTAGGGAGGTGGGGGGGGGGGGGGGGATGAATATGGTTAAGGATATAGAATAACAGAAGAGGCTACCATTACAAATAGGAAACACAATTACTGATACTTATCAGTTGTACAATGAACACAGCAGAGCACTCATGTGTGTTTTTTTAGTTTTAGAGAAATAGGCCCCCACCGAGTCCGCACCGATCAGCGATCCCCGGCACTTTAACACAATCATACACACACTAGGGATAATTTACATTTATACCAAGCCAATGAACCTACAAACCTGTTTGGCTTTGTAGTGTGGGAGGAAACCGAAGATCTCGGTGAAAACCCACGCAGGTCATGGGGAGAACGTACAAGCGCCATACAGACCCTTAGTCAGGATCGACCCCGGGTCTCCGGCGCTGCAAGTCATCAACTCAACCGCTGCACACCATGCCATGTTTGAAGCAACTAATTCAATCTCGGAAACTGTCAGGGCAGCATAGCGGTAGAGTTACTGCCTTACAGCGCCAGAGACCCAGGTTTGATCCTGACCACTGGTGCTGTCTGTATGGAGTCTTTACCACCGGGTGACGCCTGCAATGGCCGCCTCGCCAACAGTCCGTCTCATCCCTTCTCTGTTTTTATTATTTTAAGTATGTCTTAAATATATGTTTCAATGTTTCTTGGTATGTTTTATGTGGGAGGTGGGGGGAGGGAGGATCGGGGGAAACTTTTTCCAGTCACTTATCTCGACAGAGATGCGATTTTTCTCCGTGTCGCATATCCGTGCCCCCTGCGTGCCAACAACGTGAGTGGTGCGGCCTTTCCTGGAGCTTCAAGCCGAAGGCGTGGCACGGACTTTGCCAAGGGTCGTTAACGAAAGTTCTCCGACTGCGGGGCCTGTGGACTTTAACACCGTGAAGCCGCGGTCTCCGGTAAGAAGAGGCCGACTCGGGAGTTCCGATCCGTCCCGATGCCGGAGTTTCGATCATCCTGACCCGAGGGGTTGAACATCGGGCCGTCGGCAGCGGCAAACTGCGGAGGGATCAAAGGCCCCGACCATGGATGAACAAAGGAGGAAGATGACTGAACTTTATTGCCTTCCATCACAGTGAGGAATGTGGATTCCACTGTGATGGATGTTTATGTAACATTTTATTTTACGTGGCTGTGTGTATTGTTGCTTTTCACTTGGCATGGCTGTATGGTAACTCAAATTTCACTGTACCTTAATAGGTTAAGTGACAATAAACGTGAACTTGAACTTGAGTTTGTACATTCTACCCGTGACCTGCGTGGGTTTTAGACAATAGACAATAGGTGCAGGAATAGGCCATTCGGCCCATCGAGCCAGCACCGCCATTCAATGTGATCATGGCTGATCATCCCCAATCAGTACCCCGTTCCTGCCTTCTCACCATATCCCCCGACTCCGCTATTTTTAAGAGCCCTATCTTGCTCTCTCAGACAATTCCACAGACTCACCACTCTCTGTGAGAAAAGGTGTTTCCTCGTCTCCATTTTCTCTGGTTTCCTCCCACAGTCCAAAGACGCACAGGTTTGTAGGCTAATTGGCTTGGTATAAATGTAAATTGTTCCTACTGTGTGTAGGATAGTGTAAGTGTGCAGGGATCGCTGGTCGGCGTGGACTCGGTGGGCCGAAGGGTCTGTTTCTGAGCTGCATCTCTAAACTAAACTGAACTCAGCGACTGAGTAAATCTAATCAGAAGATATAAATCATGAAAGGACATGCGGGGGAACTGTAAGAATGTTTTGAAGGCAGATGAAAGATGATGATTTTCTATTGGGGAATGAAATAAGGTTTCTTGAATATGATAGAAATGTAAGATAAACAGATCTATGAGCGCAAAATAAAATGTCACACTTCAAAATCTGTGACTTAAAAAAAAAAAATATGATAATGTCACGGCAGGAATTGAAATTTATTCTTTGGGCAAGTGGCAAGAATAGCTGTTTACAGTTTAATTTAATTGATTGTAAACCTCTAAAGCTGCATTTAAAAAAGAGGTAAATATTTTTTAATTCTCGAGCATAGCAAGGAAAATATTGCTTTGTTTTCTTCACAACGTGCCCTTAGTGGACAAGGCCAGTTGAACAAAACAACAATGAAATATTGGATTTTATAGCAAATATATGAGAGAGACACCAGTGATTCCACATGCAGGTCCACCACTGATTTTCCGGCATCTTTGGCTCCAGAGCTTTTCTGGATTATCCGTTTTGCCGGAACAACAGACGCCACGATCTTTGAAAGGAGTCCAATGGTCTGCCTAGACCACCAAGGAGCCGAGATACCGCCCGCAAAGTCGACCTTGGAAGTTGGCTATGGAAATGGATCTGCTGGCTCTGGCTGGGTCGGATTTGCAGAGGTCAATTCGACCCGACGATTGGCGTGGAAGTTCCGATGAGATCGGCTGTCTAGGTGCCACATTTTTGGGGGGACTTCCGGGATGGATTTCAAGTATGCTCTCATCAATATTCTGGATTAAAGGAGGTACCGAATCACCAGTTGCCGGTAACACCTTTGTGAAATTACAAATTTACTAAAGGAAGGGTATAGAGAGGAACACCGGCGCTGATTCAATAGGATGCGGCCTAGTTTGAGGAAAGCTTTCAAAATTAGCGGCTTTTTTGTTGGTACAGAGAAGATTGTGGAATTATTTGTGTTCAAAAGATGGAATCCTGATAGTGAACTTGTAACTGTAGGAAACATTCTGGTTCTATCTGTTCTATCCTCAAAAAGCTTGGGCGATGGGAGGGGCGAGTATGGTGTGGCCCCGAATGGGAACAACATGCCCTGCAAGTCTGAAAATGGAGAGAGGTCCAGATATTCTTGCAGAATACCCTCCGAACACATTCAGACTTTTATTTTATCCACGAGTAGTTGCTCTACTCAACAGCCAAAAATCTGTAGCCTCCCTTTGATCTGGTATTTTGTTGGTTCACATGCTTGATCAATGGTGTTTTATCATTAATATTTTATTATTATTAATGTTTAGTTTTGTGAGTCATTTGTAACTGTCACTGTATGTCATGTTGTTACTTGTGGGCGGAGCACCAAGGCAAATTCTTTGTATGTGAATACTTGGCCAATAAACTTACTTACTTACTTACGCTAGTCATGCTTGGGTGTAGATTGCTGTGGCTACTAATTACATTATAATTATTCTCTGGAAGTTATTAATTAACTTCAAACTCTGATCCCCACCTTGTTGGTCTGGACTCGGCCTCCGTGCCAGGCACCCTATTTGGACGACCAAACTATGCAGTACTCTTCTGGTTGCCACTGAGAATTGTGTAGGAAGTTACTGCAGATGCTGATTTAAACCGAAGACATTGGACACAAAAAGCTGGAGTTGACAGCATCTCTGGAAAAAAGGAATAGGTGATGTTTCGGGTCGAGACCTTCATAGTGGTACGTGTGTGGGACCACAATCCTGCCCACTGGCATAATGTGTTGGAAATATTAATTCATGTTAGTCTGGTTGTGAACATAGTAGAGCCTTCCGATGGTTTATGCTTCCCACTGAGCAAAAATGTGGGAAGTTATATTGCACATTACTTCAATTACCGTAATTGTACATGACACTCTTCAAATGTTTTAGATTGTGCTGCTTTTATGACCGTGACCCTTCTTGAAGCTGCCTTGATGCGTCAGGCGGTTAATGAATAACTTTGACAAAAAAAACAACTTTCCTGTCTCACATTACTGTTCCAAAATATCCTTTATCACACATCTTCGATATTAGTCAGTGACTTTCTAATGCCTGACAACAAGTCACCACTGACACTGTTTAGGTTATCTTCTAAGTAAGCACTACTACTTCTTTACTGATTAAAATTATGCTGCAGGAACAATAGTAACTAGGCGCGCCGCATTGAAGGCAGCCTCTGCCTACAGTCTGTTTGTTTTTAAAATCTTAAAACATTTTTTTAGTCAGTTTTAAAGTTTGTTTTGGGGAATCTTTAACTTTTCTATGTGGGGGAGGGGGGTAGGGTAAGTCGCTTCCTGGCGAGGACGCGACTATTCTCCGAGTCGCCTCCTCGCCCCCCTCCTCACGGCCTACCACCTGGATTGGCGCGGCCTTTCCAGCCGGGGACCGCACCAGAGCTTCAACAGTGGCGGCGCAGCGCTGGAGTCACCGCGGAGCAGGCGATGCCTACCTGGATCGCCGTTTGGAGCTCCGGAGCTTTGGGCCGCTGCTGCAACATCGCTGAGCTGTGGTTTGGAGAGCTTCCAGTGCAGCCAGTGCTGAACAACAACGCGGGGGCCTGGGGCCCTTTGCCGAGGGCCGCCAGCGTTGCATCTCCGTCCAGCGCGGCCTGGGGTCTTCGGGAGCCGTGGACTCCGGTAGGAGGTGCCCGACTCGGATGTCCAAGCCGCTGAGGAGGCCCTCCAGTCCCGACGTCGGACTTCCATCACCCGGGCGAGCGGGCCAGAACATCGGGCCGTCCGGAGCGGCGAGAGCGGGGGGTTTGGGAGCTCCCCCGACCACGGGAGGACAACAGAGGAGGATGACTGAATTTTTGGAGCCTTCCCTCACAGTGGGAATTTGATGTCTGTGTTAAAAAAAACTAACGTGTCCTGTGGTCTTTATTATTTATTTGTATGGCTGTATGGCGACCACACATTTCACTGTAATTGGTACATGTGACAAATAAATGTATCGTAGCTTGTATACAAGCTGTGAAAACCGTACGGTTTTTCATTTTCACAACAAATTCCAATATAAAGCAGTGTGACAATCCAAGCTGCATTAATCTAAGGTGTGAAAACCAGCTGCATAAAAAAAAGGGAATTCACAGTTTCTAGGGTACAACAGTTGCTGAACATTTTAATCAGTCTCAGCAAGTCTCTCTGTCTGGTGAAGCTTGCAGTTGCTCAAGAACAAAACCACTTCCCTGAGTGCACCACCTCTCCTCACACACTAGGTGGCAGCCTCAACACTTCAGTGGTGAATCGAGACATTTTTAGGAACACATTTGATTAAATATTTCCAACAAAATGTACCTAAAATAACAATTCAAAGGATATAAACTAAAGATTAACCAACTTGGGTTCATAGTTTGCATACATGCTATTCAGTCATCTATTTGCACATCAAACTGACAAACATCAGTGGCATTTACTGACCTCATTGAGACAGGCAGTGGAAGAGAATTGTAAACACAAGGAACTGCAGATGCTGGTTTACAAAAAAAGACACAATGTGCTGGAGAAACTCAGCGGGTCAGGTAGCATCCTTGGTGAACATGGACAGGTGATGTTTCGGGTCAGGACTCTTGTGGCGATGTCGCCTATCCATGTTCTCCACAGATGCTGTCTGACCAGCTGAGTTACTCCAGCACTCTGTATCTTTTTTTAATGTAGTGTTTTGGTGCTCAATCAGATTTTCATCAACAACAGAAAATATGGATGCAAACCTCTTTTTTGACAACATTTTTTTAACGTTATCCCTGATCTTGATGATTTTTTTCTGTGGGTGAGTGGAAACATACACTACAAAGTATCAATGCACTTGAAACTATCAAGTTCCTGCATTGTTACTGTAAGTGTGTGACACTTTCTGACATCCATAAGTATTGCAATACATCAGGTAGCCGCCCTTCAATCTCCCCTCCATCCTATTCTCCAGGCTGTGATTGATGTTTGGCTATGATTCCACTGAAGTCAGTTTTCATCAGTACTTCGGACAAAGGGGCTATTTTTCATGTTAATGTACAGACCGCTGGATGTGAACGTGATGGGCTAAGGAGAATGACAAGTTTGTTGTGAAAATACTCAAGGTTGAAGATGTCCTTGGATACTCAAGCCAGTCGGTCTGCACATATCTGTAGCACTTGGCCAGGCACCCAGTCTGGGCCAGAGGCTTTTCATGGATTCATCCTCTTGAAGGAGGCTCCCACATCAGCCATAGAGATTGAGATCGCAGGATAGTCAGGGGCTGTGGGGGCTCGTGTAGGTGTGTCATTATTCTGCCCTTCACATTGTACGGAAAAAGCATTGAGCTCATCTGAATGAGATGCACTGTTGCCACTTATGCCACCCGGTTTAATCTTGCAGGAGGTGACAGTGTACAAGCCCTGCCACACCTGTCTATGACACCAGCTCAGCTCAAAATAGTGTCTTGGTGGCCCTCAGGAAGCCATATGTGGACTGTTTGCATGATAATGGATGTGGTGGGAGATTGCAACCTTCACGTGGTCCACCCTGTTTCGACAAATGCAATCAACCCGGCGTGCACAATCAAATAAGATCAAATAGAACAAGTTGTCCTACAACTTTAGGCTGTGCACGCCATGCGCAAGAAGAAGAAGAAGTTAATGGATCACCAGCGGTAAAGGGCACAGATCCAGGTCTCAACAGATTACCAGACTCCTCATTGGGGAAGACATTTGGATATGCTGGGAATGGAGGGATACGGATCACATCCAGATATGGGGGATTAGTTATGGGCACACCCTCATCCTGACAACATTTTATGATGTCGGTAATGACTGTGACATGTTCATTCTGCTCTATCCATGATCCTTGAACATGGTCCAGTCCATCAACATGAAGCAGTCATAGAGTCTACAGCTTGGACACTGGCCCTTCAGCTAAACTTGTCCTGTTACCAGTCCCAATACACAAAGACGGCCTCCAATGTTGCCTATGGCAATGAATTCCACAGAATCATCATCCCCTGGCGAAATAATTTCTTCCTAATTTGCTTTTTAAATGTACAGTGCCCTCCATAATGTTTGAGACAAAGACCCATCATTTATTTATTTTCACAGCAGTGTTTATACATAGTCCTCGCATTTCAGGGCACCATAATGTTTGAGACACAGCAATGTCATGTAAATGAAAGTTGTCTTGTTTAGTATTTTGTTGCATATCCTTTGCATGCAATAACTGCTTGAAGTCTGATTCATGGACATCACCAGTTGCTGGGTGTCTTCTCTAGTGATGATCTGCCAGGCCTGTTTTGTAGCCATCTTTAGCTTATGCTTGTTTTGGGGGCTAGTACCCTCAGTTTTCTCTTCAGCATATAAAAGTCATGCTCATTTGGATCGGGTGATTGACTTGGCCACTCAAGAATTTACCATTTTTTAGCTTTGAAAACCTCCTTTGTTGCTTTAGCAGTATGTTTGGGATCATTGTCTTGCTGTAGAATGAACCGTCGACCAATGGGTTTTGAGGCATTTGTTTGAACTTGAGCAGATAGGATGTGTCTATACACTTCAGAATTCATTATGCTACTACCATCTGCAGTTGTATCAATGAAAATAAGTGAGCCACTACCTGCAGCAGCCATACATGCCCAGGCCATAACACCCCCATCATCGTGTTTTACAGATGAGGTGGTATGGTTTGGATCTTGGGCAGTTACTTCTCTCCTCCATAGTTTGCTCTTGCCATCACTCTGATATAAGTTAATCTTCATCTCATCTGCCCACAAGACCTTTTTCCAGAACTGTGCTTGCTATTTTAAGTATTTCTTGGCAAACTGTAACCTGGCCATCCTATTTTTGCGGCTAACCAGTGGTTTGCATCTTGCAGTGTAGTCTCTGTATTTCTGCTCATGAAGTCTTCTGCGGACAGTGGTCATTGACAAATCCACACCTGAAGAGTGTTTCTGATCTGTCGGACAGGTGTTTGGAATTTTTCTTTATTATAGAGAGAATTCTTCTGTCATCAGCTGTGGAGGTCTTCCTTGGCCTGCCAGTCCCTTTGCGGTTAGTAAGCTCATCAGTGCTCACTTTCTTGTTAATGATGTTCCAAACAGTTGATTTTGGTAAGCCTAAGGTTTGGCTGATGTCTCTAACAGTTTTATTCTTGTTTCTCAGTCTCATAATGGCTTCTTTGACTTTCATAGACATAGAAAGATAGAAAATAGGTGCAGGAGTAGGCCATTCGGCCCTTCGAGCCTGCACCGCCATTCAATATGATCATGGCTGATCATCCAACTCAGTATCCTGTACCTGCCTTCTCTCCATACCCCCTGATCCCTTTAGCCACAAGGGCCACATCTAACTCCCTCTTACATATAGCCAATGAACTGGCCTCAACTACCTTCTGTGGCAGAGAATTCCACAGATTCACCACTCTCTGTGTGAAAAATGTTTTTCTCATCTCCGTCCTAAAAGACTTCCCCCTTATCCTTAAACTGTGACCCCTTGTTCTGGACTTCCCCAACATCGGGAACAATCTTCCTGCATCTAGCCTGTCCAACCTCTTAAGAATTTTGTAAGTTTCGTTGGCACAACTTTGGTCCTCGTGTTGATAAGCAGCGATAAAAGTTTCCAAAGGTGATGGAAAGACTGGATGAAAGACTAGTTGCTGAGAGCTCTCTTATACCTGCATTAAGGAGGCAATTAAACACACCTGAGCAATTACAAACGTCTGTGAAACTATGTGTCCCAAACATTATGGTGCCCTGAAATAGGGGGGACTATGTGTAAACACAGCTGTAATTTCTACATGGTGAAATCAAAATGTATAAAAATGGTCTCAAATGGTGGAGTACAGCGGCAAATAAATAAATGATGGGTCATAAACATTCTGGAGGACACTGTACGTCCTTTTTTTCTGAGGCTGTTCCCTCTGGTCCTAGACTCTCGCACTAGTGGAAACATCCTCTCCACATCCACTCTATCCAGCCTTTCATTATGTGGTAAATATCAATGAGATTCCCCCTCATCCTTCTAAAGGCGGGAGAGAGAAAACAGGGAATTATAGACCAGTTACCCTGACATCGGTGGTGAGGAAGATGCAGGAGTCAATTATAAAAGATGAAATAGCTGGGTGAGAATGCAGGAGAATGTAGCTATGAGAATGCAGGGTGACTTGGACAGGTTGGGGGAGTGGGCAGATGCATGGCAGATGAAGTTTAATGTGGATAAATGTGAGGTTATCCACTTTGGTAGCAAAAACAGGAAGGCAGATTACTATCTAAATGACGTCAAGTTGGGAAAAGGGGAAGTACAACAGGATCTGGGGGTCCTTGTTTATCAGTCTATGAAAGTAAGCATGCAGGTACAGCAGGCAATGAAGAAAGCAAATGGCATGTTGGCCTTTATAACAAGAGGAGTCGAGTATAGGAGCAAAGAGGTCCTTCTGCAGTCGTACAGAGCCCTAGTGAGACCACACCTGGAGTATTGTGTGCAGTTTTGGTCCCCTAATTTGAGGAAGGACATTCTTGCTATTGAGGGAGTGCAGCATAGGTTTACAAGGTTAATTCCCGGGATGGCGGGACTGTCATATGCTGAGAGAATGGAGCAGCTGGGCTTGTACACTCTGGAGTTTAGAAGGATGAGAGGGTATCTTATTGAAACATATAAAATTGTTAAGGGTTTGGACACGCTAGAGGCAGGAAACATGTTCCCGATGTTGGGGGAGTCCAGAACCAGGGGCCACAGTTTAAGAATATGGTGTAAGCCATTTAGAACGGAGACAAGGAAACACTTTTTCTCACAGAGTTGTGAGTCTGTGGAATTCTCTGCCTCAGTTCTCTGGATACTTTCAAGAGAGAGCTAGATAGGGCTCCTAAAGAAAGTGGAGTCAGGGGATATGGGGTGAAGGCAGGAATGGGGTACTGATTGGGGATGATCAGCCATGATCACATTGAATGGCGGTGCTGGCTCGAAGGGCCTACTCCTGCACCTATAGTCTATTGTCTAAACTCCAGCGAGTACAGGACCAGAGCTGTCAAATGCTCATCATATGTTAACCCAATTATCGCTAGAATTATTCTCGTAAACTCGTATTCTCGTGGTGGGGGAAACTTTTTTATATCTTTCCTCGACAGAGATGCGACTTTTCCCGTGTCGTATCTCCGTTGCACAATGGCCTAACATCGTGGAGTTGGCGGCCTCTTGTTTGGGACTTCTAGAGCTTCAACCGCGGGAGCCTGCGGACTTTAACATCTTGGAGCGGGCGATCTTTGGTTCTCCAACCTGCGGGAACTACGAACTTTAACATCGTGAAGCTCGGTGGTTCGACTCCCCCGACCGCGAGAGGAAAGAAGATAAGACTTTATTGTCTTCCATCAAAACCTTTGTCCACATGGTAGGCTGGTCCAGAAGGTTAAGGCAATCTAACACAAAATAAACTTGGCGAGAGGAGGCAGAGGGCGGTGAATGCTTCTCTGATTGCAAGTGTGTAACAAGTGATGTACAGCAGTGTTTGTTGCTGGGACATTTGTGATATATATAAATTGTTTGGATGAGAGCATTGATTAGAACATTGATTAGACAGGGAAGAAGTTAGTCTCAGGATACCTACAGGATATAGTCCAGCTGAAACGTTGGGCGGAGTGGGGGCAGTTGGAATTTAATCCAGATAATTTTGGGAGGTCAAGCTCTGATTGTAATGGCAGGGACTTTAAAAGCATTAATGTACAGGGAGGCCTTGGGGTGCAAGTTCATAGCTCCCTGAAATTAGCAACAGGGGATAGGGTAGTGAAAATGGCATTTAGCATGTTTGCCGAGGCATTGACTAAAAGAGTTGGGACATCATGATGCAGTTGGTTGAACTGTGGTGGTGGCCCGTCGGAGATGAAGATTGTATGGTTGTGCAGTCTCATGTCTCGTGGGATGAGTCTGATGCGTGAGCCACACACACGGGAACTGTGGGGGCACATGAAGGACGCTGTGGGAGGATTTAGGATTGCAGCCTTCCATCTGTCTCTGGCACTGGACTTAGAGGTACTTCATGCAGTACAAGTCACAACACTACAGGAAGGACGTGGTAGCATCAGAGAGAGTGCAGAAGAGATTCACCAGGATATTGCTTGGAGCTGAAGGCTGTATTTATAAGGAGTGATTGGATAGACTGGGTTTATTCTAACTGGAATTTAGCAGGCGGAGGGGAGACCATATAGAGGTTTATAAAATGATGAGAGAGCATAGATAGAACGGATAGATTTCAGAATCTTTTTCCAATGACTGAGGAGTATAGAACCAGAGGGCATAGGTTAAAGGTGAGAGGGGAGAAATTTAAAGGAGTTCTGTGGGGCTGCTTTTTCACTCAGAGGCTGATGGCAATATGAAAAGCATCGGTGATTGAGGGCAGATACAATTTGGACAGGTATGTATCGGAAAGGTTCTAAGAAATACAGGCGGAAGTGTAGCCAGATGTTATTGTTGGCAAGGATGAGGTGTGCTCTACATTTTTATGGTTCCTCAATGCAATACCATGTATTTTACTATTTGCTCTGCACTGTTAGCGACAAAACCATCTGTAATTTATTTCCAAGGTACACAAAATTGCTGGAGGAACTCAGTGGGTGCAGCAGCATCTATGGAGCGAAGGAAATAGGCGACGTTTCGGGCCGAAACCCTTCTTCAGACTCTTTTTCCTATCGCTCACTTTATCTGAGGCATTGCATCAATAATTGCTGCATCAGCAGTCCCCATTTCACTGGCTTCTGACTTGACTAATGAGATCTGAGACCCTCTTGTTCCACCCTGTCACCATCCCATCACCACCATTCCATTTATTGTATCATTGCCCCATTTACTCTGGAGATAGTAAACAAAGCATTAGTCAAAGCCTTTTTGGGCAGTGGGACTGTCAATTTTGTGCTCATTAAAGTGAAGGATGAGCAGACGTGATCGATTTTGCTCTTGACACAATCCAAGTGCATTGAACATCTGCTGCTACATCTCGTGAAGAATTGTTCTGAAATGTGCCTGAGCGGGACAATTGTATTTCCATTTAATGGCAATCAGTATTTTACTTTCAATTAATGTTCTTCAGGGCAAATTAAGAACAGAGCTATAAAGCTGATTTGCATGGATGCTCTTTGAGACAATGGCACTTTGATTCTAATTTAAGTCATTGCAGATGCTTCCACTCCTATTTTAAAATATCACCAATTATTGAGTCTGAAGAAGGGTCACGACCCTTAATATCGTTTGTCGATTTCCCTCCAAAAATGCTGTCTGACCTGCCGAGTTCCTCCAGCAGTAAGATTTTTTTTTCACCAATTATGGAAGGATGTAAATTTGCACTTTGCTGCTCTTTCGGTAAATTTATGCTCATAAACAAACAACAAGAATATACTGTCCTCCTGCTTTGCTGCGCTATGCAATTTTATACTATCAGAGCCTGATAGTCTGGAAACAATGTCTTAGCATCTTTTGTACCTCAAAATTGCTTCATGTAGCATCGTCAGAGCAAGGGCTCACAGATTAAAACACAATGCTAATCATGTTGTACATTGGTAATATATCCAGGGAAGGTCAGACCTTTTTCAGATAAACAAGAAAATGATCTGTATCCTTTAAAATAACAATGCAACATGGGAATAGGAATTTTAATAAAAATGCTGCCTTGTGCATTATTGATATTTAAAAACCATCCTGTGATATTTTCAGTTTCTCAAAGGTGAACAGCTGATTTCGGAAGCATAGCCAATGTACAGGGAGTCAAGTGTAAATAACTGAACAGCGGGGCCAATTAAAAGAAAATGCTGAGAAATCCCAGCAGGTCAGGCTGCATCTGGTCAACCTGAGGAGTACCTTCAGCAGCAGACTGGTTCCACCAACGAGCTAGCAAACTGTACAACTCCTCCCCCTTCTGTCGTGGGGTAGACTGATTCCTCTCCCCATCTCCTCCCCAATCTGTGCACATCACCAATTATTTCCCCTCGTCACCTTAATTTCATGTTTCATATAATCTGGTGTTTTATGACTGTTGGCAGATCAATTTCCCTCCTGGGATAAATAATGTCCTATCGTATCGCGTCTGTGGAAAGAGGGGGTGGGTCTCTTGATGGAATTGTGCATCCTATGCCTTTCACAGATCAGGAAGACTCGAGGTCTGGGTCATCCACACGCCACTCCTGCCGAACTCTGTTTGGATGCTTCATCCAGAGAGAACTTTAGCATTCACGCTCTGCATTACTTACAGTGGGGATATTGTTGGAACCTCCCCATTCCGCTCGGTTTAATTGTCCCGACTGGATGTGGCAAGCCTGCAGAGCCTTGATCTGATCATTCAATATGGGAACATTTTGCAAGCAGCACAACAGCAAACAATCAAATCAAACGCGTTGATGGTGCCGAAGAAGAAATGGTTGAAAGCTTCAAATTCCTAGGAGTAAATATAACCAACAACTTTTCCTGGACCACCCATATTGATGCAAAGACCCAGAAAGCACACTGATGCCTCCACATCCTTAGAAGGCTTAGGAAGTCTAGCATGTCCCATACAACTCTCCCCAACATCTACAGATGCGCCATAGAAAGCATTTTATCAGGTTGCATCACAGCATGGTTTGGGAATAGCTACATCCAAGACTGCAAGAAACTGCATAGAATTGTGGACGCACCCCAGACCATCACACAAACCAACCTTCCTTCCACTGACTCCATTTACACCTCACGCTGCATCAGCAAGACTACCAACATCACCTTCCCATCAGGCAAAGGGTATAGAAGTGTGAAAGCGCACACCTCCTGATTCAGGACAGTTTCTTTTCAGTTGTTATCAGGCAACTGAATCATCCTACCACAACTAGAGAACAGTCCTGAACTACTATCTACCTTATTGGAAACCATTGAACTATCTTTGATTGACTTCATCTTGCACTGAACGTTAATCACGTTATTCCCTTCATCATGTATCGGTACACCATGAATGGCTCGATTGTAATCGTGTATTGTCTTTCCGCTGACTGGTTAGAACACAACAAAACCTTTGCCACTGTACATCGGTACACGTGACAATAAACTAAATTTAAACTCAAATATAGCAGTTCTGAACTTATATGGATAGAAATAAAACTCTTGATCGTTGGTTGTTATCAGCTCTGTCCCGTGTACATGTTTTTTGGGTGTTCAGCACGCATGCGTGTAGTCCTGTGTTGCATGTTGTCCTGGGTCACCAAGTAGCTGATCATATTCACGTATGCCTGTTGCTGTTCCCATATGTTGTTTTATGGTCCTTATTGGACCAGTGGTGATCCCTGGTTTGATAGGAATTATACAGCAGGCTAGGAAGTTACAGATTATAGTGCAGCACATTTCCACTGCTGACATTCCACCATGTCTGAAGGATGTCGTTTTTGATCTGCTAGATCCACTTTGAGTCTATCCCATTTATTACACCAGTCTTGCCAGAGAGCACAATGGTTTCCACAGTGTGAAGATAGGAATTTCAGTCCACCAGGATTGTGCTCGTGTCTACTTATGCTAACATGCATGGATGCATCTGTCATTTCTAAATAGAGTCATTCAGCGTGGAAACAGGCCCTTTGGCCCAACTTGCTTGCATTGGCCAACATGTCCCAGCTACACAAGTCCCACCTGCCTGCGTTTGAGCCGTATCCCTCCAAACATGTCCTATTCATGTACCTGTCTATTTGTTTCCTAAACGTTGTGATAGTCCCAGCCTCAACTACCTCCTCTGGCAGCTCGTTCCATACATTCACCACCCTTTGTATGAAAAAGATACCGCTCAGATTCCTATTACATTTTTTCCCCTTCACCTTAAACCTATGTCCTCTGGTCCTCGATTCCACTACTCTGTGCAAGAGACTGTGCGTTTATCCGATCTATTCCTCTCATGATTGAATACACCTCTATAAGATCACCCCTCATTCTCCTACGCTCCAAGGAATAGAGACCCTACTTACTCCCCTATAGCTCAGACCCTTGAGTCATGGCAACATCCTCGTAAATCTTCTCTGTACCGTTTCCAGCTCGACAACATCTATCCTATGACATGGTGCCCAGAACTGAACACAATACTCTTAAGTGTAGACTCACCAACATGTCATATTACTGCAACACAACCTCCCAACTTCTATACTTCAAATCATTGATCTTATGTAAACATCATGAAGCATGCAACTATGCACCTTGGTTGGCGTTAGATGCCTGTGAATGGCTGTAAGAATAATTCTGACTTCCAACCCTGATAGCATGATTCACTGAGCCAATTGATACTATTTGTGCTCATCATTGAAACAAAGACTAGGATGGTGGATGCAACACAAGAATCCAGTCACCCAGCTGCTCCATTTCTCAGTTAATTGGGCCCATGGCAGCGTGGTGGCGCAGCGGTAGAGTTGCTGCCTTACAGCGCCAGGGACCTGGGCTTCAACCTGACTGAGGGTGCTGTCTGTACGGAGTTTGTACGTTCTTCCCGTGAACTGCGTGGGTTTTCTCTGAGATCTTCGGTTTCCTTCCACACTCCAAAGACGTACAGGTTTATAGGTTAATTGGCATGCTTATAAATGTAAAATTGTCCCTAGTGTGTGTAGGGTAGTGTTAATGTGCGGGAATCACTGGTCGGTGCGGACTCGGTGGGCCGAAGGACCTGTTTCTGCGCTGTATTTCCAAACTAAACTGATTTGGACGAGGGGATTGAACGCTTTGTGGCCAAGTTTGCGAAAGATATGAAAATAGGTGGAAGGGCAGGTAATGTAGAGAAAGCAGGGACTCTGCAGAAGAACTTGGGCAGGTTGGGAGAATGAGCAGAGAAGTGGCAGATGGAATATAGTGTGGCAAAGTGTGGAGTCATGCATTTTGGTAGTAGGAATAAAGGTGTAAACTATTTTCTAAATGGGGAGAGAATCCAGAAATCGAAGGTGCAAAGGGACTTGGGAGTGTTGGTGCAGGATTCCCAAAAAGTTAATCTGCAAGTCGAATCGGTAGTAAATATAGCAAACTCAATCTAATATTTATTTCAAGAGGACTTGTATACAAAAACAGGAATGTAATGCTGAGAGGCTCTATGCAGTGCTAATAAGACAACATTTGGAATATTGTGAGCAATTCTGGGCACTATATCTGAGGAAGGATGTGCTGGCTCTGGAGAGGGTGAAGAGGAGGGTTACAAGAACGATCCCAGGAATGAGTAGGTTAACATATGATAAGCGTTTGGTGGCATTGGACCTATACGTGCTGGTTTAGAAGAATGAGGGGGGACCTCATTAAAACTTACAGAATAGTGAAAGGCTTGCATAGAGCGGATGTGGAGAGGATGTTTCCACTAGCGGGAGAGTCTAGGACTAGAGATCATTGCCTCAGAATTAAAGGACATTCTTTTAGGAAGGAGGAGAAATGTCTTTAGTCAGAGGGTGGTGACTCTGTGGAATTCTTTCCCACAGAAGGCTGTGGAGGCTACTCCAGCATTTTATGTCTATCTTAGTCCAAAGGTGTTCGTGGAAACATGTCCTGGCAGAAGTCAGCTCCAAGTGATAAAAAGCAAAGAAATGAGAGAAAAAACAGCTAAAGGGCCTGTCCCACTTTCCTGAGTTATTCACGAATTCTCCCGAGTTATTCATGAATTCTCCCGAGTTTTCAAACTCGCAGAATGTTCGTAATGAGTCCGTAGGAGGGCCGTAGGCGTCCGTGGATATATTGTAGCGGCTCGTTATGCCAGCCGGAGGTACTCGGGGCTATTTTTTTACTCATGGACATTTTTCATCAGGCTGGAAAAAACGTCCCGACTTACCTGATGCCCCGAGTACCTACGGCTGTCATAACGAGCTGCTACGATATATCCACGGACTCCTACGGACTCCTACGGACTCGTTACGAACATTCTGAGAGTTTGAAAACTCGGGAGAATCGTGAATAACTCAGGAGAATTCGTGAATAACTCGGGAAAGTGGGACAGGCCCTTTAAGCTTATGGCAGCATCACTACACAGGGTTGTATTATCGTGTGTTTCAGCCAGTGATGGAAGTGGGGGATATGCAGCGAGCTAAGAATCTTTACAACCTGACAAACACTGTTATTTGATTTGCACAGATGGTATTCCCATTGTTAGTTCCGACATTATTTTTAATCCTTTTGAATTTTCATATTAATTGCTCATTAAACGTATCCGAGAAAGTTAATTCCCACGATTGAAATCTTAAGCACCGTATCAGAGAAATTATTATTTTTTCTCCAATGCCAATCTCTCTGTGGTAAAAAGGCAAGAATGGTGCAGTTTGAAACTTTGAGGCCATAAATTGGTCATTTGAGATTTAAAAAATGTCAAATTTAAAATAATGACTTAAAAATAACCATTTACTTTCTGCCACCATTTTTTCTCTCAATCTAATCCTTTCGCCTATTTCTCCTTTGGGTCTAATTAATAGAGGCAGGAGTAGTCCACTTGGTCCCTCATGTCTGCTCTGACATTCGATGAGATCACAGCTTGTCTTTCATTTCACCACTATTTTTTCTGATCTAATTCTTGACTGACAAATCTATCAATCTCTGCCTTGAATATACTCAGCAATCGACCTTCAAGCCCTCTTGACATAGAATTCCAAAGTTTCAGAAAACTCTGGATGACCCGAGTTAACTTTGTCTTTGCTTCTTATCCGTTGATGCGATGCACTGTTGGTCACAGTGTTCACCGTGGCCCTGAATGTTCCTTTACCCTGACCCTGCTGTTTATTGTTACCGCAAGTTACCCTGAAATAAAACCATATGAAATGTGCAGCTCCAGGTGCAAGCTGCAGGATGCCCTTGCACCAGCGATGCATGTTAATACAGTAACATTTTGATGCAAACGAGTTGAGTATTCATGCCTTCTATATTCTGTTGTGCTGAAGCAAAACAAGAATTTCATTGTCCTATCTGGGACACATGACAATAAACTCTCTTGAATCTTGAATCTTGAGCATTCGCGACTAGATAGAACAGCACAGGAACAGACCCTTCAGCCCACAATGTCCGTGGCAAACATGATGAAATTAATCTTATTATTCCATATCCCACCAATATGTCCGTCCAAAAGCCTCTCAAATGCTGCTATCGTATCCACCTCCACCATCGCCCCTGGCAACGCGACCAGGCTGAAATAAGAAATTGGCTATTAAGAGATAGCTGCCTATTTTCGTAGAACATTAGGGTATTCCCTGTCTCTTCAGGTGCAGCCACAGTAACAGATTGCACCAGTTCCAGGAGGTAGGGTGATATTAAAGGATTTGGTGCTATGGGTCAGGGGAGGGGTGAGAAAAATTCAACTGCCAGGAAATAGTGGATGTGGATCTTGTAACATATAAAAAAGTAAACAATCTGAAACCCAGCCTCTGATCCACCCACTTCTGCTCATCGTGGAGAAGGGATTGGGGCTGGATAACTTATTAGCCACAATTGGAGATTATAAAAGTAAAAGATGCATGCAGGTTCCGAAACCACGATTTTAAGTGTAATTCGAATGGCTGAGGTTCCCAATCATGGGGTAACCTGCTGGTAAAAGCAAAGTGCAGATTGCTGGATTCAGGAGAGAGGCACTGGTTCACTTTCCTGCTTCACCAGCTCCTGTGCATGGATATCTCTTCCTGATCTTTCCAATCTTCTGGGATTTTACCTTTGTATCTCTCTCTTTCTCTCCTCTCCCTCTCTCAACTACCTCCCCTCCCCCACCCCCTTCCTCCCTCCACTCCCCTCCCCCCAACCTGATCTGAAAGGAGCCAGAATTCATAATCACACTTTCCTTGGTAATGTGGTTCTTGCTTCACAGCGCCGTGACGTTGCTGTAACAGTGGCTGCCTCAGTTGCAACCTTTTAGTGACAATGTTTTAAATGAAGAGTGTGAAAATACAGGTCATTGCTCGGGTTTACAGAGGCAAACTTGTTCCCAAACACACGACATATATACAGACTCCTGGAGGAAAATCTTCCTCCACCCCCTTCTATTTCCCTCACTTTCTAGTGTTCACTTCTGCTCGACACAAACTCTTCTCTCTCACTGTCCCACACCGCCCTCCACCCCCCAAATGTTCTACTCCTGGTAGACGACTCACTAAAACAACATATTAACAGATGTAGGCGTAAAAACAAGGTGCTGGAAGATGTCAGTGGATCAAGCAGCCTCTGTGGAGCCAAAGGGATGGTCAACGTTTTAGGTCTGACAGGGAAGATAGCCAGTGAATGGAAGTGAGAGTGAAGGGGTGAGACGAAGGCTTGTGGGTGATGCGTGGAACCAGATAAAGAGGGAATGATGCGCAGGTGGAAACATGTGGGGGAGGATGATGAGTCTTTGTATTGAGGAGTGGGAGGGAAGGGGTGAGACGAAGGCTTGGCTGCCTGAAATACCTGAAAATAGCACCTATAAGCCTCTGTCTCAACACTTCCCCCTTCCGGTTCCATCTGCCCATCACCACCGATCTTTCACCCACCAGCCTCCATCTTACTCGTTTCCACTCACTTCTATACAAGGCGATCGTTTCTCTGTGTTCCTGAACCTGATGTAGTGCCTTGAGCTGAAACGTCAGCCTCTACAGATGCTGCTTGACCCACTCAGTTTTTCCATCATTTTGCTTTTTGCTCCAGATTGCAGCAGTGGCAATATCTCGTGTCTCCATATCTTGGAGCGACTCGATTGTGCTGAAGAATCAAAGTGGAGACACAGTCCAGCAGGAGCTGCAACATTACTTCCTTCAGGCTTTTGAAAGCGCTTTAGAAAGTGTCAAATATGAATGGAATTGGAGCAATAACAAGCCAAAATGAAAAAGAAATTAACTTTTACAGAAAAATCTAGGTCAATCTGTTACTGATTAAATAAAAATTGGACACTAATCAGTTTCAATTCAGAAAAGTCACCTTTTTAGGTTTGATTAAAATTTGGCGAAGGATTTCTTTCAGTTAAATTGACAAGTTGTCGATCACAGTACCATTTCAAAACAATCTTAATTAAAGTGAAACTACAAATTGAACAGATTCTTCTCTAACTACTTAACGGATAACGGGGCTGCACAGAACATGCATGAATGTGGAAATGAAATGCTGTCAGGATTGTACTAAGCTCTGTAAAAAGATGAAATAGTTGCAATTGGCCTGCCAACCTAACAAAATGTAAAAATAACATGTTTTCTTTTACAACTTTAAACCTCGTCTCTCAAATGTTACATTAAAAGACCATTAGGCAGCTGATTTTTCCGTCACTCTCTGTAACCCAGCTGACAGCTCCCACAACACATTTTTAATTGAGTTTGTCGCGGATGGACCACAACAGCTAAAATTAGGAATATGGTACTTCACAACGGAATTAATTAGTGAGAGAGCTTTGTGCAGGGTAGAGATTGTACACTGAAGCCTGCAATCCAGCATCTACAGATTTTAAATTGTACATATCTAAACATTTAATATTTACGTTAATCAGAGCCACTACCTATAACACTATCTCCTTGCCAATATACCTGCCAATATAAGCTCTGTCAACTTTAAAAACAAACACACATTGAAAACTTCATAAACATTTGAGATAATTTTGTTGTGCTTCATGAAGGTTTGAGGTAATGCAGATAGAACTAAAGGCATCAGTAACTGCAGAGGGAATATATCGTGAAGATCCAACTGTTTGTTATCATGCCCTTAATGACTTCCGTCCAGGGGCTCTGGCATCAACCATCATGAAGTGAGGCTGGCCATGGTTCATATCAATCCCTACTCCCAGACACCCTTGATCCACTGCAATCTGCCCACTGCTGCAACCACACCACGGCAGACACCGTCTCCCCAGCCCTGGATGATATGGACATCGGTCTCCTATTTATTGACTATATGTCTGCCATCCACACCAGAATTCCAACCAAATTCACCTCCAAACTCCTGGACAGAGGTTTCAGAACTGCCCTCTGCATCTGGATCCTTGACGTCCTGCCCTTTGGTTTAGTTTAGTTTAGAGATGCAACGCAAATACAGGCCCTTAGGCCCACCGAGTCCGCACTATACTCTCATGATTGTTCATCCAGAATTTGCTCTAATTCCATCTACAAGTTTGCAGATAACACCGTGAGCTGCATCTTTAACAATGACGAGATGGAGGAAAGGGAGGAGAAATGAACTTAGTAGCGTAACATTAAGACAACAACCTCTCCCTCAATGTCAGCAAAATAAAGGATGTGGTCATCACTTCAGGAAGGGGGTGTGGTACATGAATCAATGGTGTTGCAGAGGGAATGGTCGAGAGATTCAGCTTCCTGGGCATAAAGTCACCAACAGTTTGTCCTGATCTAAACACACGGACGCAAGAGCACATTAATGCCTCTACTTCCACAAAAGACTAAGAAACATGTAAAATTCTTAAGGGATTGGATAGGCTAGATGCAGGAAAATTGTTCCTGATGATGGGGGAGTCCAGACCAGGGGTCACAGTTTAAGAATAAGGGGCATGCCATTTAGGACTGAGATGAGGAAACATTTTTCATCCAGAGAGTTGTGAATCTGTGGAATTCTCTGCCTCAGAAGGCATTGGAGCCCAATTCACTGGATGTTTTCGAGAGAGAGTTAGGTTTAGCTCTTCGGGCTAATGGAATCAAGTGATATGGAGAGAAAGCAGGAACGGCGTATTGATTTTGGATGATCAGCCATGATCATGGCTCAAAGGGACGAATGGCCTACTCCTGCACCTATTTTCTATGTTTCTAAAATTCGACATGTTTCCATTTTCAGTCCATCATCCACACGTCCATCTGCTCACCTCATCTCCCTCCTTTGGTCCCAGATCTCCATCCACCTTTCCCGTGAGATTCCATCATCTGCGGCTGGTTTTCTCCGTCAATCACATCCCAGCCTCTGTTGTTATCTCCACTTCTCTTCCTAGCCGAGTCATCAAACAATAAACCCCTCTTCACTTTGACCCACCTTTCACACGACAGCTCTGCCCCCCCTCCCACCACCCTAACCTCTCAGTCCAGTAGAGGGGGTCACGATCCAAAGCCCCGACCGTCCATTCATTACCCTCCACGGATGCTGCCTGACCTGCTGTGTTCCTCCTGCAGTTCGTTTATTGCTCCAGATTCCATCATCTGCTGTCTTTTAAGACCCCATTGCTCTTTAAACAAATGGTAATGCATAACTGACAAATGATTCTGCAGTATTTATCACTTCTTAGACCATTTAAACCATCTTAATCTCAAATGCGTGAATCCTGACTGGTTCAGCTCTTTTTAGTGTTGAACAAGTGAGCAACTTCATGCCATTGGGGTGATCCCATTGGTGTCAAATGCCAAACCTTGACGAGGAGCAGTACAGTGCTGGCAACATCACTCTGAAGATTTATCCCATAGTCTTGCTGAATTCTGAATGTTGATGGCCTCACTGCTATTATTTTGAAACTTCGGACAATGTATTAATTAATTTATAAACAAAATTTGAAACTATAGATCTGCAAACAGGAGGGACAACTGAGCAACAAATATTTATGATTCACATACTTGATTTAAAATAACTAAGGAGAAAGGGTGTATTTGTCAAACAGAGAGTAATCTGTGAGAAAAACGTGATAGCTGGATGTTTAAACACTGACGCTGAATCATTGCAAAGGTTGATGCAATGGAAGTGGAAGCTCTAAACTCCAAGATGAACGTCCCAATGTTTCCAAATAGAACACAGAACAATACAGCACAGGAACAAGCCATTTGGCCAACGGCATCAGTGCAAAACAGGATGCCAAATTAAATTAATCATTTCTGCATGCATATGATCCACATCCCCCATTCCTTGCATATCCATATGCCTGAATTAAAGCCCCTTAAACGCCTCTGTCGTATTTGCTTCCTTCACCACCCCTAGTAATGTGTTCCAGGCACCCACCACTTTCTATGTAAAAAAAGACCCCAATATATATCCTTTAAACTTTCCACTCTCACCTTAAAGTTCAACCTTCTAGTAGTTGAAATTTCCACCCTGTGGAAAAGATTCTACCCATTCTGGGTCTCTCATCATTTTATACACTTCCATCAGGGCTTCAATAGACAATAGACAGTAGGTGCAGGAGTAGGCCATTCGGCCCTTCGAGCCAGCACCGCAATTCAATGTGATCATGGCTGATCATCCCCAATCAGTACCCTGTTCCTGCTTTCTCCCCATATCCCCTGTCTCCGCTATTTTTAAAAGCCCTATCTTCATACAGCCTCTGACGCTCCAAAGAAAAGAATCCAAGTTCACCCAACCTCTGCTTGTAGCTGAACCTCTAATCTGCTCATATGTGTTGAACGGTTTGGCTCAAGAAAGCAATCAGGGTCTTCAATCTTCTTTGAGCCTTGTCAACATTACCAATGGAATTAAATTTGTTCTTAAAAGATAAAATTATGCCATAACTGAGGCAGAGTTAATAACTCTCCACCTGGGAGTTAAGAGAGCCAGAGTCAGATTCATTTGTGGAAATTAGGTTTCATTATTGGCCAGCAGACATCTTTGCTTAACTCATGTAAGCACAATAGGCCTAATGTTTGTGTGTCCACAGTGGAAATATGCTTATGTGGAATTAGGAGGTTCAACTATTCTTTCCATCTAGCAGCTTTGCCAATCATACTGATGGAGGCATACACTCGGCAATGACATGATGCAAACATATCGATACCCTAATTCCACTCTAGTCTCATCAGTGAATTTTGATTAAAGAAATCATTACTTTTAGTTAAGGACACTGATACAAATCTGTGCATTAATTTTGCATCAATAGTAGCTCTATTTAAAAATATTGAGTTTTCCTCCTACATTTTGACAAATTATTTTTGTGAATTTACTGTGATCTGGTTTTCCCCAATTAGCGATCAACACCTGAACACAACACCATAGAAAATGCACAACAACTTTCTGGATTATGAGCAGCTAAAATGTAAACCTCTTACTGAGAAGGTGTTTACTGTAGAGAAAGTATGTGTGGGATTGCTGCTAATTCCAAAGTGATTTCAACTGATTTTGGATTAAATTCAGGCCACAGGCAGAAAATAATCTTTGCTGCTTGAGGACTGAATTTTATCCGAAATAAATCAGTTGCTTTAATCACTCAACTCCAATAGGAACTTGTATAATTTTAAATCCAGCAAGTGTTAAAATGAATATCTAACTGAATTTGAATGGTTGAAGATAGTGTGTGGCGCTTTCACGACCACGCTGGTTTTGCATACAGCCTGTCACCGCTGGCGACGCGCCAGCAGCCTCACGAGAAGACCAGCCACTAAGAGCTCAATAACAACTCCAAGGTCAGACGCACTAATTGTCATTATCTGCACGCGGGTTATGATTGAGGAGAATGTAAAAAGGGACTTCTGGAATAAACGAGACACAAGGTATCTGGCTCAGCTAAGTGTCGTTTGTTCTTTGCTTTATGTCGTGGGATTCAGTAGATTCCACAAGTGCATGGTCTTACCTTTATCCTCTGGCTTTTCCTCTTCGATTTCTTGCTTCAGAACCAGTTCAGCCTGAGCTCCGGGGAGACAGATTGAGGAGCTCTGACAGGAATGACTGAGCCCACCATCTCGAGGTAGTGTGAAACTGCGTGGTTTACCCCCTCCAAGGTTGACCCCCGGCCATCGTTCACCCTCTGCCAAAGGGAATGGTCCATAGTGATCCTGGATCTGGCACCGTTGGGCTGGTAAAGTTGACAGTCTCCGATGTTCTGGTGTTGGTAAGCCTGCTTCACAAAACACAGAATCCTCAAGTGGAAGAGTCTGGAGATAGTGCATCCCTGAGCTTGTCAGTGGAGTCTCTATTAGATCTTGCCACGACCGGCGTTCCCAAGCCCCTGGTTTACGAGCAGGTGATTCCGTACTTGCTGCAGGTTCCGGCCGGAATTCCTCATGGGACGAGTGAGAATGAGATGTCTCCGTTGAGGACAGTCTGTTATGTTTAGGCTCAAGATATGGACTGGCACAGTTCACCTTAACAAATGATAACATAAAGGGCAGTAAGTAAACGTGAACATTGATTTTGATTTACGCAGGAATAAATAATTGAAAATAGGTCAAACTTCAGAATAGGTTTGTACACTTAAAAAAAAAAGAATCATTATCACATCCTAATTGATTGATATGTGTAGGAACTGCAGATGCTGGTTAAACCAAAGATAGATACAAAACGCTGGAATATCTCAGCGGGTCAGGCAGCATCTCTGGAGAGAAGGAATGGATGACGTTTCAGGTCTGAAGAAGGGACTCGACCTGAAACGTCACCCATTGGTCATTATGTTATCATTGTATATATTGGTCCTTATGTTATCATTTTAAGACTGAAGAAGGGTCATGACCTGAAACATCACCCATTCCTTCTCTCCAGAGATACTGCCTGTCCCGCTAAGTTACTCCAGCTTTTTGTGTCTAATTGACTGATATATATATATATATTTTTCATATGTATCTGGGCGCTTGGAGGATTTTTGAAATATTTCTACGTGCAGTTTATTAATGTTAGAGATAGAATTACAATTTGGACCCACAGCAGAATGAAGATGACAAGTTGGGAGAGGAGCAAGACTTTGCAGTCAACTTTCCCACATAAATGAATTGGATGTGCTTTCTGTCCAATGGCTTTACAAAGCAAGAAAATATTCCCCTCATTTATAATGTGAACATTGAGAAATATAAGGAAAACAATCTATAATTATTTTATTTCAGCAAAATATACAGAAATGTTTCTTTGATATCAAATATTAAATTTCACGTGTATCGGCTGATGGTTATATTAGCCCTTGCACGTCTGCAAACTGAAGTCAATGGAATGTAACACACAAAGGCACGTACAGCGGCAATCTACAATTGCAAACATTAATGCCTGTGATGGATGAACATTCCTTCCCCTAGATGATAAAAGTGCAATTAAATATGGAAACAGTTAGAAAAGGAATCAAAAATTATGAAGTGGAAAAATATTGCAGCATTAAAGTTAGTTCTGATGTGTTACAGTAATATTGGTGTTTTGAAGTCTGAAGAAGGGTCTCAACCTGAAACGTCACCCATTCCTTCTCTCCAGAGATGCTGCCTGGCCCGCTGAGTCACTCCAGCATTTTGTGTCTATCTTCGGTTTAACCAGCATCTGCAGTTCCTTCCCACACAGTGAATCTACTTCCGCTTTAACATTAAGCTACAATGAGAATGACTTACTGAAGGCGGTCGAGGGTAGGTGTCGTAAGGAGGTGGTGGACTTTCTTGCTTGGGTGTTGATGGGGTATCCGCCTCGTCTTGTTCACTTTCACTCCAATAATCTTCCATGATTAAAAAAATAAGTTAGTGATTGCTTGTGCTAATTAAATGCTGTACAGCGAGATGTTCAATTTACCACACATTTCACATTTTCTAAGGCAGTTGATTTAATCTCAGCTCAAATAATTTAGAAACGTTTCCAACGAATACGATCAACCTAGAGAGTGTCATTGGCAATGACAATGTACACAAGTAGACCTGAGATAATAACACAGAGGGAGAATATTTAGCCCATTAGATTCATGCTGGCTTCCAGCAAGCAATCCAATTAGTCTCAATCCCCTTCCACTTACCTTCATCGTTGCAATTTATACCCACCAGCCTGTCAACTCCCCTTTCATTGTTTACTATTGCTGGAAATAACATTCAGATCCTTACCAGTCATTGTGTAAAACAAGATTTTCTTCTTGCCGTAGATAATAACTTAGAAATTTAAAACCCATGTCAATTGACATCTTCAAAACTGTCTAAAATCTAATCCTAAACTTGCTTCTCTGAAATATAATGGTCAGGAAGCAGAATGTCATTAAACATTTTTATATTTTCAGTTTAATATATTTTTAAATTTTAATATTGGCAGTTTCAAATTTAACTTGCTTTATCCTAACTAACTTGTCAAAACATAGAAGGCAGCCGGGTCCATGCCAGTTCCCCGCAGTCCCATTCTCCTTAACCCTCTGCCCCTGGATCTTATGATCTCTCACATGACCATCGACTGCCCTTTGTATTTTTGGCCACTTACCTCCACCAGGGGAAATTCATGGCAGCAAATTAATTTACAAGCAACATCTTTGGGATGTGGGAGGAAAGGAAAACGTTTGGGGAGAAAGCCACATTGTCATAGGGAGAAGCTGCAAACTTCACATAGACTGTACCTAACCAGACTGTCAGGATCAAACCTGGGCCCAGCATGATAAGGTAGAAACGCTGGCTTCAGTGCCATGATCCTGCTGCTTTCACGTATTGCCCCTGGCTGGTAGGGTTTCCTGTGGCTCAGTGGACCCAGGGGTTAAACAGGGGGGCACAGTGACGCAGCTGGTAGAGCCACTGCCTCTCAGTGCCAGAGACCCGGGCTCGATCCTGATCTTGGGTGCTGTCTGCGTGGAGTTTGCACATTCTACCTGTGACTGAGTGGGTTTCCTCTGGATGCTCTGCTTTCCTCCCACATCCTAAAGATGTGGGGCCCTCTGTAAATTTCCCCCAGTGTGTAGGGAGTGGATGGGAAAGTGGGATAATGTAGAACATGTGTGAATGGGTGATCGATGGTTGGTGTAGTCTCAGTGGGCTGAAGGGCCTGTTTCCAAGCTGTATCTCCAAATCTGGGGTGGCATGGTGGCACAGCGGTAGAGTTGTTGCCTAACAGCCCTTGCAGCACCGGAGACCCGGGTTCGATCCTGACTATGGGTGCAGTCTGTACGGAGTTTGTACGTTCTCTCTGTGACCTGTGTGGGTTTTCTCCAAGATCTTCGGTTTCCTCCCACACTCCAAAGACATACAGGTATGTAGATAAATTGGCTTGGTAAATGTAAAAACTGTCCCTAGTGCGTGTGTAGGACAGTGTTAATATGCGGGGATCGTTGGTCGGCGCGGACTTGGTGGGCCGAGGAGCCTGTTTCCGTGCTGTATCTCTAAAACTAAAAATGAAAGGAAGCAGGATTGGGTTCAAAGTAGATGTACATCAGCACTGCTTGTGTTCCAGGAGGAGCAAGAACATTCCCATCCAACCCTCACCGAGAACAGTATCCTGCACCAAGAACCCAAGCCATTCAATCACCAGGGTGCAGGGTTAAAATCCACCTTCCATTCTCCTTTCAGCAGGTAATTGTCATAGGTTCGCAAGGTTAATTCCTGGGATGGCGGCGCAGTCATATGTTGATAGAATGGAGCGGCTGGGCTTGTATACTCTAGAATTTAGATGGATGAGAGGGGATCTTATTGAAACATATAAGATTGTTAAGGGATTGAACACGAGGCAGGAAACATGTTCCCGATGTTGAGGGAGTCCAGAACCAGGGTCCACAGTTTAGGAATAAGGGGTAGGCCATTTAGAACGGAGTTGGGGAAAAACATTTTCACCCAGAGAGTTGTGAATCTGTGGAATTCTCTGCCTCAGAAGGCAGTGAAGGCCACTTCTCTGGATGCTTTCAAGAGAGAGTTAGATAGAACTCTTAAAGATAGCAGAGTCAGGGGATATGGTGAGAAGGCAGGAACGGGGTACTGAATGTGGATGATCAGTCATGATCACAGCGAATGGCGGTGCTGGCTCGGGGCTGAATGGCGGACTCCTGCACCTATTGTCTAATGTAATGCATGCTGTCCCGTCCCCCCGATAAATTCCTGTCCCTCAACTGACAGGCAGAAAGAATGAATTTTAACACACTATGCAAATGTAAGCATTCATATTGTCTTTGCTAAATCAGGTCACAGCACCAAACTTGATGCTGTGATAGTTTTGAATGCATATCACTTAATTTTCCGAACGTGCGCATCCAGACAAAAGCGGAAAATCAATTCTTGAACAGCTTAATGCACTGTGTAGAGTTTTCATGAATTATAAGCAGCAAAAAACAGCTTCAATTGAATTCTATCTAACCTGTAAAAAGAAAATGTTTCATGACAATGTGATAGAAAAGGCTACTTTTTTCTTTTGAAGAAACAAAGAACAGCAGATGCTGGTTAATACACAAAAATACATAAAGTTCTGGAGTAAGTCAGCAGGTCGGTCAGGTAACATCCCTGGAGAACATGGCCATTTTGGGTTGAGACTATTCTTCAATGATACGTTATTGTTACATGTACCTAGGTACAGAGAAATGCTTTGGAAGGAACTGCAGATGCTGTTTTAGAAGTTGAGGATGTTTCAGTCTGAAGAAGGGTCTCGACCTGAAACGTCACCCATTTCTTCTATCCGGAGATGCTGCCTGTCCCGTTGAGTTACTCCAGCATTTTGTGTCTATCTACAGTGAAATGCTTTGTTTTGCGTGCATCCCGGTAAAATCATACATCAGACCTCACCTAGGCGGTAACATGGAAACATAGAAAATAGGTGCAGGAGTAGGCCATTCGGCCCTTCGAGCCAGCACCGCCATTCAATATCCTGTAACACTGCTCTCTCTCCCCATCCCCCCAATCGTAACAAGGGCAGAGTTCCCCTTGTCCTCACCTTTCACCCCACTAGCCGTCACATACAACAAATAGTCCGTCGTCATTTTCGCCATCTCCAACATGACCCCACCACTCGCCACATCTTCCCAGCTCCCCCCGTCTGCTTTCGCAAAGACCGCTCCCTCCGTAACTCCCTGATCAATTCTTCCCTTCCCTCCCGCACCACCCCCTCCCCGGGCACTTCCCCATGCAACCGCTAGAGATGCTGCACTTGTCGCTTTACCTCCCCCCTCGACTCCATTCAAGGGTTTGATAGGCAGCTGGTTGGAACAAAGGCCAAAGATAAGAAAGGAAGGAAGGTTCGAAGAGTTGTGAATTGTAAAGCCAGAGGGGAGGAATTGTCGGGTGGGCTTCGGAGCGGGTTAGGAGGGGAGAAATAGGTGGGAGTACAGATGTGGCACTGGGGAATTGGGGAGGGGGTGAAAGAGGGTCGGAGGGGGTTTGTGGAGAAAGAGAGGGGTTATTCTGAGGGGTTAGGGGGGGTGTTAAACATAGAAACATAGAAAGTAGGTGCGAGAGTAGACCACCAGGTCCGTCGAGCCCGCACCGTGTTATGAGTGGCTACCTTTTGTGGAAAAGAGTAATTTTAATCTAAACTATTGGAATGGACACAACATGCTCCCCTCAAATCTACTCTCAATGGGTTGAAGGTCTGATTGGGTGAAGATTAATATAGGCAACTAATGATCAATTATGATGACAAGTTGCATTTATCGAGCACTTTTAACATGGTAAAACAACTCAAGAAGTATTTTGTTATCTGATTTGACACCAAGCCACATTAGGATATACGAAGGCAGGTGACCAAAAGATTGAGGAATGAGGGCAGCTTCATAAAGTGTCTCAAAAGAGAAAATGGCACAAAGCTTTTGGAAGGGAATTCCAGAGTTTTCCAGAACCGGGAATGTACAAATGGCCATCAATGAAGTACAAGGAATGGAATCTTTTAAAGCTGGAGGTTGTTACATTCTTATGGAGGGATAGAGAAATATAATTTAAAATGTTTGAATCAAATCATAATTGTAATGTATTAGCCAAGTGTGTTTTGCAACATACGAGGAATTTGATTTGCCATACAGTCATACCAATTGTTACTGACTAGGGAGACAGCAAAGATCAGAGAGTACAAGGGTAAGAGTTAACAGTTAAAATTACCATAACAACATCACACAGGGAGTCATTGGTGAAAAGGTCACCCATAAATGATACACGATTAATATACAGGCATTTTGGTTACTATACCTTGATCTTGCCTGAGTCGTTGTTCTTTTTCTGCATATCCCACTGTAGCCAAACCGAGTCTGCTCAGCCACCTGTCAATCAGGAAAACAGACAGTAGATTAATGAACCCTTTGAAGATGCTGTTTAGAAGTGGTAATTTGAAAAACAAAGATGAAAGCAAGAGAGACGTATTTTGGCTCATCCGCACTACGATTTCAAGATATACTCACAAATTGAAATAATTAATAGCACTGCTGGCTGCAAACATATATGTTGTGGCTTTAAAAAAAAAATATTGCAACTATAAAACACTGATAGTTAGATGCTTTTATTTGTCAAATGCTTAGGCTAAATCAATATAGTTTGTACTAAGTGCAACGGATATTTGCCAGTCCATATCTATGCAAAGGGAAGAAACAGAGGTAGGCTTGTCCAGTCCTTTGAGCTTGCTCTGCCATTCAATGATATCATGGTTATTCTTTTACCTAATAAAGTATAATTCACTCATCTCAGGGCCACTTTCCTGCAAGGACCCATATCCTTTGATTTCCTTCATGTTTATCATGGAAATGTACCCCATGGAATTTTATACTGTCATCCAGACATTGCTAATATGACTTTGCAAACACTAAAACACTTTGGCTGATGAGAGGGCTTGACATAATGTTCCAGGACAAATATTGGACAGAAAGAAAGGAAGCAACATGCATTGAATTTGGACAATGTTTACTTCTTTGCAGGATTTATCAGCAGTTATTAGAAAGGCTGGCAGTAAAGGTTCAATTATCCAAGCGACTCAAGGCCAACCCACTGTCCACCTCAATACTAAACCATACATGGAGTAACTGGGTCACTGTAACTTTATAAAGAGTTTGGCCGAGGGTGGTAAGTGAAATGTAAAGATCAAAAAACTCAAAGCAATCTCATTCCAGCTACAGAGGCAGTTCAGTTTTAATTAATTGTCATGTGTACTGAGGTACAGTGAAAAGCTTTTGTTGCGTGCTAACCAGTCAGCGGAAAGACAATGCATGATTACAATCAAGTCATTCATAGTGTACAGATACATGATGAGGGAAAAATATTTAGTCAAGACAGAGCAGGTAGTGGCCAACTTTCTCTGATGAGAGGGCTTGACCATTTAAAATACTGCTGCCTGACAGATTTAAATTGTAATCCAGGGTTACTCCTGAATAGCTTGGAAATCCTGACAAATAAAGGGCAACTGAGACAACATCAGGATGAAGGCTGAATATCTTTATAGACAAGAGGAACAATCTTTCTTCCAGAGTGCCCAAAGCTATCTTCTTTTTTCTTGCCATCAGGCCTCCCCTCTGTGAATAACACTTCCGAGGGACTGCACTGATCCCCACACACATCATCCCACAAGTGGCAGCTGTGATCTCTTCACCAGCTCCAGTGACTATGGCCTCCTTGAAACCATTTCCTATCAACAGGAGCCAGGTTTAAATTACAACACAGATAAACGCAAAATGCTGGAGTAAAAGGAATAGGTGACGTTTTGTGTCGAGACCCTTATTCAGGCTGAGATTCAGGGTAGAGTGGCTTTTAATGAGGTACAAAGAACAACAAATAAACAGAGAAGCCTACACTTCCAATATTCCTCTAAGATTCTCCTCCTTCCTTTCACCTACCTACATAATCTAAAATTAAAATTATCAAATAATACTTCAACAATAAAAAGGCAACAAAAATATTACCAATGTATGGAAATAATCCATTATATTATCAACATTAACTTATTTCACAATTATCATGATATCAAAAACATAACTTTAGGTTAAGTGTGGATTTAAGTACTATCCACTTTCATTCCTATAATTAGCGTAACATCAAAACTATTATAGTTGATGGGTCAGAAACTATAGCATGTAGAGCTGACCAAACAAAGTTCTGTTTATCTAATTCAAAAGGAAAAAAATATTCTTGATCGTTAAAAAGATAACATCTGGGAAGCAGTAAACCCCATTCCTCAAATACACTGCAAGTTATGTCTTTTGTTTATAGATTAGAGAAGAACCAAGGGGAACAAAGGAACAAAGGAGATACTAGGACAATCACTTGGAAAATTCCATGTGAGCTCTTAAACTTTTAATAAACATTACCACTAAATGAAGATGCTTCGTGCATCAACTAATCCGGAACCAAGATGTTAATGGTCAAGTGACCTCCTAAATTAACTGGAAAGGAAAACAACTAACTAGCTTGGATTCAAGATCTCAAATGGAAAGGTGGGCTGTTTAGCTTCTGTTAACTCTTTAAGAATGAGCTTTCTTCTCCAGCTAAATCAATCACATTTCCACACAAGATAGAGAGTTCCATGCAACCCCGGTTTACCACTTAAAAAAAAGCTCCAAACACCTGTCAAACTGCATGTTAAAAGGCTACTGATCAGAAATGTTAGATGGGCACAAAATGCTGGAGTGACTCAGCGGGACAGGCAGCATCTCTGGAGAGAAGGAATGGGTGATGTTTCGGGTCGAGGCCTTTCTTCAGACTAGTTCTGAAATGTTAGTTTGGTTTCTCTAGGCCTAAAATTTGTATCTGACCGAGGCGAGGTTGTCTGAAATTTCTGGTCCACAAATTGTATTTATGTGTGAAATGTTTAAGTTTTATGTGTGATGCTCTGGTATTCCCTGGGAAACATCTTCTCATTATACACTGTACAACTGCTACTTTGCAAAATGACAATAAAGGTTGATTTGATTTGATTTGATTTCAAGAAAAAATGAATTGTTGATGCTGAAGGAATTTTTCCTAAATTCCTCTCTTTGCTATTTGTTAAGTGGCAGCTTCGATCTCGAGACCTTCAGGTTCCTGGGTGTAAATATCACCAACAATTTGGCTTGGTCCAACCACATCGACAAGATAGTACATTGATGCCTCTATTTCCTCAGACGATGAAGGAAATTCAGCATGTCTCCAACAACTCTTACCAATTCCAACAGCTACAGTGCATTCAGAAAGTATTCAGCCCCTTCACTTTTTCCACATTTTGCTACGTTACAACCTTATTTTAAAATGGATTAAATTCATTTTTGTAATCATCAATCTACACACAATACCCCAGAATGAAGAAGCAAAAACAGGAGTTTAGACATTTTTGCAAAGTAATTAAAAAGAAATAACTGAAATATCACATTTACATAAGTATTCAGGCCCTTTACTCAGTACTTTGTTGAGACACCTTTGGCAGCAATTACAGTCTCAGGTCTTCTTGGGTATGACGCTACAAGCTTGGCACTCCTGTATTTGTGTAATTTCTCCCATTCTTCTCTGCAGATCCTCTCAAGCTCTGTCAGGTTGGATGGGGAGCGTCGATGCACAGCTATTTTCAGGTCCCTCCAGAGATGTTCGATCGGGTTCAAGTCTGGGCTCTGGCTGGTTAACTCAAGGACATTCACAGACTTGTCACAAAGCCACTCCTGTGTTGTCTTGGCTGTGTGCTTATGGTCGTTGTCCTGTTGGAAGGTGAACCTCCGCTGCAGTCTGAGGTCCTGAACGCTCTGGAGCAGGTTTTAATCAAGGGTCTCCCTGTACTTTGCTCCGTTCATCTTTCCCTCGATCCTGACTAGTCCCCCAGTTCCTGCCGCTGAAAAACACCCCCACAGCATGATGCTGCCACCACCATACTTCGCCGTAGGTATGGTATTGGCCAGGTGATGAGCGGTGCCTGGTTTCCTCCAGGCGTGATGCTTGGCATTCAGGCCAAAGAGTTCAATCTTGGTTTCATCAGACCAGAGAATCTTGTTTCGCATGGTCTAAGAGCCCTTAGGTGCTGTCATGTGCCTTTTACTGAGGAATGGCTTCCGTCTGACCACTCTACCATAAAGGAACCATCATGGAGTGCTGCAGAGTCCTTCTGGAAGGTTCTCCCATCTCCACAGAGGAACTTTGGAGCTGTCAGATTGACCATCGGGTTCTTGGTCACCTCCCAGACCAAGGCCCTTCTCCCCCGATTGCTCAGTTTGGCCGGGCAGCCAGCTGTATGAAGAGTCCTGATGGTTCCAAAGTTCTTCCATTTAAGAATGACGAAGGCCACTATGCTCTTCGGGACCTGCAATTCTGCAGAAATTGTTTTATACCCTTCCCCAGATCTGTGTCTCGCCACAATCCTGTCTCGGAGGTCGACGGTCAATTCCTTCGTCTTCATGACGTGGTTTTTGCTCTGACATGCACTGTCAACTGTGGGACCTTATATAGACAGGTGTGTGCCTTTCCAAATCATGTACAATCAATTTAATTTACCACTGGTGGACTCCAATCAAGTTGTTGTAACATCTCAAGGATAATCAGTGGAAACAGGATGAACCTTAGCTCAATTTTGAGTGTCATAGCAAAGGGTCTGAATACTTATGAATTGGGTAATTGTGATATTTCAGTTATTTCTTTTTAATTACTGCAAAAAATTCTAAACACCTGTTTTCGCTTCTTCATTTTGGGGTATTGTGTGTAGATTGATGATAAACATTTTTTATTTAATCTATTTTAAAATAAGGTTGTAGCGTAACAGAATGTGGAAAAAGTGAAGGGGTCTGAATACTTTCTGAATGCACTGTACACTATAGAAAGCATCCTATGGTAATACATCACAGCTTGGAGCGAGTTGTGGATGTAGTCTCGTCCATCAGGCAAACCAGTCTCCCTTCATCAACTCCATCTGCACTTCCATCTGCCTTGTGAAAGCAGTCAACCTAATCAAGGATCACACATAGATCATTCTCTCCTCCCAATTCCCCCGTTCGGCAGGTTATAAAAGCTTGAAAGCATGTACTACCTGATTCAACCATAGCTCCTTCTTTATCAGACTCTTGAGCAGACCTCCCACATGAAAAGGTTTATCATATTCTCAATCTACCAATCTATTTAGTTGCAGAACATGCATTTTTTTTACTGTCACTTTTCTGTTGCTGTGGCAGTATATTCTTCACTCTGCTTCCTTTCGCTTTGCAGGCGTTGCTTTTGTCTATGTCTATTTATTTGCCAATTTGCCAAAAGCTTTTATGACCACTCTATCTACCTGTGACGACACTTTCAAGGAACTATGTACCAGCACTCCGATATTTCTCTGCTTTACAACACTCCCCAGAGCCCTACCATTCACTGTGTGTGTCCTGTCCATGTTACGTTTCCCACAATGTAACACCTTACATTTCTTTGTGTTAAATTCCATCAAACATTCCTCAGTCCACCTACCCAACCAATCCTGCTGCAATTTTTGCCAACCATCTTCACTATCTACAACACCGCCCACTTTTGTGTCTAATCTTCCCGTGTATGTTCTCATCCAAATCATTGATATAGATGACAAACAGCAATGTGGCCAGCACTGAACCCTGAAGCACACCGCTATTCACAGGCCTCCAGTCTGAAAAGCAACCTTCCACCATCACTCGTTTCTTTCCATGAAGTTAATTTTCTATCCATTCAGCTATCACTCCTTGGATCCCATGGGATCTAACCTTCCAGAGCAGCCGACCATGCGGAACCATATCTGTGATTATGTTAGCTGCTTTCCCAAGGCTACGAGAAGTGTAGATGGAGTCAATTGTGGAATGTCTGGTCTGTGTGATGGACTACATCCACAGCTCTCTGCAATATCTTGTGGTATTGGACAGAGCTGTTCTAAAGCAAAGCTGTTATGCAACCTGATTGTAGGCTTTCATTGGTGCATCTGGAAGAGCTTGTAAGTCATTGGAGACATGCCAAATGTCCTCATTTTCCTAAGGAAATCGAGCTGTTAGTGTGGCTGCTTGGCTGTCACTTCTATGTGATGGTCCCAGCTTTCATGACACTGCAAGCAAGATCTTCATCGAACCTGTACCTCACTGCACTTGTGCATTTCACAATTAACTCGACTTGACATAATATATACGTTCTTTGCCAACTAGATGGACAGGCTTTAATTCAGAAGAAGATGCTACTTAGAGATGGGTAAATCTTTGCACTCCTGGTTAGATACTGAGTGAAATAACAGTTGCAGCATCAATTCAAAGTTTGGGGGTAATTGCAGTGGCTTAAGAGCAGAAGTGATATTTTGAAGGAAGCTTTGGTGATTCCAAGGAGGGGAGATGGGGATCAAATGGGTTTCCAATGTGGGAGTTGCTGACTGGCGAGATCCAATTTCAAGGAGTAGAAAGCTGTTTTTTCACAGGAAATGCTCCTAGTCATCAATAGGCATCTGAATCAGTATAACCTGCTCTGTGTAAAAGTCCTAGCTATCCTCAAGATAATTAACTGGAAAAGAGGAAGGGAAATGCAAGTCTGTGGCTTATAACTGTATCAAATTATTTCATTGCATGCCCTGCACACCCCACCCCACCATTGAAACTAGACATCAGCTGGTTCAAAGAAAGTTGACTTTGTTGTCAAATATATTTTAGCATTTAATATGTATGGAGGGGAATGGAGAATTCACTTTTGGGTCAAGACCCTATGTCTTGCCCCATCACCCCTTCCCTTCTTTTTCTGACTATCTCCACTCCACTCTACCAATCCAGAGGAAGGGTGTTGACCTGAAACATTGATTTTAGAAACATAGAAAATAGGTGCAGGGGGAGGCCATTCAGCCCTTCGAGCCAGCACCGCCATTCATTGTGATCATGGCTGATCGTCCTCAATCAATAACCCATGCCTGCCTTCTCCCCATATCCCTTGATTCCACTAGCCCCTAGAGCTCTATCTAACTCTCTCTTAAATCCATCCAGTAATATAGCAGCCTGATTCAGTTTAGTTTAGTTTAGTTTCAAGATACAGCGCGAGATACCTTCGGCCCAGTCATTGGAGACATCGACCAGCGATCCCCGTACACTAGCACAACATGGGCAATTGCTACAATTTTATACCAAGCCAATTAACTCCAAACCTGTACGTCTTCGGAGTGTGGGAGGAAACCGAAGATCTTGGAGGAAACCTACGCAGGTCACGGGGAGAACGTACAAACTCCATACAGACAGCACCCGTAGCCGGGATCGAACCCGGGTCTCTGGCGCTGTAAGCACCGTAAGGCAGCAACTCCACCGCTAATCCACCATGCTACCCATCACTTCCCTCCACAGATATTGCCTGACCCACTGAGTGCCTCCAGTATTGTATAGAATAATACTGTGCACAAATGAGTCATTCAACCCACGATGCCTTTTCTAACTAGTGCAAGTTTAAGCCATCCGAATTATATACGGTCCATGGTCTGAAACATAAACTCTTCTTGTTCTTTCCACAGATGCTGGAGTTGATGTTAGGTGTTTCCATAATTTTCTGCTTTTGTTTCATATTTCCAGTATCTGCAGATGTTCTTGACTTTCATCCTAATCAAATCAGCTCAATCAAATCAGGACAATAAGTGAATGATTGCTCATTAAATCACCCACAGCATTTGAGACGTTCATAATTGCATATGTCCAATGCAGCAAGGTATCATTTTGAATCTTTCACATTAACAATATCACATGAAATAACATTTTCACAGATGATGTTAGCTGCTGCAATTCAATACCATGGCTTGAAGCGATCAGACGAGTGCACTGATGAATGATAGTTTTATAGTAGTTTTTCATCTGACATTTTAAGATCAGTAACAGTTACCTCAGTTTATGGAAATGCCTTGAGATTTGTGACTACGAGACACTTCTTGGAAATTAAATCCAGCTATTTTGTGTCAAGTGCAACGCAGTTATATTTTTAGTATTATCCCATGGATTGGTTGACTGAATTTATTTCTCTTTATTAGAATCTTACAGTGCTCCTGGGAAGATAAGCAATGGGTATATTATGAAAACTACATCACCACATAACAGCTTTGACACTCTCCTAACACTGATGAATGTATGTATTTTGTTTCTGCTTCCCCACAATTGTCTTTTTACAGTAGTTTGTCATTTGCTTGCTCTATTTTGCTCTGCATGCTTTCAGTCAGGCAAAATACGTCTATTTTCCTTTCCTTTCCACCGCTTGCTTGGCTTGAAGAACAAATCACCTCTTGAAATGTTCATAAGATCATAAGTGATAGGAGTAGAATTAGGCCATTCGGCCCATCAAGTCTACTCCGCTATTCAATCATGGCTGATTTATCTCTCCCTCCTGACCTCATTCTCCTGCCTTCTCCCCAAAATCCCTGACACCCGTACCAATCAAGAATCTATCTATCTCTGCCTTAAAGATATCCAGTGACTTTGCCTCCACAACCTTCTGTGGCAAAGAATTTCATAGATTCACCACCCTCAGACTACAGAATTTCCTCCTCATTTCCTTCCTAAAAGAACGTCCTTTAATTCTATGACCTCTAGTCCTAGATTATCCCACTAGTAGAAACATCCTTTCCACATCCACTCTATCCAAGCCTTTCACTATTCTGTGTGGGGGGGGTATGTTCATAAGTGATGGGGCAGAATTAGGCCATTCGGCCCATCAAATTTGCTCCGCTATTCAACCATGGCTGATCCATCTCTCCCTCCCAACCCCAGGCAGCTGTGATCAGTGTTGATAGTCGGGCAGCAGATTAATGAGAATAGAGTTGAGGGTGTCGGAGGAAGGTTCCAGATAAAATGAGTTTGGTGTGCACATGACAGATGACGGGAGAAAAAAGAATCAGCTAATGACCTGATCAGCCAGGGAAATAGTCGAGCAGTTGATTGATGGTATCAATCTTATTGACAAAGAAACTCATTTGATTCCCCATAAAGTGAGCAAGATATTATGTTTGTATAGTTCTCTGGATATGGATGAATTCACTTACTTATTAATGGTACTGTATTGAATAAGCAACATAAATTCTCTACTTCTGCTGTTCTTACAATGGCCATTAAAGAACAAGGAGACAACACTTAAATATCCACATACAACTAAAATCAGCTATAAGATACATTTAGCTGCATTGATTCTTCTCGTGCAAAGGGACAGGCAAATTCTAAAAATAGCCCCATAATTCTGAAGTGAATCCGTATAAAGCAAAATGGCAGAAAGATGCATGTCTCTCAGATTATTCTCACAGAATAGAGACAAATCAAAAGATTCAATCACATTATTTCATTTTGGTTTTGTAATAAGATTACATTTTCAAGTGATTATTTCCAATAGACACAAATGAAATACTTGTCTAGTCACACCCAGTATTTTCATTATCATCTCTTACATAAAAATTTACCACTGCACATTTCCATAGTCCTGCATATTTCATTATTAACGAGCCACTTCACACAATTAAGCTCCGTATAAAGGCATTTGTGCGTGAATTATGAGTTTTTCAGCAAAACTATCCCTCTTGGCACTTTTCCAAGTTTCTGTTTAAAATGCTTCAATGATTTAACTGGAGAAATAAAACAAGTCTTGAACAAAAACTCAATGTGAACCCTAAAATATTATCTGACAAAAGTAGAATTTTTGTCATGAAAAGTATAATCTCAAAATGGCATTTGAGCACTACACTAATCAGGTTGCAAGAAATCTCATTTAATGTGATTTAAAAAAAACAGAGATAAGTTAAAGGTTTGCCACCATCATTTGAGTATGGATTTCATACTATGTAGATTATAACAGGGTAAAACTGAAATTGTTACCGTCTGAATAATTAATCCTTTGATGTCTACTGATTGGCATTATTGCCTCTCAATTAATTTAGGACAGACCTGTACATCTCTTCCAGAAATTAGTTATCTTATTGTCGTATTGTTTTTCTCTGACATACCCAAACTTATGGTTACATTTAAGAATTGCATGAAAACCTCAAAATATAATCTTCTAAACTGCTTGACGTCTCCAAACTTGGACCTGTTGAAAAATAAATTACTCCCTTGAGGACAATGTCATAGAACATAGAACAGTACAGCACAGGAACTGGCCATTTGATCCACAATGTCTGTGTCAAACATGATGCCAAGACTAACTCTTATCTGCTTGCAGATAATCTATTACCATCTATTCCTTGCATATCCGTGTGCCTATTCAAAAGTTTCTTAAATGCCACTATCATATCTGTCGCAACCATCACTCCAGGCACCCTTTGTGAAAAAAAAATTGCTCTGAACATCTCCTTTAAACTTTGCCCCTCTAACCTTAAAGCTGTGCCCTCTAGTATTTGATTATTCCATCTCAAAATAAAGGTTCTGACTGTTTATCCTATCTATGCCTCTCATAATTGTTTACACTTCTATCAGGTCTACCTGCAAGCTCTTGCATTCCAAAGAAAACAATCTAAGTCAGTCCAACTGTTCCCAATAGGTAATACCCACTGGTACACCTCCTCTGCCCCTTATCCAAAGCCTCCATGTTTTTCCTGTCCAGTTCTGGTTACATTAATGTCAATTCTCTTATTTTGTTAAAACTTTGTCTGTCACTAACTTTATGTTTTTTTTAATCCTTCACTGCGGAAACTCTCTTCAGTATGTTACTCTATACAAAATTAATTAATGTGGAGATACAGCCCACCTTTAAACTGGGGAAGTGGGCTCTGAAATTCCTGATCTGCATTTGATGAGAAAATACATCAAAGCTTATACCTATTGTGGCAAATTTTATTTACCTCCGCAGGAACTCCAAAAACACGTTGAAGACACAGATAGTTCATTTGGAATGTGCCCACAGTTATGATGCTGGAAACATATAAAGCGATGAATGTAGAGTGAAGGGTGGATGAAGGATAAATGTTGGCTGGGACATGGAAACATTTTCCTTTCTCTTACATAAACGATGCTACAGGATCTTTTGGCAAGGGCTCTCGGTTTAAAGTTTCATCTATAAGCCAGCACTTCAAATGTTTCTAAGTTGAAACAAGGAACTGTAGATGCTGCTTTCCACAAAAGGAAACAAAGTGCTGGAGTAACTCAGCGGGTCAGGCAGCATTTCTGGAAAACATAGATAGGTGATGTTTTGGGTCAGGAACTTTCTTCAGACAGATGGTGGGGGTGGGGGGGGGGGGTGGGGGATGGGGAGGGAGTGAAAGCTTAAAGAGAGAAGATGCAGGACAAGGCGTGGCAGGTAATGTGGACAGGGGCATGTGGTGGTGGTGGGAGGAGGGGGGTTCATAGGCAGATGGTTGGAAGAAAGGCCTGAGATTAAAGCAGAAGGTGTGGGAGACGCACTGAAGTTGCAAATTGTGAAGTGAGTTGAAGGAATATAGGGGTAGGAGTGAAATAGATGTTAGGCCCGGGGAGGGCATGCGGGTGGAGGGGGGGAGGGGGGAGAGGAAGGGGGTGTTTGGGAGAGAAAGGGAAAGGGGGAAGGATTGAGGTTGACTAAAATTGGAGGATTAAATGTTCTTACAGTTGGGTGGTAAGCTACATGAGGAATACGAGGTGCTGTTCCTCTAGTTTGTGTGTGGCCTCACTCGGGGAATGGAGGAGGCCCAAGACAGAAGGTTCAGTATGGGAATGAGAAGGTGTACTGAATTACATTGCTCTTTAGTGGACATACCTGTTCATGTCATCCATGTTATCTGCTGCAAAGTAAAAGCTTTTAATCTTGGGATGGCATGCTTTGAATGCACTGTGAAGGAGAAAGAGAGAGAGAGAGAGAGATGCACACAATGAAAACCACAAGCTCTCATACGTCATTTCCATATACAAATATTTGAATACACTCAACTGCTAAAAAGGACTCATTAAAGATTAATATCAAACCATTTCTCTCTGGTTGGTATTTTTTAAAAGAAAATCAACAAGTGTTGGCAGGCCCAGATGCAACTTTGAGGAGAGAAATGGAGTTAACATTTTAAGTTAATAAACTTTATCGGTTCTAAAATCACATTTTGTGCCCCGGGGCTAAGGATGGAGTTTAAAATGAATAAAAATGGAAGCAGTATTTCAACTCCTTTCAGCTCCTTGTTGCTTCCTGTTTTTGTTTAGTAGGGCATATTGGAGAGGATGCAATTGCGTCTGCAATTCTGACTCCACTCTCAGACAGCCTGTGACGCAGTATGGCTCATACATTAAGCATAGTCTTTGTGGAATTGGTTCACTATACTGCCATCCCTATAATACATGGGCGGCTGTTCTGATTCATTCAGCATCAAATTGGTCTGATGGCATAAACAAAATCATAAATACGAATGTATCAGGCATTTTGATTTATTTTATTCCTTTTTTGGAAGAAGAGCCCAAACATGTAAAAAAAATTGCTTCATGAGACCAAAAGAAGTTAAATGTCTCAAAATGAATCATAAACTCAGAAGTGCAGTGACTGTGTACGTGACAGGAAACTGACACAAAGCATCAGCCTAACAACAGTGTTAAGTGATAGGGCCCGTTGAAGGTCTGGAAGCTGCTCTTTAGCTAAATATTCCACATTTTACTTCAATACATAGAAACATAGAATCATAGAAAATAGGTGCGGGAGTAGGCCATTCGGCCCTTCAAGCCTGCATAGCCATCCAATATGATCATGGCTGATCATCCAACTCAGTATCCTATACCTGGGGGTGGCAGCTCAGTCCCTTAATACGACATTGAATCTTTAATATTTAGAAAACTAGAGCACGTTGATGAATGTTTTAACATTTCATCACTTTGGAAACATAGCGATTTTTTGGTGCCGCTGGTGTATATTATAGCTGGTTTCATAAAAGTTCAGTCGCAAGACTGGTTTCCCTTATGTCAGAACCTCCATGCAACTGGTTCACAATAAAAAGTCCTCAGTTCATTTTACTTCTTGCCTGGTTCTGTGAGACATGCGTGTTGGGAGCAGGCAGCACCTTGTAAAATAAGCAGTTTACATGGAATTGAAGTTTGGTCCTGTGACCTAATTCAAGGCATGAGTCATCAAATTGGGCAACAATGACTAAACTGGACTAAACAAGTATATGATGCTCACATTATACATAAATGTCAGTTTAAATGTTAAAGATTTTTCAAAGTTGATATTCAGATGGATTGAATGGATTTTACTTTGGGACATATGAAATAGAAGTACTAGTAACCATTCAGCCCATCACATACTCCCTATTTGAGAAGATCATGGCTGATCTTTCACCTCTGTATCACTTCCGTGGGCTAGCCGCATATTCCCTGATTCCCTTAATAACTAAATATCAATCCAGCTCTGCCTTGAATATTCCCTGTAACTGCGTCTCCACAGCCTCTGTGACGAGAATCCCAAAATTTACCACCAGCTCGGTGAAGAAATTTTGTGTCTCAGTCCCAAATGGACTGTAATTTGCTGTAAAAGCTGGTTCTGTAATTTGAGACTGTGATCCCTGGCTATAGCAATACGCTAGCAAATAGAAATATCAACCCTCCATTTATTCTATCAAAATACTTAAAATGGGATTATATCAATGTTTAATGCATTGCTCACTTTGTCTTGCATTGGCCTTAAAAATCTGGTTAAATATTATACTTCAAAGATGTAAAGATATATTTTAAATTTATTTTCTAATGACAATACAATGTGCCAAATGGCCTAAAATCACAATTATTTCTCCAGTCGATAAAATGTGCACATAAATCCCTCCGTTTTTATAGCAGATGAGCATTTGTTACTGATCACCAGCATATACTGAGCCCTGTTGAACATGGCCCTCTGTTTTTGCACTGGATGGCAGTAATAGGAGCCTCAGAAACCTTGACTGCTTCTGAGTTCAGAATAGGGACTGATCAAATAGATCTGCAAATGTTCACCTCTTTGGACAAAAAAAACCTTGTCACACAGGATAGTCAAATAACGTGCCAAACAATTTATTTTTATTCCTTAGAAGGTATGTATGTATTAGGGCTGGTTTGGGATAAAGTTTCCAATATTTTTTTGAACTGGTGAGTCTGTCTAAATTAATTGCCTGCTTTTTGTTTGTGAATGTTTAGTTTGCAAAAACTGTAGAAAATGCACTGAATAAAGCAACAGTAGAAAAGGTAAAAGCAGGAATAATCTGGATTATTGAAGCAGACAGCATGGATCACAGCTTGGTGTGAACTAGCTGGCTGTGGGCAAGTGGCCAGCAAATAGTGAGATAGGCAGAGATAAACAAGAGGAGGGTAGCAGTCAGGTCCTCTCATAGATGAACAGAGGCCCAGGCCAATTTCAATTTCTGAGGCCCCCAAATCAAGATCCCTTTGAAGCAGACAGGCATGAGGTTCATGCCAAATGGCACTCGTTGCCCCCCCTCTGATAGGGCCTGCTAGCAGTGACTGTGAGTGACGGGAAGACAAAGGCTAAAAGGGATATCTTAATATAGTTTCTTGTTAAACATGAGAGCAAAGTTAATCAACAGAACTCAAAGAATTTATACAGTAATTAATCTTGCAGGTTGAAGTGCCAAACACGACGTGCAACCAACATCTGAGACCCTATTGAATTATTTCCCTCTGTAGTCAAGGATGAAAGGGTGCATTAGGCCACCACATCCACGATACTTACTACTTCTTCCGACATTCAGTCGCTCTGTCAATTTTGAACTCCGACAGGCAGATAAATCCCTCAGCCTTCTCATCCTGAGGAAAATTAAAACAACACATTTGGACATTTTTTTTTGATGCATAATATTTTTAAAATTGTCTCAAATGCTCAAATGTTCAATTAACTAAATGTCCCTTTTGAAAAAAGTCTTTTAAAATCTTTCTTTGTGGGAAAAAAACCCAAAACAGTTAAATGGATCTGAATGTCAAGGGCAAAGTTCACATTCAAAGCTAAAAGCTCCTAAATGCCGAGCTGTTAGCTATACCAGGATATGTTCACTTTGCCAATGATACCAAAATAATTGATCCCATGTAAAAGCTGACATTCTCTATGACAACAGAACAAAGGAGAGGTTAGCTTAACTGTTCTAGTTACAAGACACTCAGTGGCCTGCTGAGCTACTACACTATTTCTCTTTCAGGTTTCCATTTCCACATGATTGCAGGGCTTTTCTAATTAGATTCCTCATTTGCCAAATATTAAACCTGGGACATACAGTATGGGTAATGTCCCTCATTTACTCACGCTCTACTACACTCACCAAATCATAATTGACATAAATACATGTGACCTTGAGACCTTTTCTCCTTTAGAATCCCGCACGGAGGCATTGCAGCATGGGCAAACACGGCACTTATTATTCACGAGCTCTAGCCGTATCAGCCTTGCATATTAAACTTAAGCTGAGGACTTTCCTAAGGAGGATGGGTGGGAGTCTCATCGTGATTGATGCTGGAGTGATCTTCAGTTCAGTTGACCTTCAGTTTCAGAGTGACCTGAAGAAGACCTCGACTGTGGAGAGGGACTATGGCTGTCCACGGGAAACCCTGGGGGATTTCTGGGACCACTGGGCATCGCACGGGGGGGGGGGGGGGGGGGGGGGGGGGGACACGGGGGGGGGGGGCCTTCAGAGGTTCCCAGCACTCCAGAGGTTCAGCCTATTTTATTTCCACTGCCCTGAAATCAGACTTCAGTCCTGAAATAGGCCCTCTGAGCCAGCACTGCCATTCAATATGATCATGGCTGATCATCTAAAATCAGTACTCCGGTCCTGCTTTCTCCCCATATCCCTTGATTCCTTTAGCCCTAAGAGCTAAATCTAACTCTCTCTTGAAAACATCCAGTGAATTGGCCTCCACTGCCTTCTGTGTTAGAGGATTCCACAGATTCACAACTCTGGGTGAAAAAATGTTACCTCATCTCAGTACTAAATGGCCTAACACTTATTTTTTAACTGTGACCCCCTGGTTCGGGATTACCACAACATCGGGGACATTTATCCTGCATCTAGCCTGTCTAATCCTTTAAGAATTTTATATGTTTCTATAAAATTCCCAATCATCCTTCTAAATTCCAGTGAATACAAGCCAAGTCGACCCATTCTTTCATCATATGTCAGTCCCGCAATCCTAGGAATTAACCTATGCTGCACTCCCTCAATAGCAATAATGTCCTTCCTTAATTAGGAGCAAAATTGCACACAATACCTCAGGTGCGGTCTCACCAGGGCCCTGTACAACTGCAGTAGGACCTTTTTGCTCCTAAACTCGAATCCTCTCGCAATGAAGGCCAATGTGTCATTAGCTTTCTTCACTGCCTGCTGCACCCAGGTCTCGTTGCACCTCCCCTTTTCCTAATCTGACACCATACAGATAATAATCTGCCTTCTTGTTCTTGCCACCAAAGTGGATAACCTCACATTTATCCACATTATACTGCATCTGCCATGCTTCTGCCCACTCACCCAACCTATCCGTCACCCTGTGGGGTCATAGGATCCTCATCGCAGCTCACACTGCCACCCAGCTTTGTGTCATCTGCAAACTTGGAGATGTGACATTTAATTCCCTCAGCTAAGCCGTTAATATATTTTGTAAATAACTGGGGTCCCAGCACCGAGCCTTGTGGCACCCGTCTGGTCACTGCCTACCATTCTGAAAAGGACCCATTAATTCCTACTCTTTACTTCCTGTCTGCCAACCAGTTCTCTATCCATGTCAATACCCTACCCCCAACACCATGTGCTCTAATTTTGCATATTAATCTCTTGTGTGGGACCTTGTCAAAGGCTTTTTGAAAGTCCAGATACACCACATCCACTGGCTCTCCCTTATCCATTCTACTTGTTACATCATCAAAAAATTCCTGAAGATTTGTCAAGCATGATTTCTCCTTCATAAATTAATGCTAACTTTGACTGATCCTGTCACTGCTTTTCAAATGCGCTACAATAACATATTTAACAATCGACTCCAGCATCTTCCCCACGACCGATGTAAAGCTAACTGGTCTATAATCCCCCATTTTCTCTCTCCTTCCTTTCTTAAAAAGTGGAGTTACATTGGCTACCCTCCAGTCCACAGGAACTGACCCAGAGTCGAGAGAACATTGGAAAATGAACATTGAAGAAAGGTGCCGACCCGAAACATCATCCATCCTTTTTCTCCAGGGATAGTGCCTGACCCGCTGAGTTACTCCAGCGGTTTGTGTGAATCTCACTTCTGAATGATTGTTTTGTGCTGTTTGCATGGCCAGATATCTTCATGCACAGTGACATGCATGGAGAACCTGCAACAAACATGCCATTCTACAACAACCATACAGTAACCTTCTCATCATATTTCTGATTATTAAATCTTCATATAACATGCAAAAGAATATTTAGTTTTCAAGCTGAGCATGAGGACCGTTTTAAGAACTAAAAATAAAGAACTTGTTCTGTCACTTTCAGCAAATGACAAAAATACTCTGCCAATATGTGATGTGGTTTCACAAAAGCAAAATACCCAGGAAACCAACAAAATAAATGTCCGGTGTAGCAGGTTTATTAAAAAAAACTGCCAAGTCATCATTGCTTCAACAGGCCCGTACGAAGCTTTTCAAAAAGGGGGGTGGCATGACAGGATGACAAAAAACTTAATGTGAAATAATGTGTGCACTGCGCACATCACAAGCGCGAAGCATGAAGTCCCTCGATGCCGGGGTCCAGGGCCCACTTAAGGGCCCTGGAAGCTCAGGGGTTTTAGATGCTCTCTGATCCATTCTGAGCCTTGTTTTGAAGCATTTTTGCACCAAATTTATGACCAATATTTCAGAAATGAACAGGAATCTGAGGTAGCTTTTTCACACAAAGGGTGCTGGGTGTATGTAAAGAGCTGCCAGAGGAGGTAGTTAAGGCTGGGACTATCCTAATGTTTAAGAGCATTTGGACACGTACATGGATAGGACAGATTTAGATGGATATGGGCCAAACGCGTGTGAGTGGGACTAGTTTAGATGGGACATGTCGGTCGGTGTGGGCAAGTTGGGCTGAAGGGCCTGTTTCCACACTGCATCGTTCTATGACTAAAAAGTGAAGAAGAAAAATGCATGTAGATAAGTAGAGCAGATTTGAAAGAGGAGTGAAATGTAGAGGCAGAGAGAGGTTTATGGGTGGAAATGAACATAGGAAAGGAGGGGGAGAGTGGGCTTGGGCAGATGGGTGAAGGGAAAATAGTCATAAAATGCTGGAATAACTCAGTGGGTCAGGCAGCATCTGCGGAGAATATGAATAGGCAACGTTTCACAGAGTGCTGGAGTAACTCAGCGAGTCAGGCAGCATCTGTGGAGAACATGGATAGGTGGCATGTCACAGAGTGCTGGAGTAACTCAGTGAGTCAGGCAGCATCTATGGAGAACATGGATAGGTGATATGTCACAGAGTGCTAGAGTAACTCAGTGGGTCAGGCAGCATCTCTGGAGAAAAGGTATAGATTATAGTTCGGGTCAAGACCGTTCTTCAGTAATATTCATGATGTGACATGCATAGACATTCCTGAATGTTACCCAAAACATTGTGAGCTACTTTGTTACGGTGCTTGCCCTCTTCTATAACATCTCTGCTGCCTTGGGTGATGCAGGACAGGACACAAGCTTTGGGACACGGTGTGAAGCTGTTGCCGTCTGTCCCAGCCTGGTAAAAACCTGGATGGAGTGGATTTGGAGAGGATGTTTCCACTAGTGGGAGAGTCTAGGACCAGTGGCCACAGCCTCAGAATTAAAAGACATTCCTTTAGGAAGGAGATGAGCAGGAATTTCTTAAGTCAGAGGGTGGTGAGCTGTGGAATTCATTGCCACAGACAGCTGTGGAGGTCAAGTCAATGGACATTTTTCAGGAGGAGATTGATAGATTCTTGATTGATACGGGTGTCAGAGGTAATCGGGAGAAGGCAGGAGAATGGGTTTGAGAGGGAAAGATAGAGTCATAGAGTGATACAGTGTGGAAACAGGCCCTTCGGCCCAGCATGTCCCATCTGCACTAGTCCCACCTGCCCACGTTTGATCCATATCCCTCCGAACCTGTCCTATCCATGTACCTGTCTAACTGTTTCTTAAATGTTGCGATAGTCACTGCCTCAACTACCTCCTCTGGCAGCTTGTTCCATACACCTACCACCCTTTGTGTGAAAAACATACCCCACAGATTCCTATTAAATCTTTTGTCCTTCACCTTAAACTTATGTCCTCTGCTCCTCGATTCACTTACTCTGGGCAAAAGATTCAACCATACCTGTTCAAATCGTGATTTTATACACCTCTATTAGATCATTCCTCATCCTCCTGTGCTCCATGAAATAGAGTCCCAGCCTATTCAACCTCCCCCTATAGCTCTGGCCCTCTAGTCCTGACAACATCCTCATAAATCAGGGGTGGCGTGTGCCCAGCGGGGTTCAGCGAGGGTGGCGTGGACCCAGCGGGGGTGGCGTGGGCCCAGCAGGGGTGGCATGGGCCCAGCGGGGGTGGCATAGACCCAGCGGGGGTGGCATAGACCCAGCGGGGGTCAGCGGGAGTCAGCGGAGGTGGTGTGGGGGGAAGATGGCTTTGGCCCCGGAGGCGGGGGAGAGGCGAGGGGAGCGGGCTCCGCCGCAGCAGCGTCTGGTGTTGGGATTACAGGCATTGGGTTCAGATTCAGCCACTCCCGCTCGGAGATGGGAGAACAGAGAACTGGCCGTTTCCAAAGTGGAAACGTTGATTTTTTTCCCCCGATTTTTAATTTTTTTTTCCCATGGTTTTTTTGTTTTTGTTTTTTTGGTGACTTTTTTCTTAGGGGATGTTCAATATTTTACTATTTATAAGTTTTTAGAATTGATTAAAATCTAATTGAACAAATATTGCAGAATTGCAGCTCTTGGCTATATTGCAAAACAAACAAATAATAATGTTACCCTCAGACAAAATATCTTCCAAAAAAAGTCATTCAACCTCTTTATATTATTTTCCAAAATGTATTTTCTTCGTTCGTACATTTTTTTCCTGTTCACATCCCTACGAGATCTGTCTTCCTCAGATTGGGTAGCGGGGCTAAATGCTTTGATCAAATATTTATCCAATCCTACAGTCTTAATTCTTATCATTTAAGCAGCTTTCAAAGTGCACACTCTGTTCTTACTTCTATCACTTGTTTTCTTGATAAAAGATTTCTAGTTACACTCACTTTCTTCCCCACTGATTTGGTTCAACAATAATAATAAGAAACTCTGATACCTGGCTGAGTCCGCCGACTGTAATAGTGACTGGAATGGCTGGCGCGCTGGAAATTCCCCATCAACATAGAAAAATGTTGCACAGCAGATCAATTTAATGCATATAATGTATCATTATTGTGTAGCTCTGAAGGTGGACAAATTTAAATTCCAGTGCACTTCTCTGCACAGTAAGTTAGCTTGCTAACCTCCTCTGCTCCCATTTAGAAACAAATACCCTGTTATATTGCAATTCACGTATTTAAGAATGCTCTCTAAAGTCATGTAAAGCAGATACATGGCTGGATTAATACTTTACAATATTTAAATCACAAGTTGGAGGAACAGCACCTAATATTTTGTTTGGTCCGCTTACAACTCAGCGGTATAAATGTTGATGTCTCTAAATTCAAGTAACCTCTGCATTCCATCTCTCAGTTCAGTTCAGTTTAGTTTATTGTCACGTGTACCAAGGTGCAGAGATAAGCTTTTGTTGCGTGCTAACCAGTACATGATTACAATCGGGCTATTTACAATGTATAGATCCATGATAAGCGAATAACTTTTAGTGCAAGGTAAAGCCAGCAAAGTCCGATCAAGGATAGTCTGAGGGTCTCCAAGGAGGTAGATAGTATTCCCTCTCTCTGCCCCTCCCCCACCCTGATCCCAGTTGAGTTGGTTAACAGTTAGTTTACCAAAAATGTCGATAGCTTCATTGGGCATAATACGCTATGGGATCAGACTACATAATCCAAGGATTGATGCTTAAATTGGTCCTTACTTCTTCGTTCATGTACCAGTATAGTGAGACGTCTTTCAGTACAACCCAGTACTTTTTCCACTTCTGCGAGAAGTAGCTCTTGGCGTCCTTCTTCTTCCATAACCACCCTTCACAGTCTCCACGACCCAGATCCTTGCAAGAAATTCTTCTTCTGCTCATCGCTGTCAAAGTACCTGGGATGGACACAAAATGCGGGAGTATCTCAGGTAGCATCTCTGGAGAGAAGGAATGAGAGAAAGTACCTGAGATTGCCAAAGGATTGTAAAAAGTCAAACACCCAGATGCGCAAAATCCAAGTCTCCCAAGAAATAAAGCTATCGCTAGGAAAGTCCACGACTATTATTTTTTTAGAATTAATTTCAGAACGTTAATATATATGTGTTCTCATTTAATACAGGTCGACAGTATTCCACATATGAAGTAGAACCAGGCTATTTAGACCCTTGAGCCTGCTCTGTCGTTTAATAAGATCATGGCGAATCTGATTGTAAACCCACCTCCTAACTTTCTAATTTACTCAATCATCCACCCTTTTGCTTATCAAAAATCTATCTAACTCTGCCATAAAAACATATACAAAGACTCTTCCTCCATCACCACCCTTTGAGGAAGAGAATTCCAAAGACACAATCCTCTGAGAGAAAAATGGCATTTCATTTGTCTTAAATGCAACACTTTATTCTTAATGTGGAGCTGCATATTAAAGTGTCAGTCTTGGCAAGATTAAGACAGGTTTCATGGCCATTATCTCAATGGCAGGGCAGTAGGTACAATGTGATTGCTAAATTTCTTAAAATTATAAAAATGATTCAAAAGAACTTAAGTTTAGTTTAATTCAGAGATATAGAATGGAAATAGGTGCTTCATCCCACCAAGTCCATGCCAATCATCGATTACCCGTTCACGCTAGTTCTATGTCATCCCACTCTCTTATCCATTCCCAACATATATGAGGGGCAATTTAGAGAGAGCAATTAACCGACAAGCCCACACATCTTTGAGATGTGGGTGGAAACCAGAGCACCCAGAGGAATCCCACGCGGTCATAGACAGCTCCCGGGGTCATGATCGAACCCGGGTCTCTGGCGCTATGTGGCCGCAGCTCTACCAGCTGTGTCACTATGCCACGCTAATTAATATAGAGAATATCTCGCTTTGTGTAAAAAGGTCCAATGATATGGGCAACATGGGATGTTGGGTTGGTGGAAAAGATCAATAATTAGGAACGTTTCGAGGTACCTAATTGGAAACTGTGCACAGTTTTGGTTCTTTAATTAACAAAATATATATTAACACTGGAGGCAGTTCAGAAGGCTCACTTCCTGGGATGAAAGTTTCTTATCTTGAATGGCTGAAGAAGTTAAATCTGTATTCTTTGGAGTTTTGTGGATTGAGGGGTGAACCTATTGAAATGTATGTGATCCTGAAGGTGCAGGACAGAGATGTTTCTGCTAGATAACCATATAACCATATAACAATTACAGCACGGAAACAGGCCATCTCGACCCCTCTAGTCCGTGCCGAACACATAGTCTCCCCTAGTCCCATATACCTGCGCTCAGACCATAGTGCGAGAGTTTCAAATAAGGGGTCATAGTTACAAGGTAGTCATTTAAAACCAAGATGTGTAGGAATTCTTTCTCAAAGAGGGAGGTGAATGTCCAATATTCTCCCCCAAAAAAAGTTGCAGAGGCTTATTCACCGATGCTGTTTAAAAGGAGGTAGATACACATTTGAAAGATTGGGAAATTGATGACTCGGGGGAACTGGCACAAGAAGGACCAAATGACCCTTCCCTGCTCCTATTTTCTTGCGTACTCGTAAATATGGTTAAACTAAGGACCAACACACATCGTAACGGGCACTTTGTGACAAGCTTTGTGTGCCGTGCAGCCACCGTGTGAATGTCCATCAGATGGGCATTATTCCAGCTCCACAGACCCATACTAAAAATCTGGACATCTGGACATCGGCACACTGAATACACTGTTTGGTCTCTTTAAAAAATCCTGTCATCTGGTCCACAATAAGGGTAGAATTTCTTGGCCACCTGACATTCGACGGTGAACGTGATAATTCTGTTAGGGGGTAAGACGATATTTATCAATAGTTTAGTGTTGTTTATTATTGTCACGTGTCGAGGTACAGTGCAAAGTTTTTGTTCCTTGCTATCCAGTCAAACAAAAGATTTCAAGCAAGCTGTCCACGGTGTACAGATAAAGGATAATGTGTACAGCATTTAGTTCAAGATAAAGTCTGATTAAAGATTGTTCAAAGATATCAAATGAGGTAGATGAGCGGTCAGGACCACAGTTGGGTTAGTAAAATCAAAAGGCATGGAATGATCGGGTCATTGGAAGCCAGCTATGTTTGAGGGCAGAAAAAAGAGTTGTGTTAAATGGCCGCATCTAAGACTGTTTCTTCCATCATGGCATTCTCCAGACCTGAGTGCGAGGGCCACTGCTATTTTTGATTAAGGATGTTCCTAACTTGTCATTTCTTACTGTTTTCCTAACTTCAATTTCACTGCTGTCATAGAATGGTGAGAATAAAGCAACTTAGAAGAGCTGATATGAACAACAAGCTATGAAATAACCATAACGACAGGTCTTGGAGTAACCGTGGAGCTCATACTCATTGATAAATGTATACACTTTTTGATACACTTTAAACATTTAAAAAATAGTTACAATAGGATTTACATGTATCACTATATTTGAACAGACTCATTTTTAGAAAATAATATAATCTTTCGTCGCCACAGTAAAACTATGGAAACGCAGTAAATTGAGCAGGAAAAGCAAGAATGATAAAACAAAATCTTTTACCTTTGTTCCTTTTTTTGGACTTCTGTCCCAAGGATTGCTGAAATGTCTGAAATAAAAATAGGACTGGTGAAAAATATATATTGAGGTTTATAGTATACATTCGTCTTGGTTTGAAACTGAATACAACCCTACCGTCTGTATTGGGCTGTTCCTTCAACTTAGCTCTGCATTTCCTAAACCACAAAATAAAACCAGAAAGACAAGCTTGACAATTGATGCAGATTTCACTACTACATTTGCAATTTGAAACATTACCAATCTAAAGGTAACTTCATTCTACATTTAACTTACACCAGAGTGTTTTCTGGTGTAAATACTTTATAACAGCAGCATGTGGATTTAAAAAAATTAAGAAATCATCTGTATCACTGGAAAAAGAAGGCTGCGTGGTCTAACCACACGGCTACTGCATGTTCATTGCGTAGCGGATGCATTGTGACCATCGCTGACGTTTGACGTACAAACGACCACTGCTTTTATTCATATCTACAAGCACAAACTCAGAAACCACACACTTCTGAACACAGGTTTCTGAAATGCAAATATGAGAATGAGAGCATTCTATCTACAGTAGTTATATTTTATCGTACATTGTAAGGATTAAGTGTAAAATGTTAATGCTTTTACACCACCGTTAAACTGCAAAGAAAACAGCAGGTTTAACAAATTACTGCTCTCAAAGCTGTATGTATGGCTTTTGTCCGTGAGGAAGATGAGAAGTTTTGTGAGCGAGTGTGATGGGTGGAATTCAGGGAGATTGAGGACTTCCCCCCCCGGGAAATTTGATGCACTGGATGTAAACATTTTCAAATTAGAAAGTATTTCACTGGCTCTCTTCAAAATAATCTATGGTTACATTTACAGCAAAATCAATTAATTGAATTGTGTGCACATGAATGAAATGGCACCGTTGTTAATAAGACAGAATTAAACAACAACGGTGGGAATATTAGTCAATTTTTGCATGATGCCAGAAGCTGTGACATTTTGTGTGACATTCTCATTTACACATAATAATAAGAGGTACGCTAACGAGGCATGGCCAGTCAGAAGCGAGCATCTCTCGTCCGTAACTGATGTGGTGATCACAGTGATTATGCTTGAGATCAATCTCTTTAATAATGGGGAGAATAACTGGTGTCATCCTGGGAAATGACAACCGTTGTGTGTTCCACGAGGCAGCAGTGCCAGTCCGTGACACCCCGCAAACCTCTTTCTTCAGCATGGTCTCAGTGTGCCTGGTCATCAGATGACGCGGCAGGCACCACTCTGAGCTTTCACTCTAGCGCTTTAGATTCCACGTTAGATCTCTTTAGTTTAGCTTAGAGATACAGCGTAGAAACAGGCCCTTCGGTCCACTCAATCCGCACTGGCCGGCGGTCCCCACAAACTAACACTATCCACAATTTACATTTTTATACCAAGTCAATTAACCCACAAACCTGTACGTCTTTGGAGTGTGGGAGGAAATCGAAGATCTCAGAGAAAACCCATACAGTCACGGGGAGAACGTACAAACTCCGTATGGACAAGCACCCATAGTCGGGATCGAACCCGCGTCTCTGGCACTGAAAGTGCTGTAAGGCAGTAACTCTACCGCTGCACCACCTTGCCGCCCAGCATCTGTCAACTCTTCTTCTTCAACTCCTGCAACAACTAATTATCTTCCTCTTCACTTTTTAACGCTAGAAATTCAAAACATGAAGTTGGTTTCCATTTCTTGCAGCTGGTTCCACTCATTGATCTACTTGTTCAACACCAAACGTTATACAAGGCATACCTGAACTTGCCAAGAGGATTACTTCTGCCCAAAATGAATATTATTTTTCCTTGTCTCACATCTGTAAAATCGTATTACATTATCAATCACGGTTATTTAAAAAAACAATTCCCTCTATCTGAAACTGAACACTGTGATCAATATTCTAGTTCGCTATTTCTACTTGTGATGGGCTCCACAATTTGGATCGTCACTTCCTCACATGCCAAAGCCTTTCCTCCATTTACAAGGCACTAGTCGGCAAACTGATCCAATACTTGGTTGACTTGGTTCAGCGCAATTCCAACAACATTCGAAAAGCTCCAAAGACCTTTCTAGGACAACCCATCCACCACCCAAAATATGAATTCCTGCAGTTGAAGAGTGTGTCATCTATAAATGCATAGCAGTTATTCGTCCAGGCTATTGTATAGTATCACCCATTCCCGGAAATCTCTTTCACTGAGAACGACAAGAGCAATGGGCAAGTGGGAACACCAATATTTTCAGGTTCCTCTTCTCACCATCCTTACTTGGAAACATTCCCATTCCTTCCTTGTCACTGAGTCTGAACCCTGACACTTCCCGCCCAACAGCATTGTGGAGGCTAACTACCGTCTTCTGAAGGGCAATTAGGAATTCACAATAAATTCTGGGCTTGCCAGCAAAACCTCATGTCTTAAAATATGCGCTACAAAGAGAGGACACACCTCTTTGTGCCAAAATTATTTCAAAAAGGCAATAAAATCCCATTTCCAGCTATATTCTATTTCTTAGCTCGCGGTCTTTTACAGCACTATTTAAAGAATAGCTCATTGATTAGTTATAGAAATAAACAGATTTTTGCTTATTAACTACATGTATAGCCAGGGTGCTATAGTAAACACTGACAGATCACCACACCACTGTTAAATAAATGTTATTTTAGTGAAACACGGATAACAATCCCCTTCTCACATTGAATTTACAAAGCTGCATTGGATGCTAGGTCTGCACGACAAAGTGAGCACCAATTATTGCTCTGACATTTCAAGGTAGGCAAAGTGAATCTGTGATCTTTCTAAAAAGCTTGCCAGCACTGATAGAAAGAAACCACATAATTGTTCAACAGTCAGTCAGTGCTATGGCTTGGCAAACTACCAGCGATTTTGCAAATTGCCAGGTCAAAAGGTTATAGCTTCTTAATTACAAGCAGTTTCCAAAAATGTCTGCTTTGAATTGCCTCTTCACAAGGGCTGTTCCACTTACATATGGAGTTGCCTGATAAACTGGTTCAATAATATTGCATGTTTGTACATTTCTCAAAGGAATACTCTGAAAGTTTACAGACCTTTAAAGCATGCCCGGATTCTTTATACCGTGTTCTCAACATCATCAATTCATTTTACTGCTTGTTATTTTAATGCTTAGCTTTTTATTTTATAGTACTGATGCGGTCAAACTGGAATTGATTATTGCTTGGACACATTCACAACCATTGAGGAATGCGAGAGATTTAGAGTAACATGAGCAGTGATTTTCTTAGATTCCCTACTTTTGAACAAGACAGGTAACTGATATGCAAATATGCACACCTCATGCAATACTTTTCACTATATAAATGAACGTGTCTGCATTGGAAAAAAAAATAGAGATTCGCAAGCTTGACGTATATGGTTGTAGAGGAACAGTTAGGTTACCAGACATGTAATTCGGAAACTGGACAAAAAAAAGAGACCTGAGTTTAAATCCCAGCATGGTAACAATTAATAATGTGAAATCTAAAAAAAACATCATATCTTCTTAGTAATGGTAGCTATGAAAATAACGGGATTGCCACAAATAATCTGCCATCATTTGGTCTGGGCCACATGACACTCCAAACCCATCATGTTTCTGACTGTTAAATGACTTTTGAAGTGGGCTTGCAGGCTTCTCAGTTGTGCTGCGGCATTAAATAGAGAAGGAATGAAGCTGATGGGCCATCTGACATTGACCTGGTCACTGAAACAGGGCACGACCAAGTTAGTCCCATGCTGACAACCTCATTATGGTCTCCTCACAAACATATGGGGACTGGTGATTACATTGGGAGAGTGGTCCCATAGACTGGTGAAACCAGGCATAGTTGTCCAGAGTTGTAGGAGAAGGCTTCCCCGGGCCGCGGCTTTATCGAGGCGCTGTGATCTCGACGCCTCCCACATGGCCTCGGAGAAGCCCGGCTGGGGCCTTGTGGGTCGGTTGGAAGAACCTCCCCTCGCGGGTCGGAGCCCAGATCGGCGGAGCGGTCGATGGAGCCCACGGCTGGGGCCTGGGTCGGTGCCATGGAGGCCTCAGGAGAGGATCCGGCAGTGTTGTGGAGAGGTCGGTGCAATGGCCGATGATGACACCGACCGACGGATGAGACGGACACGTGAAGTAAGGTCGTCGCTGCCGAGGGAACGAACAATGGGGGACCCGGCATGGGGGGACCACTGTGAGGTGGAGAGGGTAGAACAATGAACAATGGGGACCCGCCAAGGGGGGACTGCCGTGAAGGAGTGGGGATGGAGGGGGGGAATTTGTAACTTTTTAAGCACCCTTCATGGGCGACTATTGCATACCTCAGCAAGGTATGCAAGCAAAGAATTTCACTGTGACTTGTCACATGTGAGAATACAGTTTTCATTTATTCATTCACATGGAACTATACCTTACCGACAATGTATCAGACTCCTTCATCACAATCCCTGGGTACGCCTTGTCTCACTAATAGGACAGCACAGTGGTATCCAGGCAGGGAGTACTCCTTCAAATGCCCAACATTAATTCCAGGCCCCATGAGGTTTTGTGGTATCAGATCGAACGAGGGAAAGGATCTGACATCAGCAATGAATCACAGCTCTTCTATGGTGAACAGCACTTAGAAGAAGCACTGAAATTAGCAAATGCACAGAATGCATCTGACCATCTCTTCAATAACCTCAGTGTCCATCACCAAGAAGAGCTTGGTAGGACCACCATAGAGTTTGCTGGTCGATTCCTGAGAGACAGGGTTTGTGGCAACTAAGCAGTGAACCCAGGTTGGGGATAAACCTACTTGACCTCATCTTCACCAATGTACTCTGGTAGATGAACCTGATCATGAAGAATAGGTGGTAATGATCAACAAGCATTTTTCATGGAAACAATGTTCTACCCGCAGGTGGAGGACACCATCCATTGGAACTAGGACACATTTTAGAACAGATCCGACAGCTCAGAACTGGGCATACATGAGATGCTGTGGACCATGATCAGCACAGCACAATCAGTAACCTCATGGCCGGGCAAATTCTCACTCAACCATAACTATCATGCTGATTACGATCAAGCCTAGCTAAGAATAGCCTGGTAACTGCATGACTAGGTGAGCAAAATTACTGAGGTGCCAGCTCGACAAAGCCATGCACCTACATGTGTACTAAACGGCAAAAACAGCATGCAACACTACTTCATAGCCAATCTATCCTCGAGATACAACTCTGCCCTGGATATGAGAAATGGGCAGAAACCTGTTGTGATTTTTCTCTCTATGTAGTGCACCTGAAGAATGGTTAATTTGCCATACGAGCAGTTGAAGATACTGGAACAATATTCTCTGGGTTTAGCAGAATAAAAGAACGCATTGCAACTTATGAAATAGTTAAAGTGCTTGTCAGCTCAGAAGTTGGAAGGATGATATCCTGGCTGAGAAATCTAGGACGGGGCTACTGTTTCAGAATAAGGGTCAGACTGTTTAGGACTGAGATGACGAAATTTCTTCACTTAGAGGATGGCGAATTTTGGAATGTTCTAACCCAGGGGCAGTGAGTGCTCAAGCAAAGTAGTTCATTTAAAAGAGAGAGCAATAGTGATATGGATATTACAGCAATCGAGAGATATAGTGTGACAGTGCTGGACAAGGACACTGAGTTGGAAGATCAGCTGTGATCTTGATGAACGGGAGAGACTCGGAGGGCCAGATGACCCAGTCCCACTCTCCCATTTCTTATCTTCATATTCCAATTATCTTGTCACTTATATTTCTGAGCACCCGCAATGCATTGATCCAGATATTATACTGTCACGATTCATCTCATGCAGTGTTGTTCAGATGTATAAGCCATTAGATAAGACAGAAGATAATTCCAAAGACTAAGCACTGCTGGGAAAGGTGTTAATCCTCTGCCAAGCACAGCCCATTAGCTGAGGCAACTCTTTGCATTAAATGGGGCATTTCTGCACTGTCTCCGTTTGCTCAACAGAATCCTGACAGCACCATCAGATGTTATGTGGGTTTGGATCTTTCAACAAAAGATGTCTTCTAAATATATATTTGTGCTTTCTTCCCAGTCTGGCTTACTGATATATTTAAGCTCCTTCAGGACTTTGAATATCAAAATAGGTCTGCACCACCCCTTCTGCCACACAAATAATTTGTCCCCATTACACAGCATCTCTGACAACTGGAGTTTGCCCTGGTTCCTTAACTTGGGAGGCAGTGAAACACTAGGTCCATGCATGAGGTATACATAAAGGTAGTACAGGGTATTGGTAATCACTGCAGCAATGCCATCACTTCATGCATTTAATAACTGCACCAACATTGTATGACTTAGTTCAACCAGTGACCACATCCTGACATACAGCACAGGTGATTAAGCACTTATGTTGAAATAAAGGTATATGACAGGTAAATAGCACACATCAAGTTGCAAGAAACAACAATATGACAGAGATCAGGGGATGGAATTACTTCAGGTGATGCCTTGATTTTTAAAAATTAGTTAATTCATAGAATATGAACATTACTGTCCACTCCTACATGCCCCTGAACTAAGAAGGCAGTGAGGAGATGAGTGAAATGTGGATCACTTGAAGGTTGGGTAAGGATGGAAGGGCTTTCATGAACCAGCATGGTTTTTACAACATGTGTTAGAAGGAAATGACCCGCTGAGTTACTCCGGCTTTTTGCGTCTCTCGTGGTTTTTACAACAATCTGATAGTTTTGTGGAGCCACGAGGGATTGCAGATGCTGGAATCTTGGGCAAAAAACAAAGTGCTTGAAGAACTCACCGGGATGCTACTTGACCCGCACTTTGTTTAGTTAGATTTTTTTACTGGTAGTTTTAAGATTACTATTACGGAGGTTAGCTCTAATACCCGATTTAGATATAAAACAGTAAATACTGGAAACACTCAGCAGGTCAGGCAGTATCTGTGGAAAGAGAAACAGTTAACTTGAAACGGACCTCAGATTGATTGAAACATTAAATATTTTTCTCTTTCTACAGATGAAGCCTGAGCTGCTGAGTGTTTGCAGCACTTACTGATTTTATTTCAGATTTCCAGCATTTGCAGTGTTTTTTTAAATTTCTCAATGTAGTTAGTTATAGAGTCATACAGGGTGAAAACAGGCCCTTCGTTCAAACTTGCCCAAGCCGACCAACAAGCTCCATCTACACTAGTCCCACCTGCCTGCATTTGGCCCATATCCCTCTAAACCAGTCCTGTCCTTGAACCTGTCCAAATGTTTCAGTAAAGGTTGCGATAGTCCCTGCCTCAACTACTTCCTCCCGCAGTTCGTTCCATACACCTTCCACCCTTTGTGTAAAATAGTTTCTAATACATCTTTCCCCACTCACCTAAACCTAAAACTATGCCACGGTGTGAAGCTAGTCCACGCCCGAAAGACCCAGCGACCATGACCAAAAAGTGGGGAGCCCGTTGGACTGCCGCTACTCGTCCCCTGAAGACAGCATGACCATTGGAACCACTTCACCTGCTCCTGATCTTGGTTTGTTACTGCACCTGTAGACTAAAAAATACTCCGTTTTTAATTCAGTTCAGCAGCAGAAAATATTTGTGGATGATTTAATTTCATGCTGAATAGATTTTATATATCTCAGGTTATTCTCAGTGCTGCTCTGGTAACCTTATTAGTTTTTCTGGCGATGGTTTCTGTTCAAAATCATCAACCACTATTTGCTGAAGCTTCTAAAGAAAATGCACAAGTTCTACTATTCTTAGCTGCTGTCTGGTATATCCAAATTTGTAAATCAGAGTTTTGTTTAACTACAGTGGTACTTTTATGAGATTCTAAATCTGTGAGAGTACATATCGAAAATTCATGAACTGTCGTGGTTTATGGCTGTCTTTACTAGAGCTAGCTCTAATTCCAGATTTAGTTGTAAAAACAGAAAATGCTGAGAACACTTTGCAGGTCAGGCATTAAGTGGCCCTATGCTACAACAATACACAGAAGGCCATTTGGCCCATCAGATCCATATTAGCTCCTGGTTAGTCCCACTTACCCGCTCTGCATCCCTTTGAATCTTCTGCAATTATTTCCCTCTCACCGTCAACCCTCCCCCCACTGATTCTCTTTTACATAAATCTACACCATAATACAGAAGCCAATTAATCTACCAACACAATTTTGCGATGTGGGGGGGGGGGGAACCAAAGCACACAGGGGAAACCTGTACAGCCACAGAGAGAACGCAAACTCTGCACATACAGCTCTTGACTGAGCCTGGCCTCTACAGCTGTGAATGCTGCTCTGACTTGCCTCACAGTTTATATCTGTTAAAGGACAAAGCACTATAATTGTTCCCGGTGCACTAGAATGTCATATCATAAAGGTCAACTCACCAAGTACTGGGGTTACAGCTCATCTCTCACCTCTCATATGCCCCAATTTTGAAAATGGGATGAACAAGATTTACAGAAAGATTTTTTTGTCGGACAGTTAAACATTAAAAATATTAAAACTTTTTGAACATTGCAACTTAATCTAAAACATAACCAGTTTGCCTCCCCAGATCAAATGGATCAGCTGTGATGGATATGAACTGCCAGTTATCAGCTAAGGCTGTCTCAAACTCCCGACTTCTATGCATCCCCTGCCCTGCTACCGAAAACTAACGTTTCCTCTCTTTCCCAGCACTGACAAAGGTTCCAGTTTCTGAAACATTAACTGTTTTTCTTCCCACAGTCTGACCTGCTGATTATCTCCAGCATTTTCAGGTTTTCATTCAGATTTCTAGCATCTGCAGTTTTGTTTAGATTTTCATCTAAATGGTCATCTTCGTATTTTGAGATTGTCACCGTTATCTCCACCTGTCCTCCCCTCCCAGCTCGCTTTGCTAACATGCTGGTACTACACAGCCTAGTCAGTAAAAGCTGCGATCTTCCAAATCCCTCAGGACTCACTCTGCCTTGCAGGTACAGAAGATTTGCTAGCTTGGCCTAGAACACCCAGAAAAGAAAAGTGGGGGTAGATGTAAAATGCAGGAGTAACTCAGCGGGTCAGGCAACATCTCTGGTCAGGCAACGTCACCTATTCCTTTTCTCCAGAGATGCTCCCTGATGGAAACTATAAAAATGGAAACTGTTCTGGGTAACAGAATATTTTTAATTTACCATTACATTTTTGTGTGTCACCCCTCTCCCTGAGTTGTAGCAGTTTGTGGTTGAAATGAATACATTTAAGTGTTAAGTTTTTGGATGAAAGAGCAGATTAATTTATACCTTTCACTTTGCATCAATTATTTTATAAGGAAGAATTCAATGGACAACTTGTAAAATAAAACAAACTTTTGATTACTGAACCTTTGCACAATATAATTAAGGTTGGCAATTTTCCTTTAAGATTGCAGCAGTAATTAAATTAATTTACACATGGAAACCCATGAAAATATTGATGCTGAAGAAACAGTTTTTTGCTCATCAACACTGTATGGTCGACATCCTGTGCCTAAGAACTCAGCGGACATGAAGTAGGTGATTTGTACTTATTAAAAAAATATGGAGTAAAAAGTTTAGGAAGGAACTGCAGATGATGGTTTACACTGAAGATAGACACAAAATGCTGGAGTAACTCAGCGGGGCAGGCAGCATCTCTGGAGAGAAGGAATGGGCGATGTTTCGGGTCGAGACCCCTCTTCAGACCCAACCCGTCTCGACCCGAAAAGTCACCGTTTCTTTCTTTCCTGAGATGCTGCCTGTCCCGCTGAGTTACTCCAGCATTTTGTGTCTATCTTCAGTTTAAACCAGCATCTGCAGTTCGTTCCTACACAAATCAGCAGGGTTTCCGTCATTCAACTAAATGTTGCACTCTGTCCCCTCCACTTCCATTTCTAAACATTGCTGTTTACAGTTCCCTGCAATCTGCCTGCCTTCTTGTAAAGTCTCACTTAAACCTTGATACACGTGACAATAATAAACTGATCCAAACTGTGTCACCCATTGTATGAATTTGCATTGGAGAAATAGTTAAACTTAAGAAAAGTGCCAGGGTCCAGGGAATTGAACAAGAAAAGTCAAGAATATTTATTTACCGAGCAAGGAATGCTGTTAGAAATAAAATATACGTTCTGTAATGTTCAACAGTGTTGACATTTTACCATTTGACAAATATTCACTGCAATAATCAATGTTTGAACCTGGTGTGAAATGTATATGAATGGAGAGAACGAGAAACAGGCAGTTATAACAAATTGTCAAATGGTGTTATAGTGCTCAGCCACTTTCATTAAAAATAGCAAATTTCCATTTTCACTTTCACAACCCTGAAAATATCCAAAGCTCAATGGAAGGTGCAAATACAAGTGATCAGAATAAAAATTTAAACTGAGTTTTAAGTCAGAAGAACATGTGGTGTCGGGTATTGAATGTTGATTGAAAACAGATCCTGGCAAAGCTGAATTGAACCTGTCAATTCTGAGTTTAACTCCCTTACATGAGGCACAGTGCCAATTACCACGGGATAATTGTTCAATATGAGTTAAGTACAGAGGCAGTTTCCTTAATCTGTCTGAATGATAGTGTCTCAGCAAATTAGGATGTTAATTCAATCTCCTTTAAGAAGATAAAATACCTGCTGAAGTGGATTCCAATGTATTAGTAGTGTCTGTCAAAAGGGACATCTCCCTCAATTTTATTTTATACCTTTCATCTATTTCCAAACTTATACCTACAGAGGCACCTAGAAATTGGAGCCACGCAATGCCTGAAACAGCTAACTAGTGTTAACTCAGTCAGTGTTGATGCCAGACAGAATAAGCAGCCCTTCAGGTTCATAATTCTAACCTGGTTACGCCGTTTATGATACCACTGACTCCCAAAAGTGTCAACTGGGGCACTGTCAGAATCTCTACAAGGAGATAGTGATCAAGATCAGTTGGAGATTGCTGACACTTTCATCCTTCCACTCAATATGTACGTGGATGCATATTCGTGGGCCGTCTACTGGTGCCAAGAGGTATCCATGGGAAGCCATTAGAAGTTCAACGACACTCCTGTGAATACCACAGCACCAGTTTCAGTTTAGTTTATTGTCACGTGTATCGAGTATCCTTCCTGTAATGGAGATAAGAACTCCACACAATACTCCTAAAGAGGTGGAGGAGTTTAGCTATGGTCACGTAGACTGGTCACAGCGGCATTCAGAGAAGATACTGGAGGGTTTGCTGAGGAGGTATGGGTGGAACTTAGAAATAAGAAAGGTGCAAGTACTCTCATGGATTGTACTAAAGGGCCCCCAGAAGCAAGAGGGGAACAGATGTGTGAACTGATTAACAAAATATGCCAAAGCAACCGGGTTGTCTTAAGTGGGTGACTTTCCCAAAATTGAAATGGACTTGCTCACTGCCAAAGGCACATTCTGGGCAGAGTCTGTGAGGTGCATCCAAGAGGGTTTCTTGAAATAGTATGTGGATAGTCCAATCTGAGAAAGGTACATACTTAAAAGCATTTAAAGGACTTTTGGATAGGCATATGGATACAGTATGCAGGGAATGGAGGGATATGGGTTATATGCAGGTAGATAAGTGATTGTCTTGGCATTATGTTCGGCACAGATATTGCAGGGCTAAGGCTTGTTTTTGTGCTGTACAGTATTTCGATGTTCTAATTGCGGTCTAAGCAAAGCTTTGTAAAGCTGCAACATGACTTCCTGACTCTTACACTCGATGAAGGCAAGCATGCCAGATGCCTTCTTAACTACTCGTTGCTACTTTTAGAGAGCTATGGACTTGGACCCCAAGGTCCCTCAGAATATTATTGCTTGTAAGAATCCTGCCATGAAGTGTGTACTTTCCCCTTACACCATCTCCCAAAGTGCAACGCCTCACAATTGCCCAGATTGAAATCTATTAGCCATTACTCCACCCTCATGTGTAACTGATCTTTTGTCCACAAAAACCCTCCTCACCTCTATCCACCTATCACTTGAGACTTTGTCCTGCCCCCACCTCTCATCCAGTTTTCTTCCCCTCCCCCCATCCTGCCCTTCCCTCCCCACCACAATTACTCTGAAGAAGGGTCCTGACCAGAAACGTTGCCTAGCTATGTTCTCCGGAGATGCTGCCTGACCCGCTGTGTTACTCCAGCACGTTGTGCCCTTTTTGTTATTAAACCAGCACCTGCAGTTCTTTGTGTCTATATTTTTTACTGTTGCATCTGTTGGCTGCCTTCTTCACTGTCTGCAACTCTAACCCACCAATGTTTGCATCATCTTCAAACTTCCTAACCAACCCATCTACAATCTTCATCAAAGTTGTTTATTTCTGATAAATAAGACAGAAAAAAAAGATCAAAGCACCATTTTCTCAGAATACCCTGTGCGTGACCTTTTCTTGCTGCTCTCTGCATTGCAACCTGTGCAGGATCAGCAGGCGTTGCTACAGACTGGTCAGTTTCCTGTTTGGACTGCAGAGAACAGTTGATATCTGCTGAGCTTCGAAGGCTGCGGGATTGCAGCTGACCACCGTCTACACTTCAGCATGGACTGAGGTGGCCATGGAGAGATGCAGATTGCAAGAAATGTATTGAGGACGTGGGCTATGGTTACAAAATGAAAGCACTTTGAGTGGACTATTTAGTTTTAGTGATACAGCGCGGAAACAGGCCCTTTCGGCCCACCGGGCCCGTGCCGACCAGCGATCCCCGCACATTAAATTTCAAGCTCCTTCTTTATGTATACAAAGCCCTTAACGGGCTTGCCCCCACTTACATCAAAAATCTGCTTACCCACCATACCACCTCCAGGTCCCTCAGATCGGCCGACTTGGGGTTACTGACCATCCCGTGATCTAGACATAAGCTCAGGGGCGACCGTGCATTTGCGGTTGCAGCTCCTAGACTATAGAACAGCATCCCTCTTCCCATCAGAACTGCCCCCTCCATCGACTTTTAAGTCTAGACTTAAAACTCATTCCTACTCTCAAGCCTTTCTTGAGGTCCTCTGAGGGAGCGCTGTATGTATGTATCTATGTATGTATTGTTGATCTATTTAGGTATGTTACAATACTCTGTATGTTACAATGCGCTGCAGTTCTGCCACTGGCTGTGTGCGCGACTTTGGCGCCTTTGAGGGGGGGGGGGGGGTTAAAATGCGGTTTTCTCCTGCCTGCCGGAGTTTTATTTTCTCGGGCTGCTAACTAATGCTGAAGAATTGTTCCGACTGCCGTTCCGTCCTTCCATAATCATCCTTTGCTGTGTGAAAACTTTTCACTCGAAAAAAACTTCTCCTGCACTCTATGGCAATGTGTAAATGTTGTCATGATAATTTGGAACTGCCAAGATGCTACTGTGGCAAATGAGCTGGAAGCCTCCTTCATTCAAATAAATGTTGCTCTCCGTCCTTGCCACTTCCATTTCCAAGCTTTGCTATTTTCAGCTCCTTGTAATCTGCCTGCCTTCTTGTAAAGTCTCACAAACGGCTAGAGGGGGTGATGTTTTTACAATAAGTTGATTCTCAACTTCATCTGTTGTTTCTCAACACAAAAGTGTCTCCATTTTGTTATGAAACATGGCTACAAATATTCTGATTTGCTAATCACGAGCAATGTTCCATAATCTATGAAGGAAGGAACTGCAGATGCTGGTATATACCGAGGATTGAAGCAAAATGCTGGAGTAACTCAGCGGGATGGGCAGCATCTCTGGAGAGAAGGAATGGGTGATGTTTTGGGTCGAGACCTTTCTTCAGACCATTCAGTTACATAATCTATAACTGGAATAGCTGTAAAAAGAGAGGAACTTTCCAGGTGATGTTATGGACAGCAGCTGCTGAGGAACACTCTTCACCCACACAAAAGCTGCCTTTCTCTGGGATTTCAAAACCATCGCCTCACATTTCAACCCCCCACCCATATCAATGCAACCTGACACATATCCTATTCTCTTCAAAAGCTCAATGGCATTGTCCAGATAATGTGTAAGATTAAACGATGAGAGCAAAATTGCTTCAACAATGCTGTTAAATGGAATAACAGTACAAAACAATGTAATTGTATCTGAAGGATTAAGTATCTATGCAGAGACAAGGTTTGAATAAGGAGAATTGACTTCATTATCTGAATTGTTTACAGATAAATGATGCAGCCTTTTAAAATGGTCAAAAACTGATTAACAAATATACAAAAGCAAAATATTGAATTTGCAGGAGATTTGAAATAACAACAGAAAAAACAGCGTGTCAGGTAGAAACAAATAGAAAGTTTCTGGTGAAAGCTTATCATCCTGAAACTTTAGCTTTGATTCTCTCTCCACATTTGCTTCCAAGCCTGCTGAGCGCTGACAGCATTTTCAGTTACTAGAACTTATTTGATTTAATTTCAATCTCAATGTTGCCATCTGAAGAATCTTCTGCATCTTGTCTAATTTTGCAGCAATGTTTAATTACTTGATTTTGAACCTGGACGTTACAGTTTTCAGTACCTTCCTGTATCCTGTACCTTCTTCCTGATGGCAATGATGAAATGAGTGTGTGGCCAAGATGGTGTGGGTCTCTGATGACGCTGGCTGCCTATTTGAGGCAGCGACTACGATAGATCCCTTTGATGGTGGGGAGGTCAGAGCCAGTGATGGACTGGGCAGTGTTCACAACTTTTTGCAGTCTTTTTCGATCCTGGACGTTCAAGTTGCCGAACCAGGCCATAATGCAACCAGTCAGTATGCTCTCTAGTGTACAACTGTAGAAGGTCACGAGAATCCGCTTTGACATACCGTATCTCCGTAATCTTCTCAGGGAGTGGAGGCGTTGATGTGCTTTATTTATAATTGCATCAGTGTGCTGGGTCCAGGAAAGATCTTTGGAAATATGCACGCCCAGGAATTTGAAGCTTTTAACTCTCTCCACCATTGTCCGGTTGATATAAACAGGATTGTGGGTCCTCATCCCTCTGGGCCTGTCCCACTGAGGTGATTTTTCAGGCGACTGCCGGCGACTATCAAGTTGCCGCCAGTCGCCTGAAAAACTGGCAACTGGAACAGCGACTGTCAGAGTGGAACACACACACAAACACATCGCTTCCTTCACCAGGCCGTTATGCAGGCGGGAGACAGGGCAAGCGGGGGAGCGCTGTCTGAGTGAAATTCACACGGTGCAAAGCCAATGTGATGCAGACACACACCGCGATGAACAGGAAGGTTGGCGCTGTAATTAAGACGGCTAAAGGACAGTGTACGGTAAGTCCTTTAAAAGAAGGGGGGAGAGGTGGAGAGGGGTGTGGAAAAGGGGGGGGAGGGCGGGAGAGGTGGGAGAAGGGGGAAGAAGGAGTGGAGTCAACTTTTAAGAAGCCAGAGATACACGGCTGTGAAGCTCGGCGGACATTTAATATTACCGGTCGGTTATCCTTGGTTCTGAAAACTACTGCTTACGTTTTCTTTCCCCAATGAGCCAATGAAATTCAACGGATAGCACTGGCTACAACCTACGAGAACCTTCGAGAACCTTGGATCTCCTGGCAACCCACTAGGACCTCCTGGCGACCCACCTACGGCACGAGAATTCTCGCTACTCTCCATGGCGGCTTCATTCTAGTCACCGCTAATTTTTCAACATGTTAAAAAATTTGCAGCAACTAGTTCCCAGAATGCGGGAACTCCTCACAACCATGAAGGCGACTCCCCGGCAACCACCCGCACTGTTCGCACTGCACAAGGTTGCACTGCACAAGGTTGATAACTTGGTATTTGTTTGCTATTTGGCATACTCTGATTTGTAAAATTGTTTTGAATGTTTTTGTCTTTAACCTTGTATTGTAGCCAAATGGACACTGCATCAGTCTGTGCCAGACAAAAACGCTGGTACGGAATGGGGTTATGGAATTAAATGTCAAGAGAGTTAAGAGAGTTTACTTTTTACATGTACCGACAATGGAACAATGGAATTCCTAGATGCAGCAGCTCAACAAGCACATACTATATAATAAGAAAAATTCAATAAATTAATAATCCCAATACTAGTGCGAAAACCCCCCAAAGTCCTTTGTACAACCAAAGACAGTCATAGTTGAGGTTAGTGTTGTGTAGTGTTCAGGAACCTGATGGTTGTTGGGAAGAAGCTGTACTTGAACCGTGGTCATGGTTTTCAGACTCCTCTCTCTTCTTCCTGAAGGGCCTGTCCCACGATGCGAGTTCACCCAAGAGCTCTCCCGAGTTTAAAAAAAATCAAACTCGTGGTATGTACGTAGCGGGTACGTAGGACCTCGTGGATGTCTCGTAACGGCTCGTAATGGTAACGGAGGTACTCAGGAAACGCGGTGACTCGTGAAGTTTTGTCAACACTGCGAAAAATGTCCAAGAGTTTCCCGAGTACCTGCCATTCGCATTACGAGCCGCTATGGGACATCCACGAGGTCCTACGTACATTCTACGTACTTACCACGAGTTTGATTTTTTTTTTAAACTCGGGAGAGCTCTTGGGTGAACTCGCATCATGGGACAGGGGCTTGATGGTAGAAATGAAGTGAGAGTTGGCCAGGGCGATGTGGGTCTTTGATGATACCGGCTGCTTTTTTTGAGACAGCGCCTCCCATAGATATCTTTAATAAGTCGGCTGTTTGCTGATGGTCTTCTTTTAAATGGGCTCATTAATTTGCCTCTCTCTTCTTTACACAGCTGTCTGCGTAAGACTGGCAGCAAGGATACTTTCCTCGATACTTTCCACCAGATCACCACAAATCCCAACACCTACCCTGCTGAAAATCCAGGCTGCTCCAGAATGATTTTAGTAGCGACATTAATTATCTTTAGTTTAGTTTCATTTAATTTAGTTTAATTTAGTGATACAGCATGGAAACAGGACCTTCGACCTACCGTGTCTGTGCCAACTAGTGATCACTGTGCACTAATTCTGTCCTACACCCTAGGGACAATGTACAGAAGCCAAATCCGATTCAGATTCAGATTCAAACTTTATTGTCATTGTGCAGTGTACAGTACAGAGAAAACAAAATGCAGTTAGCATCTCCCCAGAAGAGCGAACATAGAATATGAGCAATAAATATATATACGTACATACAGTCATAGTGCAATTTATCTGGGGGAAGGAGTGTCCAGTGGGGGGGGGGGGGGGGGGGGGGGGGTGACTGGCAATCACCGAGGTGCAGAGTTAAGTAATGTAACAGCTGCAGAGGAGGGTAAACAGACTGTTGCTGGGGTGAGAGCAGTCCTTGATTTGGACAGACTCAATGGAGGGGAGTGAGGAACCGGTGATGCATTGGGCAGTTTTCACCACCCTCTGCAGTGCTTTCCGGTCGGAGACAGAGCAGTTGCTATACCATACTGTGATACAGTTGGAAAGGGTGCTCTCGATCATGCAGCAGTAGAAGTTCACCAGAATCTGAGGAGACAGATGGACCTTCTTCAGTCTCATCAGGAAGAAGAGACGCTGGTGAGCTTTCTTGACCCTACGAACTTGCATGTCTTTGGAATATGGTAGGAAGCCGGAGGAAAACCCTGAGGAAATGTACACGCTCCATACAAACAGCACTCGTGGTCAGGATTGAACCCGTTTCTCTGCCGCTGTAAGGTAACACCTCTACCTGCACCACTGTACCGTCCTCCCACACTTCAAGTGGCAGCATGACCATGTTATATTGACGAAAGCATGCTCATTAGCCACTGTGAGGGGAGAGTTCCAGTCACCTGGTGCCAACTATTTCATTTGTTATGATGGCTTAAATGTTGGTGGCACAGTGAAATTCCAAGGAATGAAGGCATCATGACTGCTGCTAAGATACTGGGCCCCAGTACCTCCCAAGTATAGTTGCTTACATGTAGCACCTCCTTTGGGTCCAGGACAGCTAAGTGACGAGGAAGTGGATGCCTTTAGGTTACTATAGTTCTCATGGTTCCGACATACTGTGTAGTTTATACTAAGTTCTATGCCTGCAATACATGACACCCTTTAGTATGTGGGAGTCTACAATTCTCACAAAATCATGTGCTTTACTGTGCTTGCTGCCTTCTGGCAAGTGAGGCAGTGGATAGCAAACAGAGGGATATTGTAAGCATCTCTATGTACCATGTAAAAGGAGCCTGAGCCCAGATTTCATGGCAATGGTCACCATGGCAGTCATTGGAAATGTAGTCCTTGCCTTCATCGACAGCAAGTGATACGTTTCAATAAGCACCCTTTGAATGAAGTGGAGATGTTTCTCGTGCAATTCCTCATTACACTTCAGTAGGAGACTTGGTACCTGAACATTATAAGTGGAACGGCCCCCTACCAAGAACTTTTTGGATTATTTGCCAACATCTTGTCCTCTATGTGTCCTTGATCATTCCTCCTGCATTGCAAGAGAATGGCAACTACTGCACCAATCCTAACACTCTGGGACCAATTAGTTTGCACAGAGGCTTTGAGGTTAAGACAAAGTTATTAAATACCTTTCACACCAATCCCTGTAGACTGTCACAACTTTATAGAAAGCACCAAACGCTTCTGCAAACATAGCAACAGCAAGTAAAAATCGATGAACCACTACTCTGAAAGTTGTTTATCATCCTTTTAAATACAATAAAATGAGTCATGTACTGTATACATTATCCTTTATCTTCAAGATGCACAAAGCCCTTTGAAGCCATTGAACTATTCTTGAAGTGTAATCATTGCTGCATTAGAAATGTTGCAAGCAATCTATACATATATAGCAAGTTCCAATAAAGAGAAATGTAACAAACATCAATGTATGTTTAGCTCATTGAATGATAAAGGAATTTCATGGATAATTCTCATTTCTTCAGTGAAAAACTGGATTGTATACATCCACCTGAGAGAACAGTTTGAGCTTTAGATTCATGTCTCATCAGAAATGCACGTCTCCAGCAGTGCAGAACCTCTTCAGAACTACTATGGATTATCATTTTACATTTTACATTTTGGCAGAGGCTACTGGCTGATGTGTTCATGTTCACTGGAGCAACTCAAGTGTGCAGCCATGTTGGAGCTACATTGGTGTTGTCACTGCCCCAGTATGTATGCTATGGAACCAGATGTTGGAATCCATCTCCCAGACTTCATGCATTTTGAGCTATTTTACTGAAAATGTGGTAACAATATGATCAAAGAAGCAGCAACAAAATTATTATTACAATGATCTAATAAAATCACAATTGCACATCTCCATTAAACTTTCCCCTCTCACATGATAGCTGTGCCCTCTAGTGTTGGACAGCAAAAAGGTTCTGACTGTCTACCCTATCTATGCTTCTCATAATTTTATAGACTTTCTATGCCTCTCATAATTGGAGAATTCAATGTTCATCCCATTGGATAGTAAACTATCTACGTGAATATGAGGTGCTGTACCTCCAGTTTGCGGATCGGTATAGGAACGTGAAGAGGAGTCAAAATTGTTACTATTTGGGAGATCCAGCAAGCCAAGGCGGACCTACCACAAATGTTTGGCAAAACGGTTATCTCATCTATGCTTGGTCTCATCGATGTAAAGGAGGTCACATTAGGAGTATTGAATGCAGTAGATGAAGTTAGAGGAGGTGCATGTGAATGGCTTTCACCTATAACCGTTCTTTTTGCTTTGCATTTCACTCTTCTCCTTACAGGCTTTTGTCTTCTATTTAACTTTGGTTTTTTTCCACCCATCTACCAATCAAAACCTCCCTCACCTGTATCCACCTATCACTTGCTAGGCTTTGCCCCACCCCCACCTCTTTTTCAGCTTTCTTCCCCCCTTCTACAATTAGTCTGAAGAAGGGTCTTGACCTGAAACATCACCTATCCAAGTTCTCCACAGATGCTGCCTACTTGCTGAGTTACTTCAGCACTTTGTGTCTTTTTTTTCACAAACCAGCATCTGCAATTCCTTGCGTCTACATTACAGTGGAATGTTGTTTTTAGGACTGGAGTCCTGTTTTTAGTCCTGTGTGCCTCAGTGATCAATGTTGGGTCCGTGGCTATTTGCCATCTATATCAACGATATAGATGAGAATATACAAGGCATGATTAGTAAGTTTGCAGATGACACTGAACATGGGTGGTATTGTACACGGTAAAGATAGTTGTCAAGAATGACTGTGGGAATCTTGATCAGCTGGACAAGTGGGCTGAAGAATGGCTAATAAAGTTTAATTCAAGTAATTCAGTGCTGCATTTTGGGAAGTCAAACCAGGGCAGATCCTTCACAATGAATGATAGTGCCCTGGTGAGTGTTGTAGAGCTGAGGGATCTCAGAGTACAGGTATATAATTCCCTGAAAGTGGCATCACAAGTAGATAGAATGGTAAAGAAGGGTTTTGGTACGATGGTCTTCATCATTCAGGATAGAAGTTGGGAAATAATGTTACAGTTGTACAAGACGATAGTGAGGCTGCACTTGGAATTTCATGTTCAATTTTGGTCACCCTGCTATATGAAATATGCCATTAAACTGGAGATGTTACAGTGAAGATTTATGAGCATGTTGACAGGAATTGAGGGCCTGATGTATAGGGAGATGTTGGGCAGACAAGGTATTTTATTCCTTTGAATGCAGGAGATGGAGGGTGATCTGATAGAGGTGCATAAAGACAATGAGGAATAGATAGCGTGAATTCACATAATCTTTTTCCCATAGTAGGGGAATCAAGAACTAGAGGCAAGGTTTCAAGGTGAGAAGGAAAATATTTAATAGGAACCTAAGGGGCAATATTTTCACTCAGTATATGGGTGGGTATATGGAATGAGTTCAAGCAAGTACAATAACAACATTTAAAAGCCAGTTGGACAGGTACGTAGACGGGAAAAGTTTAGAGGGATTCGGGCCATTTGTGGGAAAATTGCCCTTACACACGAGGAGCACTTTACAGAGGCTAATTAACCTACAAACTCACATCTTTGGGACGTGGGAGCACCCTGGTGGAAATCCACAGAGTCACAGGGAGAATGTGCAAACTCAACATGGTCAGCACCTGAGGTCAGAATCAAAGCTGGGTCTCTAGCACAGCAAGGCAGTAGATTTACCAGCTGTGTCTCTGTGATTATAAAAATGTTTCCATAACTCCATCCAATAATTTCTTTCAGAGGATCTCTGCTGCTTTTTTGTAAAAGATCTAGAAAATATATTATCACACACAAAACTCATCAAAACAGAGTGGTGTACTTTGGAAAACATAGTTATTAATTTTAATTTTAATTAAAAAAATGCATGTGCTTGAATTTAGAAAAAAAAAAAGCACGTTAATCAATTTATATACAGGAAATAAACGCTCTCATTTTTAAGAAGGAACTGCAGATGCTGGAAGATAGACAAAAATGCTGGAGAAACTCAGCGGGTGAGGCAGCATTTGTGGAGCGAAGAAAATAGGCAACGTTTCGGGTCGAGACCCTTCTGCAGACTCAGCCAGTCTGTAGAAGGGTCTCGACCCGAAACATTGCCTATTTCCTTCGCTCCATAGATGCTATCTCACCTGCTGAGTTTCTCCAGCATTTTCTGTCTACTTGTCTCATTGCCATTTTCAATAAGCTCAGCATGAACAGACAACAAACAAATGTTCCTATATCAGGTTTTAACAAAACTTTTCATGTGATCTTTTTGAAAAAAACTGAAGGGATAGCAAATGTGGTCAAGGTTCACTGCCTGGACATTTAATCCACATTTGAGACATGGTGGATGAGAGAAATATCGAACTAATCCATCTTAAAGGAGGTGACGGACAACTCTGTCCACAACCACTGACTCTTTTCAGTATCTTGTGACAATGATGTATTGGATGGCACAGTCTGGACACACTACTCTGGACACACAGTACTTATTTCAATAGCAGATGTTGACAAATATAAATAGAGATTCATCAAACTCTATTTACTATCTTAAAAGAACAAGCAATCCAACTGGTTTTGGTTATGGCATTGTCTCAACGTACTATTGTGTTTTTGCAACTGAGATCTCAGAAACATGTAATTACAATAGTTAAAATGGTATCATTATTGATGTAGCAATGTTACAACATTTTGAGATTTTAAAAATCAAGTCTGTAATTTATCCCATCAGATAATGCATAAAAATAAGTTTAATTTGACACCTAATTCACTTTCATATCTTCAGTATTAAAAAAGTTATGGCCATTTTCATACTCGGAAATTAGCATCTTGCTACTGCATTAGCTATTGCTTTTCCATTGACTTAACACTAAAGCTGTGATCGAGGACAGTCAAAAGCCCATAACTTTCTTAAAAATTAAGAAAACTGAAAGAAATGTTCAGTTATTATAGATTGAAGCATTCTGAAACAAATTTGAAACAATCTTACTTAGATGACTAGAAATTAAAGCATATAATTAGTTAGTTACCTAATTGTAGCTAATTACAAAATTCAATTACTAGATTTAAACATCTATCAATTTCTTAAGAATAGATTAACATTTTTAAATAGCCTGTGTCCAAATAACATTCACACAAGAATTCACAATATAACATAATTTTAAAATCTCATTGTCATGGATTTATAGGCCAAATGGAAGGAATTTAATGTTTAATACCTGCAAATTAATGGCCATTTAAATCATCTTGTGAGTGGGTTTTTCTGGATCGCGATCATTTGGAACGTTGCGGTTTGTGGTGAATTTACACCCATATTGGCAGGAAAAATACTGCCGGTTCGTATGGGTCCTAAATCACCGTTTCGCAACTTAAAATGTGAATTAAAGGCATCTTAAGGAGCACTTTTATACATCAAATAAACGGCTTTCTTTTACCTGTCCCGTACCTGAAATCCGTCCCTGTTGTCGGCGTTGACGGCTTTAGAAGCTGATTTTAAAATTACTCCAGCACTGAACTAGTCGGGCGATTAAAAAAAAAAATACACAGAATGCCCGTCGGAACGATTCTTCAGCAAAAGCTTGCACTCCAACCAAATATATTCCAGGACAAGGTAGGAAAAAAACGCGTTTTAACCCCGCCCCCCCCCCCCTCAAAGGCGCCAAATTGATGCACTTTGATATCTGAAGGAATTACAGCTGCTCCTTGATCTACGATGGGGTTACGTTCTGATAAACCCATCATAAATCGAAAATATCGTAAGTCTAAAACGTATTTAATACAATTTGATTACGTGACCAGCTCGCTGCCGTTGCTCAGCGTTTGCACCATTGTAAAGTCGAGATATATCGTAAGTCGAAGCATCGTAAATCTGGACAAATTCAATTCAGAATCAGATTCTGTGACTGCTCAGTAAAAAGTATCTATGGTGTCAAGTAGTTTTGCTTTGGACAGCTATCTCCAAAGGCTGGAAAGTCTCAACGCATGTTGAACATGCGCAAGCAAACTTCAAAACCCTTCCAAGCATCCAATAGAAGAAGGTAGACAAAATTGCTGGAGAAACTCAGCGGGTGCGGCAGCATCTATGGAGCGAAGGAAATAGGCAACGTTTCGGGCCAAAACCCTTCTTCAGAAGACCGAAACGTTGCCTATTTCCTTCGCTCCATAGATGCTGCCGCACCCGCTGAATTTCTCCAGCAATTTTGTCTACCTTCGATTCTCCAGCATCTGCAGTTCCTTCTTGAACATCCAATAGAAGAAGATCTTCAAACACATGTGCAAACTTCAGGATAAAAGTACAAAATGATTGAGTCAAAAGGTTAATGAATTGAGGGGAGCTACACTGGGTGCTCCAAAGTATCTTGAAGGAAACAAATTACTGGAATAACTCAACAGGTCAGGCAGCATCTCTGGAGGATATGGATAGATGATGCTTCGGGTCGGGCCCCTTTTCAACGTAATTGTAGTAGGGTGGAGAAAGCTGAAATAGAGGTGAGGGTGGGACACAATTCTGGCATGTGGTAGGCAGACAGAGGTGAGGGAGGGGTGTTTAGTTACCTAAAACTGGAGACTTCGATATTCATATCATTGAATTGTAAACCACTCAAGCAGAATATGATGTACCTTGTCAGCAGTCCAGCATGAAATACATTACTGGAAGAACTCAGCGGGTCAGGCAGCCTCTGTGGTACTAGGATGGTTGATACTTTAGGTGGAGAATTGAAAATAAATATCAGCAGTGGAATGAAATGATTACGGCTGTTTCTTGGGACATTGTTATCTTGCAGGTCATTTGACCAACTGCAAATTATCAGGATCAAAACTCAATTGGGTCTGTTGGCATGTATCTAGACCTTTGGAGCATGACCATTTGAATGTGGAGAAAATAGACAATGCAATTAAAGTAGGCATCCTACGAGTATGACTGTTAACATGAGAAGTAAGAGGTAAATCAGCCAAGTCAAGACAGCATTTCTGAGCATTTGGCACCATTTCTATAGTGTACATTGGCTATGTGGTAGTCTGGTGGGGCACCATAGAACATTGAGGAGATTTGACATGTTAATGGAAGCTCTATTGAACTTCTGCAGGTGTACGATAGAGAGAATAGACTGGTTGCACCGTGGCAGGTTCGGCAACTCAAACAGCCAGGAATGAGGGAGATTATAGAGAGTGATAGACTCTGCCCAGTTCATTAAAGGTACTGACTGACCTCCCTAGCATCGAAGGGATCTATAGGACGCACTCAAACAGGAAGCCATTATCGCCATAACATCCTGGCCACACTCTCATTTCACTTCTACCATTGGGAGGAAAGGTGCAGGAGCCTGTAAACCGTGCTCGCCAGGTTCAAGAGTAGCATCTTCCCAACAACCATCAGGCTTGTGAACACAACATGACACTAACCTCAGCAATTATAAACTCCTAAGGACTGTCTTTGGTTGCACTAAGGACTTTGGTTTTTTACACTTGAATACAGTTAAATTATTAAAATTATTTTTTTAATATGCATTATTTGTGTGTACTGCATTTATAGACTGATTAAACTGCTACATGTAAGAATTTCATTATTCCATTGTCGGTACATATGAAAATCAAACATACTGAGCTGTTAAGAAGACAGATATTTAATTTAACAGCCACTGTGACTGGGTTCGTAACAGTTGATACAACTATGTCACTACCTTTGCTTGAAAGAGCAGTTTCTTCCTGACACTGTCACATAACCTAGCTTGGTCTGTGCAAAGGTGTGTTGAGATAATATTGCCATTACACACTTTATCAATGGTGTAATCCTTGACCTTCCTCCTTTAGCTGTTCTGTCCACTTCTATAAAATCCATTAAGAAGGGAGAACTAAACTCAATCAGTTTAACTCTGAATGTTAATTACATTCAATGGGTTGGAACGTCTGAGATATAATACACTTTTGCATCCAGGTCAAATTGCAACTGACTTTTGCCACTAGTATCATCGAGTAAGCTGATAACACAGAGGATGTATAAGTTATGAGACTGGCCATGACCCATTTAACTTTCATTTGCATAGATATGGATAAACCGCCACATATCTTCTGCAAGAGCGAGGAATGCCAGTTGAAATTTTGAACTCCATCATTTATTAAGCCTGAACTGCAGAAATTGATACGGTAAGAAACAAACTCAATTTTTTTGTTCGTTTGTTATGGGTTTTCTATGGTCCCGTGTACCGTATACAGTGGAAAACTTTGTTTTGTGTGCTCTACAGATAGGTTTAAAATGTAACCCAGTTTGCAGCTGAACAATGTTAAATTTTTGGAAGAAACCTTTGAACGTAAGGGCTAACTATGCAGCTCTAAGACATTAAAGTCTTCAATGACGATTGTCTGGGCCTGTATTAGAATAGATAATCAGAGGTCTTATTTGTCAAATAATCAGAGGCCTTATTTCTAGGGAGCATGAACTTATTCCTAGGGAGCATCATAGAATCCCTGAAAGTAACAGGGGTCAAAATTAATCGATTAAATTCAATAACATCCACTAACTTGCCAATTTCATTATTTGATTTTCATTTTAGATTCTTCAATAAATTTTACAGATTACTGCAATTTAATCAGAAATTCAATTGCTTCTACCTGGCTGGACTGTCATGTTTGTTTTATAAGGTTTCAGATTCTTTTTGTCGACTACATGTATCTGACCAGAATATTGATTCTGTACTAACCGATTCTATATTAGAACCATTAATTGCCTACAAAATTTCTAAAAAGTACATTCATTCATTGTTCCCTCTACATTCACACGTTATATATAGATATTGTCAGATACTGCTGCATGGTTTCTGTGAATTGCCCCTTTAATCCTTCTGAATTCCTTCAAAGGTAGAGGGTAAGTGAACATTTCTAATCAACTGAGATATACCACGTGTATATGGAGTGTATGAGGTTGCAGCACCTGTTCCAATGTCTAAAGGGGCTGCTCCTTCCTTCTGCTGCACTTCTCACCCACCATTCTCATCTTTGGACACCCTGTGCGTAGGGGAGAGGGTAGGGCCGAGGAGGGGGGGGGGGGGGGGGGGGGGGGGTATGATGTGGTAGGCAGGAAATCGGACAAGGGCCAGAGATGAAAAGACAAAAGCTGAGAGAAGGATGAAAGAGGTGAAAATGTTGTATCCAGAAAAAACAAAATCTAGGTGGAAGGAAGGGGGAATGGGAGAAATGGGTGCAAGCCCAGGTGGGGCACATGGAAGAGAGAGGGAAAAAGGAGAAAAGGAGTGGGGCCGGGGTGGGGCGCAGGAAGGTTGATTGTAGGTTAGTTACCTAAACTTGGAGAATTCAATGTTCGCACTGTTAGTTTGTAATCTACCCAAGCTGAATATGAGGTGTTATTTCTCCAGTTTGTGTGTGGCCTCACTCTGGCAATGGAGGATGCCCAGGACAAAAAGGTCAGTGTGGGAACAGGAAGTTAAAATCGTTAGCAAATCGGGAGTTCCAGCCAGTCTTGGCGGACCGAGGGCCAGCTTTCTTCCTGCCCACCTCAATTAGTCTGAAGCAGGGTTCAGAACCGAAGCAAAATCTATCGATGTTCTCCAGAGACGATGCCTGACCCACTGAGTTACTCCAGCACTTTGTGTCTTTTTTTGTAAACAAGCATTTGCAGTAGCTGATTAATATGGACATTTTGTTTTGTAGATTATTTGTTAGACACAACAAGGTGATGTAAAACTAACCCATGATATTAAAAAATATCAAGGGTTAATTGAAAGATTTGAATTAATTCCATGAAATTATTAAAGCTACACTTGTTTAGTTTAGATTAGTTCAGAGATACAGAGCAGAAAGAGGCACCAAGTCCGCACCGACCAGCGATCCCCACATATTAACACTACCCTGCACGCACTAGGGACAATTTATATTTTACTAGACCAAGTGGGACCCGTTGGGCCCCGTTCCCCAACGCAATATTCCACCACTCACCCATAGCCCACAACTGCGCAGGTGCGGCTGACGGGTTCCCGTTGTAACGCCAAAGATCCCCGTTGTGATGCGAGTCACAGCCACCCTCCCCTACTGAGCCTCGCCATCCCTCTTCCTACCTCTATCCTCTCCATTCCCCCTCATCCCCCAGCACTCCCTCTCCCTCCTCTTCACCCTCCCTCTTCTTTCCCCTCTCCTCCTCCCCTCCCCCACTCCCTCCCTCACCTCTCCCTCCCTCTCCTTTCCCCTACCCTCAGTCACGCCCTCCATCCCTCCATAACCCCTCTCCCACCTTACGCCCTCCTCTCCCACTATCCCTCTGCTCCCCCCCCCACTATGGAAATCGTGTTTTTTTTAAAAGACCGAGTGTTTTTGTTGTTGTTTTTTAAAAATGAAACCTCCTCCCTATCCCACCACCTCACAATGAAAATCGCGTTTTTAAAAAAACGGACAATGGTGAATAAGGTGGGACAAAAATTGTGGTGCTATCATGTACCGTTTTGGCGCAATTTCAGGAGCACAGTCCTCACCCCTCATACGTAGACAGAGAAACAAACAAGGTAAGAGTTTTAGTAATATATAGATAGAAGATAGATAGATAGATATAGATAGATAGATAGATAGATAGATACCAAGCCAATTAACCTACAAACCTGTATGTCTTTGGATTGCAGGAGGAAATTGAAGATCTCGGAGAAAACACCCGCAGGTCACGGGGAGAACGTACAAATTCCGCACAGATAGCACCCGTACTCAGGATCAAACCCGGGTCTCTGGCGCTGTAAGGCAGCAACTTTACCGCAGCGCCACCATGCCAGACCTTTGAATTGCAGTGATTATTAGAAGACTGACAGTCAGCTGGTTTGTGGAGAAAATCTCATCAGTAGCAATACATTGATTCACTGATATATACTTAAATGCTGAAGCAACGAGTCTCCTTTTTACTGTGCTGGGTTCCAACTACCAACCACAGGCCTAACCTGGCCACGAGGATTGAAGGAGTCCAAAAAATGTTTATCTCATGCTTAAATTTTATTTTCAATGATTTAAGTTGATTTTTATTTAATGGTTTAATTTTGTGATTAGTAAGCTGCAAAGCCGAAATAAAGTGTTTAGAAAGCACAAATCACTTTGACGGAATTATTGGTGAATTTATCAAGTTAAAATATGGGCCAGAAGTCCAAATGTTTGATCATTTTTCATCCGTGGATGAAAAAGGTTGGGAACCAGCGCTTTACTGTTAGAGGTATGTTTTGTACAGAGAAGATTTTAAGAGGGCTGAACAACAGGACTACATTCAGCACTCTTCCATCAATACCTATGCACGTTCTTCAACACCGTGTTATTGGCAATTATTCCAAATGCAGCAACACCAAGCAACTTTATGCAAACTCAGCAAATCAATAACCCATTTTTCAGATCTTTCCATTTCCATTGAGTGATTAAAATACAGTAAAAATGTACAAGAAGTTCTATGAACCATCTTTACGCAACTTTAGACAATTTAGTTTGCCCACTTTACGATATGATAGAACTTTATTTGTCACATACACATACTAGATGTGCAGTGAAATGAAAGTGTTAATGCCTGCGGATTGTGCAATAACTACAGAACAGAATAGAACAGAATCAATATTTACATTTTAGATTTTTTTTTAAAAGGCACAACACAACAGTAAATTAGTCCCTGGTGAGATAAGAGTTTACAGTCCTGATGGCCTGTGGGAAGAAACTCCGTCTCATCCTCTCTGTTTTCACAGCGTGACAGCGGAGGCTTTGCCTGACCGTAGCAGCTGGAACAGTCCGTTGCTGGGGTGGTAGAGGTCCCTCATTATGTTGCTGGCTCTGGATCTGCACCTTCTGGTGTATAGGTCCTGCAGGGGTGTGAGTGTAGTTACCATAGTGCGTTTGGCCGAACGCACTACTCTCTGCAGAACCTTCCTGTCCTGGACAGAGCTGTTCCCAAACCATATTGCGATGTTGCCAGACAAGATGCTTTCTACAGTCCAAGAGTAGAAGCACTAAAGGATCCTCAGAGAGTCTCTGAATTTCCTCAGCTGCCTGAGGTGGTAAAGGCGCTGCGTTGTCTTGCACACCAGTGCGGCTGTGTGTGTTGTCCATGTCAGATCCTCTGTGATGTGGACTCCCATGACTACACCCTATCCACAGAAGTCCCATTTATCTCCAGTGCGTGTATGTCCTCGGATGTTGAGCCCTTCTAAAGTCCCCAATCAGCTCCTTAGTAATTGTGACATTGAAGAGGAGGCGGTTGTCCTGTCACCAGAGTGCCAGATCAGCCACCTCCTCCAGGTAGGTCTTCTCATCATTATCGGAGATCAGGACCACCACCACAGTGTCATCAGCAAACTTGATGATGGAGTTGGAGCTGAACCTGGCCACACAGTCATGTGTGTACAGGGAGTACAGTAGGGGGCTAAGGACGCAACCCTGGGGAGATCCTGTGTGCGGGACGAGGGGGTTGGAGGTATGTCTCCCCATCTTGACCACCTGGGGCCTGGCGGTGAGAAATTGGTCTGCCAACAGTCATAAAACACAAGATACATGAAACATGAAATTAAAGTGACGAGTGGGCGGTAGTTATATTTAGACAGCTTATTCTTGGTAAAAATGCCACCCATGTAAATATTGTTTATGCCTTGTGCTTATTCACGAAATGAGAAAAAGCAACTATCTCAGTTTGGGCATTTTTGCACAGGCCAACGGGAGACAAAACAGCATAAAATATCATGCAAGGCTGTTGCAAGTAAGGCAACATGATTTCTGCTGAACATGCAGTAAGCAATATAAAACACAGCAAATACAGTGGAAAAGTGTACTAATTACTGAAGCAAAATCCTATTCCCTGCAGTGAACATTTAATTACTCATTCTGTCCATACGTTTCCTTACTGCAGCATTCTGCTTGGATCACTTACAGCTTGGCTGTTGAAGAATTTTATCCATCTATTATTTTGTCATTATTATGACTGCAATTTATATATTCATTTAAACTTATATCTCATGAGAACCCATGTGGAGAAGGTTCACACCTGCCTGCGAACCCAAAAGAATGTAATTGTATGAGTCTCAGGTTTTCTTCAGATCAGACTGGTTTTGGAGAAATGTTATTTTTCAGAAAAAATAATGACTGCAAAATGTTTGCGGAAAACCTCCCTCAGCCACTGGTATCTCAGGTATTTAACACTTTGTTCTCAGGGAGAATGGTTTTTAACTGTATGTTTAATAGGAAAAGATTTGATAACTTATAATTCTTTTCTGACATCAACGTGCGCCTGGACTTCGAGAACAGCAGCAAAACAAGTGTCCTCTTTAACTTCAAAGAAACAAACTCACAATGATCTGCTGATCTTTATAACATGGATTCATTTTTAGTTCCTATCAGGAATCAATTCTAGGGGATCCATTACAAAAGATGTCAACAAACTGTTCGAACAGCCAATCACAATTAATAAAAATCCCATTTGCAGCAAACCAGAATAGAAGGCAACATTTTTTTAAGCTATGTTTAACCTTTTAAAAGAGTGTGAAATAATGATTGGAAAATAAATGCACACGTATCAGCTGCACAAACTTTTAAAAACAAGAAAAAATTGAAAAGTCGTTCTGAAGGATGAACATCAACACTGGATCAACATCAACAAGTCTGGATAAAAACCTGAAAGACCAGAGTTGAACCTGGCACCTAATTCTATTCACCCCAGATAAAGTATAAATCCTTGAGGACAATGAAGAAATGTATGGTTCTGAGGACGAGGGATTTCAAATATAAGATTAAATTGGAAAAGTTGAAGAAAAGGAAGTTGGGAAGAAATTTGATATAAGGTCATGGCAAACTTAGATAGGGCAAATAGATGTAGCTATCTTCAGTAGATAGTTCAAGGATCAGGCAATGAATATTTAAACATGAAGGGCCAAATACATTGTGGATGCAAATAAAAATACAAATATAGTTAGGTTCTGGTATCAATTGGTTATTTGGGTAAATCAGCCATATCCTTCAAAGAGCCTATTTAACTCCCCTTTGAAAGTACTTACAATTATTTTAACAGACCCCTTTATAATGGATTTCAGTTATAGTGGACGGATCTGACCAGCGCCATCCCGACTCGCACGCTCTCCCAAGCCCCGGCTTCCGACCCAGCAAGGTGCACCAGCGAGCCCTCTTCACCCATCGTGGGATCCGTTTGCGCGGCTGTTGTTGCGGCTCACGTTGTAGCCCCCAAGGACATCGCTTATTCGGGCCCCCGCCACCGATGGGACATGCTTGTTCACCGTGGGGCTTCCTGTCGGCATCACTTTGTCTGCTCCCCTGCCGTATCCTCCTCCCGCAGCTTTGTCCACTCGCTCTCCCCCTTCCCCACCACTCATCCCCCATACTTGCATCTCCCCTTCCCCCCCACTGCCACCTCCTCCTCCCATCGCTTTGTCCACTCGCCTCCCCCTCCTTACCGCCGCTGCATCCTACTCCTCCTCCTGTCACTCTGTCCTCTCCTTCCGACCTCCGCCGCCTTCCAGAGTCTCCAACATTATATGGTGGAGAGGGAGGGGGGAGAAGCAGAAGGGTCGGGGCGGTAGCTGGTAGGAGGGGAGGGAGCCCAGTAATGGCCGGGCTTGTCTTGTTGTTGGCCGTGGACAGAGGGGGAGCTGATGGCTGGGGACTGCGGCATGGGCTGGAGTGGCGGCTGCATCGGTCAGACAGTGGGGTAGCTGATGGAGAGGAGCTCGATGGTGCAGACCAGTGACATCGGTACCTAGTTTTAAGATAAAACGACCCAGGACGCTGGAGTAATTCAGCAGACTGAATCAGTGTGAAGAATTGTCCCAACGTCACCTGTCCATGATCTCCAGAGATGCTGCCTGACCCGCTGAGTTTCTCCAGCACTTTGTGTCCTTTTATGTAACCATCATCTGCAGTTCTTCCCCTTCTGATCTGTTATCTATCTTTATATTACTAAAACTCTCATCTTGTTTCTGTGTGTGTGTGTGTGTGTGTGTGTGTGTGTGTGTGTGTGTGTGTGTGTGTGTGTGTGTGGGTGTGGGTGTGTGGGTGTGGGTGTGTGTGGGTGTGTGTGTGTGTGTGTGTGTGTGTATGTGCACGAGCATGAGTGTCTGTGATCTCTGATTCGGTGATGTTGTCAAATTATGCAAAAATGGTACACAATAGCGCTACAATTTATGCACCACCTTACTCCCAATGTTATGTGGTGGTTAGTATCAAGTTTTGTTCAGATTGATGGTATATTTAACGTTATTCATATTTTTAACTTTACAAAACCCCACTTTGAGAGCAATAAATTCAAGTGCAGTGGCAGTTACAGCTATGATGTCACAATTGAATCCAACTCCTTGTTGGCTCTCCCTGCAACAATGTTGCAATCCCAGAACACTGAGCCCTGCCAGCAAGTCTTTAAAGTTTAAAAACAGGAAGACTGAACAGGAGGGGGAGGGAGTGCTGAGGGAGGCAGGGAAAATGAAATTGGATTATATTTTTAATAGTCCTGGCAGCAAGTGCAATTGGGAGGCTGAAGAGGAGGGGAAAGGAGTGCTGGGGAATTTGGGTAAATGAGCTGCCGCTGCACAGTTGGGGGCTATGGGTGAGTGGTAGAATATTGCGTTGGAGGAACGGGTTGCATTGGGAGAATGGGTGAGTGATGGAATATTACGTTGGGCGAATGGGTTGCATTGGGGGGCCAGGACTCCCATCTGACAGGGACCCAATTGGTCTATTATATTACTAAAACTCTCATCTTGCTTGTTTCCATGTCTGCCTATGTGTATATGTGCCTGTTGAATTTGCAGTGGCAGTTACAGCTATGATGTCACAATGGAATTGTGCCCACTACAATGTTGCAAATCCGAGGACACCGAGTCCTGGAATTAGATTTTTTTTCCTGGCAGCATGCGCAATTGGATTTTTTTTGTTTAAAAAGAGGGAGGGTGAATAAGGGGAAATGAGCTGCCCCAGCGCAGTTGGGAGCTATGGGTGAGTGGTGGAATATTGATTTGGGGAAATGGGTTGCGTTGGGGGAATGGGGGTGAGTGGTGGAATAGTGCGTTGGGGAATGGATTGCATTGGGGGACCAGGCCTCCCGTGAGGGCTATGGGTGAGTAGTGGAATATTGCGTTGGGGGAATGGGTTGCATTGGGGAACCAGGCCTCCCATGTGACAGGGTCCCAATGGGTCCCACTTGGTCTAGTATATTACTATAAATTTCATCTTGTTTGTTTCTATGTTTATCCATCTGTGTGTGTGTATGTCTGCCCATGTGATCCTGAAATTATACTAAAACGGTATACGATAGCGCTACAATTTTTGGCCCACCTTACTCACCATTTTCCTGTGGTGTGTTGTATTAAGTTTCGTTCAGGTTGAAGTTATATTTTACATTATTCACATTTTAAACTTTACAAAACCCCACTTTGAAAAAAAATATTTAATCTGCACTGACAGTTAGCAGCGTATGACTTCACAATGTGATCTAATTTACATAAACTGGCCGTCAGCAGTGTTCCAACCCATATTGACATCACAATGGGATCTCATTTGCATTTTAAAAAGTCTGTTTTAAAAACCACAGCAGCGTTCCATTCACATTGATTTTTTATATTTTAAAATTAACTATTCACTTTAAAATTTGCCCTGCCTGTTACAATGTTACCAAATGACAGAACATCCAGTGCAATGAGAGATTTGTTACATTGCTGTAAGGAGAGGGAGTGGGGAAGGGAGGAGGAGACATTTTAATTAAGCATTGTGTTTACTGGGGAAGTGGGGTGGGGAGAGGTGAGGAGTGGGGGAGCAGGGAGATAGAGGAAGAGGAGGGTGGTAGGGAGGGAGGGGATTATGGAGGGTGGGAGGGAGGAAGTGACTGAGGGTAGGGGAATAGAGAGGGAGGGAGAAGGGAAGGGGAAGAGGAGAGGGGAAAGAAGAGGGAGGGTGAAGCGGAGGGAGAGAGAGTGCTGGGGGATGAGGGGAAATGAACCCCGCCTGCGCAGTTGGGGGCTATGGGTGAATGGTGGAATATTGCGTTGGGGGAATGGGGCCCAACGGGTCCCATTTGGTCCAGTAATGTTATAAGACCCTCCGGTCTCTGGTCATAAGACCCTCAGATCTCTGGTCCCTTATAATGAAGGTCTACTGTACAGATCAAGGGGAACAACACAGGGGACCTGGGACTGAATAGATTGCTCTACCGAGAGCTTGCTTTAAATTTAAATTTAAATGGAAATAAAATAAAATAAAGACATTTCATTCTTTAAATGGAATTAAATGAATTGCATTTTGGAATTTTTATCAAGGGAATTACAATCAATGTATATTAAATTATTTTTCTTCAGGCTAGAGATATCGTTAACTAGAAATTATGACTCCAAATCTTTAGTTTGCAAATGTCTGAAATGATGTAAATTGTCTGATTTTCCTGATTCCGATGAAGAAGATTCCAAGAGATGGAGGAGAGCAGAACACTGAAAGCAATTCAATATTTCTTGCATTAAATCATGCATGCAGAAAATGTCCACAAGTCATTTTCATGATACAACAATATCATACACTGACAATTTCATCCTCATTAAATCATATCTTGTCTTCTCTTCATGTAAAACATAATGCAGGTCTGCTGAAAGCAAAAAAAAAAACCACTCAGGCTGCAAATATCTCCTTTCTATTACTTAGAGAGTTGATATACTGGCCCGATCAAAATGCTCTGTGAATGCCCGGAATAGTTCAACGAATTCTTACTGGATTAAAAAAAATTAAACGGAGGGAACATAAGGAGCAACTCCGTGGAAAAGGAATTTAATTTAATCACATTGCTCTCTGCTCCAATTATAGACCAGTTTTGTCCCCTTCTACAGATTCACTCACAACACGAGCTCACCCTCCCCAGCATTGTTTCCCTGGCACGGTACTCACTTTCAGATAGTCTGGGCTGAGCTCCATAACGAAAAGAGTTTACCAAGCTGACTGAAGAAAATATTTAAGGACTCAAAGCCTCCTTTAAGAAATACAACATCACCACTGATCCCTGGTAACCCTGGTGCTTGACTGCTCAAAGCATAGAAGAATTGTTCTCAATGGCATTGATGATCTTGAGTCCTTGTATCTGGCGCACACAGAAGATGTGTCACATGGTCGTCAAGTCAAGTCACTTTTATTTACATAGCACATTTAAAAAACAACTCTCGTTGGCCAAAGTGCTTTACATTGGTATAAGAATAGCATAACAAACAGCAATGGTTCATAGATTAAATACAAACATCACTACATATATATAGCCCTCGATCAGAGGGCATCAAGAAAGGCTTGGGAGTAGAGATGAGTTTTAAGTCTCGACTTAAAGGAGTCGATGGAGGGGGCCGGTCTGCTGGGAAGTGGGATGCTGTTCCAGTCTAGGAGCTGCAACCGCAAAGGCTCGGTCGTCTCTGAGCTTATGCCTAGACCGCGGGATGTTCAGTAACCCCAAGTCGGCCGATCTGAGGGACCTGGAGGTGGTGTGGTGGGTAAGCAGACTTTTGATGTAGGTGGGGGCAAGCCCATTGAGGGCTTTGTAGAATGAGGCACCACCTCACAAAGCACCATTGCACCCCCTCTCACCCCCACCCTATTAGGCACCTCCTGCCCCATCTTCGGGCAGGTAAATTGGCATCATTAGAACTCACTGTGATGGACAGAAAGAAAGTCCTCCTGGGAAAGCATTCAAAGATCAGTCTCTTGATAGCTATGATGGAAGAATGTGGATCTCAAATGCGAGTAGTAGTTTCAAGCATTTCTGGTTCCCAGAAATCTGTCAATTCATGGCTCTGTGAAAGGACGGTTCTTCTATCTTCAAACAAGCCCTTCTGGGGACAGGCATCGTGATATGAATTTCAAGAGCTAAACCTCCTTTGCTTCCTATTTTGGTCCATTATGATCCAGATTTGGAGGGTTACTACTTGGACATTGTGTCTTCAATTAATGCTAAGAGAATAAGTCTGGTGGTTGCTTTTTGTAGTGTGCAACTATATGACTTACACAGACACGTGTATGCTTGGTTGCTTCATGTTGCAAGTTTACAGTAGACTTTGACTCACACAGTTACAATGCCACTTGATGTTGAAGGCAGCCTATTTTAATAGGAATATCCAGGCCTTAAGTAATCACTGGCCACATTCACTTGGATGTCACAAAGAATGGAAAGGCAAGCAAAAACTTGGGTTTCTTTTCACTGGGGTAGGAAAGACTTAGGATAGACTCAATAAGATCTCTTAAACAATCAAAGTGCTTTAATTGATTGAATGCTGAAAGCCTATTTTCTCTGTGTAGGAAGGAACAGTAGATGCTGATTTACACCGATGATAGACATGAAGTGCTGGAGTATCTCAGCGTTAGTTACTCCAGCATTTTGAGCCTATTTTCTTTGACTTTAGTTGTTGGACAGTTTATCACATCAATATTGTCACTTAGACAGGAAGGCGATAGTAGGTAATCATTTCTTATCAAGGGTTGTGGATCGTGGAACATTTAACTCCGGGGATATATTGCATAGAGGAAGCAATACCTATTCAAAGGTAAACTAGATTTTTGCAAAAAGGAAGTTATAAAGCTACGAGGACATAGCATGGCAAAACAGCCAGCTGCATCTACTTTTGGCAAAGATGAATTTGTTTGCCAGACTGTGACAAACCTTGGTGGAGATGTGAGAACTAAGATCTGCAGCATGGATAAAGACACCTCATACAACAAATACAGTTTTGTAGTAGGCAGAGGGGAATGACAGCCAGAACTTCAGCTAGAAACTTACACGCAATAACCAGAAATAATTCTGGCCACTGCAATCTGCCTGGCAATTGTCTGGAAAAAATGATTATTTATCCTCATCTTAACAAAATGTATTGTGAACAGGACTGTTCTCAACTGCTCAATGACATTATTCAATTGGGAAACCTGTAACAACATACAATGCTTTTGTCTTTCAGTTTAATACCATAATCAGGTACATTATACTCCCCTGCAGATCACCACTATCCATGGATCCACAGCAAAATATCAGATTTAACCCACACATTACTATAATTTATAACATTAATTTGAAGCAATAGAATTACTAAAGCCATTTCAAATTAGTTTCTGAAACACTCCCTAGTTTATTGTCTTGCACAATCATGGTTAATTTTTTGCAATATGAAATTCAACTTATAACTCTAAAGGGCACGTCTATTGTTTTAGTCAGTGTGCACTAATTAAACATGATAGCCCTTGTAAATTTTATATTGGCAATAAATGTCTATAAAGAAATACAGTCATAAGTCATCGAGTGATACAGCGTGGAAACAGGCCCTTCAGCCCAACTTGCCCACACCGGCCAACATGTCCCAGCTACAATTGTCCCACCTACCTGCGTTTGGTCCATATCCCTCCAAACCTGTCCTATCCATGTACCTGTCTAACTGTTTCGTAAATGTTGGGATAGTCCCAGTCTCAACTACCTCCTTTGGCAGCTTGTTCCATACACCCACTACCCTATGTGTGGAAAAGTTATCTCTCAGATTCCTATTATATCTTTTCCCCTTCACTTTAAACCTATGTCCTCGATTCACCTATTCTGAGCAAGAGACTCTGTGCATCTACCCGATGATGATCCTCTCATGATTTTATACACCTCTATAAGATCACTCTCCTGTGCTCCAAGAAATAGCGTCCCAGCCTACTCAACCTCTCCCTACATTTCCAGTTTCCAGTAGTAGATGCAGTTGCGTTCTGTTTCTGGAACGAGCATATTTAAGTGATTCAAAGCAAACTTCAGTGTCGGGGATCGGTTGAGACAAAGTTAAAAGTATCATTCACTTACGTGATATAGAGTGATGGTGTTGGTTTCTGGCAGAGGTGTACTCAGGGAATCCTGTCGAATAACTTCGAGGTGAACTGGTGTTGGCAGGCCAAATTGGCTGATGGGATGATTAGGACTACCGAGCTTGTCACTCTTCTTCCTGGATCTTTTACCCGTGTCTCTTTTAACTATATACTCCTCTTGAATGATGGGGATCTTATCATCACTCATATACCTCATTAGGGAGCTTTCTAAATTTAACAGAAATAATACACAATAAACAACAATGTAACGAGCAATTGATTTTGTTTCAAAAAACAGAAATTCATTATGAAAATGTGCTGGATATCAAGCATTTAATTGCAGTAAGCATACAATATCATTATGTTTTCAGCAGCTATCTTGGTGCTAAAATTACACAGAATCATTTTCTGCTCCTCCTCAAAATTTGTATTTTCTCTTTTTCAAGAACAAAAACTGCGAAGTTACTATTGTTTTACAGACAAAGGCATGTGGATGCAAGGCATTGCATTGTCTTCTCAGTGGCATACTTAATTAAATGTTTACAAGGTTGCTGAATGGTTTCCATGCAATCACCGACACACAGAGTAGGAGGAAGAAGATGTAATGATCATAATTTTGACCAGGCTTCATGTTACATAGCGCTTCATCCCACTGCTACGAGGTTCTGAGCATCCTGCCTTCCTCAGGTGGATAAGCTGAATGCCAGATTTTGTCTGGTTGTCTTGCTGCTGAGAGCAGCACTGTAATTGAGAGGGGTTTTGCAAGGGAAGAGCAATGCTGACGTTTTTTTCCGAGGAGCAGTTTGGAAGTGCCAACATTAGGGAGATTGCGAAAAAACAGATAATATTTAACAAAGCTGTCAGCCAATGGGGAAAATGGGTTATGAGTTCTCAGCTCCAACTATCATACCCTGTGGGAAATTATATCTCTGTATATAACCGCTGAGTGGTTGTCCCATTCCTAGTGGCACATACGCAACCCATTCTCAAACTCAGACAAGATTAGAATCAGACAAGGATTGCTGAATGAAAATGAGCTGGAAGATAAATATGAACAAGCCTTTATCTTCAAGCAATTTATAGCCGATTGGCAGGCAGGTCCATTTTCTAATGTTCCATATTTAATGGGATGCTTGCATGCCTCGTATGTTTTTTTTGTTCCACTCTCTTCTCACCTTGATTAGTACGGGTGTCAGGGGTTATGGAGAGAAGGCAGGAGAATGGGGTGAGGAGTGAGAGATAGACGAGCCATGACTGAATGGCAGAACAGACGATGGGCCGAATGGCCTAATTCTACTCCTATCAAATGACCTTATGACCTTAAAAAAGACAACAACAAAAAATGTTGTTCTCCTGCATTTTACCAAACTTTATTTTGATGCATTTTGAACTGGTCTGAACGACTTTTCAGGATATCCAGACGTTTTTATCCTTCTTGAATTGCACCCGAGTTTTAATAGAAACAGTAGAAAAACGAACCAATTAAATACAGACATTTTCAAGGCCCAGAAGATATCCTTACTGCATTTAAAAAATTATATTCATTTTTGAAATCTTTGCATCACCCCTGAGGAGTAAATTCATGTTATAGAAGCAGAATGAGGCCATTCAGCTCAGGTCTATTCCACCATTCAATCATGGCAGATCTATCTTTCCCTCTCAACCCTATTCACCTTTCTCCCATAACCCCTGACACCGTTACTAATCAAGGATCTATCAATCTCCACCTAAAAATATATTGCCAATCCTTGACTCCTTTGAGAAAGTGATAGTGAAAGTCCTGAAAATAAAGTGGGTACCAACAAGCCACTCTCTCTCCTCACTTTCTTTCATTCACGTTCACTGTAGGACAGGTGAGGAAGTAATGCCCTTTGGGTGAAAACATCTCCCTGCAGTGATCATCTCTCCCACGCTGTAGCCTGTGTAGGAAGGAACTGCAGATGCTGGTTTGAATCGAAGATAGACACAAAATGCCGGAGTGACTCCAGGCAACATCTCTGGAGGGAAGGAATGGGTGACGTATTGGGTCGAGCACCTTCTTTAGACTATAGCCTGTGTACTCTTATCTTTGCCAGACCCATTTTAAGTTTGAGATCTAATGTATAAATATGCCTTGCATCATCAGTGCCCTGTATCTCTGACATTGGGCCGAACGTTTAGATGTCAGCATGGTGTGGGGCACGGCTCAACCGGTAATTCCCCTTTCTGTTTAGTGGCAAGCATATGTGAAAGCTGATCCACTTGAGGAAGCCCAGGACAAAATAAGTAAAGTTAAAACCTAATCTTTGAAGATAACTGAAGATAAATGGGGATACTGTGGATAGGGTGAGCTGCTTTAAATATCTGGGAGTCCACATCTCAGAGGATCTGACATGGATATCACACGCTGCAGCACTCCTAAAGCAGCGCCTTTACCACCTCAGGCAATTGAGGAAATTCAGAGTGTCTCTGAGGATCCTCCAGTGCTTCTACTCAGTGACTGTGGAAAGCATCTTGTCCGGAAACATCACAATCTGGTTTGGGACCTGCTCTGCCCAGGACAAGAAGGCTCTGCAGAGAGTAGTGAGTTCGGCCGAACGCACTATGGGAACTACACTCATCCCCCTGCAGGAACTATACATCAGAAGGTGCAGATCCAGAGCCAGCAACATTATGGGGGACCCCTTCCACCCCAGCAATAGACTGTTCCAGCTGCTAAGGTCAGGCAAACGCCTCCGTTGCCATGCTGTGACCACGTGAGTTTTCTCCGAGATCTTTGGTTTCCTCCAACACTCCAAAGACGTACAGGTTTGTAGGTTAATTGGCTTGGTATAATTGTCTTGTAAATTGTCCCCAGTATGCGTAGGATAGTGTTAGTGTGCGGGGATCGATGATCATTGCGGACTCGCTGGGTTTGTTTCTGCACTGTATCTCTAAACTAAATCTAAAAAACTAAAGGATTTAATCGATCAGCTTTTAGTTTGTTGAAATTTAATGGATTCTATCTTGTTAATTGGCTACAACATAAGGTGCAATAACAAATCAGAATTTTTTCTCTGGACATTCAAAACAGAAGAATTGAATGTTCCAGAAGAACATCAGATTGTGCACAGCAGAATTAAACAAGTGATTGCAGTTTCCACCATGATGCTCTTTGTTAGTTAGCAGTCTTTGTGCAAAAAGCTTTCATCAAGCCCCTGTACCATCCAATGTTTGAATCACTGTTGGAGATTGCATATGAACAGGCTTGTGGGATCAAGCGGCCACTAACTCGAATGTGAACATTCGAAGATAGACACAAAATGCTGGAGTAACTCAGCGGGACAGGCAGCATCTCTGGAGAGAGGAATGGGTGATGTTTTGGGTTGAGACCCTTCTTCAGACTAGTCTACACATTCCTACACATATGAACATTCAAGTCGGTGGCCGCTTGATCCCACAAGCCTGTTCCATCAGTCCACAAGGTTGATCTGATTATAACCTCAACTCTGCATTCCTGTTTACCAGCAGTAACCTTCACCCCTTGCTTATCCAGAAACCATCCAAAGGAAGACACAAACAATCTTCCTGATATAGTAGTGGCCAGAGGATCTGGGGTGACGGAGAAACTGAAGGAAATCCACATTAGGCAGGAAATGGTGTTGGGTAGACTGAGGGACTGAAGGCTGATAAATCCCCAGGGCCTGGTGGTCTGCATTCCAGGGTACTTAAGGAAGTGGCTCTAGAAATCGTGGATGCATTGGTGGTAATTTTCCAATGTTCTATAGACTCAGGATCAGTTCCTGTGGATTGGAGGTTAGCTAATGTTATCCCACTTTTTAAGAAATGCGGGAGAGAGAAAACAGGGAATTATAATAATAATAATAATACATTTTATTTATGGGCGCCTTTCAAGAGTCTCAAGGACACCTTACAAAAATTGAGCATGTATAGGAAAAACATGTAAGGGGAATTAAATAAATAGTAGAGACATGACTAGTACACAAAGTAAAGACAGAATTCAATACAAAACACAGCATGAGGCAATTAATGCACAGATGAAAAGGGACGGGGACGTGGGGCTAAGGATAGGCAGAGGTGAAGAGATGGGTCTTGAGGCGGGACTGGAAGATGGGGAGGGACACGGAATTGCGGATCAGTTGGGGGAGGGAGTTCCAGAGCCTGGGGGCTGCCCTGGAGAAGGCTCTGTCCCCAAAACTGCGGAGGTTGGACTTGTGGATGGAGAGGAGACCGGCTGATGTGGATCTGAGGGACCGTGAGGGTTGGTAGGGGGAGAGGAGGTCAATGAGATATGTGGGGGCCAGATGGTGGAGGGCTTTGTAGGTGAGGACCAGGATTTTGTAGGTGATCCGGTGGGAGACGGGAAGCCAGTGAAGTTTTTTGAGGACTGGAGTGATGTGATGCCAGGATTTGGTGTGGGTGATGAGTCGGGCGGCTGCGTTCTGGACCAGTTGGAGTCGGTTGATGTAGGTGGAGCTGATGCCAAGGAGAAGTGAGTTGCAATAGTCCAGTCGGGAGGAGATGAAGGCATGGATGAGTCTTTCAGCAGCAGGCGGTGTGAGAGAGGGTCTGAGTTTGGCGATGTTGCGGAGATGAAAGAAGGAGGTTTTAATGACATGGCGGATGTGAGGCTCAAGGGAGAGGGTGGAATCAAAGATCACGCCAAGGTTGCGGGCCTGGGGAGATGGGGAGACAGTGGTGCCGTCGATGGTGAGAGTGGGGTTATTGATTTTGCTAAGTGTGGCTTTGGAGCCTATGAGGAGAAATTCTGTCTTATCGCTGTTGAGTTTGAGGAAATTATGTTGCATCCAGGTTTTTATTGCTGACAAACAGGAGTTGATATGGGAGAGGGGGGGGTTGTGGGGGGATTTGGTGCCAAGGTAAATCTGGGTGTCATCAGCGTAACAGTGGAAGTCCAGATTGAAGTGGCGGAGTATCTGACCAAGGGGGAGGATGTAGATGATGAAGAGGAGGGGGCCGAGTACGGAGCCTTGGGGAACGCCTTGAGTGACTGCGGCTGTAGCAGAGGTGTGGTTGTGGAGAGAGATGAAGTGGGATCTGTTGGAAAGGTAGGAACGGAGCCAGCTGAGTGCAGAGCCTTCAATGCCGAGGTCCTTGAGTCTGGTGAGCAGGATGTTATGGTTCACTGTATCGAAGGCTGCGCTCAGGTCGAGGAGGATGAGGATGTTGAGGGAACCAGTGTCAGCAGAGGTGAGGAGGTCGTTGAGGACTTTGAGGAGAGCAGTTTCTGTGCTATGGAGGGGGCGAAAGCCAGATTGGAGGGGTTCAAGTAGGTTATACGCAAGGAGGTGGGAATGAAGTTGTGACGCAACGATACGCTCCAGGGTTTTTGAAAGGAAGGGGAGGTTTGAGATTGGGCGGTAGTTAATGAGAGAGGAGGGATCAAGACCAGGTTTCTTTAAGATTGGTGTAACGGCAGCAGTTTTGAAAGCGGAGGGGACAATTCCTTGGGACAATGAGGAGTTGAAGAGATTAGTGAGGTAGGGGCAGAGTACGGGGAGGCAGGACTTCAACAGGGGAGTGGGGAGAGGGTCGAGGGAGCAGGTGGTGGGTTTGGAAGAGCTGATGAGTTTGGAGATTTCAATAGGGGTGACCAGGTCAAACTGGGAGAGGAAGCAGTGTGGAGGAGGGGTAAGGAGGTCAGTGGAGATGTTGAAAGGAGGGGCCGTGGTAGGTGGTGGAGTAGATGCTGAGGAGTCGGGTACAGGGGATAAAGATTGATAGATGGTGCTGATTTTATCAGCGAAAAAGTGGAGGAATGAGTTGCAGAGATCCGGAGTAGAGGTAGGGAGAGTGTTGGCTCGAGGCTTGAGGAGGTTGCCCACTGTGGAGAAGAGGGTTCTGTGGTTTAGGCAGGGATCGGTGAATATGGAGGAGAGGTAGGCAGATTTTGCAGCAATGAGGGCATCTTTGTAGTCAGTGAGGTGGAGTTTGTAAGCTTCAAGGTGGACTGTGAGAGATGATTTTTTTATTAGTCGTTCGAGTTGGCGACCAGTCTGTTTCAGTTTACGAAGTGCAGGTGTGTACCAGGGTGAGGATGTGTTGAAAGTTACGGTTCTTGTTTTGAGGGGGGCCAGAGTGTTGAGGGAGGTAGACAAGGTGGAGTTGAGATGGTTTGTGAGATCATCAGGTGAGATGGGGGTTGAGTCCAGTGGGAGAGTGGTGGAGAGCAGGTCAGAGAGATGGAGGGGATCAATGGATTTTAAATTCCGGAAGGTGATTTCTCGGAGGAAGCGGGGGCGAGGTGTCGGAGAAGGGATGGTGAACCGTATAAGCTTATGATCAGAGAGGGGGAAGAGGCAAGGATGGAGGTCGAGTACCGGTTGATTTATGGAGCAGACCAGATCAAGGATGTGACCTTTGTCATGGGTGGGAAAGGTGACGTGCTGAGAGATAGAGAAGTTGTCCAGTAAAAAGGCGAATTCAGATGCGAGCTTGCAGGTGGGGGAGTCCATGTGAATATTTAAGTCACCAAGTAGCAGCAGACGTGAGGAGAGGGATGAGGCAAGTGTGAGGAGTTCAGTGAAGTCAGATAGGAAGGAGGGGTTTGGTTTAGGTGGCCGGTAAATGAGGATGACTGTCATGGAGGAAAGGGCTTTGAAGGCGAGGAATTCAAATGATGCTACTGGGGGGAAGGTGAGTTCAGTGATACGAAAATTCTGGTTAAAAATAACAGCGAGGCCACCTCCATGGCGGGAGGGGCGGGGTTTGGAAATGTAATTAAATCCAGGTGGGGATGTTTGATTGAGGGAGAAGAAGACATTGGGTTGTTGCCAGGTCTCAGTGAGCAGAAGGAAATCCAGAGTGTTGTCAATGATTAGTTCATGGAGGGCAAGGGCTTTGTTGTTGAGCGACCTGGTGTTGAGGAGGGCAAAGTTGGCATTGTGAGAGGGTGGAGGGATGGGGGCAGACTGGAGAAATCTGAGGTTGTCCCGGTTGACAGTGCGTGCGGTCAGCTGGGGTGGGGGGTGACGCGGTTGAGGGGGGGCAGAGCGTGGTAATGAGCAGAGGGATGGAATGGAACGTCCGTGGTTGAAGCAAACACGCCTGCGCCGAGAGCCTCTGTGGATGTAACGGGGTCGACGCAGAAGTCCAAGCTGTTTAACGACCTGGATGCAGGATGGGATGTGGTTGTTGCAGAAACCAGCCATCTGCAGAGTCGAGTATTTGAGCATGATGGTGAGGGTGCAGAGAGGCGTCCAGCGGTGCAGGTGCAGGTGGAGAGAGTATCCAGCGGTGAGGGAGCGGAGAGGTTGTCCAGCAGAGCGGGTGCAGCGAGGTGTCGAGCAGTGAGGGAGCAAAGAGGTTGACCAGCAGTGCAGATGCAGCGAGGTGTCCAGCAATTGAGGGAGCAAATAGGTTGTCCAGCAGAGCAGGTGTAGAGGTAGTCCAGTGATGAGGGTGCAGAGGTTGTCCAGCAGTGCAGGTGAAGAGAGTATCCAGCAGTGCAGGTGCAGAGAGGTTGTCCAGCAGTGCGGGTGTAGAGATGATCCAGCTGGTGCAGGGAGGTGTCCAGCGTCCAGCGTCGATGGTGCACAGGCACAGGAGGTGCCCAGCATCCAGCGTCCAGCATCGATGGAGAACAGGCACAGGAGGTGTCCAGCGTCGATGGTGCACAGGCACAGGTACAGGCAGGTAGGTAGGTAACAGTTAACAGGTAGGTAACAGACGTCGGGGTGGGGGACAGCGGGCGGAGAAGCGGCGAACAGTCAACGCCAGCGTCCTCTCCGGGCAGCGTGCAGGGATTCAAGCGGTTCTGGCGGCTAGCTGTATAGGCCGCAGGGGGACGATCGTTCAACGGCCGAAAACGGCCAAAAAAGACCACAGACCACCTCAACTGGAGTGACCCTCCAGTGGTCCCACGACAGGTGGTAGATCAAGACCTCGTCCGGGATAAAAATATACCGCAGTCGGCAATTGAAGGAGATGAAGCCGATTCGCGGTAAGGGACCGTTGTTAATTTGAAATTCCCGCCGCCGCCATTTTCCCGATGGCGTGTTAGCCTGACATCGGTGGTGGGGAAGATGCTGGAGTCAATTATAAAAGATGAAATAGTGGCACATTTGGATAGCAGTAACAGGATCGGTCCGAGTCAGCATGGATTTACGAAGGGGAAATCATGCTTGACTAATCTTCTGGAATTTTTTGAAGATGTAACTAGGAAAATGGACAAGGGAGAGCCAGTGGATGTAGTGTACCTGGACTTTCAGAAAGCATTTGATAAGGTCCCACATAGGAGATTAGTGGGCAAAATTAGGGCACATGGTATTGGGGGTGGTGTGCTGACATGGATAGAAAATTAGTTGGCAGACAGGAAACAGAGAGTGGGAATTAACAGGTCCCTTTCAGAATGGCAGGCAGTGACTAGTGGGGTACCACAAGGCTCGGTGATGGGACCGCAGCTATTTACAATATACATCAATGATTTGGATGAAGGGATTCAAAGTAACATTAGCAAATTTGTAGATGACACAAAGTTGGTTGGCAGTGGGGAGGCTGCAGGGTGACTCGGACAGGTTGGGGGAGTGGGCGGATGCATGGCAGATGAAGTTTAATGTGGATAAATGTGAGGTTATCCACTTTGGTACAAAAACAGGAAGGCAGATTACTATCTAAATGGCATCAAGTTGGGAAAAGGGGAAGTACAGCGGGATCTGGGGGTCCTTGTACATCAGTCTATGAAAGTAAGCATGCAGTTACAGCAGGCAGTGAAGAAAGCGAATGGCATGTTGGCCTTTATAACAAGAGGAGTCAAGTATAGGAGCAAAGAGGTCCTTCTGCGGTTGTACAGAGTCCTAGTGAGACCACACCTGGAGTATTGTGTGCAGTTTTGGTCCCCTAATTTGAGGAAGGACATTCTTGCTATTGAGGGAGTGCAGCATAGGTTTACAAGGTTAACTCCCGGGATGGCGGGACTGTCATATGCTGAGAGAATGAAGCAGCTGGACTTGTACACTCTGGAGTTTAGAAGGATGAGAGGGAATCATATTGAAACATATAAGATTGTTAAGGGTTTGGACACGCTAGAGGCAGGAAACATGTTCCCGATGTTGGGGGAGTCCAGAACCAGGGGCCACAGTTTAAGAATAAGGGGTAAGCCATTTAGAACGGACACGAGGAAACACTTTTTCTCACAGAGAGTTGTGAGTATGTGGAATTCTCTGCCTCAGGGGGCGGTGGAGGCAGGTCCTCTGGATGCTTTCAAGAGAGAGCTGGATAAGGCTCTTAAAGATAGCGGAGTCAGGGGATAGTTAGGGCTTTATTCTTTGGAGCACAGAAGGTTAAGGGGGGATTTGATAGAGGTCTTTAAAATGATGAGAGGGATAGACAGAGTTGACGTGGATAAGCTTTTCCCACTGAGAGTAGGGAAGATTCAAACAAGGGGACATGACTTGAGAATTAAGGGACAGAAGTTTAGGGGTAACATGAGGGGGAACTTCTTTACTCAGAGAGTGGTGGCTGTGTGGAATGAGCTTCCAGTGAAGGTGGTGGAGGCAGGTTCGTTTTTATCATTTAAAAATAAATTGGATAGTTATATGGACGGAAAAGGAATGGAGGGTTATGGTCTGAGCGCAGGTATATGGGACTAGGGGAGAATACGTGTTCAGCATGGACTAGAAGGGTCGAGATGGCCTGTTTCTGTGCTGTAATTGTTATATGGTTATATGGTTATATATGGGGAAAAGGCAGGAACGGGGTACTGATTGGGGATGATCAGCCATGATCACATTGAATGACGGTGCTGGCTCGAAGGGCCGAATGGCCTACTCCTGCACCTATTGTCTATTGACAGGATGGCAGCGTCCACGGGCTACATCGGTAACCTTGGCACTTTTGACAAGAGTAGAGAGCCGTTCAGCTCCGAACGGAGAGAGCAAACATGTTTTTCACGGCAAACAACATAATGGAGATTAGTGGAGAAGGAGAGATAGTGATTGAAACAAATAAGGCCGTTTGCAAACGCATGAAAGCGATTCTGCTCACGGAGATCGGTCCTGAAGTGTTCGGCACACTCGTGAATCTCCTTGCGCCCATAAAGGCAAAAAATAATATGCCATTCAATGACACTATGAAGAAGATGGAGGAGGACTTCAGCCCAAAGCCTCTGGAAATTGCTAGAAAGCTATAAATTTGGCACTGGAAACCAGAAGCAGAATGAGACAATCAATGAGTTGTCTTGAAAAACTTAACTTTGCACTGCAACTTTGGAATCTTTCTCGGACACGCACTACGCGACAGATTTGTTAGTGGTCTAGTGGATGAACAAAATCAGATCTTACATTCGAGAAAGCAAGCAAGATTGCTACCACAATGGAGATGGCATTAAAGAATGCTCACGAGTTTCGTCCACCACAGACTGCAGTGGCCGTTTACAGTCACCAGGCAGTGCCGATGGCCAAACCAAGAGGCGCTAAACCAAAACCAAAGTATAGCGGGAGCCGAGTTCAGCCAGTTGTTATTGTTGCAGTGGTAATCACTCATCCTAATTTTGTCAGTTCAACATGGCCAAGTGCTATAACTGTCAGAGGAAAGGCCATATCGCCTCAGCACGTCGGGCCAAGCTTAAAACAGTAAATCAACAACCTGCAGGAATCAAGCGACAACACCAGAAAGGAGTTCACAACTTGGAGATGAACCCAGATGGGAATGAACTTGGGTTGTACACCATTTATGCAACCAACATCGATAAGCCTACAACAAGCCAAGGCAACAACCTTTGAACTAAACTATTGATTAATGAACAGTTAATCGATATGTGTATTGACACGGCAGCAGATTGTTCGATCATGAGCAAAGACCTGTACGAAACAAAGTTCCCACAGACACCATTGTTTGAGAGTAAGGTCAAGTTGAGAACCTACTCGGGCGAAGTTTTGGAGACATGTGGACAAATGAACTGTAAAGCCCAGCATAATGGTCAGTCAGTAACACTGCCCATCATAGTGGCCAGCTACAGAAATAAACCAACCCTCTTTGGCAAGGATTGGCTGAGTAGAATAGAGTTAGACTGGAAGAACATTTTCAGCGTCGATTTGTCCAAATCACATCTTGAAAACGTCATAAGCAAAGATGCAGAAATTTTTGCCGACAGTTACACGGGATTAACAGGGTACTCTGCACACATTCGACTTAAGCAAGATGTGAGACCTGTGTATTGTCGACCAAGACCTGTACCATATGCACGAAAGCAACAAGTGGAGGAATAACTCGACAGGTTGGAACATAATGGAGAACTTGTTTCTGATAACGGGCCTCAGTTTAGTTCAGAATGGTTCAAAGAGTTCATGCAGCGGAATGGTGTAAAACACACTTGTTCCCCCATACCATCCAGTCTCCAACGGGGCGGCGGAAAGGTCTGTTAGAGTTGTCAAAGATGCTCTCAAGAAACAGGTTTTGCAGGGTGAAGCATGAAACATCATTTGGCTAGTTGCTTGCTTAAGTACAGAACCACACAACACACAACAACAGGTTACTCACATGCAGAACAGTTGATGAAGAGAAGGCTAAGAATATGCCTGAGTCTAGTTCAACCCAATTTGGCCTTGAGAGTTGAGCAAAAAGAGTTAAATCAAAAACGCCATTTTGACTCCAACAAAAAGGAGAGGAACTTCAAGCCAGATGAGCAGGTTTGTGTTCTCAGTCCTCCCAACAAGTCCAGTCGAGACAAATGGGATGTTGTGAAAATAGTGGAAGTGTGTGGACCAAAAAGATACTTAGTTGATGTTGGAGATAGGATCTAAAGTGTTCATGTTGATCAAATGATTCCAGCCAAAGATGAACTAAAAACTGAGCATGAAGTCCTAATCTCTGAGTTTTTATCTGAGAGTGAGTTGGAAGAGACCACTGTGATTGAAACACAAAGTTCAGTTAGTACAGACAAAGAAACAGATTCCTCTGGTCAAAGTCAGGGTACTAAAACAGAGCCAAACAAGCCCACAGTTGAGTCAACACCTGAAACTGTTACACCTGCTACTGTTAGACGATCAGGCAGGATCCGTAAACCAGTAGTCAGATTAGGTTTGTAAGTTAAGTAAATCACTGTATAAGTAAAACGAAAATGTGTAGATATGTAAAATAAATATATTATGTTTATCATTTAGATTTTCATAAATACTGGTTTAAATTAAGTATCACAACAGCAAAATTGTAACTGAGTACTTAAAAGGAAAGCAGTGTAATGTATTCATACATATTCATGTATATGTTAATGAGTTGGTGTTCAATATAAGCAGGGAATGTTGGGTAATAAACCTCTCTCTCGTGATCCAGGCAACCAGCGTGTAAGTTGTTATTCATTCTGCCGTCCGGAATATAACAAACTGTATCAGTGGTGGCCACAGGACTTTGAACTTTTCATTTGTTGTTGAAAATAAAGTTGGCAGAAGTTTGGGGTATATTTGCACTGGCTTCCAGCTCATATATATCAGCTTTTGAGTCTATGCCAAATGGATAACAGTTGCAGCGTTGTTGTATCAGGCTTCAGTTCAGTTAAGACTTGGCTGCCACCACAAATAGAGGTGTTTCTTTGAGACTCCCAGTCTAAATCAGTGATGTGATGAAAGAATGGATCGACTGGGCTTGTACTCACTGGAATTTAGGACGAGAGGGTATCTTATAGAAACATATAACATTCTTAAAGAATTGGACAGGCTAGATGCAGGAAAAATGTTCCCGATGTTGGGGGAGTCCAGAACCAGGGGTCACAGTTTAAGAATAAGGGGTAGGCCATTTTGGACTGAGATGAGGAAAAACTTCCTTCACCCAGAGAGTTGTGAATCTGTGGAATTCTCTACCACAGAAGACAGTGGTGGCCAATTCACTGGATGTTTTCAAAAGAGAGACTCTCTTAGTGGTAAAGGAATCAAGGGATATACGGAAAAAGCAGGAACTGGGTACTGAATTTGATCAGCAATTATCATATTGAAAGACGGTGCTGGCTCGAAGGGCCGAATGGCTTACACCTATTTTTCTATGATTCTATGTTTTTATGTAATACTTCCCGGGACCAGTACTAGAATCCACCACAAAGGCAAGAAAGAAGGGATACTTACTATGAGAGTAGGTATTGCTAGATTGAGACTTGTGAGTCTGTGAATCCTTCAGTACTGAAAGAAGAATTAGCACATGAAAATGAGGCCCAAGACATGATGGCAGAAACAGTACACAGAAACATGGCAGAGCATAACTAATTAGTAATTCACAAAGTCAATGACATTGTACGCGACAGGTGAAAATTAAAAAACAACAAAATACAGTGATCCATATGTAAAAAAATGCCGGTGGTTTTTGTAAAGGGAATCTCCAGGAATTGTAAGAAAATGGGGATAGTTGTATTACAGTCAACCAAACTGCATTACTGGAAAGGGATGTTGGGGATAGACACAAAATACTGGAGTAAGTCAGCAGGACAGGCAGCATCTCTGGAGAGAAGGAATGGGTGACGTTGGGTGATGCTGTCTGTCCCGTTGAGTTACTCCAACATTTTGTGTCTATCTTCAGTGATGACTGGGCCCTGTGTGAAAGCCAGCTCCAGGATGCAGGGCAACACGGAAATCACTCCAACAGTTAAAGTTGTAGCCATGGGCATCGTATGTTTTTGTGCCTTTGTGTTGATTACATCAAACAGTCCTAGTTCCAAATGGACATTGGCAATTTCCCTCAACTCTTTCTCTGCCACGTTGACTATAGCATTGTGGCTATCTCCTGCATCCGTGTAGAACTCGTTCATTTCATTAATTTCACCATTAACTTCCTTGCTACCCTCAAATTCACTTGGACTATCCCTGACACCTCTCTCCTCCTTCTTGATCTGTCTATATCACAGGGGATAGACTATCATCCCACATCTACTACAAACCCACTGATTCCCAGATCTCTGGACTAGATCTCCTCCCGCCCTGCTTCTAGCAAAGACGCTATACCCTCCTCTCAATTTCTCCGTCTCCACTGCATGTGGTCTCAAACGTGGTTTCCCCACTGTGTCGTAGATGGATCACCAACCCACGACTCCTCTGCGTCCTGTAGTTCCGCTCTTGCTCAAGCTACCCCCAGATGAAACAAAGATAGAGTTCCCCTGGTCCTCATCTGTTATCTCGTTAGCCTCCACATCCAACGCATCATTCTTTGACATTTCTGCCACCTCCAATGGAATCCCATCACCAGTCACATCTTCTACACCCGTTTTCACTTTCCACAGAGACGGCTCCCTCCGCAACTCCTTGGTCAATTCACCTATTCCCATCCAAACCATCCTCTCCCCAGGCACTTTCCCCTTCAACTACAAGAGATGTAACACATGTCCCTGTACCTCCTCCCTCGTATCCATCCAGAGAGCCCAGAAGTCCTTCCAGGTGAGAAAGAGATCCACATGCACCTCCTCCAACTTCATTTACTACATCTGGTGTTCCTGATGTAGGCCTCTCTTTACATCGGTGAGACTTAGCGTAGACTCACCATCCGCTGCAGCAAACAACTGCGTTCGGTCCGCCAGGGCCTAGATGGATGTCCCAGTTGCCAACCATTTTAACTCCCCTTCCCATTCACATGCCTCCCCCCACCCTTCTTCCCCCTATCTCTCCCTGTGCTCCACCTGGCCACACACCCATTTTGCCCCTCCCCTTCTGCTTCCACCTACATACCTTTCTCTGGTTTCACAATTTGTAACTCTTCTATCCGCATCTCACACTTTCTATCGTTTCATCTCTGGCCTTTGTCCAAATATTTGCCTATCAAAAGACCCCCTGTGTTCACCTATCACTTGCCTAGCTTTGACCTGGCCCTCCTCTCTTCCAGCTTTCTTACTCCCAGCAACAGTTTGTTTGATGAGAAAGTTGAACAATTGAAGAAACTCTTCAACCCAGCACCAGCGGAAATACTACAATGTCACAGATTTGGTATACATAATCAGACACGCACTGTAAATGTAAGTGATTTAAGAACAAATTTTAATTTTGGAGCATTCCTGGACTAAAAATTGAAGGATGGCGGCATGGTGGCGCAGTGGTAGAGTTGCTGCCTTACAGCACCAGAGACCCGGGTTCGATCCTAATCACGCGTGCTGTCTGTACAGATTTTGTACTCGTTCTCCCTGTGACCTGTGTTGGTTTTCTCTGGGAGCTCTGGTTTCTTCCCACGCTCCAAAGACGTACAAGTTTGTAGACTAATTGGTTTGGTAAAATTGTAAATTGCCCCTTGTGGGTGTAGGATAGTGTTAGTGTGTGGAGATCGCTGGTCGGCGCGGCCTTGGCGGGACAAAGGGCGTTTTTCCGCGCCGTATCTCTAAACTAAAACAGATTATTGTGCAGCCTGGTTGATGAGGTCAAATACCATAATGCTCTAGACATTACTTTTGAAAAGTATGATGCCTTTGCAATGAAACTCTCACTGAATAATATGAAAGAGTTTTGTTCATCTCAAACATGAGAGGATTGTGCAATACTGAACGGCAGTAATGGCGTCATTGTGTGCATAAGAGGTGGTTTGGGCAGGGAAGCAAAAAAGCAGGTGGACCAGAAAGGTGGGAAAACCCAACTGCATAACTGCAAAAATAGCATCAAACTGCTATTGATGCAAGGTGATCATGCTGCTTTGGTATGTGCATTCATAGGAGATGAACAACACTGCAGAGCAACAAAACATTTCACACAAGTTTGCGAAAGCAGGTAGAATATTGTAAACACTGAGAGCCCAGGGCCGTGCACGGTCTTGTAGGCAGGGAAACAAATCGGACGTGTGTTTTGACTAGGTGAACAAAGTCATGGATGGAAGCTTGTTAAATGGTATTTACACCACAGTTGGTGACCGAGCAGGAGATTAGAGTATATTTAAAACTACCATGAAGGTGTTGTGCTTGTGATGCATATTGATACTGTAGCTATTCAGTGAGCAGTGGGCTAAGACAGGCACAGCGTTAGCCAAGTTCCAGTGACCAGGAACAATGCCTTACTGTACACATACTCAGGGGAAGGGCTGGGAATGCTAGTGGAGATGAAGTGTTCTGTTACTCAAGATGACAGGGAAAGTGATCTGTTATAAATCATGGTGAACAACACCCAGAAACCAACACCACTGGGCAGGGAAAGGATGAGAGCACTTTCAAGTATATTCTTTTCAAGTTGCAGGGACAGTGTGTCAGATAAAGTCCAGGGGCAAGCAGACAGGTCTCTTTTTCTCTTAGAATTATATGCTCCATCCCTGATGATGCAATGAAGTGGTGGTAAGGGAAGGCATTCAGATAAAGGTGGGCACTGGAGAACGAGGGAGAGGTACCTGCCGGGTTCAAATGTAACACCACAAAAATACCGCAATAAATCGCAGCAAATCCGCAAGAAATTACAGCAAGTTGTGGACGCAGCCCAGACCATCACACAAACCAACCTCCCTTCCATTGACTCCATTTATACCTCACGCTGCTTCGACAAGGCCAGCAGTATAATCAAGGACGAGTCGCACCTTGGCCACTCCCTCTTCTCCCCTCTCCCATTAGGCAAAAGGTACAGACGTGTGAAAACGCACACCTCTAGATTCAGGGACAGTTTCTTCCCCGTGTGCGGACGTTGCGTCAAAGGGCGAGAAGCCGAAGTGGAAGCCAAATAACCAAATGGAAACAAAGCCGAAACGCCAACTAACCGAAAGGGTGGGACGCATAAAAGCAAACTTACCGAAAGGCCGCTCTGCCGAAATACCAACTCACCGAAAGGCTGCGTCGCCTACAAGCCACCTCACCAAATGGCCGCTCTGCTGAAAAGTCAAATAACGGACATTACGTTGCCAGGGGTGGGGGGGCGGGACTTGTGAGCGGTTGGTCCAGATCCCCACGTCCATCACATCACTGGCCGATGGAGACGGGAGGGTCATTTTCCTAACAAGACATAGGTGTCTGGGCACTCTGAACTTGAGCACCATCGCCTCACCCGCTATCCATCCCCCCACTTATTTAACCAGGTTCCTGAATGTAAGAACTATTTATACATGTAACATTTTTGTTTTTAAACCAGTAACTCTTTTTTGAGTTGTAATGCCGACCCCGTCCTGTGGGAAGGGCATGCTGCAGCTGGTTTCATAGTGCCTTCATTATTGGTAGGTGCTGATCTTTCACCTCTGCTCCACCCGGCGCAGCCGACACACAGCCCGTCACAGTGCAGCCGCACGTGGGAGACGAGGTGGAGGGCGGCCATGGCCGTGGCCGTGGGAGAGTGGGGGCTGTCCTGAGGGATGCGCTCCTTCGGCCGCATACAACTTGGTGCTCGGATTCAGAGTGCCCAGTCACCTATGGCTTGTGTGGGAAAATGACCCCCACCCTCCCGTGATGTGATGGATGCGGGGGACTCGACCAATCGCTGACAAGTCCCGCACCCCGGCGACGTCATGCCCGTTATTTGACTTTTCGGCAGATCGGCCATTTGGTGAGTTGGCTTGTAGGCGACGCAGCCTTTTGATGAGTAGGCGTTTTGGCAGTGAGGCCTTTCGGTGAGTTTGCTTTTAGGCATCCCACCCTTTCGGTTAGTTGGCGTTTCGGCTTCGTACGCTTTCGGTTATTTGGCGTTTCGGCAATGTTTCTGTTCGGTTATTTGGCTTCCACTTCTTTGCTTTGGCTTCTCGTCCTTCAACGCCACGTCCGGGTACCTTTCTTCCCAGCTGTTATCGGGCAACTGAATCATCCTACCACAACCAGACAGCAGTGCTGAACTACTATCTGCCTCTTTGATGTCCCCCGGACTATCCTTGACTGGACTTTGCCGGCTTTACCTTGCACTAAATGTTATTCCCTTATCATGTCACTACATACTGTAAATGGCTCGATTGTAATCACGTATTGTCTTTCAGCTGACTGGATTGTCCGCAACAAAAGCTTTTTACTGTACCTCAGTACACATAACAATAAACAAAACTGTAACTGTAAATTGTAACTAACAAAACTACTCATGGAAAGGGGGAGATTGGATATAGTTACATAATATGGACAATGAGAAATTCTGCAAAGGAAAGCAAAGCAGGTGGAAGCTTCTGCAGATCTTGAAAAACAAGCAGGAGTGAGCACTGCACAAGCACTTGTGGAAAACACTAGGAACTGATGATTCCACTGAACCGGTCGATAATGGAGCTCAGTTTAAAGTGTGGGGATATTTAGTTCCCAATGCTCATTGGGAATCATGATGAAGGAAATAGGTCCAAAGACTCAAAGAAAGAAATAAAACAATTCACAGGGACAAAGGACTTGAATAGAGTCCATGCAAAGACGACTAGGTTGGAATACCTGACAAATGATGCTATTTAGCAGAGATTTTGGAGACAGAGTTTGCAAAGAAATTCATGTGGAATCTGCCTAGTTTAACAAAACAGGAGCAATGTGAAAATCCGCACAGAGTTTGGTTAGATCAGCCAGCCTGAAATAAACACAAGCAAGATCTGAAAGTCCAATGGAAACTGGGGTCCACAGTGGAATTATTCACAGTCAAAAAGCATGGTGAAATAGAGTCATCACATAAATAATCAGCATTTAAATAATGTATCTGCTTAAAACATAGCTCGGTGTATATGTCTTAAAACATAACAATGTTTACCTTCCGTCATGTTATTGATGATCATGGAACTTGTTCAAAGAGTCAACCATATACAAATGAAATTAGACAAGTTGCAAGAAGGATATTTTGTATAATGGCCACAGCATCAACGGTTCAGACAAGCAGCAGACCAGTTCAAGGAGTCAGAGGTTGAAATGTGGTGTGGTGTGGTGTGGTGTGTGCTCAGTGTAAAGTCATACTGGCAGGGTGGAGCCTGTTTCAAAACACTCTGGAGAAGATTGAGACCAATGAGAAAGATCTCTAAAATAGTGCAGAGGGAGATCAGAGGCCAAGATTCAAATGGGCGGCAACGACGAGGAGTAACACTGGAACAAGACAATCCAATAAAAAGAGTATAGATCCACGAGGAATGATAAATGTCACCATCCCAGTGGGAGGGCTACATCAAATATCTTTTTTTTCCTGAAAGAGTCCAAAGGAGTAAATGTGCCTGGCAGGATGTCTGGGAATATGAACCTGGCAATGATATGAGTTGCAGGAAGATTGTGAGGAAGCAGTGGGCCCCGTAGACAAAAGAGGAAGTCAGAGTGAAGTTAGGGTACAGTTAACGAGATGTCATGAGGATATGGAAAGATAAATGACCATCTGTATCATCAGCCCCCAGTGCAGATGTGGGGAAGGTATTGGACACAGAAAAATGGCCGGGAAGATCTCAGAGATTTAAAAAACTGCATTTGAATACTTAATATATACATTTTCAATTGTAACAAGTTTTTGACTGATATCTGTTAATTTACTATGCAAGTTATTGCTGTACATGTGTTAATCTCTTTGGGTATGTGCTCACCTATGTACACTAATTTGTGAATAGCCTATATTAGGTATGCAAGTATAACTGTTATCTTAAAGTTGGTAGTTGCACAATTACCTTATGAAACTATGTAATTTGGCTAACATATTTCAGTTTAGATATAGACACAAAATGCTGTAGTAACTCAGGTAGCATCTCTGGAGAGAAGGAATGGGTGATATTTTGGGTCCAGACCCTTTTTCATACGTTCCTTCCTACACATTTGGTTTAGAGGTGGTTGCCATAACGAGTTCCGATGAAGGGTCTTTCGCCTGAAAAGTTAACAATACTTCTCTTTGCATGAATGATGCCTGACTAGCACGTGCTTCCTGTACTTTCTGTTCCAGCTTTAGATTTACAGCATCTAGAGTTTTATGATTTTCATAAATAGATATGCTTCCTTGATGCGTCTTAGGCAGTTATGTCATGCTCCATGGTATGAATAGAGAAGAATCCAATCAACAATAGATGCAAATGTCACCACTTTCCACTAACGCGCAAAAAAAAAAAGAAATTAACTCTCACTCGACAGTAATAAGAAATAACAGAAACATATACTCCCAGAGTGATTTTGTACGAAATGAAAACTTTTTTTTTATCAACAGTAAATTGAATGGGCAAATGAAAAGCAGATTCCCCAGCTCAACAATGAGCTGCCTCTGCTAACACATATAATGCTATACACTTGGAGCATTGACATAAAAAGCCAGAGTAACTCAGCAGATTAGGTAGTATCTCTGGAGAACAGGAATATGTTACATTTCGGGTCGATAAAGATTGCAGCAACCGTTGAACAATGAATGGGAGAGTAATAATTATGGTCGAATGCTTTTCATCTTTTTTCAAAGTTATGGATACAGAATGTAACTTGTGTTCAGTTGCACTGCTTCCATCAAGACCTCCAGAGTCAATGTTAAAGTGGTTAAGATGCACAAGCCCAACAAAATATCTTGTTTTGGAACTACAACTGTTTCCATCAGTCAATGGCTTTTGATAAATATGTGTCTGGGTCCATATCAAATGTCCAATTTGGCATTGTAATGTGTTAGAAGTTGCAAAGGGTAGAATTAATACCACTGATGATCTACTGGTTAACATTCTCGCTGAGTTAGCTCTAAATAGACAAATAGCCTATTTGCTTCAATAAAACAGAACATTCTGGAAATACTCAACAGGTCAGGCCCCATCTGTTGGGAGGAGAAACATTAACGTTTCACGTCAAAGACTCTTTGTCGAAACTGGGAAGAACACGAACGTTGCTATCATGACCACATCCTCTAAAACACTCTTACTGGTAGCATGTCTCGCCCTGTGTAAAAGAACTTGCCTTGTAAATATCCTTTAAATGTTGTATCTTTTACTGTGAAGCTATTCACTGCATATCCCTTCGGAATTTGATATTTCCACCCTGGGAAAAAGACACTGACAATCTATCCTATCTATCCCTCCAATAATTTGATCAGAATGTCCGCTCAACCTCTGACGTTGCAGAGAAAAATAATCTAAGTTTGTCCAACCTCTCCTATAGCTAATACTCGCTAATCTAGGCTATGCCTTCTGCACCTTCTCCAAAGTCGCCATATTCATTTTCATTGTATTGCCAGACATGGAAGAAACATATGGTCAAGTGGTTTGGACTCTAAATGCAGCGAGCAATTTAGCCGCCTTCAATTATAGAAGCACAGCAAGGTAGGAGTATAGAAAGGAACCATTCAGTCCACCGAGTGCATGCAAGGGCTATGCAAATGTAATCTAGTTAGTCTCACTCCCAGGCCCTCTACCTACAAGCCTGTAATTTGTTTTGCTTCCAAGGACATATCCAACTCCTTTTTGAAAACAAAGATTGAAACAATCACCATCATCTCCCCCGGACTGGAGGTCAAATTCTTCTCTTCACTGGATTGCTTTTCCTCCGGGCTCGTTTGATTGGTTTTCCAATTGCCCATTGATTGAAACAACTCATCTTGGTTCTTGGTTTCTTGGTCCTCCAAAATATTCCAAATGGAATTTAAACTGGAGGTGGTGGAGGGAGGACTTAAGCCAGAAAGGGTTATTGGGAAGAAAGAGCTACCTTAAATTTAGTTGCATCTGGTTGGGTAACTATAGTTGGGTGGAGATTATTCCATGCTTTAATTGTGCGGGGGAAGAACGAATTGCTGTACACATCTGTCTTTGTAGCTGGAATCACAAATTGGATCGAATGCCCTCGTCTGCTCCTAATTGGTTTGGGTTTGGTGTAGGTCTTGTAATCTATGTCGAGCTGACCATTTAACATTTTGTAAAAACAGGTCAAATCATGAGCTTCACGTCTGTCTTGGAGAGGGTTCCACCCCAGAGAATTCAGAAGTTTGGTAACACTCGCTTCTCTCTCATAGGTGTTAGTAACAAATCGAGCTGCCTGTCTTTGGACACGTTCGATGGAAGAAATGTTTTTATTTGTATATGGATCCCATGCTGCAATTGCGTAGTCCAAATGAGGTCTAACGAAGGTGAAGTATAGCATCTCCGTGACAGAAGGTTAACAATGATGAAAGTTGCGCCTCAGAAAATTTAGGACACCTGTTGCTTTCACCGTTGCATCTCCATTTACTATGTAGAACCTTCATGATCTCAATTGATTTCACAATTACCTGGACTCACATGCAGTGCGTATAACAGTGACCTGAGAGAGACAGGTCATGCCACTTAAATTTCCCAACTTGGCTCTCATTTCCAATCTGCCCATTGGCAGTGGCACAGTAGTGGTACATGAAAACAAACGTCCACCACTAAGTGAGAGCATATATTTGGAAGTGTCAACTTTCACTTAAAATTAGTTTCTTGAATATTTCTACAAAATAATTCACTCACCTCTCCGCCCATCCCTTTTGGGTCTGTTAGAATCTTCGTGTTCTCCTACCCAGCTGTATTCGACCGGCATGGAAATAGGCCTTAGTTTGCCTAGGAACAATAAAACAAAGTGCTCAAATCTTACAATAGCCAAACAGTGCAGTTGCGGGGAATCAGAACTAAAAGCTGAAAACCTTGGAAATACTCAGTCGGTTAGGCTCCCTCAAAAGAGAGAGAAACTGAATGGACATTTTGTGAAAATTCATTATCAACGGGTAAAAAGTTAGAATATAGTAAATTTTAAGGTAATGTTGGGAAAGAAATAATTAAAAAATAGTCAGATCTGTGGTTGGATGGAAGGTAGGTTAAATCAAATGACAACAGGTATAAAACTACATAACATTAAGCAAAGATATAAAAGTGGTTGAGAGTTGGTGAGGCCAGGATAGAGAGAACTGATAATCAAACGTTGCTAAGTTCAATTGCAAATTCAGGTAGCTTCCAGCTATCTTAATTATTGAGACCCAGCGTGGAGGGACTGCTGTGAGGAGAGGGGGGGGGGGGGGGGGGGGGGGTGGGAGAGAAGAACAATGGACAATGGGGATCCGGCGTGGGGGGACAGCGGTGGGGGGGGGTGGGGGGAGGGGGGGACGGGGACAATAGGGGGAGCCGCGTGCTTTGTATCTTTGTCAGCGCCATAGGTGGCCGCTATTTGTATACATTGTGCATACAGGCAAAGAATTTCACCGTGCCTTGCCACACGTGACAATAAAGTATTCCTATTCCCATTCCATACCATTCCAATGAAGATTGAGGGATAACTTCTCACTTTCTGACCACACACTTTATAGCTGTCGAAACGCATGAATGTCAGATGATAATTATGTGTGCACTGTTAGTCTCCTCTAGACCTGCTTTTCATTTCCATAAATGTTCTGTTATCATTCATTTTGGCTTCCAAAATCACACTGCTTCTACCTCCCACATTTCATCGACCCTCTATTTTTCTCTTTCGCCTTTGGGTTTTTTTTCTGTGCCTTTTAACGATATTTTGTTATGAAGGATCACCAGGCTGAAACATGAAGCCCGTTTCCCTCCTTGCAGAGGCTGACCGATCTGTTGAGTGCTTCCTGAGCTTCCTGTTTGTATTCTGCAATCATGTGTTGCTTTTCAGTGTATGTAATTATTGTTTACTTCTTTTCACCACTTAATATTCAGAGATGTCGCTTTGTCATCTTGAAATGAAATGGAATGGAATACTTTAATGTCACATGTGACAAGGCACAGCCAAACTCTTTGCATGCAACGTACACAAATACCGGCCACCAACGGCGCTGACAAAGTTACAAAGTACGCCAGCTCCTCCTTTGTTCTCCCCCACAGCGGTTCCCCCATGCCGGGTCCCCATGCCCATTGTTCTCCACCCCCCACCCCCTTCCCTCACAGCGATTCCCCCACGCTCTCATCGACTGCCAACGCGGGTTGACCTGCGAGGCTTCTATTCAACCACACTATTTTGAAATATTCTCGCCAAATGTCAAGACTGGGGGGGATAACTAAAATGAACATTAAGTGCACATATTGCAGTGCTTTATTATAACAGGTCAAATTCTCTTCCATACTTAGAAACCCAATTCTCTACTTCTTGATCTTTATTATAAATGTATCTATTTCTTAAAATGTTTCAACATTTCCGAGCTTGGTTGAAAGTAAGCTTTCATCCACCATCTAGCATTTGGTTTTAACCTGTACAAATCTTCAGGGAAATTATAATTTTCTGCAAATCAAATTATCAGATTTATCTGCACCACGACACGATAAGTAATTATTCCTTTCACCTATTATTTGCAAAAAAAATGTATTTCATGGTGTTAGAAGGAACTGTAGATGCTGGTTTACACTGAAGACAGATACATAATGCTGGAGTAACTCAGTGGGACAGGCAGCATATTTTCTCTGTATCTGTTAACCATCACAATGTTGATGAGTTCAGCAGAACTCTGTGTCGACAACTGATCATTCCAGTGTTGCAAAGGTGAAACAATCCAGTAACAGGCAAGATGAAAGGTGGAGTTAATGGGACAGATATTGAAGACAAAAGGCTGATGGGTGTAAAGGGGCTGCCCCACTTGGGCGACCTAATTGGCGAGTTTAGAGAGTTTAGGAGAGTTTGAAAAAAATGTCATGTTGAAGACCTCCTTCGACTATGTAGAAGACCTCCTTCGACTAGCTATGACTAACTTCGGGAAAATTGGACACCGAATAGTGGAGAGTGAAGACGACCTCGTTCGATCTCCTTCGACCTCCCTTCGACTATGATGAAGACTACCTTCGACTACCCACGATTACCTACGACTAACATGCCGACCTACTACGAACAAACCTACGAGTAAAAAAAGTAAAGATTTTTTCCACGGTGACCTTTTTTTACTCGCAGGCATTTTTCAACGTTGAAACATACGCCACGACCTAGTTGAGGCCTCGAGTACATGGGGACTACTCTCGAGCATGAAGGAGAGTAAAGGGCCTGTCCCACGAGCGTGCGACTCCATGCGGCAAGCGCGACCTAACGTGGTCGCTTGAGCCGTACGGCCTCGCGGGGCCGGTCCCACTTCGATCGCCGGAGCCGTATGGAGTTGTGCGGGGCTGGTCCCGACATCGCGCGGGGCTCTGAAAAACTGACCGTGTTCAATAATTCCGCGCGGCAACGGCCTGCCGGCCCGCAGCCACCACGACGCCGTATGCACCGCCTCGACGGGCATGCGCAGCATCTTGACGCCGTATGCAGCGTCTTGACACCGTACGTCACGCGCGAACTTCCCGCGGACTTTGCTCGAACTTCACGCCACTCACTTGACCTTCGCACGGCCCCCGCTTCCGGTTTGGTCGCGCTGGCCGCATGCAGGTCGCATGCTCGTGGGACAGGCCCTTTACGAAGACCTCCTACGACCTCGTGTCGGCCATGCTGCGAGTATGAGTCGAGGGCAAACTCGCCAGAACTCGCAGATTAGGTCGCCCAAGTGGGACAGCCCCTTTATGAATGGAAGGTGGAAGTGTAATCCGAGCAGGTGTAATCAAGGGAAGTGGAATCGTTAGCTATAAACACCAAAGAAAAATCAGCAATATTTGAAAAGTTGGATATTTGAAATGAAACACTTGACACATTAAATGCAAGGCATGTTGCAGTACTCTAAAGATGATGCAAGGGCAGGTTTTCAAACCTGAGCCCCTGTTCTCGAAGCACTAAAAAAAAAATCCAATGATGGTCTACCAGTGATAAGGAATAGCCACTTCTACAAACCACACAATTCTTTTTTGGAAGTTTGCAACCGTTCACTGGGAACTGATGTGGGTTATGATTGATAGAAATTTTAAAATTAATTTCTGGTTCCTGAATTGGTAGCATTTGAGAAAATTAACTTGGTTACATTTTCAAATCCTATTTATATATTTTTTTAAAGAATATTAAAAACACAAATTAAATAGAAGCTAAAATTACCATATGTCAGGGTATTTTCTCTTCTGCCGGGAATACTTGATCGGGTTGTGTCGTAATCGTAGCTGAGAATCATTGCGTCCCCCTCAATCATGGTGATACGTTTTCGATATTCTTGATCCAAGAAGGAATTGGGAGATTCTGATCCCTTATGCACCGGTTTGCCTAAAATATGTCTGCTGGGCTCTTCTATGGGAAGGTTGCCTTTTTCATCCCTTTTATGTTGAAAAAAAGATACAATTCAACACTTCTGTTTATCTTTCAAATTAAGCAAACAGAAGTCAAACCAATGACACGTTTGTAAGAAAGAAATATTTATATTATCAAAAGAAACGTGGTGCCAATACTCTTGAGCTCTCAGATTTAAACGTAATATTTTTACTGCATTTCTATATAGAATGGTTAATCTACACACCTGCCATTTGTGAGAAGACTGTGGTCTGTGGACATTGTATTAATTATACATTACAGTGTACAGATCACTCTATACAGCACAAATAATACAGCTGCAGATCTTTCGCACAGCACTGTAACCATGGCCATCTCAAACTATTCAGGAAAAGACAACACCAGGATCAGTCAACTTTGTCATGGAAGGCATTAGGTAAGGTCATGGAAGGTCTAAGTGGGTGGGTCATTTTTTTTAGAAATATGATCAACAATTTGTTTTGTTTCCATTTGATAAAAATCCTTTTGAAGCCATTCTATTCATGTTGAAATGTTACCTACAACTTCCCTCAGCAACATACATCACAGTTTTGCTTTAAGTCTTAACCATTAGGTGGGAGAATGAATTGGCTGTGAAGCCGCCGGGAGGAAACTGCTGCGATTCCCCACTGTCAGAGAGAAAGCCACCTGGTTTTGTCATCCACTTTAAACATAGCGAAGCATCGTTGATGGGAAAATTCCACTTTTCAGACAGGATGATGTAAAACTTGGATGAACATAAACTTGAATCAATTCTGTTGTAGATGAACAAGTATTATTTTTCATGACACTATTCCCATTTCTGCCACAAATCTGAGAAACAAAGGCCCATGTTTTCATTTTACACAAATGCTGTGATCCATTCTATAGACTCACCCAGCAACATTCATCACTAGGCAGCAAATACCAAAGTCTAGATCTACCAGTTCTACGGGGCATGGATTAAGAATCACTGAAGAGAGAGAAAAAAAGGGGGGGGGGGGGGGGGAGAACGGAGGCCTTCTTCGACTATGTGGTAAGGACTTTTCATTGATCATGACATTGGGTACAAGTTGCTAACTAATGAAATGCATTACTTCACACTTTGTCAGGAAGGATGGATAAAGCACCAAGTATCTGAGTTAATCATGTTCTCACAAGATCAGACAACAAGAGTTCTGGGGCAATCAATGTATTTTTAGTGCTTCCTTGAATTCTGCAGAGGCCAAAAATAAAAGTGACAACATCTTCATACAAGCAGCTCACAATGAGTAATTTTATATACAAAAAAAAAACTGACAATGTGAACCATTCTACTTTGTCAATCACCTGCCAAGGAGAGAGCAGTTATCCACACATTCTACAACTCAGCCAGGTAATTTGCGTCAATCATCCCTGACAGCATTGTTGAGTGAATAAAGAACATTTGCACGTCATACTTTTTTGTACGAATTGCGCCGAGACTTGTGAAGTGCAGGAATGTATTTGGGTTTAGGAATCTTGTACTTTTAATAGTTGGGAAAGGTCAGGCGACATGGGAATGGGCAGGGGACAGAAATGATGGTGGAGAAATTGAATCGGGAAAAAGTCAACAGAAAAATACAAGTAAATGCAGGTGAAAAAATGCAGTCATTTTGTGAAATAGCATTTACATTTTTCAAAAAGCGTTTAAAAGGAGCATCATTTACACCGAGCAAGCAAATGTTAGGAAGCTCTACAGTGGCACCATTAAAAAACACACGCAGTTGATGTAACTGCTTTTTAATCAAATACAGTTGTAGCAAATAAATCACAGAGAACAAAGACAATGAACAATGGTCAATTTAAAATTATTTTTGGATGCTGCTAAAAAACCAATACCAGGCTTACGTATGATTGGATTTGATTAGATTTATGGTATCTTCTCACAAAACTATCTTCAGAGCAGTACATTGTGCTAAACAGCAACGGCATCTCTGTTAAGACAGTGTTGTGGGAATAAATCAGCAGCAACAAGACATCCAGAACCAATGCTACATTATTTTGTTCATTTGCAATCAATGCCTGTTGGCACATTAGAAGCTTGCTGTGATTCTGCAGCTCCATTTTGGATCTGCATTTAAGAGTGGGTTGGAGAATTTTGTGTGGTCCTGTGATCCCTGCTCAGTGATCTGTCAGCACAGGGTTGTTCCTACGATTCCAAGGATGGCTGTGCACTCCCACGTCTTGTTGAACTGACCCTTCTTATTATGTGGTTGAGACAATAAACATTGGAAGAGTATTTAATCACTTAAACATTTCTTTTGCAGAAGTAAGAATCTTTACTCTTTTTGTTTATACAGAAGCTCCCAAACCAAGGAGGCACCCAAATCAATGCTGAATGGTTTTCACCACTATTAGCATTGAAACAGGAAACATCCTCCTACAAGTGGCATAGTTCTGAGCTATGTCAGCTTGTAAGAGAAGCCATTGGAAGACAAGCTTTGTTCTCAGCAACTAAATGATATCACTCTGAAAATGGAATTGATGGACAGACTGATTATTATCAAGAAATCGCATAATGTTAGAAACCATGGAGCATTTAACAGCAAAGGTAATTCAGAGGAACCTGCCATTTGAAAATATTCTCGCTATAATCTGCTTCCAGTGAAAGCCAATCTGCTAAACATAATCAGCATCCAGAAGGTGATTAGTGTTTGTACAAATCCTATAGTCAATGAAGGAGAAATTTGTCTTGTAAACACAATGCATGTAAGAATATAACTTGCTTGTTGATTGAATGCAAACCAATGCATGAAGGTAAGTAAAACGGGTGTCCAACGCTCTCACATACGTTTAGCATAAGAGACCAGGATTATATTTTGTTCCCTGATGTGTTCTGATTTCTTTGAGGCACTAATATGTTATATTTTGACGTACTCACCTGGTCCTTTGAAAGTGTGGTTTTCATTGACTGAATAAAAAGACCGCTCTAGTGTGCATAATGTACTCCACAAGGCTACTATTAGTTCTTTGAACTTGTTTGGATTGCACTGCAACCTACGGTTTTCCAACAAGCCCCCAAAACAGAATTTAGAACATGCTAACAGAGGGAAATCCTTAAAAACTAGTGATGCCAGCCTACAACATCAAGGAAACATCTCATAACTTCTCCATGTTTGGTGCAGAAAACAACAGTTTTGCTTTAGCAATCTAAGGAATCTTTTCAAACTATACTGACAATAAAGAAATACAGTTCAATAGACAACCACTTGGGTATTTATTAGTCTAGTTTAGTTTAGAGATACAGCACGGAAACACCCACTAGGGACTATTTTTTACATTTACACTAAGCCAATTAACCTACACACCTGTACGCCTTTGGAGTGTGGGAGGAAACTGAAGATCTCGGCGAAAACCCATGCGGGTCATGGGGAGAACGTACAAACTCCGTACAGATAGCACCCGTAGTCGGGATTGAACACAGGTCTCCGGCGCTGCATTCGCTGTAAGGCAGAAACTCTACCGCTGCGCCACCATGCGTAAAACACCTGGGCAAGTATTAACTTCTTAACTTGGTAAAAGCAAGTTTAGGGCAGGATTGCAATTCATGAATGAGCTGTGTAAATGCCATCTATTGGAGGGTTATCTACCTCAACAACATTTTATTGGTAGAAGAGGTACTTGCAAATAACAGGTTCCACTGCAAATGTTTTATGTGAAAAATGTACGATTTTTTAAAACAGCGTTTCTTTCCATCTTTAATCGGGTTTATCCAAATTACACTTCCTCAAGCGAGATATCCATAATTCCTGCCCGAAGAATTTGCACTGAAATGGCATCAATTTATTTGGCTACTTTGCACTAAGCCCTCTTCTCTATGATCAGATCTCGTCCATTCAGTGCTACCCATATATAATCTGTGTTTAATAAAACAACGTTAGCAAAATGAAAGCTGAGATTGTAACAATCACAAATACATTCAAACAGATTTTGGGCTTCAGTATGTCTAAGCTGGAAATGCCCAAAGTCAACCCATGGTGGGTCGAAAGTCGAATGAAATATGACCATATCCCAAAAATGTAATTGAGTATTATGATCAGCAGAGAAAAATAAGAAATATTAAAAGATTGTAGCCAGGAAGCTACTGCAACCAATTTTATTGAAGGGATATATAAGCGCACCTATACCAAATATTATTTCCAGTTATTTAACGGTCAGAACTATTCAAAATGAAGAGGTTAATACATATGTAATTGGCCATCAAGCCCAGGCCAAAAGATATTACCCATTAACTGCAACATTTCCTGGGGATCATTTTATACAGTCAAAGAATCACAGAGTGATACAGCGTGGAAACAGGCCCTTCGGCCCAACACCCACAGCGGCTGACATGACCCAGGTACACTAGTCCCACCTGCCTGCATTTGGTCCATAACCCTCCAAACCTGTCCTATCCATCTACTTGTCTAACTGTTTCTTAAATGTTTGGATAGTCCCAGCCTCAACTACCTCCTCTGGCAGCTTGTTCCATACACTCACCACCCTTTGTGTACAAAAGTTACCCCTCAGATTCCCATTAAATCTTTTCCCCGTCACAAACCTATGTCCTCTGGTCCTCGATTCACCTACTCTGGGCAAGAGACTCTGTGCATCTACCCGATCTATTCCTCTCATGATTTTATACACCTCAATAAGATCAACCCTTATCCTCCTGCACTCCAGGGAATAGAGTAGAGTCCCAGCCTACTCAACCTCTCCCTATAGCTCAGACTCTCATGCCCTGGCAATATCCTTGTAAATCATCTCCAGATGCATTTCCAGCTTGGCAACATCTTTCCTAGTTTCCTATATAGGAACATAAAGTATGAGAATCAGATCTTGTAGAGGCCATTCTAATGTAAAATTAAAAAGATAAAGTTAATATTCTTTTCATGCAGTACAATTTTGTTTACAATTATATTAAGTCAAGAGTACAGTAGAAATCTGAAGAGATGTTGAAACAATCTAAACTCTGTTTGTTCCTGGCACGGAGAAATATTTAATCTTATTAGTACCACAACATCAGGTTAGAATGGCCAAGATTTCAGACAAAGATTATCTTCGGGGAATTCTGCGAAGAATGCTTTAAAAAAAATAGTTCAAGATCCCTGCATTGAGCCATGAGAGGAGAAACAAAAACAAAAGCTCTTAATCATCCTTGAGGCATTGAAACACTGCCTTACTCGTTTCTCATGGCACAGAGGAAGACTATTCAACTCATCAGTCTATGTCAGCTTCCTATCAGTCACATTCCTCTTTCCCCATGCAACATATTTGTTCTCATGTCCATTAATTCCCCCATTGACACTTGCTTACACCAAGGTGTAATATAGTTACAATTAATCTTCCATCATGTCTTTTGGAAATGGGAGGAAACCAGAGCACTTGTTCTCTATTACACTGTATTCTTCAGCTATCCTATCTAGAGATGAAATAGAGATTGGGAAATGCATCTTTTCCCCATACACATCCTTCATAAGCGCCTCTAGCTGAAATATGCTTCCGAAAAACTCAACGATAGAATCCATCCTCGAATAAAATATTTAATGTCCCACACAAATTTGTCTAAAAGTTCTGAATTATTAATGGCTTAAATTATCGGCCCATCTCACTGTCCATTGGAAACTATTGGTCATTTTATGAAACTTATTTTAAAACCACTAATAGACAGATGATTTAAGCACAGGTGTTGGATCTGAAGGGAAGGTTTTTTAAAAAGTATCCTACTTTATTCTAAGTCTGGAAAATAGCAAAGGACAGTGATATTATGTGAGGAGAAACTGATTAAATATTATATTCCAAACATACTTCAAAGTACATCACCCAAGTATGAACTTAAATTGATAACATCAGGGCAGACAAACAGTTAAATACCATCAGGTGAAACTAAGAGTTTGGAAAGTGTTCACATTGATCGGGTTGGTGGACGCGTACAATTACAACTCAGTAAAAGCAGGACTTGTGGCGTCAATTTAATTAAGCCAATTTAATGAAAGAAGCAGGGGTTAGAGGAGGAAGGATGTTTTTCAGATGGGACGACTGTACCAGAGCCTTAGAGTTTGGTTGTTTGTGGTTTGTTAGTGATTTGGATGTGAATGTAGAAGGCATGATTAGCAACTTTGCTGATGACACTAAAGTAGGTGGTATCATAGACAGTGTAGATGGTTATTAAAAATTACAGCAGGATCTTGATCAGCTGGGCAAGTGGGCTGAGGAATGGTTAATGGAGTTTAATGCAGATAAGTGCGAGGTGCGAGATACCCTAGCCTGGGCAGGATCTTCATAGTGAATGGTAAACCATTGGAGTGTGTGCAGAGCAGAGGAATCTAGACAAATGTACATGGTTCCCTGAAAGTGGAGTCACAGCATATAGGGTGGTAAAGAAGGTTATTGGTATATAAGCCCTCATCAGTCAGGGTATTGAGTCAAGAAGTTGGGCAGTTATGTTACAGTGTACAAGATGAAGAAATGGATAAATATTTATCTATAATGAGCATGGAAAATTATAAGAATAGTTACCCAATGAGATAATTAAATACCATAAGGAATATTTGTAAAAGCTGTGAGAAGGAACTGCAGATGTTGGTTTACACCGAAGATTGACAAAAAAATGCTGGGGTAACTCAGCTGGACAGGCAACATCTCTGGAGAGAAGTAATGGGTGATGTCTCAGGTCAAGAGCCTTCTTCCCGACCCAAAATGTCACCCATTCCTTCTCGCCAGAGAAGCTGCCTGTTCCGCTGAATTATATAAAAGCTGTCTTCCTTAGGTTTCGGGTTCCTTCGCAACAATAGCAGAAACTCATTGGAATCTATTTTAAGGGCCATGTCCAACTCAAGAGTTGCTTATTTAATGTAACAATCCTGATTATTTTCAGTAATGCTCAGGCGCTGAATAGCAAGGAGACGCAGGATGAACTTTGTTTTGCTGTCATTGGCTGAGGGAGGCTCTTTTCTCAGAAAACAGCTTTAAATTGACAGCTAAACAACCAGACTTTAACTCCTGCAGGATGTGGGAAATCAGGGAGACCTCTTGTGTCCCTGACCACTGCACTTGTGGGAGGTGTGTCCAGCTACAACTCCTTACAGACCACGTTCGGGAACTGGAGCAGCAGCTGGGCGACCTTAGGATCATCCGGGAGACTGAAGATGTCATAGAAAGGCGTTAGGCTGCAGTGATCATGCCTCGGATACAGGCAGAAAGTAAAGGGGCGTCCGTTACGAAAGGAAATGGGCAGAATGTGCCCAAATTACCTGTGGCCATTCTCCTCAACAGGAATGCCCTTTTGGACACTGTTGGGGGTGATGACCAGTCACGTGGGAGCAGCTGCAGTGTTCGGGCCTGGCTCTGAGGCATAGCGGAGAAAGGTGAAGTCAGGTAGATCGATAGTGATACATAGGTGACTAGTTGCTCAGGGGGGACACAGGAGATTCTGTGGAACCAAACGAGACTCCAGGATGCCAAGTTAATGGAGTTTAATGCAGATAAATGCGAGGTGTTGCATGTTGCAAAGTCAAACCATGGCAGGATCTTCACGGTGAATGGTGGGGCCTTAGGGAGAGCACTGAGCTGAGGGATAGAGGAGTATGTGTACACAGTTCCCTGATTGCGGTGTCTCTGGCAGAATGGGGAAAAGAAGGTATGATGTACTTTACATCAGTCTGATGTATTGAGTATAGAAGTTGGGACATTATCTTAGTTGTACAAGTTATTGGTGAGGCTGCATTTGAAGTACTATGTTCAGTTTTAGTCACCCTGCTATTGGAAGAATATCATTAAGCTGGAAAAAAGCAGAGAAGATTTACAAGGATGTTGCCAGGATTTGAGGGCCTGAGCTCGAAGGAGTGCAGGAGGCTGAAGGATGATTTTATAGAGGTGTATAATATCATGAGGGGTATAGACAGAGAGAATGCACAGAATCTTTTGCTCAGAGTAAGGGAATCAAGAACCAGAGGACATAGGTTTAAGGTGAGAGGGGAAAGATTTATTAGGAAGCTGAGGAGCGACTTTTTTACTCAGAGGGTGGTGGTTATGGGGAATGGCAGGTGCGGTAATTGAGGCAGGTGCAATAACAGGATTTAAAAGGTACTTGGACAGGTACATGGGTATGAAAGGTTTGAAGGAATATGGGTCAAATGCAGACAAATGGGACCAGCGTAGATGAGGCACCTTGGTTCACATGGACGAGTTGGGCCAAAGGGCCTGTTTTAGTTCTGTATGACTGACTATGACTCTAACTCATTGTTCACTGGCTCAATAGTACGTTATTATCATATTTACCTAGGTACAGCAAATGTCCTTTTTTGTTTTTGTCCAAATTGCTGGGTTTTAAGAGCACAAACGTTTATACGGTTTGCTGCAACTCTTCATACCCAGACTCGTTACCATTACGAGTTTTATCTCTGTTCTTAAAAAAGGAAATACTTACTCGGGACAGGGGTTGTCCAGCAACAAAATTAAGTACAATTGGGAAATTAAGAGATTACTGTTGTTGAAATGCTGCTATTATGTTTAAGAAGTTGGCTGCTGAAAGGCCACTTTTGTGAGCTGTTTTAGACCGTCTCCGAATATGGAATCAGCTATGTAGGATTGAAATGATGAGAATTTTCATTATTGGAGGATAGTGAGCATTTGGAAATCTTTACCCCGGGCAGCAGTGGATGCTCAGTCACTGAGCATAGCCAAGCTTGGGATCTTTGGATTTTGGACTCTTAAATATGGAGATTGGGTTGGAATAGAGAGTCATAGACCCACAGGCTTGGAGAGGCTTATGGTCCACTTCTATTTCTCATTTTGTCAATACAGTCTGTGGACAATACATTAGTTTTGCACAGAAATGCCTCCACAGATTATGGACTCAAGCCCTGGAGTATGTTTTGAACTTATAACCTACTGACTGGTGTACTTAAGAGGCTTAAGTACACCAAACTGAGCCAAGCTGACACTTATATGTACTTGTTTTCAGAAGTATTCCTGAACATAGACACTGAAACATATGAAATATGCATTGGCTACACACAAGGTAAGTGAGATTAGCAATACTGAGCAGATATGGCATTAAAACAGTTTTATATTTATAGGAAGATGCATAAGGCTATGAATAGTTGAAAGGCAAGTATTAATGGATAGAAGCCTGTTTTTTTTCTGTTTAAAGTGCTGACTAAGAATGTAACTTGGAAACAAAGAAAATATTGAGACTTCTCATGGACAATGTCCAGCAGAATATTAATTATGGCGATGTGATATTTCAGATTTGCAATTAAATCAAAATATCAGCATTGGGCGTGGAAACATTTTGCTCTATATTAAAACATATCTTGTATTCACTACAATGGAGACGGCATGAGGGCAGATCAGAACAAGTTAAATCCGCTGTAATTAAGAAAGAACTGCAGATGCTGGAAAAATCGAAGGTAGACAAAAATGCTGGAGAAACTCAGCGGGTGAGGCAGCATGTATGGAGCGAAGGAATAGGTGATGTTTCGGGTCTGAAGAAGGGTCTCGACCTTCGCTCCATAGACGCTGCCTCACCCACTGAGTTTCTACAGCATTTTTGTCTTAAGTTAAATCCACTTGTAACCAAAATTCATCAGTGTGAAGGTATTCTGCAATTCAACCTTATAAAATGTCAGCTTGCTGTATTTTTCATTTGAAAGCTCTGAGGTTTTTTTTTAAGCAAAGGCCAGATTAATCAAAGTTGTTTGCAGTAACTTCAAACATTTTGCACACTTGATAGCTGCTGAGAATTCTGGGATCTACATGTTCAAAGCAGTAGAAGTGACATTTCTGTCAATGAAAGCGAGATTACATTACACTTTAATTCATGTTTCAGCCATAAATGCTTGTTCATAAATATATACCTCATCATAATCAAATCTACAATCCACATACTCCACTAATACATAGCGATGAACAGGATCAAAGAACTGTGGGATTATATGAATTAACGCTTAAAACAGATTTGCTCTGATCTCGGATAAACTGGTTCACAACAATTTAACAGATACATCTCACAGGGACTTACCTGTTAATTCTAGAGATACTGGAACCTCCCAGCCTTCTGCAAAAAAAGTTACACATATAAAGTACCCACAAATACAGCCCACACAATAGCTGGAATTTTTTTTTTTTAAATACCCACAAGCTATTTTGCTATTTATTTTGTCAAATTAAGGTTAAAGGAAATAACAGCAAAAGTAACTCTAAATTGTACAAAATGAAAGCCAAGATGAGAAGCCATGTGCAGGCTTTAGTACAGTTCGGTTTTGGAGACTCAAAGATGTGATTTCCCATTGCTACCAGTTCGACTGTATACAACCATTTCTGGGTGGATGGAGTTTCATTTATACCCTTCTTAACAAGCACGCAGAAAAACTGTGAAAACGGCTGACAGAAATAATAAAAAGTAGTAAAATAACCAAGACCAAGACACTAAATGATGTTCACAGACGGCAGGAAAGAGAAGCCTAGAAATTGGATTGAATCCCATGTCTTTATATGTGCAAAGGTGGGCTGAATCCACTATTTCTGGTTGAAATTGTGCCCTATCAAGTGAGCGCACCTGATGTTTTCACATCATCAAACATGTACCTAATGAGGCCATTGTTCATCAAACCCCCATTCCTCCCCTTCCTGATATAAACTGGAGCTCAAAAGTTCAACGGATAACCAAAGAAGAACAAATTCACTACAACCAGTGGCACATCAGACTACTCTGCTGCTTCAGTTGTTTTTTAAAGGAGCACTCTGCTAACACAACGAGAGCAGGGTGCTGAGACTGTTCCGTGCCAACATTAACAGTGAGAGCTCTTTTCCAGCATTTAAATTATGAGATCTAATGAACTCTGGGAAGGATACAAAAGGGAACGGAACAAGTGTCAGAAAGAAAATAACTCGTTGAGCTAAGTAGAAGTGGCAATGGAGCAGCACTGGTTGGATTGCTCTTACCCTGAGCTGGTATGGGTTCAACATGGACTCAAATAGCTTCCTTCTGTGCTTTCAATGCATGATTTTAGCTGCAGACACTCATTGAATGGATACCTCAGTGGAGAAACCTCTGGCTGCAGTCCAGCAGCAAACGTGCTGGCTCAGCTTTTGGCAGGATCTGCAGATGCACCTGCAGTTTCCACATCTGGCTGAAGCTAGTGTGTTCAGACTCATTTATAACAACACAAGACAGCACAGTACAAAAATTAAAAATCAAAACTGAACTAATACTCTTTCCTATTTCACAAACTCATGCAGGCTTCCAATGTGTTTGCACAATATTGCAGGGTCCCCACTGTCGCTGTGGTCTGGCTATTGGAAGGCTGCTCCTTTTCACTTTGCGTCTTGGACGATGTCCTTGATGACCCATGGGAGGTCTTGCCCTGGGATGAGTCAGTTTCATTCAGGCCACTAGCCCTGGACCACTGGCTGTCAGTGTGCGCAGCAGTGGTGGGAACTGATGGTGTCCTCATGAGTGGCTCGACAATTCCTGACCCTACATACGAGATCACCTCTGGAGGGAATGGGTGGAAAATTGTGCAATGATCTGCTGAGATTGAGACTTCACCTTCCTGATCTTGAGGTGACCAGCTGACAGATCACATACCTCCGCTGCCTGATCCTTGCAGTATCTATTCCTGTCTTTGGAACTGGATCACCGTACAACCTGAACAGAATTCTGATCATGTTCTTCTTGCGTATGGCGTGCACAGCCTAAAGTTGGAGGACAACTTGTTCTATTTGATCTTAGTTGATTGTGCACGTCGGGTTGATTGCATTCGTTGAAACAGGGCGGACCACGTGAAGGTTGCAATCTCCCACCCCCTGATCATGTTGAAAAGATGCTTCAGTGCGGGAGTACCATCACTGCAATGGAAAGCATTCCCGGATGGCAGCCTATTTGCTCCTGTAGAGCTGTGCATATCCTCATGCATAACATCTCTCATGTAGGGAATCAAACTGGTGACTTGCAGCATCTCTGCCTCTGTGGATCAGCATCATCAATGCACATTTTAACACTCTGGATGGTGTCCCAGTGTCCAGACTGGGCTGCATTCTGCCTATGAATGGTATTTTACTGAGTATATCAAGCTGATCCTGGTGGCACAGCACCATTTCTTTAGAATACGCAGCTGTTCCCAAATGGCAGCGGGGAGAAATGTCTCCAGATCAGAACAAGGCTGTGTAGAGGCTGCAAGAATTCAGATGCCTTTATCTCTGCTGCACCCGGTAGGTGTAGTGGTGGGATTCTCATTGATCCCTGGGAAAGATGCAGACATGGCCACCAGAGTGGAGTTCATGTTGCCATGACCCACACCACCTTTGATGGGCTCATGGAGATGGGGTCTACAGTGCTCCTGCCTCCCCTGTGTTCAGTGAGGCAGGCCCGACTGCTCACCAGCTATTGTGCTGTGCACCTGCATCAGCCCCCCCCCCCCCTCCCCCGTCATGATAGTATCCCGATCGACATTCTCGCCTGAGTCTGCTGAGACAATATTACGTGCAATCCCTCCCATGCAGGTCCCTGCACCAGATTTCCAACAGCTGATATCAGGCTTTAGCTGGGCTCATCTCCCTGTTACATGAACCCCTCGAACCTCATCTGCTTATTCCTCCTGGTGTCAGTCTCTGACGTGGTGCTGTGGTGGTCAAGTGCAATGATCATAACTATTTCCTTCTCCTCTTCTTCCAGTTCTCCCTCCTATGCGACGAGTGATTTTTCAGGAAAGGGGAACCAGGTGGCCCACCCCAATACCTTACAAAGGCAAACCAGAGGACTATCTGCACCAAAATATCTTAGTGTCATCGAATCGTACAGCGCTGAAATGGGCTTTTTGGACAACCACATCCAGGCTGACCTTTTTGCAATGCCGACCATATCCATTGGGACTGTATCCTTCTTGCTTGCCGTGCAATGCCGTGCTTGTTTAAGTGCCTGTCTAAATGCCTTTTAAATGCCATCAGATTTCACCATCTGGCAGCAAGTTCTACATATCATCCAATCTCTGTGTAAAAAAACAACTTACCCTTCACATCCCAGAATACAAATGGTGATTCAGTAGCACTCAGGAGAATAAGGGTGCTCATTGTTTATCAAATCAAACGGAATACAGCCTTCACAGTGAAACATTGTTGTTGGAGATAGCTGGCGGTCTGGCAATTACTCTTGCTGGTGATGTTGTTTGCAGGTAGGTGCCCCACCTGTCCATTAGCTGCAGGATGATGGACTCCTCTATTGAGCACAGATGCAGAAATCAGGAGGCTGTCCTCCCATGCAGGTAGCCTCTCCTTTTCCTGGCTGACTAAGAGGAGGCAGTAAAGGACAAAGGACATCTTTTTGGTAGTTTAGCCTCTGCCTGGGTGGATGGAGAGAGCATTGATGGATTTGCAATTTGTTTCTGTGTGTCTGGTGTTGATCTTGGCATTTCTTCCTGCACTGCCAGTTTTCCAGCTCCACCAATGTTGGCTTGAGCAGACCTCTGGACCACTCCAGCCCACGGTCATCACTCTTCATCACTATCTCATGCATCAGGACTTTGATATCACGTTGCTTGCGTCATCTCTCTTCTTCGGTGCAATCCATCTCTCACGGTGGCCATTGTGTGTGTTTGAATGTTGTCAGACTGCCGCAGCGAGTGTGCCTTAAAGGGCTAATGTTATCTATCATTGATGCGCAGAAAAGAACGAGCAGCAGTGTTAACATGAATGTGATTCTATTAGGAACTGTGCAAGTACCAACTTAATACACATCTCCTTCAACCAGCCTGCTGAATAACTGCACATTTTATTTTCCACAGTGTTAGCAATAGATGCAACAATGGTGTTGGGCACCAAAAATAAAGGGAAAATCCAATTTCTAGCCTAAGATATTTGAAAATATGTATTACAACATGACAATGGGTTCAGGTCACGACTCAGGAAAAATAATGGTGAAATGCAATCAGCATTTACTAAAGAATATTAGGAAGCATAATGGAGACACAAGGAACAAAAGATGTCAGGATCTTGTGTAGAACACAAAGTGCTGGAGTTACTCAGTTTATTATCTTCGGAAGCTTAAACCTGACCATTATGAATTCACAAACATATGGAAGAATTTGTAACAATGCTGAATATTGACTGAGAAATATAGTGAAGGTAGCTCTGAGGTATTTGCAGCACAGTTCAGACACACCCTGCACAAGAACATCAACATGCGGTCGTCTTAAGTAGTCAACATTCCTTCTTCAATGAGACATGTCTCAAAACCAATAAACCTTTAAAGAATCCCGACTGCCAAGAAAATGTACAATAAAACACATTTTGAAATGGTTAATCCAGACGATAAATCTTAACCAGCATATGCAAATTTATCTCCAAACAGAATATACAAAACAACACTGGCAGACCTAAGATGAACAATTCTGTAATGAAAAAGCTTCAGTCGGCTCCTTGACACTCAAGTTACATCACGAAGCATCAATTTTTAATTGCAGCTCTGTTTAGTTTTACAGAACAATATGTTTCTAAATATATCCTAGGTAAATACAATGTTTTGATAATTCTGGATTTTTTCAAATAAGAAATTTAGCCATAAAGGGTTTTTGCGAAAATAATTTTTTTGCCAAAATTATCAACTGTTTTTTTTCTGGTACCACTGTAAAATTCATGCATAATTTTTGACATAAATAGCTTAACAAATTTATAACACTTAGATGTGGACTCCTGTTAATATATAATTTGGTGAAAACTTCAAGATATCTTAAAGCCCTATGTATGTAATACCTTTAACACAGTGAAACAATTTAAAACATTTCATAGGGGTGTAAGCAAAGAAAGTTGGCCTCAGGAAATGTTTGATTGACAACAAAAATAATGGTACAAGATACAGATTTTAGGAAATGTCTTAAAAGGAACAATATGAAGAGATGAAGGATTTCAGAGAGGAAATTCCATAGTTTGGGGAAGTCAATGGATCACCATGATATCTAATGTGACGAACAGCTCAAGATTTTCACAAATGGCCAAGTACTATGTGTAAGGTGCATTAGGTGCAAAGCCAGCCTCTCACATTTGTGATATGGGTTCAAATCATATACGGAAATATTTTGGGTGAAAATCACTCCTTCCTGTTATGTGCTATGTGAGATAACAACAACATTTCAACCTTGTTCCCATTGATCATATACGAAGAGAAAAGCAGCAATTATTAAAACAGTGAACTTACAATTCCACTGCTGAGGGGTCATAGGTAATAGATAGCTTGGTACTCAAATACAGAGTTTTTGGAGATTCACTATTAACAAAGATATTAGGGAACAGGTCTGAGAGTACTTGATGCAGACACTGGATAGTTTACAAAATCTCATATAAATAAAACAGTGAATGAAACTCTTCAGTTTGATAACCGTCTATAGTTTTGACTTCTCTAGACTTTTCCATTTGTGCTACAATTAGGATTTCAGCATTCTTCTTCATCTGATTTGCTGAAAATGCATCATATTTAAATTAAATAAGAACTGTTTATCACCTGAAAAGAAGTGGAAAAGATATATGGAAAAGACCAATCGCTTCTAAATTTTGAAAACTTTCAGTGAGGCTGAAATTTTTTTCTAATGTTCTAATTAGAAAAAAGTGTCTAATACTCCACTCATTTCCTACACACATTGATTAAACTCTTGCAATCTAAGTCATGGAATGTTCCTATTCTTTAAATGCAGACCTGTTTGATAAATGACCTTGTATAACTGCATGGTAGACAAAAGTGCTGGAGAAACTCAGCGGGTGAAGCAGCATCTATGGAGCGAAGGAAATAGGCAGTGTATAACTGCATACTGTGTAATTTTTTGATGGGGGAAAGGCATGCAGAAGTTACAGAAAGTCAGCTCCAGATTTGTTCAGCACATACTGTGTGAAGGTATTAGCAATAACTAGAATTGAACTGCACTGAATGAAACATCAATGCATAATATTTTATCAGGTATTTTATAGACACAAATATTTAGTGTACGATTTAATTTGTACGTAAAGAAGAACAATAATAGCATAAGATTACCTGGGAGTGTATGGCTCTGTTGGAGGAGGAGGAATGTAAAGATCTTGCAGAGCAGAACTGTCTCGCTTTGTCGGAGTGTTGAGAGTACCAGTTGGCGTGGCGACACTACCAGTTGGACTTTTTGGAATGATTGGCTGTTTACAATAGGGAATAAAAAAATCACGGAGGATAAAATTCATGAGTTTGAACTGCAATATTAACGGCATAAAATAAACAAAAACTTGTTTTATGAAAAAGAGATGGACAAAATTGTTTTTAATTGCTCCAACATGCCTGTGTCAGGAACACAATGGGAAGACCACCATACCCTCAGACTTCAAACTTAACAAATTGCCAATTTTACAGAACTACATGAGTGCGAGGAAGCATGTATTGCATCATCTTCCCTTAACGTTCGCGATGAGATCTCCCGGGTATTTTCCCGTCAACTTGGAGGAGATAATTTTCTAGGGATAGGAACTTCCAGTTTCCCACCCCTCACTGCCACAAAGGATATAGAATTTGCTCAAAGATCATAAGGTCATAAGTGATATGAGCAGAATTAAGCCATTCAGCCCATCAAGCCCACCTTACTATTCAATCATGGCTGATCCAGCTCTCCCTCCTAACCCCATTCTCCTGCCTTCTCCCCATAACCCCCGACACCCATACTCATTAAGAATCTACCTATCTCTTCCGTAAAAATATCCATTAACTTCCACAGCCGTCTATGGCAAGGGGTTCCATTGATTCACCACCAAGGATGCCAAAGTCTAATCAAACCGTTTAATAGTGTAAATAAGTACAAAACATAGATTGTTTGGAAAAACAGAGCTTTGTGATATCTACATTTCCAGCTGAGTGACAGTGAAGAAGATAGTAAGAGGGCACATACCAGCTGGTGGAATAGACAGACATTTGGCTGATGAAAATTAATGTAGAAATGTGTAATGATAAGGATGAATGAGGAGTAACTAGGTAACTAAAGGGTGCATTTCCTAAGGGGGTGCAGGAAAAAAGAGACCAGGGTATTCTGTTTGTGTATTTTGGAAAGAGGCAGTGAAAGTTGATAAAGTGATTTAAAATAGGATCCTATGCTGCACCGTCCAAAAAGAAGTTATAGCAAATCTTCATTAAACATTGATTCAGCCGTGGATGGGGATCCAATATTGATCACTGTTGTGTGTGAAGAATTTGAAGGCTCTGGAGAGGATATTGAAATGATTTAACAGAATGTTTGTCATGGAAAATGGACCTACGGTATGTTATAGGGAAAGGCTGAAGAAGCTGGAATTATTTTCCCTGGAGCAGACAAAATTGAGATGAGATGTAGAACAGGCGTTCAGATAAATGAAAGGTCTAGACAGAATAGACAAAAATTGTTGCCTTTGGTGGAAAGGCTAAGAGCAACAATACACAGGCTGAATGCATTTGGGAAAGGAACCAAAGTCAACAGGAAGAAAAGTTATTACAAGAAGATAACATTACAAATGAATTGCTTAAATGATTTTTGAGGCAGATTCGTTTGTTGCTTTTAAATATGAATTGGGTCGTACTTGGAAGAAAATATCATTGCAGAGGTACCGAAAAAGAATAAAAAAGGAGTACGATCAACTTTCTGAGAGCTGGATTGGTTTTGAAGAGCTGAATAACCTTCCTCTTTCATAAGTTCATAAGTGATAGGAGCAGAATTAGGCCATTCGGCCCACCATGTCTGCTCCGCCATGATTGAATGACTGATCTATCTCTCCCTCTCAACCCCATTCTCCTGCCTTCACCCCATAACCCCTGACACCTATACTAATCAAGAATCTATCTATCTCTGCCTTAAAAATATCCATTGACTTGGCCTCCACAGCCTTCTGTGGCAAAGAATTCCACACATTCATCACCCTCTGACTCAAGAAATTCCACCTCATCTTCCTAATGGAACGTCTTTTTATTCTGAGGCTATGACCTCTGAACCTAGACTCTCCCACTAGTGAAAACATCCTCTCCACATTCACTCTATCCAAGCCTATCACGATTCGTTAAGGTTCAATGTCCCCCCTCTTTGTTGCTACCTTTCTATGATTCTGGATGTCACTTTGTGCCAGTACATGGACATGTTACGGAACATGCCTCACAGACGATGCACCATCCCTCACAGATTTATATCTGCCATTTGAATTTTTTTTCTAAACCAGTAACAAACCTGAGTATTGTTCAACCATCTGAAAGTCTGCTCTTCGGAGAAGCACGAAAGTGAGACCAAGGTTACATTCATCTGAGAGTTATAATTCAAATGGGAAAGATATGAGTACTTTCCCTGATATTTTTCATGATATTGAAACATTTATTTGACATTTTTTCCCATAATATGTGAACACAGAAGTCTACAGATCTGCCCCATTGTCAACACTATATGTTCCCATTTGCAAAGTATTAAAATGAGCCCATATTGCAAAAATATTGCATGGCCAACTGTACTGGGTATTTATTTCCCTGTATGTGCTGTGATATTTCAATTAAATTTCAATACCTTAATATAATTATCATGTATCATAAACGTAACATATCAAACTTTGAGCACTCAGTAGCCAATGACAAGCACCTCTTGCTAAATCTCTGGAGGTCACGGCTACCATTTTGCACCATAAAGAACCTGCATGAAGGAGAGAATTAAACCTCATGAGGAAGTCGACTGCAAATCCTCTAATTGTCAATTAGCACCAGCTACTAGGCAACTGACTGAATTCAATAATAACGGCTTTCTTTTTCGGGAAACAATCCATTAGCAACAGCATTCAAGTGACAGGGTGCTTAAGATGGTTAATCTGTTTGTTTTACCGAGAAAACAATCAGACACTGGAAGGATTTGGGTGCACTGAAGCAGCAGCTTCATTTCCAGATACCTGAACCGAGGTTAGATTTTTACGATCAGAGAGATCAGGTTTATGCTTATCCAAATTGAAGTGTTTTGCACACAGTTTTTCGAGGTCATTTTGCAAGTACTTATAGGTTGTGATGCAGATTGTTAATTTTACAAATCCTTATGATGATCTCACTTAGCCATTAATACCTCGCATTACTGGTTGCCCGTCATGATTTGATGTTCTGGATATCACAAGGATAAATGTGCACCTGAATTGATGTTTCATGCTTCTCCATAAACTGCTTTGACTACTTCCATGTCCTCGTCATTGACCTTGTATGTTTTACTCTCTGTAACCTTCAGTGCATGGGTGTCCAGACTGTGAAGCATTCACAACTATAACAGATCGTCATTTGGATTTGTTAATAAATTAGGAAATTTGCTGCCTGTATCAATTCTACTCTAAATAACCTTGAGCTTGCTGATATGGCGTCCTGATGCCATCACAACAACCTGGAGCTCAATGCCCTTAAGACAGTGGAATTGATTATGGACTTTAGGAGAGCTCCCCTTCTCCTCCCCCCACTCACCATCAACAACACCACAGCCATGTCTGTGGAGTCTTTTAAGTTCCTGGGAACCATCATCTCCAAGGACCTTAAATGGGGGGCTACCATCGACTCCACAGTCAAAAAGGCACAAGAGAGGATGTACTTCCTGCAGCAGCTGAGGAAGCACAATCTGCCACAGGCAATGATGGTCCAATTCTATAGGGCCATCGTAGAGTCTGTCCTCACCTTCTCCATCATGGTCTGGTTTGGCTCAGCCACCAAGCAAGACATCCGGAGGCTGCAGCGAATCATCCGATCAGCTGAGAAGGTTATTGGCTGCAACCTTCCCTCCATTGATGAACTGTACACTGCAAGGGCCAGGAAGCGAGCGGGCAAGATCATCTCTGACCCCTCTCACCCTGGCCACAAACTCTTTGAATCACTTCCCTCTGGAAGGCGACCGGACTGTCAAAGCTGCCACAGCCAGACATAAAAACAGCTTTTTTCCACGAGTAGTAGCTCTACTCAATAACCAAAAATCTGTAGCCTCCTTTCGATCTGGTATTTTATTTAAATCACATGTTTAGTCAATAATGTTTTACTATTAGTGTTTAATGTTTTATGTGTCATTCCTAACTGTCACTGTATGTCAAGTTGTCACTTGCGGGTGGAGCACCAAGGCAAATTTCTTGTATGTGAATACTTGGAAACAATCAAATAAGATCAAATAGAACAAGTTGTCCTACAACTTTATGCTGTGCACGCTATACGCAAGAAGAGGAAGATTCATTCATTCATTCATTCATTCATTCATTCATTCATTCATTCATTCATTCATTCAAGTTCAAGTTCAAGTTCAAGTTAGTTTATTGTCATGTGTCCCTGTATAGGACAATGAAATTCTTGCTTTGCTTAAGCACACAGAAAATAGTAGGCATTTACTACAAAACAGATAAATGTGTCCATATACCATGATATAAATATATACACACATGAATAAATAAACTGATAGTGCAAATAACAGAAAGTGGTTGGTAATAATCAGAGTTTTGTCCGAGCCAGGTTTAATAGCCTATTTATATCATGGTATATCATTCAAACAACATTGAGATTGCTGATAGATGTGGACGTACGTGATGGGCACGACTTGAATTTAAAATTCTCATACCTATGTTCACATTGTTCTATGATCTCATAGAATGATCCCAGGAATGATTGGGTTAACATATGGTGAGCGTTTGACAGCACTGGGCCTTTTCTCGCTGGAGTTTAGAAGGATGGGGGGGGGGCCCTCATTGAAACTTTCCGAATAGTGAAAGACTTGGATAGAGTGGATGTGGAGAGGATGTTTCCATTAGTGGGAGAGTCTAGGTCCAGAGGCCATAGGCTCAGAATAAAAAGAGATGGAGGAATTTATTTAATCATTGGGTGGTGAATCTGTGGAACTCATTGCCACAGACAACAGTGGAGGCCAAGTTAATGGATATTGTTAAGGTGATGATTGCAGATTCTTGATTAGCAAGGGTATTAGTGTTATGGGCAGAAGGCAGGAGGCTGGGGTTGAGAGTCTGTAGAAGGGTTTTGTCCTGAAACGTCACCTATCCCTTTTCTCTGTCTGACCTGCTGAGTTACTCCAGCTTTTTGTTTCTATCTTTGGTACACTAAAAGGATACAGGCTAATCAGCATCTCAACTCCTGCTCCTGATTTTGGGCCTATTGAATTGAGAGCCTTCTGAATACTACTCATTCTGCACCAGTGACATTAACATTTCAAACATTGCAAAGAATGTAAAGTAAATGTTTCTCCAGCAGGCATATTCCACCTACTGCTCCATCAGCCACAAATACTCATCAATTCATCATGCCTACTTATTAGCCAAAACATTGATCAGTTAGGACTCATACCAATCATGCACATACACAATATATTGCAGACAATGTTACAGCCACCATTGGCATGTTGTTTAATGGCGACAACTTAATGACCTTCAATGCGATCCCACCACCAGTCACATCCTCCCATCATCCATTTCCAGTTTCCGCAGAGACCACTCCTGCTGCAACTCATAGCGTCATAGAATGATACAGTGTGGAAACAGGCTCTTTGGCTCAACTTGCCCACACCGGCCAACATGTCCCAACTACACTAGTCCCACCTGCCCATGTTTGGTCCATATCCCTCCAAACCTGTCCTATCCATCTACCTGTCTAACTGTTTCTTAAATGTTGGGATAGTCCCTGCCTCAACTACCTCCTCTGGCAACTTGTTCCATACCCACACCACCTCCTTGGATCAAGCATCCCTTTCTATCCAAACCAATCTCTTCCCCTCCCAAACACTCAGATACTTTCCCATGCAAGCGCAGGAGATGTAGCACTTGTCCCTATACCTCTTCCCACACATCTATCCAGGGATCCCAGTTGACTTTCCAGGTCTATGCAAAGCAGGCACGTGCGATCAGGGTAGGCAAGGTAGGCACTGCCTACCTTGACTAAAATTATAATTATTAAATATAAATAGTAAAAGGCACGGGAGAATTATGCCTATAGAAACATAGAAACATAGAAATTAGGTGCAGGAGTAGGCCATTCGGCCCTTCGAGCCTGCACCGCCATTCAATATGATCATGGCAATATGATTATGCCTATCTCTTAGGTAGGCATAATTCTCCATGCCTTTCATGCGCAGTACATGTAATACACGAAGATCTGTGCAGCTCACGTGCCGTTGACGCTGCTTCAAGCCTTCAATGACAAGGGGAGCTGAAGGCAATTGAAATTCTGCCTTTGCACCGTGGACTGCGTATGCGCATCAGCAAACTGCACATGCGCAGCGCAAGTTTCTTGGCGG